>NC_090939.1:195104999-196488332 GCF_040938575.1 Ambystoma mexicanum
CTGCATAATTTGGGTGCAGGTGCTTGCTGGGCTCCATATTCCATTGAGGCACCAAAGCCTGCTGTGTCTGTGCTTGCTGAGTTTGTACCTGTTGTGCCTCCATGGGCACTTGCTGTGATTGCCCTTGTGATGATTGCATTTGTAATGGTGCTTGCTGTATTTGCTGTGGTTGCAGCGTATATGTTTGAACCTGCATGTGATCTTGGGCATAATTTTCCTGTGGTTCTGTATTATCTTGCAGAGCATAGCCCTTCCCCCATCCTGGAGCTTGCCAATTTTGCTGCATGCCTCCTCTGCTACTACATGTTCTGGCGATGTGTCCTATTCTTCTGCAATTCCAGCATTGTTGCGGCTGTCCACTATTAAATCCTCCTCTTCCCTGAGGGTTTTGAAATCCACTTCATCCTCCTCCTCTAGGCCCATTTCCTCTTCACCTTGGCCAGAGAAATGTACCCTCTCCGATCCGTGGGATACGTTACGTTGTTTTGCTGCACTGATTGCATCTCATGTGTCACCCCGCCTTCATTACTTGTCAATACCGCTCACTCTCTGACTATTTTTGATAGCTTTTTCTGGACTAACTTCACCTTTTCAACTTCCTGCTCTCAGCTTTCTTCTTATTTGTTTCCTGCATCAATCAGCAGTGATGCAAGATTGTCAATTGTATTTCGGCTGTGGCTTCGCTTCCAATCCCACCTGTTTCTTCATTTGCCATTATGACACAAAATGTGGTACAATAAAGCTACCGTTTTATCCCATGTTCACGTGTCTCAAGGTGCCATCTCTTTTGTATATCTTGACTATAAGCAACCGGGTCTTCATCCTTTCTATGTTCCTAGTCATAATTGCTCCCATATCTGATTTGTCAGGGTTTTGTACTCTGAGCACCCGCCATACCTCTGCTCTGCAATTATGAAATGACGTTCATTGTGTGTCGTGTTTTGTGCAGTCACATCTCCATATCCTGCTCGCTTCCTAATGTGATCAGCTCTCTCCCCTATAATGGCTGCAAGCAAGCCTTTTATGTCTCTGATGTCTAGCGTCATTCCTGATATCATTCTTTCTAACTCATAGATCCATTTTCCCCTCACGAAAGTTAATCTTTGTAATTTGCATCTTAAATTGTCATTATCCATTTGTGGTCACGGTATATATTGTGGCCATCCTCCCCCTTTCCCTAATAATGGAAATTGTGAAATTCCTGGTCCATAATCATACCTGTCTATACTTCTTGTCTTGCAGGTGGGGCTAGTGTCGCCCGTTTGTCTCCGTCCTATTAGTGCCCTTAATCGGCTTGCATAAGGCGGGGATGCATCCCCTGCAATATGCGATCGTGTTTGTGGTCAGTCAGTATATAATGTCGATTCTGGTGTTCTTTCTTTGGGGTCCTCTAAATCTGAACATTTTAACCCTTTTTCTACACTCGATTATTTTTTAAATCCACAAGCGCCCACCCTTCGGGCACTTTCGTTTTCTTCCCTTTCTTCATCTGACATCATTATTCCCCAACTTGTATGACTATTATCTTTTCTGCATCATCAAGATCTAGTCTAATTAAAGACAGCATTCTATGCTCATCTGGTATAACGTCATCAGACCTATCTCCAGTTTCCCTCAAACATGATCCTCCTACGTTCTCTGGGGTTTAAGGACCTTCTCTATACCTCATTTGCTTATATAAATACCCCTTTCTTTTCCCTATGTATTCTGTATCTCACTCATCTGCCCATGTTGGTATTTTTGGTATTCCTTGCAGCTCCCTGCTGGGCTGTTGTGACCCTCTCTCTTCAATCATTATTCAGTCATTCTTGTAATTCAATCAGCACTATTTTCCATGATACAGGTACTCTATCTCGTCATGTTTTAGTCGCTACTTTTGGTAATTTCTTCTTCCCTTCTCCTTATCTCTCTTAATCCATCTTCCTCTTGCCTTTTTTGCAACCTACGTTCTTTCATTATTTGCACTTCTATCTCCTCTCGTCTCTTCTAGTCTCTCCTTTTCTTTCTTTGCCTCGTACCTTCTTTGGTCTTCCCTTCACTTGCATTCTCTTTCTTTCCCTTATTTATAAGCTCTCTCTTCTTCCTTTTCTTTCTTTTCACTCTCTTCTATCCCTTCTCTTTCTCGAACACCATCAATGCCCTTATCATCCAGCTTGAGTAATATCTGACCTCCTATCCATTAGTTCTGTGCTATTGTTATTCCCTTAGCTGTGTCCTTTATTTCTTTCTGCCTATTTGCTTCTTCCTCTATCTCCATCTGTCTATCTTGTCTGTCCTTTCTCTCATCACACTTTTTACTTTCATCGTGTGTCAAAATATATTTGCGTTCTCTGTTTTTACTCTCTCCTGCATTGTCCTTACTTTTATAAGCGTGGGGCTTGTATGTCAGATTAACATACCCCGCTGCTGCTTTCAATTCCTTTAAAGGATGAAATCTCTTCTCCCTTGTATCTTTGCTCTTTTTTCAAATGGGAAAGGGGAGCCAAAGGTGTTTTATCCTCCTCTCTATGCTGATTAAGCACCCACTCCTTCTCTACTGGATCTTCTTTCTAGCTTTTTCTGTAACGTCTTTACCTTATACGTAGCATGCAAATACGTTGTCATATGTCACAATACTGATTTGACAACAATCCATCCTGAAGCCATGGCATGAGTGCCTTATTTGTCGTACCTCGGACCCATTCTGAATGATATGTACGTATCTTAGCTGTATATATTGGCAATGTCCTGCATAAGTATAGAAGAGCAGTGTCCCTCACGGTGACAGGTAGATTCTATCCATTTTTAATATCTTGTCTTATTGTTAATATTTATGAATCTCTTTATTTGTTTTCCTTTGATTTGTACCCTCCTCATTGACATGAATCTCTTGATCAAAAATCTTAATAATAACTATGACTTTTTACTATTGTTTTATATCTCCTAGTTTGAACACAACCAAAGCTTCATACTTCCATATTTATAATCACACACATGCACTTGTTTAATTTTTCTGCATACACCTACCTTTGCTATCTTTAGTAAATGTATCTCATCTAATTTTGCTCCATCTTGAAATTTGATACGCACTCTTCTTGTTGGCCTCACCTCAGGAATCCTTAGCACCCCTATTTGGAATCTTTTTAATGTGTGCCCTTCTGTCCCCTTGGAACCGGGAATCAAGGTATCTAATTCCCTTCTTTATAATGCCCAAAAATCCTGTTACTTTTAGATTTATATTATTTACAGCACAGTCCCCCCCCCTATTTTTTACACTTTCAATGTTGTGTTTACTTCCGGGGTTCAGCTAGAGCCCCTCGGCATCGACTCTCCCTCAACCGACCAGTTCACCTTCCATCCCTGGGGCACCTGTGGGGACCAGACAGGAATTTCATCAAAGGTGGACCTGGCAACCATATCTTTTTACACGTGTTTTGTTGCACAGCATTCTCCCCAGGAATCCCAGCAGTCTTCTGGCTAATGGTGGGAGCAGTCGAGCGTCCGGGGGTCTGGATCTTGGCCTAGGTTAATTAGACCGGAACCATCCACAACGCTACCAACATGTGCTCTACGCACTTTGAAGCGTCTCTTGTGCAAGATGGAATTACCAATCATTATTATAATTGGTTATTTATAATGTGCTTAATACCCAGAGGTTTCCAAGCATGGACCCGGGTATCGAACCTGTGTTGCTCCTCGTAGCATTGCGTCAAAGGCGAGCACATTGCCACAGAGCTATCCTCCCGAGACCAATAAAGATTTCAGATGAAATAACTGGACAGACACAAAGAATATGGCAAAGTACTACTTTATTCTCAATTTAATAAATCAGGGTCAACTGGCAAAAATTGGACTGATGCTTGCACACTCACACACACTTGTCTTATACCTCAATATATGTAATCCATGATGTCATCCTACGTGGCAAACTGTAAAACCTATTAGCGGAAAGTATTGGTTAGAGGAGCATATATACTTATAGAATACATAGGGGTTAGTAAACCATTGGCTGTCTCTTATCTGTGGGGGCATCTCAAACTACCTTTAAATTCATATAATACTGATTATAGCAAACAGCAGATTAGTCTATGTAACATTGTATAGCAGTTTTCCCCATAGACCCACTGACTGGTTGGCAGTCTCACCCAACCTTGGACTTTCGGCGCGACGAGTAGCACATAAGTGAAACGAAACGCAGGTGCTTGAATCACGTCAGATTACTCCCCACTTTCCCAATTAGTCCATCTCTCATCAGTCCGGCCATGGGCCTAAGTTTCCCATCTGTCGTTGACCTTGTAACCTGCTCTCTATTCTGAAACATTTAAGGGTGTGCGAGTACATCACTATCTTCATCCACAGTTGAATGAATAGCCCTTGTTTTCGACTTCTGAGTTACATGTGAAGAGACCACCATGTGTCCATTTTGACCTCTTATTTACTGGTATTTGATTTAATTATACTGGGTGTCATTGGTCTTCTTGGCCTCTAGAGACTTGCTCACTCTACCTTGTATAGACTTTATACACTTTTAATTGTTCGATACTTGGCTCCTGCATATGTTTTCTTCTTCTTTAATCTAAGAGAAATATGTTGCGTCCATGGCCTATCCGTCTTCCTCCCTTCGTGCTTTGCAGTTATTCCTCCAATCTGAGGGATACACTCTTTGCACTTTCTCTGCACATTGCACTTTATATGTATTGTATATTTGGAAGTTATGTATGATGACTACCAGGTTTCTTCTCTAATGAAAAAGCCAGCCGAAGGCAGCTATATGAAGAGAAACCAAAAACAGAATGAATACATCTATTTTTTGGCAGTATTGTACCTTCATTACCATTGTATTGTTGTTTGTCCTACTTTATCATTTCGTATATGTTTCTCTTGTCACTTGAGTTACATCGCCTCTCAAGTATTTTCATATAATTTCAGTATGGCTCTGTTTATTTGCTTTATGACATCACTCTGCCCTCATCAGGTTTCACTCAGCGATCCATGATGTCCAATGGTGCGTGCTGGCATCCTTCCACATGGCATTGTTCCACACTTTCAGTGCAATGATACATTTGGTACGGCTTTCTGAGTGCATATCATCTTTCATACACTTAATGCAGTATAGGAACAACACATGCAGTCCCATACAGAGCCCCTCTCCTATTGTTCTATTATGATCTTGGTGAGGGGTGGGAGTTTGGGATAATGCATCCAACTGCTCCTCTAGAGTGTTTCCCCATTTTGCAGTCCAGTTGGACTCCCCTTAGGGTTTGGAGAAATTGCTGCGTGTGGTAATTATTCCTTTTTTAATTCCCTCTGTGGTAACTTCTGCTGGTAATACCTCTAGTCAAGTGCTCACGGTTTTGCCTCCTCATTGGCTACAAAGTCAACATTTGTTGGTGTGCTAAACGTGATGGTAATTCTTTTACTGACCCTCTTTGCCCACATCGCTTAGCTCGTATTGAAGCCAATGTTCTTTTTTGGACTTCACACCATTGAAAGCTGAGAGACAATCTCAAAAGCGGTGTGCTGCTATTTTGGAAACGCTGTTAGAAAGAAGATGAGGCGAGACTATTGTTGGCTGTCGGTTTTGCTTCATTATTAGATGCCCCCATCATTTGGCTTGTTTCCATTTCTATACAGGGTCTTTCTCTTCAAAGACCGTCCGCCTCATTACGAGTTTGCTGGTCCAGATACAACGGTACCGGTATGCTTACCGGTACCGTTGTATCCTGACCGGCAAACTATGAGTTGTGCCGCGAGTGCCTTTCATTCTGCCAGGTCTGACCTGCCGGAATGAAAGGCACCCGCGAGCTCAGCAAGCCTGTAGCACCGGCACAGTAATGAACCGTGCCGGTGCTACAGGCATCCCCATTCCCATTGAGCCCTATAGACATTTAAAGAAAGTTTCATTTTGCACAATATGGATGTCCCAATTCATGCACTTGTGATGAGGAGAATAACTTGTATAACAAAAAAAAAGAAATTATTTGCAAGGCAAGCAGTTTTGGCTTTTGCTAGAATGGATATATATTTTTCAGGCACTGCCATGTGGCAGTACCTTGCCTTCAGGGTATTATATGGTAACGGCTAGCAAATGGCGTTAGCGTGTAACATAGTTTAGCAATTTAAGCGATCGCTGCTGCAATCTCTGGGTAATCTGCTGGTCGCAGGTTTGAATTCCAACAAAAGATCGTCTCAGTCTTTCATCCTTCCGAGGTTGGAAGTGAGGACCAACTTCGTTTGGGTGAACATTGTATGTAAATATGTTCTCTCTAAAGCACTTTGACGAAAGCGCTATATAAATAACACAACATTATCATTACTACCTTTGAATAATATGGCCATGCCTGCAAATGTCAATTTACTTCCTATACAACAGCTAAAACTGTTGGCTTTGCCAATGCTTGTTTTTAACATAAATTCGGTGCTCGTAACAGATGCAAGGACAAACTATTGCTTCTAAATCAAGTGGTTGAATTCAGACTTGGTTAATAAATGTTTATTACATTAGGATCTGGTATAGCACTGCAATGAAACCAATCCCTTTCAGTTGGCTGCATAAAGATAACATTGGCATTCCCTTTAAAGCACAAATCTAGGGCAAAGCAGTCCCGTGGTTGTGTGTTTGGGCAGGGAGGGACAGGTAGTGGGTAGCAATGGCAATCGGGACTACTAGCATGGTAATTGGGCAGCAAATAGGTGTGCAAAAAGCCAAACATTCATTCATGCTTTATTTTGGTAATTTTACCATAAAATCCATCACATAAAAATACATTAAGGACACAACATTAAGATCATTGTAAAAAGCAAAAGATCACAGAAATCTACAAGCGTGCCTGGACAAACATCATATGAGTATCGCCCAATTAATTAAATCAAACTGTCCAATAATCATCAATACAATTTACAAAAGTGCTACTGTGCTTAAAAGTGCCTTAAAGGGCCTTGTACAAAGTCTATTTAGCAAGCGAATTCATACTGAAAAAAGGGAGACACCTTTAATGAAAACATCCCTCCACTTCACCTCGGAGCAGAGACTTATTTGTGTAGACAAACTACTGCTCGTATGGCCCTCCCTAGTGCCTGGGTGCTTTTTCACATGTTTGGATCTTCTTTGCAATGCTCTGAGTAGATATCACCCTTTGGCAAAAGTTTCAATATGTTCCTTAGTTGCTAGGCACAATGTTATGGCCTCTGTGGTGGTATTAACTGGGCGTGCAATGAAAACATATTTAGAGCAAAGCGGACCATATGTTCAGCAGTATCCGGGCGAACAGGTCAGATCGGGCTAATGTTAAGTTTCCACCTTGGCCTCAATTGAGCATGGGGCAGTGTACACATACAAGCTTTTGTAAAGAGGGATCTCATCTGCTTCAGGTGCATTTGATCCAAGTAGCTTTCATAGCCCTCAATCTGCTTCAGGGTCCAATATCTATGTAATGCAGTCAAAATCAACAATGTCCTTAGGATTTCAATTTCCCTTGTTGCCATAACAGTGCTTTGGACATTTGCCTTGGAATCCCTGCCAATAGTGTGCAGGTCCGACCAGTCGCAAAAAAGCCTGAGTGCCTGGAGTTCATTCTTTAGAAATGAGAGCAATGGCAAGGTCATGGCTGCACCCTGGGACAAACGGTCCCCAGCAGCCCCTCGATACTCAGTTCCCATTGGTTCACAACTGTATCCAGTAGTACAAAGGCTGTGCAGCAGTTGAAGTGTACGAAAAGAAGTAGTGGAACTATGTTCCCTGCTGGCCTGCACCCACTCCCAACAAACCCTATCATCACGTCCCCACCCACACACAATACACACACCCAAACACTTGCACCTACTGTTTAAGGGAATGTTCATTGCAGTGCACTGAAAATGCAAGTTTCAACTTCTTCCTACACTTTTATTTTAAAACGAAACCATTCCGGAACGGTTTCTTTTTAAAATAAAAGTATAGGAGCTGTGAAAGGTAATTTAAAAAAGTAGAGGAGCACCGCTCCTGACCGCTCCCTCTCACTTCGACCACTGAGGCTGTGCCCTACACACTTTTTCAAGGGTACTAGATCTAATTCGAGGCTGATCTGAAAGTTTGACGTGGGGGTAGGTAAACCCAAAAGGTTCTTCAAGGAATTATTTTCTATGACTAGCAAGTGGGAGCACTTAGTCCAACCCCACAGCTCGGTATCATAAAGGGCCGCCTGTCACGCCTGGGCCTTGTATGCCTCTAGGGCCACGCTCACAGCCCCACCCCATGTTCTCTGATGAATTTAGCTATGTCAACTAAATCAGCAGGCTGTGTGTCCTTTCTCACATGCCATGTATCTACTATCTTCACCTCCCATGCCAATAGTTTCAGGATATAGTTGTGCTTTAAGCGCAACCTAATGGCTCAAATGGATACATGGTTTGTATTGATGGACGATGGAATTAGTGAATGCCAATATCACACTATATAATGTTTATGGGACATTGACTGTTTATAAAATACCAATTTAAGGGCAGTTTAGGGAGCTGGATATTATTGAAGGTTTTCGTTTTTTCCATTTTTAATATCTACATGGATTTCCTTTACTTCGTTTCTATGTGATGTTATATGGTGTAAATGTTAATGATATGAGAATAAGTGTAAAAATGTGTCTATTTTTGTTTAAAGGTTTTTATAAACCACAAATAAAAAATTAAATTAAATTAAATTTTAAAAAAAACATTTCTTAGTGGGGGTCATTTTACAACAGTGGAGTGCAAAATGAAAGCGTAAGAGCAAGAAGTAAGTCGTTGCCTTACTTTTTTATACGCCAAGGGATTTTGTTTGCAGGTGAAAGAGGAGCAGGAGCAGGAAACGGATTTAGCATTTCCGCCATCTGTTCTTCCTCATCCTTCAAATACGTCCTTACACAAAGTGTAATTTGCAGGCAGCATTTCCATTTCTACAAAACGGAAAGTCAATTGAAATAGAGAAGCAAATTCACCTGTTTTACTCTTTAATGTTTCACTTCATTATATAAAAGTTGAAAAATGCATTGCACCTGTTACAAAATTACCCCTACTGTGCATGAAACAATGACAAATTACCAATTGTCCCAAGTCCACAGGAATATTTTCACTGTAGCTCCTGTTTTCCCTGTCACCTCTGCATTTGAGCCGCTCATACTGTCTAAAGGTTTGTCGACTCAGGCCCCGCCTTGTGCATCGCCCACTTCCGCCAAATGTTGATTGTAATTTCTTTAAGGTGTGATTTTTGTTTCCTGTGAGGTAGTAACGGGACACCCAGTCTAGTGATGATTGATGGCCGGAGAAGCGTGTACACCAACGGCAGCTTTATCATCCGCACCGTCAAAGCAGAGGATTCTGGGTTCTACAGCTGCGTAGCCACCAACAGCTGGGGAGCAGATGAGATCATTTTGAATCTTCAGGTCCAAGGTAAGAAATGGGGGTTTCCCCTGTGTCATTTAGCCCCTCCCCCACCACAGCATTTTTAAGGAACTTTACTGATTTAGCCCAGAGAACGTCTCCCAACATGGTGGATGGCAGCTAAGAGGGAAGAGGCCTATGCTAAGATGATTGAAGGTCCTCCTTAAATGCTGTTGACTTTTGGTTATTGGCGATTTCTCATTTCACCAATAGGAAGGACTGACAGGGAGTTTTAACATGCTTTCATTGTCCTTGTTCATGTCACTCCATCTTGTCATCTGTTTACCTATTTGCCAGCCAATGTCTTAAGCATATTTTAGTCAAAGTCTGAAGTATGTGTTTTAAGGAACACCCACGAGTGATGAGTACGTTTTCTGCAACATATCAGCTGAATGGAAACATTTTGAACATCTATTTTTGTATTTAAAATTGCTGCAATTTCATGAACTTCAAAGTCTTATACATTGAAATGACTTAACATAAAATAATTGCCTTATCTGTACCCAACACATCTCATCACTTTCCTGATGCCAAAATAAAAAAAGTATTAAAAAGGGGTCTTTTCCCCTCAGCCCCCTTATGCTCATTTAACCGTTCCTGCTGTAATGCTTTAGGCAGCCACTGCAGCAAGTCCTGTGTCTATGTCCAATTATAGAGCGGAAACAAAGAAGCAGCCATCGCACACACACAAAACATACATACTGACTTGTCCAAAATAATGAACCAATGGGAAATCATAGCTTTATTTGCTTGTATTCATTTCTATAAAGGCCCTAGCAGCAAGATCTGACTTCAGAGCTGTTCAATTTGTACTGTGAAATGTCAACACCAAAACACACAAAAAATGCCTAGATGGACTGCGTCCAACTCTGTGAAGATCTCCCGGAATCATCAATTTAGAGAAATCAACAAACACCAACCTCTCCAAGACTTCACCTTTTAACTTGTGTGCTATTTTCTGCTGGTGTAGTGCAACCCATAGGTAGCTTTTAGGCAGGAGTGTTGCTAGGTCTGGAAAAGATCCGGCGCTATGCTAATTTCGGGACTGTCGGGACCTGGGATTGTCGCGACCCGGGGCTAGCTAGCCTTTTGGTTGTATCTCCGGATCTTCTATCCGGGGCTACAACCAAAAGACCCGGGGCTATAGCCCCCTATAATCCCCCCTAGCAATGCCTCTGCTGTTAGGGGAGTTTTCCTGAAGTCTACATGTGGTAAGACTTTATAAAACTATCCCTTGGTATACAGACCCCAACTTCTAGCATAAGACTTTACTACTAAAAGTTTGAGTAGCACGGCAGAGCAGTCAGGTAAGTACCATGAACTTAATAAATACATAGGCCTAAAGAAACTCTTACACACTTGCAGTTATAGTAAAATATGTATTTTATATACACAAGGTAAAGTTATATCAGGTAAGTAAGTACTATTTCAAACTAATAAACACAATAGAAAACCAATGGAATAGTTCCGGTGAGTAAATCATGAATTAAGACTTGTGCAGTTAATGAATACAGTTCAAGGTGAGTACAATCACTTGTTTTAGCAATTGAGAAAATGTTCTGTTGTAGGAATAAAAAGGTTAAGCTACATCAAATATACCAGGTCAGTACTTTAAAAGACTTGTTTTACTTTTCAGGGGCCTTAAGGCTACAGCAGTCCATCCCTATCTAGGTGTGAGTTCTTCAACGTCACGTCAGATTAGAGGTAAAGCAGTCAAGTTCCAGAGGATTCTTCAATTACAAGTAAGTAAAGGGCTTTGGTTGGTCAAAAAAGTTTGTGGGACCTTGGGAACGCCTCACTATGGGCACATAAGTGTTAGTCCTGGGCGAACTGTATGGGCTAACACCCAAACACTGGAATCAGCACTCCACCAACAAAGGAGCGACAGAATAACTCAAGGTATGTACTACCATGAGTCCCATAGTACCTGAGGAGTTATAAAGAAAATGCAGCTGGATTCTTTCACGGTGCAGCAGTGTTGGACCCTGTCTCCTGTTCCTTGGTCAAGGGGATGAAAGCTGGGACTCTGGAAGGAATGTTGTACCAGCAGTTAAGAGAATGGACTTCCAGCAAAAGATTCTTCATGCTCCAACATTGGTCTGCATTTTTGGTGCATTTTTACAGACTCCAAAAGTGAGCGTTTACCGCCCAGTAATTCAACCTCGATTCTTTGTTCCTGCACTCTGGTGAGGGGACTTTGAGGAGGGGGATTGTGCCTCTGGAGGACGGACAGGAGCAAACCAAAGTTCTGGGAGGATTAATTCAGGAAAAGATGATGCACTGCAATAGGGTCGGAGGTCCTAGGATATTGGCAGTTTGCAGCCCTGGAAGTTTGCAGCATGTTGTCGGATGCCTTATTTTGCAGGTTTTCTTATGTCTGATTGGTCCCACTAGCCAAAGGGAAGGAGTCATCCTCCTAGGAGCTCCTCTGTCTATTAGAAAACTGGGTCAGGACATCATTAGTATCTTTGCAATTGCTGAAAGGTGATGCAGGCATCTCTGGTCTTCTTCTTCGGTTCTTTTTTTCCAGTGGTCGACTTGCCTTTTGCCTCGGGATCCTTGCCATTTATCAGGAACCCGCGCACATCATCTGCAAACTCTCCCTGCAGTTTACAGAAAGGGGTGGGTGGCTCTCAATTCAGGACAGCCAGCCCCCCAGTCACAACTGGTTTCTCTCAGGCACACCAGAAGACAAAGGGCAGCAGAGTTTCTGGATCCTCCCGTTTCCTGTCCTTGGTGGGCTTCACAAAGGGCTCCCGCCGAAGACAAAAGTCAAACTAGGACCTCCCCCTACCAGAATGGCAGAAGAGTACAAAGAAAGGACAAGCACACAAGAAATGGTGATAAAAGAAAGAAGCAACCATTCTGGGTTTCTAACCGCAGCTATGAAGATAGCCTGCAAGTACACATTTGGTGAGGGGGGATATCTCAGGATCAACATGTTTGTCTTGGAAGCAAAATAACGCAGCGCAACACATGTTTGAATTCCGTCCCCATGCTTAGAAACCAATCTCTGGTATTAAGCGCATTATAACAGAACAATTATAATAATTATATATAATTAATTAATAATTATTAATTAATTTAATTGCACATTAGTCAGTCGAACGCGTCTACTGCCACCAGCCATACATGTATGACTGTAACAGAAATGTTACAGTAGCAGTGAGAATGGGGGTACCGTCACCCCACAGCACTCTACATATGGTGGTGTGTGCTGATGTCACAAAATGAAATGCAAAGAAGGATAAAAAAAAGTATCCCTCTAACCTAGAGAACAGTAGTTCTTAAGAAAAAAAATATAGAAAGGAGAGCCTAAAGGTCTCCCAGCACCACTGCACGAAAGGCGCTGTGTGCTGCAAAAGTGAAACACAGATGCTGTTAAAAAGTATGGAGGAAAGCAAGACTCCATTAAACAAAGTAAAACAACATAATGCAGAGTTCCCATGGTAAGAGAAAAAATAATGAGGGGAAAAATGTTCCCCTCATTGAGGAGAACAAGAAAAAGGTCCACAAGTCTAGCAACATGTGCTGGGGGTCTCACAGGTAGAGGGGATTTGGGATTAAAATGAAAAATCGGCCTGACAGGAGCCTCCCAGGTCAATATCAATTTACCAGCATCAGGATTCAAGGAACTAGACAAACATGCTATTGCCAGAAATCACCATTCTGAGGATCACCTCCCTCATGCATGTCACAAGTGCCCAGACCACTGAAGCATGTACGAATCACAAGGGTCCACCAGAAGCTAACGCCAGAATTCCACATATCATAAGACGGTCTCCAGCAGAATTCTGCTTGTCTTATTTGATGCTTTAGGCTGCACCATATTGGCAATTGCCAACAGAATCCATCTGGCAAAGAATTTGTTCTGAAAATGTTGGGATGTGGGAACCCCAATTTCACTGTAGTCATACAGTTGTACAATCCATTTCTGGCCCATCTAAACAGCCGCACATAGAGAGTGAGTGTCCACAACCATTCTCCGGTTCAAACAAAAGTTTATTTTCAGAGAATACAACATTCAATTCATATTACAAATTGTGACAGCAGATATCCCTGGCATATTTTCATGAAGTCAAAATGCTAGGTATAGTTAATAATGTCAGCTTCATTCATTATATTCCCAGATACATCTAGTCATGCCTAGGTACTGATGCCAAATTCCAGATTCAGCCCCTTATGCCAGCCATCATTTGCAGGAAACAATCTTATTTATTTGCATTTGTAAAGCACCTAAGCCCATGGGCTTTCATGAACCTCACATGTTCAGGTACTACCAAGTAGTATACAATGATACCTTTCCTCATCAACCAAGCCTTGACAGCTTTCCACGCCCCTTTAGGGTGGGGTATCCGGTCCCTATGATGTCATATCCTGGGCGTGGCCCCCTGGGGCTTCCCTGGGAAGTTCTGCCTGGGCATAATCCTGTCCCGGAAGTGATGTAGATGTGTTTAACAGGCCCCGGGTCCTTAGCGGGGGTGTCCCACCGGATGTGACATCATGGGGGCTATCGGGAAGGTCCCCCCAAGGGTTGGGGCCCCAAGGGGACTTCCTCTGGATGCCCCCCAAAGAATCGGAAGTGTGGAGCGGGGTTTTGAAGGGTGGGGCGTGGCGTGCAGGGTGTATATATACAGATACGTATTGGGGGATGTACAATCTGTTCCTGAAGCCTTGGAAAAAAAAAACGAAAACTCAAAAGACCTCAATACCAGGAATTATGAAGCGCTACAGCTACTACTCTAAGGACAATACAGCTGCTGAGGATTTGAAAACCCTTCAAAAATATTACAGCCCTGAAAGTCTGCCGGCACCGGCGCTAACCGTTGATGGGGGTCCTGATGACGCAGCGGCTATGGGTACATTATGTGAGCATTTTGATATGTTGAATCTTGGGAGTGGGAAACAGCCGGGTGTCATCGACTCTGGTGTGGATGACGCCTACACCGATGCAGACTATGTGGATATGGATGAGGCTGTTAAGGCTCTGGAGGAGACCCCGTATGAAGATCTGAATGTTTTAGAGCAACTGTTTCCAGAGGCCGCAATAAACTCGACGGTAGACACAGCATCCGACGAAGACAAGCTGTTTATGGACGTTACTAGCTCCTCTATGCTGGAAGTTGTTGGTTCTGAAACATTGGCTATGGTAAGTAATGAAGTATGACGATGTGGGTGTTTGTGTGTGTGAAAAAAAAAAAAAACCTTTGAAAACACATGCTCATGAGCTAAAGTTCTTTCTTTTTTGAATTGCAGAAAACGCCAGATAACCATAACGGAACTGTGGGCCTGAACAACTCGTTTAACGCCGTCAATTATTATTGCGTGTGCTGTTCAAAAAGGATTGAAAGTTCAGCATTCCCAGTCGGTGATAAGTGTAAGAAATGCGATACTTTGAAACGTTTTGAAAGTTCTGATGAGGAAGAAGATGATAATATAACCCTTTTGAAGACTGTAACGGCTCAAGCGTTTGTGGCGGCTGTTGTGAAAACGTGTTTGAAGCGGGACTATTACCGTTGGTGTGAAGGGCATAAATACAGATACCCGCAACAGGATGCTCATGATTGTTTACTCACGAATTATCAATCTGTAGCAATACGGGCGATATGTCAGATGTTGAAGGCATATAACGTTTATCAGATGCTTAAAAGGGTTTATAAAACCATGGGTATGCGTGTACATGTGAGTGTGGGGGGCCTGCTAACAAAAACAATCTTGGAAATTCAAACGTGTCGCAAGCCTGAGAAAAAAATGAAATCTTTACGCCTGGCAGGCCCCGTGATTTTTAGAAACCATATAACCCGTTTAATACAGAGAGACTTTTCTAACCTGTACAGGCTGAGGAGTAACCCGCAGAGGGGTCCGGTTCCGCAAAAGCTTGTTTTTTAAAAAGATGAAAACACAATAATACTGCTCCTTATATGTGTACCGTTGTTTCTAGGGTAACGTTTCTGGAGGAAAAACCGGACGTGTGGAGAGCTATCTGATGCCTGTACGACTGTGTGGGGAAAAACTTTTATACGCTATGCGGAAGGCGAGAATAGCGGTAAACACCCCACCCCTGCTGTGGCGTTTTGATGTACCGAGATTTCAAGATGCACGGATGTGTCAAAGTGTAATTTGTAGCACCATCAAGATGTCGGCGTGTGATGAATACGGTTCTGTATTCCGATACAACTGGGGTTCTTTATACATGGGCCCTAGAACTGTTTTGAGGCACCACGTGGCTGAAATGTATGCAAGATTCCTACGCCTTAAAGGTCTTGTTTTACAGGCCTCTGAACTATTTAATGCTACAAGTGTCTGGTGTCTAAAGAGTTACAGGCGGGGTAACCACGTTGATGTGTATAGCCTGTTATATGATGCGTCCAATAAAATATCAGGGGTGGTAACTGTTCGACACCCCGTACATGTATACCAAACAGTATAAAGAAAAATTAAATTAAACGCCATACACCAACCCTGCGTCTGCTTATTTTTTTGTAGTGCATCAATGGCTAACAACACACGTTCAAGATTGCATGAATGCTATTATGATAAATCTGGTGTTGGGAGTTATGGGGGTGTTGATGCGCTTTATCGAAAATTACAGCGTGATAAACACCCCATCACGCGTGGAGCTATTAAGACATGGCTATCCGGCCAGGAGACGTATACCCTTCATAAAAATGCTAGAAAACGTTTGAAAAGAAGAATGACCATTGTCGCGTCGGAAGGTATGCAGTGGCAGGCAGACCTGGCGGATGTTTCTAACCTTGAAAAGCAGAACGATGGTGCGTGGTACATTCTGACGGTGATAGATGTTTTATCAAAATATGCATTTGCAGAGGCCTTGCGGGATAAGACTGGTTCAAGAGTGGCGGCAGCCTTCAAACATATCTTCAGCAAGGGTCGCGTACCTGTAAAATTACAAAATGATGCCGGTAAGGAATTTCTGAATAGGCCCCTGTAAAACCTTCTAAAGCACCACGGCGTGCATCATTTTATAACCCACACGGAAGTTAAATCGGCGGTTGTTGAACATTTTAATAGAACCCTAAAATCTAAACTATGGAGATATTTCACAGCCTATAATACACAACGCTATGTGGATATATTACAGACTTTTATCGATGTGTATAATGACAGCTACCACCAGTCTATTAAAATGCCTCCCCGGGCTGTAACCTCTGAAAACTCATTATCAGCGTGGCGAAACCTGGATGCTGGACGGCTATCGGAGAAGATCAAGAAAGCATCCTTTCGCGTAGGGGACCACGTCCGAGTATTCAAGTTAAAAGGTGTCTTTACAAAAGGCTACCAACAGTCCTTTACTGACGAAATTTTCATAGTGGCAAAAGCATCTGTGAAAGAGGGGGTATACATATATCAGCTGAATGATTATGCTGGTGAAGTTGTAAGCGGTAATTTCTACACAGAGGAGTTACAAAAGGTGATCGACGATCCCCAGCGTCTTTATAGGGTTGAGAAAATTATTCAGAGTAAAGGTAAGGGGTCTAAGAAACAGCACCTGGTAAAATGGCACGGATGGCTTGAGAAATTCAACAGTTGGGTCAACGCGGCCTCTCTAGAGGATCTAAAAAGCAGAGACGATCCCTGAGAAGAAGAAGAAGATGGAAAACACCGGCTTTTATATCACCTTGCCCAGTAACGCCTCTTTAGATATATTCCCCAAAAACGAAATATCGGATTATTCTGTTAAACTGGCTAAACCCGTTAATTTACAAGGTCCGTGGGAAGCGGGGTTGATGGAGATTCAGTACCCCCATACCTGGGACACCCTGGACAAAAGAGATTCCTGGTATACCATCAGACGTGGAGAACCTGCTGAATTGATAAATGTGGGTTTTCCTCACGGCTTCTACCCCACAATACAGGCGCTGCTAGTTACTATCAACAAATCAATCGCGAGTCTCGAGCGCTATGCAGATATACACCTGTTTCTAAATAACTCACGCCGTAAAGTATTGGTAAGATCACCCGATCTTACCGTGGAGTTTATATGTAGCGGGAAACTCTCGATGGTGTTGGGGAACGTTCAGCATATAAAAAATAATACTAAAAATACGGACAAAACACGTGCAGATATTGATGGTGGATTTTACAGCCTCATGATCAACAGCGATATAGTAGAATACCAAAGGGTTGGTAATTCATACGCCCCCCTGATGCGGACCGCACAAGTCAAGGGCGAAAATAACGGCATTGTTAATATACAATACATGAAGCCTGATTATATTCCTGTTTCTAAGTGTCATTTTGATACCATCAACATCCAGATAAGGGACGATCAGGGAGATCTGGTCTCATTTAAATACGGGAAGGTCCTGGTGAAACTACACCTGCGCCCTAGACGCGAGAGAGACAATTAGAACATGGTAATCATGAAGAATTATGGGGAGCCGCACGCTTATAGGGATTATTACCGCAGACAGGCCGGTTATGGAAATCAGCCCTACTTCCAAGGTGCGCCTGTGATGTATGGTGAGGGGCTAGGAAGTATTTTTAGAAGTCTTTTTCGGAGAGCCATGCCCTTCCTGCGCAAAGGGTTTGAATTAGCCAAGCCGCATATGAAAACAGCTGCTACAAACATTGCTAAGGATATGGTGTCTACTGCAACAACCTCCATCGCTAATCGTTTCAACCAACCAGCACAAGAGGGCTCTGGTCTGGTTTACGTGGGTAAAAGCCCTGCAAAAAGAAAAAGGCGAGCTTCGCGCCGGCGGGGGCCTCCGAAGCCGCATAAAAAATGAAGAACAACAATCAAAGCCGCTCAGAAGAGAAAACGCACGTCAAAGAACAGACGGGTCAAGCGAAATAAAAACATCAATATTTTCTAAAAGATGGCCTTTATCCACTGTGCCTCGGGGGAATGTGTGAAATCGGAACTAGATCTGTTTGTCGTTCCCCCCACACAGAGAAGCATCGAAAACAGTTTTTTCATGGAAGTTGCGCCCCTCGCGGCACTATCCCCATTAGCCCCCATCGAGTTTTACATATCGGGCTCAACAGAGACGTACCTGGATTTGAATGACACCTTGCTCTACCTAACCTGCAGAATAACAAAAGAGGATGGGACGGCTATCGGTGCAGCGGCGAAGGTGGCCACGATTGCCTATCTGGTGGCCACCCTTTTCAACCAGGTGGACATCACTCTAGGTGATCGCATGATTACACAGAGCGACAATATGTATGCCTATAGAGCGTATACTGAAAGCGTTCTGAACTACAGCAATGACACTTTGGACACCCAGCTGACTGCAGGGCTTTTTTATAAGGACACGGCGGAGCATATGGAGGATTATGCTCTAAATGGAAACAACAAGGGCTTTATAAAGAGATCAGCGTATGCGACAGATAGCAGAAACTTTGATTTACTAGGGCGTCTACACTCGGATCTGTTTTTCCAGGAGAAGCTGATGGTGAATGGTGTTGATCTGAAAATTAAACTCTCGCGAAATAAAGATGCTTTCTGTTTGAACAGTGATGATGCCGAAGCCTACAAACTGGTAATAGTATCAGCGAGTTTATTCATTAAAAGGGTCAACATGTCACCGACGGTCAGACTCGCGCATGCTGATGCTCTACAAGTATCTAACTTGAAATACCCTGTGGAGAGGACCTCCTTGAAAATCTTCAGTGTACCAGCGGGCAGCCATTTCGCCAGTCAAGATAACTTATTCTTGGGACAGCTACCTAAAATAATTGTTATTGGCTTTGTGGATAACACCACTTTTTCAGGGGATTACGCAAGCAATCCTTTTAATTTTAAACATTACAACATTAACTATGCCGCCCTTTTTAACGATGGGGTCGTCATCCCCGCCAAAGCCTACAGCCCTAGTTTTCAACAGAAAAATACAATTAGGGAGTATCTGGGACTAGTCTCCATCAGCGGCAAGCACATGCGCGATAAAGGATTTGTGATACCACGTGACGACTATGATGGTGGCTACACCTTGCTGGCTTTTGATTTGAGAGCCGATAATGCATCATCAGGACATTATAATCTGATTAGGAATGGTAATTTACGACTTGAGGTCCGGTTTGCTGCAAATTTACCAAGTACTGTGAATCTCATTATTATGGCCCTATTTGACTCTGTCATAGAACTCAACAACCAGCGACAGGTGCTGTACGATATGTAATGGATACCTACCAGATCATGCGTTTCCTGCGAAAAGACAAACATGCTGTGAAAACATTTTGAGGCGTGTATTTGTGTGATAACATTCCCCGGGGTATACCGGGGGATCTGCTCATCAGCTTTGTTGTGAACACCGACCCCCAGCATCAAGAAGGAACACATTGGATAGCTATGTTTATAGACACTGTTGCAATAACTGTTTTTGATGGTCTGGGGTGTTTCCCAAGCCACCCTATATATGACGGCGATCTACTGGACTATGTTAAACATATAGCACCCATAGTACATTATAACAGAGCCCAGGTGCAGCATTCTGAAGCCGTGATATGTGGGAAGCATGCTTGCTACTTTGTATCTAAAATGTCTGAGAAACAGGCACTGCGGGCTGGTATGCAAACCTACTCTCTTGATCTCAGGCAGAATGATCGGATGGTGACGGCTTTTGTGAACAAACGTAAATATCGCCGGCCACCTGTAAATGTATATAGTTTTTGCCAGAAATGTAAGTGTGTTAATAATCAGTAGATATGTGTACAGGGCTAAATAAAAACATCTTGTACTTTTAAACAACCGTCTCCTTCTTACTTGTGTCATGTTTAATATTTTTTTTTTTTTTTAAACAAACAAAATGTTGTACTAGCCATGCTTGAAATAATTAGACGCAAAACGTATGGTTGGTATAAATAATAATGTTCTTTTATTATAAACAGAACCTTTGTTTATACAGGCTGCAGTGGGTATAGATATAAAGACATTTACATAAACACGTATTTTATTACAAACAGCACATTTGTTTAATCAACAGGTGTGCGTATACTTATAAAAAACAGATACATAAACCATATACATATACATATGACAAAGGTTAAAAACTGTTCTTAAAATTAAGAGAAAACACAGTTACACACTAAACCAGGCCTCGCGTTTGGGTTTATTTTTCTTTCTTCTTCTCTTTACGGAAATATCTAGGGACTCAACATCCTCGGACTTGGTTTTAACACCAGTGTCTTTCAATGTCTCAACCAGTTCGCGATGCCCCATGTTTCCCACTAAAGTGGCAGGAATGTTTAAGTCCGCAGCAGATTGCATGAACAGATCCCAGCCTGTAGGCTTTTTGTGTCTTCGAAAGGCCTGTGGGTTGGTAATGCTGCAAACTAAATCATGGACATTTGAACCTTTCACAGGCGTACCTTTATATACAAACTCCCCTTTTGCGTTCCAGGGTACCAGCCCCTGCTCACCGGTCATCTTGTTCAACAATAATTCCGCATTCTTACGATAACGGGGGTTAATGGTATTCAGGATTTCAGAGACCAGGGGATCAGAAACGGGGTGTCCGGGACTTGTGTTGCCGAGACTCGTAGGCTCTTCAGGGGGCATGTACAATGTTAGCTTGTTCTTCTCATTGGCGGCTTGTCTAAAATGTGTTACGTATTTCTGGAGAATCGCGGAATAGAGGGTAACCTTGTCGTAGTCTGATAAATCATGCCGACGTAGGACAGCTTGCATTTCAGAATCGATCCAGAGGGTTGCTGATTTTCGAATATCAGGCTCTTCCCTGTTATGGGTGCTCAGACCATCCAGCTGACGCTTGTCAACCAGATACATCTTCTGACTGTGCTACATTAACCGCCCCCTACAAGCCTGGTGATCAGAGGCAATGCAAGGCCTAGGAGTGCTCCTATGAAACCTCCGGATTGTTTTAAAAGCTTTCTTTAACTTTTATGGAGGCCTGCTTGTTACCTTGAGGATTAGCTTCTTCTTTTTTAAGACACCTAGTTGACGGCCGGATAGCGGTACGTTCCCCCTGACGGTATTGAAGGCAATCTCGGCTATAGCCGATACTAGATCATCAGAAGCCGAGCACAGAATGGCGCTGGGTTGCGGGGGCGGTGCCGTTACTAGCATTTTAAGGAGAGCGTAGTTCCGGCGTATACGTGCCGTCATGATGGTCGGTCGCTGGTACTGAGGTCTGTTTTGCACCTCACCGGGTTTTTCTAGAAGGCTTCTGTATGTAGACGACCGGTAAATCCGGATGGAAAATACCCGTGCGCAGTCGGTAGTCCTCTAAGGTGTTTGTCTTTAAATCCACCAATAAGTAGCCATAAGGTTTACGGGTAGCGTCTTCAAAGGCCTCCATGAAAAATTGGCTGTTACCCGGATACATCTGGCGTGCTAGAACCGAGAGTTGTTGTTTATCTCTGGAGTTCTTAAACAGAATGATATAACTGGCGTTTAGAGTTATTGAGCGGTTGCCCTTGCCCTTGTAGAATAAATTCTGTACAATGTAACAGATACTAAGGCTCCTATGATGTGAGTATTGAGTAAAAGCCTTTTCCAATTCGGGGCTCTGACCGCCCTCCATCATGAGATCATCTACGATAATCATGTTAATAAGGTTTGGTGGTAGCAACCGATCATCATTCAGAGTCTCTGGTAACCCCTCCACAAACTTTAGATGCAGTATTTTAGAGGCCAGTTCGTTATACAAGTTCTGCCAGCACGAATAAAACCAGATGACATTATCAGGTGGGGCCAACATGGTGGTGTGGGCATTTTTTAGGAGCTGTTTGATAAAATAACTTTCACCGCAGCTGGAAGGACCCGCTAGCATGCATGAAAAAGGGTGTTGAAGGCGCGTGTCCATCATACACAATGCTTCCTTTTCAGTAACCGTAGGGTAATGATTTGTAGTCGTTTGTGAGCACCCTTTTATCAAACACCACCCTCAAAGTCTTCTGCAGTGTCTGGGTGCTGATCTCCCAGCGTTTTTTCTCCCGCACTATGGATGGCTGCTGCACCACAATAGATTTGATGGTGTTTTCTAAAGTGTACTCACGCACCAGCTCTTTCAAACTGTCAAAATTGATCTTCAAGCTGTTGCTGACGTTCAAAGTGATGCCTTTTACTTTCATACAGACCGCCCCTGAGGATGTGCGATAGGAATATGTTTTGGGCCCTGCAGAAACAAATTCTATAATGTGCTCACCAGGAGCTAATTCACTTGTTCGATTACCCAGATAATCACCCAGTGGGGGATTCTCCTGGCCGGGGGCGCTAACAAAAATGACCGAATCGGTGTCGTGGTACAGACACCTCTCCTGGAGAGCATCCATGACTGTATAAAGTTCCAGATGGGCATGAGCGGTTATGAAACAGGCGATGAATATGTTTATATTGTTGGAACACGTAGGGTACTCCGCAGCGTATTTCGAACAGAGGCATGCCGTTTCCTCATCTATAAACTGCAGGCTTGAAATGTCATAACCTGCGTCAAAAAGATAGTCTGTCAACTTATCAGGGTCGGTTATAATAGATGTGTTTGGTAAATTTGTTCTCTGAGCAAATTTACCCCATAAGGAATTTAAGCACAGCTTGGCTAGCTGCCGTATGGAAGGGTTATTCTCGATGAATTCTGGTCTTAGATGGATACAATGATGTGTGTAATAGTCATCTATGTACTTCTGGCGGGCTGCGGGGTCATCGCAGCCCTCGGGGTATCCTGAAGCTTCTTGTTGCTCCGCAGGAACATACGAATGTACTCGCAAAAGAGTTCTACCGTAATGTTCTCAAAGTGCCATATTTCATTAATCTTCCCCAGACGGTACCCTTTCTGCAAGACTACTTCTAACTCGACGGTACACCAGGTACCCGTGATCGAGCGTTCCTCATCGCTATGTGTGCATTTTTCAGTCTGTTTTGACTCTGCACAAGCCATGCACAATGGGAACATGAGCTTACCAGAAATCCTCTGAGGGAGGACCGGAAAATAAAGCTTCTTAGGGGGTACACCTGGCATTTGAACAGTCCAAAATACTGCTTAATATCCCCAAAATTTTCATAGATGATCCGTGGGTGTCCTAAAGGATAGGGTTTTGAATGATTGATAAAGGGGTAGAGGCTGGTGAAGTCTAAGTAGTGTATCTTCTCACCAGGGGCTGTTTCGTGGTAGAGCTTGATGGCATTAGTCCTACCTCCAAAAAGAGCGTCACGCGGTTCTAGGGGTTCTGGTAAATTCTTATGCTTGAGAAAAATCTTTAAATCAGAATCTTTTTTCAACATTTCGGTCCACTCATGCTCCCAAAGCGTAATAACCCGCAGACCCCTGGTCTCAAGAAAATTCTTTTTTAAAAGAGTTCTCCTGTAAAGATGATCATACGTACATGCTGTCAGGGTGTTATAGTCATCTTTCTTATAACATTGTGGACACCCGTGATAAAAACACCCATTAAACTCATAGGCCATCTGCACACCTTTTAAAGACGCATAGCCATCTAGAAAATAGGGTCCGATCTTTTTCTCTCCTCCGAGCAGGGCATGTTGTATAGGTGTCTTGATCTGTTCAGACATATACATTAGCCACTGGATGGAGGGTGTGGAAAATCGTTTCTGGTGTCCATGATACATGTCTGGGGGTATGAGGGCTATTGTGTCAGACTTTAGAAACAGTTGCTTGTATATATGCATACACATGCTAGCCAGGGTGATGAATGTAAAGGGATCTACATATGTAACAAAATGTATCTTCATCTCAGGGTTTTCAGGATCATCCATAGTGTGGACCTGTCGGGTCATGTCTATGATGCCGTCTCGAAAACTGTTGCAGGCTGTTCTCAAAATATTGACGTCTTCACGACAATAGGTTTTTAGTTCTCTCTTAAAATCAAAAACCTGGGTTCGGGCTCCGTATACCATTTAAGAAACGCCTCCTTGTCATCAGGCATCATGTATTCCGACCCATAACACTCCATAGGGGGGATGGCTCCCATATAGTTCTGATTCTGTACCGTATTAAAGAAATGGGGGAAATACCCTTTGGACCCAGGGAAGCCAAAAGCCTTAGGCAGTTTGCTTAATTTCATGGGTAGAAAATTCAAACTGTCGATAAAGCGGATTTTAAGGTCTGGCACAGCGAGGAGTTTCAACTTTGCACCCTGAGTTATCAGCTTGACGTCGACTCTCTCTTTAATCAGTTGTTGTATTATGAAGAAGCCATCGTAGCCTTGACTGTTGTGTGCCAAAAAGCTATACCCGTGGAATTTTTTTGTCAGAAATGTTGTAATGAAGCGGCTGACGCAGTCAATTCCAGCGAATGACCAACTGTCGTCACGATTCAGAAGCCTGGCATAGATATAGTTGGGTATGTGTATGCCGGTCTCCTGCATGCACTCCATATCAAAGATTATGTAATTCTCGGTTTTGGCTATATCTTTCGGGTGTGTCATATAACACTGGTGTTCATCCACAGAGACCACTTCTACATCACAGCGGAGACATATCCGACCCTTACATTCATGATTGGCCTTTATAAAACGGCCACAGGAACTGCAGTTTGTTTTAAGATGACATACGACTGTACCTTGAGCCGCCTTTTCAACGTGTTGTTGAAGACAATCTTTGGATCGGGCAAATGTTTTACACCGGGGACATTTAAAGCCTGATTCACTGGTCACCACGCAACCGTCTCCCTGACACATGTTACAGTGTAAGTGGCACCTGTGAGCGGTTTTATTGCTGTATATGTGACAACAATGCGGGCATAAATTGCGAGCCCCTAGGAAACTCTGAAGGTTTAAGATTCCATAATAGTGCTGCTCGTCGTGTGAAATATATATAGTGTTCTTATTCACATTGTCACCTGCCGGGAAGTATTTCCAAACCCTGTCCTCATTATACAGGATTTTGATAGGCACACCAAAGTGATCCTCAAATAAACGCAGATCATTAAAACCAACCATAACATCAGGCGGTATACCCAATACGCTGTGAACCTCCATAGCTCTTGCCTGAATGTATCCATCCGTAACGGTTCTAGGCTCTAGCAGGCCTATAATGCTTGCAGCCATACATATGTTCAGGTCCCCGTAGTTAAAATCCAAGAGCCAGCGTTTCTTCTTGGAAACCACCATACTGTAAAGGGTTTTCTTCAGGGGTCTGTACACACCACCCTCTCTAGCCCTGACAACCACCGACACGAGTCTCAAGGGCTCGGTTACGACCAGTTCCGCCTTACTTTGTAGCAGTTTTCCAATGTTTTCTAGAAACTGCAAAACATCAAAGGTCTGCCGAAACGATCGCCTTGTGAAAAGAGGCCTGTTTAAAACAGTGCTGTCTAGGCGTATCTGGACAAAATCGTTAGGCCCAACTGTTTCAAGAATCTGAGAGATGAGCCTTTCAGTAGTTTCTGTGATCACTAAGAGACCTTGACCGGTTGATCTTAACCTATCCAGATTTATAAAGCGGAACATCTCATAGTGTTCAATGTTTCAAAACTTTGCTAGATCTCGCTGGTATGTGCCCATACTCTGCAAGAAAACCGTGTCAGTTTCATCCGGAGGGGCTGTGTTTTGGGGTTGAGCCTCTAAATCTTTAAGGGCTCGCTGCATGATTATCATTTTAGCTTTTTTCAGGCGTTTGAGAAACATTTTCCGCTGCCTGAGGGTTTGAAGCCATTTTAAACGGCGTGCCGGTAAATCTTTTAAAGAGATACCTTGTTTTTTAACAGGGTTTGAGGGGGTGTTTGTGTTTTCCAACACTGGCCGCAGTGTTTCGGGCACAGCATTTAAGCAGGACTTGGATGTACCCATCCCAGGGTCCACCCCTGTGCTTAAATGCTCTGGGGGTTCTGCAAAACCAGGCCAGGGCGGTATATGCTTTTGTAGCGCCCATTTCTTTTCAAGTTTGTTTTTAAGAGTTGGTGGTGTGTTCTTTTTCATCCTTTTTTTAGCTATGGTGTTCACCCTGTTTTTAGAATCCCTAGCGAAAAGGGCTTGTTTGGCCTTAGACACGCGCTTACGCATGTCTACTAGATGTTTTTTACCAAACAGATGTCTCAAGCGCCAGGCCTGGCGTCATAATCTAGAGCTGTTATGCGGGCCTGATAAGTGTTTTTCCTTTCGCAGTTTTTTTAAACCAGGGGCCCGAAATAACTCTTTTACAACGTGTCCCTTTTTAGAAGCACGTATATTTACAAAACTGTTGGCTGTGTTGAGATTCACAGGCGCTGGGATATTTAAGGGTTGTATATTCGAATCTGTACAATAAATGACGGGTATGCGTCTTTGTTGGTTTATACCGTTGGGCCCCCTGTAGGACAGATCAAGGAGTTTCGGGGAATATCCTGTTTCACGGATGACAGATGCATATCCGCAGTTTTGAGACCCTATTTTTATGGGGGAATCTGAAATTATTATAATAGGCGTCACCTCTAGGACGACCCTGGTGTTAGGTTGAACACCCCCACCTTCTAGAGCTTCAGAAGTCCTAATAGATCTCTCGGTGTTAGGGACCGTAGGTGTGTATGCCTGGGGTAGTGTTATATCTCTACAGCCCAGGGACCACAAGAGCTGATGACCAGAGCCTATGCGGATGGGGATTGCTGGAGAGTACACAGGAGGCGGGGTGATCTCACCCCAAGCCGGAGACCCCTGTGGCGGACTATCATAGACTATGCGGTTGGGGATCGTTGGGGAGTACAAATGAGGGGGTGGGCTCTCACCACAGCTGGGGGTCCACGGACGTGGGCTAACCGTCCCTCTGTCTAAAAGGTTTTCGGAGCCCACTACCCAGAGCCCCGGGCCCGGTATAAGCGCACCCCCTGTCTGTGTCTCCTGGGGAGATACAGCATTCACATGTGCTACAGGTATGAGTGATTTAATAGGCAGTGGTATATGATTGTTGGGAACAATAATACATTGGGGGTTAATGGGTACTACAACGTTTGCAACCCCTTGAGACACCCGCCCCCTTTTAAGCGATAAGCCCCTGTTTTTATTTAAAATGAACTTGTTTGCAGACCCTTGAGACACCCGCCCCTTTCAAGCGATAAGCCCCTGTTTTTATTTAAAATGAACTTGTTTGCAGACCCTTGAGACACCCGCCCCCTTTCAAGCGATAAGCCCCTGTTTTTATTTAAAATGAACTTGTTTGCAGACCCTTGAGACACCTGCCCCCTTTTAAGCGCTAAGCCCTGCTTTTCATTTAAAAGGAGCTTTACTGCCCCATCTAACACATCATTACAAACAGCGGCTTTATACAACAGCGGTGTAGGCGACTGACATGCAACTGGAGGGGTTCGAGCTGTCGGGGTCACAGTGGACGGCTGCGCTATAACTTCTTTCTCAACAGCAGCACACGCCCCTAAAATAAAAGAAAAAAAACAGTTTTAGTTTTATATTAAAGACCAAGTAATACATTACGGCACATTGTTCAGGTAAAACTCAAGGTATACGAACCCCTTTAAAATATTAAAAGAAACTGGTTGATAAAAATTAAGCCTGTGCAGCACTCTGTAAAACCCCATAACGGACCCATCATGTTCTTCTAAAGACACGCTGAAATATTAACGACACCTGCTATGGAAAAAAAAGAGTAGCTCTCAGTGATCCTTTAAGCATACTTACATTCTGTACCCCAGCCAGGGTGCTTCCTTTTTAATGACGGGTTCGCCGCAGGTGTTGGGTATCTGGCATGGGTCCTGGGGGTGGCATCAGATGTTGATGGTCCAGCGGTCTGGGGATCTGAGGAAGGTCATGATGCCGTTGGTCCTACAATGGGTGTATCTGCAATAAAAATCAAAGAAAACAGTTACCACCAGGTTCTACATCAAATCGTCACATGGCAGACCTATGCTTCCAATACCAAAGAGTCACATGGCAGACCTATGCTTCAAATACATCATCATGTTTTACACTAAAGACTCAATTTGTGGAAAGCATCAGGACTCCTATAAAAAAAGCATACATGCTTTACAGGGTTCACCTATAATAATTACCTGCTACAAGAGCCGATGCCTATCGCACATCTGCAGAAGCGGCGCCCGCATAGATCACCGCTAGAAAATAAGGAAACAACATATGTTATTGTAAATACCCATTATTAAACTATAATCATCTTATGCTCATGCCGTAAAACTACATTACGTATATTAATAACAGTTACTAATAACATCTGTATTAAAAGTACACACCGGCGATATCGATACTAGGAATTCCGTATTCTGCCAAGAGGTCGATAAGTGCTTCGGAATTTATACATGCGTCTTCCAAGGAGGCATCCCATGCAGCAGAGCCATCTGCTGGAAGCAATAAATAAAATAAATAGATAAATAAATAAGCCTCGGGTCTCCCATACTGCAAATGCCCAAACCTTGGGGGTAACAGACACCCGCACGCACAAGAAGCACAACACCCCCTGCTTGGGGCCCTTATTAACTGTGGACCCTTGGGGATCAACTCGATGGGGACGTGGACAGGGAGGCTAATAGTTCTGCCCAGCCTTGATGCATAACATTCTTTAAAATGTACAATGTACTACACATTTTATCAAAAAAAACCCTTATCCCTAGTGTGCGGGTCACAAAAGAAATGAATGGCCATTGTGCAAATGTGGAATACTTTTTTCGTTGGTGCCTGAGACACTCTTATGGCCCAGGCATACCCCAGCCAACCCATGGTTCTGGGTTGGGGCTAGTCGCTTTGACCGGGGTTGATGAATAAATATTATTTAAAAACCCAAAGTGCCCCATTGTGGTGTTTCCTTGTGCTAGCTTTATCAAACAATAACATCAAACATAGTGTAAATGCCTTCCAGAGTTATTTCAAAACAGCTTTCTGAAAGTTAATGGCTTAATTGGAGCAGTAAATATGCGACTGTTATACAATAAAATGCCTAAACCAGGTGTGCCATCATCCCTTTGATTTATAAAGTACAGGGTGTATACTTCAATGAATGCCTGTAACCCGCGGGTGCTTTAACGCTTCTGTAAACCTTTATTTATTTATTTATTTTTGTCTTAAAAGAACATGCATGTCTTTTAAAAATGAATACGGTATTCCTCACGTGTGTTTTATAGAGACTGTAAACCAGGGCTCAAGTCAGGGTAAATGTGAAACATTGACTGGCCACTTTGAATTTATGAGTTAAAGTCGACCTCGTGGATCAAACATCAGGTGGCTTGCCGCCAGACACTTCACCAGTGCACTATAGAGCCTGATGAAAAATAACAAACAACTAGAAGTTAAATGTCCCATTTTGGTTCTGCAAGATCCAGGGAAAACATTTGTATTCGGCCTTGGGTTTTAAAGCATGCCCACATTTTAACGTTTTCAGAAACACTATCAGAAGAAAATATCCTCTCTTGGTTTTGAGTGTGTTGATTTTATGAAAGGCAAATGCCATTCGTCCTGTGCAATTTGGGTGGTTATGCAAAGCCAGTTTAATGAAATGTTCATAATTCACCTAAATATGCTAATTTCTGACGGCGTCACATCCCATACAGTTTGTTTATGAGCCCCCCCCCCCACTTTACATTTTTAGGACTTGACCCCTGCTGTAAACCAAAAACAGAGGGGAGCAGAGCCCGTGCTGCTAACCCCTGCAGGAACCAATTACTTTTTTTTTTTTTTTAAATGGCCGGGGAGCTGCGAAATTCCACAGCTCCCCGGCCACCAGAGCACATGTGGCACACAGGCCCCCACCCCCATGGATCAGGAAGGGGCCCATTTTTAAATGAGTCCTGGAGGGGTGAACAGGGATGGCTAGGCCCTGTTCACCCCTCCAGGACGAGCACAGTGAACAGCCTCAGCGCCGCCCGATGCCAGAGCCCCAGGCAAGCGTGTTTCAATAGATAAGGATTATCTTATCTATTGAAAAGCGCTTGCCTGTGGCTCTGGCATCGAGTTGCGGGGTCTTTGTTCACCAGCCCCCAGCAGCACAACATCAGAGGGAAACCGGGCGCCTCATGCACGTTTTTCGTTTTAAAAAGAAATACAGACTTGTATTTGCATTAAGATAACAGCGGTTTGCAGCTGTCATCTTAATGCGGATACAAGTCTGTATTTCTTTTTAAAACGAAAAACGTGTATCAGCATTGGGATGTCTGCGGCTTGCAGTGGTCATCCGCACCATGTAGATGCTAATGCAGCTACATGGTGCAGATGACCACTGCAAACCACGCTCATCTTAATGTAGATAGCCTGCGATGGTGCGGGCTGCATCAAGGGCGCCTGGTCCACAGAGCTTTAGGGGAGCTGGGCCCCCAGGACCTCATAAGGAGGCCTAGCTCCTGAAAGGGGGCTGTCAAAGCGCTACACTTAAGGAACATTTGGAGGGGAATGATGTTTTGAGAAGTAATACTTAAACCATCATTCCCCTCCAAATGGTCGTTAGGCATAGCGCCTTGACACCCTCTTTCAAGAGCTATGCCGGCTCTTTATGAAAAGCAGGCATAGCTCTTAAAAAGTGGGTGTCTAGGCGCTACACCTAAGGACCATTTGGAGGAGACTGGGGGGTTTAAGTGTTATGGCACAAAGAAACACCCATTATAATTCATTCATCACAGACTAAAATGCTCTTAAATTGTAAAAAAAATAAACATTTAGAATGTGCAAGATTGTGCATTCATGCCAATGCCACCTTACTACAGCAACAAGATAAAACAGGGAACAATGCAGCTTCCAATGGGCGCATAATCATGGCAAAGGGGAACCAGAGCCCCAAATACAGACAAAGACACCCGCAAAACCGGGGCACCTCAGCACACCCCTCCACGGGTCCCATGGCTATGCATGCACAATACAAAGGGCCACATTATTATTATCATTATTATTATTATTATTTTTTCAAAAGACAGGCCAGACTGGCAATTGTTTTTTAAAAAGCTAATACGGTGCAACTACACATATGTCTTTAAAGCACCACACGCTGACCATTGTTTTAAACATAGCGGCCCCCAGCATTTACCCCAGAGTCTAACAAACAAACATATTTTGTACCTATGCACATGTATATATTTTTAAACACAGTGGCATGTCAATATTTGAATATAAAAGATAGTACCTGTGGCAGGACTAAAATCTAGCACAGCCCCTAGTGAAAGGTCTGGGAAGAGGTCCTGTAGATAAATTAGGAAAAGTTAGCATTTTACATAAAACTAATGGAGGCTGCAGCATGTCAGAGTTTATAGACCCCTTACCTGATAGTTTGTCTGATCCTGCTCCTGCATGGTAGCTGTAACGAGCATGATGACTTCACACACACACTGGGTCTGCAGCTGCTTAATTCTTAACAGGCGTCGCACAAGGGCTGACAACAGTTAAGCCACCCCTCTTTATAATGGTATCTCAAAAGTGGCGGGCTTTGCAGATGTCTGTGAAATTAACTCCAGATGGTCACCAGCTTCTGCCACTCAAGATAAGGCCCTAGGACTTTGAGACCGGATCTAAGGGTGTTGGGGCAAGGGGAGGGCTGGGGGATGCATGGTCAGCCGGATATCATCCTCCCGGAAATTTCAAGGGCTCCTCCACCGCCTGGGGCTGCATGGGTGTGGCAACATCCCCCGGAAATTCAAATTGATCCATCAGAGCTGCCCCTCGGGGCTCAGACCACAGCACTTCCACCCCACCCATCCTGCTGACGGCTGCAAGAACAGACCATGCGGACACCGAGGCCATTTCCGGCCTCCCCTGGAATTTCAGAGATCAACAGCATGTCCGCTGGGCCTGTTCCTGTTGAATTACAGCTGTAACACCACGGGGCTGGGCCCAACATCTTCTTTTGAGCTCTCTCTATATATATAGACGGCTGGCAGGGGTGTGGGGGGAACATGACTTGTGCAGACCCTTGTGCATGTCATTTTGCAGCCTGAGTGCCTTGAAAAGGACAGAGACCTCCACCGATGGCCCAGTATTCACAAATGGACCCTTGCAGAACCATAGGGTCTTGCTTCACAAGCCTGTTGGACTCAGACCCATCACCCCAACATTTATTATGAATATTATTATTCATAAATGATTACTTTTTTTAAAAAAAAATGTTTTCTCCCCAGCATAACCGGCTGGAAAATTATGAAATATTAATTTTTCTAACCATAAAAAATCATATTTAATAATTTCCCATTTTTTATATAATTACAAATGTATTTTCGAATTTTTAATTTTTTTTTTATTTTTTCTTTTTCTAATTCTTACCTGTCTTATTATAAGTGTAGACACCCTGCCACCCTATACTCAAGACCCTCTTTAACACAGCCACCCCTGGTCAACGCCCAAAGCTTCAATCTTATGTATACCTTACCGCACCTGCCCGGTCGCGCTGATGCTGTTTAATCAGAATTTCAACCCGGTCCTCAGGATTGGCTTGGACCTACAGCCAAAACACTGCTATATATATACACCCTGCACGCCACGCCCCACCCTTCAAAACCCTGCTCCACACTTCCGGTTCTTTGGGGGGCATCCAGAGGAAGTCCCCTTGGGGCCCCAACCCTTGGGGGGACCTTCCCGATAGCCCCCATGATGTCACATCCGGAGGGACACCCCCGCTAAGGACCCGGGGCCTGTTAAACACATCTACATCACTTACGGGACAGGATTTTGCCCAGGCAGAACTTCCGGAGGAAGCCCCAGGGGGCCACGCCCAGTATATGACGACATAGGGACCGGATATCCCGCCCTAAAGGGGCGTGGAAAGCTGTCAAGGCTCGTTTGATGAGGAAAGGTATCATTGTATAATACTCTACCATCATATTCTAGCTACTTCATTGGCCTGGTACATCAATCATAGGTTAGATATAGTATCACGTGTTTAGGTATTTCCCTTTAATGTTAGATGCTTATCAAAATATAACCATCAAAAGCACAATTGTAGGTCAAATGCCAATTGTGCCCTCTTGTGCTGCGCTCTTGTATGCCGAGGTGCTGCCATTGCATGCCATGTCAGCCTCATGTACTCAGCTAGTTGTTTTCTATGCCCAGATGCAGCCATTACATGGCATGGCCAGCCTCATATTCTCAGGAACTGGAGGACAACATTTCAATTCTGACAGCATAATTGGGATACATTCATAGTTTTTCACTTCTCAAATTTGCAAATTGTTGAATTTATCCCCAATCATGCTCTGGTGAAATGTTGGGGAAACGTCCCACAAAAAATAATTTGCAATGTTTTCTATCAACTCTGGATTTTTCCAACAGGATGCATGAAACACTCTAGTAAAGTGTGTCTGGATTCCACCGGCACAGTCATGAGAATAAACACAAAGCTTTTGGTCCAGATTACCGTGCCTCCCTGGTTTTTCCATTGATGCCACACTGTTGCCACAAATCGCTAGTGGTATCCCGCGGCCCAAGCAGATGCGCTACCAATTGCTGATCACCAGCAGCCACCTGCCTGCCTGGTTGCATTGTTGTTCGGAGCCAAGAGCTGAATTCTGGTGTATCGAACTGCTGAGTCCGTGTTTTGGGAAGTGCAGACACATTTTTTGATTCAGGTATAGTCACTAAATTTGCTGATTACTTGCCATCCAGACTGTTCATATTCTTGCAAACCTGCACCCCGTTCTCAGCCATCTTATATACATATTGCATACCTGAAATAGACCACGCAACAGCTTAGTAATGTGCATGTAGATGCGTCCACCTTTCTTCTACACAGAGGAGTCTTACAGTAAGCACACAGCAAACTGGTGAAAAGTGTCCACCTTTTCTCCAGGCATTATTAGACATCTGAGTATGCTGTAGAAAGCCTTGCTCATAAATAAGACCAGTACAAGATCCCAAGAAGCAAAGAAAATGAGAAGTGCATCTCACTAAGCCAGCAGGAATGAAAATGGCGGTTTACCTGATGTGAGCGCCACCGAAATATCCCTGTACCTAAGAAGAAATCGCCCATCAAAAGATCACTGATCAATTTATATGATCTAGGCAGTCTCTGAACCCTCAGAAAGGTTTGTGAAGTCTCCTAAAAAAATCTTAGAAACATCAAGTGCAAAGAGCCATCTCCAAGACATTTCTGCAAGGAGCCCAAGAAGAAAAAGGCAACTTGAGGCTGGGAGTAAGGAATAAGGAGTGGCAATTACTTCTGGAAGCCTTAGGAGGACGGTAGGTCCTATAGTCATCACACATCCCATACATGCAGTCACTTTACCTGCTTCTGGAACTCCAGTGAGAAGCATACCATCCCATCTGAAAAGAGAAAATTAACTCTGGAAACTATGGGGGAAGCAGGTGTTGCCCCTCAACTGAACAATTAAGATTACTGACGGCAGCAACAGTGACTACTATGGCACAGTCTTTGACATAGGATGTAGAAAGGAGTCTGCCAAAATATAACACGTATCTACCCAAGAAATGGATCCAGTCCATTACAAATGGGACAGCCCCGCAAGGCAGTATGCGACAATAAGGAGAGCTCTGACTAGCAGATTATAAAGGATTGAAAGAATCAAGCAAACTGAAAGCTTTGCAGAATTTCTAAAGTGGCTCGAGGAGTTTGTATTGGGAAAGAAATGGGAGCAAAAACTACCACAAGACAAGCATTCCCAGACTACTGAGTGGTTAGAAGCCAATGTGGGGAAAGAAGAGTCTTGGGATGGCTGAGAATACCGGGGGAAAAATACCCTACAAATCCATCCTTTCAGACCGCAAAGCCACGAGTGTTGAATTGCCATCTGGCAAGAGTGTGAAAGCCCAGTTTTTTAAAATGTTTATTACGTAATAACATGATGTAGGTAACTCCATCTCTGAAAGGTAAATCTGCTAATCAGATTATCCTGTTTTAAATTCCATGCCAAGAGCATGGTGTGTACTTGTGCCATGCTGCATTAGTATCCTGATTCGTAGCATCTGCCCTATTAGTGGCACAGAGCAGTTTCAGAGGTTACATGTGCCCTCTTGATAGCTGCAGTGACACCCGAGACTGTCCAGCACAGGAACAGCATTTCAAATATGCACTCCTGTCCCAACAACCCTATAATAATGGGTCTACCTCCTGGTGGCAGAATAATCTTTAAATAAAAGACATACCTTAGGCTGTGGTGGATGGTACTCTCATACTTATTACAGCCACATCTAATTTGATTTTGTGCTTGTGCCTGCTCTGTACCAGTTCAGCTCTCGGAGGGTTATGTTTATACCCTGCCCCAGACAGAGAAGGCCCTGCTCTACTGCAAGGAATGTAGCCTGTGGGATTGCCTATGTTTCTTCCTTTGTTAGGGCAGGTAACATCCTTCTCCCAGGGACAACCAATCCACAGGACTGTGGCCTGAGAAAAGTAATCAAAGGGCACAGCCATTCACAAAGAGCAGGAGGCTTGATTTTTAAAAGAATTCGTTTCTATTGTGAAGGAAAGAGGGCAAGTCTAGTCTAGCCACGGAGAGATGGGTACACTGTGGGGAGAATTGAGCCATTTTGTTTCTCTCTTACTCTCTTTCTCTTTCCTGTCCTGTCCATTTCCTCTGGCACAAAGCACTTTGGGTGTGATGTCAGAAGGGGAGGTCTACTCATTTTGAGAGCAGGGATTGGACCCCTAAAGTGGGATCATTGTAGTCCAATCACATGTATGCTTTTGCCTTTAAAAGAAGGTGCCCCAAACCTTTGAATTATCTTGGGAATCATCTTGAAGCATCTTTGGATGATCACTTGAGATTGTGTTAGGCCCAGCTGAGAGAGCAGTTCTCTTTAAAGTCCTCCAGTTGTGAGGTGGAGAAAGGTATTCCAAGGCAGAGACCAGCTTTGTCCCTTAACCATCCCCAAGGACCATTAGGGTGATCTGATGCTGGAAGAGGACCTGCCTCTCTGCCAGCCACAACGGTACCCGGGACCTCACTGTATTGGAGGACCCTTGCAGTTATGTGCCAGCCTCCCCCATGTTTGAGCGCCCGAGAACAAGGACCCGTCTTGTCCCCGAGTCCATGGAGTTGGACTCACAGCACCCTGAGAAGTGACCTGCTTCTGGAATAGGACTTGCCTCTCTGCCAACCACAGCAGTACCCAGGACCAAACAGTGTTGGAGGACCTCTACAGTTGTGTGCCAGCCTCACCCATGTTTTGGAGCATGAGAAAAGGATTTATCTTGTCCCTGAGCCCCTGGATTGGGACTTGGAGCACCCTGAGGGCCAAGACAGCTGTGACCCTTGTGTGTTTTGTTGTTGAACTGCTTGGAGCATGTTTCAAGAATTGTTCAACACATTTGAAAGAGCAGGAGCCTCTGTTGCTGCCTTTTGCTCTCTCCTGATCTTCGCTAAGTGCCAAGAAGACTGGTTCCCCACTGCTGAACTACCAAGAACTGCAAAGAAGGTGCTATTGACTGATAACAGCCCCCTCGGTCAATTTCTGGGTTCTAGAGACTGGTTAGGTCACTTTGAACCCTTTTTGCTCACAAGTGCATATCAATTTTCAAGAACAGTGTTGCTCTTGCTTGCCATCCACCCCTGATTCATTACCCTGAGTGCTGCATCTACTACCTTTGCTTACTCTGGGTTCTTTCCTGTGTTCTTTCCTCAGGGATGGGTTTTGTGTAGTGTTTTCTAGTTCGTTATTATTCTGCATTAGATGTTTAATTAAAGCGTACATATTTTTATAGAACCTTAATTGGATATTCCTTTATTTTGGACTGTTATGCTTCGCTGTTTCTGTTGCTACTTAACCAGATTCATGCCCCTCTTAAGAGTATAACCTACCCTTGGCCCATGTTACCATAAAAGACGAAGGAGGTATATCTCTTGACGGGGCCTGTTTACCTTTATGAGTATGTTGGCTCTTAGTCTGGTGCTGTGTGAGGATTGAGTGGGCATTTTAGCCTCTACTCATCCTTGTACTCCTGAAGGGCAGACGCCAATTTGTCACGCTGCCAAACCCTCCACTCACATCACATCCCAATATAAAGCCCTGCCCTATTGTTGATATAATTGTGGGTCAGATGCAACTATTAACTACCCAGAGGGAATCATTGCTGTGGACATCACAAATACCAATAACTGCAAATAACACATTTAAAGAGCTAACTCATAAGAGGAACATCATACTGACTAATGTGGATAAAACTTTGAGCAATTAAATTAAAGACGCTTTAAGAAATTTTGTTCAGGCAGGGCTGAAACAACACATCAGATGAGGGTTTAGCCCAAAGAACCTACCAGTACTGCATAGGACATAGATTGAAGCATGGTGTTCATTAGAAATAGAGACTTTATGATAGTGGGTTGGGGAGAAAGTCACCTCCCCCACTGTTGAAGCATCAGTGATAATCTAGGAAATGAAACATCTAATCTATAGATCATCGTCCATCATAAAGAGATGGGCCAACCCGCACAATGTCAGCAATGGATTTCCAAATAGTGTGGTAATAAGGACAGGACAAACGTGATGTCAAATATAGAAGTCAGACGAGTTTAGCGATCGTGAGCAGTGTTTGTATATCATGGGGATTTTGCCTTATGATTGATTTCTAGGAAATGCCACAGCCATTTTCTCCCCAGTGGCCTTTTGCATCCAGTCTGAACCACCACAGATCACGTCGGCCATTGTTATCAAGGCCCAGCGCAAAATACAAGTGAACCGGCATAAATTGCTGTGCAGACTATTTTCTAGATCACCTCTTGGGTTATGGATGCTCAATTGATCCGCTACTTGAGCCCACTTTACTCCAAAGGCCCACTTGTTTATCTTCTTTTTACTCTGCTGGGAAGAGAAAAAAACGACACTTCAAACTGCAGGTCAAGTTTGCTGGAGAATCAAATTGCTGGGAAAATCTTCAGCAACAGTATTTGGCTGACTTTTTTGTAGAGATTTTGGGGGGTTTTCCAGATTGTATTTACTGCAAATGATCTGATAGTATTGTTTTTAACTTCCAAGATTTCCCCAATTTCATGAAATTGTTGAAGTTTACTGTAGAATTCATGGATTTAGCGAAAGCGAAATTGATCAGTTTTCCACATCCCTAATTTTAGCCCATCCCTTGGCAAGTATTCTTCTCCAAAGCCAAAGTCATTGCCGCCTTGCGATGAACCGAGGCAGAGTGCCTTGCATAATGAATTACAGGGACGCCATGAGCCTGTTGCGACTCCTGATTCATCACAGGCAGTGTGACACGCGAACACAGGATTTCCCGAGAGACCGCACAACGCGCGCGCGAGCACACACACCCCATACTTATCTGCAGACCACCAGCCATAACCGCAGAAAGCAGAAGCAGCCGACAACTCAATCCCAGCCCCCCACTGCCATCCTGAAGTCACTTTATTTCCCAGGAGGGCCGGCATTGTTTTCTACAGAGCTTTTCTTAAGTGCAAATAGTGACTGAACTTTCTGAGGGCGGCCAGATCAATAGAGCCGTAAAATGGCTGCGTGCTGTGAATTTAGATGCTGGCTTTCCTGAACAGCAACAAGACCCAGTGACTTAAGTGAAAGTCAGCCCCTAAAAACAGTACAGTAAGCTAGCAATGAACGGCGAATAACATCAGAACTGCATTTTGGGAATGTTTGACAATACTCACTCCCGTGTTATTGATGTTCCCCTCTCTGCATGGAATTGTGGAAGTCTCCTACATTGCTGCAGGATGCCAGAATTCCCCGCCACCCCCCCTAGTGTTAGCAGAGGGCTCAGTACTTTGCCAGCCCAGCAGATACACTACAAAAGCGATGACCAAATCCCGTCGCCCTGTATAGATGTGTTTATTTATTTAGTTATTTATATAGCGCACCTAACCCAAGGGTATCTTGTATATGTCTTTAGCTTTATAATTAGCTGCTGCCGACAGCTCTGATGTTGCATTTTGCTCTAGGCAAAGACAAATGGCTGAGGCCTGTGTTGACTTCTGATCAAAACGTTTTGTTTAGACAAGCTCCCGAAATCGGACTTTTTTTCCCAAACATCTCAAGTTCGAGGCGTTGTATTCCTCCTTTTTGTTTTGTAGAAGCCGGCCTGTTGGCCCGCCAAGCCGCAAGATGGCAGAGCATACAGTCAGGATGTTCCTCATTGTGTGCATTTGAAGGGCTTCATTTGGGAAATAATGTCATCGTATGTCACCTCGGTTTCATTGTCACAAAGAATATGTCTGAGAAGGCAGGCTTTAAAGCTCTTCTCTGCCATCAGAGAGGTGCCGTCTATGAAAGGTGTACATGCAGGCTTTAAGGCCCTTCTCTGCCATCAGAGAGGCGTGATTGCACCGTCTATGAAAGGTGTGCATGCAGGCTTTAAAGCCCTTCTCTGCCATCAGAGAGGCTTGATTGCACAGTCTATGAAAGGTGTCCATGCAGGCTTTAAAGCCCTTCTCTGCTATTGACCCCATAACGCCCTGCTCTGCCATCAGAGAGGCGTGATTGCACCGTCTATGAAAGGTGTGCATGCAGGCTTTAAAGCCCTTCTCTGCCATCAGAGAGGCGTGATTGCACCTTCTATGAAAGGTGTGCATGCAGGCTTTAAAGCCCTTCTCTGCCATCAGAGAGGCGTGATTGCACCGTCTATGAAAGGTGTGCATGCAGGCTTTAAAGCTCTTCTCTGCCATCAGAGAGGTGCCGTCTATGAAACGTGTGCATGCAGGCTTTAAAGCCCTTCTCTGCCATCAGAGAGGCGTGATTGCACCATCTATGAAAGGTGTGCATGCAGGCTTTAAAGCCCTTCTCTGCCATCAGAGAGGCGTGATTGCACAGTCTATGAAAGGTGTGCATGCAGGCTTTAAAGGTCTGCATGCAGGCTTTAAAACCCTTCTCGCCGCCAGAGAGATGTGCAAACTCGAAATCTTTTCGAACCCACAGGAGACACGTTTATTGACCCCGTGAAGCACCTTTCTTACATCAGGGAGGGGTGATTGCACCTTCTATAAAAGGTGTGCATGCAGGCTTTAAAGCTCTTCTCTCCCACCTGATGCCCTAAATCACTGATCACCAATCAGAGAGGCTCGTATACAAGCTTTAAAGCAAGAATTAACATCAGAGATGAGTGAATGAATGTCTGAAAGCTCTTGCAAGAGGTGTGCAAACCCCAAAAATTTCGGCTCCGCCATCAGGCAGGTAAATTATTAAAGCTGTGAAGTACCAGTCTCCCATCAGTAATCCCTGCATAGATGTTCTAAGGTGACGACCCCCTTCATAAGTGTGTGGGCAAGCTCTAAAGCTGCAATCTTCAAACAGAGAACTATGCACTTATGCAAACTGTAAAGCTCTGATCTTGCAATAGAGAGGTGGGCATCCAATGATTCAAAGCTATTATCTTTCTAGCATTAGTGAGGATGACATGCAAACTTTAAAGCTCTGCTATCAGAGATGCAGGCCTGCAATATTTAAAGCTCCAATCTCACAACAGAGAGGCGGGCATGCAAGCAAGCTTTAAAGCCCTGCTCAATGATGAGAGAGGTGTGCGTGCAAGCTTGATAGCTCTAATTTACAAGCGAGGATTTTATGCAATTTGTAATGCTCCAATCTCCTATCAGAGATGCTTGCATGCACGCTTTAAAGCCTTGACCTCCCATAAGAGAGGCTTGCGATGAAGGATGTGCAAAAAAGAAATAAAAACATTTAATTTCCATCTGTGAGATATGCATGCAAGATCTTCCATCAGAGACGTGTGCATGCAAGCTTGCAAGCTTGTATCTCCCATCAGAAAGCTGAGCATAGAAGTTGTATAGCTCTGATCTTCCATCAGAGACGTGTGCATGCACGCTTTTAAGCTTTTATCTCCCATCAGAAAGCTAAGCATGGAGGTTGTATAGCTCTGATCTTCCATCTGGGAAGTGTGCCACCAAGCTATGAAGCTCACATCTGCTATCAGATAGGAGTGCATGTAAGCTTTAAAGCTTTGCTCGCCAGTCAGTGTTATGCACCAAGAATTAAATCTCTGTTCTACATGGATAGAGGCGTACATGAACACCTTAAAGCTGGTGATCTACGTTAGTGGTGCTCCTTCAAGCTTTAAATGTCTGTTCTCCCATCAGACTGGTATGTCCAGATAATAACCATCCTATGAGCGAAGCATATGTCCAAGTCGTAAACCGTCCACTTAGATCACTTTCTCTAATAACCCTACTTTTAGGTCCAGAGTGGTGTAAATAACCTAATGCATACTGTAATGTGCACCCCAATCCAAGAAGCGTTTTTTGGAAGATGACATTGGTGGATCCAGGGGCCCTCTGGGGAACCCCCCCCCCCATAGAGGATACAATCACAGGATGAACCCGCTCCCCTCCTCCCCTTTAAAAAGCATGGATAGTGACACTGGTCTGCACTGACAGTATTTGCTCAGGCTCACCGTGCACCATGAACATTAAGGAGGGTGGATCCCAGTGACACTGCGTGCAGCCAATTTTCCACCGGCCATCGCAGTCACTCAACCCCAACTTCACAATCAGGGAGGGCAGCTACGCACAATCACAGATCACAGATCAGCAGGTTGACCTGCCACTCTGTGACCGAGTCTCTGGGACATAGGTGTACTGTACTGTTATAGTAGCCTCTGCACAAGCATAATAGACATCCCTGTCTGCACGTGGTAAAATCGTGGGCTTACACAACAGTGTGGGTTATGCACACTGTTGATATGACATCTAATGGCTATGTACAAATGAAAGAGAAAGTACTTGCCCGCGATAAAGGCTGACGGGTTGCCCCAATATACACGTATATGTAGATGCCCCAAATCTGTACTGCCTATCGTTTGTGGCCATGGAGGCAATCTAATTGTAATCTTCTCGTGGTGCAGTGCGCGTGACTCCGCATGCTAGAGTGCAAAATGGCGTGTAGATCGCAAGACTGGATTTGATTGTCAGGTCCATTGCCAAGCATTGATGATCTCCATTGTTTGGACTGTCATCAGGGCAATGGCAGTTCTGCAGAATCAGTTTCCTGCTGCTAGTGTCCAGTGTCAGTGTTATAGCTCGCCCTGTCCTCTACTGTGACTATTCCTCGGTGTGTTGCTAGATCTCCCGGCACAGCCATGATGGCGGTGTACTCTAGCAGTTTCTGTATCTACTGGGGCAGCCCATGAAGATGTCATCAGGGTTTCATGAATCAATCTTCCTATTGATCTGTGAGTCCATAATGGTGAAATAGCTGCACAGCAAGGGATTTCACATGCCTGCCTACAAGCTTCTGTTAACTACTCACTTAATATGTCCTGGCCTTCCTTGACAGTGTATATGTACTTGCAACAAATGCTGCCAATTTAGCAATCAGCTGATTACCCAGTTTCCTCAATATGGTCAGTAACAAATAGCTCTCTTTAATTACATTCAGTTGTATAGTTTGCCTGGACATTTAAACCAAGGGCTCTCTATATGAAATGTGTTTAATGTTCTCAATCAGGTGACATAAATACACGGATAGACTTATGGGTTAACCCAGATACACCACTGAGGCCCAGGCGGAGGACAGAAGCAAGTGTGTACTTTCCTCAAGGGCCAATAGGTGTATTCCAAGTAAAAAAACAATAGGGCCAGAAAGTAGACACTCTTAGCATGCCAGAAAAAACACAGCATCGATCATCGTAGGCAAAGTCTGCACTTCTCCTTTTCACTGTCCTCGTGAACCCTGGAATTTCCAGAAAGAGTCAAAACGTTGATGTACTCGCGATTTTTAGAAAATGAGAGCCGCGCTCGATCTCTGTATCTTGAAAGCACCGTATTCTGCCATCTGCTGTTGCAGAAAACCCCACTCTCTTACATTTGACATTGCTTGATGCTTCTCCCATTGTATAAACATTGTCCTTGGAGTCTGTGTGTGGGGAGAGCTAGCACCGAGGGTGGGACACAACTGTAGTTCGAGAATCTATTTAGCGGCCTTGTGCGGCGGATTGACTCAATCGAAACAGGCATGCAGTATCATGGACATCAAGTAGAGTTCATCACCTGCTGTGTTTTTACGCGTCTTCCATGTACTTGTGTCACTCAACTTTCAGGTGATTAAATCTCCTGAACCTTTTATATTCACAAGAGTGGAGATAAAGGCACTTTTGAGCACCAGCTTCTTCCACGGGAGCCGCAGGATCAGATGGTCATGCACTTTGGGGTATGTGGGCTCACCAGATGCTTCAGCTCTGACCTATGCGATCGCTTTGTGGTGCCTATGCCCGGCTTTTAAGCTGTGTTTTTGAGATGTTCCAGAGGTTTATAATTTTTCCACATGTTGAAGGAGTTTCTTTCCATGCTTTCCCTGTGATTTTTGTAGGACTAAAGATTGTGTGACGTAATTCCCTGTACTGTAATCAGCAGGGTCAATGAGGAAGTGATGCCACTTCTGATCACTGAAGTGTGTGTGTGACCTTAGAGAGGACAGTGATGTGACAGATTTATAAACATACAATTCATTGTTATGGGTTGTGGAGAATGAGCTGTAAACAGGTGCATTTGTATTAAGAGGATATTTATAACTGCATTTGGTTGGTGATATTTTGATTTTACGCTCTTTTCAATGATGATGTCTAACTTGGTAGTACCGTCATGCAAAATCCTGACACTTTGATATTTTCCCTTCCTCCGATCTAGTTCCACCGGACCAGCCACGGCTCTCCGTCTCCAAAACCACATCTTCCTCCATCACTCTCTCCTGGATTCCTGGTGATAACGGGGGCAGCTCAATCAGAGGTAATGTGATGTCCATCCCCGGGGCACGATTGAAGTTCATTTACTAGTTCTAGGTTTCTATCTCAGGTGGGTGCAAGGAAGCATCGAAACTTGTCATTAGGACCAATAATAATTAACCAACAAAGGGTTGCGATTTGCAAAGAACCATGAATATCTCCTTATTGTAAGTGCTCTGCTGAATTGTTTTGGATATTTTTCCTAAATTCTGTCCAATTTAATTTGTATAACCTTATTCTTTTTTACCCAAAGCAGGGCAGACACCAATTTCAAATAGAGGGTAATATTCCTCTAATGGATTTCTAATGTCCACAAATGTATTACGGCATCTTTGTAAATCTTCTGTACTGCCCAGAAATCCCAGGCCACCCTTACCTAAGATCATCTCGCTTTCTTGTTGATACCTGCATCTTCTCTTCCCCATCCTCAACTTGTTGGTGCTGCAGACGTGACTCAGTTGCCTCTTTCTAGCTTGCTGTTACCAATGACATTTCGCTATTATGCGGATATCCTTCGACCTCGCTGATAACTTTATGACCTAAATGTCTCTAATAATATGAACATAATTATTGATTCTATGACTTAGTTTTCTCGTCAATTAAAAGGATCAAGAACAATGAGATCCTTGGCAAATGGAGAAACAAGTGTGCACCATTAGGTCGTACTTTTTAAGGGGTCCTGCTTTAGGTCTTAATTAACAAGGATAGTATAGCTCAATGGCAATGCGCTCATCTTGGGAGCAAGACAACGCAGAGCAACACAGGTTGGAATCTTGGGTCCGTGCTTAGAAACCTCTTCGGTATTAATTGTGTTATAAAAATTATTATAATACAAATAATACACCTAAGGGAACATCCGAGACAGCTTGGACCTACCTGGAAAACCCTCTTGTCCACGCTACACTTTCAAGAGTGGTGAGGATATGCAGCACAGGACAAACTTAGTTCCCCCAGTGTTACTGCACCAAACATGGAAGGGTTCAGGCACCTATTTGCAAAATAAAATGGAGCCCACTAAGGCATCAACTGCAATGCAGATAACTGAAGCGTAGTGCACTTGCCATGTGACATGGGATTCATCCCCTCTGGAGTTAATGCAAGTGACAATGGTCGGGGTGAAGTGTTATATACTTCACCATATTATTATTTATTGTATTCTTATCATCGTTTAAGATTTAGGAAATGCTACTTTAATGACTACGAAAGTACACATGAGCCCAATCAGGCATGAACCCGCATATGCCGCTCTCTCCCAAGCACACAGGACATCCCCCACTTAATTCAGAACTCCACAGAAATCATTCAATACTTATCCAAGCAAATCAATAGCATCAGACACAACACACACTTCACTAAAACTGGGTCTGAGAATCCAATAATAGACATCTGACAACCTATCAGTGCCGGAGGTCCTCGCCTGTAATCATTAATTTGCTGAAAGCCACTTGAGTATGAACTACAGCCGCGCCTCTCTCCTGACAGACACCAGCCAACCCCTGAGTCCTGAAACTGCTCGGGTTCTCCCTCTCCTAAAGAAACCACATGAATATCTCAAATTCCCATTGCATGAATGTTTTGCATGGGATGTATATTGCAGACACCTAGCTAGAAAACAACATACACAAAAGGTAGAGAACACGGAGAGAGGACAGAGTGAGTAGACTGAGGGGAGCCAGCCTTGATGGGGAAAAGTGCTGTCAGTGGGTCAGAGGTCAACTCCGCTCTCCTATAGGGACATCACTTGGGAGTCACGTGGGATAGCAACTGCTGCCAACCCCTTTGATATCCATTGCACTGAACTTCGGATCCATGTTCGCCAGGCTGAATGTGCAGCTTCAGCGTCATGGATGGACAGCAAACACATCTGTCTAGCAGTCACATTTGCTATGGAAATAAGTCTCGCGTCGGGGGTGCTCAGCCAGCCCAAGCCTATGCAGGCCCAGGAGAAGCGATGACCACCTCCCAATAAGGGGGTGATAGCCATTCGCACCTCTGGGTTCACGCGTATAGCGCAAGCCCATTCTCCCGAAGAATAGAAAAGATAGCCGCCGCCATAAACAAGGCACTTAGTCCCTTTTTCATTTCTATGGAGGAAGCCGCGGGTGGGAGGAATGCCAGGACTGGAACACACAGCTCCGGCCTAGCAGGTATTTGGGGAAGGAGGGAAGGGTGTGGTGGAAGGGTAGGGAGGAGTATGGCGACGTGCAGAGGATTGCAACGGATTACGTGTCATTGGAAACAGCTGCTCTTTTGTATTAGACCAGTACAAACATGGGTTGGAATCTTTCACATCTTTGAGCTTTTCAACTCAAAATGGTTTCATGCATTTCATTTTAACCACCATTTTTGTAAAAGGTTCAACACAGATTCAAGCCGGTTCGCTCGTTCCTAATTCAAATCACTGGGAGGTTGCTTGTGCAGGTGCATGACTATGGCTTTCGGCCCCAATGTGGGGTGCGGACATGGCCTTCAACGGTCTGCCAGCCTGAGCCCAGGTAGGCCAGAGGGAAGTGAGGTTGTCACCATAGGGAAAAAGGACAAACGTCCTTTTCCATTTCTATGGCGGGAGGGAGACAGGATGAGTGCCGGGACCGGACCACAAAGCTCTGGTCCAGCAGGTAAGTGGGGTTTCAGGGAAGGGCTTGGTAAAGGGTAAGGATTGTTTTGGGGATTGACGGGGTGGGTAAATAACAGGAAGAGGCTCCCTCTTGCCTCCCCCACATAAAAAGAAATAATGGCGCCACCTGAGAAAGGCCTCAGGTGACTAGAAACAGCGGGCCGAAAATGAGTAATCGCCTGCTGTTCCAGTAACCTGATTGGCTAATGACACTCACACGGATGGAATTCCAGCCCAGTAGTATGTCCATGGATTCAGGGTGAACTCTGATGATGGTTGAGCCTTCAATACGGACCCAGTCCTACATCAGTGAGTTCCAATCTACCGGTGGCCGGTTGAACGCCCACCTTGAATGTTGATGTTGTCTGGTTTCTCTTGAAGGCAGGAAGTTCTCATTCAGACCTTTATTTTGCTGAATTAGATCTGTTGACTTTAGTATGTCTTGCTGGAATGAAGATTATTCCATGCCTAGAATTGACGGAGGGGAGCAGCTTCCGTAAGAATGAAAGGCTTCAGCCCCAGAGGGCCTTGTGAGCGATGCAGAGCAGCTTAACTTTGAACCTTTCTTCTAGGGGGAGTCAGCACAATGCCTTCAGGGATTGGGTAACAGGGTCAGGTGTCTTCAAGTTTAGACTGTCTTTATCTTTCATTTTGTATTCCCAGATGTTAACCATCACCCTACATAAAAACTATTGCAATATAGAGAACTCGGGAAAGCAACAGAGTTTGTGTGATATCTACACACTGAGCCACGTTTCCAAGCATCTTGAGTGGCAGGCTGAGCTCTTTACGCCTGCGTTCACTTGTGGGGCGAAGGCCACCTCAGAATCAAAGACACTATTTAGCTTCTTCACCTATTGAAACAGGACCGGATCAGCTCCAGGGAATTGTATTTTCAGTATTATTAGGACTGTGGCTTTGTCCACGCTGTGTGATCTTTCATCAAGTGCCCTGAAGCAGTGTATTGTGGGTGTGGTGCTGTATATAACTCCAAAGATGCCTGAAATGCCTTCATAATGAGGAAGCTACTCACTCATTCATTGGGCCAGGCAAATAGGCCTCCTAACGCAGATGGAAGTGAGCCATGGCTGGATTTCCAATAGGAGCTGGTTCAGGAAGGTAAACCCAATGATATCTGCAATAGTTGGGCCGGCATTGCTTGTCTTGAGATCTGTTTCTGGGATCTTTTTCTTGGGATACAGAAATGTAACCAATAGTTTGGTGATTGGGCCTCGATCCCATCTTAATGAACAGTTAAAACAAAGTTCCTTCATGCTGCACATCCTGGTGTTCATTAATTTGCTGTGGCTCTTTGGGAAGGCCACGTCAAACCTATGGGATATGTCGGCAAGTTCTGAATGTTAAGTCACTTTTGCATGAGGCTAATGGAGGCTTCTCTTGGGTGCTTGCCTTGGGTCTTGCCTTATAGGAATATATCTAATTAGTTGTAGCAGGCATATCATATGTTGATCTAGAATTCTGTCTCTCGCCCTCTCTCTCTCTCTCTAGCTCTGACTCACTCTGTCTCTGCACTCTTTCTCTCCCTCGCTCTGCCTCTCACTCTATAGGGCCTCATTCTAAGTCTGGCGGTCTGGAAATAAGGGTGCCGGTAGCAACGTATCGGCACCCTTTTCTGGCCCGCCGGACTACAAGTATGCTGCAGGGGCCGTTGCTCCCAGTAGGGCTGACCTGCCACGGGCCCAAATCCTGCAGGCATGGTTTTCATGGAAGCACTGGTACCGTTAACAACAAGAGGACAAATGCACCAGCAAGTATTCCAGCTTACTTGGCATAACTTGGCATAACATTTTTAGTGTTTGTGAATATTGTAATAGAACATAATAAATGCAGCCTTAGACCATTGCCACCTAGTACTCTATTTCTTAACCAGGTTTGTCAGGGCCCCTGCACACTGTAGAGACTATCGTCATACAAAAACTCCCTGTATGAGCAGTGCACTCTAGTGTGATGGCGACATTATTGTAGTATGCACACAATGACAAAATATGTCGCTGAATATTTGTATTTGTATTTATTTGAAGAACAGGGATATCAATTTCTATCAGAAATTACTCACAAAAACACATTTTCTGATGGCACAACGATGAGAACAGTGAGCCAGTTTATGAGGGTGAGAAAAGTCGGACATTTGCCGGGTACAAAGCAAACAACAGAAACATGTATTTATAAGAAAACAGGTGACTTTCAAAGGTAACATAGACCTAAGGGGACAAGTGCTTCAAACTAAAGAGGACTATTATACACATAGACAAAATAGCATTGTTAAGCTTCACTGGACAGAGTGGGGTCAGGTAGGAAGAATGGGGGAGAAGGCAGAGGGCGCTCCCTCCTTGGTATGCAAGGGAAGTTTAAGACATGCTTTGAAGAGCTCTGGCTGGCTTTGATTATGATGGGTAGTGGGTTCCAGTGGAGCAGGGGAGTAGGGAGAAAGAGCGGAAGTGAGATCAGGCACCGGACAGGCATGGGACAGCGAGGTTGAGTGCAGAGGAGATTCAGATGGAACGAGGTGGTGATTAAACAGAGACACAGAGGTACTGAGGAGCAAGACCATTAATAGCTTTGTAGACTAGCAGAAATGGTTTGAAAAGGTTGTGCTTGGAGAGCCAACCAGCATGATGTTGGTAGGTAGAAGTGGTGGTGTATCTGGGTAGGTTGCAGACAGTGCGTTAGCAAATTTGAGGGCCTTGTCTAGAGCGAGGAAGGAGTAGAGGGGAAGGCTTGAGCAGTAGTCAGGGTTGCTGTGCACATGTTTTCATAGAGTTGCTGGTAAGAAAAGGACACATTTTCGTAATGTTGGAGAAGCTAATAGGAAAACCAGAATCCGTGGTAGTGATTGATTGGTTCAGTCCGATAGTCTCTATCAAAGAGGATGCCAACGTTGCGAGCCTTGAGGGAGCGAGCAAAAAGGTCAGACGGGAAGGAGATAGGCAAGGGGGGCGGCATCGGAAACCGGGAGAACAATGACTTTTAATTTTTTAAGAGTTAAGCATGATGCAGCGGTGAGCCATACAGTGATAAATTGCAGTGAAACAGTTAGTAATCCATTGCGAGATGGTTTGGGGAAGGTAAAAAAGGAGGAAACGATTTGTGTCATCAGAAAAATGGGCTAGTAAAAGCCAAAGGATGAGCTAAGTCTTCCTAGTGCAGATGTATAGAGGGTCCAAGTTATTAAAAGTGAACAATGGAGTGATCAGAGGGAGAGATGTCCAGGGATGTCATTTCACCAAAATGTCTAGGGTAGTGGAAGTGACATCACACAACCCTTGACCTCTGATGACATCACATGAAGTAATGTAATTTGATCATGCCCCCCACACCACGTGATATCACGGGAAGTGATGGCATACAACCTTCACATGCTACTATGACCTGTGTTTCCAGGCGCTCTCATTTCAGCCAAACAAAAGAAATGAGACACAGAGGGAGGCATGACTTGTCCATGATCACCCATTTGGGGAATGCCATTTTCCAGATTTGACGTGAGGCCTATGTGTAAAACATACATAATGCAGTACTCGTGATAGGGTAACCAAAATCTCTAACACAGGCTACAGCTAGTGTATGAAACCTCTATAGACCAATAGACACCTAATGACTCCTTATCTGTGAAACTGCTTTGTTAAACAAGCCAAAAATGCATTGACCTTGGAAGGTGAGCTCTGTCTGTTTACCCAGGATCAAAATGCTCCATGAGCAAGGCTTGAAAATTAAGTCATTGACCAGGATTTAGAAGCTCTGGGGGTGAATTTAAGGCCCTTAATGTTTTGGCATGATCTTTGTGTTCAAGCCCAAGGTGGGTTGTGGTTGCTATGTTCTGAGGTTTGTTCAATTTTTCATGTTCTGCCATTGTTCTAGTCCAAACTGCCCACGGTTCTCATGCTGCTTTGAAAGCCCTGGTGCCAACTCTTTTGTTTTGGTATTCTGGTATCCATGATTTTGGGTAACCCCTGGTGCCCATGCTCTAAGGGTTGGTCTGGTGTCCAGGCTCTGCATTGGGTGTTTGAGTGTGGGTGTGGCATCCCTGCATCCCTTGTAAATAATAGGCACAGCTTTCTTGCTTGGTACGGGTTGCCTTGAAGCCCTCTTTCTCCCCCACGCGCTGCCAGTTGCTGTTGCTGACTCTGACCACATCTCACAGAGCAAGCACCAACTCCTCTTGGACACCCTCTTCCATTCTCCACTTCAAGGAACATGAACAGGAAGAAATACTAGAATGACAACCCACACCTCATAGCCATTATGGAAAGGGAAGCTTGCTTCAATGCAGTATGGGCAGTGGCTAGATACGTCCTTGAGGTGTCAATGTAGAGGTCAGAGTAGGAGAATGAATTATATGGAACAATCAGGTAAAAGGGGTTCCCACCAGAGTGGGTAGGCTGGTCATGGAGGGAGTGGTCAGATATAAGGGATTTAACTTCCAGGGAGGAGACTGCAGAGGGCCTGGGAAGGTTTGTGTCCCCCAGCATGACAATGGGGATTTTAGTAGGAAGTAACTTTATGAGATGGTTCAGATCAGGGGAGAAGGATTTGAGAGGAGCAAAGGGTCGATAGAGAGCCACAGCAGTGGGAAGAGTAGCAGGAAGGAATTCAAATTGTGGGGTTTATTGATGATGAACCCCACAATACCTCTCTTTCCAACAGGTTGCCAAGAGTGAGGGAAGGAAACAGATTCAGTGTGCATAGCCATTGGAGTGTCACAAGGGCATATCCATGTTTGAGTGATAATAAGAAGTGAAAGTTGATGGTGATAAGAGTCAAAGTGGTCAGTGATGTAGGATGGCTTGTTTCAGAGACCAAGTGAATGAGTGATAGGAGATGGGGAGAAGGGCAGGTGTTAGGAGGTTGGTAAGGGGGTGCATGAGGATGGAGATCCTGGAATAACAAGAGTGTCTTGTTTGAAGGGGTGCAGGTGCAGAGGGAGAGGGAGACACAGGAGAGTGAGGAAGAAGTTAGACAGAGTTGAGGCTGAAGGCTTTGAGAGAAATGAAGGAGAAGAGTGAAGAGAAGGAGGAATGAAGCGAAGTCAAGATGCTTGATGAAGAGTAGAAGACATAGGCAAGTGAAGACAAAGAAGAAAGGGTGCAGCCCAAGAGGGAGGGTGAGGGAGTGGAAAGGGAAGAGGTGAATGGTTGACTGAAAATAAGGAGGTGTAAATTCTGAGTTGGGCTAAAATGGAGTTACAGGTAAGCAAATGACAGCTCACCGACCCAAAAGAGTAATGTTCCTTGTTCCTTGGTCATGTGAGTTAAAAGATGCTCCACAGGGAACATGGAACATATAGTCAATGGGTGGAAGGATCCCTATGAATGGAAGCAGGAGTCTGGTAGAGGGTGAGCTCGGCAAAGTACTGGCTTGGGCAGGAGCTCTGGCCCTACCAGGTGCAAACAGGGAGATGCCCTTTTCTGCTTTTGGCCCTCGACTGCTGATGCCTAGTCTTGTAATCAGCAGGATAGCTCAGGGTCAATGCACTTGCCTTGGAAACAAGTCGATGCGGAGCAACACATGTCCGATCCGCTGTTTCTCGCCTTCTACTGTTAACCATAAAAACAGCACTCTCTCCTTCAAGATTTCTGTGGTTTCCCTCTGGTTGTGCTGCTGTCAGTAATGGCTGAATAGGCTTAAGCAAATGAACACCTCACAAAATAACTCTCACCCACAGAGTCAGTGACAGAGTGAAGCGGAAAAGACAGAGACACAGAAGCAGAGCGGGAAAGAGAGTGAAAAGAGATAGCGTGTTAGAAACAGAGAATGAGAGCTCTTGATCAGTGTATGATATACAGGGCACAGCTAATAACACATATTTTAAAGAGCCTGCACGAGGGGCTGTACCAAGAGTTATCTGCTCTGAAGCCTATGTTAAAGGCCTGGCACAGGGTATACATGCCCCTAACCCAAGGTACAGCCCAAAAGAAAGTTCTATAAACCTTTAACATGCCTAATGTGGGTTTATTAAAACAAACATGAGGAAAACAGGGGACATAGGTGGCAGCATGCGGGTGTGCAGGGATGCGGCATGCACAGGGATGTTCAGCTTGTGATGTGCAGACGCCAGAGGAAGAGGAAGGGCTGGCAAGCATTGGAGCTGCTGCGGGGGCAGAGACCAGACCTATCCTTCTGGCATGGATGACAGGAACCAGAAAGGTTGACCTCTGGCAACAGTGGAGAGGTTATGCTCATCTGCTTGTATAATCATAATCATTGAAAAACACGTTTTAAATCAGGCTCATGCGCGCATTAACTACCTTGTAAAGGAATGGCTTTTCACTGTAAAGTCTGTGTGTTCATTTCTATACAGGTCATAAGTAGGGGTGGGTGAAAATGCCTACTTCCATTCTGGGTGAAAATTGGCAGATTCCTGGCACATTTCGCCCAATCCGCCAATTTCGCCCAATGAGCGGAATTGGCCGTTCTTGGTCTTCTCCACCAGAAATTTCGTTTTTTCGAAGTTCCATTTTTAAAACCGTCATTTATGGTGGGAAAGACGTGTTTCGACCCTTTAAAAATCGTATACCCCTGATATTAAGTTTTTTAATGTGTGTTTTGGAACAATTTCCACTGCAAAAATAAATGCCAAAACTGCAGCGCAAAAGCTGGAAAATCACCCAGCCGGCAGAACGGAATTGTTGACGAATTTCACCACCCTTAGCCATAAATGCTCTACTGTCAGCTCCTATGGGAATTTCATCTGTCAGCTCCTATGGGAATGTCATCTGTCAGCTCTTATGGGAATTGTGAACACATATATTCAAGGGTGTTTCTTTTGTGTGAAAACCAAATGCATTTCCTATTTTTTCCTTACAGGTTACATCCTGCAGTACTCAGAAGACAACAGTGAGCAGTGGGGCAGTTTTCCCATCAGCCCCAGCGAGCGATCCTACCGCCTGGAGACTCTAAAATGCGGGACCTGGTATAAGTTCACGCTGACGGCTCAGAACGGTGTAGGGCCGGGGCGCATTAGTGAGATCATAGAAGCCAAAACCAGCGGCAAAGGTAATGGCGGCTTCCCTGAAAAGAGGGTGTGGTCTAAATCCACAACGCGTTGCTGCTGAATGATCAGAGGGCGGGAAGGTGGAATGCACACATGGCCGACTTAAGCACTTCTAGGGGTCACATGATCTACATTGCAATAGAACGAGATAATGTTGCACCAGTGCTGGGCTACTGTACACCAATTATAGCCAATTTGGCACCATTTGCACCAAACAACCAGTTCAAAATGACATTTCCAGAGACTCACCACTACATTTTTCACCAGTATGTGCAAATGCTAGTATTAATTTCCTGACATCAGAGGCAAAATGCATTGCACTAATAAATAAATAAAAAACAAGGGGGGGGGCCCTGGGAAGTCCCTCTGCCGGACATTAGTCCCGTTTATGAGAGCCTTGCCCAGGTTATTTAGCTCCCTATCTTTCAAAGAGGAGAAATATCCAAAACATATCAGTGTTTGCACTGCCCTTGGGCAGTCAGCACCGAAATGCTAGGCAATTCTCCTCTGAACAAGATTACCAACAGCAACCCCAGACACATGTTTCGGTCTGGTTGGACCTCATCAGTAGGGTGTAGCTGTGCCTCTCTAAGAATAGGGAGCAAGGGGTCCACGTCTGGATTCCCCTAGTAATTTAGGGTGAGACCCAAAGTTACTTAAATTATGCAAAAAACAAGGGGGGGCTTTGGAAGTCCCACTGCTGGACATTTTACATTACTGATGCAAAAGTGCTTTGAGGCTGGGGCATTATATGCAAACCGAGTCAGGGAAAATAGCAAAATAAAGAGTGCTGAAAAAGTGCTACACAGCAGTTCAAGCTTCTCCAGGCCATCTTACACTCTAAGGTGTCTTTCAGAAACCCTGCTGAATCCATACTGTGCCTCTCCCGTGACACTGATAGCACTTGACCAAGTAGTATTAGGCCGTTTGAGGAAGCTGCCATCTTTTAACATTCTCATACTAGCTCTTTTTATGTGTTCATTCAAACCAATAATGTTAGGTTAGATATCTCCTGTACTTGATTGGCTGGCCAGTTCAGGTAACACCCACTACAGACTGATCACTCTTATCTCTGCCACCCCACCACAATGTATTCCTGCACCTAATCCTGCTCGTAGGATTACTTACACTGGTATGCAATGACGCATCACTCATGGGACCCGTTAACCATTACAGGTCCAGCTCACCTAGTATCTCACCAGCACACACATATCGGATAGTTCCACATCTGTTCGGAAGACCAGTTTTTCAATATGAAAAAAATGGGCCGACCAACGACATAAAAGAAGGACTACACCACTCACTCCTCTCTTCCCTCACTCACTTAACCCCACCTCCCCACTCACTCCTCTCTTCCCTCACTCACTTAACCCCACCTCCATCCCATAGTATCTGCATATATGTACGGTTTTGACTTTTGATCAAATCACATAAATAACAAAGCGTCTGCTGCTCCATTTGACTTAGCACGCCTTGCTATTTACGATTCAGCCGGTCTATGTGGCACAAGCAGTTAATGCATATGGCTAGTACCTTCCAGGTTGGGGGTACCAGCCCAGATTCCGAAGGCAGCATTCTGAAAATGGTATATCTGTTTAGTTTATAATTGTTGGAAACTATCACTCTCCCTTTCCCCAAAAGTGGGACAGTGTTTTTAAATCAAAGAAACTCTCTGGACAGGGCAGAGGGCCCAATTTCGGGACAGTCCTGGCACAACAGGCATGTCTGGTCACCCTAACATGTGCAGTCATCAACAAGTCTTTATTCACTGACCCTCTTTCCTTGCCCCTCTGTTGAGAGTCACTGTGGTCACGCAGGGGAGAAAATAAGGCACTGCAATTGTTTTGGGGAGCCCATTCATTGGCACAGGAAACTAAAGGGTGGACGAGATGGAAACATTTGACACCCTGAGCACCAAGGCTCGCCTTCTCCCTTAACCAATGGAATGAGGGCATTCCCGAGTTGGTAGATTGTTCTGATTGAGATGTGGTTCCGCGCAGTCAGAACATTCCGTCTCCGTAAAGAGACATACCCCGCGGCGTCTGCACGTTTGGATTGTGACCCATTGAGGCCCCCGGGATCTCTGGTTGTCTTCTTCGGGACGTGCAGGGGGATTACCTCCTCAATGTACAGTGATGTTCGAGTCTGAGGACCTTAGGAACAGGGACTGATACCTTTAACTTTAACTCGATTGGAGAACAGCGCCACCTACTGTATGGGCAGCAGGTGTGTAGTAACATAGCCAGGTGCCTTGTGGGTAATGCTGGTTCCTGCAATGGCTATGCAATTGGCTCTTCAGGAACACTACGCTGTAGTCCACTGTGCCTGCAGTCCAGGGATCTGCAACCTGGGGCTCCACAGATATTTTGTACTATGAATCCCATTATCCCCTCACTATTACATATGCTGGCTAGGCCTGCTGGGAGTTGTAGTGCAAAACAGCAGGAGAGCCTAAGGTTGCAGATCCCTGCTGTTGTACAATCGTGAAATGCCCAATGACCACACAATTGAGTGAGACATTAGGGTGGCAGAGACTGCTGGCTTTCCCTAATCAGCTTACCTGTGGTAATATCATGTTGCTGGCAAGTGTTTTAAGCACTATGATGCTCTGGATGGACCTTGACATTTGAAAATTAGTATTAATGAAGTGCTCTCTGCATGAAAATGGGTCATGATAGGTGTTTACCAGGGAAAGCATTGTCAAATTCAAGTTTCATTCTGGAACCCAGGAACGGGGAGACGATTTGCTCCTTTTGCTGCTCGTTCACTAACTAGGCAGATATGTCTTTGGTTTTGACAACACACAAGATACAGTGGTCTTTAACTTTTTAGAAACAATGCATATCTGAGCTGAGGAGAGCAACTCATCATTCTAGCCTTGATGCTCCCAGTAGCTCAGGCTATTTATTGAAGGTGTGGTCTTTCTACTGCCTCACCTGCAGTGATCGAAGTGAGCGGGAACGGTCCGGAGCGGAGCTCCACTACTTTATTTCCCTCTGTTTTTCCTGTTTGCCCTCGCTCTACTGTTTACAACCATATTCACCCTCTATACATAGTATGTGTCCATTCATGTCCCTGTACAAGTGTAGAGTTGTAATAGGATCATTAGTTACTGGTCACTTAGACTTTGTAATGCCCCGGCCGCAACACCTCGTCACGTGCTGCACTATGCTTCCGCCTAACCTCTCCCCTGCCCGAGACCACAGTGCCACTACACTTCTAGCACTGCTCACCCGCACTCATTGATGAGGCTTTCAATGCAGGAACTTTGCTGAAGTGGAAACCACTGTCCATTCCATTGGCATTGGCCTGTCCGTCGGGACTTAAAAAATCCTGTGCATGGAGATGGAGAAGCCACGGGATTTAATTCAAATGTAACATGGTCACATAGTGTTTCATGTCATTTTCTCCCCACTTCTAAGCACTGTAATAATAGTCAACATGTCGTTCATGGAACAACTGAGTCAACCCTGCCTGTGAGTGCAGGCTGTACTCAGATTTCAGAAACAAGTGCTTAACTCGCTGAGCAATCTCAATGACACTAATGGCCTAATGTAATGGTCCATGGGCTATTCTATATTTGGGAGGTGTCCACAGTATTCCATGTTTGTAGTGTGCAGCTGTTTCATGAAGGTTGCCAAATGAACCGCCACGCCTTAAACCAACACGAGGCTGCCCATGGCTTTGGCTAGCCTACACTGATGCCAAGCACACGGACGGCCACTTTTTTGCAACGCCCATTAATCAAGTAGTCTAGCACTGCAGGTCGTTAACATTTCAGCTTCTAACTGGTAACGGGAGCAGGTTCTATGTTCGGTGGATGTGTTGAGTCAGCCGCCATTTTAGCTCTGTAATGCCCGTGCTTAAAAGTGAATGACTGTGTTTGGTTAAGCACACATCATTCTTAAATCTATAAATGAAAAAGAAATTTAGCAACAGATTATATTCCCAAAATTGACTTTTGTTTTAAATGCTCTTTGGATTGTGAGCCACTGGGGCAGTATAATAATAGACTGCGAATGTGCAAATAGTGCATGTGCAAATTACCTTTGCACATGCAAAATCATCATTCGAACAAACGGGTTTGGATTGTATTTGCACTGGTAGTAATGCTTTTTGCTCATGTGCAAATATGCTATAGCATTTACAGTTGAAAATAAAATTCAGAATACATTGTAACATCTTTTGATAGATTGTCAGTCGGGTCATAAATGTAGCTAGTACAGGCAGGGTTCCGTAAAACCATGCACTCTGTCTAGCCTTTACAGACCCATACCTCCATGCAATCCCCTACTGCTGCCTTGGAGGCACCAACCAAACAAAGGCACCTCCAGGGCAATGCCATTGTGTCCTAAAATCAGGTGGAATGAGGCCCGCAGGAGTCTGGCATGTTGCGGCTGTAAACGCATCTGCGTGGGTAGGGAGTGCCTCTCTCCAAAGCACGATGACCCTGTAGGTTGGCAATACTAAAAAAACAACGATCCAATTCCCAGAGCGGCGGAGTTCACCAGATGCACTCACATGACCGCTCTCTTGCTGATGGACCTGTCTAAACAGCTCATTAGGGAGCAGAGTAGGGGGAACATGGTGTGCTGGTGGCCTGCTCCTGTCTGCATCCTGCGGGAACCAGATGGTTCCAAGTAATAATGTCGCCACAAAAATATCGCCATGCAAAAATATCGTTGAAAAATGGTCGTTTTTTGTGGCGACATTATTGCATAGAACATGCGGGGGACACCCTGTCGCCACATATATGGTCACCCAAATAATATCGCCACGACATTTTCCTGGCGATATTATTTACGACGACCATATATGTGGCGATATTGATACCTGATACCAACCAGATCAAGACGTCCTTTCTGAAGCCGGGTTCTAGGTTATTGATCAGCACTTAAGTCTAGTGCCCAGTCAGCTTATGTCCAAGGCTCTACTCTGGCACTCGAAGCCACAAGTGTGTGAGATCGGTGGCATAGGTAGCTTTTGGTGCCAGGGGGGGGTGGGGGGAGATAGCTCCTGAAGCGGCACAGAGATTCTTAAAGATTAATGGACGAGCCTTCACAGGGGGTGGTGGGTGTTTTCAGTGGAGGGTCTCAAATGTTTCCACAAATTAGTGTGAGCGACCGTGCGTAGCGAGGGAGCCCTAAATAATTAATGGGGGCTAGGGATGGGTTTTTCCTCACAAATGGTTTTTAAAATGCATTTTGCAGCACAAAATGTATGAAAAATGGGATGAAAAGTCATATAATGTATAATTCTTTCTCTAAGGCAACAACACAGATATCCAGTACATTTCATGATTCATGGGCGGTCAGGGCTGCCGATTAGTTTGAGTGGAGGTGCCTAAATATTTCCTCAGGTTCGCAGGAGTGTACACTAAATCGGAGCACTGTCTATGATTTTCTTTCCGCTGCAGCCACAACCTTTCTATGCCAGTAATGGTCACTTTAAATCACATGCATGAAGCACTTCATGTATGTAATTTGAAGTGACCATTACTTGTATAGATTTGTTGTGGCAGCAGCTTCATGCATGTGATTTAAAGTGACCATTACTGGCAAGGGTTATAGCCGTAGCTATAGCGAGAGGACCTGTACCAACCAAGGGGGTTATAACATTGGGTTACAATGTTGCTTTATAGAGCACGCTTTCTGTGGAGAAATTCAGCAAAAGGCCAACCAGTTTGCAATTGGTTTTGTAGGGTTTCTCCAATCCAAACATGCAATAGCCATTGACCAGCCTCTTTGCCTCTTAGCCTATCTACCCTTAATTGCTTCTACTCAGCTTCAACCTCACCATGCACTTCTCATGTTATTGCTTCCTTTCCCTTCTACTTCGCTCTTCACTTTCCTCCGATTAGAATCTTCTCAACTCTCTCCCCATCCCTACCATCTCTTCTACTCTTCTACTCGACACCACCTCTCTTCTTCCTCCACTACTCTTGCTATTCACAATACCTACTCGATCTCTATCTTCCATTGCACATCCTCTTCTCGCATCTACCCCCAGCACCTCTCTATTTCTCAGACTCAATGTTGCTATGTTTCTACATCTCACTCTCTTTCTTTTGCTCTTTGCAACGCAGTCTGTCTGCAATAAAACATCCTTTACCTCTGACTTCTTCCTATCTCATTCCTCCTCTCATGAGCTCATTAACCTTACTGAAACCTGGATCTCTCCCTCTGACTGTTTTCATCCTCCAAACTTCCTTACTCTCCTACTCCTCTATCTCATTCTAATTCACCCTCTTTCAAATTACACAATCTTCGACATTACTGGCCTTTATGATATAGATTGTATCCCTCTCTGCCGGCCACCTAGTCCAGTAGGTCAATTCTTAGACCACATCTCCAAACTAATTGACTCTCTCCCTCCCGATCAACACCTCATTGTTATTGGTGACTTTGACCTCCCTTCCCGCTCTGCTACTCTATCCACTGACTTTAACTCTCTGCTACTTAACCACTCACTCTCTTCTGTCCACTCTCTGCCGCCCTTACAAATGGAAACTCCCTTAACCTTATTCTCATCTCCTCTCAACTCTCTGCCTCTAATATCTCCACTGCGCCTTCCCCTCTGATCAATCTATCTTCTTTGTTTCAAACTCCACTCCTGCTTCTTCCTCACTCTCTCCATATACTGCAACTATTACTAACTGCAGGTTTCCATCTTCCAAACTACCTCTCTGACCTACACCTCTTTCTCTCCTCCTATGCTGAACTCACCTTTTCATCCACTGCAGAATCCTTCACTAACTTTAACACTGCTCTTTATACTCTTTTTCTCTCAGTACCCTCTTACTACATTTCTCTTCACTTTCTATATGTTGGCTCTTGGTGCCCTGATCTCCTCTTACGGCTTCTCCTATCAACTCTTTGCTGACGACACTCAGATCTTCTTCTCCTTTCACTCCTTATATGATGGGTTGTTGTCAAAAATGTCAAACTGTCTCTCCGCCATCCAATATTGGATGGTGTCTCACTCGCTCATGCTCGGCTCCACTTAGACTGAAATGCTCTACTTTCCAGCCTAACAGGCTTCTCGTCCTCTCCTACACTTCTTTTCTTCCCTCCTGACTTCCTTACTCTGCTTCTGTTCATAACCTTGGTGTCATCTTCAACCCATCTCACAACTTCTCGCTCTTCATCTCCAAATCTGCCACTGCAGCCCGACTCAACTGTCTGAATATCAGTAAAATCTGTCATCTTCTTCCTTTCAATACTACTAAACAGCTAATCTTCTCCTTAGTCCTTTCTAGATCTGACTAGGTGTCCTTATCCTCTATGGCATCCCAACTATGCTTTTCACCTCTGGACAAAGTTCAGAATTTCGTAGTCAGCACACTTTTTCAACCTTTCTGCCTTACCTCTACCATCTGTGCCCCTCGCCAGATTGGCTGGCTATCCAGTGCAAAGTAAGAACAACTTCATCTTCAAAACTATCCATGGACTCGCCCCAGCCTACTTGGCTGCTCATCCCACTTCCTACTCTCTTTCTTACTTGTTAAGATCATCCTCAGCTCACCTCCGTGCCACCACTCGAGCCCTCTGGGCCCCCTCTTGTTTCCTCTCTCTCTCAACTCTCTCTCTCTCTCTCTCCCCTCCTCTGGAATGCTCTTCCTCTCCATCTATGTACTATTCCAACTCTTCCACTATTTAAATCCAACCTCAAATCTCTCCTTCTTTTAGAAGAACATGTTTCACTCTACGCTACTTAATCACTCTGTTTTCCACTCTTCATACCATTCACAGACAACCCTAGAGCACTTTTCCGTCACCCCTTCATCCTTAATTCAGCACTTTCTCCACCATTGTAAGAGGATTCAATCCAGCACTACAGCTAAGTCAATGCCTAGTCTGGGATACTGAATGGAAACCCTTATTGATATATCTTTATGTCCAATTCATGAGTTCCGGATGACTACCCCTATATAACACCCCTCTCTTGGAATCCCCCTGACCCCACTGAGCCAAGAAGTAGTTCTGTTTTGCAAGTTTAAACGGTTTATTTGAGAATGTAAACAATATATATATATCACACTTTATAATAAATTAATAATTAATATCACACTTCAGAACATGAGCAGTTAACAACAATGGGTAATGTTCTACTAATAAACTGATTTGATTACCCAGGAGTAGTATTGAAAATGCAATACAGAAAATACTCAATATGATTTCAACAAAACAATGTAATCACTTTTCTCTGGCAATCCACTCCCCTCCCTTATGCAATGTAAGGAAATGAAGAGGAGAGCACACAGTTCTTAGAAATGCAATCAAATAGAATTCAGTTCAATTCCCCCTCAGCAGCTTATACAACAAATAGGAGTTTTGAAACACTGGCAAAATGCTTTGAATATGGTGACAATGCAGTGAGAAATATGCTGAAAATGCTTTTAATTCCCTTCAGGAGGTTCTGGGTGAGTGGTATCTAGTGAATATGAGTTCAGGCTCACTCTAGCAATGATTCAGGGATGGTTCTTAAGAGGCAAACGAAATTTGAGCAGTTCAGGCAAAAGCTGCTGATTTTTACAGTAAAGAAATCGGGCCAAATCACAAATCGCAGCAAAATTCGCGAATTCGTGAATCGTGATTGAGAAAGTATATGGAGTAGGAAGTCGGTTCTAGGCTTGTTGGAAAGGTAAGATTCTAAGCTTTCAGAGGAAAGTTAAACCAAGTTCCTAGCCCAAACGGTTACGGAGTTATGAACGATTTTGTGAAGGTTGTTTTTCGGATTTGAAATTTTAAAAGTTCAAAGCGACAGGTTACAGCTTGCAGCTAGAAAATGACAGGTGACAGCTTTGCAAAATAACAAGTGACAACTTCTAGGAGGCAGTTCTGGTTAGATTAAAATAGTTTGGATTAGATTATTTTAACTAAGAGATTGGTTCTGCACAGTTCTGCTAGGTACTCACAATATATTTTTGAAATAGGCCTCGCCACGGATCTGGTCAGGTCTTGGACTGGACTCCGGTTCTGGTCTCGGCACTTCACAGTGATCTGGGTCAGCTCTCTGGTTCTGCTAACAGCGGTCTGGGACACTCTGGATCTCTGGCCTCTGGTTCTGGATACTGCTCTGCTTTCTCTGGATACAGCACTGCTTCTGGATCTATCTGGCGCAGGGTTTTAGGCCAGAATCAACAGCTGGGTCCGGCTGTGAATAGTCTGCAAATGATTTTTTGGGCCTGCTGACAAATACTTTAGCTTGCAGTGGGCCTTCTTGGTTCAAAGTTCTGTAGTCTCCGTTTAACTTGGAAGTCTAAGTGTAGGATCTCTGGATGTGAAGTCGTCGGTCAGCATGCTCCGCAGCAAATGGAATTGAATCTCTCTACCTCTCCAAGCAGTCTCTTTTTATGTGTTTTGAAAGTGGGTGTGTGCCTGGGCCTAGCTAAGCCTGCCCCTTTCTACTTGTCATTGGCCCAATTCTCCCCTCTCCCATGATTGGGGGAAGGAAATGTGAGTCAGAGTGATGCTGTAGGTTTTATGGTCAGAGGATCCTCCCCTGGTCAGTTTGCCCACAAATCTATATTTGACCTAAATACATATTTGCACAGGTACACATTTGTTTAAAATTACATGCACCCATCACATATCACATGAGGTATACTCTGTTCAAACTCTGATGTTTCTAAGAGCTTGCATTAAAAACGGCAACATTTTACGTTTTTTAACTGGTTTTGCAATATTGGTTTTTCATTAAAAATTATACACATATACACGGCCTGTCCATACATACTCCAGTACATTCCCATGTCTCTATCTTAAACACAGAGTCTGTAGTATCCATAAATAGCGGGGTTTTGCCCCAGAACATCACACAAATTGGAGTTTGGGCTTGAATCGAAGGTACATTTTTTAAATTAAGGCTCTCAAAGTTATACATTCCTAAGCTACAAGCTACAAAACCATTATATTAAAAAAAAGCAGTCATTTGATTAAAAAGAGTTATCAGTGTTCCTGTAAAATATATATTTTGCTTTCAATTCAGATCTCAGAGTGTTGGAGTCCGCCTCCAAGACTTGGGTGGGTCAGTGATCACATGTGTCTTCTGCTGGGAGCTCTTTGTGTACAGTCAACAGTCAACATCAGCATATTCTATTCAAGTGCAAGAGCCTATTGTGTGGTCTCCAGGAGGCTGCCAGTCAGTCTGCCTTCTATCAATCAAGAGGTCATGTGAGATTCTGACTCCTGGTGTGAATCTCTGGAGGTGAGAGGTTTCCCAGCCTTTGGCCTGTTAATTAAATCAGATTGTCTTCTGGGAACAGCATGTGGTTAAGATTTTAATTAACTCCCAGCCTTTGATGTAAAGGCCTCACCTGTAACTCCTGACATGCAGTTTCCCTGTCAGAGTTTAGACCGCTAGCGCCGCCTTGAGGATTTTGTTGGTACTGCATCCATTTTTGGGATCTTTCTTGGATTAATGCATTCCAAACAGGAATGGTTCTTACATGGTAGTAAATAATCCTTGCTTAACATTATTTTGATGGGGCTCCTTACAGTAAAATGGTTATGTGGAACACCACAAAAGGATTGCATCTTTAAAGTGGTCCGATGATCCACGATTTCAGCAACTATTTGACATCAGTAACAGTGGATTTTTTTAACAAAGATCTTTCTTTACACTGGTGGGTGGCAAGTTAGGTAACCATTTTGGTGTGCGCACAAACTGCGTGGTTCTCCTGGATTCTGGCGCACATGTGGGCTTTTTGGCCATCTTGGATTTTCTAAGCCCACAGCACCAAATGTTGCAGCATGATAGCTCAAACGTGGGTCAGGACACCCAACAAAGCCCCCCCACCTGACTGCACTTTAAATCTGAGTCGATGGGGAGTCGGGTGCAAAGAGTGTTTTGACCCATGTACTGGTATGTCCGCATAATCTTCTCCCAATTCTGCAAATGGCACAGTTCAGCATCTTTTCCTCCATCCGGTACTGATCGATCGGTTCTCCTCGTCGATCCTGTTTGGGAATATTGGGCGGTACCCCGGGCCCCTTGCGTCTCTGCTCCTGGTCTCCGGATCGTCCTCCTTGGCCAGTCTCCAGGTTTACTTTCTCCTAGGACGACAAAGGAAGAGCGGCAATACCTATTCATGGACATTTCTCCCCCACCATTGATATAGTGGGGTGGCATATATATTTTAGAACTCAACAGATATGAACATGCACATTTTTTTAACTTAAGCGACAGGAACACATAAACCTGAGAAACACAGAATTTGATAGGTTATATGTAGGATATTTTAGGGTTGGAATTGAATTACTCTGGAGCGTTACCCTCTGGGATTGCAGAGGACTCCTCCAGTTGCTGCAAAGTGTGCCTGGGATGGCAACACTTCAACTGGTTTATGTGGACCCACTTGTCTTCCCCCTCTGCCAAACCGCCTTTGGGGATGCGGATCTTGTAGGCCACAGGTGAGATCTTGTCTATAATTTCAAACAGTCCCTTCCATGTAGGCAAACATTTTCGCTGTTTGGCCTGGTTCCTTTGGAAATTGTATAAATAGACCCGGTCCCCCACCTGATATTCCTTCCTGGAAGTTTTCAGGTCATAGTGGGTCTTCATACTCTCAGCTGATCTTTCTAGATTCCGCTGAGCATAGGCAAAAGCATGTTGAAGGTGTTTCCTTAAATTCTCCACATAACCATGAGTTGTGGAGGCATTTATTAGTGTCTGCTCTTGGGTCCTGTAGAGCAAATGCTGCGGAAGCACCATCTTGCGTCTAGTCATCAACTCGAATGGTGACATTTTGGTTGCAGATGAAGGGGTAGATCTGATGGCCATTAGGACCAAAGGTAATCGGATATCCCAACTTGGCCCAGAATCTGCCACAAACTTTTTTAAGATGCTCACAATTGTCCGGTTGTAGAGTTCCAGAAGAAGCTGGCCTGTAAGCAATGTGTAGCTTTCTCTTGACCCCCAGTATCTCCCACATCTTTGTCATTACTTCACTGGTAAAGTGGCTACCCCTGTCTGACTCAAAACGGTAGACCAAAACGGGAAAAGATGTGGTTATTCATCAGGGCAGCTGCTGTTTCTGCCTTGCAATTTGGGGCTGGGAGACATTCCACCCACTTGGTAAACAAGCATGTAACGGTCAACATGTACTTGTTTCCTCTAGACGAGCGAATCACAGGGCCTACAAAGTCGATTTGCAAATCTGACCATGGCAGTGTCATTCCCCTCTTTTGGAGAGGTGCCCGGTGTGTGAGGGATGTTGGCTGAAATTGTGCACACACAAGACACCCCCTCAAGTATTGGTCGAGGTCCTGCCCCATGTGTGGCCAGTATGCAACCTCTCTTAAGATTTCCAGTGTTGTGTGAAACCCCCTATGACTGGCGGTGGCCGCATCATGGGCGTGACTTAACATCAGGCTTCGGAATGAGGTAGGAACCACCCACTGATCGTGGCCAGCTTTGGATTTCCTTACCAGCAAACCGTCTTGGATCCGGAACATTTTTGGACATTTCATCAACACTCTTAGGTCCTCTTTCCCAATGTAATCGATATCCGTCAGGGGAAAGTTCTCACGGTCCTCGAGGTGTTGGTAAAACTTACCAATGATTGGATCCCCCTTCTGAGCTGTAATCAAATCAGCATCAGGGGTCTCCTTGCTCCATTGGGCAGTTGAAAGATCATTGTAAGCATTTGTCTGGGACCTAGTGATAGCAGTGACCTGGATTTCCCCCAACAAGGACTCAATCTCAATTAGATCCCCTTGGATGGCCCCGGTTTTGGCCAGCCGATCAGCTAAGTCATTTCCAGTTTTGTCTGGTCCCTCTACTTTGGAATGACCCTTGATCTTTTTCCAGTAGATGGTCATCCCATTCGATGTGACCAGATCATCAATGTTTTGGATCAACTTCCCATGTTTCAAGGGTTTGTTTTTAGCACATAACATGCCTCTGGTTTTCCAATTAACCAGGTGCTCCACGAACCCATTCCGTACATAATCTGAATCTGTGATTATGACCAGTTCGTGGAGTTGATGCTGGACAGCAGTGAGGATGGCCTGATGCACAGCCATCAATTCTGCCACCTGACTACTTCGGGGACCAATTTTGTATCCAGCGGAGGGTTCTGGAAACTCCTTCACCCATGCATTCCCTAAGCCAGCCATCAGTTCTTTCTCCCCGTCATTGTCAACATGGTAAGAGCCTCCATCCACATAGACAGTGGGCATTCCCTCACACTTGTCTTCTTCAAAGACTTTGTGTGGGGAATTAAGGTATGCCTCCGTGTTGTCCTTGATTTTTAGACTTTCGTCCTCGAGACAGTTTTCTCTGGCACAATCATGCAAGTCAGCCAGACCTTGCGCGAGGGGACTCTTCTTGTTTTGGCCATATCTGACCTCCACAGGAAAGCCTTGCATTGACAGAATCCAGGAAGTAATTCGGGAATTACTCACATTTCCGGCCCGGATTCTGTCACTTTGGAGATATTGCAGAGGCTGGTGTGGAGTCTCCACTATGATGTGTTCCCCCTGGATAAACTGGCGGTAATTCTTCAATGCCCACACCGTTGCCAGGAGTGCCTTCTCACAATCGTTGAATTTTTCCTCCACAGAGGATAAAGTTTTGCTTGCATAGGAGATTACTTTATTGACCTTGTCATGCTTTTGGTATAATACTGCCATCAAGCACGTATTAGAGAACCCCGTCTCCAGGAAGAACTCCTTGTTTCTGACAGGGTAAGCTAGGCAAGGCGCATGTGAGTGGCTTCCTTTGAGTTGTTTTACCTCCTCGGCTTGTTCTGGACCCCATTCCCACTTGACCCCCCACCCCTTCAGGAGATGAATCAGGGGTCTGGTGATCTCTGCGTAGCCCTCAATGAACTTTCTGCTGAAATTAGTCAGTCCAAGGAGGCTCCTTAGTTCCCACAGAGTTGTGGGGTCTTTCAGTTTCTGAAGTGCTTCCACTTTCTTTTCCTGGGGACAGAGACCCTGAGGAGTAATCTCATGCCCCAAGAAATTAACACGGGTTCTACACCACTGTGCTTTCTGAAAGGAAAGTTTTGCTGTGGCGGCCCTCAACTGGGTCAGAACATGACAGATCTCCGCTATGTGTTCCTCCACAGATGAACTTTTGATGAGGACATCATCTACATGAGCCAGGTTACCCCTTGCACCCAGGTCGGGCATGGCCTTGTGTAGGAAAATGTTGAATTCATTGTCGGAGTTGAGGTATCCGAAGGGAGTCCGGGTCCATGTGTACTGCTGGCCCCCAAAGGTAAAAGCCAGTTTGTATTGGTCCTCCCTACTGACAGGCACGGTCCAGTATCCATTGGTCAGGTCTATTGCAGTGAATACCTGTGACCCCTGGATCTGGGCCAGCCCTTGGTCAATGTAGGGCAGAGGCCATCGGGAAGTATGGACCCGTTTGTTGAGCTCCCTAAGGTCGGCGCAGAGTCTCCACTGGCCGTTTGGCTTCAATATTCCCAGCACCGGATTATTGAAGGTGCTGTGTATTGGACGGATTATTCCCCGGGACTCAAGGTTCTTAATTATTTCAGTAAGGGACTCCATTGATGCAAGAGGCAGGCGATATTGCTTCACAAACACTGGAGTCATGCCAGGGTCCGTGGGGATTGTTGTTGTGTGGATGTCGGTGTGGCCACAGTCATATGAGTCTACCGCAAACAGATCTTGGAAATCCAAGAAAACTTGTTTCAACTTTTGCTTCTGTTCCAGAGTCACACAGGCATCAGCTAGGTTGACTCTCTCTTCCACCATCTGCCTGAAAAAGCCTGGAAAGACTTCTGGTTTGGCTATCTCAGCGGCCTCCTCCAGCTGGGTGGAGAAGTCCCTGGTCAGAGTGCTGATTTGGACTGGAGGCCTCAGGTGGGAAAGGCAACCCTCATGGACCTGGAAAATCACCTTATCCCTCCTGAAGTCACAAGTCACATCTTCCTTACCATAGGGGCAGGAAGTGTACACCAGGAAGTTCACCCCATGCCGGGTAAAAATCCTGTCTGGTGTTGTATTGTCCTCACTGTCACTGTCAAAACAGCCCTCGGGGATTGGTCCTAACAGTTCATTTCCTAGATCAATGGAAAAATGTCGGTCATCAACCGCCATTCCAATAATGGTGCCTGCGGCTAGAGTAATACTCTTTAAGTCGCTGTTATCCACCTCTATTGGAATGGTGTCATGTTCTATGTTGACTAATGGAGTTGGGTTTACCCCCAACCCTTGCTGTTGGAGAGAAGCATTTAGATGTATATAAGCATCAGGGTTTTGCAAATATTGTCCTCTTTTAACTTTCACTTCCAGGGAGAATTGTCGGGTCCTTTCTGGGATGGTGACTTCCTCTTTAATCTGAATTTCAACTGCATAAGGTAGCAATTGAGCTGACCTAAATGCTTTTTCTGGATCATCAAAGCCCATGGGATTATCCGCTAATCGGGACCAAGCTTTGAAGTTTATTAGGTCCAAACTAATGGCAAAGCGATTGAGAATGTCACTGCCTAAGTAAAAAGCGGCAGTGACGTCTCGCACGACCCAACAATTGTGGACTATGCTCTTGTTGCCAATGGAGATTTTGAGCATACACCTGCTTGGCAGGAGATGTTTGGAATTGGGTGCTTCCAGGTCCATTTCCCATTTGTCTATCAGTTTGAATGTGGGAATGGCTGGATCTTTTGGTAGTTGGCGGAACATGGCTTCGCTGATGAAGCTCTTACCATTGTTCACGCACACTCGAGCGAGAACAGAGTCCTTCCCATCATTTAACTGAACAGGGATGAACAACTGCTCTCCAACTTGCTGAATATCAGCCAGGCTCTGAGCTGACTTCACCTCTTTCTGGACTATAGGAGTGAGAGTTTCTGATTGTGGATTAGTAAAGAATTTCAGGGTGTTTCCTTCCAGTGTGGAATACCACCTTAAACTGGAAGGAAGGTTGATTTTCAGAAATAGAGAGGACCCCCCATCACCAGTCTGTTGTCCTACTGCTATTACTGTCACGTCTGGAATTTGGTTGTTCCGGAAGTGAAATTCTACTTGGTCAGATTTTTGTTCAACCATGTGGCAGGTGCCGTTTAAACTAACCTGGTTGACACTCTGTTTTAATTTTATTGGTCGGCTAGTCTGGGTCCAGAGGACCTTGTTTACACAATCTATTAGGGGTGACAATCATCTCAGGAGGTCATTCCCTAGTAAACAAGGGGTGCCCTCGGGAGTCACTACTATGACCGGGTGTTTCACCTTGTGTCGCCCAATTTTAATGTCCAAGTCTGCAGTCCCCTCAACGGGAATTTCCTTCCCGTCAAAGTTCTGCAGTTGTCCGGGAAGAGAGGTAAGAGGAATTTGGTAATTCTCCCCCCTTCCTGCATTTAGTTCCTCAAAGGCCCTTTTGGACAGAAGGGTAGCTTGGGATCCAGTGTCCACCAGTGCCAAACTTGTACCCTGCCCCTGTACTTGTACCGGGGCATAGTATCTTCCCTCCTTCTCCTCAAGGGGGCACAGATAATGTACATTTTTGGACAACTGGTGGGCTAATTTTCTGGTTTTGGACATTGCTAGAGAAGAGATTTGGGCAGAATTCTGTGGAGAGTCTTGGGAATCTGAAAGGAATAGTTGGCAACTGGAGATCAGAGCCATTGTGGGTTCCCCTGGTTCCGGTTCTGGGCCGCCCCCCCACTTTTTGGAGGCAGTCACCAGGATGGGTTTGAACCAGGGGATTTCGGTATTGTGGGTTCTGGGATGAGATGATGGGCGGCGGTAGCTCAGTCTCCATATCTCCCCAGTCTGAATTGACATCCCTTGGGACCCATTTTTCCTTGGGAGGAGTTCCCCCATCTCTGAAGGAGAAGATCCTTTTCCCAGGATCTTCTGAGGATCCCTCTCCCTCAAATTGGAAGACCTGTACCTCCTCCACAAAGTGGGTCTGTTTGGGTCCTTTGTTTCTCCTCCCCCCCCCTCTGCTCCTTGGGAGGCGGGCTTTCAGGGGCAGGAGATTTTGTTTCCGGTTCCTGGTTTTCCAGAGGCTGTTTACAAGTTGGGAAGGAAGCTTCCTCCAAGGCTTTACACCACCCTTCCCCTTGTGCCTCCTCCCTGGGAACCGGTGTGTTATCGGGGTGCTGCCCCCGTCATTGTTCTGGAGCACCAGGTCCAGAGTTTGGGGCATTCTGTGGTGGCATGCTCATCTGAGGGTTCTGTTGAGCCCTCAGTATGTGACCCAGATCCTGTGCCATATTTTGGACCTGGCGCTCTAACTGGGAAACCCGCTCAGGCTGATACGGGGCTCTATTTTCTCCCCTGGGCTGATCCCGGGAAGGGTAGCTATCCCTTCACTGGTAGTACCCCTGGTTGGGAAGATTTTCGTACCCCTCCACCCTTGGCCTCCCCTCTCCCGGATTAGGTTGTCTGGGCTCAGGGAATTGGGGAAAGAAGGGTGGAGGATTTTGGGGCTGGAAATTGGGTGGATACCTGGGGAAAAAGTTCTGCCCAGGATTTGGAGAATTTCTGCCCTCCTGGGGGAAGTTAGGAGGGAAGTTCACATAACCCAGGATTGGTCGGTTTCTCTTGTAGTGGGGACTTACATAGTCAGGGGAGCGGTGGACCCCATTTGTGGGACTACCTCCTCGACTCCCTGTCTGTGACTGGCCCGAGGGCCTTCTGGGCTGTGAATTATTTGGTGCAGGCAGGTTTTTAGGCCCCATATAAACAAAAGAGGGACTCCAAAACGTACAGGCACTCAAATGGAGCAGACAGACATCTATAAACACAAGGGTGTGCCTGAACATACAAAGTCAAAAAATATAATTTGTGGAGCTAACAGTATTATTCTCCTGGTAGCCTAAAAAATAGATTAAATCAAATTCAATATTTTAATTTACTGGTCTCTCACCAGTCAAAGTAACCTTTATGAGAAAAAAAGGAGAAAAAGTACATTGGCATAAAACAATTATAAACTTGCTTTAATTGTTAGTTTGTAACAAGACAATGTGTCAATTTAATAAGTACATACACAAGACAATGTGTCAATTTAATAAGTACATACAACATGAAAAACATACAAAAACAATGCAATTTACAAAGAGAAAAAAACAGGACTATTTAGTCCATACAATCAATGCGAGCAGAATTTATGCAAAGGTTCACAGAAGTAGGGGTACAACCCCACTAGGAAATAAACATGGGAACCCAATATATGGGAACTGACAAAAAATGATTTGGTGTTAGCAAACAGTGAATACATTTTAAATCATAAGAGTTTTCCGAGATAGCTAATAAAACTTAAACTATCCCTAGCTGACCCTTACTTGTCTACGCCTACCGCTATAAAGCGTGTATGTGCATGATGCCAAACCGCAGGAGAATGTAGTTCCTGCGACCATTACATAGGACTAGTTGGCGTTTCGGTGGTATATTGATGGGTAGCAAGCACCTTCCTCAGGTACTGGGATCTTCACATTCAGCCTTAATACAGACAGCCTAAATGTAGGGGGTCCTCCTGAAAAGGTAGTAACAGGGGACATTTTGTGAACTCAAAAGGTTTAACTTTAAATGGGAAGAGAACTAGAGAATATACCAATATATGGTGAAGGCATCAGGCCTTAGTGCCCCAGAACCAAGTTGGCAGTATCCCCAGACAGACAACTTAAAGGTTACCAGAAAGGCGCCCTTAAAGTGTAAAGAGCGTGCCCAAAAACTAAGTCACCTCGTGAGAAAAATAAGTGAAAGATGTGATCATATAGTGAAAAATGTGTGTGATAGAATACAAAAAATGCTGTGCAAAAGAAAGGCACATAAATCAAAACATGGCGGAACGTACCTCAGAGGGCACATCATGTGCTCACCATGCAAGATGTCTTGCATTCAGCACATTATTTGGGTTTAGCAATTAAAAAACAAACTGAATCTGGAATTTTCACCTAAAGTGAAAGAGGAGGAGAACAAAGACATAAAGGTGGCGATAGTTTATGTGCAGCGGTAATTTAATACGGCTGGTGTGCAGGTATGGTAAAGGTAACAAAAACTCACCATATGAATATGTGGATGCCCATGGAGCGCTTCGTATTTTGCGCAGGACACGAAAACTCCTAGCCTGGGGCTGGTGGTATCAGGCTATGGGTTGATGAGTATGGCAGTGCTGCATAATAGTAAAAAATGACAAGCCCAACATGTGAGTTAGGCAGTGTAAATAAAACGCCCAGCGCGTGGGTCAGTCATGGCTTAGTGAGAAAAGTAAGTAAAGTGGAACTTACTGTTGACTTCTACCACGTAGAAGCAGCAGATGGCTTGCTTCTAAAGAAAGCTGCGGCTTGCTTCTGGAAAATGCTGCGTGTATCCGCTATTCTTCATAGTGAAGAAAAAGGCAGCCAGTGGGGTGTAGTAGCACTCAACTGGAAGGCATGTAACACTGAATGAAAAGGTAGACAAAGAAAGAGGACTGGGACTAACAAAGTGAATTGGTAACACTAAATGAAAAAGGCAGACAAAGAAAGGGGACTTGGACTAACAAAGTGAATGGAAAGCAAAATGGAGCCCTTCCATGCATGACCGGACACAAACAAGGGACTAACACTAACATTGCAGGCTTGCTGAGACGTTACTGAAGCCAGGCATTATTTACTATATGCAAAGGGTACTAATCCTATGAATGAATGACCGGACATAGGCAAGGGACTAACACTAACATTGCAGGCTTGCTGAAACTTTAGTGAAGCCAGGCATTATGTACTATATGCAAAGGGTACTAACCCTAGGGAAAAAAACATTAAAAAGCGAAAAGGGGCAGCTCACCCCAAAGCATATGGAGTGTTAATTCTAACAAATTCGAAACTGCATGAAAGAAAATTGAAAACCGACCAATAATAAACATTGGTAAAAAGAAACATATAGAAATGCATAAATGTAAAAATTATGAAAAAATTGTAAAAAAGTTTTTTTGAAGAGGACTAGTTAAAAAACTAATTAAATAAATATTGCCTTAGTGCCAAAGCAGAGATAGCTCATTAAGTCCATTGGAAATGGTGTCCAATTGGAAAATCCAACGAGCCTCCTTTGTGGACAGAGTTTGAGAGGGGTTGGAAGAGTTTTTGACTACATCAATCACGCACCAGCGCAGATCCTCTGTAGAGTGGCCGTATTCCATGTAATGGCTCACTAGTGGTGAGTTAATTGACTTACATCGAATCCTGGAGCGGTGCTCCGTGATTCTAGTGTGTACTGGCCGTGTAGTTTTTCCAATATATGTAAGCCCACACGGGCATTCAATGCAATAGATAGCCCAGGCAGTCTTGCAATTTGAATAGTGTCTCAGTTCCCAAAGTTTGCCATGCACCAGAACTGTTTTTGTCTTCATCGCAAATTTACAAATAGAGCAGGACCCGCAGGGAAACTTACCCGTCAGTGGGCGAAGGTCCCAACTGGTCGTAGTAGATCTAGAAGATTTTAGTGAAGAGGAGGCATGGACTAGTTGGTCCTTGAGATTCTTTTGTCTCTTCATGGCGAAGATCGGCAATGGTTCAGCTGGTAAAGCTAATTGTGCCACTGACCAATGCTTCTTAATTGCTTTTTTGATGAGAAAGGAATGGGGACTATAGGTAAGGGCACATACTAGTTTGTCCTGTGGCTCCACATTTTTAGGTAGTAGCAGGGTGTCCCGAGGGGTGAATCTTGCTCATTTATTGGAATTGATAATCAATTTTTTGGGTACCCTCGCTGGCGGAACTTAGTGGTCAGGTTAGTAGCATGTTGGACATAATCTGCTATGGATGTACAGACCAGTTGGTTGGCCTTATGTTGAATGAGTAAATCAAGAAAGGGGATTTCGATATTGCTCATATCATGAGTAAATTTGATCGTCCGGTGGCAAGAGTTCAACCAGAGAAGAAAGGAGTCAAGTTCCTGGGAGGTGCAGTGCCAGATGAAGATTATGTCGTCTATATAGCGCCTCCAGCTCTCGATATATTGGCGATATGGATTAATGTCAGAAAAAATGAATTTGGACTCAAAGTCAGCCATAAAAATGATGGCCAGGCTGGGGGCAAAGGCCGCACCCATTGCAGTGCCTTGGGTTTGTTGATAAAATTGATTTTGATATACAAAGTAGTTCCTGGTAAGTGCCAGGGAGAGTAATTCCATGAGAAATTCAGTGGGAGCTTTGAAACTTGATGCAGAATGGGTCAGATTGTTTCTGATACAGTCCATAGCCTCATCGTGTGGGATGTTAGTATACAATGCCGTGATATCTAGTGTGACCAGAAGGCTGGTAGCTGGGTCAAAGGTCTTGCCTTCAAACAGAGAAATTATTGCAGTACTATCTCTTAGATATGTCTCTGTTTGTTGGCTAATCGGTTGTAAATATTTGTCAATGAATTGGCAGACTGGTTCCAAAACGGTACCACAGCCTGCTAGTATAGGCCGCCCCGGTGGTTTCGCCAAGTCTTTATGGATTTTAGGAATGGCATAAAATTTAGGGGTGGAACAGTCGGGTTTGTTAAGAAATGGTGCTTCTTTTGGAGTGATCCAGGAGTGTAGTAAGGCATAATCTTTTTAGGCCCCCCCATCTCCAAATCTAAAACGGGGGCGACCTTTACCTCTGCCACCTTGGCAGCAGAAGGGGTGCTGTTGGTTTTGGGGTTTTTCGGCGCGTTATTTTTATTTTCGATAGGCTTCTGCACCTCATAGATCCGGGTAGCCTGTTCAATGACCCAGTCTAAAGATCTTTTCTCGTGAAAATCTCTCACGAGCTGGGTCATGATGTATTTGGGCAAGGCATAGAAAAAAGTATTGATAAATTCTCTGCTGTCTGTGCGCACCCTTCTGGTGGTCTGTGCAAAAGCACGCTTTAATTCTTGCACAAACTCTTGTGGGGCCTGATCCTCCCCACACTGCAAATTGTAGGCTGCCTCGCATAGGTGGACCACCTTGAATGATTTTGGTCCTCCAGCCCCGCAAAGAAACTGGAGTACTCTGGGGAGAATGTCCACTTTACATATTGGATACAGCTTTGGCTGTCCTTCAAATGAAAAGTCTCCATCATTTGCTCATAGAGCTCCAAGTGTTCCCAAACAAAGTACTTGGCATTCTTATGATAAGGCGTGATGACACTCCTGATTGCCTTAATCTGTTTCAATGGGTCCTTAAGCAAGGCCCTTTTTTGCATTATTGGCCTTTTTGGTTCGGGTAACCCTGGTCCATTCATCCTCTGACTCAGAGGCACTGCTCCCAGAGGTTCCTGTCTGATCTTCCAGGTTTTCCCGGATTCTGCGAGCCTGGGAATGGCTGGCAGAATGTGGGGACCTGGTCTCCTGTGTCCTGCGCCGTTCAGAGGAGTCTTCAGATTCCTCCTTGCTGCCAGGATTTGATGGGTACCCCCCCACTGACCTAACTGGGCAGAAGTTTTCAGGATGCCCTTAATGGGCCTATTCACCTGGGGTTCCCCACTAAATTGCACTGTGCTTGGGTGCCCATACCCGGATGCCCGCCCATCCATTCCTGGGAGGTACTGGCCTATGAGCCCCATGCTTCTGGCTGGATAGTAATCTGCCATCCCTGTGGCCCGGTGCTCATGTGCGCCAGGGGACATGGGGGTGGCAGAGTCCAGGGACTGAGAGAGATAAAGGCCTCTGGTACTAGGGCTCCTGAGGTTATGCTCAGGAGTTTCCCTTTCCCAGCGAACCTGGTCTCTATCCGCCCCTGCTCCCTGTTGCAATGCAAGAGCCTGCGCTTTCAGTTCCTCAGTTAAGGCCTTACTAGACTCTATCAGTCGCTCCTGCATCGCTACCTGTTGTTGGAGCCTATCATTGTGCTGACAGAGAGCCTCATTTTCTCTCTGTGCCTCCTGATTGGTCCTGGAGTACTGGGCCAGTCTCTGCTGCAGGAGGGTTACCTCCTGAGCTGTGTCCCTATTGTCCTGCTCCTTTCTTGCCAGAGCATCCTCCACCCTCCTGGTGTGCTCTAACACGTTCTGGTGTTCTTTTTGGAGGTCACCCAGTCCCTGGAGGGCCAGGTGATTTTCTTCCATTTTCCTTTTTAATTGGCAGACTTCCTGGCCTAAGGTATCCCTTTCCTGACTAAGCCTGCATCTGTGCTGCCAGGTCGTCCCTTTGCCTTTGGAAGGCACCAGTTTCCTGGCGCTCCTGGTCAAACTCTGCCTGGGTATCCAGGTCTTTCAAAATCAGTTTATTGCTCTCTGCCTTCTCCCTATCTAGGTGGCTTTGCAGGGTGACTACCTGCTCAGCACATGCCCTATTGAAGTCTAACTGTTGCTCCATCTTTTTCTGGCTCTGCAGTAGGGAGTCCAAACCTTCTTGGTACTCCTTCTGCAAGGCCAGAAATCTGGTATCCTGGTCCGCCTTTTCCTGTTGCAGCACATCCATATCCTCCTTTCTTTTAGTGATGTACTGTCTGCTGTCATTTTCTGACTCCTGGCTCCTGAGCAGCCTCTGCTCAGAAGAGTCCAGATCAGATTGGGCCTTCTGTAATGCCAGCAGTTGCCTACTCGCCAGATCTTGGCCTTCAGCACATTTGTCCTGCATGGCTCCTATATGTAAATATAAATATGTCGCTACCCTGGCAATCTTGTTGTGCTCATCCTTGGCCTTAGGGGCCATGTATAGTTCACTCAGGGCCACATGTAGGGGACCCTGATCTCCCCCTATATCTGACCCTGTTTCAGTTACCTGTTGCGCGATTGCCTGCAACCAGACCGTTTGGTCCTGATGAGTCCACTCACCTCTCACAAATAGCTTATGTAAGAAGTGCTCTCTGGCTATTTTGATGTCTACCAGTGTCGTCATTCTGGAATTTGAGTTCCTTCCTGATTTACAGAAGTTTGTTTTTTATTTTTGCAAAACAGACCTTTTCCTTAGAGCGTTCCTTTGAGGAGTGCTTTACAGCGTAACACAGCGTGGTGATCCGACCGGATATGTGTATCTGGTCAGCTGGCACACTGTATTAATCTGCACAAGTGATAGTCTAACCCAGACGTCCGGCTCGAGCCCCCAATTTGTAAGAGGATTCAATCCAGCACTACAGCTAAATCAATGCCTAGTCTGTGATACTGAATGGAAACCCTTATTGATATATCTTTATGTCCAGTTCATGAGTTCTGGATGACTGCCCCTATATAACACCCCTCTCTTGGAATCCCCCTGACCCCACTGAGCCAAAAAGTAGTTCTGTTTTTCAAGTTTAAACAGTTTATTTGAGAATGTAAACAATATATATATATATATCACACTTTATAATAAATTAATAATTAATATCACACTTCAGAACATGAGCAGTTAACAACAATGGGTAATGTTCTACTAATAAACTGATTTGATTACCCAGGAGTAGCATAAAGGATGAGGTAGCACGCTTGGGAATAGGAACAGAAGAATAAGGTGGTAGAGAATGCTATATCTAGTTTCAGATGGATGCAATGTTGAATGAAAATGCAATACAGAAAATACTCAATATGATTTCAACAAAACAATGTAATCACTTTTCTCTGGCAATCCACTCCCCCCCTTATGCAATGTAAGGAAATGAAGAGGACAGCAGACAGTTCTTAGAAATGCAATCAAATAGAATTCAGTTCAATTCCCCCTCAGCAGCTTATACAACAAATAGGAGTTTTGAAACACAGGCAAAATGCTTTGAATATGGTGACAATGCAGTGAGAAATATGCTGAAAATGATTTTAATTCCCTTCAGGAGGTTCAGGGTGAGTGGTATCTAGTGAATATGAGTTCAGGCTCACTCTAGCAATGATTCAGGGATGGTTCTTAAGAGGCAAACGAAATTTGAGCAGTTCAGGCAAAAGCTGCTGATTTTTACAGTAAAGAAATCGGGCCAAATGATTGCGGAAAAACCAAGTTCCTAGCCCAAACGGTTACGGAGTTATGAACAATTTTGTGAAGGTTGTTTTTCGGATTTGAAATTTTAAAAGTTCAAAGTGACAGGTTACAGCTTGCAGCTAGAAAATGACAGGTGACAGCTTTGCAAAATAACAAGTGACAACTTCTAGGAGGCAGTTCTGGTTAGATTAAAATAGTTTGGATTAGATTATTTTAACTAAGAGATTGGTTCTGCACAGTTCTGCTAGGTACTCACAATATATTTTTGAAATAGGCCCCGCCACGGATCTGGTCAGGTCTTGGACTGGACTCCGGTTCTGGTCTCGGCACTTCACAGTGATCTGGGTCAGCTCTCTGGTTCTGCTAACAGCGGTCTTGGTCACTCTGGATCTCTGGCCTCTGGTTCTGGATACTGCTCTGCTTTCTCTGGATACAGCACTGCTTCTGGATCTTTCTGGCGCAGGGTTTTAGGCCAGAATCAACAGCTGGGTCCGGCTGTGAATAGTCTGCAAATGATTTTTTGGGCCTGCTGACAAATACTTTTGCTTGCAGTGGGCCTCCTTGGTTCAAAGTTCTGTAGTCTCTGTTTAGCTTGGAAGTCTAAGTGTAGGATCTCTGGATGTGAAGTCGTCGGTCAGCATGCTCCGCAGCAAATGGAATTGAATCTCTCTACCTGTCCCAGCAGTCTCTTTTTATGTGTTTTGAAAATGGGTGTGTGCCTGGGCCTAGCTAAGCCTGCCCCTTTCTACTTGTCATTGGCCCAATTCTCCCCTCTCCGATGATTGGGGGAAGGAAATGTGAGTCAGAGTGATGCTGTAGGTTTTATGGGTCAGGGGATCCTCCCCTGGTCAGTTTGCCCACAAATCTATATTTGACCTAAATACATATTTGCACAGGTACACATTTGTTTAAAATTACATGCACCCATCACATATCACATGAGGTATACTCTGTTCAAACTCTGAAGTTTCTAAGAGCTTGCATTCAGAAACGGCAACATTTTGCATTTTTTAACTGGTTTTGCAATATTGGTTTTTCATTAAAAATTATACACATATACACGGCCTGTCCATACATACTCCAGTAAATTCCCATGTCTCTAGCTTAAACACAGAGTCTGTAGTATCCATAAATAGCGGGGTTTTGCCCCAGAACATCACACAAATTGGAGTTTGGGCTTGAATCGAAGGTACATTTTTTAAATTAAGGCTCTCAAAGTTATACATTCCTGTCATTTGATTACAAAGAGTTATCAGTGTTTCTGTAAAATATATATTTTGCTTTCAATTCAGAGTGTTGGAGTTCGCCTCCAAGACTTTGGTGGGTCAGTGATCACATGTGTCTTCTGCTGGGAGCTCTTTGTGTACAGTCAACAGTCAACATCAGCATATTCTATTCAAGTGGAAGAGCCTATTGTGTGGTCTCCAGGAGGCTGCCAGCCAGTCTGCCTTCTATCAATCAAGAGGTCATGTGAGATTCTGACTCCTGGTGTGAATCTCTGGAGGTGAGAGGTTTCCCAGCCTTTGGCCTGTTAATTAAATCAGATTGTCTTCTGGGAACAGCATGTGGTTAAGATTTTAATTAACTCCCAGCCTTTGATGTAAAGGCCTCTCCTGCAACTCCTGACATGCAGTTTCCCTGTCAGAGTTTAGACCGCTAGCGCTGCCTTGAGGATTTTGTTGGTACTGCATCCATTTTTGGGATCTTTCTTGGATTAATGCATTCCAAACAGGAATGGTTCTTACATGGTAGTAAATAATCCTTGCTTAACATTGTTTTGATGGGGCTCCTTACAGTAAAATGGTTATGTGGAACCCCACAAAAGGGTTGAATCTTTAAAGTGGTCCGATGAGCCACGATTTCAGCAACTTTTTGACATCAGTAACAGTGGATTTTTTTAACAAAGATCTTTCTTTACACTGGTGGGTGGCAAGTTAGGTAACCATTTTGGTGTGCGCACAAACTCTGTGGTTCTCCTGGATTCTGGCGCACATGTGGGCTTTTTGGCCATCTTGGATTTTCTAAGCCCACAGCACCAAATGTTGCAGCATGATAGCTCAAACGTGGGTCAGGACACCCAACACCATCCTGTTCCTATGTCCTTCTGTCCTTTACTCATCCTTGTTTTATGGTTCCACCTTTCCTTGCATCATCTGGTCTTCAGGTCACATCCTCTCACCCCATTGTTAAGGGCCCATGTCCTCCACTCTGTTATCAATGGTAAATTATGTATGCGTTTTTGTGCCAAATATGCATTACTTTCCCTCTGATTTGTATTAATCAGTAAATAAAAAAAATAGAAATACATGCAAGCCACCAACAGTGCACAGGAGCATTTCACAATGGCCACAATATATGCCAGAATTAAAACCTTTTCACAATGGCTGTGCCGATACATTTCCATGCTGGATGCACCAATATTTGCCAGAATACCAATATGAGAATATATTCATGTTTGCTTTGCACATAATGCCAGTAATGATACTCTAAGAAAACATGTCCACAGTGGCTCTGCCAATGTATTGCACTATCCCAACAAAAGAACATACTCCTATGCGTTTTGCATTTAAAAAAATACCATGTTGCAATAGGAAAATATGACTAAACTGGATGAATAATGTATTCCAGTCTAGTCATGTAATAACAATTAACATGCTTGCTTTATCATAGATACCAAGAATAAAATGCCATGGCAAAGTAAGAAATCACCAGACTGGCTGCAAAATGTCACTTTAGCTAAGTAATAACACATGCCATGCTTTTTAAAAAAATAAATGTCCAGTAAAGCATGTCATGCCACAGTAAGAATAGATAAGGTGCCCTGAAATGTCAGTCTAGCCAAGTTATAACACTTACCATGCTTGTAATATCATAGATATCCAGTACAAAAATATCATGACAGTAAGAAATGTCTAGACTGGCTGACTCCAAAATGCCATCTAGCCAAGTAATAGCAGTTAACATCTTTGTGTTATCATATGCCCAGTAAAACAATTTCATGCCACAGTAAGAAAGGGTCAGACTGGCTGCTCTACAATGCCAATCTAGCCAAGTAACAACACTTAGCAGATGCCCAGTACAAAAAATGTCATGCCACAGTAAGAAATGGCTAGACTGCCTGCCCCAAAATACTAGTCTAGCCATGTAATATCACCAAACCCTTTCTTTTATCAACCTTTTGTTGATAAAAGAAAGGATGGTGATTGTTTTACTAGTTATCTAAGATGGATGCCCTGTAGAAATGTATTGTTAACGTGCCCCACCCTGGACACCCACTCCCGGGCCCAGCACAAACACACATGTGCATACACATTCACACAAAATATAAGAAATAGATATTATTATTCATACTGAGCGTTCACAAATGCACCCATATGTCATACGCTCACTCATTTACACATATAATACATTAAAAAAATAAATCGTACCTGCATGCTCCCTCGATACTCTTTAAACGAAACAAGTGATGGGTGGAATGTTTTTAATTAATCTGAACCAGTGGCATTGCTATGGGCAACCATCCACACCACTGTTTTTTAACCCGTCTGCGCCATTGCAAAGGGGGTCTAGCCATATGCAAATCAGTCAGGTACTGCCAGTAATGGGAGCATCCATGCCCGAACTTTTAGGCCAGGTCCCCTCTGCACGGAAACTCACGGAAAGGCGTGCAGGAACCGGAGACCTGATGACGTGGCATCCTGCTCTGTTTGAATGTGCGTGGAAGCACGGGTGCACAGCACCCCCTCGCACATACAAACGTGCAGTACCACAACCTGCATGCACCAAAGGGCCATGCAAAGCTGGGCAAGCAAATTCCCACTGTCTTGCATGGCCCATTGGACATACACGTCTGGGGTTTGAACTCTGAAAGGGGAACCACGTTCCTTTTGACAGTTCAAGACAGTCAGGGAGCACTCCCTCAACTGCAAAAGCAGCTGAGGGGGCTCCCCTGGGCTGGCACGGCTGCTCCATAATGGGCAAGAGTTGTGGTGGGTTGGTCAGCACCCCCACGCCCATTATGGATGAGCCGCCCCATGCAACAACCTACCTATGCCACCAATGGTTGCTTTAAATCAAATGCATGAAGGATGAAGCGTTTCATGCATGTGATTTAAAAGGACCATTATTGACATAGATAGGACAACCTATCTATGTCAGTAATGGTCATTTTAAATCACATTCATGAAGTGTGAAGCAGAATGTGGCACAGGAAAAGGGTGAGCATGGTAAGAGTGCACCAGACCTAGACAAAGACCAGGTGAACCCATCACTCTGTCAAAGACTGACTGTGGCGCACCCACACAATTGCTGACAGTGGAGCTCCCGCAGCACAATCTCTTTAGTGTTGGTGCACCAGTCCTATACTTTCAATAGACACACAGAGGGGTTTCTGGACCACCTTGCCCCTTCCCACGTGACACCTTTTTGGGGCACACTAGCTGACAAAGCCCCCAGGAGTGATGGCTCATGAGTGTGATCTGGGGAGACAGAGTATCCACTCAAGCATGAGGACTTCTATTATTTGCAAGGTCATCTTTGCAAGGTGATCTTACAAGGTTAGCCAGGGGCACGTTTGGTATTATAGCAGCATCTTGCTTCTCCTTATGAAATGCCAAGGTGTGCAATTTGTGCACAGTGCGCACTTTGTGTTAAGCAGTCCTGGGCATACAAAGCACAGTAGTTTCCACCACAGAACTTTCCAGGCTCATTATCCCTTTCACCCATTCCATAGTTCACCATGTGTCTCATTAGCAAACCACAAATTGCCAGATTCATTAAGGCTGGTGGACACCTGTGTGGCGTGTGCATGCATACACGGTGCGGGCATTGATACATGCTGAAGTCCTGTGGCAGCCACATGATTCCCCAGTACTGAAAGAGTCCACTGTGCAACATTTCGGATGTCTTTAATGCCTAGCTCATTACCAGGCCACATAACCACCTTCTGACGGAACACTCACACAATTTCTGCAGCAGTTTGTGCAATTGTAAATAAATCAAGAAGATATTTGTAGGTGTATTTATTTGAGAAACAGGGATGATACATTTCGATGTGAAATGATTTACAGTAACACATTTACAGATGGCCGCGGTATTCCCACAAAGGGTCCCTGCACAACAGCACAAAGATGGGAAGAAGTGGTGAGCCACTGAAGGACGGCTTTTTAAAAAAAGTAGGAAATGTACTAGGGACAAATCAAACAGAAACAAATGTACATAAGACACACGTGCCTTACAAAAGTAGCATTAACCGAAGTGGCCAAGCGTTTCAAACTAAACCAGGGTTCTGTATTAATATACAAGATGGCTGAACATGTGAAAAAACGCTACATTAGAAATGGAGGAAGAGTCAAGGTGGGATTAGTAGATAGAAGCTTTATCTGTGGAACGTGTGCAGTATTGGCAGAGGGCAGGTGTGGGGCCAGACTGCTCAATCATTTTGGCATTTATTCAGTCCATTTCTCCCCGTTCATTAAGTGTGGTAGATTAAAACCAGTAACAATTCTGGATTAAAAAATAAATAAATAAATAAAAGAAATGTGGATTGCTACCAGTGTCAGTTTATTTAAATAGTGCACATGGACCTTGTCTGCCTAATCATATCTCTCTGATATTGCCCCACTGGCAATCATGATAGCAAAGCTTCAGCACCTTTAGTATGCCTCGTGTGTGTGGAATTTGCCTATGAAAATAAGACAGTTGAGTGTTCTCCTGGATAAACGTAATCTATGACAAAGTGTGCATAGTTCAGGTTAGTCAATGGGCCAGACCACCACCACTATTAATTGAAGCCTCAGTGGAAGGTTTTTATCAGCGGGTGCGCTACTCTGGATTATTGGCGGGACCAGCGTGGTGCTGCAGGTGGGTCGGCCCGCAGGCAGTGAGCTAGGGCTCCTCGTTGCAGAGTGTTTCTCAGCAGGATGATGGCTGCAAAGGAAGTGGTACTTTTGAACTCTTAATGGATAGCATGCACGTATCATGAGCCGAAACACCAAAGATTAGAAGGACATATTCTCAAGAACGGTGGGTCACGTTGGCGGGTGGTGAAAGGGGGCATTGCTTTGCAACGGAGGGCTGCCTGGTCCATGCCCTCACTCTGGCTCATTTCATAATCAATAACATCTCCTTTCACATGCCCTTCCAAAGATGTGCAGTGTGCATTATAGAAACATAATACATACACTCTGAAAATGTGATTGTAAAAATAATCAAGGTAACACAAGGTCCTTTCCTTTCAGGGGGGGAGTGCAGTCCCAGTATATATCATTCAAATGCAGCTCTCCACAAAACCTTCATAATGCCCTTTATATGACTATTTAGAACCCATTTTGTAAACTGTGTTCATTTTCCTTGGGCCATTTTGGGATCACACACTTATTTTCGATCAATGAAGTTTGACCAATTATTGATGGAACTTTTGTAGTTTTTCTTATAGGCTGTATGTTTTCATGAAATATTCTCAGTCAACAAATATGTACCAATGTATTTGGATTAATAGCCTGCCATAGCCCTCCACGCACCCCCGGCACAGGGGTGCCTCTTACAGGGCCAATGATTACAGCTGTGCGAGAAGACCTAGCTTGAAAAAAGCAGCCTTTGCTGTTTCCTCGATGCAAGTCAAGTCATGGGGTTCACATGAAATGAGATGTTCTCATTGACTGCCACACTGATGATAAATCCATGCTGACTCCTCTTACAGTTCAGGGGAATGGCTGTAAATGACCTGTATCCAATCAGATCACCCCCTCTTGAGAAAAGCATTGACAGTGCCAACAGTTTGGGCTTTTGTGTAGGCATGGGATGGCACTTGCCAGGCATCGCTGTAGTAGTATTAACTACCCATTGTTGGTAGCAGGTGCAAAATGGTGCAAATACCTGGACATCTAACAGTAGTGCCTGGCAAAAACTTAAAACATATGCACAATCCAAAAATGTTGGCTTTGCCAATGCTTGTTTTTAGCAGGACTTCAGTGGAGGATGTGCAGATTGCTTATAAATCGAGCGGCTGAAGGCAGACCAGGTTGACATTTTGATTACACCAGTAGTGTATTCACAACTCCAACTAAGCCATTCAATTTGAGAAGACTGCTTTGAGAAAACACTGGCAGGCACTTTGAATGCAAAGCCTGGTGGTAAGGCTTGATTAAAGTAAGCTCAAAGAGTTCCCATGAGGGGGAGTTCTGGGCAGGCAGAGGCAGGAATGTGTGGCAATGGCCATAGGGATAAGCATGGCCATGGGTAGGCAATGGGTGGGCACATAACCAAACGCCACCTGCAGATGCTATATCACTCATCATATGTCATTCCTATCTGTACTCCAATGCAATAGTTTCAGTTTATAGGTGTTGCAAGTGCGATCCAATAGCCCAAACTCAAAGACATATAAGCCTACTCAGGTGGCATCCTAGGAAGCTTTTCTGTTCGATCATATTATCCAAGCAAATTTACCTTATCTGAAAACTAACACAGAATACCACTAATACTAAGAACATAATTCAAAATCCTTGTGCGTCATTCATTGGATTTGCATAAAGGGGAAAGGGATAGCAACCAATTGTTTTGATTACCTCTCCCATTATGTTCAGAATTGAGCTTACATTGTGCGTTTCTTCGTAGAACCCCAGTTTTCCAAAGAGCAGGAGCTGTTTGCCAGCATCAACACAACGCAGGTGAGGCTGAACCTGATCGGCTGGATCGACGGCGGCTGCCCCATCACCTCCTTCACCCTGGAGTACCGCTCGTTCGGCACGTCGCTATGGACGACAGCTCAGCGGACGTCCTTCTCCAAGTCCTACATCCTGTACGACCTCCAGGAGTCAATGTGGTACGAGCTCCAAATGAGAGTTTGCAATAGTGCCGGATGTGCCGAGAAGCAGGCCAAGTTTGCCACGCTCAACTATGACGGCAGTAAGTATTGCTGAGGATAGTGCACTGGCACACTGTTTAATTGGGAGCCGCCGCAGACAGTCTGCCTCACTAAAGGAACGCTCCCGGGAAAGTAATTGGGTTCTATGCCGGGCATCCAAAAGTACTCAAAGCTTCAACCATAAGAACACAACCTGAAAACTGTTTTGCATAGCCCACCTCGGCCATTTTGGCAGCCTTGTTGCATGTGCCCTGCTAGAAAAAGAGAGGGGTGTGGGTAGGAGTTGTTGGCAGAATATGGGGTGGCAAGTGTGGAACTTAAGGCACACACGATAAAGAGCCAGAGATGCATGAGTACCGAGTGCTGTAGGTGGTTTGACAGTGACAATTTTGCATGTGTTTTATGATAAGATATGGCATTTATAACACGCCTATACGCAAGTGTTTCAAGGCGTGACACAGCAAAGGAGGGGGAACAGAGGGAAGACAGACAGCAATCCTACTAGGCCAGGTGCCATTCAGATTGCGCAAGTGCATGGGAGGGGGGGGTGCAGTACATAGATAAGAATAATAAACACGAAGTAACATAGGTCCAGCTGGTGGCAAGTGCAGGGTAAGTGCAGACATCAGGTGTCAAGTGCTAGTGGTTGAACTATAGGGATACAGAAACAGTCCCTAAGTGCGGGGGTTGCCAGGAAGGCAGTGCAGGAATGCGACTGGCAGGGGGGGTGGAATCTTGGGCCGAGATCCGTGGGTGGCCAGGTAACCAGCGCAGTTTCATTATCAGCCAGGAAGTCAGCAGGGGAGAGGAGGAGAAAAAGCAGAAGCAAAGAGAAAGGTTTTGAGGTGCTTCCGGAACCAGAGATGATTCTTATCAAGTTTCAGGGAGGCAGGGAGGCTGTTCCAGAGGGAGGCCCCAGCCGAGGAAAGAGATGAACCACCAACTCATTGCTTAGAGAATCGACTGACTCTGAGGGAGTTGGAGGTGGATGAGCGAAGAGCTCGAGAAGTAAGATAATTAGGAAGAGAGAGTTGAAGGTAGTGAGGCCCCCGGGCCCCAAGCGGCCTTGTGGACAATGCAGAGGGTTTTGAACTTAATCCTCGCGGCCACTGGGAGCCAGTGCAGAGATTTCAGTCCTGGAGAGATATTATCCTTGGGCTTGAGGCCAAGGACAAGTCTCGCAGTCCTGTTCTGGATGAGTTGCAGAGGACGGAGAGTAGAAGCATGCATATTTAGAAAGAGGCTGTTGCAATAGTCCAGCCTAGAGAGAACCAGAGCTCTGGAGACAGTGAGCTTCTGGGGGAAGGAGAGGAAAGGAGGAATATCTCTGAGGAGGTGCAGCTGGTAGTGTGACTTCTTAGATATATCAGGACAGAAGGAGAGTGTGGAGTCAAAGATGAGCCTGAGGTTTTTAGCCTCACAGGTGGGAGCAGGAGGAGGGCCAAGGGAGGCAGGCCATAGAGTAACAGGAAAGGAGGGAGCGGGTGTTCCAATGAGGAGAATCTCAGTCTTACTGGCATTAAGGCAGAGATCATTGGCGGCACACCACTCTTGGATGGAGACAGGTAGTCAGAGATGAGAGAGGGAGAGGAGATGGCTGAAAGTAGTCTGAAAAAGAGCTGAGTGTCATCCGCATATCATTGGAGGTTGAGTCAGAGCGCAGCAATGCGGTGGGCAAGAAGTGCCAGGTAAAGGTTGAACAGCCAGGGAGAGAGGTTAGAACCCTGGGGAACACCACCGGTAGAGATAGAGATGGAGGAGAGGAAGGACCCAAGATGAACCTGGGAGGGTCGATCGGAGAAGAAAGAAGTCAGCCACGCCAGGGCCTGACCGGTGATACCCAGGTAATCACGGAGACGGTTGAGCAGGATGGCATGGTTGACTGTGTCAAAGGCAGAAGAGAGATCAATTAGGATGAGGACACAGGGGATGTTGGAATCGAGGTTGGAGAGCAGGTCTTCATGGATGTTCAGGAGAGCAGTTTCTGTGCTTCTGGCAGCTCTGAAGCCAGACTGATGGTCATGGAGACAACCAACAGATTCAGTATGAAGATTGAGCTGGGAGATGGTCATCTTTTCCAAGAGTTTGCCCAGGAAGGGAGTGATGGAGATTGGGCGATAGTTAGCCGGGCAAGATGGGTCGGCAGAGGGTTTCTTGAGAAGCGGGTGCACAAGGGTGTGCTTCAGGGTGGAAGGGAAGACTCCGGTGGTGAAGGAATGGTTGCAGAAGTCGGCCAGAGCAGGAGCCATGGAGTCAATATGGTCCTTGATGGTTTTGGAGGAACAGGGATGAACTTGTTTAGACAAGACTTTCACAGATCGGACTTGTCTAGAAACATTGTCTGGGGAAAACAGGGGAAAGGCTGTTCAGAGGGGAGAGCCCAAGATCTGAGAAGCCACTGAGCTGCAAGGACGGGATAGCAGCTGACTTTGGGAGGGGGGAGGGTTACGATCGAGGTGAAGATGTGAGCTTTGACATAACTCCATCAAGGTTGAAATCGATGTGGAGAGCAGAAATGCAGCGGGTACAACCAAAGAGTAAAATTACAGTGGGAAACCTAGGAGTGCAATCACAGTGGGAAACCTAGGAGTACAATCACAGTGGGAAACCTAGGAGTAAAATCACAGTGGGAAACCTAGGAGTACAATCACAGTGGGAAACCTAGGAGTACAATCACAGTGGGAAACCTAGGAATACAATCAAAGTGGGAAACCTAGGAGTACAATCACAGTGGGAAATCTAGGTGTAAAATCACAGTGGGAAACGTAGGAGTACTATCACAGTGGGAAATCTAGGAGTAAAATCACAGTGGGAAACCAAGGAGTAAAACCACAGTGGGAAACCTATGAGTAAAATCGAAGGGGAGATACTGGTGTTGGTCTGGAAAACATCCACTCATTGCATCAAAGACTTCACATTTGTGGTTTCCACATCCGTGCAGTGGTGAATTGTAGTGTCTTTGGGTGTGTGGGGTGTGCACGTGCATGCATTTGCGTGTGTGTGTGTGAATTCTTCAATATTCAATGTGAGCTTGAGTGGGGTAACAATTAAAATATAAATGAATGGCCATTTATTATGGCCTAAATTCACTCGACTGGCCAATTCTAATTTACCCCCAAGCTAAAATGTTGGCTCTCACTTCCAGACTGAAACAAATTAACGTATTAGGACAATTAAATATTCATCATGAAAGTGTTTATTTGCAAAACTGAACCTATTAATTTGTAAAATATGCAATATGTGACAAATACAAAATATTAAAAAGCAACCACTTGGGTGCTGTATGTTCACCGACATGCAGCTGGCCAGATGTGCATTATTGTGATAGAATCGCATTCACATTCCCTCATGCACATTCGAAAGTGATGTTGCCCCTAACAAGCAGCGGGAGCAGGGGAAAGTCGTAGGACAGCTATGATTTGTGGGGGCAGGGCAGTCAGAGGCACTGTGGTGGTAAAGTGGTGTGTGGGTGGGAACCCACACTTGCAAATAAAAGTTATGAGCAAGGGCAAAGTTGGCATCCTGCATGCTAGGACTGTGCAGAATTGGCCCTTTGGGATTCGGTTCCACTCTGAAACATAAAGCACACACATTTTAGGGCGTGTCTCGTGAGAGCCGTATGTAGCCAATTCATTATTGTTTTGTAGTCTCAAATTTGTAGTCCTGAATTTATAACGGAAAAGGCAAAACGACAAGTTCAACAAGGCAATCAGTGAAACCTCACCCGGGTGAAGCACTCACAACTAACATGCAGTAGGGCAAGTTGACAGCTTCAACATTTGCTGCGAAAATGTGAAGGCCACAGTCGATCATTGACAAGAACGTTTTCCCGAAGGTGTCCTCGAAGGATGATGATATCGCTGGTGCTGGAGAACCATGACAATTAACCTTTAAAACGGATGAGATTGTTTTTAGTTAACACGGGGAGAAAACCAATGGAGAACAGACAATGGGCCTCATTCTAAGTTTGGTGCTATTTCAGTGGTAAATCTGCTGAGATACGATCAAACTGTATTACTGTTACCGCCACCTGGTCTGGCGGCATTATCGCCAATTACAAGTGGTGGTAGGCAGTGTTAGTCCCATTAATTGGAGTCCATAGGACGTCATGTGTGATTTCCATTGTCTATTGCTGGAGGTTTTTCCTCCACCTTACCCTCAAACTCGCAGTTGGGAGATGTGGTAATGTAGTGGTAATAGTATTACTTCCAGATGTATACTGTGCCGCCAAACTTATAATGAGGCGCAATGTCTTGTCAGCCTCTGAAAGTAGATTGACAGATCTTCTCATTAGAAAATAATTGAGTTGAAAACGTACCACGTACACAAGTTACATATAAGTGCCATAGAAAAACTATAAAAATAATAATAACGTGGTGTTTTCCCCATTTCAGAACACTTGATAACAGGTGTTAATAATATTACCAATATTATTACTCAGATTGTGGTACTCAATGTGCAACCTCAAGAAGATTTATTTAATTTATTTATTTACATTTATAAAGCGCTCACACAGCCCGCAGGCATCGAGGCGCTGTTACAGGAATTGTTAGTTTTTCTTAGTTGTATAATTGTGTTTTTTCTTTGTCTTAGTTACGTATTTATAACGCGCTTAAACACTCAGAGGTTTCTAAGCGCGGACCCGGGGATCGAACCTGTTGTTGCTTTGTGTCGTCTTGCTTCCAAGACGCGCACGCTGCCGCTGTGCTAGCCTCCCGGGAAGATGATTGTACGAGTTGGTGCAGCAGAGATTCAAACCCTTGTCCGGGCAGAGCTCCGCCTCTTCAAAGACACGTGCTATGTCTAGAGCTATTCATCCTCCAAAATACTTTATCACATGCCATTGACAGAGTGCTATGGGTATTTATAAAGTGGAAAACGTAATAGGAAGCAGCAGAATTCTGCATGATTTGAGTTAGAGAACGATTCAAGATCATGGACAATAGGGCAGGAAACAAATCGGGATCGCCCATAGGTCAGTGAGGCCCACAGAAAGCATGAGCACGAAATGGAGAGGGATGGGGTTAGGCCTGGTGGGGTCTGGAGAGAGACACCCCTAATGGTGCTGGATGAGGTTCTCCTCGATGGGATGTGTTCCCATTCTTTCTGCATTGTAGGAATGTTGGGTCATATCTGATGAGTGGGTAGAGGCTCTTTGAAGTCCACGGGACGCAGCTTGACGCGTCTTGTTTCCTGGCTTCTTCCTTTTTGCACGGCTTGTCTTCAAGTGCAGCAAAGGCATAGTCACTTTTGCTGCATTGGTTCCTTGAAATTGTGTTTCTTCCAGGCATGTTGCTACTTCAAAGATGACTTCAGGGCAGGAGCAAGCTTCTTTAGTTCTTTGATGAGTCTGGCAGCGCCCTGTGGGATGCCCTATAGTGAGATTAATATAACTTCGAGCACTCCGGTAAGCAGAGCGTGTCAACCACCCAGGTGGCAGAGGATTCAGTTCTTAGTGGCGCAATGGGAGGGAGGGGCTTTCAATTATTTCCTATGTAATTCAGGATAAAAACAAACACCCCTGGCTCCTACTGGGGGAATCCTTGTCCTGTGGATATGGAGACCCGATGAGGGCCTGCACATAGGCGGATGGAGTCGAAGGCTTCCAAGATATTAAGTAGCTGCAGGATTCAGGGGTTTCCACTGTCAACCATTCCAAGGGGGTATTTCATGCCTGGGATGCTTTCTTTTCTGGTACTTCAACGATGCCTGAAACCAAACTGGTGGAGCATGATGGAAACTGCGTTCTCCGTTACCCTCCGATGGAAAGACAGAAGTTTTCTAGGCCCGGAGTTGCCAAGAAGGCTCAGGTCCAGGGTTGTATTTTCGGTTGACCTTTCATCTGTGTTGTTCTGAGCGTGTTGGGAAAGATATCTCGCGCAAGGTATTGACTCTGTGAAGAAGAGTTCTGAGCGCCTTTACTGTGGGGGGATTTCACAGTCACGGATGGGAGGATGTCACCTCCTTGAGAAGTGTCTTCAAAGTCATTGAGAATGTGATGTTGTCCTTTTCTTGAGAGACGTTGGTACTTCGTTGAGTGGACTGATGACCACAGGTGGGATCTTCTTGTTAGTGATGGCATTACATTATCCCGTGATCCTAGATTAGATAGAGCTGGCAGCTGACGGATGCAGTGCTCCATACGTATACAGAAAGCTCTTCTTTTTTTGCTTCTGTCTTGGAAACCTGGAAAGCTTGTAATATGTGATTTTGGATTTGGCTTCATCAGGCATTATGCTGTCTTGATTTTGTTTTTTGTGTGACATTTACACTTTGAGCTCTGCCTGTCAGAGTTACTGTGTGTACCAAGTTGCCTAAAGATTTGGTACTGTAGATTGCATTTTAATCAGGACAAAACTGTTGACAGGAAGTTTCAGGGTGAGGTTGAGTGTGCCGACTATGAAATGTTGTAATTGTTAGGGGTATGAGGTTGTGACTGGGTATGCCAGTGGTTACGGTCTTGGAAGAGAGGTATGGTTCTTTGAAGGTTCTGGATTGTCTGTTATGTGCAAAAACGGAAAAGATTACATTTTACAGAATCATATTTTATACACCTTTTTACTTCCAATGTATATTTTCAACATATAGCCCTTCTTAGTCCTCTCCATCCACCCTTTACAGCTCGCATCCAATACTTACACCTGATGTTTAAATTAAGTGTGTTCACAAAAGTTGTAAAGATATGTTTTGTCATTGCATTTAATGTTACAGTTGTATGTTTTGTTTCTCTTCTCCTTTCAAAAACATCTGCAACACCACATTTGTTCTGCCCTTTTTGTAAGTCATGCAATTGTAAGTGGTGCCAAAGAGTGTGTCAATAGAAAAGTCCTAAATCCATTTGTGAATCACTCTTAAGTTCTATGAGTCTTTGTGAACAAGTTACTTCTTTTTCAAGGATAAAGTCAGACATACTCCTGGAAAGGTACTCTGAATCACCCCTGTCTGTCCGTGCAGGCATCGAGCAAGAGTATGTTTACCCAGACAGCTATGGCCACCACCAATGATATTGCCCTTGATGATTATACATATGTTCAAATACCTGTTCTCATCCTTTAGAATGTGGTGTATGTATTTTGTATGTGTTGGAATGAGGTGGTATTATTAGTGGTGTGTACTTTAAGAAAACATTTTTAAGACATTCTCATCATGTGCTATAGCCTCAGTGGGATGGTGTCTACATAGACTGACTGCATTGTGTCTGGCTTGGCATCAAAGCCGTTTAACATCATGGTTATGTGTTTGGATGCCAAGATGCCCACCTGGGATCCTGGGCACCTGCATTCTAATATTAGCCTTCGCACTTCATCAGAACAGTGTGGCACGTGGGCAGATCATGTTCAGCCGAGTATAAATATGTGTAATGTAAAACAGGTCTGTGCAGTGTGCCATTGAGCACAGGGCCAATTACACCCCCATCGCTGTTCCCCATCACATGCTGATGTCTGTAATGTATTCACAGCCAGACCCACACACCTGATGGGTCAATGTACAGTTACTCCTGTTCAAGATACCTGATCCAGTAAATGTTTCCTTTACAGCACCCCCCTACGCTTTTCAAATGAATCTGCACCATATCAAACACCTAAAAAACCATTTGCTTTTGGAAAAATAACTCCACTGAGCATGGAGCCTGCAATGGCATGTTCAAAGCCTGCCTTACTATCAGTCTCGATGCGTTTCTGTTGTCAGGGAACACAAAGTTTTCAAATATGTTCCTCTCCAGACTTATTGATTTCTGTGTGGGCTAGGATTTATTAAAGCGCAGAACACAAGGGAAGAGTAAGCGGCTCGACCGAGGACTAGAGCAGGGTTGATCACGTGTGCACTGAAAAGGGAGGTGCTTCTGGGCCTGGGCTCCACCACTGCTGCAGCACACAAAGGACATGATGATGCCACAGTTCAATCTGAGCAAGAACGTGATCAAATATTTCCAGTCGATGCGCATCCTGAATCAAAGGAGCTAGCCACAACAGCTATATTTTCATTTTCTTTGACCCCCATCTCTTGCGGTCGTCGCAAGAGATGGGGGTCAAAGTCTAGAAAACAAATAGTGGAAATATGTTACTTTCTGCTCGCCACACTATCCCCAAGCACGGCCCCACTCTCCACTAACCGCATACCCTCACTTGCCCCCCCTCAAAACAAACCCCATACCTGGGTCCTGCCTGTCCTCCACTCCACCCTCCTACACTGTGTTTTGCAACATGTACAATCAATACTAAAAATGCATCTTCAATGACCACTATTACTTTCACCCATCATTTGCACCTTTTAAGGGGAATGGCAAGGACTACCGCCAACCCACCAACCCATCACCCACATACACAGCCGTGCCTGTAGCAATGTCACTCTAATCTAACCATGCATAAATGGAAAAGCCAAATGCTGGTCACTGCGGAGCACGGCTATCCGGCAGCTCAGGAAATGGTGTTATGTCGCAAGCAGTTTATTCAATTAAACAAAAGCAGACCTGTCCTGCAAGACAGCTCAGCAAGGTGAGAGCATTGCCAGCAGGGCCCAGGTTCGAATCCCCATTAAGGTAGTAGTTAAATATTGAAAGTGCCCATTGCCTGCTTTCAAAAACAATTCTCTGCGTAACAGATGGTGCATTTTCCCACAAAAGTATAGGACAATTAGGTGCTTATCTTCCTTCCCACTACGGCCTCAGGCTAGAGATGTCGATCTCACCCTTGAGAGCATCAAGAAAACCAGTTCACACAAGTGGGCTCGTCCATCATTCCCGAAGTAAATGTCAATTTCTGGCGTTCCCACAGCCGGCACAGGGAGTCAATATGCTTGGTCTCTCCCTACGGGGGCAACGGGCTGCAGTGGCCGAGCTTTTGACAGGAAGGCCCTGCAGAAGCCACATCAATCCTTTTATTAGGGGCCTGATTTAACACCCACACATGCCTTTTCTAAGTCTGTGAATGGTGCATGAAATAATACACCGCAATAACTCTATGGTCGAGTAGGATCTCCCCAGATGTAGCAGGCGATATTTGCCTTGAAATGATAAGCAATCACTCACCCTCACATTTAGGTGAAATGAAGTTAATAATATGGTACCGTCTCAGAAAGAAACACAGCTCTTGTTGAGGTTTTTGACATATTAGTGCATTTTGTCCTATCCTGAGGATGACTGCTCTTCTGTCTCTGTGCACGAAACTCTCTGAGCAAATCATTGGTAGCTTGATGTAGTGATAGCGTACAGATGAGAACAGTCACCACCTGGGCCCAGCTTATTTCGCTTGCCCGCTGGTGCTGCAACTGGAGCAAACGCACTTGGCACCACTTTTGCTGCGTGTGTGTGTGGGTGGGTAAAGTAAAGTGGAATGAAACAAATAGGATTTGCCCAACCGATATGTATCAAAGATTTTTCTACTGAGGCAGAAATGAAGCAGTCTGTTTTTTCTGCTACTGTGTGTTGCTGTGTGATATATATATATAAAAAAATAGTTTGCTTCAAAGTCCCATCTTTTTCATTGGAAAGGTGGATCAGCTTTTTCCCCCTTATTATATAAACAGATGAGAATAATTGTGTACACAGTTTTCATGCTTTGGTTCGAAATGCTAAGCCTAAACAGCTGGTTTCAAGGCCTAGATCAGTCTGCCAGAGAAACATGTAACAGATTTAAGCACTTAAAAATAAGTCAGCCCTGTGGTTGGACCAGAGTGCTGAAAGCTCCCGTGCGCAATCTCTTTTTGTGTTACTTTTTAATCAGACTTTCTTTAACAGAAGAGACAAAAAATCATACCAATATTCAAGTGCAAGATCGATATTAGCCCACAAATCCATGGAATGCCTTGTTCCACGGGGAACGCGCCACGTGGTGGGGAAAGGTGAACAATGTTCAGTTCCTGAGGGTCACCAAACCTGTGCCACGCACCATCCACACCAAGATCGACCACTTGTTCAACCCCAAATCCACTTAAATTTCAAGAGGACCTTTTCTTCACATCACCTTTTCATGTGAGCCCGATTGGATCGTCTCTATTTCCTGGTCGCTCGCTCAGGGATGAGTATCTCTCAGAACCAGTTTCTTTGTGTCCCACGCTGATTGTATGCCAAACTTGTTTTTTATTGTGTTGTCTGACCCATTTTTATCTGTAAATCTCCTTGAAATCTCCTGCCGGAAAATGATGACCCCGCAACATTCTCAAAAAAATATGATGCAATCTGGTGCCATCTCCATTTCACTCTCAACATTCCTTATTCTCCCAATGGCTGCACCAGGACAACCCGACTGGTGTCCAGAATGCACTAAAAGGTGTCCTTGGCTGGAACACACCACAGTCTACTCCATGGAGATCCGTCAGTACATTTTCCATATGCTCTGTGCCTTCCCTTTCCCCGGCTCGCTTTCTAGTTCAAAGGTCTATTTCCCCAGCCATCCCTCAGCCATCCTCCCTGTTTCTGCTGCACCTAACCAGCGACAAAGTCAAGCAATCCCTATTTTGACCACACTTAGGAGGGAGAATAGAGCAGGACTTCCCTGTTCTGGAGCAGAGCCCGGAGTAAAAGTAGCTGACAGGCAATCCTTGAGCATGTCATGACATCTTGCCTCCAATACATCCATTTTATAACTGTAACAGAGGAATTAAAAACTCATCACTCTCCATCTTGCCAGAGCTCATCCACTGAGGTGGTTCTGCAACTGGCCCGTGACTTCCAAACAATGTCCTACCACCCACCTTAAAATTCCAATTCCCCCAAACTGAAGTTGAGTTCTAGTACTTCCTTCACTGTCCCATCACCCCCAATGCATTAAGCCAAACCCCAACAGAGTACTTTGAATACTAAGCACACGTCTTACATCATCGCTCTTAAATTCCCAGGTACTTCAACCTATCTTTGCACCACCTAGAGCCACTGCTCTTGATGTGACCCCGATGGCATGTACCAGACATGGTAGATCCTAAGTCTTATCAGAGTTACATTTGTTTCCTTAAATCTTCGCGTAGGTGTGGAAAAGCTTCAGCAGTTCTGATAAAGAGCCACCAGGGTCAGTCAAGGAAGCTAAAACATCAGCTGCATCGGCAAGCAGCTTGCACAATCCGTCCCCAAATGCAGTCGCCTTCATAGCATCAGGTAGGCCACGAAACCTCAGGAAAGGTCCCAGGACAGGTCATTGAGTAGCAGGACAGAGGACAGCCCTGCTTCACTCGCCTTTGTAGTCAGACGAGCCACCCACCAAAACCCAGACATTTGTGAATACCTTCTGCATCGCATTAGAATTTTTTAGTTTTAAAAAATGTCATAAAAGACTGGGGAAACCCAAGCCTGAGCAGACATTCCCAGGCAAAGTCCCAATCCACATTTCAAATGCCTGCTCTCATCTGAACTCACGGCTATCCTGATCACTCCTGACTTCCGGTTAAGTTCTAGCAGATCCAGAACGGTTCTCCCTTTACTTCTTCCCCGCGATTGTAGTTCTTGCAATGATGCTACAAAGCCAACTTTCTCCATGGCCACTGAGGATGTACTTTGTGACACCCGCACGACCACCGAACTCACAATTTTCTTACTTTCCATGTCCTGAAAGTGGTAGGTGCAGTACTTGGCTGCAAATCCTGGGCTGTCGCACTGTCCATCACCGGCTAGCCTGAACCGTTTGCCCACGAATGTACTATCAATAGACATTTTTTCCATTCTCAAAGCTTCGCTAATGGCTGGAAATAGATAATCGGTTTGGTATTTGTAGAACTGAGTTTTCGCAATGAAATGGATTCCCACAAACTGAAGAAAGACTCTAACTTTTTAAAACTTGAACCACTAAAAAGTGCAGCCGCTGCACAAAGTAGATTGCCTGCTGGCAGTTGCCCCAGCATGGGTTGTGCAGACCATGAGAAAGGATGATATTTTGTACAGGTGGCATGTATTTTAAGGTTAGTGCCTCGAATTGCATGAGTCACATTAATCAATGGCTCCCCACATACTTCCCCACCAACCGAATGCCCACATTTCATCCGAATAATAATATCAATCAAACAACTATCGAATACAATGAATTTGGCCTCTTTCCTTATACTGTCACTCTGCATCCCAGCTGGTTCGGCCTGTAACGTTGAGGACATGTCACTCACATGAAAGGTAGAATCTCTGATATCGTCTTCCGCTATGTTCAGTGATATTGATGGTGTTTCATTGTCGTCCACTTCATTCTCTTCCATTGCAACATCTGTTCCTTCTCCGGCGATGGGTGAATAAAACAATTTCTTCAACTTTCTCGCGGTCTTAGTTTTTGCGGGTGTGGATTCTGTGAATTGATCTCCGACTGCATCCGAACTACCAGGAGGACATTCACTATCAATGGCTGGTGGTGGTATAGCTCCGTTGTCAATCACTTCATATTCTTCCCATTGGCACGATGCATCTCCAGTCTCAAGTCCCTGCCAAAAGGTTTGACAAGCAACATCTCTCGTTCGCTTCACTGTCTGTGTAGATCTAGTTCGTACACCCACTCGCAACTAGAGGACAGATTGGAAAAGGGATGTTCAGTTTAAACACAACTTACAGTATTGAACTATTAACAGTGAAAAACAACATAATATAGTGACCAGGACACTAACCTTCTTTTGCTTTCTTTTCTTTGAAACTTTCTTGCCTCGAACTTCAACATCAGGATGCTGTTGCTCCGACTCGTGTGTGCATGTCTCCACTTCCTCTTGCGCTGCAACGACTATATTTTCATGATAAGCACATCCATCACGCACTGACGCTCCATCGACTCCCTGAAACATAGAACTTTCATTAGTATGTATAATAATATCAAAAACACAAAATGTACTTGGGGACCAATACACACGTACATCTCAATAGCAAAACACGAATGAACGCTTTGTGTAGAACATTCAAACGACAATTATTCACGCATTGTTGATCTAGTTAGATGGAACTGTCAAGATCCATACCTCGGGCTCCTCATAGACTTCCATTGATGATATTATTGAAGATGATGCTTCAGTAACTCCCTGAAACACAGCAATTGCATTAGTATGGTTTTCTATTTTGTTAAAAAGAACATACACTTTGTGCAGGCGTCAACGGCTCATCTAAATAGACCTGCACAAATGATCAGTTGTCTAAAATAAATAATGGATATCTAACTATGATTCGATTTGCTCGATCGTTGGAAGTGTCACCACCCAGAGATCTGCATCAACTACTAGGGGTGATGTTCTTGTAGAAGAAGGTCCGTCATCTCCCTGAAACATAGTACTTGCGTTAATAAAGAAGGAAGTATAGCGGATGTAATCACGTCATATGATTTCGCTTGATCGAACTGTCAGTATCCATGCCTCGAAATGCATAAGAACATCAAGGGACGATGTAACTGCGGTGCACACTTCTGCAAGCTGTTGCGCCGACCCGTAACTGCATGCTCCCCCTTCTTCTTGGACTAATGCTCCATCGACTCCCTGAAACATAGGACTTTCATTAGTAATGAACACAATATTGAAAAAAGAAGACACATAGGAGGGCGACGACAGAAGGACATATCAATGGCTAAAAACGAAAGAAACATTGTGTGTAACAATCACGCTACAAGAATGCAAGATCTGATGATCTCCATCGATGGAACTGTCCGGAAACGTACCTCGAGCATCTGAGTGACATCAATGGTAGTCGTCACTACGTTGGACTCCTCAGCATCTCCCTGAAAGACAGTACTTGCATTATTTGGGATAACAATAATTATAACTGAAAACCAAGTCTAGAGGACGAGTACAAGGGTGTACCATTAGGTAAAATAATTACACGATAAATTAAAACTATTGATTTACATGCCTAAAACAAGTCAGTGGCAGAATAGCCAAGTAAGATCACCCGATAGGCGCTTGAAGTGGCTGATGACTGCAATAACGACACGGATGGAGAATCTTCCGCCTTCATATTGAGTGGATACATAAATGGGGAAATTATTGTTAGCTAATGCTACACACTACCGCAAGGCCGAGAGATAAATACGTAAACTTGACTCACCAGTGGAGGGATGTGGACGAATAGAGTGGGAATAGCGGTTGAGAGCAATTTTCGCCTCGCTCGCGGTGTGTTCTTCTTTATTAGCAATGATGTGGAGTACATGTCAGAGGTAAAGTGCCTGCTGCAGATGCGGTATCGATCACCCCTCTTGTCCGCAAAGACTTCTAGGACTCTACTTTCAAGCTCAGACGGTGGATATCCGCAATATCGGACCCATTCTCTTATCTGATCTATTGTCTTAGGGAAAACATGCATTATAGTACCTTCAGATTTATTATGGGTCTTCGAAGGGCAACCACCAATGGAACAGGCAGGCATTGTGGAAAGTTCTGAAAAGTAAAGATCAACAATTCTCTATGAATACCAATGTAAACTCAGAACATGTGACTAGTTCCTTGGTGGGCGGCCAGCGTGAGGGAGGATGCTGGCCGGAGACATGTGGTGTGACAAGACAAGGCACAGGAAGACTATTCAATGGAGACACACTAGATTCATTTAAAAAATCAAAACAACCATTGTTAAAATATATGTTGGGTTTTATTTTAGATCTTAATTTCAATTGAACATAAATAATAAACATTACACATTGTAAAGTTCCGGTTGCAGCACATCCAGGGAAAATCCACGGTATTGTCCACTGTCGCTGGGGAAATGTTGTCTAATGGCAAGTACCGCACAGGCAGGTATTACTCTCCGAACGCGGTGTCCGAGCCTCCCGTGAAGCCACCAAGTGAAGCAACGATAGGCCACCAGCCTGTACCACCTGTGAAAACGAAAGATGCAAACTGTATTAAAATGACAAAACTTTCTTATCACTGTCGATTCAGGTAAAAAATGTCATTCTGCTTTGAAAAAAATTCTATCTAGAAAATGCACAATATGGAACCAATTTACATGCATTCGAATGATATGTAGATGTCATTTTATATGTGGGAGACGACCATGACATAGTAGTGGCATCACTGACATCAAAACCAGAGTATACTTACTCGTTACTCGGATTACGCGGACGAACAGTGCCGGGAAGTTCGTGCATAAGCACCATCATCATCCTCAACACGGTCCGTGAGAGGCAGGCTTCCCTGAACTCTGGCAGCTCGGTGATGCATTGCGGACTTGGCTCGCCTTCCGAAATGTAGGCCAAGCACCCGGAATTTTCACGGCAGCAGCAGTTCTCCTCCTCAGTTGGCATTAGCTCGCACCGATTGCACGTGCACCAGGTGGAGACGCCGTCCATGCGACATGGTCCAGGCTCTTCATCCGTTGACTGGTCCTCCCAACTGCCGTCCGAATCCCCATCGTTTTCGCGTGCTTGCCTTTCCAGTAGTTCCTCCTCGGTGTACTCGGGCTCGTACATATACGGCATTATTGTAGCCATTGTGTGGTAAAGAAAGTAAAATAATTTACAGAGATGGTACAGGTGTTCACAAGGCCTAGAAGCGGCGAAGGTAGCTGACCAGAGCACAGAAACGAGTCACAGAATACTCAAAGTAACACAGAGAGAGTAATGGAATTGAAAATCTGCTGCTGTGTGTTGTGAAACGGTGTGTTTATACTTATAGAGGAAAGAAGCGTCCTGCCATTTCCATGGCGACACTTCATTAGCTGAGGCGCAGCGATTGTTGACACGAAACGTGCTTTGGCGTTGGGAAATGGGCGGTACGCGTCTGCTGATGTCAGGCTCAGGGGCGGGGGATTTGATTTAGTGCCGCAAAAGCAGGTGAGCCAGGTCGATGGGGGGAAATGATAGGATTATCAGAAAATGGCGGCTGATTTCGAGTGCGTTAATGGAAGAAAAGTCGGGTAAGGTCCATAGGAAAGTTTTCTACGATCTACCGATTTATGCTTAAAAACACATGGCCGAACCGTAGGGACAATAAAAAAAAAGTCCCGGAACTATCCTTTAAAAACAGAGTTTGAGAATGTTGCCCCAATTTCGGAATGATATTTGCAATATTGACTAGCCATGATTTGAGTCAAAATTTAAAGTTCCCAATTTAACAAAGACATAGGCTGATAATGCTGACATCTAAGCCCATCCTTTCCTTCCTTTGGAATCACCAATATCAGGGATTGTTCCATTGAGGGTAGCGGAACCTTATTGACAAGCATCTTTATTTTATACTGCACAGAGAACTGGCAACAAGTAGGAGCCCGATTTCACATAGAATCTGCCGGGCAATCAGTCAGGTCTCAGTGAATCCCTGACCATCAGCCCATTTAACACCTTCTAAATCTCCCTTTCTGTAGTGCTCATATATTGCTTCTGTGACCAGGCTTTATCCGCCTCATGCAATGATCTCTAGAAATCTAGACAACCTCTCCGAAATATCTAAGGTTAATTTTCAGTATCCTGCCTGTGCCATCTTCCAGAGGCAGCACCGCCCTGGACACTGCAATCTTCTATTAGCCTTGTCATACTCCCTGTGCCCCCAAAGGTAAAGTACTACTTACCTTTAATTAATACATTATCAGCCTGTTTCATCACAAGTTCACCTGAACCTTCTTTCTCTTGTGCATAGTTCTCTCTCTAGCTCCCCCCATCTTCTCCTTAATCTTATCTTATTTCACAGCAGTCCCTATACTTCTCAATTACCCCTGTTATTTAGGGGTTCAGAGCATCACAAGTCAATCCTTGTGGGTCTAGAGAGTTAACATTCTCATCCTAAAACCAGTGAATATCTATGTCCAAACTATCAGCAACGTGCTCATGTTCAATATATTCGAGTGAAACCCTCCCCAAAACAATCCCAGAAAGATATATCACGTATGCACACCGCTGCACCCCATTCATTAGGTCCCTGGAGACCTGTACATAATTTGCTATAGAAAAGCTTGAATGAACCTACAGGAAGGTGCAGTTCCTGGTCCCTAGGCAGGGAGAAGTGCCCCAATCCAACGTGTCCAAAGCTTTCCTGAATTCCCTGTTGTATCTTCGTTCTGCAGGTGCCCATAATTCATCAATATATGCAGCTCCAGCCAAATGGTCACATTAAAATCACTCCTAAAATCAGGGTTTGACCAACCAGAAATTAGTGGGCTCTTGCAAGGACACTGAAATAATCATTTTGTTAGATGTTTAGGGATAGATATTTGCAATCGTACAGGCCAAACCCTCCATCTTGATCTCAAACCACACATATATGTGGCCCCTTAACTTCTCCAATGCTTCACACTGTAGCCTTCCCTTCTGTAGAGGACAACACCTCGTCATTGTGAAGGGAACCTGCTTGGAAAGTCCTGGTCAATGAACCCCTTCCTGATCATTGCTAGATCTCTTGCAAACTAATATGTTCCCTGCAATAGAACAATGTCCCCCTACAAGGTCCCCTTTACTTCTCCTTAACAATACCAGGCATTTTCATTTTCACTTAGGAGTCCCTTCACATTTCAACTTTCTACCTTAATCATCTTGCTTGCAGATCTCTAGTTCTCTGCCAATGACCCAGACAACAAGACTGTACATCCATTCAGTGCAAGCTCTGCCAATCACAAATCTCAGAAAAGAAGCTAGCCACCCAGACAACAAGACTGTACATCCATTCAGTGCAAGCTCTGTCAATCACAACGCTCAGAAAAGAAGCTAGCCACCCAGATAACAAGACTGTACATCCATTCAGTGCAAGCTCTGCCAATCACAAATCTCAGAAAAGAAGCTAGCCACCCAGACAACAAGACTGTACATCCATTCAGTGCAAGCTCTGTCAATCACAAATCTCAGAAAAGAAGCTAGCCACCCAGACAACAAGACTGTACATCCATTCAGTGCAGGCTCTGTCAATCACAACTCTCAGAAAAGAAGCTAGCCACCCAGTCAACAAGACTGTACATCCATTCAGTGCAGGCTCTGTCAATCACAAATCTCAGAAAAGAAGCTAGCCACCCAGACAACAAGACTGCACATCCATTCAGGGCAAGCTCTGTCCTGTCAATCTCAGAAAAGAAGCAGTGCAGGCTGTGTCCTTGAACACAGTATTTAGTGCCTGTTTCCCACATAATTACCCTCTATCTACAGAATCCTGCACCATATGAACATCAAGCCGTCGCTCCCCACCCCCTGCCCTCATTACAATATACATTTACCCTCCAGCAGCATATTACAAATCCACAACCATATTAGAGTGTGGCCTGGCAAAGATCTAACCTTGAGGGGAAAGGTTATAGGGGAAGGCAGGCTCAACATATTTTGGGAGCAGGATATCTCTATGGGGGGCACTTTTCCCATGGCTGCCAAAAGGCAAATCATCAGGGACAGATGCACCCATGCACTTTCACCCCTTGCATCCTCGCATGCACACAGGGGCTAACATACATCGCCTTCCTCTATCTCTGCCACAGCACACCTCACTATACTACTGTTATTCCAGTAATCCGTTGAGTAAGAGATTATCTCACCAATGTATACAGCACTGTTGTCCCATCCCCCAGGAGCCTACAGATAACCCACTAGAGTCAATGAATCAGTCAATTGCTCTGTTACACTTTGTTGTCTTTGTCTAAATGTGTGTACCCTGATGCCTGTGGGCTTTGGTGCAACATAAATAAATAAATAAATAACCTCCAGGAATCCATGTATATACTTAAACCCGCAAAGTGTAATCGCCAACCAGTTACAGCCATCTTGTCAAGGGAAGTAATAGAGTGATCCCAGCAAGGAACCTTGCAAGCAGTATATAACATTGGCAACCTGTGTGTATACCGACAATATGTGTAGTACACTATAGTACTCAGAAGCCAGTCACAGTGAGAGTCTGCTCACAATGGTTGTGCAGGAAAGCAATAAAGTTTGCACTCCATTGAAAACCTAACACATTTTATCCATGATGGTTCCTCTTTCTGAATAGAATCAGACCGAGCTCGGCCCACTTCAAATGCAAAACATTTCTCCTGCCGCTCCATCCTGGCAGCACCCGCAGGGTCCAGGAGGCCACTGGTTCCCTGTAAGAGGGATTCCAAATATCTTGCTTAATGTCAGGCGGTCCCCGTAGGGTCTATCGGCAATGCACCCCCTTCAAGATCCCACATGGAGAAACCTCGGCTCCAAGATGTATTGAGTAGCGCCCATGTTCCATGCCGCATCAGCACATACGGGTTGTAAGAGGGAGGAAGGACCATCACAGGGTGAACTGTCGACTGGGCCACATGGCCATCTTGTGATAATGAAACTATATGGCCATAAACAATTCAAGGAATAAAGTCAAACGTTAAGACTCCCCAAAATATGTGAAAAAAAAATCTAAACCAGATTTCAAAGGTCTACGTGTTCAGAGGTTCCGCTCAAAGAAAACCACATGTAAAGGCAACATTCGAGTCGAGCCTAATGCATAGCTCAGGGGCAACGGGGTTGTCTTGGAAACAAGAGAATGCAGTGCAACACAGGGTTGAATCCAAATCCTACACGTAGAAAACACTCCTTGGTATTAGGCACATTATAAAAGAACAATTATAATCTCATTGTTTTTAATAAAGTCGAAAGCCTTGCTTGAATCAGAATAACCACACACTGTGGCTTCTGTTTTGATCTTGAAAGTAGCAGGGTGTAAAATAAAGTACCCCAGGTGTTTCTCTCTTGCAGCTTTTATTGATGGAGGCTTCTCCCTGACTATAACCACAAAAGATGATGGGCGGAAGGTTTTAAATGAATGTGAACCACTGGCACTGCTCTGGGCAACCTTCCAAAGCACAGTTTTATAGCCCGTCTGAGCCATTGCAAAAGGGGTCCAGCCATATGCAAATAAGTCTGTTACTGCTACTAATGGTAGCAGCCCAGCCCGAACTGCTAGGCTAGGTCCCCTCTGCACAGAAACACAAGCAACCCAGACATGTTTCGCCCTTGTTGGGCTTCCTCAGTGAGGTGCAGCTTGGTTCACTAAGGCGCAGCAAGTAAGGGACCCACGTCTGGGCATACCCTCCCTCACATAGTGAGACAAAATATAACCACAAAAGTGATGGGTGGAAGGTTTTGAATGAATCTGAACCACTGGCATTGCTCTGGGCAACCTTCCACACCACAGTTTTATAGCCCGTCTGAGCCATTGCAAAAGGGGTCCAGCCATATGCAAATAAGTCTGTTACTGCTACTAATGGTAGCAGCCCAGCCCGAACTGCTAGGCTAGGTCCCCTCTGCACAGAAACACAAGCAACTCCAGACATGTTTCGGCCTTGTTGGGCTTCCTCAGTGAGGTGCAGCTTGGTTCACTAAGGCGCAGCAAGCAAGGGACCCACGTCTCGGCATACCCTCCCTCACATAGTGAGACAAAATATAACCACAAAAGTGATGGGTGGAAGGATTTGAATGAATCTGAACCACTGGCATTGCTCTGGGCAACCTTCGACACCACAGTTTTTTTAGCCTGTCTGCGCCATTGCAAAAGGGGTCCAGCCTGTAGGGTATTTTGTGGAGATTTGGGGCCTGATGGTATTTTCTTACCGCCGAAATATAACTTAGCAACAATCACTCCTTGTATTCAGATTGGGCCATGTACAACAATAATACAGTGAACATGCATTATTTCAGCACCCAGGCATGCATATTTGGTATGCGTGGGTGGTAGGCGTGGTTGGTGGTATTTTGGTGAGCATAATTCCCTTGTTTTATTTGTGGCCCCAATGTCCAGAATCCCTTATCTTTGCTTAGATTTTTCGTGTAATCACTAGAGAGACCTCAGACCTACATTTTAGGAATACCACATTTTTCAGTGTTAGTGTTAGTGTGCCACCATGGGCGATCTCACTGACTTATTTACGACAGAGAGCTATATATGGTAATCTTGTGGTCATTTCCACTACCTTATATACGGTAGGGAGCTATGTTCAGAGAGTCTCTCTTCCCGTTGGCTCATGTACCTCCAACGAGCTATGCTACAGTCACTCACAACTGTTCATACTGAATCTGACATGCACACATCTGTCTTAAAATGACCATTGCACTGTTTAAAATCTCCCCACATCATCAGCATTGTAATGGTAAATAGTAAATACACCACCCGTCTGTTTTCAAATATTTTTCTGTATTATAAAAGTTGCAATTAAACACGATCTCATTCTTTACAGAAATAAATAAAATGGTACAGTAAAAGCATTGTCTATGACACACTGCAAAGAGAGTGGCGGAGAACAGAACTCAAATTGCAACATTAGCATTTGATTAAGGCATGCACAGGAATCCTACACTGACTGCATATTATCGTACACACTCAGCTCCCACACTTCTGTAATTACCTTATCTTTTTAGTTGTTCTCTTTGGCTGTTCTCTTTCTGAATGTGGCTCCCTTGAAGATTAACTCCAGTAAAAAGGAACGCTTGCCTTCTCAAACCGGGGTCATTGCCTGGAATTCTCAGCTTTTGCAGATAGGAATGCCTCAGCCAGTGGAAAGGTCCTTCTTTCAGCTCTCCCCAATCTTGACTGCCCTTCTCCTTTCTCAAAAACCCCCCAGCAAAAGCCTGATCACTCCCTCTAGCATGATACTTGCTATGACGCTGCTCCAATCAGAATTAATCACGCCATCTCCTCCTTCTCTACACAATGGCTCATTTTTATAGTAATACTTTGTAACCAACTGATTTCCTGTTCTTTCGAGCCCATTTGCTTCCTGTAGTTATGTGGACAGGGCAGCAGAGAGAACAGAAAAAAAAAATGGATGTGCGTTTAAAAGTTCACTTTCAGAATAGGCCTAATTCTGCAGTGGAGACACATTTTTATTAGTGGATTATGTTTCATTAGTCAGGTTAGTTATAAGTTATGTTAGTTATTATTTTCAAATGTGTCTCTCGCACCATAGGCATTTCAGGTGAAAAATAGTGTGCATTTTTGGGTGTGCACATGTGCTTTTAACTGTAAAAATAGATTTGCATCTTATATGTTAAAATCGTTTTTGACTGAATGGCCTGTCTTTCCTTGTTAATCTGGTAACACATATAGCAATGCACCGCACCCTTGTGGTGGTGCTGCAAAAAAAAATGTGCTACCTGTGCAGTAGTGCTGTACTCTGTGCTGTTTGCTACCTGTGTAGTAGTGCTGTACTCTGTGCTGTTTGCTACCTGTGCAGTAGTGCTGTACTCTGTGCTGTAACATGCCAAATATCCTTACATATACCCTCCTTTTGTTTTTAGAACTTGGCTACAATCCAAGCCAATTCCTAAAAACAACTTGTTCTCTCTTTTTTTCTTTTACAATATAGCAATCCAACAAAATGAATATTCATGTGCATCAATGAAAAATTTGCAATCAACACAGTATTCATCTGAGTTCATTAGTTTACAAAATATTCCACATTTGCCTTCTCAGTTGAAGTGGCATTACTTTAAGTTTAGATTTTCCAAGTCAATTAAAAACAAAGAAATAAAACAACTAACTAAAACAAATAATTAATATAACAAATTAAAATAAATAATTAAAATAATAAATACGTGGAACTCCATATGTCAGTATTCTTGTCCGCTTCTGATATGTCCCGACCAGCGATGTTATTCGGTTCATTCGAGTACACTTCCATCTTGGCAATCTTAGATCCATAGGAGTCATCCTTTTTAGCATTCTGGTTATCTTGTCTTCACCTCCACCTGGAGGCAGGCATCTTTTGGTCTTCATCCAGGGGACTCCAGGACTCCATCGTCTCTCCCGTGGGCTCTGATCTCGGAACCTCCGACCAAATAATGTTAATTGTCTAAATCAAAATAGAAAATAAACAAATTAAGTACATAGCATAATACTAACTTCATCCTTTTGCCAAAAATAAAACATGCTTGGTAAAAATATTTCATTTTTTTTTTTTTTTTTTCTGAAATTAAACACAAGTTAAAAGAAAACAAGTAGATATTCAATATTTAACACACTTTCTCTCTGCACACCAACCATGAGCTTCCATTATATGTGCATTTATTTATTTATTTATTTATTTATTTATATTATATATTTTTACATATACTACAGTGTTTATGTACCATCATAACAATCAACTTTTTTTAACTTCTTTGTCACTGCCTCCTGATTACACCCATTTATTTTCTCTTTTTGTGTTCAAGGGACTTTATCTGTTTCTACATGCTCAAGCTGCCTGATCTCATGTCTGGGATGGCATGGTTTGATTTGATTTACATGGACAAACTGCTCTATTGCTGTTTCACCTTCATTTTTCAAAATTTTATAAACCACAGGAGAGACCTTATACACCACCCGTCTGTTTTCAAATATTTTTCTGTATTATAAAAGTTGCAATTAAACACGATCTCATTCTTTACAGAAATAAATACAATGGTACAGTAAAAGCATTGTCTATGACACACTGCAAAGAGAGTGGCGGAGAACAGAACTCAAATTGCAACATTAGCATTTGATTAAGGCATGCACAGGAATCCTACACTGACTGCATATTATCGTACACACTCAGCTCCCACACTTCTGTAATTACCTTATCTTTTTAGTTGTTCTCTTTGGCTGTTCTCTTTCTGAATGTGGCTCCCTTGAAGATTAACTCCAGTAAAAAGGAACGCTTGCCTTCTCAAACCGGGGTCATTGCCTGGAATTCTCAGCTTTTGCAGATAGGAATGCCTCAGCCAGTGGAAAGGTCCTTCTTTCAGCTCTCCCCAATCTTGACTGCCCTTCTCCTTTCTCAAAAACCCCCCAGCAAAAGCCTGATCACTCCCTCTAGCATGATACTTGCTATGACGCTGCTCCAATCAGAATTAATCACGCCATCTCCTCCTTCTCTACACAATGGCTCATTTTTATAGTAATATTTTGTAACCAACTGATTTCCTGTTCTTTCGAGCCCATTTGCTTCCTGTAGTTATGTGGACAGGGCAGCAGAGAGAACAGAAAAAAAAAATGGATGTGCGTTTAAAAGTTCACTTTCAGAATAGGCCTAATTCTGCAGTGGAGATACATTTTTATTAGTGGATTATGTTTCATTAGTCAGGTTAGTTATAAGTTATGTTAGTTATTATTTTCAAATGTGTCTCTCGCACCATAGGCATTTCAGGTGAAAAATAGTGTGCATTTTTGGGTGTGCACATGTGCTTTTAACTGTAAAAATAGATTTGCATCTTATATGTTAAAATCGTTTTTGACTGAATGGCCTGTCTTTCCTTGTTAATCTGGTAACACATATAGCAATGCACCGCACCCTTGTGGTGGTGCTGCAAAAAAAAATTTGCTACCTGTGCAGTAGTGCTGTACTCTGTGCTGTTTGCTACCTGTGTAGTAGTGCTGTACTCTGTGCTGTTTGCTACCTGTGCAGTAGTGCTGTACTCTGTGCTGTAACATGCCAAATATCCTTACAAGCCATATGCAAACCAGTCAGTTATTGCTACCAAAAGTACCAGTGGTCCAGATTCATTCAAAACCTTCAAACCATCACTTTTTTGATTACGGCTTCTCCCTGACTCCAAAGCCTTTACTTAAAACATTAAAACACGTGATCCTATTACTCTGCCTGCAGATCACTTATCATTTGCAGCCTTCCTGTTCATGTATGCCTCCTGAACATACAGTGATAACACTACAATGATGTAGGTCTATGTCAGACAGAGGACGTCGAGCAAGTGATCTATGGTCTCTTTCCAAGGTAAGGGTAGCTTCTGGTGGCAAGTTTAGTACATCAGGAAGAACAGACATCAGAAAGTCCAAGGGGCTCCCACCCCTGACAATCATCTGAGTAGCCTCATGGCTACATTCCAATGACCTCCAAGACTAACCATGTACCAATCCACACCTACCACCCTGACTGTACATATGTATATTATTCAGCCGATTTATCATGTGATGTAATGCGTATGTTTATACTGTGACTGCAACTAAGTTTTTAAGCAATCTTGTTTTCCTATTCCCTGTAGCACCCTGTTACCTTTGGGTTTGGCGCGCCATACAAAATCAATAAACAAACGCCACAGCTTGCGTCTCATCAGATAGCTGTCTTGCTCAAAAGCCCTCTGTTGGGCTTGGTGATGTCTTATGTAAGCTGACTCACCAGTATCTCTAATCCTGTTTGTTGTTCCTCGCTCTTCACTAGCCTCTGTTCCAGTTTCCCAGTTTTAATCATAGCCCCCATGTTGGGCCTTTTCAAGCCTATCCATTGAGTCCTTAATCAATCTCATGACTTGTGTAAGTTGCGTGGCCATCACAGAAAGCTTGTCCTCTCTGCCCGCCTCAGCCATGGGACTTGCAGCCTTTTGATTGCATGCTTTGTCTTTCATCATTGTTGGCTGGACAGGCCTTCTGAGGGCTTGTGCCTCCGCTGGGCATTTCTCTACTTGGAAGGAGACATTTAAGCGAGAGAAGAAGAGCCAGGAAGAGGGAGCCCCTCAGCTCAGTGGGGCCATCCAAGCTGATCATCAGTTCTGGAGTCCAAGAAGATTATCCACCATCAGGCAATGCGTGTTCTGCCATGTTTCCTGTTACACCCTCAGAAGGACTTGTGCACCCACTCCTCTGGAAAACAACACAACTAATCGGCGAATGAGCAAGCATGCTTCCACCTGGAAGCTTATGACTTAGGTGGACAGCTCATGCATTGCAAACTTGCCTATGGAATAATATGATATGATAGGTTATTTATAATGCGCTTAATACCCAGAGGTTTCTAAGCGCGGACCCGGGAATCGAACCTGTGTTGCTCCATGTCGGATTGCTTCCAAGGCGAGCATGTTGCCCCTAAGCTATCCTCCCGAATGTGGCCACACTGCACAAGTTCGAATCCTGGGAGGGCCAGCTCAGCCCCTCATCATTCTGAGTTCACTACACTATGCTCCAATACATTGGGTGATCATAACTGCTATTATTACATGCCTTGGAAGCGGGAAGAGTCTGGCCTGAAGCTCTATACATAAAAACCCCACATTATTATTGTTAACAAAAAAAAATCCTCGGTTGTAAAAAGTGACGGAAATCAGAGGTATTCCTCACACTTTCAAAGTTTCAGTCAAAATGATGCAGGATTGAACAGGTTTTCTCTGGGGAATTTTGTGCAAGGAGGAGTGTGTTGACCCAAGGGTGATCTACTCCACAAATCGCAATTAGTGTACTGACTACCTGGAATTCATGAACTGAAATAAATGTTAAACACCACCCGCTTTGGCGTATGGAACCCTGAAGGTTGCAGCTTTTGGCATTCAATAGCCAGCTGCAAAGACATGTTGTTGACCATTCGGAAACAGCTGAAAGGTCACATATTGGTTAACAACATATTGACCTTATAAAAAGTGAAATGTTTCACTATTTGTAAATTTATGTTGATAGCATGATTGCAAAGGTTTGGTGGCCTGGGCCACATCAGGATCGTTGCTGTGTTTTCCATTTGTTCGCAAAATGTACTGGTGGTGTTCCGTAATTGGACCATGCCGTTGTAATGCTCCCTAAATTCGAGTGTACTTTGGTGGAAATTACCAGTGTAGTGTTGGATGGAATGATGTGCATTATACGGCTGTGTACACTTTGAACGCTCGGCCAACAATACAGTCATTGGATGACTTATGATCCGGTACAATGGCTCGGTCACATAAAACATGGCTTGATCGCAGAGCATGAAGACTTGGGGCTAGACGGGCTCGGTCACATAAAGCTCGGCTCGATCGCAGAACATGAAGACTTGTGGGTAGACGGGCTTGGTCACATAAAGCACGGCTCGATCGGGGAGCATGAAGACTTGGGGTAGACAGGCTTGGTCACATAAATCATGGCTCGATCGTGGAGCATGAAGACTTGGGGGTAGATGGGCTCGGTCACATAAAGCACAGCTCCATCGGGGAGCATGAAGACTTGGGGTAGATGGGCTTGTGTCACATAAAGCACGGCTCGATTGCAGAGTATGAAGACTTGGGGGTAGACGGCTCGGTCACATAAAGCATGGCTCGATTGCAGAGCATGAAGATTTGGGGGTAGACTGGCTTGCTCACATAAAGCACGGCTCGATCGGGGAGCATGAAGACTTCGGGTAGACAGGCTTGGTCACATAAATCATGGCTCGATCGTGGAGCATGAAGACTTGGGGGTAGATGGGCTCGGTCACATAAAGCACAGCTCCATCGGGAAGCATGAAGACTTGGGTTAGATGGGCTTGTGTCACATAAAGCACGGCTCGATTGCAGAGTATGAAGACTTGGGGGTAGACGGCTCGGTCACATAAAGCATGGCTCGATTGCGGAGCATGAAGATTTGGGGGTAGACTGGCTTGCTCACATAAAGCACGGCTCGATCGGGGAGCATGAAGACTTGGGGTAGATGGGCTCGTGTCACATAAAGCACGGCTCGATTGCGGAGTATGAAGACTTGGGGGTAGACGGCTCGGTCACATAAAGCATGGCTCGATTGAGGAGCATGAAGATTTGGGAGTAGACTGGCTCGGTCACATAAAGCACGGCTCGATCGGGGAGCATGAAGGCTTGGGATAAACTGTGTATGTCATACGTCATCACTAGAAAAAAACAAAAGCTTCCACACAATCGAATGGGACATTTGTACTCCTAGAACTAGTGTTATAGAGGGCATTGTTGAGTGTTGATTGTGAATAAACTGTACTAGACAGTAAATAGAGAGATCCTTGCACTAGGTCACGCTCCTGGGTTCTGTAAGAGCTACAACTTCTGACAGTGAGATCCACGAAAAATTGCAACGTCTTTGGGTTATGCCTGTGTAATTTATGCAAGATTTGCAAAAGGCGGATAGCCTGTGCATGGTTGGAACAATCATTTTCATAGGCAGTTGCCACACTGTTCGATACCGTAAATGCATGCCTGAGAGACCGAGGTGCAGCAAAGTGCTCAAATGGGAGGGATGTTGGACTCATATATGTCTGTGGTGTTCCACAATATCTGGCATAAATGCTCTTTTTGGACAATTGCTGCCAAACATTCGTGTATTTCGACATGTGTAATATGCCCGCAGGTTTTCAGGGAAATAGACAATTATTTTTAGGCGCCAGGTTGCCGTCATGTCTCCTCTGCTGGGATGTTTCAATATTTTATTTTAGTTCACTGATAATGTTGTGCACCTACTATAAGAACGCTGTTATGAGAATTTCTTGATGTAGTCAAAGTCACGCAAAAAAAATGTCACAAATGTAAATGTTTCCATTATGTCCAAATATGACACTGACTACTGCCCCATGTTTCTAAAGAGAATGTGAATATCCCCATCTGCTTTGCATCAGTTGACTTTGAATGTTGTACTTTAAGCATCAGGTGAAATGATTTTAATGTGAGCGACTATACTAGATTTTTTGTACTGTAATTTGTAGTGGTAATTTTATTCATATTTAGCACATTTATATATACAAATATTTACTTGAAAACGTTTCTGATGTGTACCTAAATGTTCAGTGAACGGTTAAAGGACATAGCATCGAGGCCTGCTCATGATGGAACCTTGTGTGACCTCGAGTGACCTCGGACACGTGGTCTCCCTGCAGAGTAGGCCTTGAAAACTCAAGTGTGTTTCTCCTTAATAGGGATCTAATGTCATGACACTGTTTCCAGGTACAATCCCTCCACTTATTAAGTCTGTTGTCCAAGGTGAGGACGGGCTGGCGACCAACGAGGGCCTCAAGATGCTGGTCACCATTTCCTGTATCTTGGTCGGGGCCTTGCTGCTCTTCGTGCTCCTGCTAATTCTACGCCGCCGAAGACGAGAGCAGCGGCTAAAGAGACTCCGGGGTAAGTGACTGAGGCGGGGGCATCACACCTTCCTACTTATCTGTTCTAAAGTCTGTGGTCAACATAATGGATTGAATTGGAAAACTTTAGAGTCAGGTCTCCTGAATCGCTTTTATCAGTTGCCAGTTTTCTTATTTTCAAGATCTAAAAAGTTCAGAATTATTTGTTTATATTTTATTATATCTGTGTTTTTTTGTACAACTCTAAGGCCAACCTCATTATGTAGCAGCAATTTTTCTTTCAAAATGCTGTATATTTTTGCAGTGACATCACGGCTGAAGATTATGATTTTAATAACTCTCTGCTAGGATAAGCAGCTGCATCATTTTCCTCTGCTTCCGCAGGTCCTCTGGTGGGGGTGTGGTCTGGTCCCTATCTGACTCTGAAGGGACCAGGCTCCAGTCGCAGTGGAAGTGGGAAAGATTAGCACATAAGGGGGAGAGCGAAGGAAGAGGAGAAAAGGAAAGTCTTGAGAGGTTTCTGGAATTTAAGATGATCCGGCTCAAGTCTGAGGACAATGAGGCTGTTCCAGAGGGAGGAACCCTCAGAGGAAAAAGAGATCTCCCTCCCACTCTCTGCTTGGGGAAACATTTGATCTGCAGAGAGTTGGAGCCATAGGACCGAAGGACTCTGGCAGGGAGGTATTTTGGGAGGGAAAGCTGAATGTAGAGAGGTCCCAGGACCCAGACAGCCTTATGGATGGTGCAGAGGGTCTTGAATTTGATCCTTGTGATCACCGGGAGCCAGTGGAGAGATTTTAGGGCTGGAGAGATGTGGTCCCTGGGCTTGAAGCCAGGATAAGTCTTTCAGTCCTTTTCTGGATTACTTCAAGGATACTAAGGGAGGACAGAGGCAGATTGAGGAAGAGACTGTTGCAGTAGTCCAGCCTAGATAGAACCAGGGTTCTGGAGGCGTTGAGCTTCTGGGGGAAGGTGAGGAAAGGCAGAATGCCCCTGAGGAGGTGCAGCTGAAAGTTGAACTTCTTGGCAAGGTACAACCCAACATACAACCCAACATATTCCATTCCAGAGACACTAGCCCAGTCATGCTTAAACTTTGCATTCTAGGTTTTGTGGTCCTGGGATCTATAATGGAGAAATACACAACTACAACTCCCAGAATGCAAAGTTGAACCAGGTCTGGACCAGCATCTCCCAAATGAAATGGGGAATGTTGTAATGTATGCCCCCTGCCACAGTAGGAGCCGTGCTATTGACACTTGAGCATAGATGCAGCTTCTGTGCTATTGGGGACTGCTGGTCCTTTCTTAGCGCAGGAGCTCCAGCTCTGACAAACCGTCACACACGCAACCCCTCCTTTCACAGGGATCCTCACTGGATGGGGGAAGGGGGTGGGGGTATGGGAGGATGGGATGTGCGGCAGGAGGCCATCAATCTATTTTTTTACTAGATGGGGTCTGGGCGGGCGCTCTACACAGCAATTAAGGTGTAGGAGTGAGACAGGGCACCAGGTATACATTTGTGTAGGGAGCGAAGATGGGTGGGTTACCAAAAGGGAAAAGCAATGAGGCCAAGTATATTTTTGTTCTTTTTTGCGGTGGTGAAAGAACAAGCTAAAACATGAGGGTGGTGTGGAAGGGTGGCAGCATGCAGGCATCTAGGTGCGGTAGGGGCAGGGTTCCAGGGATAGGTTTTCATGTTTTGGCTGGCTCTTTTTCATGTGTATGTCGTCACCTCATGCCTCCTCTCTCCTCTCCCTGCAATGCTAGTGCAGGGATGCTGGGGGTGGGGGCAGGCACAAGCAACATAAAATGGAATAAATGTCATATCATCAACTCCGAAGCATATTTCCCCTCGGTTTCCGCGTGACATCACAGTTAACGTGAGCGTCACTCTTGTCATCTATCAGATGTCACTCAGAACCCTTTGGTTGAATATATCCCCGTAGTTAAGAGCCAACCATATATAATTCTATGTCTGGTTGTTCAAAGCGATATGAGGGGGAAGGGGAAGGTGGGGCAGTAAGAGGCTGGATGTACATAGGAGCAGGGGTGCTTATATGAATCACGTGCCGACTTGCTTGAGACATAGATCTTTAGAGAGTGAGTTCCGGAGGGAAGAGCCCTGGTGAGGGAATGCTCTACCACCATGAAACCCTAACATGGGTGATCCTTCATCTCACAAATCAATTGTTTGATTACAATATAACTCCCCATACAACACTAAGGGGACCTCTTATGTTTAAGTGCAATAACTATTATTTGATGTTATCATGCATTTGCTTCCTTTCAATTTCCTCCAAATTGTACTGCCCTTCCTAAATGTTTACAAATACCAAACAGTGGTGGGAAGAGTTCACTCATCCACATTCTTCTATCAGAAATAATGTGCCCTTTCACAGAAGCAATTATGCAGAATTCTTATGAAAAAAGATATGCCTGAAAGCGTCGGATTAGACAATTGTTTGTGAAAGTTTTTCGTAAAAATGTGAATTTAGGTGTGGCTTTAGGTGTGCTGATGCCTTGAGGGGAAAATCATTTACTAGCTTTCTTCCTTCCTAAAACCGGTGTGCATCGGTCATTGTGCACCTTTTGGCATGCCTGCGTGCTTATATGTGCTTGAGTTCTTCAGTTTATTTTTCGTTACCTGTTCTTACAAAGCCATTAAAGATGAAGTGTACTGTCCAGGACCCTAGCAACAGCAGGGTAGGGATGCAATTAAGCCCGCTGTCAGGGCAGATCGGTCTGCACGTGCGAATAGCACCCTGGCACACAGGTAGTGAAGGCAGCAGTCCAATGGCCTGGATACATTAGTAAGAGGTGAGATTGATTAGAGAGTGGGCAATGCTTACATTCAATATTGATTGTCGAAATGGCTGAGCTTGACTCCTAGGGCCAACAAAATGTCACGAACCCCCAAACTTTCTGGGAATCATTTACTAGCACCGATCCGTTGTCGTATGTCAGAAGTAAGACTGACTACTCTGATATGGGGCCTCATTACGACCCAGGCGGTAAGTTACCGCCTGGGCCGTGACTTTACCACCATGGCGTAAACTACGTTTACGCCATGGTGGTTGGCGGACTTACCGCCCCATTCCGACCTTGGCGGGGCGGTAAGTCCCCAATCCCCATTTACCCTTCCCCATTCCCATTTTTGCCCCATAGGGCATAATGGGAGTGGGGAAGGCGTTAATTACGCCACCGTAAATTACGGTGGCGTAATTAACTCCATGGTCCCTTAGCGCCATGGATCTTAACGGCTGCAAAAAGCAGCCGTTAAGATCTCCATGGCGCTAAGGGACCTCGTACTCAGGCGGTAAGGGTCGGCGCTGTTTACGGCGCCGTAAACCCCTTACTTCCTGAGTTGTAATGAGGCCCATGGTCTTCATTCATTTCCCACATGTCGGCGTCCTTTCCGGAAATTGATTTCTGTGGTCCAGTCATAGGGCCTAGGACACCTTTTAGTTTTCCCGACCATGCTGCTGCTTTATTAATGACAAGGTCTATTTCTGTTTGTTGGGGCATATATGTCTTCGTTTCTAATTACTAGGGCTGAGCTTAGTCTTCTGAAGTGAACCAAGTAAAACAAGGTCTACAAAGCTCGCCTCAAAGAACTGAACATCTGGGGTGCTCTACCGTGTGCACTCAACCTCACCTAGCACCCCGTGCCCCTGGTAAGGTTCCTCGGGTGGGGGCATGCAGTCCGGTCTCCTCTTCACATCACCAATGCTCATGCAGTTGCTTAGCAACCTCTGGAAGCATCTTCAAGCACATTCTTACTAGACAACTGTTAACGTCTCTGCTCCATCATCTCTTGAGATCCTGCTTACCAAAAAAAAGAAATCAGATGATTTGGTCATTACTCAGGATGAACTCAGTGGCACCTTCACAACATCTGAGCATTCGGTCATTCAGCCCATAAATAGTCAGTGCACAATCTGAAGATGTTCATGCCCAATAACTTCACGGGCAGCAGTTTACAGGTCTGTGTAATGTTCATGCGATTACAATTCATTGGTGGTTGGCCTTCAGAAATGTTTGCTTTCAGCTCTCTGAAAGTATGGATATTCCCAATGAAACAGCAATTCTGAAATCTCTCCACGTTTTAGTTCCATGGATGACATTTCGTTTAACTGCATAACCAGTTCATTTCTAATTGATTACTATCGTGTTTTGTTTGCCTCGAAAACATTCCTGTATTCTGTGGCCAACTCTTCCAGCGCCATCTTCCCTTTCCTTCAGAAACTCATGTCTTTTAGTGGTCGCTGGCAAAGCGCCAGTTTGCTGCAGGGTAATGTGCATACTTTCCTCTATAAACTGGAGGCCTCTACTTTATTGACTGTTATTTCCTCACTTTCTGCCAAATACATCAGTCGTCTCCTTTTTATCACCCATTTGGGTCTTTTATTATCACTCTACAGCACCCTATTGTGTGATCAGCCAAACCCGAGTACAAACCTTCTCTGCCTCCCTCAAGCTAACTTGGACATACCATTGATCTGATGTGTTCCAGTGTCATGTTGTTCCATTGTATACTTATTATTATTTTTTTTAAATGTATTTATTCATTTGATTGGCGCCGTGAGCTCGCAAGCATCGGGTCACCAACATGAAGACACGCAGACAGAGAAACAGTACAAACAGGCAGATCACGGAACAACATTACTCATGTATAGAATGTCATGAGATAATTTAGCTGATTCCAAGGGGCATTATCTGAAGAGATGGGTCTTGAGTTTTTTCGGAAAAAAGGTTTATTTCTGTTCCAGCCTGATTTGTAGGGGAAGATTATTCCATTTAATGGCTGTTTTGGTGTGAAAGGCTTTGCCCAATCCGTTTGCTTTCTTAAACCTAGCTATCTCTATTTGGCCCTTTGAATCTGATCTGAGTGCTCGACATGGCACATAGGCGACCAGTTTCCTTTCAAGGTAGGCTGGGGCCTTCCCGTGAATGCATCTATGTGTCAGCGTCAAGGCCCTAAAAAGGATTCTATTCTCCACGGCTAACCAATGCAAGTTCCTCCTATCTTCACTGTCGTGCTACTTTTTTGTTTTCCATTTTATGATCCTTACCGCGCTATTCTGAATTATTTGGCACTTGGCAATGTGCCCCTTGTTTGCCCCTAACATGAGCGCATTGCCATAGTCCAATCTGGACAGTATGCTTGCTCTTGCAATTTAGTGACAATTCTATTGAAGATTATATTGCCCAATGACACTCTTTTACTTGTTTCCCGGTCTCATTGATTTCTTTTCTAGTAAAATGTCTAATGTTGTTAAAACCATTCGGCAATGGGTGGACAGAAAATATAGCGCTGTGGGTTTTGCTTCTCCTGATTGTACACGTTTCCTTCTCTGTGCCGCTTAAATAGAATTCAGGTTTCACAGCTTTCCATCATGGGACCCCATTCCTCGCTCTCACTGATAAGATAGCTCATCAAGTTCAATGCTGACTATGGAAAGCTGTGTTGGATCTATATGGGTGCTCATTTTGTGATCCTCCAGATGTTTTGGACCACAGCTCCCATGATCTTTCGCCACAGACTTTGGTGTCTGTCTGGGAAATGGGAGCTGGAGATCAGCAGATGTGGAGGGCCACATAGTGAGTAATCATAATTGCAGGTTTGATATGATCCAGAAGAGGCTTACTCATTCATTCATTCATTCTTCAATAGTCTATGTATTAAATACCATTAAAATGAGCAATAATAATAGCTATTATTACAGCACTTAGAAGCAGGAGGAGCTACGTATAAAGCTGTTCTTATCCTTTTGTTTTTATGACCTCATCACATGTTCTGAGCATATGACATACGACCCTTCTTTACCTTATGCACTTCTTTTTCCCTGATCCCACATATGTATTCATCCAAGCTTCTGCTCTTTATGCAGGTTGCTCTCCCCGTTGCTATTCTTCTTTCTCTGCCACTACATGTCTCTGCTCATCCTCTTCCACCTTCTACTATGGTCACTTTCTCGTGTTCCCATTGAATGTCCCCTCTTTTATTGCAGAATGGTGCCATTTTGGTGGTTGCGCTTTCGCGCACAGGACTGTGGCTCACCGGGATAAGCTCAAGACCCTCTACCTGGCTATATCGCCCTACAGGATTAGACCACGTCTGATATTCCATTATTCAGGACTGTATCATCAGCATTTCTGGTAGACGTCAGGGAAACCTTAAAGCCCTTCAAAAGATCCCGATACTATATATGATATGATATTTTATTTATAGCGTGCCTATACACAAGTGTTTGAAGGCCCTTGTGCTTGGCTCATTGCCCTTTCCATGAAAATGCATTAAATGCTATGTTTCAGTGATGAGGTATGATTTAAGTTAAAACACCTTCTATGTGTTGCACTTCCCTGCATTTTATGGACATTCAAAATCACATCATGCCTCTGAAAGGATAAAAACCCGTCTCTTCGCCCCAAAAGTTGGATTTGTCTTTGGTAACAAAGACGTTCATGCATAGTGTACTTTGAGCAAAGAAACCATCTACTGGTCTGTGAACACTTGGAAAGTAAATATGCAGATATAAGCATGCATGTATTCATGCCTTAAAAACATGTATTATATCATTGTGGGGATTCTGTTCACCACTCACCTCTTCTTGCGAGCCTTGCTCGTTTCTCTGTCTTTTTATATTATTATTATTATTATTATTATTATTATTATATTTATTGAGCAAAGACCTGGCGTCGAGAAGCAACGGAGTGCTTTACAGAGGTAAACACCAATACAGATGCATAACAGAGCACGTTACAGAGGGAAACAACAGTACAGATGCATAACAGAGCGCGTTTCAGTGGTAACAACAGAACAGGTATGCAGATGGGGTAGGATACAGAGGGGAACAGAGGAGGGGTACAGCTGTACCGCGTGGCAGGTAGGAGAGCGGTGGGTGGTGTCTAGCAAGTGAAGTGGCGCGAGGGGCTACGTGATGGCCTAGGCGTTGCGGAGAGACTCCTTGAAGAGGTATGTCTATGTATCTATGTATTCATTTATTTATCTATTTTGGGCATTAATTGAGCAGAAACCTAGATCAGGGAAGAAGTGACCCACTGTACATTAATGGGAGTTGCAGGCCTATATTACTTCAAATCCAGTCCTCTTCCTTCTTCTTCTTTCTCTACTTGCTTTCATTTGCCCTTGCTTTGCACACCTATTGAAACCCCCCCTTGTATGTGCAAGGTATCTCCTCTCGTTTCTTTCCCTTGTCCTTAGTTGTTTCCTTGGTTTCCATTTCCTAAAGCATTATGCATTGTGTTCATTATGTTATGTAAGTTTTCTTTAAACAATGTCACCTATATAAATATGATCAACCAATAAAAACATCGACCTCCAGGGCCAAAATCCAGAAATAAATCTCACAGCCCCTTGTTGCCAATGCCAGAGAAGCAAAGCTAAAACAATACAAGAGTAGCAAAGGATAGAGGCAGTTTATGGCTATGCAACACAATAAAAATAACACCAAAATGACCTCTGTGGGCACGCTTTATGTAGAGCTAACACGTGATGAAAAGGAAATCTAAACTTAACACCCAAAGGATGGCCTTCACTTTCCCTGGGCAAACGCCTTGCCCATGCTTTGGAGGCACAGTTTCACTAAGTCCTTTCTCTATGATTATTGTAATCTGTTGTCAACAGAGATGTACCTGCCATGCTGAGCACCTGACCTAGAACCTTCTGGAAGTGTCAGGTCCTGGTATTAGCCTTGTGTCACTCACCTCCTTCCTCACATATCAGTAACTTTTCAGGTTCCCTTTCATATGCAACCCGTTCATTGACCAAGTGTCTTCACCACATGACGCCTCCCATGCCCATGTCTCAAAGAGCAATGTCAGCAACATTAGTGCTAACACTCAGAGGCGTAGCCAGGATTGTCTAACAAGTGAGGCCTGAAGCTAACGTAGCTGGGCTCACCGCAATGACATTTACATCTATTAATGCCCACAGGGCGCTGCTGAGTGGGCATTTATAGATTTTGGTGGGCCTGCCAGCTCAGGCCTTACCCTGGCTACGCCTCTGGCAACACTATAATGGAATGTTACACTATTCACAAGTGTGCCTCCAGTTCTAACAGCTGAGGTTTCATAAGCTGTACCAACATGCCTAACAGGTGTGGTCTCATAATGGCAATTGTTGATTATGAAGGTTGTCTCTATGCTGTGATTTCCTACTGGAAAGAAAACACTATGAAAAGCAGCATATGTAGAGGAGCCATAACGTGAGGGAAATGTTCTCTGTCACAATATACTTCCCTACCAAGACTTCCCTACTAGTGCCCTACTAGTGTCACTTGAGATCAAGGGGTTAAATCTGTCCAGTGACAAAATCTCATGTCATAAACATGTGTGGAGACATGTTCAAATATGTCCGGCCAATCATAATGTCCCTTATGGCACTGCCTGCAGAGGTGTGCAGTGACCTTACCAGTGCCTCTTTTCTCTTGGGAAGGGTTTATGGGCATCTAGCAGAAGAAGGTCAATATAGGGAGTGACTTCTGTGGGTGGTTGTCATACAGGATGATTCACAAAACCTTTGTCGTACAAGTCGTAGGGATTCACATGCATGAAAAATGTTTGGGTCCTTGTTTTTTTCAAATGATGGTACAATGGTTACTCCTGATAAAGGTTTCATGATTAGTGGGCAAAACCGAAACATGTTGTGGTGGACAAATACAAGGAAACCAATAAGTTGCGCTTGAGATTAAAGAGCAAACAATAGATGCAAGAGTGTAAATTATTGAAGAGGTCAGAATGGGAATTGGAATCAGACATCAAATTAATGTTTTTCTGATACCTTTGTTGATAAAATAACAGTGCCAAAGTATATAGAACTTGGAGGAAATTGTTATATGCAATGTATCAGGAGATACTAATATGGTTTTAAATGAATATGCAAATCCATTTTAAAGACACACTTGTCGGGGGGGAAAATTCTGCCGGGGTCGGCCGGGCCGTCCGCAGACCTCCGGGCAGGGAGGCCCCAACTCCTCCCGTATATCCCAGAAGAGATAGAGTATGAGACACACACAAGAAGCAAGGTGACTCTGCTGTTTATTATACAAAAACGACATGGATGGGTCAAGGATCGTACTCGTCCGTCCTGACACACACACAATCGTGGGGCTCGCAGGCCCTTTTTACCTTAGTATGACGCGCTACTTGCGTCACCTTAGAAAGTTAGCAAAAAAAAAAACCTATTGCCACTCTTAATTGGTTGCTCGAGTGGTAGGGTTAGTATAGCATACGTATAGAGAACAATATTAGTGGACAAGGGTTAGTCAGGTGATATATCTGGGTTGTCCCTACAATTAGATACATGAGAATTGTTACATGAAGACTCCTGATGATTGGTTAATGTTAATGGCGTCAGTGATAAGAGCCCCATGTTCTGATTGGTGCGCCCGCGAGCTTCCCAGCCTGGGACCATCGCTGTTCCCAGCTCTCGGTGTACCTGTCATTTGCAACAATGTTTCACTATGAGTACGTGCAGACAATGTGAGGACTTATTCATGAGCTGGAAAGCCGACTACTCCCACTGTCGCAGATGTCCATTGACCCTTTTAAGTGTATCTGCCTGTGTCTTGTAACGAGGGATCCAGACGCCTTCTTTCTCCTGGGCTTGGCATCCTGTCAGGTTCGGCTTGGTCACGTGAGGTGGGACCGTGTTTGAGGCAGAATTCTGCACAATTAATATTGTTTTTCCACTGTGTGGCTGGTTTAATGTGCAGGTGCGACTTTAACGTTGGTGCGCGGCGTGCGAGGTTGCAACATCGTGCCCTTGATGGTCTGCTTTTGGAATGTGGGTTTGCAACATTACGACCTTGGCTGTCTGCTTTCGCCAGGCTCATTCTGAAGGATCAGCAACCTGACTTTTGTTCTTTTAACGTCCATGGGAGCTCTTGCTTGCGGCCTACTTAGGCCTGGTGTATAGGTGGAACCGTTTGGTGCACAGGCGCTTTAGGTTATAGTATCATATTGTCTTATGACCAGTATCGTGTCTTCGTTATATTTCTCATTATGGCACCTGGGTTTAGGAGAAGCGTAAGCAAGCTCTTTAGATGAGTTCATGATGCGTCTTGCGTTTCTGCATTTTAAGAGCCTATGTGGAAAATAATAAAGATGCACGTCCGTGAGTATGTCTGTCGCCTACGTCATAGCACTGGGTATATTCTTCGTGTAGATTGGTGCGGGAGTGTCCAGTGTGTATATTGGCACAGGTGTGCTGACCGTTGGCTAGGTCGTCATGGCATCTCTAACAACGTGTAGGTTTTAGTCTAGTTGATCCGTGCCGCAGGTATCGGCATGGGCAGGGCGGCCTGCTGGGCAGGCAGATGGACACATCCGTATGTTCCTGTACCAGGGTATTTGGTCGTCTGGTAGATGGGCAAACTCTTCTCGTGGCGGGTGTCTGGGCCGTGATCCTTTAGGCCAGGCGCGAGAGGGGAAGGACGGGAGCCTGTTTTTCCATTCTTCCACTTCAATCCCCCCTCTGGTCGACTTGTCGGCCACAATCATATCCTTTTCGTTATCTCCTCTTACTCTCCATATCTTAGTTATTCCTCCTAAATGTCCATAGTGGTTAACATGATCTTCAAATGACCAATACATATATTCACATGTTCCTCCAGGAGTACAGTATACCCATTTCCCTATGTAACTCCTGGGATTTCTTGGGTTCTCGATCTTCACCGATGGTGGGTCCAGGTGGTTGGTGATGATCTGGTTGCGCAATTTCTCTCTCTCTTGTATTATTATGCCTGTGTGCTGACCGTCATCTGCTGGCATCAATGGGTGCATACCGACCATTTCAAGCAACTCGTCAGTGGTGCGTGCCTTCCGGGCCTTCCAAAATCTTATCATGATCAGTGTAGCGCCAGCCAAAATAGTACAACCAACTATAATTTTCAGTCCATCTCACAGCCAAGATGGCATCCATGACCATAATAGCGAAAACCAGCTCTCATCATTTTTCACGTTTTTACTTTCATCCATCATTTTGGAGTGCATCTGGGCCAATTGTGAAACTGCTTCTGTCAGTGTACCGTTGTCAGCATCGTTGGCAGGAATGAACGTGCAGCATGATTGTCCTATCTTTGCGCAGACTCCTCCTTCCATGGCTGTGAGGAGGTCCAATACATATCTGTTCTGAAGTGCTACCATCCTTATAGCTCGCAGCTCCTCTTTTATTGCGTTGAATCCATTTACTGTAGAATTGATGGTCATCATTAGTTCCCATCTAGTTATCTGGAGCCATTTTGCGTTTGCGTAAGCCTGCAGTCCCGGATGGATTATTGAGGAGAAGAACATTGCTGCTCTGCTGAATAGTCTGTGTTCTGGCGGAATTGAAGTGAGTGCTGTTTCCGACCTTCCCCATAGGTAATTTCCTGTCAGAGGTTCTCCTTGTCTTTTCCGTCTATTTAGGACAGTATCATGGCAGCTAGTCCTGTTTCCTGGCTCCTCCTGAGGTGGTGCAGATCTCTTCTTTCTCTTGTCCCCTTCATCCATTTTGGGAAAGTTCGCCACATTCACATGCTTCTGGGGTACCACTAGTGATGGTACATTGACGTGCACCATCGTGCATACACCATTCCACAGAGGGGGCAGTGTGTGGTATGCCTTTTCTCCACAGGCCCAGTAATGGTCCATTATTACTGCTGTTCCTGCTCCCCCCTCAGGTAACTCCATCACGCTTGCACAGTTGGTGTTGTATCCTACGTCCACCTCTCCTTTATGTTGGTAGCATACCTTAGGCGCAGTCAGCGGCAGTATTGTTATTGGGTCTTCATCCGTCTCTATCCACGTGAGCATGGGCACGTACTTGATCCAAGTCGTCCAACATCTGTGGTTGTGTGCATCGATAGTTGAAATAGTTTCTTTTGTTACCATGTTGCTGCCAATCACTCCTATCTCCCATTTGTTGTCCAAGTACACCTTCCCCGTTATCGTCACCAGTGGCCTCTCCCAGCATCCTGGTTTACCAGGAACTTCAGTGGCGTACCAATCACATGGTAAATACTGCAGTGTTACTTTCTTCGTTTCCCCTTTTGCAGGACCACTTGTTATGTATCTGAATGCTTCAGCATGTAAACTGCTCTTGTGGTAACTCAAATAAGTCTTGAGGAAGTTGTTTTCGTATGGGTATGAGTCTCGTGTTTTCCACACCATATGCACCACTGTCCCTTGAAATCTTCCTTTCGTTTGGAACAGTGCCAAGTATATTATGCATCGTGTTGTCTTTTCATCTATTTCCGTGGCAACAAATGTTCGAGAAGCGCTCATGGCGTATGGTATTAATGAGCAAACGTAGCAGCTGTCTTCTGTTGTCTGCTTACCAATGCGGGTCATGTGTTGGTACCATATGTTGTTTGAGACGTGTGCTGAATCTTGTATATAATTGTCAATACCTTTATTATCTGAGTATGTGCTGCGTTGAACTCTATTTTGTTTGTGCGCAATTTTACTAGTATCACTTGACGTAACACCTGTTGCAGCTGGGGATGGGGGTGGATTAGGTTTGGGTACAGCAATAATATTAATAGCACAGCTGTACTGCCATACAGAGGCAGCCAAGAACCCGGTGATCATGAAAATCCCTATTATTTTTATTACACATGCTAATTTCACCGGCATTTTGCTCTTACCTTGCTGTAGTCCGGCAGCGTATTCTTGCGACGTTAGAGTTGCCCACCTGAAAATTCTCAATATGCAGGTTATTAGATGTTAGTTGTTGTTTTTTAAGCTCTCCCTATCAAATAGTCATTCAGTGCCCAGGCGAAGAGCTGTTCCCACGCTAATCTAAGCGATCTATCTCTTAGGGCAGGCAAGTATGGGTGGAAGTGGGGCATTGAGTATTCTATGGCCAAGAGGAATGCTGTGTAGTATACATGTACCCTTTTCCTTTTCAGGTACGTTGGCCTTTTTATTTCATATACAAATTGGTGTGACAATTCTTCTGGGTAGTTATCGTCTGAGGGTACCATCTACTCCTGGGCAGTGAATTTGTTAGTTATCTATTTTCTTAGCAGTACAATAATATGCAGTTCCTGCATGTGCGAGAGAAAAGAAAAGAGAGCATTCACGTGTTTACATGTGTACGTGTGCGAGACAATGTCCTTCAATTCAGGTATTACTGCAACGGGGGTAGGGTCAGTGGGTGGTGGGCAGGGGGTTTGGACTCAACTGGCGGAAGTATCTTTACTCTTTGAGCGTGTGACCATGGGGTTGGCAGTATGGGGATCACCCCTTTCTTCTTCAGTTATTGTCTCTGGGGAGTCTGGGGAGTGACAGGGTATGGGAACACTTGGGCCGTTGGCTGTGGTAGGACTTTCTTCCTCCGTTGGTGATATTGTTGCTGTTCTCCCAATGGACCTGTCGGTGGCGCTGGGGCGGGTCTGTGGTTTGTAGATCTTTACATCGTGTAGGTGGTTCCAGGCACGCTTGTCCTGTAGCTTTACTGCTCTCGTTGATACCTCCTCTACCAGATGGGGGCCAGTGAATCGTGGACTATTCCACTTCCTGCTGAAATTGCGAAGTAGTACGTGGTCACCTTTAGCAATTTTACACAGTCCTTCCTTTTCCAGTTCTTTATCCGCGTCTTCTTGTTGATTGCTGTTAGACCCGCCCCATGTGCGCTCGAGCTGTTGAGACACAAACACTACACTAGTAATCAAAGAAGACACATATTGGTACATTTCATCACCAAGAACACTCGCTGTGCTTTCGTGGTCGGTAAATGCTCTTGACGTTGGCGTTAGGGGAAGGCGCATTTGACGTCCGGTAACCGCCTCGTGAGGGGTGAGGTGGTGGTCAGACCCTGGTCTATTCCTTAGCTCAAATAGGGCTAATGGAAGGCAATATAACCAACTCTTCTTTGTTGTTTGCTGTATCTTTGCAATTGCCTCCTTTAATAGGCCATTCAGGCGTTCACATACACCGTTGGCCTGTGGGTGGTATGCACATGCAAATTTATGCTTGATGTTCAGCAAGGATGTGATGTGCTGGAACATTTCGTTTGCGAAATGTGGGCCATTGTCTGACCTTAACACCTCGCACACTCCCCACCTGGGGAAGACCTCCTTCACTAGGAATTTAGCTGCTCTAAATGCATCTGGGTGTGAACAGGGCCCTGCCTCAACCAACCTAGAGAATGGGCATACTACTACAATCATATACCTATTTCCTTGACATATGTTGATCATATCAACATAGTCAATATGGAGATGCCGGAAAGGTCCCTCTGGCCGGGGTATAGTACCTCTTATCACCTTTAGAGTATGGCCGGCCGTAAACTGTTGGCATGTGAGACAATTACTGATAAAATTTGACACATGAGAATTTAACTCGGGGCAGAACCAGTCTTCCCTAATTCGTGCTGCAATTACTTCCTTGCCTGTGTGGGCTGGATGATGTAGTTGGCTCAGGGCGGTGTTCAAAAGTGCCAATGGTATTACAACCTTTCCAGTGCCACCCTGGCGCCATAGTGCGTCGGTCGGTGACATTGTACATCCTCTTTTTACCCATATTTCTTTTTCGGCCATTGGTGCAGCCGCTTGTAGCTCCATAATCTGTGTGGCTGGGAGATGGGTGTACCCTTCTCTTATCAACATCTCCTTAGCCATTCCCCTCCCTCTCCCTCTCTGTGACTCTGGGGGGTTCCATATCTCACCAAAGTATGCAGCATACTTCGCATGTGCGTCTGCTGCTGCATTCCCCTTCGAGACGTGGTCCTCACCATTGGTGTGCGCGGTGCATTTTACTAAAGCTAATTCTTGGGGGTCATTTATTACTTCAATTAGTTCAGCCAATAAGAGAGCATGTTGCACTGGAGTGCCATCAGCTCTCCTAAACCCTCTTCTTCTCCATTTCGACAACCCTGAGTGGACGGTGGATGTAACATATGCGCTGTCGGAGTATATGGTCACCCGTTTGTCAAAGCTTTCCTTCAACGCCAAGATCAGTGCAACTAATTCTGCTGCTTGGGCGGAGTAATGCTGTGGTAATTTTACACATTTCATTGCCACACACACCGGTACCTCCATCATTTTTACCACTACAGCCCCAGTCCTCCTTACACCATCCCTTTGATCGATAGTTGATGACCCATCAATAAACAAGAGTTCACCTCCCTCTAGTGCGTTTTCTTCAACCTTTCTAGTACATGAGTACATTTCAGTTATTTGCGTACAGTCATGGGCATAATCTCCCTTCTCAATTACTTCTGCTAGGAACCTTGCAGGGTTGACCGTGCTACATCTAACAATTGATAGTTCAGCTCTGGATAAAATGATCTCATAACCTGATGCTCTTTGCGTGGTTAGGGTGGATTTAGGTTTATTCAATATCGCAAATAGTGCATGTTCCACAAATAGTGTAGTTGGGCACCCCATGGTGATTGCTGATGCTTTTTCCACCGCAAAAGCAGCTGCGGCGAGACCTTGTTCGCAAGGGAAGTGGCCTAACATCACAGGATCTAAGTGGCCGCTGTAAAATGCTACTGGTTTGTAGCCCATGCTTGTTTTTTGAGCCAACACTGCTTTCATTACTGCTGAATCGCAATGTGAGAATATAAAAAATTGTCGCTCATAGTCTGGGGATGCCAGTACCGGAGCAGTTGATATCGCATCTTTCAATTCATCAAAAGCCTCTTTCATTTCCATCGTCCACCCCAGCTTTTTCTCCCCTTTATTAGCTTCCCTTAACGCCTCAAGCAGGGGTCCTATGTACGAGCTGTAATCAAATACCCATGCTCTACAGTAGTTGCACAGCCCCAGGAACTGCTGCAGTTCCCTCACAGTTTGTGGCATTGGAGTGTTTGAAATGGCCTGTGCTCTTTGTGGTGCAATCTTTCTTCCATGTTGGGATATAAATTGACCAATGTAAAGTACCTGTTCTTGACAGTACTGTATCTTTTCCATGTCTACCTTGTAACCTTTTTCAGCCAATATTGTCAACATCTTTAAGGAGTCCTCTCTGCATGTTCTTTCGTTTGTACTGCAAATTATTATGTCATCCACATACTGCAACACTGTGCTTTCCACTTCAATGTTACCCAAATCCATCTGTATGACTCTATTGAAAATTGAGGGTGATTCGCAATACCCTTGTGGCAATCTGGTGTGCTTCCACTTTGTGTTTCTCTAAGTGAAGCTCGTCAGATCTTGTGAGTCTGGGTGTAGTGGTATTGAGAAAAAAGCATTTTTAAGGTCGATCACTGTAAATCGTGATGCTTCTGCTGGAATGCCACACAATATTGTGGCCGGGTTTGCTGCTACGGGATATTTCGCTTCTACTATGTTGTTCAAGGGCCTGAGATCCTGTATGAAGCGCCAAGACCCCCCTTTAGCCTTGCACACTGGGTACACAGCCGTGTTACATGGTGACTCTGAGGGGACCAATATACCATTATTTATAAGGGCCGTTATGGTTTCATATATGCCCTCATCTGCCTCTTTTGATAGTGGGTACTGTTTTACTCTGGGGAGTATTGCACCTTTTTTCAATTTTATTCTTACTCCCCCTATACTTTTTATGCACCCCACGTCATAGGGGCCAGTAGTCCACAATGATTTGGGTACCTTTGACATATCCTCCTTAAAGAAGGGGACTGGGGTGCATGCGGGTGCCTCAAGTGCCATTGCAATTTTCTGTGCTACTTGTTTGTAAGCCACTCTTAGCCATATTTCCACACTCATCATAAACACCATTTCACCTTCCTCCTTTTCATCTGAGAACAGCTCCTCATCTGACACCTGGGTGAGCCTACATCCTTCTGCTAATGCTATCACGGCCCTCCATGCTCTTCCTTCTCTGTCTTGGGCATGTACAGCAATGTAATCAGCTGTTGCAATAATGCTCTCAATGTCCATTAGAGCCACCTTTCCTTCTGGTTCATTAACAGGTGTTTCTGGTCTGAACAAATAGGCTGCTGGCCTCCTCCATATTTTCCCTTCTATCCCTGGCATCCATGCAATTGCCATATCTGTTCCATACTGGAATAGTTCGCCATCTACTGGCTCCGCCCTAATCGCTGTCTGTCCGCATTATGCTTGCATAATCTGTCGTGCTGTGAGCATGTTAATCCCTGGAGTAGAGCAAATTATGCCGTCCTCAGTAAAGGAGATCGTCATATTCAACCTGTTCATTATGTCTCTCCCCAGTATATTTACTGGTGAGGCACTATAATATAGAAGTGGAACTGACAGATCATAATCTCCAATAGATAAGGGAATGTTATCAGTAAAGGGAACCAACCCTCTAGCCCCAGAGAATCCTTGGGTGTTCATGGCTTCGCCTGACATCTTGAATTTACCTTCCCTTATGCAAGACCGGGTCGCCCCAGTGTCAACAAGGAATGATAATTTTTTGTCACCTATCGTTACCTCTATGCGTGGTTCCTCCGCACTATTAGGTGTTACTGACAGGATGGGACACACCAAGGCCGTCTGTGGGCTGTCCTATTGAGGGTACAACGACTGGCCATTTCCGGTATAAGGGTTGTGTCCCAAAACCGTCACCCTACCAGTCACCCGTCACCAGTTGTGTTTGTGGTGCTTGGGGTTGATGTGTCATCGCTACCTGTTGTTGTGGCAGTGAATATATTTGTGGCTGTTGTTGTGTTAATTGTTGTTGTTGCTCATTTCCCTGTTGCAACGTCTGCTGTTGTGGTAGGCCCTGCTGTTCCTGTGAGGGCCTTGGTTGTCCCTGATCACTCCATGATGGTGTTCCTGGTCTAACTCTACACGTGCGTGACATGTGCCCTAATAGTCCACAGCTCCAACACACCAGTGGTTCCCTACTCTGCCATGGAAAGCTCCCTGTGTTGTCCTGGTATACTGGTTGCCCTGTGGGGTAGGAATTTCTAAGTCCTCCCACCTGCTGTTGGGTGCTATATCCGTATCCTCTCCCTCTCATAATTCCTCCTCTCCCCCTGTTATAATTATAATACCCTGCTCCTGCCATTGTATGTCCTCCCCCCATGTTGGTCCTGTATGGTTGGATTGGCGGCGCTTGTTGTGTTATAGCCGGTGAAGGTGGCATTTGGGAGGAATCTTGTGCAGCCACTACTTGTGTGGGGCTTTGGGTCATTGTTGTAGGTGTAGTTATTAGTGCCCCTTCCATTGTATATTTAGTAAGCTTTTTCTGTACTAGTTTAGCCTCTTCCGTTTTCCTGTCCTCTTCCTTTTGTTTCATTTTTCCTTGCCATGTCCTGCCATGATGCACTATAGTCAGTTGTATTTCTGGCCATGGTTTTGCTTCCATTCCCACTACTTTCTTTAGTTGTTTCTGAACTCCTTCTGGGAGCCCTTGTACCAGTATATGGTAAAGTATTGCTGGTGTTTTATCCCATTGTTCTCTAGTTTCCATGCGCCACTTCTCTTGGATTTCCTGGATATAATCAACAGGATCTTCATTCTCACGCATCTTGCGGGAGGTAATTGTCTGATGTGTCTGGGTACTGTACCCTCAGTGCCTGCCATAGTGCATGTCTGCAGTTTGCGAATGGTGCCCCATCATGCGATGTGTTTGTTATTGTTACCCCATGGAATCCCGCTCTCTTCCAAATGTCATCCGCTCTATCCCCTAATATTGATATTAAAACGCCCTTTACATCTCCTACTGCCAGTTTCTGTCCTGCGGTGTGTTTTTCCATTTCATATATCCATTTACCCGCACCTCCACTTAATGATGGGAGCCTGCATTTTATATTTTCTTTATCGGTATGCTTCCAAGGGACATACTGTGGTCTAACCCCTCCTCTCTCCAAAAGTGGCATAAAGTTATGTCTTGTTTCACCCTTTGTGTTCCATAATACCGAGTCCTCACACCCTTCCTCCTCTTCTCTTTCTTCTACATCTTCAACTTCGTCCATATTTCCCCTGCTCGTAACTCTTTCCTCTCCATCTTTTCCCCTTCTTCCATCATTTCCTGTATTTAATGTGGGCATGTGTATTCGTCTTTCCTGCCTGCGACTAGGGAGGTCTCTAAGCCGACATGCATAGGGTGTCAGTTCGTCTGTGAAGGGCGCGAGTTTTATTTTGCGTAACGAGCGTGAGGTGGTTGAACATGTAGGGTGCGATGGGGGAGGGCGTGATGGGGATGGTGCGGCCTCATGTGCCTGTCTTTCCGCTATTCCTTGCTCTCCCTCCTCATTTCTCCCCAGCTCTTCCTTTCTCCTACTGATTCATGGTGAGTCTGTGTTGGTCCGGGTGATGTATAGTTTATCTAAGCTTTCCCTTTCACTGTTTCTTCCTTCCTTTTCCACTCCTTCTTCTTCCTCACTACAAAAGCTAGTCGTAAACGGCACCCCCCACTCGGTCTTTTTCCCCTTGATCGTTACTGTTTGTAAGTCTATTAGGTCCAGTTCTCCATTTCCTCCTTCATCAACCGCTCCCCTTTGTGCTGATGTTGTTGCTACTTCTGTCTTTCTACATACATCCCCCCATGCTCTACTCTCCCTTCTCCTATCTTCCCTTTCTCCTTCATTTCTCTCCTCCATCTCCCTACTATTTTCCTCCCTTTTCCTTTTTAATTCCTCCATCACTTCACTTCTCATCTGTTCCAATATTCTTTCATCCTCTTTCTTCCTTTCCCATTTCACCCTTTCTCTTTCTACTATACTCTCTAACACCCTCCCTTCTTCGTATTTCTTAGTTGTTTCTGATAGTAGCCTCCTCTTCCACATTGCCATTTCTTTTTCTTTTTCTTCTTCTTCCCTTTTCTTTTCTCGCAGCACTACTCTTGATACCCTTTCTGCTGCAGCTTTTACCCTTTCAGCTTCTCTCCTTTGCTCCTCAGTTCGTTCCCTTATTTTTTCCAATTCGTTCTTACCTTCTTTCCTTTTCCTCGCTCTCTCTCTCTCTTCCCTCTCGAGCTGTTTGATCAATTCATTCTGCTCATCCCTTAATTTTGCTAGTCGTTCCTCCAAAATCTCTTCCTTTTGTCTTAACAGCTCTTCCCCCCTCATTTCACTCTCCCTGGCATTATCCTCGTCTGTTTTCTTTACTACCTCCTTCTCTTCTCCTGTTAATGAACCTCGTAATTTTAATAATATCTGTGCAGCTACCCACTCATCATTTCCTATTTCCACAGTCTGGTCTTCTCCGGTCCACCCCTCCCCTGCTGGCACCTTCCTATGAGCTACATATGGTGGAGGGCTGTATGCCGGGTTCGAGTATCCCTCAGCCGCCCTTAACTGTCCTCTTTCTATTTCTCCTAATTCTCTTAAAGGGTACAACCCCCTTCCCTCTGTTTTCACTCCCTTTGCTAGGGGTATATCGTTGCTCGGTTCCTGTTTTATTTCATCTGTTTTATTATTCTTTTCTCCTCCCTCTCCTCTGTTTCCCGTGTTCTTTTGGTCCTCACTCCCCTGTTTCCCATCCTCTCCTTCCTCCTTAATCTCTTTGTCTTCCGGTATTTCCCCCATAGTGAACATTCCATTTGGTCCTGGTTGGGACCCCTGGAACGTCCTCCATAAGTTAAACACCTCCACGTGGTTTGCCAACTTCTTCCCTTTATATGTATTGTGCAGATGGTTAAATAATGAATGTTGGACATATGGATCGAAGCTACCATTAGGCGGCCACGGTGTCAGCATTTTGTTATCCGTCCCCTGGGTCCATTCTATGCTATACTTAATCAGTTTCTCCCTATGGGGTGGCAGTGTTGTGCATATGTGTTGTAGTGGGGTAGTGAGGGTGTTCCCCCACCCTCCCGATCTTGTCCCGTATGACATAGTAGCGCTCCACTTGCTACCCTTCCCCTATCTGGTAGCAGTTTATCTCACTAGTAGTTTACAATATACAGCCTTATATCGTTACCTGGCCCCGTAAGTTTGGGGACTTACGATAGTCCGCTAAGGAAAATTATATAAAAAATATAGTATGTTACATTTGTATATTTTCTCCTGTCTTTCTTTCTTTATACAACACCCTTACGGCCCCCTGCGGCCGAGGCGCACGTAGCCCCCTGCGGCTGCGTACCCCTTATGACGTTCTTATACAGTCGTCCTAATTTCACGTGCTCCTCCCCCTTCTACACTTGCCGTGGCCGGCGTTCTCCGTGCGCAGCCACGTTCCCTGTTTCGCCTTTCCCCGATCAACTCAGTTACCGTTTATCTCTGTTTCCACTCCCTTACCACACTTCTCTTCCCCATCACTCTCAAAACGGAGATGCCTTGTGTTCGCGATATCCTATGAAAGCCCTACTGGTGACGTCACCGACCTCTTCGAGCTATTGGTAAGTTCTTCATAGATTCTTTAAGTTCAAAATACACTTGCAATCTACCCCGTTACTCTTACAGCTGTCTTCCTGTCACTCCTGGAACAAGGTAATCAAATCAATAATATAATCGGACTGCGCACACTGCGTCGCCTCGCGTGTGATACGCCCCTCGACAGGAGGGCTTAACCAGCCAATTATCTTCCGTATTGGGCAACTAACTAGCTACCGCCTACAGGGAAACATCATCTACCTATCGAGTGTCTTGCTCGAACAATAGGGATCCTCATCTACTCATTGATCAATAAATGCCAAATCGTAGGAAACCATACACACACACACACCCTTACACGTAGTCGCGACCTAGGCCAATCAGTGTCTACGAGCGGCCGCACGTGATGTTTTCGTGCTCCGCCCCCTCCCTTCGCGTAACGTAGCCGACTGCCCTCGCACTTGTTCGGCTACCATTCATTCCATTTCCAACACTAAATTGTCAAACCTTCGCCGCGCACCTGTGTAACACCTCCCACCTCCCGTATTTAATTCCTCCCACCTCCCTCACAATTTCACATTGCTTGTTGTGCGTGGCATGCTCACCAAGTTCTCTTGATGCGGGGCCGCTCGACTGCGTGCACCCCTCCAAGCGGCTCGTCACCTCCCCTCGTCTGGACCACGTCTGGACACTCGCCAACCGCGGGCGGGATACTTCTCAACCGGCTCCCGAGGGCCAATATCCGGATTGCGCTGTCCGGTCTTCTCGCAGCTCCGTGATGGTCCTGTAGTCCTCAGAAGGGGGCGACGGCAGAGGGGGCCGCGCCGCCGGGCCTCCTCGCAACTGGAGTGCCTGGAAAAAGCAAAAATAAAAAAAGGCGGATCTTAAACAGATCTCAGCAGTGCCTCCAACTTGTCGGGGGGTAAATTCTGCCGGGGTCGGCCAGGCCGTCCGCAGACCTCCGGGCAGGGAGGCCCCAACTCCTCCCGTATATCCCAGAAGAGATAGAGTATGAGACACACACAAGAAGCAAGGTGACTCTGCTGTTTATTATACAAAAACGGCAGGGATGGGTCAAGGATCGTACGCGTCCGTCCTGACACACACACAATCGTGGGGCTCGCAGGCCCTTTTTACCTTAGTATGACACGCTACTTGCGTCACCTTAGAAAGTTAGCAAAAAAAAAAACCTATAGCCACTCTTAATTGGTTGCTCGAGTGGTAGGGTTAGTATAGCATACGTTTAGAGAACAATATTAGTGGACAAGGGTTAGTCAGGTGATATATCTGGGTTGTCCCTACAATTAGATACATGAGAATTGTTACATGAAGACTCCTGATGATTGGTTAATATTAATGGTGTCAGTGATAAGAGCCCCATGTTCTGATTGGTGCGCCCTTGAGCTTCCCAGCCTGGGACCATCGCTGTTCCCAGCTCTCGGTGTACCTGTCATTTGCAACAATGTTTCACTATGAGTATGTGCAGACAATGTGAGGACTTATTCATGAGCTGGAAAGCCGACTACTCCCACTGTCGCAGATGTCCATTGACCCTTTTAAGTGTATCTGCCTGTGTCTTGTAGCGAGGGATCCAGAGGCCTTCTTTCTCCTGGGCTTGGCATCCTGTCAGGTTTGGCTTGGTCACGTGAGGTGGGACCGTGTTTGAGGCAGAATTCTGCACAATTAATATTGTTTTTCCACTGTGTGCCTGGTTTAATGTGCAGGTGCGACTTTAACGTTGGTGCGCGGCGTGCGAGGTTGCAACATCGTGCCCTTGATGGTCTGCTTTTGGAATGTGGGTTTGCAACATTACGACCTTGGCTGTCTGCTTTCGCCAGGCTCATTCTGCAGGATCAGCAACCTGACTTTTGTTCTTTTAACGTCCATGGGAGCTCTTGCTTGCGGCCTACTTAGGCCTGGTGTATAGGTGGAACCGTTTGGTGCACAGGCGCTTTAGGTTATAGTATCATATTGTCTTATGACCAGTATCGTGTCTTTGTTATATTTCTCATTATGGCACCTGGGTTTAGGAGAAGCGTAAGCAAGCTCTTTAGATGAGTTCATGATGCGTCTTGCGTTTCTGCATTTTGAGAGCCTATGTGGAAAATAATAAAGATGCACGTCCGTGAGTATGTCTGTCGCCTACGTCATAGCACTGGGTATATTCTTCGTGTAGATTGGTGCGGCAGTGTCCAGTGTGTATATTGGCACAGGTGTGCTGACCGTTGGCTAGGTCGTCATGGCATCTCTAACGACGTGTAGGTTTTAGTCTAGTTGATCCGTGCCGCAGGTATCGGCATGGGCAGGGCGGCCTGCTGGGCAGGCAGATGGACACATACGTATGTTCCTGTACCAGGGTATTTGGTCGTCTGGTAGATGGGCAAACTCTTCTCGTGGTGGGTGTCTGGGCCGTGATCCTTTAGGCCAGGCGCGAGAGGGGAAGGACGGGAGCCTGTTTTTCCATTCTCCCACTTCACCCTTTTTTGATATATAAAAATCAAATAACATTTTGCGTTGAAAAAGATAATTGAAATGTATTAATGGTGGAGGTATTAGAACACATCCCATAGAAAGCTCTGGCAATGAAAAGCAAAACCCCAGGGTTATTGTGGGGATGGGCCTGCAATCACCTTAACCCAAAACAGACCCACCACTTAAGAAGCGAGTACAGGGTTGTAAAGCAAGTTTATTGTGCAAAAGCTTTTGGGGGTGGTTAGATGGTGTTGCAGGACCAGACTGACACAAGTCTCAACAATACAACATCAGTTGGCACTTTATATACATTTTGCAACAAATTAAAACACTCACAGATACTTTTACTGCCAACCACCCAACAAATATGATTGGACAAAATCTCTTCAAATGAATCCCATCTGTTACCAATTCTTCTATTTTCATCGGCCAGGCTCATCTCCATTATCATCTTCAGATCATTTTCAAAACACTCCTCTTCTTGGGATTTGTTTTAGTAGGTCCTAACATCGGTGCATGGTTAGACATTAGTATTGAAAACATAATTGATTACACATGGCCCTGCTGATGTATTTTAGCAAATAGGGGAAGGTCTGCATAAACAGGATTACAGGATTGTCTTTGAACCACAGATTGTGATCTCCATTCCAGACTCCTGGTGCCTTAAAAAAGACCTTCTAATTTATGCAGTCACATACAACCACTGATGACCCGGAAAAACACACTTAACCGTCGGACCCTGGCCTCGGGAATTATGTTTATTACCATCAAACAAATGACTAACCCCCTCTAAAGATTTTGATACAAAGGGCAATGTAAGATTTTTTCCCTTGCAAGGACTGTAAACCTTGCCCTGTTCTTACAACCACATTACTAAGTATCTAAGTTTCTTTTCCATCATGAATGACCAAGCTACTTTTGAATGCTAGCCGTGGAGAATAGCACCCCATTGTATGGATTGGTGTTCATGTTACACTTGCACTTTTAATATTGTATCTTTCTACCTGCATTAAGATCTAATATGTATACATTTTATACAATTGTAACACTAGAAGTGACATATAATTAACTTGCCATCACCCCCGTCATCAATACGGTGAGCGCAACACGAATCCCTCGTAATAAGGGGGACCCTCCTTGACTACCTCAACATTATAATAAGTGTGTATGTTTGCGTTTCGTTTCCCGAAACATAAGCCCCTGGGGGTAGTACTAATATTTGGTACCCACTTATTTGTTGAATATATTTGTTGATTAAAGACCTTTCTGTGGCTACGACATTGCCCAGGAAGAATGATGTTTGATGATTTGAGCCCTTTCTGTGGCTACAACATTGCCCAGTAAGAATGCTTTTTGATGGTTACAAAGCTTTCTGTGGCTGCAGCATCTCCCAGGAAGAATGATTTGGATGATTACAGACCTTTCTGAGGCTGCAACATTGACCAGGAAGAATGTTTTTGATGATTATAGACCTTTCTGAGGCTGCAACTTTGACCAGGAAAAATGTTTTTGATGATTACAGACCTTTCTGAGGCTGCAACTTTGACCAGGAAACATGCTTTTGATGATTACAGACCTTTCTGTGGCTGCAACATTGCCCAGGAAGAATGCTTTTGATGATTTCAGACCTTTCTTTGGCTGCAACATTGCCCAGGAAGAATGTTTTTGATGATTACAGACCTTTCTGAGGCTGCAACTTTCACCAGGAAACATTACTTTGATGATTACAGACCTTTCTGTGGATGCAACATTGCCCAGTAATGGGGAGAGAAGGAGCAAGGGGCAAGAGAAGGAGTGATTCATGAAACTGGTAATGGCTATGTGACCTTTTGGTATCATTAATCGAGAGCGTTAACAAAAGCACACATTTTATACACGTTCTTACAGAAAAATGAAAAACCATGGTTGTAGAGAAAATAAAGTGGTGCCGCAAACCAAGGCCACGTGCTTAGCCAAATGTACAATTAAAGAACATTGCCACAAGTCAAGTGTATTTAGCCACGCTGGCATCCACAAAACGTGCTGTTTTCATACTTATTCACATTTATTTTAATAAACTGTTGATGCTCATTGGATTATGATGACTTCATCGTGGTTTCTTGAGTCACAAAACAGTGATTAAATACGTTACTGCAAGCCTTGCTGGAAACATTTAATTGTAATTGATCGCCTGCGAAACTGCAAACATTTTAGATTCTCTAGGCACCATATATTGCTGATGCTTATCACATGAAGGGAAGTTCTCTGAAAACCCGCCCTCGCTCTCTCCCTCTAGATAACCCATAATAAAAGGTTGTTGTACTTTGGTGCAGACCTATAAGAGTGAAAACCATAGGTGCATTTTCTAATAATTTCCAAATGATTGTTGCCAGCTGCAGTGTCCCATAGAGAAGGTACTGGCCACCAGTTTAGCAGGTGTGATAAGGATTACTCAATAATAGATCAGGGCAACATTTGGGGGACAGATGTTGAGCGATACACTATGGAAGAGAATAGCTTTAACGTCCCCTGATCTGCTGACACGGGGCCTGCCGCCATATTTGCTGCAGTTCAAATCGCAGTATGGGAGCTGGGAATTGACAACAAATTGCTGCGCTGTGCTGCGGTTGCAGTACGTTTTATGAAGGGCACTGTTGATAGTGAAAGGGTAGCGTGAAGGTAAAATTATCCAGTTTAATGTCATCTCCTCTGCATTGTACGCTATTTTCTTTGCTGCCCTGCAGCGCAGGCATCTCACTTTCTCTGTAATTCCCTGTGCGGTTCTTTTTACTGCTGCTAATGGTTGCAGTACACAGAAACAATGTGTAGATAGGTCTTAGCATATGCATGCATGATGTGTAGCTAGGACTTAGCATATGCATGCATGATGTGTAGCTAGGTCTTAGCATATGCATGCATGATGTGCAGATAAGTCTTATCATATGCATGCACAATGTGTAAATAGGTTTCAGCATATGCATGCACGATGTGTAGATAGGTTTTAGCATATTCATGCATGATGTGTAGATAGGTCTTAGCATATTCATGCATGATGTCTAGCTAGGTCTTAGCATATGCATGCATGATGTGTAAATAGGTCTTAGCATATGCATGCACAATGTGTAAATAGGTTTTAGCATATGCACACATGATGTGTAACTAGGTTTCAGCATATGCATGCACGATGTGTAGATAGGTCTTAGCATATGCATGCATGATATTTAGCTAGGACTTAGCCTATGCATGCATGATGTGTAGCTAGGTCTTAGCATATGCATGCACGATGTGCAGATAGGTCTTATCATATGCATGCACAATGTTTAAATAGGTCTTAGCATATGCACGCACAATGTGTGACTAGGTCTTAGCATATGCATGCACGATGTGTAGATAGGTCTTAGCATATTCATGCATGATGTCTAGCTAGGTCTTAGCATATGCATGCATGATGTGTAACTGGGTCTTAGCATATGCATGCATGATATGTAGATAGGTCTTAGCGTCTTAGCATATGCACACACAATGTGTGACTAGGTCTTAGCATATGCATGCACAATGTGTTGATAGGTCTTAGCATATTAATGCATGATGTCGAGCTAGGTCTTAGCATATGCATGCATGATGTGTAACTAGGTCTTAGCATATGCATGCATGATGTGTAGATAGGTCTTAGCATATGCATGCATGATGTGTAGCTAGGTCTTAGCATATGCATGCACGATGTGTAGATAGGTCTTAGCATATTCATGCATGATGTCTAGCTAGGTCTTAGCATATGCATGCACGATGTGTAGATAGGTCTTAGCATATGCATGCATGATGTGTAGATAGGTCTTAGCATATGCATGCACGATGTGTAGCTAGGTCTTAGCATATGCATGCACGATGTGTAGATATGTCTTAGCATATTCATGCATGATGTCTAGCTAGGTCTTAGCATATGCATGCACGATGTGTAACTAGGTCTTAGCATATGCATGCATGATGTGTAGATAGGTCTTAGCATATGCATGCACGATGTCTAGCTAGGTCTTAGCATATGCATGCATGATGTGTAACTAGGTCTTAGCATATGCATGCATGATGTGTAGATAGGTCTTAGCATATGCATGCATGATGTGTAGCTAGGTCTTAGCATATGCATGCACGATGTGTAGATAGGTCTTAGCATATTCATGCATGATGTCTAGCTAGGTCTTAGCATATGCATGCACGATGTGTAACTAGGTCTTAGCATATGCATGTATGATGTGTAGATAGATCTTAGCATATGCATGCACGATGTGTAGATAGGTCTTAGCATATGCATGCATGATGTGTAGATAGGTCTTAGCATATGCATACACGTGAATCGAACCTAAAACGAACAGTGAACTCACAGCGACAGCCTCTAGTTCTGAGCAGGAATGTCACACTAAATTCCATGAGTAAACACATTCGGATTACATCAGTGTTTACAAAAAGGCCCAAACTCCTCTCTCCTGAAAAAAGTTATTTACTTCTGTTTGCCTTAGTTTAATTACTGGCGCATCTCGTGTTGCAACTGTAGCAATTTACAGGGCGAATTTACAACCAGGGTCAGATTATCGAAGCTTTGCACCTGCGCAAGAAAAATGAAATAAATGAAGTTAGTGCCAGATTTGCTGCTTAGGTAACAGGGGGCACACCTGTTTATCTCCAATCTACATTATCCAAAATGTTTCACTTGGGGAATCATTACTCAGGCTGTTATATTCACCAGGTTTATTCCATAACATGAAAATAAATGTAGCAAACACATTTCTTTTTATGCCATGCAGCAAACATTGTACACAAAAAGTCATATTCATGTTTGCACTAGTGCAAACGTTTTTAGATAATATGCATTGTGACAAAACCTGTTTCCGCCTATCAGTGTTATCAAAGCATTACTTAATTGTTAGCAGCGTGGTAAATGTTAGATAATCTGCCCCCTGGGTGGAGCAGAGGAAATGTACATGCAGATTGGAACAGGGGAAATGTGTAACCGGGGTACACAAGGGGCAATTTACAAGAGTGGAACTGGGGAAACTTCCAGCTGGTGTGGAACAGGGCCAACCTACAATGAGAGTGAAACAGGAGCAATTTACATTAGCACCCCAGGTGGGGGCACAACCAATCAGGTTCCACGGATCGCGGGCTGAAACCTGTAACTCAGCCCACGTTCCAAGGAACCCACGGGCTGCCTCCCTCGCCGCGGGCCGCCATATTTTCACCCGGCCTCCCTCGCATCTAATTTTTTAAAAATGTGTTCGATATTTTATTACCAACCTCCTCCCCACTTACCTGACAGATGCAGCAGTGGCGTCCCTTTGAATGAAGGAAAATACTTTTTTTAGGAACCCGAGTTACTGCTTTGGTAACCCGTGGTGCTAATGGCATTAATCCCCCGCTCCAAGCGCTGGAACGGGGGTAACCAGCCCGATAACTTGGGCTGCCGGGCCATTACCGCCCATTGTAGCCCATGGAACAGGGGATTAATGCCACAATCATGGTAAACAGGTACACAGGGAATACATCTTTTGGGCCTGTTTAGTGAAAGAATCATTATAATCCGAACCATCATTCTTAGCCCATGTCTCTGCTCCAGATGAAATGGGATCCTGCAGTTTCCTCCGTCGGCATGCAGAATCCCAAATGTGCATCAAAGTGATAGAATCACGGGAATGCATATTCTTGCACAATATTGACCAAACCCCCCAAAGAAGCTGGGTAACATAGCGGGAAGGAGAATGTCATGGAAGCCCTAGGGAGCTAGTGAGGGGGACGGGGGTTGCAGTAAACAGTGCAATGGGGAGTGGGACCACAGGCACATTTGGGATCCTGCATCGCGGGATTGTGCAGGCAGGTCGAGACTGGAGCATGGATCCTTTGCAGTTAGATCTCCTGTCTTGATGCAAGTCACTTGATTTAACTAGATCTGCGTGCTTGATCCCAGTCTTCTGATGCCTTTTGTATTGCCGGATGCCGCCTTTCCGGCACTCAACAATGAGCTCCATCGATGGGCGCACTATAATCCTGCATTCTTGTATTTACACCCCCCACTTCACCAAATTGGGAGCTTCTTGAAATGCATGGGCAAGTTAGAAAAATGCGTTATTTCTGCATCCCCCAATTCATGAAGCGCGCTTGTGCTTGCCAATTTCTGCTGCAGCCGGAAGGGAATGTGTAAACAATGGTGTCGGGCAGGGCGGTGGATGTACTTCTATGCACATTCCTTATTTAAAGAGAATGATGCATGCATATGTGCTGCACTGGCGCGTCGTCCCCTGCGCAGAGTATGACACCTTTTCTGACCACTTTTTGCATTACCAAAATATTGTACTGCCTGTTTACGGAAGCCGTGTGTTGGTGAACAGGTTTACATTTCCACCCCTTACTTGGGATGGAAATGTAAACATAGAACTGCAGGCGACTGGCCCTTTAAGTCGCACCTTAACAACTGAGTGGACGGTCAGGGGCCCGCTAACATCGACAGACCAGTCTTTCCAGGCTCGTGGGTGCTGTGCCTGCGAATAGCTGTACTTGCTCAGACCAAATGTTTACTCATTTAAGGCGAGTCAGGCCATGCAGGAAACTGAGAACATTCCCGCCACTTCCACAACACGCAAGTCCTCTTTGTGAATATGTGTCATTGACTGTGTTGTGGAATGGTTACACGATGCAGGGCGCATGATGTGATATGCGAATCCGGCGCTTCTCTCACCCTGCGCCTCACGTGTTTGTGAACCAGTAAGTACTGCTACATACAACTGCACATTTACGTTTCAAAAGGAACTAGGTGTAAGAAAATAAATGTGTGTTCTCTGTTCTGCTAGCCTGTTCATTTCTGGATGTGTCCTGCCACTGAAGAAATGAGCTTTGTGCTGCATGCATATTAACCTAGACCAGAGGACTCCCAGTGGTGTCTCTCAGTAAAAAGTAGCACTGCCCTCTTAGACAAAGAGAATTACCTAGAGAAAAGGTTTGCATTTGGGCTAATTTGCATACCCACAATGCCTTGCTGGTGTGGCTCAGAACTGGAGGTGCACTTCCAGGGATGGCTACTAGGTGGCATTGTGGAGCGTGTGACTTGGCTCACATGGACTATCCTACTTTCACTGACCTGAAAAGAGTCAGAGTCGGTCTTAAAATACCTGGCGCGTGCGCGACTTGTTGTGACTTCCTGCTGCTTTTCTGGTTCAGTGTAGGGGATGCAATCAGTGTGCCTATGATTCTAACAGCCCTCTTATTTCTTCCAGATGCAAAGAGTTTGGCTGAAATGCTGATGAGGTAAGAAACACATTTAATTCCATCTCAAGTGTGAAATCCTGTTGCTGCTCAGGCACTGGTGCGCTGGGCCTTCCTGTCTCCTTCCATTCCGCAAGCAAGTCTTCTTTATTGCAGGAAGAGTTTTCACACATTTGATCCAGAGGTTTAGCAGAAAGGAACTCCTTCTTAACCTTTGTTGGGGTGAGTCAGGGGGGTTGCTAGGTCGGGAAATGATCCACGGCTATGTAATGTCGGGACTATCTGGACTCAGGGCTAGCAAGCCTTTTGTTTCTAGCCCTTGAGCGTCTATCTGCGGCTACAACCAAAAGACCTGGGTTATGTCCCCCTAGCCAACCCTAGCAACGCCTCTGGGGTGAGTAGATGGATTTCTGATGCAGTCACACCCCTGCCCACTTCTATCACTCTGTCTGCCCGTCTACCCTCCATCCCCATCTCTTTCTCTCTCACGCCCTGCCTCTCTCGCCCCCTCCCCAGCAAGCTCTGACTCTCTCTCTTGCTCTCTGTTGGGGTCATTTGAGAAAATTGGCACTGGAGGCGACCACATCCATTTGCACTTCTGTGCAAAAGGTTGCCTCCATGCACTTTTCAACTTTTCAACCACATAGTAAAAAAGTGAAATGTACAATGCAGGCAATTTCACCACACTTGTCCAGTGCTGCTGTCAAAACGTGTACATGCTGCCTGCAATTAACGTTCGCCGGAGAAATGTACAATGGTTTCCTATGAAATTCATCTGCTTTTGCCAGGTGTAAAAGTCTTGCGGATACTATAGGAAGAAATTGGTGTAACACGAGCGTGAAAACACCTGCTGGTCTTACCCCATGTGGTGTTTTATGGTGGACCAGGGAAGCATGAATGACATGGTCTGTCTGTGCAACGCCCCCACCCCGCCTCAAGAAAAAAAAAATGAAAACTCCCCATGATCACTGCAGAACATTTTAAGACAGGCTAGCACATATATGCCCATCTAATTACCTTCTTTAACGCTTCCTTGGAAAAACCAGCCCCTCCTGGTCTCAGAGATATAAATATATATGTACGCAGACCCACACACATATATATAATCTAACTTCAGTTAAAGGGGGGTTATGGGTGCAAACAAAACTCAGCCACTGCCATCATAATACATGGCCATGTGTACTGCTGTTGACAACTCTCTGTGTGCTGGTTCCTCCTGCTAATCAGCTCTTCCAATTATTTATTTACAGTGATGACATATTTGTTGGCTGTCACATGAAATGTGCCCAGGGAATGCACTTTGTCCATGCCCATTCCCCCAAACCCAATCATAGTGACCACTTGCCAGGGCCATTGGTGAATTTTACAAAGGCATGCCATTTAACCCTAACCCATGCTCCCACAAGCCACCCAAAGGGGGCCCTGGCCCTAGATATTGCCCCACCCTGGGCCCCCTCAAGCCAGCCATACAAGGCAGAGACCATGGGGGTCATTACGACCTGGGCGCAAAGGGATGCCGGGCACCAGTAATGACACCGGTGCCAGTATTCCCTTTGCGCCCTATTCCGAGGTCCCTTTGTGGGTCCCTCCCTTAACGCCTGGTTTTACCAGGTGTTATGGACGGGACCCGCAAAGGGATACCAGGGTCAATAACGGTACCGCAATTTGCAGTACCGTTATTGACGCCTTCCCCCTTCCCATTGAGCCTTATGGGGGCTCAAATGGGAATGGGGAATGGCTTTTCAAATGGGGACTTACCGGTCCCGCAATGGTTGGAATAGACCGGTAAGTCCCCATACCACCAAGTCGGTGGTGGTACCGGTATTGGTGCTGGTCATGGCGCTAATAGCGCCATGACCAGCACCAACCTCGGAATGAGGGCCCATGATTTGAAACCATAAGCATTGATAAGTTTAGAAAGGAATGACTATTGGTCATTCCCGGGACCTCTCAAAGCCACCTGTAGTCAGTTTGCCTAGGTCGGAGCCCAAAAGCTGTGTCCCAGGCCCCCAAGCCACTCATAGTGGCAATTGCACATGCTCTGGGCCCCCAACGTACCCATAATGAGCATTGTGCATGGCCAGTGGTGACAGCCAGTGGCCACTTTGGCATTTCTCTAGGATCCCCAAGGCACTGTAGTGGGAAGTGGCCAGGGCCAATGGTTGCTTTGCCTGGGTCATAGCCTTTGTCCATGCTCTGGCCTCCAAAGTCACTCATTTTGGCCACTAGCTGCCCTTAGTGGAACAAAGGCATATTGTACAATAGTTAAAAAAATAAGGAAGTAAAGCAAGAAAATAATGACATACTTCTCTGTAAGATATCTGAGATGCTCAAACTCTAAAATATGACTTATTGCAGATTTAGGAAAACTTGGAGGCAGAAGCCTCGGAGCAGCGGGATCAGGACTTTGGAATAGTTTACTGGTCACCATTAGAGAAGTAGATCATCACTGCCTGCCCCTTCTGCCTTTCCTCTTCATGAAATCCCATGGGCTTGACCGTTCATCATACAGTTCTGCAGTCTTCCTTGTCTTGTAGACCTGCTTCTGACAAGTCTCCCTTTCCCTTGACACTAATTTAGTGTACTAACTACCATGCTCTTAAGCCAATGTGTTCCATTGTGATGAATCAACTTCCGGGGCACGTTAGCCGAGGGGTGAATATTGGTTTCTAAACCATCAATCAGCCCAACACCTCGAATACACCAGAACGGATCCAAACAGATTAGAATAACAAGCAAATTATAAACCTCCTTGTTCAATTTTGGTAATGTGGTCGGAACGGCAGCCTTATCTCCGAAAGGTCGTGGATCGTTGGTTATTTGCAACACAGTGAAAATACAATTATCACCAAATGATAAAAGGGAATGTCCAGTCATGGTCTGGATACTGACAGGAGGGTAGTCGGTATGATTAATAGCCACAACAGTTTAAGTTTACTTGGCTTCAGCTCAAAGGGAACAATGGGCCTTAATATGTCTCTAGGGGACTTCTGTGTAGGAGCAGGAGGTGCAGAACCACAATATACCTTCTGCTGTAGGTGTTCTTGGTGATCGAGAGGGTTGAGTCGGCTTCAGGTCTCTTTGCATGCTTCTGTGACAGATTTCAAGATGGGAGTCTGCTGCAGGTATCAGGCAGCAAGACGGTTCGGCGAGCAAAGCTGAACGAATAGCTGCAGGCTAGCCTACATGGCGGTTCAGGAGCAGGAATCAGTATATCAGTGCTGATTAGCGGTTCTGAAGCACTCGTTGAGATGTCTCGGATGTCTTTAAGTGACGACGGCTTGACAACGGTCAGCGCTGCTGTCGGTTGCGGATCGAGGAACTCGACTGTCTCGACAATGTCCTTTAAGGTAGACGTTCATAGATGCTGGTCGAGGCACTTCTACCAGCTTCTTCACTGGGCTTGTGTCATCCTTTGAGGAGGATGGCCCACAGCTATGGAGTATGTTGCAAGCAGCTGCCTTGTCCTTGGGTTTAGGTTCAGAGACCTTTTGGCACGTCCTATCCAGGAATCATCCATGAGGCTTGCTGCAGAACTTAGCAGGACACGCTGTGTGCTGGCTGGGTACCGTTTCTGGAGCTGAGTTCGGTTTCTCCCTTTGTTCCCTGGGGAAGGTTTAGGGAAGGGATCTTGCTTCCCTCTTTTGATATTCTGGCCATCCATCACTGACAAAATCTGTAAGGCAGACTGTACCTTCAGCCTGGGTCCCAGTGTGCATTCTTCTTTTGTACTTCTTGTGAAGACTTCAGATGATCAGCCAAAAGAGGATTTCATCCTTCTATTAAAGCCAAGTGGGCCACAGTGATGGGTATAGGCTAAGCCTACCTGTTCTGATCTTGATGGTCGTGCAGATTATTGAACCTCCATGCCCAAGTACCGCACAGACAGAAAGGATACACTGTCTGTGCAATCTTTGAGGCCACAGGTGTGTTGAGCCGTCAATCAGGTAGCAGGAACGCCGGAAGGACCCCTGACCGCTGAAAGGCAATAGTTAATGGTTAAACATGAGCAGTGCAATTGATACGGGTAGCGGGTAACAATCAGTATTAACAAGGCTTACCCAGGAGTGTTGCAAGTGGTGTTCTAAATGTGGTAAGAGCCACAGATTGTTGGTAGTGGTGAAAGAAGCGTTCTGCACGGCTCGAAGGTGGGACACACCTGGGTCTGATGTAGATGGACCAGTAAGGCAGGAAGTTCAAAAACCAAGTTCCAAGATTCTAGATTCAGAGAGGATAATCCAAAGGCAGTCCAAGAGTGTTCCAAGGTCAAGGTGCCGGGGAAAACAAGGTGGAGTCCAAGTAACAGGAATCCGAGGGGCAGGCAAGACAAATCCAAAGAACAGTCCGAGGTCGCAAAATCCGTGATCAGAAACAGGTAAACCAAGGCGCTACACAATCCTCAAGAGATCAGCTGTGAAGCGCTGTACCCACGTTGCCAAGATGCTTTTAAACTGATTAAGTAACCACGTGATGTGTCTCACAGACGTGTGAGACGTGACGTGGTCACGGAACGCTGTTGCCGTGGGAGTCTCCGTGGGCGTGACCAGCCGTGAGCGCGCCTCCATGGTAACTGCCAGCGAAACAAAGGACGGTAGACGCCGGGGCTACAGGCTGGTGTCCTCCTACGCCAGGCAAACTGCTGGTTCTTTCTATGTGCAGGGACTGCTCTTGTTGTTAGGTGTGGTGTGGGGCTTGTGGTTGTGTGATTCTTAATGGGGCGAGCAACGGGAGACGTAACACTACCTTAATGAACAAATCCCAGGGTCCCTACTAACAATCTCCTGTATCTGTGAGGTCATAACCAGAGAGCTTTGCAACAGGAAAGGTAAGAGGGTGAAAACAGAAACAAGTTGTGCCCCAGAACTAAAATGTTGGAAAACTTGTCTCAGCAGAAAGATCTCTGGCCACACTTCCTTGTGATATTATGTCCCATGCATTTTACAGTCTGTTGTTGTTCAAAGAGTCTCTCTGGTTAATGGTCCTCTCTATGTGGTCCCTGTTAAAGCGGCAGGTCTGCCTTTTAGCTGCGGCAAGACCAGACTCTCTGGCTCCTGCAAACCACATTCTCGTGCCTTATGAATGGGGTCCCCCTAGCAGGGTGGCTTACTGTAAATACACAGTCCCAGACATAACAGCTCACTGTTATTGATACTGAGGGTGGGAGCTGGCTTCAGGTTGACACATTTACATATAAATGGTTTGGGGGTTTCCTGTCTCTTTCGTTAACCTTTGCAGCCAAGCCCCATGTGAGGCTGTTTGAAACACCCTCCATTGCTATTTTAATCAGTGCCACCAGCTACAGGGCCTAACAAAAAAGCAGGGGGGATACATGGAGCCTTTGTAAGTAAATCAGGCTTCCCATGTTAGGGCGAAGGTTGGCCCTCACCCTTTCTGGAGATGACATGGTGCACTCCTAGCTGTCACATTCCAACTATATATGACAGGGCAAACTGATCCTGTATGCTGTGTCGACCGAAAGTACACACAGCGTTTGTCATGGTGTGAGCATAGGAAAATATGTGTGGATTAGCCCCACACATTTTGCTAAGGTTGGTCTACGATCATTCCATTTAATAAAACATTTCAAAAAAGCTCAGGCGAGCGCACTACCACCATGCTCATGGTCGAATTCTTTACATCTATACACTTTGCGTTGTGCTAAGTTCTTATCTCCACTACTCTTCCTGCACTTTACAGATCTGAATGCCCTGTGAGCCTGTGAAAAGTCGGTTTCCAATCCCCTATTTCTACTGTTCTGGCTGCAGCATGAAACTGCACTGTGCGTGGTTAGCACCTTACAAACACCAAATAAAATAAATGTCTTGGCCGGTCTGGTTTTTGAGACTTGTGCAGGGTGCACCACCAGTTCAGGGTAGGGGCTAGGTGTGTACTGAAAAAATCTCAAGTAGATACTTTCAAGATATGAATTCCGAAAACAAAAGAAATGCAAAAATGTACCTTAATTTAGCATTGTTCTTGTGCATGTAAATGTTCATGAAACTCAACCACATTCGGCATGAGTGTCCAGATGTGCAAAGATCAGAAGCTTGCCAAATGTCGTGAACTTTCATGGGCAAAGTCAAAGGTTACTGATAAAAACAATATTATGTTTTAGTGTCATTACCACAACACCACAATATTACCTTTTTAAATAGCACTTAGTACCAGATCACCCATGCTTCTCAGTGCTGCAACAGTAGATATTACTAATTTAATGGTACTCATTTTATCGACCTCGAAATAATGAAAGGCTGAGCTTGCCCTGCAGGATTCATACCATTTTCCTGCAGGCTGAACGCAGATGATACCCTCGAGGTCTTCGCTCTGAGCCATCTTGCTGCCATGTGGCCATGTGAAGGACTGCACACTTGTAAGCAGTCCTCTCCAAGCAATAACGATGTCTTTTGTTAATGGGCAATGGGCTTAAATATAACACTGACATCAAGTTGGGTCTAGGTTTCCTTGTTAAATTTGCACCCATTAAAAAAAACAAATCGTTATTATTATTCTATTTATTGAGCATGGACCTAGTTTCAAGAAGTGACAGAGTGCTTTACAGAGGTATACACCAATAGAGATACATAATTGAGCACTTTTCAGAGGTAACAACAGAACAGATAAACAGCGGGGGATCGGTTACAGAAGGGCACAGAGGAGGGGTACAGCTGTACCGAGTGCTGGGGAGGAGGGGGGCGGGCGCTGTCTAGTGAGTCAGGTGGCGTGAGGGGTGAGGTGTTGGCCTAAGTGGTGAAATCATGAATGCCACATGCCATGCGTCTGCTTGCCCGGTTGCCATTTCCACAATTTGCCTTGGAATTTGGCTGTATAATTACACCAGCAAGAACATGTCGGTATTCCATGGGATATCAAGCATCTCAGCCGCATGAAAATGGAACCCGGTCGCAGATGCATGCAATTAGGTTATGTGAAGCAGATGGTGACGCGATGTCCATCTTTATGCTCTGCTCCCCTGCTCCGTCTAACGGAGGCATACAAATCACACATCTCATAAACTGCTGGCGGTACTCTGTCTCCACCAATCAATTACGATCCATTTCCTGCTATGAAAATGATCCTTTACTAATACAAAAATTACTGAGCAAGGGCTCATATAATTGCACTCGGTTGGACCAGTCTCATAAGTAATCCATGTTCCACCCACCGCACACCCACAATCCATTTCAGGAAGCCATTTTTAGTCTATGCGAGTTCAAAGATCAAGACCCCATTCCTTATTCCAATTGAATGATGAACATAAAATGCGATGATGTGTTATTGATCCAGCTTGTGAAGGTGCTCCAATATCGCTTTGGCCATTCGATCTGGGTTTTGTGCGCTATATAAATAAGTAAACAAATAAAGATATAGGAAAGGGGGAAAAGGAGCCAGACTCTTATCTTGAAAAGTGCCGCTGGTGTGTCCTATTCTTGATTCCATTCACTGTTGGCTGATGATTGCAAAATCCGTTTAATAAATGCAGATTCGGCCAATAGACCATTAAACACATAATCAAATGGACAAAAAAGCATGTGGATTTTTGGAGAACATAATCGAATCTGAAGATTTTGAAGATATCATGATTTATAAAAATCTCTAGGGCTATTGATCTCATTTTGCAATTGAAGTGAAACTAACACCATTTACAAGAACCTTTGTGGACAGTGAAATATTTTTTTAAAAAGCCAAGCCATGGAATCACTGTGAAAACACTAGCATTCTCACTTGCCAAATGGCCAGCCATGTGCCTCAACATAGGCAGGCAATGCCTGGGCTGCAGATAGGAAGCTGCGTGAGCAATAGGACATGCTGTTCTAGAGCAACAATGCAGCAAGGCTGATGCATCTAAGTCAAAGATCATTGTCAAATTTCACAATCCTGGACACATTTCTTCTCTTCCAGGCTAATCGCAATGTAAGGTGCGGTTGATTCCTCCAAAACTAACATTGAGAACCTGGGGGCTGCATCTGGAAAAGGAACTTGGCACGGAACAGCCGTGCTTGCATCGTATTCCCATGGCCCCTTCTGTAATGCCCAATGCAGCAGCATGCTTGTCTCATGAGGGCCAATCTCACATTTGGGTTAGGGGAATAACCCATTAAAATGAAGGAGAGACATACTAATGATGACCAGTATAGTATAGTGTGTGTGTGCAATGTGTGACTTTGCTTGCATGCATGTGTGTGTTCTGGGACATGTTATGCTACTATGCTTTTGTACTGCAATGAATCACGACCGTAGCAGATTTCAAAGTGCTGGATCCTTGGACCTGGTGTACCGTGCCCCAGTTTGGGTTTTACAGACCATAGTCTGCTGGGAAGAATAGCATCAGCAAGGGTGAAGTGGGAGAAAAAGAGGGTAAAGAGTTTGCAGACACAATGAGGAAGCTTGAAAGGGCTAAGTGCTTGTGCTATTATGGATGCATGTTGGTCCATTATATATGGACTATCTTCTAGAAGGAGGCGACACTAAATATTAAGGGTTGAGCTAATACAGCAATAATACCTGAGCTGGCGACCTGGATCGGGTGATAATGGCCCTGGCCCACGTTGAAGGTGCAAGCAAGGCGTGGGCCTTAACAATGGGCCTTGATTCCATTACCGCCCGATGCAGCCTGCCGACGAGGGTATTATTGCTATTAGCACCTTGGGTTTTTAATTCATGGTGCTAATAGAAATGTGTTTGTTTGAATTAATGGCGTGCACCAGAGGCGTTGCTGCGGGGGCAGAGGGGGCTATAGCCCAGGGTCTTTTGGTTGTAGCCCCGGATAGAAGCTCTGGTGCGACAACCAAAATTCTAGCTAGCCCTGAGTCCTGCCAGTCCGGACATTAGCTTAGCCCCTGAACTTTTCCAGACTTAGCAACACCCCTGGGGTGCACGTTTGCGGCATCCCGTTCATAGAAACATAGTCACCTAAGAGGGCCATCATCATAATGGAAGGTGGGCCTCCATGCAGAGCCCCTCTTCCATTTCCATGGCGGCCCAGGTTGTGGCAGTGGTAGCGATACAGGCGCCAAAGCAATCAGGTAAGCGGGGTGAGGTGGGGCAAGGAGTGGAAACCTGAGATGGGGGTGGGGGCATAGCGGGGCGGATGCTCGCAGCATCCAGAATGCTTGGAGCACAGTCTTGGATTGTGGGATTCAGCCAAGGATCCGAGTAAGATGATGGTCTGCGGCAGCGGCCCGGGTGCTAATATAGGCAATAGGATTCCAAGGAATGTGGCCAGCTAGTTCTGTGACAAATCTATGAGGTAGATAGTCTTTGGATAGTCTTTGGTGAAACTGCCAAAAACATGGCGTACCTGTCAATAAAGCAAAGAGATGTGGCTAGTCAAAGGCTTCTGACCAGTAAAAAGCAATGACATCCAACTTCGTAAAGCTGGCTAGGTTGGGGTAGAAGAACCCCACTGTAGAGGCAGTCATAGGCAGAGCGGAAGACACGTTCTAGAACATGGCACATGTGGATTATGTGTGTGTATTTGACTAAGAAGCATACTAACGCGTGGCCATCTGATTGTTTTATTGACAGTAAGAACACCAGGACCTCTGACACCCTGAACAAGCAGCAGACACTACGGATGCACATCGACATCCCGCGGGCCCAGCTTCTGATCGAAGAGCGAGACACCATGGAAACAATAGGTACCCTGGCTGTGTAATAACTATGTGGCTTTCATAATAGCAGAGTCTTGCAGCGGGCTTTTGGTCTGAAATCAGATTAACCTGAAAACATGAATGACTCTCCAAGTTTTAAATAAGATTACATTATGTTTTCAACTTTTGCCTTAGAAAAGATTTCTGGTTTCTCAAACCTCACCCTGACAACCCCAAATTAAGTATTGACAGGGAAAGAGCATTATATATGATGAAACTGACATGTCCAGTAGATGCGGGGTGCTCTCCCGTGCAAGTGTGAAGTGCCTGCCTGCATCGCCTAAATGGTCATCTAATCCTTAGCCCATTTTATCAACTCATAACTGGAAACAAGACCCTCCCCCCCATTTCTCCCACCCTGACATAACTAAGGGGGGCTGCACTTGCTTCCCACCCCATCCAGAATACTCTCAAAGACTGGCTTCACTACCCATGTCTAGCTGCAAAACTCTGTAGCCCAGGCAGCAGGCCATCACTAGGCATCCGATGAAACTGGTATGCAAGGAAACAGAGCAGGAAACAGGCCTTCTCTTGCTATGCCCCTGCCTACTAGAACACCATCCCGGTGGCAATCGTGCCCTCGCCAATGCTCTTCCAGTCAATAGATAGTTGTCCACTAGGCTCCATGCATTCCCACATCACATCCCATGCCGTGGCCGGTACATCTCACGCCACATATAGTAACTTTCAGCAATACATGTTGTACCAATATGTATTAACTCTTTGATTGTTGAAATTAGCGTGTTTGGCTCCTCCTGTGCTCACCTGACCTGTCCTACCTAGATGCCAGTAAGCGGAACTTGTGTGGAAAAGAAAACGCCGATTGATTGAAATGTTTTGGGGAATGAGCAAATAACTGCAAACAACTGAACCTGTGATTCTCATGAAGCAATGAAACAATTGGAGGTGAAAGTGCTGGTGTAACACTCTGGTAATACCCTCTGCTACCCAACCCCACATACCTGAAACAGTGAAGTAACAGAGATCCAACGCCCAGACGGACTCCACATATGAAAGGGTAATCCCCACCTCAAACTTCATTATCCCCGATTTCTATGGGTTCTCCTTCCTCTCCCGGGTACACATCAAATCAAGGGGTTATTGTGTCAGAGTGCTTATGCTGCTCATTCATGCCAGTGGTAAAGACTCCCTCCGCAGCATTCCATTCACCCCCATACAGGGAGGTAAAGGGAAGGATAGTAGATACTGCGGATATGTAGGGGTAAGGTAGATACAAAGGGGATACCCTCTAAAAATAAACAGAGTGCAGGTGTCTTTTGCACTGTAACAAACAAAGCACCAGTTACTCATAGATCCTACAAAATCCCTGTGCTTCATCATACCTGGGATACAGACTAAGCTCCTCCCAGTCGGCCAATCAGGTGACATTTTTCAGAGGATACATGCACATCTCTGGCATACAGACTCAGTTCCCCCAATCAGGCAAGCGTGTGAGAGGTTTCACATGATGTTGAGATGTCTCTTTTCTATGTGCATGTAAAATGGCACAGATCCTTAATGTTTGGCTAGTAATGCAAGCATGTGATATGTTTCAGATGAGGTAGAGACATATCTGGGTTACAGACTCAGTTCCCCAGAACACACAATCATGTGATATGTCTCAGATCATGTATGGATGTCTCTAGGATACAGACTCGATTACCCCAATCAGATATGCATATGATATGTCTCAGATCATGTATGGATGTCTCTAAGATACACGCTCAACTCTCCCAATCACGAACGTATGAGATATGTTTCAGGCAATGTTGAGATCTCTCTTGGTTACAGGCCTGGTTCCCGCGACCAGGGAAGCATGTGATATGTTTCAGGTGATTTATGGATGTCTATAGCATACAGGCTTGGATCCCCCTATCAGGCATGCATGTGATATTCTTCATATGATGTATGGATGCCTCGAGTATACAGGTTTCAGTCCCCAGTCAGTCTTGCATGTGATACGTTTCAGATCATATATGGATGTCTCTAGAATACAGGCTTGGTTCCCCCAATCAGGAAAGCACGTGATATGTTTAAGGAGATTTTGAGATCTCTCTGGGTTACAGGCTCGGTTCTCCCACTCAGGCTAGCATGTGATATGTTTCAGATGATGTATTGATGTCTCTAGGATACACACTCAGTTCTCCCAATCAGGCATGCTTGTGATATGTTTCCGATCATGTATGGATGTCTCTAGGATACAGGCTTGGTTCCCCCAGTCAGGCATGTGTGATATGTTTCCGATCAGGTATGGATGTCTCTAGGATACAGGCTTGGTTCCCCCAATCAGGCATGTGTGATATGTTTCCGATCATGTATGGATGTCTCTAGGATACAGGCTCAGTTCTCCCAATCAGGAAAGCACGTGATATGTTCAATGAGATGTTGATATCTCTCTGGGTTACAGGCATGCATGTTACATGTTTCACAGGCCGTAGAGATGTCTCTTTTCTGCTTGCCAGAAAGATGGCACAGATCCTTAATGTTTGGTCTCCTGCACTGTTTCTTTTGACACACTGACACACTGCAGAGCTGTGTGAGCCTCCACTCCGAGCGCCTAATGAGGTGAAAATGCCAAAAGGCTTTCTCTAGGATTAGAGAATAAATGGCCGTGGAGCCGTAGAAAGTGAACGTGTAACCCGCAGAGCAGTTGGCATGTGCCTCTGTAGCTTGGCAGAGCTTCACACACTTCCCTGGCAATGCAGCAAATCCCTGCCCTCACCTGAAATGTGCACAACTGTGCTAAGCCTTTATTAATTTGGTGTTCTTTCTCACTAGAGCCTTTTTTGGGCAATCCGTTGTAACCCTATCCTTATACAGGGTTGTCCTGCACACGGCTTATTTGCAAAGTTTAAGAGTGACTGTAACTAGAAGCAATTAAGCAAGCTCTATTCCTTTGCTTATTTTATTTATTTGTATACATTATTGGAGTTTTGTAAAGCACTAGATTGTTTGCAAGCCACCACTAGTTAAGCAATGGGTTCACCTTGGTCTTAATCATCCTGCGCCCACTGAGAACAAGTGTTTTTTTCCCCTAGGTCATAATTGTGGGAACATAACCTTTATCATGATAGGTCAGAATTAGCACCCATTTGTTCTCTGGAGGAAACTTACTTTGATATTGTGGGCAACTTGCAGAATGTTTGCCAAATCCAAAATGAATTCCCCCAGTTGTTTAGTGCAAGGACAGCCCAGGTTCTCATTGGGTTATGTTCTGTTCTCGCCCTCAGCCAATGCTTTGCTTACATTGACTTGTGGGTCGGAGCGAATGGAGTCTCTACCTTTGATCACCATAGCAACATCAAGCCATCGATGAGGGAGATGCCATTGCATTCCTACAGAGCTGATCTGCATCTGATTTCAATGACATGCGGCCATGTGAACCCTGAAGTCTTACGATACCCGACGACTGGCAGAAAACTTAATATTAGAAAATTCTGTGATCTGAAGTGAACAGGACGAACAGGTTAAAGTGCAGGTCAGAATGTATGAAGTAGTCAAAAGCAAAGGAGATGCTTTACAATGTCAAGCCAGACCGTCACCTCTGTAGCTCAGGCCATACCTGCTTGAACATGACATTGCTTGTCACAGCAGCAACCCTCCTCTCCCTTAGACATCGTCTGCTTTATCCAATCCCTCCCTTCCCCATCAGGTCACGTGCAGATAGGTTTAACCGGTTCAAGCCTCCTGCCAATCATGGCCTTGGAGCACTCAAAGAACAGCCGAGTGTGGCAGGGACTTCCTCAGGACTACTGAAGGGGGCCAGAGATTTTTGAAGATATGATAGGATATTTATAACGTGCTTAAGCACGTTGCCCCTGAGCTATCCTCCCGAGACATATTTCTTTAAACTGAACTGAGTCAGACCGTGGAGGCAAAGGAATGAGTTTCCATAAGTGGGAGTCCTGCGTGGAAAATGACCAACCCCCAGTACAGACCTCAAAGTAGGGGGTCACTTCCAATAGATTCCTAGCCGGGGAGTGCAGGGCGCTAGTGGGGAAATAGTGTGCAAACAGATCTTGAAATAAACAAAAAAAGGCAAGCACTCCCAGAGGTCAGTGCTAAAAATCAAAGTATATTTATTATCTCAGAAAAGAGCATTTAAATCACATAATAACTAATTGTGGGTTAAAAGATCTTACAATAAAGTGAAACTATTGTTTATAAATGTGGGGAAAGGAGAGTAACAGGGCCGACCATGGTTTCTCCAGTCCACAACAACTTGACTGCACTATGCAATGCCTTGATGAAGCCCGATAAAGGGAGAAACTTTAGCACGTGCCACCACCAGGTTAATGCTGGCTCAAAACACAGCATTCAGGCTGCCAGTTTACCCACATTCCAACATAGCTTATAGGGCATGTAAAGCTGGAGATCTCAACTCGGGCAGTGCCGGGAGGAAAGTCAGAAAGTTAGGGATAACGAGAAACAGATAAATTGTAGAGGTGCTGTGGGCAGAGGATGGAAGGTAATTCCCTTCACACCATGCGCCCTTTCAGATCCGGAAGTATATTTTTGAGAACCCACATGAAACTGTTTTCCAAATGTTAAAGCGGAAAGACCTGTAAGATCTTCAATTCAACAGTAGGCGATAATATGTACAAAATAGGACATGTGCTGCGTTATTATTATTTTTCCTTCTTACAAACTAAAACCCTAGCCCAGAGGTACCAGGGTAATGCAGAGGACAGAAATAGAAATGTACAATCAAACAAAATCATTTACACAATTTAAAGTGGAAAAAGTGAATCGATAAAAGAATAAAACAAAAAGAGCAATAACATACAATTAAAATAAGAAGAAATACATTTGATGAATACACTTAAAAAAGGGGATAGACGAGAGAGGAGAGATGAGTCATCAGAGAGAGCAAGAACTGAAGTAGGAGAGGAAGAAGTCAGGTGGTGGGAGGGCAATCCAGGCTCAAGATGCCGCAGCAGGAACATCCTGGATTGAGAAGCGAGAAGGCCCAAAATGAGGACTTGTCAGTCTTAGAATGTCTCTGCACCTGGTAAGCTTGAACCTCCTGAGATTTACAATTGTACAGCTAAGTACAGCGGTTGTCCCACCACCACTGCCTTATCGGTAATGACACAGATCTTGGAAAGTGGTCTTGAGAGTATCAGGAGCCAGAGGAGAGAAATGAGAGTGAGCTTACGTTTTCCAATGTCTGAGATCAGCTGTAGAAGGTGATACCGCCTTCAGAGGAGCCAGGGGTTGAAGCTGAACGACCCATAGAAACAGCATTTGAATTGTTCGAGTCTGATAAATCTAGAACTTTGATGAAGCATGAAAATCAGAGGGTGGACATTTTATAAAACATTTTCTCAAGGCACAGAAAACAAGGCTAGTAAAGACAGGAGATGTGAGATTTCAGATTAAGATTGGAATCAAGAGCAGAGTCCAGGGATTTTAGATGCTAAACGGTGGGATCCCTGATTCCGAGAGAAGGGAGTGGTGAACGCCTCCAGGGAGGCTAAAGAAGAGGGAAGCCAAAGAAACTCAGTTTTAGAGGGATTCAGTTTTAATGAAAGCAAAGATATTTCACCGATTCTGCACACTGTTACACCAGGGAAACATTGTGCAGGTGTACATTTCCATTGCTTCTAGACACTCTTGCAATGACATATGTGCTTTTATTAGCTTATTATCGGGGATTAATAAATCGCAGACCTAGCTTTGGAATGCGACGGAGCACTTGACAAGTTATAGGAGTAAGTACCGGGCAAGGGAAATAGTCACAAAGAATCAATACAAGGGAGTGGGGAGCTAACAATGGGGGTTGGGGAGAGTGGGCAATCAGGCAGCAAAGGGTCTACAGGCAATCAGGTCAGGAAACAGGGAGGAGCAGATCAGCCAGGCTCAGGTTGGTGAGGAGTGGAGGGATGGTGCGAGCACTTCATTACCTCTTCAATAACATCATTGTACAATTGTCTATCGGTGTGAATATCGGTATCCAGTTATATTTTCAAAAAAATAGTTTCTACATACAAAAGTTTCAAATACAAAGATTTGAAAAAAAAAAAATTGAATGCATTTTTTTTCATGTTACAGGTTTTATTTTAGTTTCATATGAAAAAAAAAGTTTGTTTTAAAAAGAAAACAGGGGTTTGGGGGGGAGCCCACCCATTATCTATTATTTTTTTAAAATGCATTTTGTGTCGAAACTTTTGTATGTAAAAACTTTCACTGTCGAAAAAATCACTATAAACATGAATATCAGTTCTGGAAAGTTGTGTGAAAGGGCCTGGCATCCGAGCAAAATGTGTAATCTGGCCAAAGAAATGCGTTTGTTTGCCAGTGCAAACTGGTGTATAGAATCTGTAAAACAAGCTTAAATGCACCCCCCTGCTCTATATTCCCATCAGCATCCATGTTTCAAAAATTGTTTTTATATGGAAGCAACCCTTAATGTGCAATTTGAGTCAAACCAATTCCCCTCCCGGATTCTTCTGGCAGTTGCGGGGAGGGGAGAGGGGCTGTGGAGTGTGTCAGATCGGGGAGAGACTTATTTGACGGCAAAGCTAGGAATTTCTCAAAACTGGTTCCAAACTATTGCTTATGCTTTCTTATCGCTTCCTCTCTCCTCTCGTTTCCAGATGATCGGTCCACCGTGCTCTTAACGGATGCTGACTTTGGGGAGGCGTCAAAACAGAAGTCCCTGACCGTCACGCATACGGTACATTACCAGTCAGTGTCGCAGGCTACCGGACCACTGGTGGACGTGTCGGATGCCCGGCCAGGAACGAGTAAGTGGGGCTGAAACCCAAGTATCGGCTGGAAATTCTAGGTTTAAGAAAGGTAGATCGGATGTGAGAATTTGTTTGTTGGCCAATGATACGTGCTTTCTTGATCGCACACCATCTCATGAAACAGACCCAAACAGCAGGCCGGTGTCGGGAATCTGTTAATTTCGGACTCACATCCATTGTAAGGCAGGCCTTTGGATTTAGATTGGGTACAGCACAAACATAATTAAACAATGTGTTTTCTATAATGGCAGAATCTGTTTAATTAGGTGACTATGACTATTTACAGTAACAATGCTTTTGGATTTAGATGTTTGAAGTGTTTGCTTCATGAAATCTGTTTCTGGTTATTCATTTCTATTTATTAATTTACTTAAAGAGGAGGAGAAGCCAATGTGCTCCACCCATGTCATCACTTGCCAATATGACAATGTGGTGCAGAGGATAGATACTTATGTGCCGGGGATGAGGGGAGTCTTGGTAGATTTGTTTAAGGCCAGGTGCTCATAAGCATCCCAGAAGACTGGAGGGAGAGAGTTATTAGCTCAGGCAGCCCTGATGGAAAAGGCATGAAACCACCAGTACAGGTCTTAATATGGCAAGAATCAAAGGGACCCAGTAGAGACTGGAGGGAGAGAGTTATTAGCTCAGGCAGCCCTGACGGAAAAGGCATGAAACCATCAGTACAGGTCTTGATGTGCCAAAGAATCAAAAGGACCCAGTAGAGACTTGAGGGAGAGAGTTATTAGCTCAGGCAGCCCGAATGGAAAAGCCATGAAACCACCAGTCCAGGTCTTGATGTGGCAAAGAATCAAAGGGACCCAGTAGATACTGGAGGGAGAGAGTTATTAGCTCAGGCTGCCCAGATGGAAAAGGCATGAAACCACCAGTCTAGGTCTTCATGTGGAAAATAATCAAAGGTACCCGGTAGAGACTTGAGGGAGAGAGTTATTAGCTCAGGCAGCCCTGACGGAAAAGGCATGAAACCACCAGTACAGGTCTTGATGTGCCAAAGAATCAAAAAGACCCAGTAGAGACTTGAGGGAGAGAGTTATTAGCTCAGGCAGCCATGACGGAAAAGGCATGAAACCACCAGTACAGGTCTTGATGAGGCAAAGAATCAAAGGGACCCAGTAGAGACTGGAGGGAGAGAGTTATTAGCTCAGGCAGCCCTGACGGAAAAGGCATGAAACCATCAGTACAGGTCTTGATGTGCCAAAGAATCAAAAGGACCCAGTAGAGACTTGAGGGAGAGAGTTATTAGCTCAGGCAGCCCGAATGGAAAAGGCATGCAACCACCAGTCCAGGTCTTGATGTGGCAAAGAATCAAAGGGACCCAGTAGATACTGGAGGGAGAGAGTTATTAGCTCAGGCTGCCCAGATGGAAAAGGCATGAAACCACCAGTCTAGGTCTTCATGTGGAAAATAATCAAAGGTACCCGGTAGAGACTTGAGGGAGAGAGTTATTAGCTCAGGCAGCCCTGACGGAAAAGGCATGAAACCACCAGTACAGGTCTTGATGTGCCAAAGAATCAAAAAGACCCAGTAGAGACTTGAGGGAGAGAGTTATCAGCTCAGGCAGCCCTGACGGAAAAGGCATGAAACCACCAGTACAGGTCTTGATGTGGCAAAGAATCAAAGGGACCCAGTAGAGACTGGAGGGAGAGAGTTATTAGCTCAGCCAGCCCTGACGGAAAAGGCATGAAACCACCAGTACAGGTCTTGATGTGGCAAAGAATCAAAGGGACCCAGTAGAGACTGGAGGGAGAGAGTTATTAGCTCAGCCAGCCCTGACGGAAAAGGCATGAAACCACCAGTCTAGGTCTTCATGTGGAAAATAATCAAAGGTACCGGGTAGAGACTTGAGGGAGAGAGTTATTAGCTCAGGCAGCCCTGACGGAAAAGGCATGAAACCACCAGTACAGGTCTTGATGTGGCAAAGAATCAAAAGAACCCAGTAGGAAAATAAATGAAGGGTGGCAAGGTCGGGAGACATATGGTTTAATTTGTGCAGCCTCAGGAGGAAGCAATGGCAGGACTTGCATTTGATAAGCAGCACCTAAGGGCAACCCCAAGGTGTCGGGCATCACCCAGTAACTAAGACCTGCTCTAGAGAATGAAGATCTACAGAAGTACACAGTGTGCCTCAAATCTAGCTTCAACGTGATACACACATTATGACTTTGGGTCCACCATATATGACCCATTATGCTTTAAATGTCCTCAAGATGTTCCTTAATACACCTTCATACAGACTGCTGGACACACAGGATTAATGTCAAATAGGTATGTTTTAGGACACCAGATAGCCTGTCAAGTCAAAGGTAGCTGCTGGAATGCATTGGTGGCATGTTTACCAGGCTCTTCTAGGCTACAGGCAGGAGTTGCATTGCTCCAAACAGCTCAGCTTCAGTCTCTGCAGATGGTAGAGAGGAGGACCCTGAGGTAAAGGCTGTGATGCCACCGCTTGGCTTGGTGGTGATGAAGGCATTCAGAGTGACACCTTTTTCATGATGGAGAAGTCAGGCAATACTCTCTTCAGGGATCCTAGGTGGAAAAAGCCTGAGTTAGCCATCTGATTTGCAAAAAGAGGTACGGTGGCTGAAACGCGTGCATGCTGTAGTTAAGCTTCTGAGAGGTCTTTACATTTTACCCACCGGTGGTGGCTCTTTTGAAGTGGTGAAGGCTATGTGCATGTGCTTCCCCCACCAGCATGTTCAGAGTGTAATATTATGAAGATGAGGTTTTTACCTCCCCATATCTTTGGGATGTTCTGCCACATCGTCATGTTAGTGAGCAGAACACCATTGGAAAACAAAGCAGGACAGAGCCCATACAGCTCTACTGGAACCCATGTTATTTATTTATTTATTTATTCATTGTTTTGTATTTGTTGTGATTCAGAAGGAGAAATGTGCCACTTGTACATATGTTTCGCTTCAGGGCACTTTACACAATGATGACGTACTTATGAGACGGAGCCAGGAACACAAGGTTCGATAAGAAAGAAGAGCACATAAGTCTTTCGCCAGATGATAGAAATGTCAAAGTCTGTAACAGAAAGAGAGGGTGGTCCTTTAGGAGGGGTTTAGGACGCAAAATACAAACAAAGTGAAAGCAATCATTTAACGTTGCCTGAGACCTTCCCGAGTGCTTGGCGTGGTTGATGTTCTAGAGCAGTGCTAGGCTCTCTGTAGCTCTCCAGATAGTGTGGCCTGTGACTCCCACGACCCTGTACCATTGACTATGATGACTAGAGGTGGTGGGAGGTGCAGGCCGAAACATCTTGCAGGCACAGGTTGTCCACCAATGTTCTACTCCCTGCTAGTTATGATGGGAAACATGTAAATTAGTTGTGCTTCTCCAGATCTCGGACTCTGACAGGTGCACCCTTTTTATGTTTTCCTTGAAATGTTTGGAACTTTGTCCAATTCTAATTTCTGAGCCAGTATTGTTGCACAGTGCCTACTCTGTTCAGATGAGGGCGTGTTTCTCATTCTTCTTCGTATTCAGTGCTTCTGGTTGCCGCTATCTGTCTGCTACGGACTGGGTGGGCTTGTAGAATTTGACCAAGCCAGGAAGTCTGGGCCTTTAGCCCAGATGCTTCTTAGGTTGATTTATCCGTTTCACAGGTCGTCATTTAAGAGATGCTAAGGCTGGTAATATATGATGCAACTTTTACAGGCCAGAGTTAAGCCTGGCTGCCCTGTTTTGGACTAGTTGGAACTGTTTCAGGAAGTGTCTAGGAAGAGTCAGGTCTAGGGAGCTACAATAGTGATATGATATGATAAAGTTATCTATAACGCGTTTAATACCCAGAGGTTTCTAAGCGCGGACCCGAAGATCGAACCTGTGTGCCTCCGTATCGTCTTGCTTCCAAGGAGAGCACGGTGCCTCTGTGCTATCCTCCCGAGTAAAGTCTAATGCCACGGCTAGTTCAGCTTCATGATACGCATTCAGGAAAGAGTGTTTTGTTGACAGTGGGTAGTTGGTGGAGGGCACTTTTGGTAAGGCTCATTAACTTGTTGAAGGAGGCTGAATTTAGAATTAAAGGTGATCCGTAAGTTCATTGCGGTTTCAGAAGGGTGGGTTGGACTTCTAGAGTCTTCGGTCTTGTGAACAGTAAGTCAGCCTGAGGGCTCACTTATTATATTAACAGCAATGTTGAGTAATATCCCTCGGTAACACCAGATCATACTTAAACAACATATTCCTTTCAGAAATAAACCTGGAGACGAGTGAGGGAGCAGAATCCCGGGAGGAACATATGTTTCATTGTTCAATACATTTATGCTGGATCATGCAGACTCAAATGCACTTCTCTTGCACATTACAAATAAAGTCTTAAGTGTGCTCATCCACACAACAGCCAATAGGCTGACAACCAATACTGGATGATTTTAAGCCCAGTGTGTACATACAAGCCAGCCATTTAATGATACACTGTTCAACAAAAAAAGAGATGTACCCCAACCCGGATAAGCATGGCGAGTGTTCAGTTTATTGGTGGAAAAGGTTGGGTTGAAATCTGCGCTACCTTTGAATGGTAAGAATAAGTGTGTCTTATTGAGCGCCTGCCCAGCCTCATCTTCTGTTTTGTACCTGGCTCTTGACAGATAGCCTGTGATGAAGGCTGCACACCATACTAGGCATGCAACGTGAAGATTACCCGTGGGATATCCTCAGTCTGCTGTACATACACAGGAGCCCCCAACGTGCTATTGCAATTTTATTTAAGAGTACTTGAATTCTAATGTTGTGGTGTATTATGGTCACCGATGGCCATCATTAGCTTTTAATACACGGTGGGTAGAACTTTACAATATGTCTAAGGACCCAGTAATTGTAATTGGTTATTTATTACGCGCTTAATACCCAGAGTTTTCTAAGCACGGACCGGGGATCGAACCTGTGTTGCTCCATGTTATAACAGTTGCTGGTTACCAGACATTTGATCAAAAAAAATTGGTCGACTGGACAAATGGTCGAACCAATTTCGTCGAAAACCAAATGGTCGAATTTTTTTAAAAATTATTTTTACCCCTTTTTTCTTTTGGAGGGGGGTCCCCCATCAACCCCCTTTTTTTTCTAAAAAACCCTTTTTTTCCCTAAACTACAACCTTAAAAAAATATATATAAATAAAAAAAAATTCGACCATTTGGTTTTTGACGAAATTACGTCGACCAAATGTCCTGTCGACCAATTGTTTTCGATGAAATGTCCAGACACCCAGTTGCTCTGCCTCTAACAAGTCATGCCACTCTACAGCACCCGATTCCCCTTGGGAACACTGCCACCCACTGGTCAAGACCTGAAACTGATTCCAAAAGCTCCAGAAGTCGTTTTAGCTGCCAAGAGGCCTCTCGTGCTGCCGAAGTCTTCTGTACAGCTCCATCTCGAACCCTCCCACCTCTAGGAGCTGGTGCAGTTCATCCTCTATAACGCAGTAGAACATGTAGACAGCTCACATTAGTGGCTGTCCTAATATTTTATCAGCACGTTCATTTTTCCCAGACCCATGCATGAGAAAGCCTTGCAGTCCCTTTTTTTCCTTCTAATTCCGAGATTTGTAGTCCTACATTGAACATGGGAAAGACATATAGAGGCAAGTCCCAGAATTCCAAGAACACAATATGATTTGATGGCTTTCTCTGCCTGGAACTGGGAAACTTGAGAGCTACGCTTTGTTAAGGTTCGTCTACATCCGGGTTGTCCAACTCCAGGCCTCGAGGGCTGGAAGCAAGACGGATTTTCAGGATACCCGTCATTAATATTCATGAGCTAAATTTGCATATGATAATTCTAAATTTATGCACAATTCTCTTCATGAATATTAATGAGGGATATCCTCAAAACCCATCAGGATTCCGGCCCTGGAGGCCTGGAGTTGGACAGCCCTGGTCTACATGCTCTCCTGTCATTTAATCAATATTCCAATAAAAAAAAAGTGAAGCACTAGCTGATCCTGGACTTGAACCTGCAACACTGTTTTACTGATGGATAGTCAACGTGTTGTATGGAGCTCATTCATTTGCTTGTTATTTAGTAAAGTAACAAACATACCCTTTTCCAATACAATACTACACCCCATGAAAAATGGCCAAATTTCCAGCAAAAAGAATAATGAAAAAATAGACCTGTTTCTAATTATTTACAGCAGTATGTAGTGAAGTTACTAGAGGGTACAATTAAGGTCAAGAACAAAAAAGACGTACCCACGAGGCTGGCAGAAGGATCACAAATTCCTGCCAACTGAGATGTTATTAAATCCCTTTACCTCCAGGACATCAGCTTGGAATGTAAATCAAAACATTTAAGGAGGCTTGTCCCAGTGAGAACACTCTGCTCCTCGGGCACTTCTAAGCCATTGATTTGCACGCTGGTTTCTTCATCAACAACAAAAAAAATTCATTTTCAGATGCCGCGTTGGGAGCCAGGACCACACTGGGGATGCGGGATCTGGTGCTGTGCAGGGAAAATAACCCTTTCAGGGTGCCTCGTAGATTGTCTGTGCATTAACAAAAGTCAATTGTTTTCCAAGCAAGTTTCTTTTAATGAACGGTGATGAGAGAGTCAATGGGGAAGGCCAGCATCTCGCTGCGCACTGAGCAAATAGGTGTGGAGCGGGCCGGTCGGACGTATTGGAGGGAAGCCCAACTGAACCAGAGATTTGAGGCTACTGTGACATCACTAAATGGAAAGTGGCCCAAAAAAAGTTTTTTTAGTAAGTGATAGGAACTGCACCTGCGATCAGTACTTCAGGCCAATTTCATCAAACCCAACTGAGATGCCCTGTTCCAAAGTCAAAGACTAATATGTTTAAAGCATAAATGTAAACATCTATGACCCCTCTGTGGGATATTGACACTCGGGTGGCAATCTTGTGTAGGAATACAGATGATCCGGGTTCCAGTGTTTTCTTTTTCCCAACTCCTCGTAGAAAAGAAGTGGTAGTGACGGAGATAAAAAAATGACACCGTAATTGCAGTCGCGACCAGCATGCTGAGATCGCAAGAGGAAGATGGGCCTAAATGCAAATCTCAGAATATCATGCTGTCTCGTCCCCATGCGGTTCAGCAACGTGGTCCCCAGATTAAATTGTTTCAGCACTTTTCAGATATCTCTGACAACAGCTATTTAGTGGTGGGCAAAGGGACCTTCTCTCATGAAACACTGGTTCATTGTAGGGAAAACATTGCATGGATCTATGATGTTGGGTCGCTGCAAAAAACCTTGTGTCCCCAAAAATCCCCGGTTGTGGGCAAATGAGGAAAGTGACAGCGGCTGAGTGGGGTGCTGGGCATTGGATGATCTAGGTACCTCTGAAAAGGAGGTCTGTCAGCCATACCGGTTGCCATTAGCTTCTATTATTAAGTTCTATTCAACTGACTGGATCAATTATCCATGGAATTAAATGGGATTCTTACCATCCTCCCATATTGCTTTACTTTAGCTTCACTGCTGGCTTTGCATATAAGGGCAAACTAGGGGATTAAGCAGTTGTATAGTGCACCCTACAAAGTGAAATTGTATCTTTGTGATGATGTTGCATGACAGTGAGCCAAACCGCGGGAAGGTGGGGGGCACCACCACAGCGGAAAGATGCTCAGTGGTGTTCAGAAAATTGATAAGGATGGCAAGATCTGTTGAGAATAAGACATTTCAGGATGAAGGTTGTCTGAGAGAGCATCTGCATCCCTGATCTCCCCAATCAGATAATCTATGGATCATCGAGAGGGCCATTATCAATGTATAGAGCTCTCTTGGGTAGTAGCTGAAAATCATGCTTGCTACATGTGGCGGCGTGGAGGACCAAACAAGCCTTTTGAGCAAGACACAAGGCATTAGATATTAAAGCAGAAAGACCCACGTGCTACTGGAAGCCTTTTGCTTTGTTCCAAAGAAATTAATTTCACTCAAAGGTACTCCCGAAATGGCATGCAGCATTAAAGATTGGTTGGAGTCTGTGGGCACCATTTGTTGTCAATTCCATGGGGAGAATGTTCGAACATGTCACTTCTTTTTACCATATAAGGAAGCTGGGTAATGGAGATGTGAAAAACAAGGACTTCCTCTACTTGAGGTAAATGACTGAAGAAGGGGTCAGAGGTCACCCCGGGAGTGTTACTCTCAGACTGAATGAGGACCACGTTTTCAAAGCCCAGGTTTTTATGGCAGGATCCCTCCCAGCATGTTTGAAAAGTTAGAACCCAGTACAGGGGCGGCCATTTAACACACGCTCTCAGAGAATAGATCGCCATCTTGTTTCATAAATCTAATCAAGCCTAGGTCAAGTGCAAACCCTACTTGATGGTTCTTGCAGTGTTGCATCCAAAACCTTCTTCCCTAAGTTATCCCTGCTGGCTCCTTGCCTTGCTAAACCGGAAGCATTGTGAAATGATAGTGAGAATGCAGTTTCTTCGATACATAGGTTTTGTAGATGGCCTGCAACTGTTCAGGTTGACAAACTATTGGTGCTGGTTCCTCTCTGTACTGGGAAGGCCTCTGGCACAGATAGTGAAAGATGGAAACTGTGACTGCCTGTGCTGAAAATCCACAGCATCTCCATACTCAGTGTTACACACGGAGAACTGACGAGGGCGTATTAAACCCACATGGACTATGCGCAAACACTTGATTTGAAAAATCAGCTTTCCAGATAAAAGGATATGATTTGAACATACTTGTGAACTCCACGTAAGGCTATTAGTTCTACAAAATCATAACTAACGTGTGCAATCCACAGTTATCAGATGCATCTCATTACCGATCTGATTATATGTAGCACTTGTATTGGCACATTTGTCCAATTAAACTCTTGCCTTTGATCTTGGAGATTTATGACCTTATTCATGGAACTTTTAAGGTGATGCAAAGTGACTTGGCACTGCCAACAAACACCCTGATTCACAGAGCGGTGGAAGGTGAATGTTTGCAGTGCAAAGTGACTGTGCAGAGACACTTTGCACTGCACAAATACACTTTGCACTGCTCTCTGAATCGGGGTGCTCTTTGGCAGTGCAAAGTCCCCTTGCACCGTGCTAAAGAATCCATGAATCAGGCTCTCAATTGCAAAGCAAATTTGTAAGTAGACATGCCAGATATTTTAATATCATGTGAAAAGAGGCCGGAGCACATCTATTTAGAATGATCTAAATGCTAAAGACATTTTAAATTGAATTTCCACAATGAAAACATGTGTAGTGGCCTAATTAGTTAGAACAGGACTGCTTCAAGAGAAGAGCATCGAGGCTGCGAGATTAATCATGGTTCTCGAGCATGCTTCTCTGGTTTGCCATTTTTAAATGAAAAACAATAGTGACTCAAAATGGCAAATTCGTTTTGCATTCAAGAAAGTATAAATGCAAATATTTAAGGTTTGAGTCAAACAAACACAATGTTAGTTTTGTCTATTAGGTAATTTAGGGCCACCTATAAGGCACAAACGATTGCATTAAAGTAAATCTAGAAGGAAGATGATATGTGAGGAGGGACACGCAGCGTGTGGGAGTGTTTTGGTTATTTTCCCACCCACTAACTGCCCATGGCCATGGCCATGTAAACACTGTGGGCATTCGCCACCCACTTGCTTGTCTTTGCTGCCGAAAGAACATCATCCTGGGATCACCTTGAACTAGCTCGAACAAGCAGTAACATCAAACGTTTGCCTTAACGTGCCTTAACGTGTTATTTCTGGAATGACCCAAAATGTCCGAAAAAATATAACCAAATGCGTTATTTGTCCAAATTTCGGCCATTCGAAAATTCCGAACAGCTGAAAAGTTGTACCAGATCATGCAATCGGTGCTGGGGGCTGTGGGAGTGTTCCCCGCACCCTTGCTCACTATATTGAGAGCGGGGGCCGCGGGGTGTCCCCCACAGCCAACCCAAAAAAAAGAAGACAAAAAAAGGGCTGGGGGTGTCCCCCCCGCACCCATGCTCACTATATTGTTAGCAGGGGTTGCGGGGCCCTCCCCTGCATCCCCCCCGACAGCTGTCCCGAAGAAAAACAAAAAAAGAACCCACTACACTGCAGTTCACAGGTGAGCTCACAGTACCCACCAAAGTTTCCAGGGCAAAGCAGTGTGCAAACCAGAATGCTAAGTACTGGTTGGAACTGACTTGCACCACACCTGTGCAGGAACAGTGGGACTTATTTTATGAAGGGGACTATGTGGAAGGAAGCTGTGGAGACTCCTCCCTGGGGCAAAGATGTGTTAGGCACATGGAGTGTAGCAGAGGCATCAGCCAAAGGCTTAGGATTCATGAACGATCAAACCCCAGATGGTGCAGAAGGGGGGACACAGAGAGCCTGCATGAACATCCAGCCTGAAGCAGTACGTTTGAGGACCATAGGACTGGGCGTATACTACTCCATACCTCAAGCACCATGGGGGAGGACCATGAGGGGAGAACATTGGCAGTGGGCACAGTGCACAGGAGAGATTAACTCTGTGGTTTAGTAGGCCACTTGGACACATGTAGCATAGTGAACGTGTGTGCTAACCGCCTGGATTGGGAGAACACGCATCAGTCACTCTATTTGGGTCGGAGGGTGCTTCTCCTTCTTGTTTCCAAAGATTCTAGCCCCAAAGCCAGAGGCCTAATTGAATTTTAGAAGAGAGAAAGAGCTGAGACAGGAAGCCGGGTCTCATTGTTGGACCCCTGTGGTTAAGTGCAATGTGCATGCCCAGTCACCAATGCACATATATATAATATATAGTCAATGAAAAAACTTTGTTAAAGAGACACTATGGTTACAAGTAAAACCCAAAAAAACCTTGAAATTCGCCAGTTATGGTAAACTAAGCAACCAAAACTCACGTCACCTCCATTCACGGCTAAGGCTAACACCCAGGACATCAAAGATGACATCACAAATGTCATTGGGACCGAACCCAGATATCAAATTATTTTTGTACCTACTTTTTGGCTGTTTAAAAATAAACTATTCAACGGATTTACACCAAATTTACAATAGCATGCTTTTGGGACCGAGCCACCACTCCTGGCGTACATTTGGTGAAAATCTGTCCAGTGGTTTTGGCTGAATCATGAGCACACATTTTATTCCATTGGGTCTCTGGGTAAAACCACAGCTTTTGGGAACCCCTAAAACTTTGCCCCTTTGCACCAAACCTCACCAGCTTTGCAGAATCAATCTGACGGGGCCACATATTTCTTTTGCAATGTTTCGTGAGGATTCGTCCAGGAGGGCCGAAGTTATAAGCTGCCCAAAAAATGCTCTTCCTATGGGTTGAGCAACTTAACCATAACTACAGGGCTGCTGCCGCAGGCCCTGTAATAAATATATATATATATATATATATATATATATATATATATATATGTATATATATATATATATATATATATATATTGTCGCCACGCTATAGTTAAGGTGCGTGGAGAGCTCCATATGAAATCAAAAAAATGAATTGCTAATAACTTTTGATTTATACGATGAATTTTCTAATGGACAAAAAAGGACCATTTTTGCTGGATGTCACAGCGAAAACAGTCGTACGGAATTGGGCCAGGTCCAAAAAAACGGGAGCATGAAGCATTGACTCACGATCCTTTCGGCGTCTGGGGTTATGGCATCCAGTATTTCCCCCAAAAAATTAGAAATCTCTCTCATGGTGCATTGCAGCAGACAGGCTTTTCAGAAATGAAAAAGCTGCCATCTTTTTTTCCCCGATGCAAGCAATAACCACGGTTATACCCATGGCTCCATTGAAAACAAAAGGCAGAAAAATGCCATTTTGAGGTGTAACAACTGTCAAATAGCATTAAGGAAGAGGTGGAGTCCGGAATGGCAGGTCACCATGTCAAATTGTGTAGTTGGAGGTGGGTTAGGGACCAAGTTAAAAGCACAAATGATTTCCCATTGCCACTGTTATACGGAAGCAAGCAGGAATGAAAGTACATCCCATAGAAACAGTGAGTTTCGGAGGGAATGGGAAAGGGCTGGGTAAGTGAGGAAACCTTGAGGGAGTTGGGGGAAGCAGGCACAGATGGGGGGCACTTGGTGAGTGCCTGGGAGGACATAGAAGCATTTTATTTTCTGTCAATTTTCCCGATAACCTTGGGTATCTAACAACTACAAATAACTGCAGATATCTGTAGTACATTGTTATTATATGCCCAGTTATGGGAAAAACGTTTTAAATAAGTAGAAAAGTAAATTTGTGCCAAGTCACACATTCCACAATGTCACCTAGTAGCCATCGCTGGAAGTTCACCTCCAGTTCTGAGCCACAACAGCAAAGCATTGTGGGTATGCAAATGAGCTCAAATGCAAACCTTTTTCTCCAGGAAATTGTCTCTGCCTAACGAGGTAGGGTATGAGAAATCAATTGCCATGGGCAAAGGCCATGGCTTGTGGCTTGGTGGTGTTTTAAACAATAGAGTGGGCAGGGGCGAAGGCCGGGCATGCTGTAAAAATATACAATGAGTCTGATGCACATGCATAGTGGCCACAGCCCGAGGTTGTTGCCAATGGCCATGGCCAAAGGCTATGGCTAGTGGCCTGGTAGTGTTGTAAAATGTACAGTAGGTACGGCCGAAGGCCTTGGCCACTGGCCAGGGCCAAAGGCCATGGCTAGTGGCCTGGTAGTTTCGTAAAATATACAGTAGCCATAGCCAATGGCAGTTTGGAAGTTGAAGGTGTGCTAGGGACCAAGGTAAGAGCACAAACAATTTCCCGTAGCTGCAGTTATAGGGAAGGATAACTGCAGCTACATAAGAAAACGTGAGCAGGAAAGAAAGTGCGTCACAGAGAAACAATAAGTGTTGGTGGGGAATGGGAGAGGGCTAGAGTGGTGAGGAGGCCTTGAGGGGAGTGAAGAGAGTAGGCACTGATGGGGCGGGGGGGCATGGTGAGTGCCTCAGAGGACAGGGATGCTTTTTTGTTTCTTAGTTGTTTTCCCAATAACCGCTGGTATCTAACAACTACAAATAACCTGACTAGATGTAGTACATTGTGATTATACCAGCGGTTATGGGAAAAAAGTTTTACAAAAAATAATATATTTGTACAGCTACCGTGAGTTAGGGGGTGAAAAATAACTAGCCAGGGCAATGGCTAGTGGCTTGGTAGTGTTTTAAACATAGCGTAGGCATGGGCAAAGGCCGATAGTTTTTTAAAATATACAATGGACTGGTAATCTGTAAAAAATACAGTGGGCACGGCCAAAGGCCATGATCACTAACCAGGGTCGACCATGGCCCATGGTTGTGGTCACTGGTCATGGCTGAAGGCCATGGCTAGTGGCTTGGTATTGTAAAACATACAATGGGCACAGCCGAAGGATCTGGCCACTGACCATGCTGAAGGCCATGGCTAGTGGCCTTGCAATCGAAAATATACAGTGGATACGCATATATAGTGGCCACGACCCAAGGTCGTGGGCACTGGCCATGGCCGAAGGCCATGTCTAGTGGCCTGGTAGTGTTGCAAAATATACAGTGGACATGGCTGAAGGCCATGGCTAGTGGCCTGATAATGTTGTAAAATATACAGTTGACATGGCCGAAGACCATGGCCAGTGGACCTATTAATGTTTTCAAACATACAGTGGGTCCGGCCGAAATAAATGGCCAGTGGTGCGGGAAAAAAACTTTGTATAACAAAACCCTTAAAATTCACTAAAAATATGTTAGTTAAAGTTTAGTTAAGGTGACCAAATGTATTGGATCACAACCCCTGAAATTCAACGCATTTGGGAAGTCAGGACCGGCTTCACTGAACATCCCTGTAGCAAAGCCCATGAACATAAAAGAAGGGATTCACATGACATACAAAATGGCATTATAGGGGACATAGCATTACGGGGGACATCAACAGGAGCGCGTCGAGTAAACCTGTCCTGTCGTCCCAAATGCGCAGAATTTCAGAATTTTTATTGCAATTCATTTGGAGATTAGGAGGGTTTGCAGTGGGATGGGGCATTGGTATCAGAACATTTTCATCTTGCTGGGGGATCCAGCGGGATTGCCGCGGGATTCCCATGAAAATGTTGCCAGACACTTTTGAAAAACAAATACACCACATGAACCTACAAGTGAAATGGTGGGGGATAACAGGAGAGGGAGGATTCACAGGACCTACACAAAGGGGGTGCTAGAAAGGAGGAGAGGGGTGCACATGTAAAGTTGCAGTGGTGATGGGGAAGACTTTTAATAATGTCAAGGATTTTTCCCATTCCCGCCTTAATTAGAAAATAATGTATTACTGCAGGAATGATTACCGATTATGAAAAACTACATTTGAATGACCGTAGAGATTTTTCAGAGAAACTACCATGGAAATGTGCGTCCCGGGAGGATAGCACAGCGGCAACGTGCGCGCCTTAGAAACAAGACGACACGAAGCAACACAGGTTCGATCCCCGGGTCCGCGCTTAGAAACATCTGGGTGTTTAAGCGCGTTATAAATACGCAACTAAGTGAAAAACAATTACGCAACTACAAAACAAACAATTCCTGTAACAGCGCCTCGATGCCTGTGGGCTGTGTGAGCGCTTTAAAAATGTAAAAAAATAAAAAAATAAATAAAAGTAGAGAGATAGAAAGAGAGCATGGGCCATGCGTCACTGCCAAAGGCTATGGCTGGCGGGATCTGGTTATTTACTAGGCAGACAAGGGGGTGGCAGCAATGGCCAATGGGCCTCCATCATTTTAATAGTTGGGGCAACATCAATGTTGGCCATTGGAGATGATATAGCATACCAAAAGGAGTTACGACAGACTTAAGATACTGTTGCCAATGGCTATGGCCTCCATCTTTAAAAAAAATGATTGGAGCAACTTCAACAGTGGTCAAATATAGCATAATAAAACCCTTGAAATCCAGTGAAAACCTTCAGTTGAGATAATCCAATTTACACTGGTCTAGTTTGGAAAGTCACAGCAATATAAACGCTTAACCTGAAAATCCGATATGTATATTTACTCGAAAATATGAGTAGGCATGTTAGTGTATAGTCTGCTGCGTATCCAGTGGTAATGCCACCGGAGGAATGGCTACCAGGTGGTGACATTTCCCTACAAATGAATATCTCACATTTGAAGCTCACATCCTGTGTGGTGATGCTCAGTACATTTGTTAGAGCCAAGTGTATCCATTGCTTATAATAGTATGTGTATTTCAGTAGAGGGTCAGTTATTTCCCAAATGTTTGTATGGATAGAAGTGGTATCAAATGTTGGCGTTGAATGCTTTAGATTGTGGGTGCCTACACAATCTATCTGCTGGTCTTTTTGGGTGTCTCCATGGACGTTGCATGGTTGGAGCTGTGGGAGAGGCAGATAATCAGATTTGCCCGTGTAAAGGGCTTTGGAGATGCAACTCAATTATGAAACGTTGGATTTTAGCCTGGATGGGAGGCAATGAAGGGTGATCCATAGTGGTGTGATGTGTTCATATTTATCCTCTGCTCCCAGAGGAGGCACACTGCGGAATGGAAGGGAGCCAGGGTGGGGTGGGGTGGGGTGGGGTGGGGTGGGGAGATGGTGGACTTAGAGAGGCCTGTGAGAAGGGTATTTCCATGGCATTTTGGGTCAGAACTAGTGCTTGTACTGTTGCATGTAATTTCATAGAAGACTGATTTCCAAGTTGTAAGTATTTTTGTGTTCATGTGCTCCTTGATGACATCAAGCGTAGCCTTCAAGGAGCTACAGCCCAACACTTAGCTTATCCTCTCTACATTTAGAAGTGTGTCGTTATGCACAGTTGACAGAGGCTGGGTGTAATGCAGTGCTCTCTAGGCAGGAATGGTGGAATGATTCAGAAAACAGATATATTTATGAAGAGACCGAATTCCTACCTCTCACCAACAGCACCGAACACCCAGACATATAGACTTGGTAATCAACCATGAACTCTGAGGGCTTCACACCTGAGCTCACCTCCTGCACCAAGTCCCTTGGGTTCCACATCGACATACACCTCTCCTTCAAGACACACAGCTTGGTATCAGCTCTCCCTTCTGTGGAATTCAAGTCCTTCCTCCCTCTGGACAGCTTTAGATCTACAGTTCAGGCACTGATTCTATCCAAGTGGATAGGGGCAATGCCCTCCACAAAGGCCTCCCGTTGTCTTCCCTTGTGCCCCTGAGAAGTGTCCTTCATACGGGCGCACGCCTCATCAAGAGTCTACGCAGATACAACCACATGACCCCGGCCCCCATCAACCTAAACTGGTGACCACTGCATGCACAAATCACCTTCAAGTATTGCTGCATCATCTATAAGGCAGTCACCCAGCTACCTTGCGGAGAAACTCAGCATCTCTGGCAGACAGCGCACAAGAAGAAGCGAGGACATGTGCAGAATTGAAATCCGCTGCTGCAGAAAGAAAAGGACCAGTAAACAAGCCTTCTCTAGCTATGCCCCAAGACTATGGAACCCCCTGCCTGTCAGCATCAGACTCGCCGCCACACTCCTACAATTCACTAAAGAACTCCAGGCCCACCTCTTCAAGGAGTCTCCCCTCCTCAACACATAGGCCATTATGTCACATCCCGCTCAACCTGACTCGCTTGAGGCTGTCCACCCCTTTCCACCCCGCCACCGTGTACAGCTGTACCCCTTCTCTGTGTCCCTCTGTATCCTACCCCGCGCTGTATATCTGTTCTGTTGTTACCTCTGAAAAGCATTGCATTATGCATCTGTTTTGTTCTATAGCCCAGTAAAGTGCTCCAATGTGTATCCGTATTGTTGTATACCTCTGTAAAGCGCTCTGTTGCTTCTCGAAGCCAGGTCTGTGCTCAATACATACCATAATAATAATAATAGTAATAATAAATAACCTGTTTAAATGCAAGATTCACCAAATGAGTGTGACCTAAGTATGATAAAAAAATAAACCTAGTTCTCAAAGGCCCTTGCCAAAAGAAGCAGGTCTGCTCATGGAAATGGCATGTATGTGGTAGTGGAATCTGGATGAGTGAGGGAGTAAGTGATGCCCATTTTAGATGAGTGGGAGGGAATGAGCGATGAAGGTTGTGGATAAGAAAGAAGAACAAGAGAACAAAGGGACAGTGAAGACCCTGTTCCCTTACTTCTGCTCCCCTGGGGAAGGTGACATGCATCGGAATGCACTTTCTTTGGAATTCAGCAGGGTCTATGTAGCCTCTAAGGTTTCTGCTCGAGGAAGATACCTAGTATTATTGCCTGGCCCTAGTGCAAGAGTGACTGAGTGATAATGTGGATGTGGACGTGGATGAGCATTGGATCAGAGTGCAGCTGAAAGTGAATGTGGAAATTCAGACCGTGAAGTTGGGTGTGAATGTTCATGATTGTTGATGAGAGATTGATTGTTATTATCGATTGGGGAGAGGACACAGTGATGGACTTCTTTTTTTAATTGTATTTTTTTATTATATGTAACTGGTTTATTTCAAACATTTACAAAAAAATGAAAACAATACCTATTTAAAAAACATATAAAATATAACATCCTTTTCTGAGCTGAAATACAAGCTCCAAAAAATTCATTTCTGAATGGAAATAATTTGCCGTTCATACACAACAAAAGTGTTTACAAACCTATAATTTGAGATTCAATCAAGGTTAAAAAGCAATATAAAGATAAAATCAAGGCAACATTCTCACCCCACATTAACCGAGACCAAAGGAGGTTTTGAGCATATTCGAAATCGAGATTTACCTCGAATTTAAACAGTCTAAGCCTAGTCTGTCTAAAATGTGGACAGTGATTTGATTTTATTGATTTCATTTGATTTGATTTATATATAAATGTGCACAAGGATGAACTAAATTGTGTAGAGGCACACTTGGTATCGGAGGATGAGCACAAGATACATGGAAAATTGGAAAAAGGAAGGCTGGTGGGGGACAGAAGTTTAGGTCATGTAAAGGTCACATTATCTAAAAAGAAAGGTTTTCAAAGCTCTCCGAAACTTACAGACCGATTGCAAGGTCTTTATTTCTCAGGGGATGGTATTCCAGAGCCAAGGGCGATAGATAGCAAATCTCCTGTCACCCCTCATCACACATCGAGAACGGGGAAAATTCAACAACAAAAGAGCCCCTGAGCATAGAGGTCTGGACGGTTGATGTTGGCTAATATTATCTACCAAATAGGCAGGGGCAAGCATGCAGTCTGAAACTTAATCCTGTCTTCCATCGCCAACCAGTGAAGAGAACGGTGTGCACCAGAGACATGATTATATTTTTTCAGGCCACAGATTAATCTAACTGCTGTATTCTGGGCCCTTTGCAATCACTGGAGTTGTTTGACGGGAATTCCAGCAAGAAGACTGTTACAATAGTCCAGATGTGAATTTACCAGTGACCCCACCACCATGGCATGGTCACTGCTCGGAACATATGGCAGGACTTGTCGTAGAATACACAAGGATTAAAAGACTTCCTGAACCTTGGCACTAACCTGGCTTTCACTTCTGAGGTTCTTTTACCAGATACAACCACCATTTTGTATCTTGGGGGAACATTTAAGATCAGCCACCAAGCAATGGAAATCCTGGGGGAAATGTCCTGTCCTGAGAAGATGCTGTGGTCCAGGCAGGGCAACCTCAGTCGTGGCTGGATTTAATTGCAGCTGGTTTGCTGACATCCATTCGCTAACCTGTGTCTTTTCTACATCCCGCATTTTGATGAAGATCTGAGTATCATCGGCGTATGAATGAAAATTGATCCGATGCCTCCTTAGAATAATCAGCAATGGGCGCAGATAGACATTAAAAGTAAAGGCGAGAGGGAAGTGCCCTGAGGTACCCCACATCCATTTTGGCTGGGATCAGAAAGAAAGCCCCCCCCCATGTTCACCTACTGATAGCGATCAGACAAAAAAGAGGCAAACCATTCCAAGGCATGATCAGAAACATTGCATTTTACTTCAAGTGGCTGAGTAGTATAGAATGGTCGACAGTGTTGAAAGCCACAGAGAGATCCAACATTATAAGTAGTGAAAGATCTCCATTATCCGCGGCGTCCAACAAGTCATCCTGCACTTCCAGGAGTTCTGTCTCGTCCCAAATCTAGGTCTAAAGCCGATTGCAAAGGGTCCAGCAATAGCTCCTTTTTCACGAAGGTCTGCAATTGATTAGCAACGACCTTCTCCACTAGTTTGCCCGGCCATGGAATACCAGCAATCGGGCGATATGTCTGCAAAACTGATATATCTAGATTCAACTTTTTCAAGAGTGGTGTAATAATAGTTTTTTTAGATCTAGAGGCACAGAACCTTGCTCTAATGATTTGTTAATAAAATGTGTCATAAAAGGACCAATCGTCAAAGCCAGCCCCTTTGCTGTGCAAGCTGGCAGTGGGACTAACAAACCATTTGAAGGTGTTTAACTGTGTAATCAATGCCAACAGAATGCCTGGAAACACAGTCAATTATCCAATACCTTAGTGTTTTCAGGCATTCAATGTTCCTAGAGAAGCGACTGTCCATGGAAATCCCCAATGCCTTAATAGATGCCCAATACTTGGTCCATTCCCTAGTGGTAAATTGATTTAGATGAAAACGCATATAAAGTACTTATGCCTTATTACAAGGAAAGCATTTCAGGCATGTACAAAGAAGCATTTCAGGCATGTACAAAGATGTTCCCTCTTCCCAGAAAATGTAGCCTATTCCTTGGATAGGCTGCACCCTTCTATTAGATCAACCGTACAAAGCCAATCATGTCTAAAGAGTTTCTTTTTACAATACGTGGGCGCTTGATGAGTTCCTCTTCACTCAAGTCAAGTAGAAGACACATCTTCTGTCTATATAGGTTCAGAGAGTTAGGGGAGGAGTCTACCACCAATAAACCCAAGCCCAAATATAATGAATTGCATGGAGGATTTACAAATTTTGCAAAGTTTAGGAATTGCCTCCAACGGTATCTGGTAAGTAGAGAAATGAGTCCCAACTCATGTCTAATAATAGCATTTGGCATAGAATTGGAAAAACCAAAAACCTCTTTCCAGACCGTCCATGTAGACAGTTCAAATAGTTGCCTAAATAGAGTAATGACATATCTACTCCATAAAGTAAAATAGGCCTACACTTCATCAGATAGTACTTTAGAAGTGGAAGCAATGCGAATTTACACAACCTAGCATATAAACATTTTTATGTGATAGCAAAGGTCAAAGATTTTTTTCTAAAAGAGAAGATTTCCTCATTCATAAGGATGAAGAATTGGTAAGATTGTATCACAAGTATCTCAATTCCAAGACTTGATCAATTAGTTCTGTCCCCATTGACCAATACATAGTTTTAATCCTGTGGGTTTTTGAAAATGCAAGAATTTTGGATTTAAGAGCATTACCTTGCAAGTTGTTGTCTGCTGCATATTTGCGGAAATGGATTGTATGTAACTTGCAGCCGCAAGCAGTCCAATCAAAGAGGATGAGTTCATCAGCGAAGGCCCACCAATGCATCCTTAGCCTACTCAAACTCACAGGAGTATATTGGGTGTATTCCACAAGTCATCAATGGGGACACAGTATTACAGTGTAGTAACACCACACGTTGTACTAAATTGATGGGGATTATAAACCTCAATAGTTTGTTCCACAATACAGATTTAATCACAAAGTCAAAGGCAGATGACATGTCAAGAGATGCCATATAGATTGGGCCATATTGACTATATCTCACTGTATTCAAAAGATGAGCCAACATAGTGGCATTTAAAGGTGTCCCCATCTTTTTCCTAAAGCCAACTTGAAAGCTTGAAAGAAGGGCTGACTGTTGCATAACAATTTCTAGTTCCTTAAGAGCCAACAATGTGAAAACCTTTGAGGATGAATCCGTAGGAGCTATCGGCCTATAATTTGCAGGATCCAAGGGATCACCCTTTTTAAAGATGGGAATTATCAGGGATTGAGCCATGATGTTGGAATGCAGTTAGATGTAAACATATAGTCAAATTGGATTTTCAAAATTGAGGACCATAAGACTGTATCATTCTTCTAAATCAGTGATGGGGTATCGTCCGGGCCCGATGCTCTAGATGGATTCAGTTTATAAGCGGCCCGCATAATGTGCTCCTCAACCCAACGACAAACACCCTCAATGAGAGTGCCCACACATGTGTCCAACACATCAGAGAAGGCTTTTGGCAATGTATATTTGTTAGTAAAGAACTTAACCCAGGCATCCTCAGAAACAGAAGACTCTCAGGAAGCATGAGAGGTTCCGACAGTTTTATTAATGGTCAACCAAAATGTTCCCATGTTGTATTTACAAAGGTGTTTAAGCATTACCTGGTTATTCCTAATATACATATCTATCCTTAAGGATTTTGAAAATGTTCTTATGAATCTGACAAATGGAATTTCTATCTTTGGCATATTGCTATTGGGTAAGGCTTTGACCCTGAACATGTCTAATTCTCCTATTCTTTCATCTTTTGGAAGCAGCAACTCTAACATCGAATATACATTCAAAAGGTTTCTCCATCATGGCCATGGTTAGGCCCACTGTCCATTTCAGTCAAAGCAACACAGTCTCAATCAAAATAGTGACCTTGTCCAAGTAGGTCAGCTCTGAATTATACAACACTCCAGTTGACTCTACCTCCTCCATTAATAAACAAGCGCATTTATCACTTAATCTTTGATTCCATTACAGAGACATTCTTGGCCAAACAAAGGAAACAAAAGCAGGTGAGGGAACAATTTTGAAGTCAGGAACTCTCACAGCAACTAGAAAGTCCAACATCAGATGGTGACCCAGCCCCGGATCCCAAAGGTTCAATGGTCCACAGTTCCCCTTAACCGCTAAAGATACATAAACATAATACATTCTCGAGATGAAGTTACCTCTATGCAATGTATATATGGGGGAAGCAGTTCTTGTGGATACCTCTATTTGCTGTAGATCCCATTTGAAGAGAAACGTATCCCAGTCCCTTCCTCTTCGACCACTAGAAGTCACAGTGTAGGACATAGCACTTGAGTTATACTTGAAATCCTCCAAGCAATCACAGTTAAAATCACCCCACAGAATAATAGAACATTTGGGTCAAGCAATCACCAATTTCTCCAGTAGATCTGATAGTTTTTGGAGGAAACCCTCAGGTTTATACGTATCTGGGTTCCAATAGAGGTTAGCAAGCAACATTACCCACTTCTCATCCAAAGACTTGATGCGTACAGCTAGGAGACCATCAGATGAGTGCACCAGTTTAGTTGCTACTTTTAAATTTATATCAATTACAATTTCCAACCAACCCCTTGGTCGCCCAGAATTGGCTCGTAAATCATGACTAGTAAAGGTCAAAAAGCCTCTGAAATCAAAGTGGGCAAAGGCCATTGTTCGCTGGAACATAAAAACCTTACATTTGTCCAAATATCGAGATTGAGATCGGATTGAGAAACCACCTATTGAGATTGCTCAGTCCACATGCATTCCATGAGAGTATGCTGATAGACCAGAGGCTAGGGTTGGGACAGACCCTGCTTAATAGCAGAGGTTTCTAAGGCTGCCTCAACCCAAGACCAATCCTGGCCTTCTTTGGACATCCCTGAGAATTGAGCCACCAATGATTCAACTGAAAGAGAGGTATTGTTGCCTGCCTGCACGTCTTTAGATACCACATTAGGAACATGTGTGCAGTACAATACGCATTCACTGCCATCTTTCATTGAACTGAGAGCATACAGTTTAAAGCCCAAAGATTGCAAATTGCATCACTGTTCCTATATAAGATTGCCAATAATATCAGATTGAAAACCACAAAACATGTGATTGTTATTAACGAAAAGCAAAGTAATCCACTCAATATCATCACAGTGTAACAGTCGAAGTGCCGGAATCGATTTAAATATATCCAGCAACTTAGATCTATTCAGTCTGAATGTTCCATTCCATTTGGGTCACTTTCCCATCCCCTAAACTTGGAGGAATAACACCCAGGAATAACCTGGAAATGATAGTAAAGGGCTTCTCTATTAAGCAGGAAGCTAGATGCCTAGAAAGAGCCTTGCAAATGATCACATGCCTCTCCACTAGAACACCACTCATTTGCAGTGTCAAAGCCACACATTACCTCCAACAACTCAAACCCCCCACCATTTGTACACAGACACTATTCCTCATTGTCAAATCCCTCACCAAATCTCACCCTCTATGCCCCCATTCACTGCAGTATGTATCTCTCTCCTGGACTACTTCAACTCCAAAAGACAAACCATCTGGAAAGCCCTCCACTCTGCTCTCCCACTCCCAAACATTCCAAACCATGGGACACCAACCACCCCAAAGACATAGACACCCTCATCACCCTTACTACCAAATCGAAACCTGTATACTTCCTGAATGATGCATGCTCACCTCAATCAAAATCCAAATGCATCACCACCCTTGCTCCCCACTGGTCTCAACATCATAAATTACTGTCTCTCACATGGTTCTATCTCCTGTGCACTCAAAACTGGAAAAATTGAACTCTCCTAAAAAAGAAAAACTCTCGACCCCATGCTCTCCGAATATTACCACCCCATCACTAACCTGCCATACCTTGCAATAATCATGGAATGCTTTGTCACTACCCAACTGCAACAACACATCACGACAAATAACCTACTTAACCTCTTTCAATCTGGTTTTAGACCTGGACACACCTGTGAGACTGGGACATTTCACATTCTCTATGTCCTCCACAACATCGCAGACAAAGGACACCCAGAAATATTTGTGCTCCTCAACCTCTCTGCAGCCTTCGACAGCATGGTCCACACCATTCTACTCAACATCCTATCCCACAGGATGAAACTCTCAGGCACCATCCTCGACTGGTTCACCTCTTTGTTTACTGACAAGACACACTTTGTCTCCACAGACTCCTTTCAATCTGAACCCACCATGGTCAAGTACAGCGTCCCAAAAGGCTCCACCCTGTCTCCACTATTCTTCAACCTATAAGTTGAATCCCTTGGATAGATCCTAAGCAAATAGTGTACATTTCCACCAATACGCAGATGACACACAAATATACATCCAAATCTCATCCTCTGCACAATTTCACATCCTCCAAAGCATTTCTCCACCATCACCACCTGGATGGCCACCCACTCCGCAAGCTCAATCCTTCCAAAATGGAATACACCCTCATGCCCCCCTCCTCCACAAAGACAAACCCAAACTCATGCCCTGGATCAAAGAACTTGCCACAGCGAACTCACACATATCTCTCGGCACAACTGTCAAATCTCTTGGCTTCACCATTGATCCCCACCTTTCCTTCATACACCACATAGCTGCTGTCCCCAAAACATGCTATCTAGAATTACAACTCCTAGTCCTACATACCATCATCCTTCATCCTGATGAAGTCTGCACTACGCTCCAAGCACTATTTCCCTCCAAGCTGGACTATGGCAATGCTCTCCTCACTGGAGACCCAGCCACCACCTCCCTTTCATTCACACATTACCCCATCTCTCATCCAGTTCCACTGGCACACTGCCACGTGTATAGGCGCGTTACAAATACCATATCATATCATATCATATCACGTAAGGGATTGCCTTCAAATGACTGCATTGTTTTAAAAGCCATCCACCAAAAAAACGCATCTTACCTTCACAACAAACCAAAACTTATCACCCACACAAACATCAGACAAGCAAGTCAGCATCTCCTAAACATTCCACTCTGCAAACTGAGATGGACACAAAACAAGCATTTGGGCACCCAGAGAGTGGAACACACTACCCCCGTACTGCATCCTCCATCACAACTTTAAGAATGAGCCCCAAAACCTGTTTTCACCAGACATAACCCCGCCCGCCATCTCCTCTGCTACCACTCATCTATCCTAACATTTCGATCCTATTCTGAAAACATGTTGTAACTTAATTTGCACCTTTCACCTTTTCAACATTTAAACCTAGTGGACAATCTGGGTGTGAAAGTTCTCTAACTACGTGGACCACACACAGATTCTTATTGACCTCTCAGCTGATTAAGCCACAGCTCTGGAGAGAGGGACCATAATCTTTTCAGCAATACAGTCATGTATGGCTCGAAACTCATTATCTCTTAATAACAAAAACATTTAGCTGCTAAAAATGGGTAAAGGTCCAAGATTTTAAAAAATTGACCCACAATACAGTCACTTTAAAAACGCTGGTAACGCCATCACGGTAGGCTATCACGTCAACACACTGGGAGTCTACCTAGACTTGCATCTAAATTCTAATGAGCATTTCTTAAAAACGTGTGCTCTTACATGAACAAACTGCTGTAGCAAATCAGACCATACCTGTCGGTGCAGAATATGGCAGCAGTGGCCACTGCCACTGTTATTTCTAAACTCGACTACTGCAACATCCTAATGGTCGGCATCTCACTGACAAACATAAAAAAACACTTCAAACTGTGCAAAACGGAGCGGTACGTGCAGTATCTGGTCTCGGGAAGCGATTGCATGTATCACAGGCTCGCCGTAAACTACACTGGCTTTCAGTGGAGAGAGAATACAGAATAAGGCAAACTCCCTTGTGCACAAGTGCCTGTCTGGTAATGCGTCCGTATCTCTGCTTACGTCTACAAAAAGCTCACACAAAACGGTGTCTGAGATCTAATAAAAATAGAATACTGGCATGCCTGTGCTTTAAGCTAAAAAAGCTAGGCGGCACCAGCTTCGATGTATGGGCCCATGCGATGTGCAACGTACTGCCTATCTTATTGAGGACAATACCATTGCTGTCCCATTTCAGAAAGACTTGTCACAAGGTCACACCCTAGCCTGGCTGATAATTGACTTTTGGTAAAGAATAGACCTCCTCAAGGTCATACCACGTAGATGGAATACATTGAATAAAGTTCATCCTAAAGAAGATATAGAATACCTCCTAAACTTTTGGAGCTTCTATCGACATGAAGTAATGTACTCATTTTTGTTTTAGGAAACTTCATGTTTACACAGGAAAGCAATGAACACTTTGATGACTACTGTATGTTTCCCAAACTATGGGAAAAATTGTAAAGGCATACAATATCTATGCTTAGTACTGTAAATGTTTGATGTTTACCAGCTGTACCCTATACATCATTTGTAGAATGTCTAGATTCATGAGATGTTATGTATTGGGAAAGTCTAGCTGCGCACTCTTCCAATATGTTATGTGGTGCTCTTATTTTAAGTTTGAATATATTTCATAAAAAGTTGGCCAGTCACTAATAATAAACTCCAACTTTACTGAGTTTCTCATTGCAGTTTCTGTACACAACCAGGCAGTGCATGCCAGTTAATTATATACTGACAGACAGCCTTACAAGAAATAATAGTTGTACTGGAATAAAGTGCAAAGGAATAGCAATTACATAGGCAGGACTCCACCCCTTTGTTTGTAGCCATTTCAGAAAGAGTCTGAAGACTGTTCTCGTTGACAAGGGTAGAATCTAAGAAACTCTTGGCTAAACAGATTCTACCCCTTATTGTTCTTATCTTACGTCTGTCCTGTCCGCGCTCTGAGGCCCTCGAGTTCGTGGCTCTATACAAAAAATAAATAGCTCGATAGAATAGTCCTTGTCTTTTCCTCTGTGCTATTTTATCTCAGAGAACTTTCTAAAAGAGGGGTTGATGTCCCATCCCTTTTTCTTCCCCCTTACTACATGTCCTAATTGTTTGTCCCCTGTATATATTGCGCTAAGAAAAATCTACAGCTATAAAACACCACCCAGAAACAGACAGCTGTTCTAAGAACCCATTGTTTGCCAGTAACTGTCTGATTTCGTGTGTGTGTGTGCACATGCGTGCGCGTGTGTATGTTTGTTTTTTAAATTGCATCATGTAATGATTGCACTATTTTCTAAAGAGTGATGTCTTAATTCCCTGCCAAAATGTCATGTTTTCATGACTCTCTCGAATAATGAAAAGCAATGAAGGACAATCAAAATGGCGTGGAATTCCACTGGAGAAGACGTGGTTATGTTTTCCTCGGAAATACTGCATTCTTGGGGACCGTTTTCAAAATGTGATTGCAGCCTTTTTTTACATTCCTGAAAACTAGAGCATTCGTTTTCATTAGTTAGCATTAGTCTAAACGTACATATCCCATGATAACATCAGGTCACCACTAGAAGCTGTGTGCACACAAAATTCTCACCACTAAAACAGCAACCTTGCAGCTTGATTTGATCAGGGACTTTGGCTTCCCTACATAGATAGTGTATGTGGAAGAATGGAGCTCATGATTGACAGGTTATTTATTTCGCGCTTAATAGCGAGAGATTGCTAAAAACGGACCTGGGGATCGAACCCATGTTGCTTTGTGTCGTCTTACTTCCACAGCGAGCACATTGCCCCTGAGCTATCCTCGCAAGACTATGTGACCATGTGCCTTGAAATTGAATTAACTTCATCTGTTCTAAACCGATGCAGTACCCTCTTCTGCAACTCAACATTCACTAAAGTTACTCAACTACAAGAATCTTATCTGCACTTAGTGGTCAAACCGCCACCCACTTTCAATGTATACCTTGCTGAAAACAACTCTTTCAAAGGTTCAAACAAAACCTGAATAAAATCTCGAAAATATTCTAAAAAACCGACCTCTTCCCTTTCTCCATGTCGAGCTAGAAATGTCACAAAACTAGTTGCATGCTCGCAGATGGTGAAGAAAAGGTAAATTCCAGGTGATCAACATCAACTTTGTTAATACTGTAGATCTCCTATTAATCTGAAAAGAGGAAATCAAGACATCTGCTGTCTGGCACAACCCCTCCTTAAAAGCTACTATTCATTGCACAACAAAATCCAGGTGCTGGTATAAATCCCCTGCCCTCTCACTCACTAGGCAGTTTGAAGAGATATATAGCAATCAAAACTACCCAACCAAAACCCAACTGTCTATTTAACCAACAAAAGTCAGCTCTCAACCACCCTGAAGAACGTAGGGGTAAAACACCTCTAAATGCAGTAAAACACTGCTCGATGTAGTGAAACACTGCTCAATGCACTTCCCCTGCCAACATTCCCAGGCACCGGCTCCTTCAAAGGAACGAAAATGATACAACCTAGAAATGAGACTGCCCGACTCTATAAAAGCAGCCTTTCCTCCTCTCTTCAACCCAGAAGCACATCACTCGGTGGTCCTGTTTCTCACACCATGGCTTAGTAATGCTTTCTTTCATCGCCACTGACTTAAAGCCTTCCAACTACACTGAATTCCAACTGACAAAAGCAAGTGTTAGAATCTATTCCTAGCCAGGGCAGCAAGCATGCCTGACTTGCTACACACAAGCATGTTCTGCATAATTAGCAATGCCTACATTGGAAAACAAAGTTCTGGAACAATTGTTATCCATACAGAGCCAGTGGGCACGTTTTACACAACCGTCTCAGAAACAAATGGATGGCGGTCATATTCAGCCTGTCAGTGGAGTTTGATGCCCATGGTTATAGGACATGTCCACCCATCCTCTCCGCAAGCAGCAACATGGGTTTTAAAGTCATGGAGTGGGTCTCTTCTTACTACTCTGTCTGTTCTCAGTTTGTGATTGGAGATTTCCAGTTCCATGTCTCTCCCTGTACAGTACTGGGCGTCTCATAGAATATATTCCAGATCCTCAGCCCCAATTCTATACAATTGCTTCGTAGAAATATGGAGTCATGCTGATTGGCTTAGACAACTCGGGCTACCCGTGTGCTGCTGACCATCAACTTTACCTTGTAGCAAAGTGTCTTCAAAGAAGGACGGCACATAAATAAGACTCCCTCAAAACATTGAAGGTTGTGTGTCATTCTACCTACACAAATTCAACATCACCAATTCAAACACAGTCTATCCACTCCGCCATCCTCCCCTAAGCTTAAAAGAATTCCAGCCTGTAAGCACATGACCGGGTATTGAACCCATGCCGCTGTTCACTGTCTTCCTTTTCAAGATAAGTGTGTTGCCCCTAAGCTTTCTGCCCGGCATCACAGCCAGGGCCGTTACGATGACTAAGTTTACGCCACAACACTTTTGGTAATTTAGTAAAACAAGCAGTACTTGTCAACTACGTATAGAAACATTCAGCCATGTGTTTATAATGACGACATTCCTATCAGCCTGCACATTTGCTATAAAATATTTTTAATCACCTACTAAACTCTAGAACTAAATGACCCTCTATATTTTTCCTGTAAACTATCGATTACCATAACCTCATTTTCTACCTAGAGAAAATGATTTAACTGGACAGAAATGTTTGGAGGTATGAAACTCGCCGTTAGTAGTCTGGGATCCCCTCGCTCCTGATATGTGGCAATCATCTGACCTTCTGGTCAATTTGCAGACTAATGAAGAGTCTTCTTTTCCATTGATTCACTTCTAGTAAACTATATCGGTCTTCTGTCGGGTAGCCACCAATGTCTCTGGCCGAATTCTCCACTACATGTCAGATTGCAATTCCGTAAGGGTGTCCACAGTATTTCCCGGAGCCCTTACTCTTCTCTGACCGGTTACTCCTTCATTTATCTCTACACTCCCCTATCACTTCCTCCTCCTTGGAGCATCTTCCCTTTAGTTGTTTTGCCATTCTTGCAACTCTACGCCACAGATTTGGGAAATGCTGTTTCCCCTTATGCATGTTTACTGTTCATGTCACAGCTGTGAGCTGCTATCGGTATCTTAAATCCATATAAATGCATAGAATAGCACAGTGAAGAGTAATCTAGTAAATATATGTGTGTGAAGCCTGCCATTGCATGGCTCTACTAAACTATCTACTAAGTAAAAAGCCCAAATGCCCTTAAGAATGCGTTTCCAGAAGCAAAAGTATCTAACTTTTTCACCAGTGGTAAAAATGCAGCAAATGCATTTAGCGCCAATTTTGCTGCTTCGATATCACGGAATGGACTAACCCAGGTTTGCGCCAATCCATAAAAAGGTTTTCACTAGAGGAAACATGAGTCAGACTGTGTTTTGTACTATGCTTGCTGGGCTGCTTTAAAAAGTGCCTTTACTGGAGTTTGTTTACTGTTTGCCCTCACTAAAACATGTGTAGATAACATTCTTTGGGGTAAAACCTGTTTGCTTATTTCCCTGTCACACAAGTAGAAATATGGATGCTAAATCAATGTGCTCAATTATTTGCACATGGATACATTTAGAATAATCTAAACCCAGGACTTCAGTGGCTCAACTGAAAATTCATCTTTTGGCTAAAGTTATTGTATCCTACACACATTTCAAAAGTTATGTCTTGCTTTGCAAAACAGTGTTTGCTTCTATTGGCTCTTGAAAGAAAACGAATAGAGTAGGTGCATGCTTAGTGTACTAGAGCTGGTGTGTCGTCTTATGTGGAATGGTTAAGGTGCACGGTTGCAAGATGTTAGTGGTATTAGGTTAGTTGGGGGGGGGGAGTAGTTAGGGTCCGGTCCCTTCTTGGTTCTTGGTTGGTGAGTCTTTCCTTGCATTGGGAGATTGAGGTCAGCTCCAGAATCATGTGGTGGGGGCGGGGGATCACGTCCCAGTGGGTGTATTATGAGTAGTGATCGGATTCAGCAGTTCTCTTGGCTTGACTAATAATAAATGGGGATCCCAATAGGAATTTGATGTGGGCTAGAGAGGCTATTTATTTTAATATATGGTAATATTACAATATTTATTCACCTCGATCCCCTAGTGTGTTAAACAAGCTGATTTGGCACAACCTCCTGAAGTTTGAACAGCTAATCATTGCATTGTAACAACCTAATGCTCTGTGGAAAGCCAATGGATGTGTCAAAGGGGACGCAAATTGTTCACAGGAGCAACATATGCTGCAGTTGTGTCATTCTGCTACTCCTCTGATACTTTATTTCCACCCATTGGCGGATCAGTAGCCAATGGTCAACACAGTCAAAGTTGGTTCATGGAGAGCAGATAATCATGGGCAGAGGGCAGTTTTTTGTTGGCCCATTATTCTCTGTAGGGATAATAAAGATGGCCGCCGAGCAGTCAAAGAAGACACTTAAGTAATGAGGAATATTGTTAGCTTGTGCTATAAAGAGTAATACATCATAACCTATTCCATTGCTATAGGTGGCGTTCTATACGTTTCTGAAGACAAATATCGCATTACATCTTCTGTTTAGTCAACAACTCTGTTTTGTTTTACCGCTGATCCCAGATCCATCCACTTCCATAGCACAATGACTTTGAATATGAATTGGCAGAAAACTGAGAAACCAACCCCAGGGCATTGCAGATCAGAAGCTGAAAAACAATCTGTCCCATGGGAAAAGCATGTCTAATCCATGAATTTTTAAATAATTGATTCACTCTTTTTCTTGCTAGACTGAACACAAGATTTTGGAGCAGCAATTCACATTTTGACGTATTTCCAATTTTTAAAGTGTTACTGTTTTAAGCAGGTTGTCCTTTCTCCTGACTGGTGCTGCTAGTGACCGACCTTGGCAGCTTGTACCTTCAGGGCCGAATGACAAAAGACTGTGTTGCTATTCCTTTCAGACCCCACGACAAGGAAGAACGCAAAAGCTGGGCCCGCGGCTCGCAACCGGTATGCCAGCCAGTGGACACTGAACAGGCCGCAGCCCACAATCTCAGCCCACACCCTCACCACAGACTGGAGGTTGCCCACTCCCAGAGCCGCAGGATCAGTGGACAAGGAAAGTGACAGCTACAGTGTCAGCCCATCTCAAGACACAGGTACTATGGCCGCCTCATTGTGCTCTGGTCATTCACCACTATTTACGAAGCACTGTGTGTTTCTAATCACATATCACCATCCCTCCTTTCATCGTCCTTAAATTTCTGATCTTTGATACCATGTTTTGTCATTAATATTAATGACCTGCGTAGGCATACGATGTATGTTCTTATAGAGTATAGTTTTAAATTCCTTCCAGGAAGTATAGATCAGGTGTAATGTTCATTTGGTGATTGCTTGAGGGCATCTAGTGTAGTAGATATGATTATAAAAGAATGGTGGTTTTAGGCCAATGGAAATTATTTGTGGTGCTATGGCCATTCTTTGCGGGCAGAAGTCCATATCATTAAAACCATTGTAATATCTTATACCACTTGGCTACTTCTTTTGTATTACATAGTTTAATGTTTGTGCTGGATATATCAGAAAACTTGTCTTTCTATGAGCTTTTAAAGTCTTCAATCGTAAATCAAAGTTCAACTGGAAATGATCATCGCCGGTCAACCACTCAGATCTTGATGAGTTGTCTTTGTTCATTTAACGCAATATATACAGGTCCTTATTTGTTTTGGTTCTTCTATCTGCTTCTTTCTTTTAATTTAAAGTCACTTCTCCCCACTACAGACTTGTATTTCTTATTAACAGGTTAGCTTAGTGCTTTTTTACCAGGAAAAGGGATCACTTGTGTAAAGCAGGCTTGGCCATCGAGATGGATGACTTGTGTGTAAAGGTTCTCTTTGCGAGCAAGGAATAGTAACAAACTACTCTTGATATTGCCTGTGTAACCCTTTGGGCGAGTGTAAAAGTCTTGTCTCTTCATATCATTATATAGGCATCTTCACGAGTATTAATATCACCTCTGTCACATCCGCGTCAATAACACCCACTACTTGCTGCACCCTTTCAGAGCAGCCTTACTGTTAAAGAAGTTTCAATTTGCATAGTACAATGTCATATTGTGAGGCCCTTTCACAAACGCCTAAAATACGCATTTCATGATACTACCAATTTCAATGATTACAAATTATAGAGGCTTTGGTCAATAATTGGATGAATTTCAGTACTTCAGTGATGAAATAGAAAATTCGAAATATTTAGTTCAGAATAACAGCATTTAATTACTTAAACATCTACTTTTACCTCTCAAGGCAACCCTATTTGACTAAACCTAGTACAATATGGTGCATTTCTATTGATGAAATATCAACAAGACGAGACAGCTTACACAGTATCAGAAAGTACTGAATCCTTTCTCACTGACACCCACCAAGCTATTTTCATTCAAACTATTGCCAAAGTTACACCGGTCGTACCTTTCAGCTTTCATGATCAATCTCATTCCTCTAAATTCTTATAGATATGTGGAGAAGAAGGTCTCCAATTGCAGACCAGTGATATAGTTTAATCCTTCATCCAACATGTCCTTAGCGGGTATGGCCAGTGTTCAGACCTACTCTTTGCTGTTAAGTGAGATACCTGTAAACCTCCACAATGAGTGACGGATTCATATCTTTAGAAAATATGGGGAATGTCAATATTTAAAATCTGTCAATCTTTCCAGCTAGCCTTCTGTCCATTGCTGCTCCTTAACACATTTCCCTAAAGAAACCGCAAGCATTTAGGCTGCTGGCAATATACACTGAATGCACATAGTGACCTCTGCAGTGCCTGCTTCGCTTCATACTTACCAAAATCCTTGGCATCTAATGGATGTTTCTTTAGATTTGTTAAATCATTTCATGGCCATAAACTATCCTTCAGTTCCCATGTCCTGATGATGAGATTTCCCTCATCGAACTGTTGATCATGGAGAATTGCACACCTGTTCTCTTTAACAGGACCCCACAACCTTGGCAACATTCATCTCCGTTCTTCTTCTTCATGAATGCTTAACCTTTGTGACTTCTCTTAATTCCTATCATAACCAGCGCAATGTCCTCTTCCTTCACACGGTTGTAGTGGGCAGCCTCTAATGCAGTCTCGGGTGATACCACCTTGCAAACAAGTCAAGACGAATTTCCAACTGGTCACCTTAGTTCCCCCATTTTTCAACCTGCATTTTCAATTGACATTTTTGATGATTTTAGAGATGGGGTTTGGAGTTTAAGGCAAGTGATCCCAACATAACATTTCTAGCAGTTTCTCAAATGTGGTTTGCAGTGGCACATACATGCATAGCAATACCAATGTAGTGGCATGATCTTGGATACTCCTGGCATCAGAGAATGTGATGTCACAATACCCTTGACCCCAATCACCTCACATGAGAACTTGTATGCCTTTGGCTCTATTGTCGACACAGAAAACAACAACAATGTGGATACAATCATTCTACAATTAAGATCAAATTAATCAGGGCATTTCAGTAACCGTCATTAGAATAGCTAGGGTGATCACATGATATACAAGACAGGCAGGGGAATGGCTATGGTAACCAGGGGTGAAGCCCTTATCATCCAGGGGTGCAGCTGAGATATTTCGGGCTAAAATCATCATTAATCACAGGGGCTGATCATCAATCACAGTGCTCAGCTGTCAATCACAGGGGCTCATCCATCATTCACAGTGACTCAGCCATCACTTACAGGGGCCCACACGCCAATCACAGGGGCTCAGCCATCAATCGCAAGGACTGAGCAATGAATCACAGGGGCTGAGCCATCAAACACATGGGCTCAGTCATCAATCACAGGATCTGAGCCATCAATCGCAGGGGCTCAGCCGTCAATCACAGCGGCTCAGCCATCAATCGCAGGGGTTCAGCCTTCAATCACAGATGCTCAGCCACCAGTAACAGGGGCTCAGCTGTCAATCACAGGGGCTCAGCCATCAATCACGGGGGCATATCAGGGTATTAAACAGAACAGCGTTCGTATAACCAAGAATTGTCATCAGACAACAAGGTCAAGCCATTATATAGCAGGATATGTTTATTATGTCAGCCAAAAAAACCAGCACAGATTAAAATGACTCAACTTAACGGCACCTACATGTATTAATAACGTATCTGAGCAGTTTACAGCAGGTGCAATTTAAACGTTTTTAAGCTTTCATTTTTAAATATGTCATTGTTATTCTTATTGGAAGCAAATTTGAGTGGGCACCACAGGGGTATCGAGTCTAGCTGGCGTTATTAGAGGTCTCTAGTAAGATGAGTCTTCGTTAGTTAAATCCTCTGTATAGGAGCTGACTGGAAAAGGCCTGGAGACACCCAAACCCAAAAATACAGCAAAAAACAAAGATTAGGTAATAAACCAATCATGCAGCCGCTCTCTTAAATCCCATGTTGGGTTCTTTGTTAGTTGTAATTTCGCTATGTATAGTTCCTTTGATCCAATTTTTGGAAAAAATACAAAAGTCAAATATCTAGTGATTTTTCAATGTTGGTTTATCTATCAAGTAGAAGTTTATTATATAGAAAAAAGTGACAAGTAGCCACCAATAATGTTCTTCGTGAGGAAGAGATTGCCATAAATCACTCTATCCGTAGACTTATATTGTGCCAATGCATTTCGGAATACAACAAATTCCTTCATCAGAGCAAGTCTGATGTAGGTGAGTAATGGCGAAATCTATGTTTCAGAGACCAGGCTGCTCCACCGTGTACGGCGAGCAGGTGCATGATTGGGTTATTACCTAATCTTTTTTTTTTTGCTGTTATTGTTATTCTTATTGTCATTATTATTGTCGCTTTTCTTCACTTTTATGGCACGAAGCCGAATAAAGTTATTTCAGTATAAATAATTTATTCAGTGTGAAAAACGTCCTAAAATACATCAATGTGGCAACAAAAAAACACAAGACACTATCATCGCAATAAAGAAAACAATAGGACCTCATAGGAAACAGCCTTGAAACAGCTAAAGGCACTCTGCATGTCACAAAAAGCCATCCCCACATCAGGACCTAGTTACTGTCAAGAACACTTTATGAAATACTGGCCAACGAGCCAGGCCCCTTCATCCAAGAGACTCCTCCCTCCAGTGGTCAAAGTGAGCAGGAACGATCGGGAGCGGTGTTCCACTACTTTCACCATTCCGGAACTCTTCTTTGTGAAGTTAATGTACACTTCTCCACTTTACCACCGGATATCAGGTACAGCTAAATTGAAATCTGTTTAAATTCAATTGGCTGTCCACCAGCAGGACTGCAACCTTTGAAAAATGTATTGCACATTGCTCCCTTCCTACGCTGTCTGCCGCAGGAGTCACAGTCCCACTACTTTTTGTACACTTCTACCACTGCCTCCCTCCTCCAAATCCCGTTGTTCAAGAAGATAAGGTACACACTCGCAGTCCTAGCCCCCAAGTGGCCAATGGGCCGCAGATTTATATTCCGAGCAAAGCCAGCTCAATATGGTTTCGTCAACACTGAAAGACCTACATCTTCACCTACTGACCCTGCCCTCCTCTGCCCCCACCACATCCACGCGTTTCCAACTTTCTTGTCTGACACCTTGTCGTCTTCTATCTGAAGCGAACTTGTTTTGCATGGGGGTATTACAAATACCATTAAATAAATAAATAACTAAATAAACAAATAAACATTGGGACACAGTACAAAACCAGAAAACAGAGTCCCTTTTTACAATATGTAAAATCACCCACGTAGACCCGGCTGATATCGTATATGAAAAGGGTCATGCTGGGAAAGTACTGTGTTCTAAAGTCATATTCTCTTCTATTAGATTATAACATACACAACTGTGTTCATGTGTGTGCCACCAGTGAGAAGGACAGTGAGAAGAATACTAGTAGCATAGCATCCGCCGTTCCTACCAGTAACAAAATAAATATTACTCCTGAAATTAATTATCCCCCTGATCTTTCCTACATTAAACTCCATCTCAGACCAGACTGACCCATCTACCATGATAGAAATGTACAACAAAATGATGCTTGCATCTCTAGACCTCATTGAACCATTGAAGATTAGAAAGAGCAAACCCTGCCAACATTTAAGCACGTGGATTTTGCCTCACCTTAAAGCAATTAGACAAGAGAAATGTCTAAGCGAAAAAATCTGGAGATCAGACCCCTCAGACTTCAACAAGAATAACCTGAATAAACTAGCCGCCCTCTACAAAAAAGAAATTATCCTAGCCAAACAAACCTCCTACAACTCCCGAATCTCCCAGGCCAAATCAAATACCAAAGAACTGTTTGCCATCCATAAAGAGGTAGAAGCACCAATTCAAGCTCCTGACTCCTGCCTCAAGGATAAAAATTGGTGTACGAGTATACAAAATGCCTTGGCCAACAAGATAACAACTCTCCAAGCGAAGATTAAGAATAAAACAAAGACACCCTCATTGCCTCCAAGACTGGTACGAACGCCATACCATTACCTCGGACCACCCTGACTCCACCTATACCACTTACCCCCTGTTTCCACTTTCACAAAGTATCTATTAAAGAAGTCAAAAAAGTTATCCTTGCCCTCAAACCATCTAATTGTCACGGTGACCCATGTCCAGCTCAAATCATAAAAGATGCTGCCCGTGAACTGTCCCCCTTCATCACTAGAGGGTAGAGGGGACGAGTGTGTAGAGGGGACGAGTGCATAGAGGGGATGAGTGTGCAAAACAGGTGAATGCATAGTGCATGTGAGGGCATAAAACAAACGAGTGCCTAGAGCGAATGAGTGCCTAGAGCAAATGAGTGCCTAGAGCGGAGTGATCGAGTGCCTAGAGGGAACAGACGTGCTGCGTAGAGCGGACGAGTTGCATAGAGCGGATGAGTATGTAGAACGAATGAGTGCAGAGTGCATGCAGTATGGATGAGTGCGTAGAATGGATAAGTACATAGAGCTTCTGAATGTGTAGAGCAGAGGGAACGAGTGAAGTGTGTAGATGGATTCTATATTGATAGAACAAATGATATATGTGAATGGAATTGATCACATATATGGATGGAACGCGTGCCGGACGTGGATGGAACGGGTGACGTACTTTGATGGAATGGCTGACATATGTGGATAGAACGGGTGGCGTATAAAACAACTTAGAATACACGGAATGGTACGGATGAAATATGTGGATGGAGTACATAAAACAACTTAGAATACACGAAACGGATTGGAGTAAATAGAGCGGTTTTGAGTGCGAGTGGCGGACAGGAGTGCGAGTGGCAGACAGGAGTGCAGTGGCGGACAGGAGTGCATGCATGAGGCCGACAGGAATGCATGCATGAGGCGGACAGGAATGCATGCATGAAGCGGACAGGAATGCATGCGTGGGGCGGACACGAGTGCATGCGCGGGGCGGACACGAGTGCATGCGTGGGGCGGACACGAGTGCATGCGTGGGGCAGACTGGAGTATGCGGGATGGACTGGAGCACGTGGGGCGGACTGGAGTGCATGAGTGCATTGAGCAGACCAGAGTGTGTGGAGCAGACTGGGGTGCATGGAATGAATAAGAGTGCATGTAATGGACTAGAGCGCATAGAATTGCATGACGCACATAGTATGGTTTGGAATGCAGGGAACGTTTGAAAGAGCATACAACCCATCATATCACACCACCACGCTTACTCTCTTCTTTACACCACCGCTCAACTAGAACACAGAGATACTATGACACCATTCGGTATAACTGTTCTCATTCCAACATCCTCCGCTCACTCCCCATCATTCTAAGTAAGCACTGCTGCTTACACACCCCCCAGCCAGGTGTTCTCCTCAGGCCTAACGCAGCCCTTTTCGGTCTGGATAAATCCTGCCAGAACAAACACATACTCCTGATCTCTCAACCACCACACCTACCACTAAGAAGCAGCTATTACACGAATACCGCACCAGCTGCACACATACCCGGTGCTCACATGCACCTTTGACTCTCTCTACTCTCTCTACTGACCTGAACTTCGGTTCCCAAGGGCGTTCAACATACCAGCGCCTTTAGACCATACCAATGGTATATAAGGCGCTATATAAATGCAAAATAATATAACATAACTAAACTCATAAACGCCTCATTCACATCAGGCACTATACCTAGCAACCTGAAACACTCCTGGGTCCTCCCCCTCCTTAAAAAACAATCCCTCAACCCATCCATCCCCACTAACTACCACCCCATAACTACAGTGCCATTCCTACCTAACATCTTGGATAAAATAGCATATCTACAAATCCAGCATCATCTGGAACAAAACCACCTACTAGGAGCTCGACAGTCTGGCTTTAGACCTTGTCTCGGTACTGAGAATGTGCTCATAGACCTCAAGACACAAATAGATGCACTGAGAGACGAAGGTAAGACGGCGGCACTCCTGCTACTCCTCAACCTCTCAGCCACGTTTGATTTGGTAGACCACTCGATACTTTGCAATCACTTGGACTCCGCGGCCCACTTCTCTCAGGAGGCAGTCGCCTGGATCCAGTCCTTCCTTGATAATAGGACAGTGCAAGTTTTCTCTCCGCTACCAGCTGCGGACCCCACACCCATATTGTGCGGTTTACCCCAGGGCTCCTGCGTATCTCCTACGCTGTACAACATCTTCACAAAGTTCCTTTTCGATGGTCTAGATATCACCTACACGAATTATGCCAATGATACACAGATCCTCATCCCGTTGACAGGAGATTATGACAAGGATTTGGCCTATATACCTCATCATCCAGGCATGGATGGCATCTCACGGTCTATGCTTGAATGATGATAAAACAGATCCCCTCATTCTAGGTACCCCATCCTACATCAAACAATTGGGTCCGAACTACTCATCCTTCATAATTGACAACAACAACATTACTGTGGCTAAGGTTGTTAAAACCCTTGGCTTCTACATTGACTCCACCCTCACCTTTGGTAAACAAGTAAATGCCATGACTTCAGCCACTTCCTACACCTGCAAGCTAATCAGAGCAGCCAAGCCTTTCCCCTCACCCAACAACTGCATTACTTTAGCGAGAGCCCCAATCTTATCCAAATTGGATGATTGCAATGCCCTCTATATAGGCAGCAACAAATACATCACGTCCAAAATTCACACCCTCCAAAACATTGCCTTAAGAGCTGCGCTAAGCTTCCCCAAAAATGCCCATATATCTGACCTCAGGAGATCTGTCAATTGGCTTTCTACAAAAGACAAGATCCTCCTCAATACTGCATCTTTGACACAAAAATGTCTTAACCAATCAGCCCCACAATACCTCACAGCTAGATTCACCAAACAGCTTCTCGTCCCCTAAGAAAAGTCAACTCCAACCTTCTATTAGTACCCAGATTCAAGCGTACTAAATCCGGTGGGAGCAGCTTCCACGTTAAAGCAGCACAATACTGGAACTCCCTCCCACCTGCCTTAAGGGAAGATCTACCTTACCTACAATTTAGATCTAGTTTCATTCACCGGCTAAAGGAACTTGACGTCTGACCTTACCTCGCCTGCAACTTCCTAGCATTTATTGTATATATGTGACCTCACTGCTCTTGTTATACATATGTGTTACACACTTATTCTTTGTATTTATTGTATATACCTATCCACCCTGCCTGTTGTTTGTGCATACAGCATTGTAACCATAGCTGTATTTATTCATGTCTGCTATGTAACATAAGCTTAACAACCCTCTTTATGCCTTTGCGCCCTAATACCTTTGGGTCTGCTGCGCAATATAAATAATAAAACAAACAAACAAACACACTGTGAAATGGTACTGACCCGGTTTAAGCTGCAAATTGAATATAATGCATTTTTATGACTGCAGCAAATCATTGTGTATTTTAAAAAATGACCTAGAATATGCCACCAGTGCTTAGAATAAATATATGCAAATATTGAATGGTAAGTAGTGTTTCTGATGTCTTCCTCCCCTCTACATGTAACATAGACCATATGACTTGGGGGACTCTGCTTGGCTATGGAAATCATGCAGTTTGCTTCACCCTAGTCTATAAATATTGTGGCAATGCATGAGGGCTCAGTTCACTCCGCATGGATATTCAGCGGGTCTAAAGTCCTGTCTTGGAGAGTTAGGGATCCTCAGAATCTGTCATGCTGCCGTTCTGTGGGTTGCTGCTACGAAATCTGACTGCTACCTGCTGCGACTTGTGACAAGACCAAGCCCCCCTTTGTCCCTTGCAACAGAACACCAGAAACTCCAATCCAAGCTCTTTCCGAATTGGGAGTTAAAGAAGCCACATTGGATTTCATTGGCACACCCTGCTTTCCATGTTCATTGGCACACCCTGCTCCATGTTCCCATCTCCATAACCTTAGGGAGTTGCAGCATAGGTGTATTGCAATGTCCTGTTAGCTAGGAATTGGTGCAGTCACACTGTGTGAGACTACACAAGACATATCTGCTCGGTATTAGGTAACCCTCCTTTCGGTATAGGTCTGTACTACACAAGTTGATAGTGAGACTCAGCAGCCAGGCCTATCTCAAGAGGGGTAAATGTGAGCTGTAGAGCTGTACAGATGAAATAAGTCAATACAAGTAACCAAGTAACACACTCAAGGTTTCAGTTATAAAGAGTTATTGTTGTATTTAACATCAGTTTTAATAAAGAATTCTTTAAAAAAGGCAATTGTTTGTAACGGTTCCAGCAAACTTAGGAATTACTTTCCCAAATCAATAAAGCTGGTGAATACTCTTTGGATACGCTTAATACATCACTCCTACACCCTGAAGTGACTTCAATTACAAGGATAGCATTTGCATTTATATATAACACCAATATAATTTATAAACTCTGAGTTTCAGAAAGGAAGGGTTAAGGAAGGAAAAGGTTAAAACGTGAGGACAACTCCACCAATGAAGTCTAGGTACGCCTTTCCCAGGGGTGACAGTATTCAACAAGCTACCACCTGTTGAGGGACAAGCAATGCCAAAGTCAATGGATCTAGAAGAGTGCCTTTAGGGAGCCAGGACAGCCAAGTCATTTGGACAAAATGTATAGTTCTGATGCACTTTTGGATAAAAGTCTTTCACACAGTCAGATAGTTCAGAAAATCACTTGTGGGAACACAACCTGTGCAAAGGGAGTTGAAATTAACTCAGAAAGGTAAGCAGATACAAGCGTCCAGTGAGACAGCATGAATTAAGGCATGACGGTAAGTATCCCCAAGCCTAAAACAGTACCTCTGGTTAGAAGAAAAGTGGTCCAGCTGGATTCTGTCTTGCTGCAGCCATGCAGACCCTGGTTCCTGAGCCTCAGTCGTGGGGACAAGCAGGAGGATGACTGGAGGGCTCCTGCGGCGGTACTCAGGAAAGTCATCGGCAGCTATGGGCTCTCTTTGATTCAGCAGCTCTTCATGGTTTCAGCACTTCGCAAACAGCACTGATGTAGAATGGTTAACTCTGGTTGGACTTTCCTTGCTCCCTCAGTCTCGAACTCTGGTGAGGAGACTCTAGATTGGAATTTCCTGCTTCTGGAGTGTCCTGAGGAGGCTCCTGGAGCTTTTAACCGGATTAGTTCCGTGGCAGACGTTGCACTCGGTTATGGACACTCGACTACTGGCATTGGGATTCTGCAGCAACAGAGAGGCCCAGCAAGTCAGGGATGGCACCAAAGAGGAGTTTGTCTTCAGGTTAGTTGGTCCCACTAAACTTAGGGAAGAAGTCATCTGTCCAGAGCTTCTCTGTTGATACGACAAAGGAGGTCAGCGCAGCATCCAGGAAGTTGCAGCAGCTTCTATTCATGATTTCTTCTTCAGGTCTTTCTGCCAGTGATCAACTCTGCCCTAGTCCCAAAACCCTCCCCTTTTAAGAACATTTCCCATTGATTCATGGCTCAGACTGTCAATCACACAGCAGGGTGGCTGTACTTCCTAGGACAGACAGCTGGCCAATCAGGAATGGTTTCATGCAGGCCCACCTAGAGACAAAGGACAGGGGAGTTTCGGGATCCTCCCTCACGTCCTGCACTTCCAGAAACACTGCAGCCAGGGGCTGAAGCCTGCCAAAGGCAAAACGCACAAAGGGCTCAAATCTGTCTCACTGCATAGAGTAAAAGCCAAGAACGACCTCACAAGCAGAAAATGGTGAAAAAAAAGACAATATTGTCATCCATGGGTGCTGTACTGTAGCGGAAGGTTCAGCATGCCGTAAAAAAGCACACTGGTAGTAAAAAGTAAACCACTGCCACCAGTCATTTAAAGTAGTGAGGGTAACAAAACAATGTTACAAGAGAAAGTAGGATAAGAGGCTACAAAGTAACCCTCCAGCACTCCAAATACGATGGTGTGTACTGGACCTATTAAGAAAAAGGTAAGTAAGATCAATTTCACTTTACTATTCTTGGGAACTGTAGTTCACCCAAGAAAAGTTATTTAAACCTTAAGAGAAATTGAAAGGCTCTCCCAGTGACACTGCACTGAGGGTGGTGTGTGTCACTATACAAAAGGCAGAAGCCTATGGAGTTTGTCAGACTCCAAAAACAGTGCAAACGTAAAAGCCAAATCAGGGACAAACACATGAGAGTGGGAAAAAGGGCCCACTCACTCAGAAGTTAAAATTTACAAGTCCTAAGTCCAGCAAAAGAGCGGGTGGGAGGAATTTAGCACAGAAATTAAAATTATCCCTAACATGTCCTAAATTGCATTTATGATCCAGAGTGGCCCTATGCCCAGACCTATTGAAACAAACTCTGCTGGAATATTGGAATGAGGAGGCGAGGAGAAAAGGGGTGATATCTCCCCAATTTGCATCCGTAAACAGCATGGGTCCTTCCAACTAGGAGAGCGGAACATTGCTTTCTGAGAAGGTGGGAGTCTAGCCAAACATTTGGGAACCTTCCCTGTGGGACTAGGGCTCACAATCCTTTTGTTATGTTCAAGAACTTGTAGAAGAAACAGCAGCGGTCCCATTCATTAGCAGCCACCAAATCTGCAACCAGGGCCTGCAGTTCATGGTGTCACAGTAGAGAAGCTGCATGGCCTGGACTATCTGGAAATCGTCTGTCTGCAGGAGTTCTCATGGAGCTGGCAGATAAGAAGCATAGAGGCACACCTGACCATGAGAAACAGCAGGACAGTACATCATAGGCCAAAATAGTGCGGGCTGATTCCACTGCATTCCTGCCTCCAGTCAGGATCTGACTCCCAATGGAACGCTCCAGGGGATCGAAGGACCTGCATGCTCCTGGCAATACCCTTAGGCTATTGAGTTCCAGCTGAAGTTAGAAAAGGCACCATGATGGTTGAATTAAGGCTGTTTTAGTATAGTTGCCTAGGTAGTAATGTACACTGAAAAGAATATATAGTGTAATTAGTTAACAGCTGTGATATCGTTGATTTGAAAACAATAAAGATGATTGAAAAAAAGAAAAGGTACCATGGAGCTTTCTACACGACCTATGAAAAATGATCCCTGGCACACATTTCATCAATCATAACTTTTCTGCATTCCAGCCACCAGTGCCATACAAAAGGGAAGCACCATATACACACCAGTCAGGCCGAATTGGTTGGAGATTTGCAGCCCCTGGGGAATGTTCACTGATTCTTCATCCTGTGAGAGACTCACTACTGGAAATGCCCTTTCTGGCACTTCCAGTAGTGAGTCTGCACAGCCATTTGACTTGAACCACTTGAAGCCAACAACTTTTTAAATTCCTTTATCAATGCAGACACCCTTGCTTTTTGCTTGTCCTGTTTTTTGTCACGACTCATAAGAACTTTTATCTGCAGCCTCAAATGTATTCTTAACAGAGAAAACGAATATCATAGTCCAAAAAAAACATCAACTCAATGGACTGATTTTTTTGCCTAAAATCCAAGGTCCAACTTTCTGACTTCGAAACATTGTCTTCTCAAATCAGGCACAGGCTAATGTAGGAGTTATTGGGAACATGTTGGGACATCTTAAGCTAGATCAGCCAACTACCCGGACGCGCCTATCAATGTGCATGCATACTGCACAAGGCATGGCCGCGGGGTTTTCACCCCATTGCTAAAGAGAAGTGCTGTTCCTGAGTTAGCCCGTGGGACCCTGGATTATCGCTGCGCTGTTCAGCAGAGTGGCATGTTTTCTTCTCTGCTCTGCTGGCGCATTAGTCAATGCCCCTGCAGTAACTGCTCTGTAGCTCCTGCCACACTGCCACTTAGTGCATGTGCATGTGCACCGCTTTGAAGTGCACCAGACCCTTTTCTGACGGAGGCAGTTTTTAACTATGGCCCTGGGTAGCGGATCCCAAGGAGTCTGCTTCACCCTCTTCTAGTGGCCACACTATGAGGGTGCTCTGCATCGGAACCACGGCCTGTGAGGTGCACATTGCACTGCCTCCGGGCTCCCCAACACTTAAACGTCTGTATCTGCAACCCTACATTCTCTTCTCTCTGCACTTATGAGCCACCCGCTGGCTGCTATTGTGAGTTAACTGCACTTCCCACTTCCTCTCCCCCAGCACTTCTACCGTTCCCACTTCCCTGCACTTGCGCGATCTGAATGACACAATGCCTAGTAAGATCGTTATTTTGTCCTCCCTTTGTTTCCCCGTCCTCGTCTTGTTGTGCCTAGAAACACTTGTGTACACAGGCGCGTTATAAATGTAATATCATATCACATTCGCAGCACCCCCAGGTTGTACAATCGATTGAGACACGCTGGTTCCGATGCCAGAGAGACATCACTCATTAGAGGGAAGAAAGCTATCCGTTTGGCAGTTTCTTGGAAAGGTCCAAGTCCTGATGAAGGTCATTGATACGTTACCACTGGGACCAAAAAGGGTGAACCATTCTAGGGGCCAAGACATGCTGTTTGACCTTTGCTCTGATGCAGCTTGTTTGTTTGTTTTATGAATGAAAGCGTATGACGTGTGTCTGATGTGTAACATGTCGTGACAGAGGGTAAAATACCTGACAGGGTTTACATTCATTTTCCCGTCAAGAAGCAACTTTGAAGGAAAAACCTCATCATTGCATTTTTAAAGATATCTACTCACCCTTTTTACCAACACCACATACAAATGTAATGTTAATGTGCTTTTTTAAGATATGCTGATTTTTAACATAGGTTTTCTGATGTATATGTATATATATATTTCAAATTGAGTGATTGAAAATGAGATATGAAGATGTATGGCCTAAGAGAGATTTATTGTGTACTACCAACTAGGGTTGCAAGGCTGAGTTGAGGTCATATTGGGTCTTTCCACTCCCCAGCCCCCACTTTGATCAAGTTTGATCATTATAACGGAGGTCAGAGGGAGATGCATCTGGACCCGCCACAAGAGTTCATTTCAACCCTGGTGATATTTTTTGAAAGATGTCCTTTGGATAGTAATACTGAGTAAAATTCAACTTGCTTATCCGGCACCGACATGACAGGAGACTTTCTTCCCTGCCTCTTTGCTCAGATTCCATTGGCATCCAGATGATCTGATATACAGCAACCACAGCCCCACGCGTGCCAATGCCCGACTGCAGGTGCTAGGTGACTAAGACCTAGGCTGGAGTATGATGGCAATGGTAAAGCTTGGTCCACTTTAAAATGTCTCCCTAATTATCAGCTGTGAATGTATGGGAAACTTACTTCCTGGATACGTAATAAGTACTACGTGGTGCAATTATCGGTTACCTGCTCCTTGCACTACCTTTGAACCCCATGTGATCAGATCTCATAGTTAGGTGGCATATTTAAGATGGGACTATATGGTTTCACCTTTATAATTTTAAACATGGAAAATTTGGACGAGTCAGCTAAAAAAAAAGTGTCACAGGAACGAGAAGGGGAAAGAGGATGTTTAGAAAGGGTCATCAGAGACTTGTACAGTGGGGGGAAGGCGAGGGGACTTAAAAGGGTGGGGGAGCACAGGTGGAGTGGTCGGGGATATGGATACGTCTTTTAAATTTTCAGAAGTTGGCACAATACTGTGGTAATTGGAAAACGTTGTTATCCATAAGAAGCATTCCGTGTTAATGCAAGGCCACATCATGGCGATGATGGTTATTTTTCCGCAGGAAATTCCTGAGGGAAAAGATTGCGGGAATGAAGGAAGTGGAGAAAACAGGGGGTCAGCGGGTCTTTTAGCTTAATTGTTGTTGGTCGGCCGTAACCCCTGAGTCCTGTTTACTGACTATTGAGTGGGTCTTTTATCTTAATTTTTGCAACCTGGACCGTGGTCATGGCCGCATGCCATTGCAAGCAGGACCTGGTTATTTTCTCGTGGGAGCGATATGGGCCACAACCCAAAATTCAGAGGCCCATGTTCTTTTAGTGCAATTGGTCTAAAATGGGCAGTGACCGCGGCCATAGACCAGGTCAAGCTGGACCTGGATTTCTACTAGTAAGGTGGAGGTGTACCACGCCTTGAGTCTTTTACACTATTTGTTACAGAAAGGACATTAGGCACGGCCAAAGACCATGGCTAGTGGTGCCTTGATAAGATGTAGCATAACAAAACCCTTGCTAGAAATTCAGTGCCAAAACTTTAGTTAAGACAGAATTAAGATGGACGGATTTATCAGATCAAAACTCATGGAGTTAGTTGGGTATGGCAAGTGAGGAGAACCTTAACTCACATTAGCAACCGGGCAGGGTGAGCCAGCCAATCAGATGGCTAGGACTGGGGGCTTGAACCGCTGGTACAAGCCCACGTTCCAAGCCGCCGGACAGTGACTCTCTGCCACAATCTTCCCCCTATCCTCCGTCACTCTTTTTTTTCTACCCCTTCCTACCTTTTTATGGTGGCGGCAGGTGCCACCGCTGCATCTGCTGCGTCCCCTTAACCCCCACTGTCCGGCATGGAAAGGTAAGAGGGGCTCCATACGGAGACCCGCCTTCCCTTTCCATGGCAGCCATCTTTGAAAAGGATTTTCATTCCTACAATGGTACGCCGCACACGTCACATTGTAGGAAGGAACAACCTTTTTCTTTTAGCGCCCTGGGATACCACTTTGACAACCCGGGGTGCTAAAAGCCTTCCCCATGCGTTCCAGGGGCTGTAACGGGAGATAATACCCCGGAACCCTGGTTATCGGCCTCAACGAACCGTTCCAGCCCCTGGAACGGGGGATGAGCACCATATTCCATCCCATTGATCAGCTCATGAGCAGATACATGATATCACATCAGGGATCAACAAGATAAAAAATCACATCAGGGGTAAAATCTACCCCTGGGTGGTCTGAGTTACCATTGTCATCACCTCCTACACATGCCAAAGAACATGGGTGCTTATCTCCGTCTTTACTAAGGTTTATTGCTATATATATATATATATATATCCGAACCTACCACGTTTAATGTTATCCCAGTGAAAACACTGGATATCCTTTAAGACAGGAAATATTTCAAATACTGCATGTCTTTACTCTTATTTGTAAGAGGATTCAATTCAACACTACAGCTAAGTCAATGCCTAGTCTGGGATACTGAATGGAAACCCTTATTGATATATCTTTATGTCCAGTTCATGCGTTCTGAATGACTACCCCTATATAACACCCCTCTCCTGGAATCCCCCTGACCCCACTGAGCCAAGAAGTAGTTCTGTTTTGCAAGTTAAAAGGTTTATTTGATAATTTAAACAATAGATATATATATGTCACACCTGATAATAAATTAATAATTGAATATCACACTTAATCTGATATGATAAGATTAACAACGGAGAATCTGGCACTAACACGCTTCTCTATAATCAATAAGGAGTTGACATGAAATGGATAAGATAGCAACAATACTTTTATGGCTTAAAATGGATGCAATGTGGTAGAGAATGCTTTACAGGGTTCAAGGAAATGCAAGGTTGAATGAATGAAATGCAGTATAGAAAATACTCAATATGATTTCAACAAAACAAGGTAATCACTTTTCTCTGGCAATCCCCTCCCCCCCTTGATGCAAGGCAAGGAAATGGAAGGAAGCACACAATTCTCAGAAATGCAATCAAATGTGATTCAGTTCAATCCCAGCAAGCTTACAGAAAACAGATAGGAGTTTTGAAAACACAGGCAAATGCTTTGATATGTGCTAGCAATGGATGAGAAATATGCTGGAAATGCTTTTAATTCCCTTTCAGAGGTTCAGGGTGAGTGGTATCTAGTTAATATTAGTCCCGGCTCACACTAGCAATGATGCAGGGATAGTTAGCAGGTTAAACGAATTTCTGGCAAATGGAAGGCAAGCAGCAGCAGTTTTTACATGTGAAGAAATTTGCAAATCGCGGTAAAATTTGCGAATGCGTGTTCCGCGATTGCGGTAAAACTATAAGGGGTAGGAATTCGGTTCTAGATTCGTAGGAAAGCCACGATTCTAACCTTTCAGATGAAAGTTATTGCAAGTCTCTAGCACAAACGGTTGCGGAGATGTGAGCGATTTTGTGAAGGTCGTTTTTCAGATTTGAAATTTTAAAGTTCAAAAAGACAAGTGCAGCTTGCAACTAGGAAATGACAAGTGACAGCTTTACAAATGACAGGTGACAGTTAGGAGACAGTTCTACTTAGATTAAGCTAGATTGAATTATATTATTTTAACTAGGAGATTGGTTCTGCACAGTTTTCTAGGTACTCACACTATATTCTTGAGTGAAATGGGCCTCATCACGGATCTGGTCAGGGTTTTAAATTCGCCTCTGGTCTCTGCACTTCACAGTGATCTGGGTCAGCTCTCTCTGGTTCTCTGGTCTGGGTCTCTAGTTCTGGATAGATTGAAGTCTCTAGTTTGGCTCTCTGGAGGTTTGATGGAGGTAAAGTATGGATTTTCCCGGCAGAGCGTCCCGCTGCAGATGGAATTGAAGGTCTCTACCTGTCCTGTCTGTCTGCTTTTATGTGTTTAGAATGTGGGTGTGCTCTAGCATCACTGACCCTACCTCTCTCTCAGCTTCTAATTGGTCAAACTTCCATTTATCATTTGATTGGGGAATGAACTGTGAGTCAGAGGGATGTCATTTTATGGCTTGCAGATAGGACACTCCTCTGTCAGATTGCACACATTCTATATTTGATAATAAAAGACATATTTCACAGTTACACAGTTGTTTGAAATTACATATACATGGTGTGGCTGAATTTAGCCATGTCTCTGTCCAAATCTGCTGTTTCTAAGAGCTTGCATTCAGAAATGGCACATAATTGACTTTTTAACTGATTTTTCACTTTCTGACATTGACCCAACTTTACATACATGTGTGCAGGGAGTATGGACATTAACTGATGAAGTTTCAGATTTTTAACATGCATACATTTAGAGTAATATCCACTTTTCCGCTAACACCCCCCTGAACATACCACCGGTTCTAAAAACCTCTTAAACTGTGTGCAGAAAAATCACAAGAATTATGGTATCATTTATAAAATGTTCACATGTCCGCTCTATGAGTTATTCATCTTTTTAGAGTTATGTTCTGGCTCCAAAGGGGTGTGGTTTCCTCTCAGCACAAGGTAGAAATACTGGTTTTTCCAGTTCTGCCAAGCCAGCTTGCTCTCACAGGCAGTGCCCCTCCCCTTTCCTCAGGAGGAAGCCACTTTTTACGACCATTTACGACTCCTGCCAATAAAACCTTTGCCTGAGCCAGGACAGGGCTTTGTTCACTTTCCTGCAGAGCACAGGTAATTCAATTATCAGATAGATGGCATATCCTTAGTGTGGCCAGCAAAAAGGCAGATAGGCCTGGGAACACAGCTGTGACTCAAGTTTCACTCCTGATGGGGGTAGTTGCCAGGCAGAATTGGAATCTCTTTAAGCCAGTTTCAGATAAAATGTCACTTTTTGTTCCCCAGTTTCTGCATTCAAATAAAACTAAACATGTTCACATATGCAGCTAGAATGCTGATTCTAAGTGCAAAACTATGACATTTCAACAGTTACAAAGGCATGCGACACCAAACATAGGTCACTCATTTAATCTAAACATTTTCGATTTTAGTGTCTTTAAATCCAGTGCAACTTAAACTGCTGACTCCATAGCAGTTTTGTTATAAGCATTGTTTTGGGCTCTTCATTTCCCAGATTTTGTAGGCACACAACACTCCATTCTACCAAATGTCTGCGGGTGTCCAGTGAGTTTTTAGATGTGTTGCAATGTTTAAAATAGACAGTTTGAGCCTGCCTTCAGAGAAACACAGGGTGGTTTTAAACTGCCGGCTTTTGGATAGTGGTGAGTACTGGTACTGCACCCATTTTTGGGATTTAAGAAAATGAATTCCCAACAATTCTAGGTTGCATTTGGCAATCAGCATTGCCATTCCCAATGGTTTCAGACTACTGTGTGGGTAGTCCAATGTTGGTTTTAGAGCGCTTTGAAGCTAACCGGCGCTACTGTTTTTCCTTTGGCATCCCATTTCCCTCATGGCAACCCGGCCTTTCATTCTCGCACTGGTGGGTGGCAAGTGAGGCAACCATTTTGGTGTGCGCACAAACTGCGCAGCTTTCCTGGATTTCGGCGCACATGTGGGTTTTCCGCCATCTTGAATTTTCTAAGCCCACAGCACCAAATGTTGTGGCATGATAGCTTAAACGTGGGTCAGGACACCCAACAAGCCCCCCCCACGTGACTGCCCCTTGAATTTGAGTCAATGGGGAGTCGCGTGCACAAGGGTTTTGACCCACGCACCGGTCTGTCCGCATAATCTTCTTCCTCTTCTGTAGATGGCACAGTTCAGCATCTTCTTCTCCATCCGGTACTGATCGATGGGTTCTCCTCGCCGGTCCTGATGTGAATATTGGGCGGTCCACTGGGCCCATTGGATCTTCGTTCCCGGTCTCCGGATCGTCCTCCTTGGCCCGTCTTCAGATTTTCTTTCTCCTAGGACGACAAAGGAAGAGCGGCAATACCTACTCATAGACGTTTTTCCACCACTGTTGAGATAGTGGGGCAGCATATGCATTTTATCATAACGAAACATTACATTCTTATTTTGAAAAAAAAACAGTATAATTAAGAGACAGTTTCATGCAAATCACAATATTTTAGAGACTAGATGTGGTATGTTTTATGGTTGGAACTGAATTAGTCTGAGACAGTACCCGCTAGGATTCCAGAGGATTCCTCCAGTTGTTGCAGAGTGTGCCTGGGATGGCAACACTTCAACTGGTTTATGTGGACCCACTTGTCTTCCCCCGCTGCCAAAGGACCTTTGGGGATGTGGATTTTGTAGGCCACAGGGGAGATTTTGTCTATGATCTCAAATGGTCCCTTCCATGTAGGCAAAAATTTGCGCTGCTTGGCCTGGTTCCTTTGGAAGTTGTATAGATAGACCCGGTCCCCCACCTGATATTCCTTCCTGGAAGTTTTCAGGTCATAGTGGGTCTTCATGCTATCAGCTGATCTTTCTAGATTCCGCTGAGCATAAGCAAAAGCATGTTGGAGGTGTTTCCTTAAATTCTCTACATACTCATGAGTAGTGGAGGCATTTATCAGTGTCTGCTCTTGGGTCCTATAGAGCAAATGCTGAGGAAGCACCATCTTGCACCCAGTCATCAACTCAAATGGTGACATTTTGGTTGCAGATGAAGGGGTAGATCTGATGGCCATTAGGACCAGAGGTAATCGGATATCCCAACTTGGCCCAGAATCTGCCACAAACTTCTTTAATATGCTCACAATTGTCCGGTTATATCTCTCTACTGCCCCAGAAGAAGCTGGCCGATAAGCAATATGCAACTTCCTTTTGACCCCCAGTATCTCCCACATCTTTGTCATTACTTCACTGGTGAAGTGGCTACCTCTGTCTGACTCAATCCTTTGAGGTAGACCAAAACGGGAAAAGATGTGGTTAATCATCAAGGCAGCTGCAGTTTCTGCCTTGCAATTTGGGGCTGGGAGACATTCCACCCACTTGGTAAACAAGCATGTCACAGTCAACATGTACTTATTCCCCCTAGCCGAGCGAATCACAGGGCCTACAAAGTCGATTTGTAAATCTGACCATGGCAGTGTCATCCCCCTCTTTTGGAGAGGCGCACGGTGCGTGAGGGATGATGGCTGAAATTGTGCACACACAAGACACCCCTTCAAGTATTGGTCGAGGTCCTGCCCCATGTGTGGCCAGTATGCAACCTCTCTTAAGATTTCCAATGTTGTGTGAAACCCCCTATGACCGGCGGTGGCCGCATCATGGGCGTGACTTAACATCAGGCTTCGGAATGAGGTAGGAACCACCCACTGATCGTGGCCAGCTTTGGATTTCCTTACCAGCAAACCGTCTTGAATCCGGAACATTTTTGGACATTTCATCAACACTCTTAGGTCCTCTTTCCCAATGTAATCGGTATCCGTCAGGGGAAAGTTCTCAGGGTCCTCAAGGTGCTGGTAAAATTTACCAATAATTGGATCCCCCTTCTGAGCAGTAATCAAATCATCATCAGGGGTCTCCTTACTCCATTGTGCAATTGAAAGGTCGTTGTGAGCATTTGTCTGGGACCTAGTGATGGCAGTGACCTGGATTTCCCCCAACAGGGACTCAATCTCAATTAGATCCCCTTGGATGGCCCCGGTTTTGGCCAGCTGATCAGCTAAGTCATTTCCAGTTTTGTCTGGTCCCTCTACTTTGGAATGACCCTTGATCTTTTTCCAGTAGATGGTCATCCCATTCGATGTGACCAGATCATCAATGTTTTGGATCAACTTCCCATGTTTCAAGGGTTTGTTGTTAGCACATAACATGCCTCTGGTTTTCCAATTAACCAGGTGCTCCACGAACCCGTTCCGTACATAATCCGAATCTGTGATTATGACCAGTTCGTGGAGTTGATGCTGGACAGCAGTGAGGATGGCCTGATGCACAGCCATCAATTCTGCCACCTGACTACTTCGGGGACCAATTTTGTATCCAGCGGAGGGTTCTGGGGACTCATTCACCCATGCATTCCCTACGCCGGCCACTAGTTCTTTCTCCCCGTCGTTGTCAACATGGTAAGAGCATCCATCCACATACACAGTGGGCATTCCCTCACACTTGTCTTCTTCAAAGACTTTGTGTGGGGAATTAAGGTATGCCTCCATGTTGTCCTTTATTTTTAGACTTTCGTCCTCGAGACAGTTTTCTCTGGCACAATCATGCAAGTCAGCCAGACCTTGCGCGAGGGGACTCTTCTTGTTTTGGCCATATCTGACCTCCACAGGAAAGCCTTGCATTGACAGAATCCAGGAAGTAATTCGGGAATTACTCACATTTCCGGCCCGGATTCTGTCACTTTGGAGATATTGCAGAGGCTGGTGTGGAGTCTCCACTATGATGTGGTCCCCCTGGATAAACGGGCGGTAATTCTTCAATGCCCATACCGTTGCCAGGAGTGCCTTCTCACAATCGTTGAATTTTTCCTCCACAGAGGATAAAGTTTTGCTCGCATAGGAGATTACTTTATTGACCTTGTCATGCTTTTGGTATAATACTGCCGTCAAGCACGTATCAGAGAACCCTGTCTCCAGGAAGAACTCCTTGTTTCTGACCGGGTAAGCTAGGCAAGGCGCTTGTGAGAGGCTTCTTTTGAGTTGTTTTACTGCCTCGGCTTGTTCTGGACCCCATTCCCACTTGACCCCCCCTTTCAGGAGATGAATCAGGGGTCTGGTGATCTCTTCGTAGCCCTCAATGAACTTTCTGCTGTAATTAGTCAGTCCAAGGAGGCTCCTTAGTTCCCGCAGAGTTGTGGGGTCTTTCAGTTTCTGAAGTGCTTCCACTTTCTTTTCCTGGGGACAGAGACCCTGAGGAGTAATCTCATGCCCCAAGAAATTAACACGGGTTCTACACCACTGTGCTTTCTGAAAGGAAAGTTTTGCTCCGGCGGCCCTCAACTCCGTCAGAACATAACGGATCTCCGCTATGTGTTCCTCCACAGATGAACTTTTGATGAGGACATCATCTACATAAGCCAGGTTACCCCTCGCACCCAGGTCGGGCATGGCCTTATGTAGGAAAATATTGAACTCATTACCGGAGTTAAGGTATCCGAAGGGAGTCCGGGTCCATGTGTACTGCTGGCCCCCAAAGGTAAAAGCCAGTTTGTATTGGTCCTCCCTGCTGACAGGCACGGTCCAGTATCCATTGGTCAGGTCTATTGCAGTGAATACCTGTGACCCCTGAATCTGGGCCAGCCCTTGGTCAATGTAGGGCAGAGGCCATCGGGAAGTATGGACCCGTTTGTTGAGCTCCCTGAGATCGGCGCAGAGTCTTCACTGGCCGTTTGGCTTCAATATTCCCAGCACCGGATTATTGAAGGTGCTGTGGACGGGACGGATTATTCCCCGGGACTCAAGGTTCTTAATTATTTCGGTAAGGGACTCCATTGATGCGAGAGGCAAGCGATATTGCTTCACAAACACAGGAGTCATGCCAGGGTCCGTGGGGATTGTTGTTGTGTGGATGTCAGTGCGACCACAGTCATATGAGTCTACCGCAAAGAGATCTTGGAAATCCAAGAAAACTTGTTTCAACTTTTGCTTTTGTTCCAGAGTCACACAGGCATCAGCTAGGTTGACTCTCTCTTCCACCATCTGCCTGAAGCCTGGAAAGACTTCTGGTTTGGCTATCTCCGCGGCCTCCTCCAGCTGGGTGGAGAAGTCCCTGGTCAGAGTGCTGATTTGGACCGGAGGCTTCAGGTGGGCAAGGCAGCCTTCATGAACCTGGAAAATCACCTCATCCCTCCTGAATTCACAAGTCACATCTTCCTTACCATAAGGGCAGGAAGTGTACACCAGGAAGTTCCCCCCATGCCGGGTAAAAATCCTGTCTGGTGTTGTATTGTCCTCACTGTCACTGTCAAAACAGTCCTTGGGGATTGGTCCTAACAGTTCATTTCTAAGATCAATGGAGAAATGTCGGTCATCAACCGCCATTCCAATAATGGTGCCTGCGGCTAGAGTAATACTCTTTAAGTCGCTGTTATCCACCTCTATTGGAATGGTGTCATGTTCTATGTTGACTAATGGTGTTGGGTTTACCCCCAACCCTTGCTGTTGGAGAGAAGCATTTAGATGTATGTAAGCATCAGGGTTTTTCAACTCTTGTCCCCTTTTAACTTTCACTTCCAGGGAGAATTGTCGGGTCCTTTCTTGGATGGTGACTTCCTCTTTAACCTGAATTTCAACTGCATAAGGTAGCAATTGAGCTGACCTAAATGCTTTTTCTGGATCATCAAAGCCCATGGGATTATCCGCTAATCGGGACCAAGCTTTGAAGTTTATTAGGTCCAAACTAATGGCAAAGCGATTGAGAATGTCACTGCCTAAGTAAAAGGCGGCAGGGACGTCTCGCACGACCCAACAATTGTGGACTATGCTCTTGTTGCCAATGGAGATTTTGAGCATACACCTGCTTGGCAGGAGATGTTTGGAATTAGGTGCTTCCAGGTCCATTTCCCATTTGTCTATCAGTTTGAAGGTGGGAATGGCTGGATCTTTTGGGAGTTGGCGAAACATGGCTTCGCTGATGAAGCTCTTACCGTTGTTCACACACACTCGAGCGAGAACAGAGTCCTTCCCATCATTTAACTGAACAGGGATGAACAACTGCTCTCCAATTTGCTGAATATCAGCCAGGCTCTGAGCTGATTTCACATCTTTCTGGACTATAGGAGTGGGAGTTTCAGATTGTGGATTGGTATAGAATTTCAGAGTGTTTCCTTCCAGCGTGGAATACCACCTTAAACTGGAAGGAAGGTTGATTTTCAGAAATAGAGAGGACCCCCCATCACTAGTCTGTTGTCCTACTGCTATTACTGTCACGTCTGGAATCTGGTTGTTCTGGAAGTGAAATTCTACTTGGTCAGATTTTTGTTCAACCATGTGGCATGTGCCGTTTAAACTAACATGGTTGACACTCTGTTTTAATTTTATTGGTCGGCTAGTCTGGGTCCAGAGGACCTTGTTTACACAATCTATTAGGGGTGACAACCTTCTCAGGAGGTCATTCCCTAGTAAACAAGGGGTGCCCTCCGGGGTCACAACTATGACCGGGTGTTTCAACTTATGTCGCCCAATTTTAATGTCCAAGTCTGCAGTCCCCTCAACGGGAATTTCCTTCCCGTCAAAGTTCTGTAGTTGTCCCGGAAGAGAGGTGAGAGGAATTTGGTAATTCTCTCCCCTTCCTGCATTCAGTTCGTCAAAGGCCCTTCTGGACAGAAGGGTAGCTTGAGATCCAGTGTCCACCAGTGCCGAGATTGTACCCTGCCCCTGTACTTGTACCGGGGCATAATATCTTCCCTCCTTCTCCTCAAGGGGGCACAGATAGTGTACATTTTTGGACAACTGGTGGGCTAATTTTCTGGTTTTGGACATCGCTAGCGAAGAGATTTGGGCAGAATCTTGTGGAGAGCCTTGGGAATCTGAAAGAAAAATTTGGCAACTGGAGATCAGAGCCATTGTGGGTTCCCCTGGCTCCGGTTCTGGGCCACCCCCCCCTTTTTGGAGGCAGTCACCAGGATGGGTTCGAACCAGGGGATTTTCTTGATGTTGGTTCTGGGATGAGATGGTGGGCGGCGGTAGCTCAGTCTCCACATCTCCCCAGTCTGGATTTGCATCCCTAGGGACCCATTTTTCTTTGGGAGGAGTTCCCCCCTCTCTGAAGGAGAAGATCCTTTTCCCAGGATCCTCTGAGGATCCCTCTCCCTCAAATTGGAAGATCTGTACCTCCTCCTCAAATTGAGTCTGTTTGGGTCTTTTGTTTCTCCTACCCCACCTCTGCTCCTTAGGAGGCAGACTTTCAGGGGCAAGAGATTTTGTTTCCGGTTCCTGGGTTTCCAGGGGCTGTTTACAAGTCAGGAAGGAAGCTTCCTCCAAGGCTTTACACCCCCCTTCCCCTTGTGCCTCCTCCCTGGGAACCGGTGAGTTATCGGGGTGCTGCCCCCGTCATTGTTCTGGAGCACCAGGTCCAGAGTTGGGTGCGTTCTGCGCCGGCATGCTGATCTGAGGGTTCTGCTGAGCCCTCAGTATGTGACCCATATCCCGCGCCATGTTTTGAACCTGGCGCTCTAACTGGGAAACCCGCTCAGGCTGATACGGGGCCCTGTTTTCTCCCCTGGGCTGATCCCGGGAAGGGTAGCTGTCCCTCCTCTGGTAATACCCCGGGTTGGGAAGATTTGGGTACCCCTCCACCCTTGGCCTCCCCTCTCCCGGATTCAGTGGTCTGGGCTCAGGGAATTGGGGAAAGAAGGATGGATGGTTTTGGGGCTGAAAGTCGGGTGGATATCTGGGGAAAAAGTTCTGCCCAGGGTTTGGTAAATTTCTACCCTCCTGTGGGAAGCTTGGAGGGAAGTTCCCTGGGTTAGGTGCTTGGCTGGATCCCCCCCCTTGGGCTGGAGGAGTCCACACATAACCCAGGATGGGTCGATTTCCCTTGTAACGGGGACTTACATAATCAGGAGAGCGAGGGACCCCATTTGTGGGGCTGCCTCCCTGGCTCCCTGTCTGTGACTGGCCCGAGGACCTTCTGGGCCTAGCATTATTAGGTGCAGGTAGGTTTTTAGGCCCCCCCATCTCCAAATCCAAAACGGGGGTGACCTTTACCTCTGCCACCTTGGCAGCAGCAGGGGTGCTGTTGGCTTTGGGGTTTTTCTGGGCATTACTTTTGCTATCTACCGGTTTCTGCACCTCATAGATCCGGGTAGCCTGTTCAATGACCCAGTCTAAAGATCTTTTCTCGTGAAAATCCCTCACGAGCTGGGTCATGATATATTTGGGCAAGGCATGGAAAAACGTATTAATAAATTCCCTGCTATCCGTGCGCACCCTTCTTGTGGTCTGTGCAAAAGCACGCTTTAACTCCTGCACAAATTCTTGTGGGGCCTGATCCTCCCCACATTGCAAATTGTAGGCTGCCTTGCGAGCCTCTTGAGGATTTCTGTGAACAGAAAAATGTTTCAAGATGGCCGCCTTATAGGTGGACCATCTTAAATGATTTTGGTCCTCCAGCCCCGCAAAGAAACTGGAGTATTCCGGGGAGAAGGTCCACTTTACATATTGAATACAGCTTTGGCTGTCCTTCAAATGGAAAGTCTCCATCATTTGTTCAAACAACTCTAAGTGCTCCCAAACAGAATACTTAGCGTTCTTATGGTAAGGCGTGATGACGCTCCTGATCGCCTTAATCTGCTTTAAGGGGTCCTTAAGCAAGGCCCTTTTTGCCTTATTGGCCTTTTTGGTTCGGGTAACCCTTGTCCATTCATCCTCGGACTCAGAGGCACTGCTCCCAGAGGTTCCCGTATGTTCTTCCAGGTTTTCCCAGATTCTGCGAGCCTGGGAATGGCTGGCAGAATGTGGGGACCTGGTCTCCTGTGTCCTGCGCAGTTCAGAGGAGTCTTCAGATTCCTCCTTGCTGCCAGGATTTGATGGGTACCCCCTCCACTGACCTAACTGGGCAGAGGTTTTCAGGATGCCCTTAATGGGCCTACTCTCCTGGGGTTCCCCACTGAACTGTACTGTACTTGGGTGCCCATACCCGGATGCCCACCCCTCCATTCCTGAGTGGTACTGGCCTATGAGCCCCATACTTTTAGCTGGATAGTAATCTGCCATCCCTGTGGCCCTGTGCTCATGTGCACCAGGGGACATGGGGGTGGCAGAGTCCAGGGACTGAGAGGTATGAGGGCCTCTGGTACTAGGGCTCCTGAGGTTATGCTCCGGAGTTTCCATTTCCCAGCGAACCTCATCTCTATCCGCCCCTGCTCCCTGTTGCAATGCAAGAGCCTGCATTTGTGCCTTCAGTTCCTCTGTTAAGGCCTTACTCGACTCTATCAGTTTCTCCTGCATCGCTACCTGTTGCTGGAGCCTATCATTGTGTTGACAGAGGGCCTCATTCTCCCTCTGTGCTTCCTGGTTGGTCCTGGAGAACTGGGCCAGTCTTTGCTGCAGGAGGTTTACCTCCTGGGCAATGTCCCCATTGGCCTGCTCCTTTCTTGCTAGAGCATCTTCCACCCTTCTGGTGTGCTCTACCAAGTTCTGGTTTTCTTTTTGGAGATCACCCAGCCCCTGGAGGGCCAGGTGATTTTCTTCAATTTCCTTTTTTAAGTGGCAGACTTCCTGGCCTATGGCGTCTCTTTCCTGACTAAGAGCCTGCATTTGTGCCGCCAGGTCGTCCCTTTGCCGTTGAAGGGCACCAGCTTTTTGGCGCTCCTCATCAAACTCTGCCTGGGTATCCAGGTATTTCAGAATCAGTTTATTGCTCTCCTCTTTCTTTCTGTCTAGTTGGATTTGCAGGGTGGCTACCTGCTCTGTGCATGCCCTGTTGAAATTGATCTGTTGCTCCAGCTTTTTCTGGTTCTGCAGTAAGGAGTCCAAACTGTCTTGGTGCTCCTTCTGCAGGGCCAGAAATCGGGTATCCTGGTCTGTCTTTTCCTGTTGTAGGATGCCCATATCCTCTTTTATTTTAATGATATATTGCCTACTATCATTTTCTGCCTCCTGGCTCCTCTGCAGCCTCTGCTCAGAAGAGTCCAGATCAGATTGGGGCTTCTGTAATGCCATCTGTTGCCTATTTGCCAGATTTTGGCTTTCAGCACATCTATCCTGCATGTCTCCCATATATAGGTACAGGTATGCTGCTATCCTGGCAATCTTATTGTGTTCCTCTTTGGCTTTAGGAGCCATATATAGTTCACTCAGGGCCACATGTAAGGGACCCTGATCTCTATATATATCTGACCCTGTTTCAGTGACCTGTTGTGTGATGGCCTGCAACCACACATCCTGGCCCTGTTCGGTCCATTCACCTCTCACAAATAGCTTATGCAAGAGGTGCTCTCTGGCTATTTTCATGTCTACTAAGGTCGTCATTCTAGAGATTGGTCTCTGTCCTGACTTACAGAAGTTTGTATTTTATTTTTGCAGAACAGAACTTTTCTTGGAGTGTCCCTTTTGAGGAATGCTTCACAGCGTAATGCAGCGTGGTGATCCCACCGGATGTATGTATCCCGTCAGTTCGCACACTGTATTAAGCTGCACAAATGGTAAATCTAACCCAACGTCTCGGCTCGAGCCCCCAATTTGTAAGAGGATTCAATTCAACACTACAGCTAAGTCAATGCCTAGTCTGGGATACTGAATGGAAACCCTTATTGATATATCTTTATGTCCAGTTCATGCGTTCTGGATGACTACCCCTATATAACACCCCTCTCCTGGAATCCCCCTGACCCCACTGAGCCAAGAAGTAGTTCTGTTTTGCAAGTTAAAAGGTTTATTTGATAATTTAAACAATAGATATATATATGTCACACCTGATAATAAATTAATAATTGAATATCACACTTAATCTGATATGATAAGATTAACAACGGAGAATCTGGCACTAACACGCTTCTCTATAATCAATAAGGAGTTGACATGAAATGGATAAGATAGCAACAATACTTTTATGGCTTAAAATGGATGCAATGTGGTAGAGAATGCTTTACAGGGTTCAAGGAAATGCAAGGTTGAATGAATGAAATGCAGTATAGAAAATACTCAATATGATTTCAACAAAACAAGGTAATCACTTTTCTCTGGCAATCCCCTCCCCCCCTTGATGCAAGGCAAGGAAATGGAAGGAAGCACACAGTTCTCAGAAATGCAATCAAATGTGATTCAGTTCAATCCCAGCAAGCTTACAGAAAACAGATAGGAGTTTTGAAAACACAGGCAAATGCTTTGATATGTGCTAGCAATGGATGAGAAATATGCTGGAAATGCTTTTAATTCCCTTTCAGAGGTTCAGGGTGAGTGGTATCTAGTTAATATTAGTCCCGGCTCACACTAGCAATGATGCAGGGATAGTTAGCAGGTTAAACGAATTTCTGGCAAATGGAAGGCAAGCAGCAGCAGTTTTTACATGTGAAGAAATTTGCAAATCGCGGTAAAATTTGCGAATGCGTGTTCCGCGATTGCGGTAAAACTATAAGGGGTAGGAATTCGGTTCTAGATTCGTAGGAAAGCCACGATTCTAACCTTTCAGATGAAAGTTATTGCAAGTCTCTAGCACAAACGGTTGCGGAGATATGAGCGATTTTGTGAAGGTCGTTTTTCAGATTTGAAATTTTAAAGTTCAAAAAGACAAGTGCAGCTTGCAACTAGGAAATGACAAGTGACAGCTTTACAAATGACAGGTGACAGTTAGGAGACAGTTCTACTTAGATTAAGCTAGATTGAATTATATTATTTTAACTAGGAGATTGGTTCTGCACAGTTTTCTAGGTACTCACACTATATTCTTGAGTGAAATGGGCCTCATCACGGATCTGGTCAGGGTTTTAAATTCGCCTCTGGTCTCTGCACTTCACAGTGATCTGGGTCAGCTCTCTCTGGTTCTCTGGTCTGGGTCTCTAGTTCTGGATAGATGGAAGTCTCTAGTTTGGCTCTCTGGAGGTTTGATGGAGGTAAAGTATGGATTTTTCCGGCAGAGCGTCCCGCTGCAGATGGAATTGAAGGTCTCTACCTGTCCTGTCTGTCTGCTTTTATGTGTTTAGAATGTGGGTGTGCTCTAGCATCACTGACCCTACCTCTCTCTCAGCTTCTAATTGGTCAAACTTCCATTTATCATTTGATTGGGGAATGAACTGTGAGTCAGAGGGATGTCATTTTATGGCTTGCAGATAGGACACTCCTCTGTCAGATTGCACACATTCTATATTTGATAATAAAAGACATATTTCACAGTTACACAGTTGCTTGAAATTACATATACATGGTGTGGCTGAATTTAGCCATGTCTCTGTCCAAATCTGCTGTTTCTAAGAGCTTGCATTCAGAAATGGCACATAATTGACTTTTTAACTGATTTTTCACTTTCTGACATTGACCCAACTTTACATACATGTGTGCAGGGAGTATGGACATTAACTGATGAAGTTTCAGATTTTTAACATGCATACATTTAGAGTAATATCCACTTTTCCGCTAACACCCCCCTGAACATACCACCGGTTCTAAAAACCTCTTAAACTGTGGGCAGAAAAATCACAAGAATTATGGTATCATTTATAAAATGTTCACATGTCCGCTCTATGAGTTATTCATCTTTTTAGAGTTATGTTCTGGCTCCAAAGGGGTGTGGTTTCCTCTCAGCACAAGGTAGAAATACTGGTTTTTCCAGTTCTGCCAAGCCAGCTTGCTCTCACAGGCAGTGCCCCTCCCCTTTCCTCAGGAGGAAGCCACTTTTTACGACCATTTACGACTCCTGCCAATAAAACCTTTGCCTGAGCCAGGACAGGGCTTTGTTCACTTTCCTGCAGAGCACAGGTAATTCAATTATCAGATAGATGGCATATCCTTAGTGTGGCCAGCAAAAAGGCAGATAGGCCTGGGAACACAGCTGTGACTCAAGTTTCACTCCTGATGGGGGTAGTTGCCAGGCAGAATTGGAATCTCTTTAAGCCAGTTTCAGATAAAATGTCACTTTTTGTTCCCCAGTTTCTGCATTCAAATAAAACTAAACATTTTCACATATGCAGCTAGAATGCTGATTCTAAGTGCAAAACTATGACATTTCAACAGTTACAAAGGCATGTGACACCAAACATAGGTCACTCATTTAATCTAAACATTTTCGATTTTAGTGTCTTTAAATCCAGTGCAACTTAAACTGCTGACTCCATAGCAGTTTTGTTATAAGCATTGTTTTGGGCTCTTCATTTCCCAGATTTTGTAGGCACACAACACTCCATTCTACCAAATGTCTGCGGGTGTCCAGTGAGTTTTTAGATGTGTTGCAATGTTTAAAATAGACAGTTTGAGCCTGCCTTCAGAGAAACACAGGGTGGTTTTAAACTGCCGGCTTTTGGATAGTGGTGAGTACTGGTACTGCACCCATTTTTGGGATTTAAGAAAATGAATTCCCAACAATTCTAGGTTGCATTTGGCAATCAGCATTGCCATTCCCAATGGTTTCAGACTACTGTGTGGGTAGTCCAATGTTGGTTTTAGAGCGCTTTGAAGCTAACCGGCGCTACTGTTTTTCCTTTGGCATCCCATTTCCCTCATGGCAACCCGGCCTTTCATTCTCGCACTGGTGGGTGGCAAGTGAGGCAACCATTTTGGTGTGCGCACAAACTGCGCAGCTTTCCTGGATTTCAGCGCACATGTGGGTTTTCCGCCATCTTGAATTTTCTAAGCCCACAGCACCAAATGTTGTGGCATGATAGCTTAAACGTGGGTCAGGACACCCAACATACCACCATACACATGATGAAACTCTTATTAAAATATACACTGTTTTGGCTTACTGATTAGCTCACTAATTGCACGTATCCCTTTCACTGCCCTTAGGGTGTAGCGCAACAGATCCCATTTCACTATTTTGAGTCTCAGTAATATTGAACAGTATTTGATCTAGTTGCCTGACCCCGTTATTAGGGGAATGCTAATAAGGTTTCATTTAACCTTCTCCCAATAGTACACACTATAGATATTTGGATACACCAAACAAATATTAGTTCCATGTGTCCATTCTGTCTTATGAAAGTATGTTATTCTGTGGAAAATATGAAGATGGCCTGACGCAATACTATTTTACCAATTGTAAAATCCAGAGAGTGTTCTCAATGTCATCACGCATTTTTAGATCTCACCGCATTCCTGATCCTGCATTGTTTTTGCACACAGCCCTACGGATCAGAGGAAAAAAGGGTTAATTGCTACACGTGAACATATGCAAATTGTTAAATTTGCTGATTTTTAAATGTCTGTATTAACTGTTTGGGATTCAACTTGCTAATTTATTCCAATTTTTTAATAATTGATTCATTTTCTGGGATACATTTTTGGGTTTAATGTGGGAGTACTTTTGTGGAGTCCGAATGATTTGTTTTTCAGAATGTTTTAATGCAGCTATGATCTTAGAATGTATTCATATGTCCTAATTTCCATAGGAACACTAAGAAGTATTCTATTAATTGAGGTGCATATGGTATTTCTCAAAGAAACACATACAAAAACTGTATCCAAGGCAATCTCGTGGCATGGTGAGGATAGCAGAGAGGTAGAACATGAACTGGAGACAATACAATCAGATAGGGGACAACAAAAGATATTTAGGGGGAGAGTCAGCCTATGCACAATAAATGCAGTGGAGAAAGATTTAAGAAGCGGGTGGTCATTGGGCCAGGATAGTGTTGAACCCTTGCAGTGTGAAGGGGCGAGGAGGGACTAGTAATGGAATCGGGAGAATGTGCAAGCCGGGCACGTGATAGTGAGAGTGCGATGAGTGTTGCAAGAGTGGGTGCCATTCGGGGAATCGTGGCTGATGGTAACAGTCAGGTAAGGGGCTCCAATGGATTTGAAGACCGATATGAGAAATTTGAAGAGAGACTGACTTTGCATAGAGTGCCAACCAGCATAGAGGCATTGGAGAGAGGTGGGTTTGAAATACCAGAGGTTGTAGAGGGTGTGAGTCACAAAGATGCAAAGAGGGATGCTGAAAGAAAGGGGCAGGTCTGGGAGGAGGCACGAGTAGTCATTCAGTTAACTACATAAAGTGGAGTTCAGAGTTTTTTTGGAACAAAAGGTGAAAAGCGGGCACATCTTTCTGATATCTGGATGGTTAATCATAGCAGAATTATCGGAAAAGGTGAACAATTTTTGGAGCTTCAGTTGGATCCTAGCAGTGGTAGTGGAAGGGGCGAAGAATTGTGCAAGCTAACGTTTGACCCTAGCAGCGATAGCAGAAGAGGAGAAAAAGTTTTGGGGCTTCAGGTTGATCCCAGCATCCGAAGCAGAAGAGGTGAGGAATTGCAGCAGCTTTATTGTTATTCCAGCAGCAGTAGTAGAAGAGGTAAAGAATTGTGGGAGCTTCAGGTTGATTTCAGCAGCAATAGTGGAAGAAGTGGAGAGCTGGTGGAGCTTCAGGTTGATACTAGCAACAGTAGTGGAAGAGGTGAAGAATTATGGGAGCTTCAGGTTGATGCTAGCATCAGTACCAGAAGAGGTGAAGAATTGCGGGAACTTCAGGTTGATTCCAGCTGCAGAAATGGTGAAGAATTGCGGGAGCTTCAGGTTGATACTGGCAGTAGTAGAGGAAGAGGTTAAGATTTGCAGGAGCTTCAGGTTGACACTAGCAGTGGTAGCAGAAGAGGTGAAGAGTTGTGGGAGCTTCAGGTTGATCCTAGCAGTAGTAACACAAGAGGTGAACAATTGTGAGGGCTTGAAGTTCATGTTAGCAGCAGTAGCGGAAGAGGTGAAGAATTGCTGGGGCTTTAGGTTGATACGAGCAGCAGTAGCAGAAGAGGTGAAAGGTTCTTGGAGCTTCAGGTTGATTTCATCATTAGTACCCAGCGTGCTGATGCCACGGGATACACTTAACATGGATTGGCTCAATTCTGAGCCATACCACAGGGTAATCCCCTATTTGCATGCATCGCGCACTGGGTCTGACAGCTTCTTCACTCACCCATCCATTCATTACTACGGATCATCTTTGCCCGAAATGGCACCCTGTTGATCCGTAGTACTAAAGCAGTACACACGTTCTAGTCTTTGTAGAACAAACGCGCACTGCAACGCTGCTTTTTTCAACTGGCAAAACAAAAGCTGATTGAAAAAAATAACAACGTCATTGGTATCCTGGGGCTAAAAACCTCAGAATACTAATGGCAACAAGGCCCTCTCTGGCTTACCTTAGGTGGTAATGGCTTGCCGGCTAGTGACTTATTGCCAGAGTAGAGGAAGTGGTGAAGAATTGCTGGAGATTTAGGGTGATACTACCAGCAGTAGCAGAAGAGTTGAAGAATTGTTGGGGCTTCAGGTTGATACTAGCAGCTGAAGACGTGATGAATTGTTGGAGCTTCAAACCACTGTCAAAGGAGACACCTAGATTGCAGGGCTTGGACCAATGGCACACGAGATTGGAGAAAATGATATTGGTGAGGGTAGGAAGAGCTGGGCTTCCCAATAGCCAACGGACACACCGCCCTAAGAGCAAGAACATGCCAAAAAAGGTGAACCTAAGATAAAGCACAGCTCGACCAAGTGCAGTCAGCATTCATGAAACGGCTGAACAGGCTGAAACGGAACTGACAGAGCTGCAACACGCATCACCCCGGATTCTCGTTTCCACAAAGTGATTTGCCTCTTCCGATAAATGACTCCGTTTACCAGAATGGAGCCCATCTAGAACCACAGATCATTACTGTTCCCTTAGAGCACATTTTCTTTGCCATGTTTCACCCCTGTCCAGACAAGGTCCATCATCCTGTCCTCTCTTTGAACTCTGCCTTTGTCACTGCCTCTGCTACTTAGTTCAGCTACAGCCGCCACTGCGCAGTATGATGCACCATCTACTTATGCCAGCACAATGTACTTAAGGTTTGTGGAAATATTTAAAGTAAATCAATGTAAGTAAATCATTGGAACTAAAGAAGATGCAAGTCAATATTAAACCAACAATCACACTGTATTATTGATGAACCTGCACAGAAGTGTTGGTTCAATAGCACAGCGAGTAGAGCGCTCGCTTTGACATCTGTGCAGAGCCTGCTGACACAGGTTTGAATCCCGGCAGGACCAAACTCAGCCTTTCAGCCTTCTGAGGTTGATAAATGAGCACCACACACCATGGGTAATAAGCAGCGCTCAGATGCCTAATGGTTCGAAGCACTATATAAATGCTAAATTAACATTAAATTAAGTGATGTGCAGCCAGAATTAAGTCATGTGCAGCCAGGGATGTCATTTCACCAAAATGCCAGGGGTAGCGAAAGTGGCATCACATGACCCTTGACCTCAGATGACATCACACGAATTGATGTCATTTGACCCCACCTCCAAGTGACATCATGCAAAGTGATGGAACACGACCTTTCACCCCTTGACAAAACAGGAAGTGGCATCACATAGAATTGTTTCGAAGTACGCTACGAAAAAAAATGATACAATATCACTGTAAAGTGATACACATTTCAAACAAGAATGTATCGTTAATATCAATGCGTATATCTCCATATTAACATTGCACTGTGAATGCAAGCAGACTTCCAAGACCAAACGATAATGATGTGATAATATAGCACTTACGCTTAAGCGCTCCATATAGATCAAATATGCATACAATATCACCCCAACTGTATTGGTACTCATTTATCAACCTCAGCAGGATGAAAGGCTGAGTTGACCTTGCCGGGAGTCGAACCTGTAGATCACACACACATTGCAGCAGTGAGCGCTCAACCCACTGAACTAACAACCACTCCAGAAACAAAGAGCCACATGCTGCTGGCCACAGCCCAGGAGACCCAATTTAAAAAAAAACATTTTTTTGTAGTTTTTTTAGGGGTAGCAAGTGCGGCACCTGACAACCACTAAATGACGCCCCTGTGTGCAGCTCAGAACACATTTTCTAGATGCCTGGCATAAGCGTATTTATGTACTTACCAAACATTTTTCAAAACGCAGGGAATACATTTCCTTAGCAGGTCACGGCACAGAGGGGACCTGAAATTCCAGAAAGAAACACGATTGGTCCAAAGAGCCATACTGTCGCGCTCCGAGAGCGATAGGGCCACCAACGTTCCTGCAATTCACAGTTTGAGTCCAGTCATGGCATTCTCATTCTTTCAGCATTTTTGAGCTGGATAAAAGGACTACAATCGAAGTCAAATTATTTGTATTACTTTATAAATGGTCACTATTGTTATTCATTTGTATTAGTATTTTAACACTGGACCATCATTCTGCGCAGGACAGGGCCCAATCATTTTGGAAGAAGTTTGGGGGTGCAGGAGTAGCAGAATGCATACTATAAGGCAGCAGAGTGTAGCCAATCAAAGCAGTGTTTTTATTGTGAATCCTTACAACCAATGAGAAGATGAGAATTAATTAAAACGTGATTTGCATGAAACATCTGCAGCCTTTCCATTGTATTTAATCCCTAATTCAGGGAATGATGGGCAGTACCAACAGCTGAACAAGTGCCAAATATACTGAGACAAGTCAGTCTGGTCTCCATGCTGGTGGTCATATGATCCATCCCACAGCACGGTAACCACTTGAAATGTACAGCTAGCGGAAGAGGGGGAGTCACCATCAACCCGCTGCAGCGGAGCCATGTTCCACGCTGCAAGTTCGCGATGTGCAGTGCCAGCTATAGGAGGGGAAAAAAGGGTTTCCTTTTGTCCAAACTCCAGGAAGACTATGGGGACAACGCTGAGACTATCAGCCCCTCCGCCCCAACCTCGCAGCCCTGAGAGGGAAGAAGATGAAGAGGTTACCTGTGCTGGGGACATAAACTGCCCGCATCGGAGAGCGAAACAGCAAGGTGGCATGGGAACCTCTACCAGCACAATCAACATTTCCAGGAGGTGTGCTCTGACCATAAGGGCAAAGGACACAGGCAAAGTGAGGGACTAGAGGACATCTACAACAGCGCATGAACAGGGAAGCAGAGTCAAAGCCCATGAGAGATAGAGGGGAGTGAGGTTAAGAGTCAGAGAGGGAAGGAACCAAGGAGTCAAGCTGCAGACGAAGGAGCAGTGACCCAAAGCATCCTGAAGAGAAGCCCGTCGGAGAGAGAGAATCAATTAGGAAAACCATGCAGAATACTGAGCTATTGAGACCAAGTTCCCAGAGGACTCATACACTGAGTAGCCGCTGCCTACTGGGAGATTTAGTCTATGATCACAGCTAACCAAAGCTACCATGCAATGGAGCACTCTGTCTAAGCACACCAGCCAATTAAAGGTATCCTGTATTGATAAAATGTTGCATCCTGGAGCATTGAGTCTACATCCCCAGAATGAACTGGAAGAGTCTTAATCGAGAAAACTTTTCATACTGGGAAACTGAGCTCATCACCCCAGTGGACACTAAAGGAATCCCTTCTGGATAAAATGCTGCAGACGGTCAAAGTTAAGTCACACTGCCAAAACGAGCTGAGCCTAACACTTGCCGGAACATCCTTGCCTAATGCAACACTGAGCATAAATGGGCAGCAGAAAATCTGTCAGTTTCCTATGAGCATCTCATTATTTATTTGTTCATGTATAACAAGCTTAATACCAACAAGTGGTTTCTAAGCGCATGATCGGGATTTGAACCTGTGTTGCGGAGGGACGTAATTTCACCAAATTGCCAGGAGTAGTGGAAGTGCCATCACATGACCCTTGACCTCTGATGACTTCACGGGAAGTGATGTCATTTGACCCCACCCCAAAATGACATCACAGAAAGTGAAGGAGCATGACCTGTTACCCCTTGACAAAACAGGAAGTGGCATATCATAACATTGTTCCTAAGTACACTATGAAAAATATGGTTACAATATCGCTGTAACGTGATATACATTTCATACAAGAATGGATTACTATATGTAGCGGCAGAAAAAAACATGCTATAACTGCAACTTGCGAAAAGCAAAATACATAGTCTGAAATTGATGCTTATTCTACTCAAAATGGTTTTTGGAGGATTGTGTCTACATTGTGAATTTGAGGCGTTCAAGAACAGACTAAATCAGTGATTCACCCCCTGAAGTGTGTCTGAAATAAACCTTTAGTGAGTCTAGCAATTATTGAATAGAATTCCAGAAAGACAAATTAGTTGTTATTCCTATTCTTTCTTATGTAGTGTCACTGCTCAAAGTGTTACACTTGTGGATCCCACTGTTTTTTTAAGAAGCCTTAATAAGAAAGCCAGCCACTCTAGAATCAAAGAGTCACATGACATTGACCACAGCCCAGGAGCTTAAAAAACAAAAAAATAAAAAGTGTTTTAAGGGGTAGAAAGGGAGACCACAGGCCGTGGAGTAACTTTGCTGAAAATGTTGGGGGGGACATGACACCTGAAGAAAAGGTGCCGCAGCCAAATGAATGGTGACAAAATGGTGCGTCATGAAAGTTGGGGGGACAAACACCCCTGCCCACCCCCCTGAAATTACGCCCATGAAGGGGTTGCAGGGAAGACCTCAAGGGTCGCAAGTGAGTTCAACTTCCCGCAACAAACCAAGAAAGATACATTTTACAATGGGCCTATATCAGAAGATCATGATCTACTCAGCCTTGATAAAGAGTCATTCTATTACCCCACGAATGTCACAAAACATGATATGGACATAGTTGCTTTTAATTCACAAAAGCTGAGACTTGCTTTTAACAGTACATGATTTTGTTTGCTTTAGTTTGACACGGACGCAACATAAATATACATTGAATCAGAAATAGTGAGACTGTTGAATACTGTGTGGTAGCCTGCATTTACAAACCTAGTAAATATACTCCATTAAAAGAACAGTAGTTGAATTTTAAGTCAATGCTTTTCATTCATTTTGAAACTGCAGATTTTAAAGGCACATTGATGTGCCGTCGTTTGGGGTGTTGGCAGTCGGTGCATGCAGAGTGCAGTAAAACATGGGAAATAGAGAAGGGGCGTGTTTGCATGTCAAGTCAAGATAGGCTGTTGATTAAACAAAATTGATTAGCAAAATTGTTTCCTAGCTGCTCTATGTAATGTCCAACTAGCAATGGACAACAATTACCGGTTCCATGTGATAATGTTGATGGAAAAAGCCTCTAGGTAGCCAACTTTCTTTTCCTGATCCCAAAAAACGTTCACCAAATGTTCTAGGAGGGGTATAATTTTATATTATAAACTCCCATCGCAGAATATTTGGGGGAAATGTTTGATTTTACTGAGGGTGCAATTTTGGGGAAATATCATCCCCTGTCAGACATTTCCCAGGCGACTTTTTCGCTCGACACCCAATTACCATGCAGATCTAGTTGCCTTGTTTTTCTTTCTTGCTTTAAAAGTGATCTGCATGCTTGGCAAAACATGTGTCCAACTGGCCAAGTTGTTGTAGAATGGGAAATCCAGGATAGGGCTCCAAACCCTGCTGTAGTACCTCCCTGAAACCTGAAAGCAGATCAGACCTAAACAAATGGCTGAAGCACTGATAAGGAATCAGGTTTTGCAGAGTATTCAATAGAGGTAAAAGAAAACATAATAAGAAAAAAATGTCATGGGCATTCTCTCATTCCTGTGACTCAGGCTGTCATGTTCTCGAATTAAACCAGCATGCCCATGAATTATGTGTTTTGAAACTGCTATTTAGGCAATAAGCATAGCTAAACAAGTAATACAACGATATCCCCCCCTTCAAATCATGAAAAGTATGCAGTATAAGGAAGGCATGGTAAAAAAGTAAGACAGACACAAGTGATCACAGTTCAAAGGTGTTTATTAAACTGTAAAATGGGTGACATAAATGCCTAGTCCAAACCTAAATCTAAGATGGGAGCAAGCTACGACCATCAAATAATAATAACGTAGTCCTAGTGGAGTCTAGTCAAATAAAAAGGGGCTATACTAAAAAAAAAGTATTGCCAATCGCCAATCTTTACCGCTACGCTACAAAATAGTGTGGGATTATGTTCATAAGAAAAGAAAGAACTGTTTACAAAGTAATAAGTCAGGATGATATGGCCGGGTCTCCCTTCCCAAGGTTTTTAGCACGGGACAAGGTGGGACTCTTGAGCACAGCATACAACATGGCACAAGCTTTTCCTTGATATCAGGGCCTTCTGTACCCAAGTATCTTCCATGCAAAGTCTCTCGCTACAGAGGGCTTGATATACCAAAACAGCAAACCAAAAGTTCCTTCTATATATCTTCACATTGTGCAATTACTCTTCACCCTTGGATCCCCCTCAGCTGGGCTCCGATCCTTCTCTCAACGTTAGCCTCCCTCAGACGGGCTCAGACCAACCACTCACTGTGGACATCCCTCAGTCGGGTTCACACTTGTCACAATGTTCACAGGTGTATTAATATTCACCCCAATTTACAGGCATCTCTCACTTTGTTTCCACAAACTGTCAAAGACTTTCAACTGTACAAGGGTTTTGGCTTGACCCTCGTATGACCACTTTGACAACTCATGCTTGCCTCCCCCAAGTCCTCTTGGCACTTGTAGTTTCAATCCAACCCAGTTCCATTCATTCTCTTAATTCAGGAGAGGGGTACAAGACAGAATCCTTTGAATGAGCACCCATCCTTCGAATGAGCACCCACATGACACCAGACCACTCTTTTTCTGGTACCAATTTCACTCACAAAAGACCTCATTCTATTATCTTCTTTCTTCATATACAATGTTGCCACTGCAACCTTAAGCCTAACACAGTCCGGTCCACTATCAGTTTCATCTGACACACCGGCAGTGCTGAACTCACTGGCTTCTCTTTTGCCACTTGAGTCCAGGATGGCACCACAATGGCAACTGCTTCTCCCCGCCCTGGCTATCAGTGCGGGACGGTCCCAAGTACTGCTGACATCCATCACACTACTCGCCAGCTGCAATTCTCGGTCTTACGTTTCCTTTATCAGAGGCTTTGCGAGTCTGGGTTGAAAAGGGCAAGGGCAATTCCCTCCTGGTCGTCCTCTCAGGTGCCACTGCCTTACTCCTCTGTTTGAACTGCTGTCCCAAAATGGCTGCTTCCTCGTGCATTTGACCTTGCTCAAAGTGTGCTCTCATGATCCGTCTTTTATCCCTGTGGGGAAGGGAAAGGGCAGTCAGGTGTGTGCAGTTATTGGCAATTGCCTGACTCTGCCTGACCCTTGTGTTGCGACATGTCAGGTAAACAGCTCTGGTGTTAGTCAATTGTCTTCCATGATGTGAGAAAGTATTCATGTTGGAAAAGGGGGTAGAGTTCCTAAATATCCTACTGGGTAGGATGGGAAAAAGGTGTCATAAGGAAGGGGATACCGCATTTCACCCTTCGGCGTCCCATCCATGTGATCCTCCTGAACTGGTCCACCCCCAGGAACTCGATACAATAGTGATTGCCGTGTTCTGGCCACCCGGATGACAGATCCCTAGGGACTAACGGGTGAGACACCTTCAGGTTTCTCACATACATTTCCTCCATGCGATGTAGCCGCATCTGTTTCACAGGGGAACCGGGAAAGGAAATCTACATTCCCCTGGTCTTTAACTTTTTCGGTGTTTCACCATGAAACAGTAGGGTTGCAGGTCTAGAAACCATTGCATGACACGAGGGTTGGAGTCTTTTCATTGGCTAATCCAAACTATAGGAGAATGGTCTATGACGAGTGTGAACTTGCTTCCTAAAAGGTAGTATCTAAGGTGGATAATGGGCCACTTGATAGCCAGGGCCTCTAATTCTTGCACAGGGTATTTTTCTTTCATCAGAAAAGAAGTACAATGGTATCCACCTGTCAAGATGTAACAGATGATCACGCTGACAAAGTGCAAAATTTCATCAACTTGTAAGGAACAGGGTATCAACCATACAATACAAAACATGTGATGAAGATTACAGTGGGAAACAGGAAACAGGAAATTGTTATGCTTGTATATAACACAGGATTAGGATTACAGTAGATTACAGTAGATTGGGCTTCTAGTAGGTAAAGAGGATCAGGTTGACAATTGGTAATTTGGGATCCAACTGACCATAGAGGGATCAGGTTGTAGGTGTGAAACGATGGATTGAGATGTCAGTTAGTTAAAATGGATCCAGATGCTCATAAGCAATGAAGGAATTAGCTTAGTTGATAGGGAACAGGGAGACACTAATTCAGAAACTGAAAACCAAATTCCTTTGCATAATGCAAATCCAAGCTCTGAGAAATTTAAGACAGCCAAGATCTGCAAATATGGTCTGTATATGGTTTCTGGGAGGTGTATGTCAAACAAACTGAAAATGTTGTCTTGCAGTCTCGCAGCTGGTAAAAGGCCTTTCCACTGGCGATGGAAGACGTGGCGACATTTCAAAATAGGGCTAATTATAGATACTGGAGAGAATCACAAAAGATATTCATCTTACTAGAGGATCAGCTCAGAAAATATATTTGAGAATGGTTCTTATAATATGCAGAGTGTGGATGGCCTGTGAACACCCATAACCATCTCCTTCAATCAAGAAAGACGCTTACGAGGTATCCATTGGGAGGTAAGGGGTCTGGGAATGTTGTTTGGGCCCCCAACAGGATGTTGAAAGTACCCCTTAAAACTGTCCAGAGGTTGGATGAATTAAACAAGTGTGGAAAGTGGACGAGTGAAGTCAGGCTCCCACAGAGCACTTCACCTGAAAATATAAATATGAGGGAATTCTGTCAAGGACTTAAACAGGGTTGTGGTATATGAAAGAATACAAGATCAAACTCTGTTTAAAAAACATTGAATTAATTGTATATAAGTGCTAACAAAGTTTGCAGTAAATGTGAAGGTGTTTGGCAAAAAAGAGCACATCATTAATGTTGAGAAATGGCATACATAAAATGCACTTTTTTAAGGTAGCGGTCAGTGCTGAGGGATGTTTCCATACAAACAATGTTGATCAATTGCTTGATGTAGGTTGAGCATAAATCGTTTGAACAGGCGCGTGACAGATACTTTGATGCTTCAATTTGGTGAGTCATCCGCTGTGCCAGTGATTATGCACTGTGTAACCAATGAAAAACATGTTATGCAAACGAAGGTGGTGAACTCTATGCAATGTTAAAAGAGATAAAGAAAGACATTGGTGGATTTGGGAAACAAACACATCATGTGTTCTTTTTTTATGATGTTTTTCTAGACACAGAAATGTCTACAGACGTGGGTTAGCACATCTCTTTGCACAGAAAGAACCTAGTAGTAAAAGGGATCTCGAAAAAGCTTTGCCTTCATTAAGAATCCTGTCAAATTACATAGATTGAGGGGGATGATGCATTAGAGTTTCCTTTGCCAATTGTAATGTATGGTGTATAGTATGGGACAAAAGAGATCAAGAGATAGTTTGAAATATATGCAGTTAATATCACAATAAATTGCAATTACCACAATGCTTAGTATCTGAAAGAAATGAAGCAGAAACTGCAAAGGTAGATCTATGCCAGTGGCTACTAGTAGAGTAGAATAGTCAATGGAGTGCATGTAGAGTAGAAGAGTCAATAGAGCAGCTCCGTGTTGAGTAGAAGTCAATAGAGCAGCTCCTTGTAGAGTAAAAGGTTCAATGGAGTGCAGGTACAGTAGAAGAGTCAATGTAGTGTTGAAGAGTCAATAGAGTAGCTCCTTGGAGGGTAGAATAGTAAATGTAGTGCATGTAGAGTAGAAGAGTCAATAGAGCAGCCCCTTGTAGAGTAGAAGAGTCAATAGAGAAGCTCCTTGTAGGGTAGAATAGTCAATGGAGTGCATGTAGAGTAGAAGAGTCAATAGAGCAGCCCCCTGTAGATGAAGCAATGGAGTGCATCCAGGAACAATTGAAAAGAGTCAATTGATCCTGACACGCACTGTGGGTGAGAAATGGTACTCTTCATGCATGCAAAATAGATGGTATATTGCTATATGCAGCTTAATCCCCCAGTAAGGCTAAGGTAGCCCTGCCAAATGTCTGTCTACCTTGGGTCCTGTGCATTGTTCTTAATATTTCTTGGAACATGTCAGGTTTGCCAGAGAAAATTGGGTCACAGATTTAGATACATTTCTAAAGGAATATGATATTAATTATCTTCATTAGAAGAGGGCAGAAGTGGATTGGTCCATTACAGGGTAGAACAGTTTTTCATAGCCTGCATATCAAGAGTAAAGAGCTGAGAGTTGGTTGGGTTATTGTCTCAGGAGGATAGCTCAGCAGCAACATGCTCGCCTTGGAAGCAAGACTACATGGAGCAACACAGGTTCGATCCCCGAGTCCGCACTTAGAAACCTCTGGGCATTGAGCGCTTTATAAATAACCTATCATATCGTATCATTGACAATGATTGAACATTTCCTGCACGTAAATTGCTATCTGCATGTTAACCAAGCTTTTCGTCCTTAAATTGGTCAACTAAAGAGAAACAATGAAAGAGATATGTGTGGTAAATATGTACTCGCCACCAAAAGGACAGGACAAACAGGCTCTACTATTAGAGGGCTTTGTAGACCTACTATTGACATCTTTAAAAACATTCTTCTTTTCTATTGGGTGATTTTGATTTTAAGCTCACGTAGAAACCACTAGTTGATATTATCCCTCGTCTAGATGATGTATTGTGAATCCCACAAAGCTCTAAATAAAAGAACTGAAGCTATGGGGAAACATTTAACAGATCAATGGCTGTTTCCCTGAAGATAAACCCACAAGAATGGCATTTCAGTCATTGTTGAGTAAACCAACTATGGACAATGCATGCCAATTTATTGCACAATATCCGTACCTTCCATTTATATATGGCGAATGAAGCATATGTATAGATGGTTAAGGTGATTTCCAATCTATAGAAGCAGAGTTACTAGTTGAAATGGTGAAGCCAGATAGCCATGTTTTTCAAGCTTGTTGGCAAATGTGAATTCTGGCTCTTGGTTAAGGATAGATATACCCATTCTACCTTCCTACTGGCTAGAGCAATATGCTGCAATATGCTGCCTTATTTGCAGGGATAAAAATCAAACAGGAATTATGACTCCATAAACAGAGAAGACAGTGTCTCATCATAAGGCCATAAAAGTGGGTAGAGCATGGGGACCAGGTAGAGGAGAATCAGGTATATTTACATATACTCTGTGAAGGGTCAGGAAAGAAACTTGGACACAGGCGATTCATGATTTTGGCCATAAACTTTTATTAAACGAAACTTGGTGTGGAAAATGCCTCTGTCCCTGCTCTAGAGGTATTTTCCCTACCTAAAACAAAACTAATGGGTTGGTCCTATGTCAAGATGTCCGAAGAAAACTGTCCTGTGTCCAAAGTACTATTATCACCTGGGGGGGGTCTCAGCTGATCATGTTCCATGGATCGTGGGCTGAAACCTATAACTCAGCCTGCGTTTCATGTAACCCGCTGGCTGACTCCCCCACTGCAGGCCGCCATCTCTCCTTCATCTTTTTTTGTTTTGTTTTTGTTTAAAGATCCCAAACCCATGCCCATTTACCTGATTGTGGCCCATCTCAGCAGCTTCCCACTCTGGCTGTTTTGTTCATAGAAGAAGGGCTCCGTAGGGAGCCCCACCTTCTATAACCATAGCAGCCAATTTGGATCAGTATTTTCATTAATTGAACAGGATGTGCGCGGCCTCCCATTCAATGAATGAAAACACTTTTTTTAGAACCCTGGGTTACCATTTTGGTAACCTGGGGTGCTAATGACCTTAACCCCCGTTCCAGCTTTGATACCGTGGGTTAATATCACATTCTGAGCCTCACATTCTAAAAATCAACTATAAAGTGAAAAAAGGAAATGCCTTTGGCGTTGGAAGGTGTATGAATGTTCAAAAAGGCAAATGCTTAACTCCAACTCGAAAGTTCCAAGAGTATAAAGTTCACAATTCCAGAGGGTGGTCCCTTTCCCCTTGATTTCTCTTCACTTAACTTGATAATGGTTTCTTTAAGTTCCTTTTAATCAAATAATTTTACTATACAACAGCTTGTCTGACTCTTGATAGACTTCCTAGTTTGTTTTCCTGCCAGATTTCTTCTTACTTCTCAATATCTCTGATTCCCACTCTGTAGTTACTTACTGATGTGTCCTTCTCAAAACTTTCTCATTCAATGTATTTTATCAAGTGTCCAATTTGGTTTTTCCTGGTATACTCTCCTGCCGGGTTCCATTCATATGCAATCACTTCTTTTCATCATCTACACTTATGACCTGCCAGGGCTTGTATTATATACACAATTGTGCTCTTGTACAAAACACTTATAACTTGAAATGCCTGGCTTACTCTCCTGCCAGGGCTTTTCTTAAATACAGACACTTCTTCACATACACAAAACACTTGTGACTTTAAATGCCTTGTTTACTCTCCTGCCATGGCTTTCTCTCATGTGTTTTGCGCACACTTGCAAATGTAACACGTTCTTATCTTTGTCCTGCTCTGTTTCTGTTAGTTATATGTCAGTTTTCGTTCTTTCTCATTTACATCATTTACTTCTGTTTGCTTTTGATCCCATTGCCAAAATGTGCGGTGTCCCCTCTTCCCTCAGGTGCATTCACTGGTATGCTGTAGTGGGAATGGCTTCTCCCGCTTTGAACTTGTAGTGGCTCGTTGGCATCCTTGCTGCCTCTGCTTTGTAGTTCATGTCCTTCCTGCGGCTCTCGCTTGCCTATTCTGCACTCCCCCGGGCTCAAACAACACGGAGGCTTCTCTTTGGTACGGCTGCATGCCAGGAGGCCGTCCTCCGTTCTTTGGCATTCCTGCGGCCTACCAGTCTCTGCAGTCTGCCTCTCTGTTTCTTCTGTGAGCTGGTAAGCCCCATGGATCTCGCATTTGCCCAGAAGTCCCTCAGTCAGCCCAAGAGGACTCCACCTCTTCAGCCAGCTCCTGCCTGTCATGTGGCTTTGCTGTTTAAATATCCCCCGGCCCGTATGCACTTACAGCAACTAGAGCATGGCTTACGCTCTAGGCCTTCACTGATCTTCACAACTCGGCTCAGCTTCCTCATGGCAGTACTTCCATCCTTAGAAGAAGGGAAGTCAGTATGTGATTACTTATAAGCAGAGCCTTTTTTGAGAGTACATTAAGTTTCAGATTACTCAGAGGAAATGGATACCCAGTTGCCTGGGGAGTGATCTTCACTACTCTCTGCCTTATCCTCATCTCAGTGGTCTGTATATTCTCTCTTGTGGGAGCTTGAAGATTAGACACACCAACGTTACACAGAGGTGGAGAGTGAGGGTACCAATATGCCTTTAAGGAATGGGTGACTGAGGAAGCATCTTTTAAGGAGAAAGGAGGGTATGTGATTTCCACCACTGACGCCATCAAGTTTCCCTGAGTGCTACCTCCCCCTAGGTGGTCCTCCCCCATGAAGCCGGGCCCAGGGTTAGGATCAGGTAGTGGCTGCTGTTCCCTGACCACTTGGAGGTGGAGGGTGGTTATCCCCAGAAAAGATGTGATGACATCCATGGATTCATCACAACTCCTTACTGGTGTTCACATGTGCCTAAACATGTCAACACATTTCAGTTAGTGACTGTGCCCTTTTGTCAGACAAAAAGCATTCTAGTGCCTATTTTTTTTTAAAAGAGATAATATATGATCTATAGTGCTACAGACCAAACTCATTATTAGTCATTTTAGCAAGGACTTTCACGAAATGGCTATGAATGTGGGTGTAGTCCTAGGGTTTGCTCACTGTACACTGCGAGGACAAGGGCTTCAAGGGGGTAATTGCCCCCTGAGTTCTGTAGTAACAGGGACAGGTATCGTATTTTGCCTCCATAGAGATGTTTACACTTAACGTACTTGCCAATTAGGGCTACTTGAAGATTTACAAGTCATGCATGATTCCCATAATGCTCTGTCCTAGAAGCACTTAAAGTGATTTGTTCTATGATTTGTTCATGTTGATGGTAGGATTCTTCGCTCACTATTAGGACTTCCAAGGGCGACACTGGTGGAAGCTTTAAGCTGCGAACTAGGGCTCACTCTCTGTTTTCTTATTGGGGAATTCAGAGATGTAAGATTTATGCCAAAATAATCTGGGCAAAGGGCAATGCAGAGCCCTTACTAGGGACCATTGAAGACGATACCCGCCACATCGTTGCAATATGGCTTACCGTAAACTTGAGAAAACCTTGCAGAAGCATCTGGGGGATATTTGCGTTGAACTTACCCCGGAAGTTCTCAGCCACCAATGTAAGGCTAACCATGTATTCGGATCGCTCTCAAAGTCTAGCCACTTTCACAAAGAAAGAGATATGATATGATATGATATGATATGGTATTTGTAACGCGCCTATACACAGGTGTTTCAAGGCGCGACGAGGCAGGGAGGGGAGGAACAAGGGGAGACAAAACAAACGATTCTACTAGGCCAGGTGTCATTCAGATCGCGCAAGTGCAGGGGTGGGGGAGGGGGGAAAAGTGCAAGGGGAAGGGGAAGGGGGGAATTGCAGTAAAGGTAAGTGGCGGAAGTAATAAATAAAAAAGGGCCAGCTAATGGCAAGTGCAAGGTAAGTGCAGAACAAGTGCTGGGGAAGGGGGGGGGGCTGTAGGGATACAGAGACAGTCCCGTAGTGCAGAGGGGTTCCAGGGGATCAGTGACTGGGACCAGGACCGAAGGCAGTTTAGAGTGGTCCAGTTGCAGGATCAGTGCAGTTTAGTGAAGAATTAATTAGCTGTTCAGCAGGGGAGAGGGAGAGAGAAAGCAGAAGCAAAGAGGAAGGTTTTGAGGTGCTTCCGGAACCGGAGGTGGTTCTCCTCAAGTTTCAGGGAGGCAGGAAGGCTGTTCCAGAGGGAGGCCCCTGCCGCGGAGAGAGATCTACCCCCAGCTCGTTGCTTCGAGAAGCGGCTGACCATGAGGGAGTTGGAGGCGGATGAGCGAAGGGCTCGGGGAGGAAGATATTTGGGAAGAGAGAGTTGAAGGTATTTAGAACCCAGGCCCCAGAAGGCCTTGTGGACAATGCAGAGGGTTTTGAACTTTATCCTCGCAGCCACTGGGAGCCAGTGTAGAGATTTCAGTCCTGGAGAGATACGGTCCCTGGGCTTGAGGCCAAGGACAAGTCTCGCAGTTCTGTTCTGGATGAGTTGCAGAGGGCGGAGAGTGGATGCAGGCAGATTAAGATAGAGGCTGTTGCAGTAATCCAGCTTCGAGAGAACCAGGGCTCGGGAGACAGTGAGCTTCTGGGGGAAGGAGAGGAAGGGAAGAATACCTCTGAGGAGGTGCAGCTGGTAGTGTGACCTCTTGGCGACGTCAGAAATATGAGGAGAGAAGGAGAGTGTGGAGTCGAAGATGACCCCAAGGTTTTTAGCCTTGCAGGTAGGAGCAGGGAGGGGGCCAAGGGAGGCAGGCCAGAGAGCTGCAGGGAAGGAGGGAGTGGGAGTACCGATGAGTAGAATCTCAGTCTTACTGGCATTAAGGCAGAGGTCATTGGCGGTACACCATTCTTGGATAGCAGACAGACAGTGAGAGATGAGGGAAGGAGAGGGGGAGGCTGAGGGTAGCCTGAAAATGAGCTGGGTATCGTCCGCATAGCACTGGAAATTAGGGCAGAGAGCGGCGATGCGGTGGGCAAGGAGAGCCAGATACTGGTTGAACAGCCAGGGAGAGAGATTAGATCACTGGGGGACACCACAGGTGGAGAAAAAGATGTCGGAGAGGAAGGACCCCAGTTGGACCTGGGAGGGTCGATTTGAAAGGAAAGAGGTCAGCCACGCCAGAGCCTGACCAGTGATACCCAGGTTTTCCCGGAGACGGTTGAGCAGGATGGCATGGTTGACGGTGTCAAAGGCAGAGGAGAGATCGAGCAGAATGAGAACACACGGAGTGTTGGAATCGAGGTTCAGGAGCAGGTCTTCACGGATGTTCAGAAGAGCAGTTTCGGTGCTTCTGGCAGCTCTGAAGCCAGATTGATGGTCATGAAGACTACCAACAGATTCAGCATGGAGGTTAAGCTGGGAGATGGCCAGTTTCTCCAGGAGCTTGCCCAGGAAGGGAGTGATGGAGATAGGGCGATAGTTAGCCGGGCAGGAGGGGTCGGAAGAGGGTTTCTTGAGAAGAGGGTGCACAAGGGAGTGCTTGAGGGGGGAAGGGAAGACTCCAGAGGCGAAGGAGTGGTTGCAAAAGTCAGCCAGGGCAGGAGCCAGGGAGTCGATGTGGTCCTTGATAGTTTTGGAGGAACAGGGGTGAACCTGTTTAGACGAGACTTTCATTGATCGGACTTGTCTGGAAACCTCGTCAGCAGAGAAGGGTGGAAAGGCAGAGAAAGAGGGAGGAGGGTTGATCGCAGAAGGGCCAGAGGAAAAGCCGGGTAGGGAGGGAGGGAGGTGAGAGGAGGAGAGCGAGGACAGGATGATTTTAGAGATGAAGTGAGAGGCCAGTGCAGTGCAGAGGGCCTGGGAGGGGACAGGAGAGGAGAGGTAGAGACTGCAACAGGGTTGGCCAGCTCCTTGCAGATTTTAAAGAGTTCGGCGGAGTTGTTTGATGCCGCAGAGATGCGGGCTTGGATAAGGGCTCTCTTCTTGGTGAGAACGGAGAGCCGGTACTGCCTTTGAAGCAGGCGGCAGGCCAGTTTGTCAGAGGATGAACATGAAGCACGCCATTTCCTCTCAGCAACCCTGCACTTGCGTTTTAGGGTGACGAGATCCGAGTCATACCAGGAGTTACATTTGGCTTTGGGCTTCAGGCGGATTCTCATGACGGGGGCAAGGATATCAAGAGTAGCAGATATAGCAGAGTGGAGCATGGAGAGGGCTGTGTCAGGGTGGGAGTCAGCCGAAGGGGCAGGGGGGGGAGAGAAGGTAGCAGCAAAAGCCTTAACTGACAGACGCTTCATGGGTCGGATGACCGAGAAGGTGGGTGGCAGTGAAGAGGGTGGCTTTGCCTGAGGGGTAGGGAGGGTGAGGTGGGAGGATAGGAGAAAGTGATCGCTCCAGGAGAGAGGAGTGGAGAGAGGGACGGAGAGGGGAAGGTCAGAAGAGATCAGAGCATCAAGAGTGTGCCCAGCAGAGTGAGTAGGGCCAGACGGGAGAATAGAGAGTGAGAGGGAGTCGCAGAGGTCACGAAAGAGACAAGTGGGGGGACTGGAGGCATCAAGGTGGATGTTGAAGTCGCCAAGAAGGAGGAGTTGAGTGGTTGAGGACAGGAGTGAGGAGGAGAGGTCAGCCCACTCAGAGAGGAAGGAGGAAATTTGACCAGGTGGCCGATAGATAGTAGCCACGGTAAGGGAATGGCTAGGAGAGAGAGAGAGTCGGCAGACAAGACAATTCAAAAGAGGAGTAGGTCTGAGTGGGAGTGACCGTGGCAGGAATCCACTCAGGGAAGATAAGGGCAACACCACCCCCTGCACGGTTAGGCCTGGGCATGGAGAGGATCTTGTAACCATCAGGTAGGAGTGTGTCAAAGCTGGTGGCAGAGCAGGCTGTGAACCAAGTCTCAGTGAGACAGAGGACGTCGAGGTCCAGTTCCTCAAGAAGGTGACAGATATCGGAGGAGTGCTTGATGGCAGAGCGAGTGTTTAGAGTGGCAATGTGGAGAAGGCTGCCATCCTTGAAGAACTTCCGGGCAGGGGTACAGATCAGAGGTACGCCCTGCGGAGGTATTGAGGAAGGAGGTAAAGAAGGAGCACGAGAGGGGGCAGGGAGGGAGGGTAGAGGCAAGGTAGCCAAGGATAGAGGAGGGGGGACAGCAGGAGAGGGGAGGAAGTTGATGAGGTGTGGGAAGCGTCTATCGAAGAGGTGAAGGTTGGCCTGGGGGCCTTGGACCAAGATGGTCCCATTAGCGTAGACATTAATGATGGCCTTAGAGGAGCGGAAGGGGGCCAATAGGACATCCCAATGGGTGCCACCATTAATGGGAGAGGAGGAGAAAGGAGAGAGCACAGAGACCATATGAAGGGTCCATAGGTTGGGCGAAGGCACGAAAAAGAGGATGTCAGTGAGAGTTTCCTTAGAGCAGGCATTAGTGTAGGTGTCAGCGATAGGGAGGCCTGGGTTGGAGACCAGGATGTCCTTTTTAAACTTTTTCCTACCAGATTTAGTGAGGAGAGCAGGATAGTCGATGGAGAAGCAGTTAGAGAAGATAGGGGAGACAGAGAGCACCATGGAGTAGGAGGGGGGGGGGGGACAGACGAAACGAGAGCACGCAGACAGGAAGTGAGCGGCAAGCACACGTTACCACAATTAGAGCAAACAAACAGTAAAGCGTATTAGGTACCGGGCCACCTAAATTTGAAGAATCCTGCGAGGGGAGAAAAAGCACCCTAGTATGCCACAGTTCAGAGCAAACAGTAAAGCGTATTAGGTACCGGGCCACCTAAATTTGAGAATCCTGCGAGGGGAGAAAAAGCACCCTAGTTTACCTCAACTGTGTGTACGGTGAGGCAAGGCCCCGTGTGCGGATGTAACCAGGAGTGGAGGGGTGGGCCGGGGAGCAGGAACAGGTGGAACTGGCGACTGGCGTCCCCTGCGGACACCTGCAGACACACAGGGAGCCGCACTATAGGAGTCGCCCTTGGCCTGGGGCCCTTAGCCGCGGGGGCTGCCGGGCAGAGGGCTGCCCAGGAGGGGGGAGGTTATAGGCAGAGGGAGAGGAAGGGGGGGGGTGTGGGCGGGCAGGGAGGCGGGGAGGGAGAGGAAGAACCAGGAAGTGGGAGGGGGAGCAGGAGCAGGCCCAAACAACGCGCTAGGAGCGCGACTACAATTTAAACAGAAAATAAAATTTTACAACTCACGAAGGCCCAGGCAGGGCTTCCAAGGCCTGCAGTACCCCTCAGGCCACCGGCGACCGCTCTCCGCGCTCAGCTGGAGAAAAGAAGCGAGCGGGGGAACGGCCGTCGAGTAGGCCAGAGGGGAGGCAGGCAACAGCCAATCAGAGGGGGGGGTGGGCGGGCAGGGAGGCGGGGAGGGAGAGGAAGAACCAGGAAGTGGGAGGGGGAGCAGGAGCAGGCCCAAACAACGCGCTAGGAGCGTGACTACAATTTAAACAAAAAATAAAATTTTACAACTCACGGAGGCCCAAGAGATACATCTTATATGCAGAACGGAGCTTTGCACCATACAAACCATGCAGTTATCTGACAAAAACATTGCAGCAAAGTCCATAGGTGATTTATGCTTTCCCTTCCTTTAAAGAAACTCCCAGTGTGGGAATATAGGGGTGCTTGGAAAAATATCCCCATTGAAGCAAACCTCTGCCACCTGTGCAAAGGTGAAATAGAAACAGCTCGCCATGTTCTAACTAACTGCTCTTCGCTCTCGGCCCAGTACATTCAGGGATACAGAACATCTGTCAGCTCTTACTCAAACATAATCTCTGACCAATTTTGGTCATCCAGCCGAATCTTTAGTCATTACTGCCGCAGCTTTTCATCAGAAAATTGCTCTTCCTACCTTCCCGCGAAGCAAATTACAGTTAAGTGTTCTTTCTAATCACACATGTAAGACCCTATCTTAGCAGTTTAGGAGAGTAATTAAAGTGTACACTTCATTAAATATTATATCATTGTACTAAATGTGATGTCATTCAACGGGTGGTCATTAGATGAACATATGGCTGATGCATATGGACTCATTTAATGTGTTGATAAATTTAGATATCACATATAGTAATGCATGCTTGAGATGTACTGAAAAGATGATGAACTTTGATTTTCTATGTGTAACAATGTAGGATTGGGATTCATGCACTAATTGAGGCTATGATGAACTGTGATTGTATACGTTCTTAAAAAAAAAGTGTTATAATTTGTCAGTGTGAAAGGTTTAAAGATAAACCATAAACACTTAATACCATTTTGTTTTAAATGTTTCTACCTGGGAAGGGGTTGAGCTCTGTTGCTTTCTCACATTAACCAGGTGGCTGTGGGGGTAGGGTTGTATATTTTCCCCAATAGGGAAACTCAAAAATAGGCACCCGTGAATTTTCCCTTCTACATGAGAACAATGAGAGCTGATAATTGAATGAACACATGAGATCCTTTTCGCTAACCACGTTTGGGATCTTATCTTGCCCAGGTCCAAAATACTAGGATTTCCTTGGTACTGATGTCCGCATGGTTGATTTCATGTAAAGCAGCTGCCCTCTTTTTAAATCTTGTACATCTTGATCAAATTCAGTACTTAGGTGCCTAGTGGTAATTGAGTTCAACTAATCATGTACAGATAATACTCTAAGGATGTCTACGCATTGAGGACGGGGAAGGCGTACCCAGAGACCCAGCCCCTCCTCTGATCAAATTCTCCAGCAACATGAAGCAAGACAGCTCTCACTTGACAATGGAGTGACAGAGGTCCCTGCCCCTTCAGCCTCAAATCCAAAGCTGCAGGCTGCACAAGTGTTCATAATTACACACATTTTAATATTAGGGTGAGTGTGTGTAAACACATTTAAATTAGCATGAAGCCCAGTGTGTGTTAAGTACTGAGTGATTCAAGAGCACAGGCCATTTGCCACAGGCATATGTGTCCAATATAAAGATCCGTAGTCATTCCTATGTTCCCAAAGTCTTCTTTGAAAATATGCAAATCCACCAGGAACCCTTGTTGGTTCTATTTGTCCCCTTCACCTTTCCCATAGGGGTATTCAGAAAGAGTACCATATAGGAGTTCCAGGCTGTCAATATTGGAATCTCGATCTACTATCCAATAATAATGTATATGTTTATTCGAACGTTTGATAATGTGCTTTTCTCAATACAACAATTGTAATGCCCTTAATACGACTAGAGGATTCACTGGATGTGATACAATGCTAGCACAATTAAATCATTTCCTTTTTTATCAGTTTTGTTTTTTGGAGAGAAAAAAACTGCACTCCCACACCCCACTTTGAGATATCTGTGTTTTTTCTCAGGTTGTACTGCTGTCAGCAATTGCTGGGGTGGGCATTGGAAATGCATGCCTGACAATGCAGGAGAGAGAGACAGAGACACAGGCAGAGGCCGTGAGAGACAGACACAAGAGACAAAGAGAGAGCGAGAGAGCACACTAGATCAACGTGTGTGCCAGTAACGGAAGGGAAAGTCTCTTTTGTTCTGCTGATTGATTTAATGCAAATATTTTGAGGGCCATTTAATATGCAAATTCCATAAGTGGCTGGTAACTTTTTTTCTAATGACTCCATTTTTGTCTTATCCCATTCCCTGGATGATTGAAAGTGCCTCTTGTGAAAGTAGATAAACAAACTCTCCAAAATGGCCCCCGACAATACACCCAACCAGGGAGCATTGAATAGATTCCATAGGCCCTCCTTATAGTCCCCGCGCCGAGGTGAATAAAGTAGTCCTTCTGTGGGATTTGCCTTGTCGGAGCAACAAGGATCCCAGGAGACAGAAACGATGGAAACCAAACCTTCTACTTTCCAGCACCATCCTCTCCTCCCGGGGACTTTGCGGCACTCAGTGTATAAATATTCCATAATGAAGGACACGCTAATGCACTTTTTGCATTACAGCAAATTATAGTTCCAAAAAGCTACTAATTATGTTTCCATAAATTAGCGAGAACAGTCACATCACGAAAAGTTCCTCCAGGCTGGCCGCCTTTCTCTCTTGTTGTCCAAACACCTGAATCAGCTAATGTGTGAATACAGAATTGATCCCATGTATTTTCTGCTGGTTAGGCTCACAGGCTTTAGGTCTGTCACAGAATTTGCAAAAGCCTACCCATTTCAGGATTTTTTTTCTGCTGCCCCTTAAGAGTGATACTGTGTTCAATTGAATATGGTGAATTGTCCCTGTGCCCGTAGGCCTGCATTTTGGCACAAACAGGAAACGCGTCACTCACGCAGTAGATTTTCACTCGTATGAATTTGCCATGATGCACTCATTTATTTATTTATTTGCATTTTTAAAGCGCTCAGGGGCATCCAGATGCGCTGTTACAGGAACATGTTTCTCTTAGGGGCGTATTTGTAACGCGCTTAATACCTGGAGGTTTCTAAGCGCGGACCCGGGGATCGTACCTGTGTTGCATCGTTGCCGCTGAGCTATCCCCCCGGGACAATGTCACGTCCATGTTGTATCATGACATTCATTGGACGTTATAGCACTGGAAGGTCCAGCCCTGATGCATATAATGATGGCAAAGTGAGCCGGCCACAGGGCACATTACGCTGCATCCGACAAAATCTTGTTTCACAGTCTCCATCATATATTTATTTATTTGGAGTGCTGTAAGATGCTAAATTCATACAAAGTCGCCTCAGAGTATGAACAATAAAAGACTGCATAGGGAAAGAGGAGGAAGAGGATGTTTAGATGGAGGTAGGGACAGTGACGTGTCCAGACTCTTCTGTCTGGGGTGCCCAAGTGGGGCACTGCCTTATCCAGAGGCGGCATGAAGTATGAGCGCACACACATATAATGGTCATAGTTTAGGATAAATTGGTGGCACCTGGGGTGGCCAATCAGATTTCAGGAGTAGCACGTGCCACCCACGCCTCTCCCTGGACACCCCATTGGGTATAAAGAGTAGGAAAAGCTGATGTAACTAAACAGGCAGTGGGCCTCATTACAAGTTCAGTGATAGCCTTGCCGGTAAAACCTTCAGGTTGCCGCCAAACTTGCACATTTTTCCGGCACCTAGGAATGAGAAATTACTGGGGTATTACAACCCTGGTGGACCCGGTAATTGCCCATTCCTGAGCACCGGAAAATATTTTTCCCCATTCCCACTTGAGCCCCAGAGGGCTCAATGGGAATGGGGAAGCCGGATGCACCGCACCATTCGTGAATGATGCCAGGGCATCCGACATGCTCCGCTCGCGGGTGCCGGTCCACCCATAAGGTCCAACCTGGTGGGGCGAAAAGGCGCCCGCGAGCAGAATTAGTAGTTTGCTGGTGCGATAACTACGGTACCGGCAAGCTTACCAGTACCGTAGTTATCGGGTCGGCAAACTTGTAATGAGGCCCAGTATCTTTTGCAGCTGACCATTAGTTTGCATTCTGGAACCCAAGCATTGTGTTGTTTACAGTAAATAAAGAAGAGTGTAGATCTGGTGGCGTAAAGTCCTTCGAGTCTAGGCACTTGAGGACGTTTGTTCTATCGTTCTGTGCCACATATGGACAGTATCTGACCCCCCCAAACAGTTCCCTGCTTCCTGCAGATGAGTGCAAGCTTCTAGGTGAGGTGTAACAATTGAGCAATTTGTTCAGATACATAGGGAAAGTGTTGCAGAAAACTCTTCGGGTGATATATAACGTTTTAAAGTGCATTTGTTGTTGACGGAACCCAATGTACAGTTTGGAAGGTGCTGGAGGTGTATTGGTGATGAATGTGATTCTTCCCTGCAGAACTTCAAGGATGAATAGAGGCTAAAATGCCACACAGCCATCACACTTCTGCAAACCAAGAGCCAACACTTGAAACACTTGTGCATAGGCGCGTTATAAATACCATATCATATCGTATCATAACAGAATGATAAAGGTAAAACAAGCACAGTTAAGAGAAATGACCTCCTTTGCCTTTTGTGGTACGTGGGCCAAGGAAAGGCTATGCTCTTAAGAGGGGTGTGAATGCGATTCAGAAACGACCCACAGCATAAAAGTCCAAGATAAAGTGAATGTCCAATCAAGGTTCTATAAATAATAGATATACTGTCATAAAACACACCATCTGCAAAATGACTAAATGGAAAGATACACAATGCAGCACTCTTAGTAATGAAGGCAAGTAAACACCACAATATTCTTTAAAAAGGATGTGTTTCTTGGATGCAAAAAGAAAATTAGGGACCTGGAGAAAGGGAGTAGTTAATAGACAACAGTACCATTATGCAATTCTTGGGGGTTTGAGAGGGTCAAACCTTGCTTCTAGCTATAATGGGAGCAGCTCGAGCTCAGTTTGGGTACGTTTGATCATATGGGCAAAGCAGCAAGCATGTATTGAGCTGGTTGAAATGTGGTAGCTCTGCACGGTATGGATGCACCGTTTGATGAAGCAGGTTGGGGTGTGCACCAGAATCTGTTGGAATCTGTGAAATTCACGCCATGTTGAGTTGGGTTGAAACCGTTGGGAAGGGTCAACGAATAATGCTCCAACGGTTCGAGTCAGCGAATGGCGATGATTTGAATAAGTGATCCTGTTGCTCCGGTGTGCAGTTCAGTGAAGCAGCAGTTCAAAAGTGAGTTAGATCAAGTTATGGTGTAACCCCTGGCTCGAATCGGCAAGTGATTCTCCAGCACTTCAAGTCATGTCCCAGTGATGAATGCGTGATTAAAGCCCAACAGTTGATGGGTTTAGCAAGGCCACGATGCAGCATCTAGCTGGTTTGAGATGCAGGTAATGCAGTTTGAATGGTCGGAGGCATGCCAAAGGCAGCACTAGAAGAATACATCTTATTCAAAGAGCGGCAAATGCCGTTCAACAGCAGTTCAACTGGTTTGGTGCAGCATAACATGGATCCTTAGCTGATCTTCTTTTCCAGATGCTGTGAGACCCACTGCAGGGGCTCGAGGACAGGATGAACCTTTGCAGACCAAGGTTGCAGGGTCTGCTCTCCGCACCCTGGAAGATTCTGGTTCAGAGTGGCAGGTTCTGGTCCATAGCAAGAGTCAACCCCAACTTCCGGGAAGGTGGGAAACCTGTAGGAGTGGATAGGGAGAAAAGCTTTCCTCTGGCCTTGGACTGCTCTTTCTTCACCTCAGTGGGTGAGGGCTTTGAAAAGTACAACTCTCCAAAAAGAGGTCCCGTGAATCCTTCTGAGGTGTTGCTCCAGAGTGAATCAAAGGAATGGTGGGAGACCCTTTCTTTCAAAGGTAAAAGTAAACTGGTGATTGGAATAAAACTAGCCTTCCTTAGTGGTCCAATCTCAGCCCTTGAAAGAAGTGGACTTTGCCCTTCTGACATCACACCCAGAGTGCTTTGCTCCAGAGGAAGTGGAAGGGACAGGAAGGGGAGAGAGAGGCAGAGAGAAACAAAATGGTGGAAGCCTTGCTCCACTGTACATAGCCCTCCTGACTACTGTAACAACCCCCTTCCTTCTCCCTAGAGTCAAAGACCTTGAGAAATGCAGCACCATGGTGTGAGGCTACTCCGTTTGAATGGGTGTGCCCCTTTGATGCCTAGGCCCAGGCCAGCTGCCTGGTGGGTGGCTGTCTTTGACAGTGGCCGTTACCTACCCTCACAAATAGATCAAAGAAGAGGCATGACCATTCAGGTCCCTGTCCTGTCATTTGGCAAGCTCAGTCAGTCAAGCCCAAATACCCATCCCTTTCCAAAGCTTGAGCTGGCTCACAGGAGCTAACGCATGAGTGATATCAAATTGAATGTTGCTGGAATTATCATAAATAGTGCCATGCACCATGCCTAAACACAGGCATAGCTTTATTTTAGAGTCTACCCCGCCACCATTATGGATTAAGTATGATCATCGTAGTTTTAGCACAGGGGTGCATATCTTAAATGCAGCTTCTACTCTGCAGATACTTGGCTATCACTGCAGCTATCAAGTGGGCAGCTGTGACCTCTGAACCTGCTCTGTGGGCCTGAGCTCTGCATGCACATACTATGAGGCAGTCAGCTGGGAATTTAGCTAAGGGGCAACGGGCTTGCCTAGTGAACAGAGCAATGCTATGCAGCGCCGGCTTTGATCCTTATTCGAGCGCTTCGAAGATGGAAGTGTCCAGTATGATATCACCAAATATATTGTTCTGTTGTGTTATGCTATGCTATGTCATGTCACTGGGATTTGTAGGGCACCCCACTGACATTTTCCTGGTCTTCAGACCCTCTTGTGGATTTGAAAAAGAAAAAAGGGGGGGTGGTTAGTGGGTTCGAGGGAAAAGACAAATGGCGGTCATTACAGTTTTAGTGGTATCCTGCTGGCAAATCCTGTGGATGCCACCAAAATGGAATTAGTATGCCCGCCGCTTGATATACCATAATTTCCAGGATATTACATGTGGCAGGAATTCTGGTAATTCCTCATTCCATGGAGTCCCAGAGGACTCCATTGGAGTAATTACCTGAATTCCGGTGCTGGTAATTCCGGCAGTTCTTTACCGGTGGGGGTATGATTTACCTCCAGCTCTCGGCTGGAGGTGAATCAGATAACGCCCACCGGCAAACCTACAGTTTGGCCGTGTGGTAAAAGTGCTGGTAATGGATTGAACTGCATTTTTACCAGCACTTTTACTGTTCCACCAAACTGGTTTGTGTTGTTTCCCCAGATGTCTATGTTTCCACATGGGAGACCTGAGAGGGCAGAAGGGTCTGTGCATTGTTTGTGGGTTTTAGCAGTTGTTTGGAGAGATGTAGTTTTGACTAAGTTGTGATGTACCTAGGTAGTTGTTTTTGCCATATTTTGTGTAGGAGAGTTGGTGAGGGTGTTTTGAGTAAGGTGTTTGGGAAATGAAGTTATGTGTAGTTTGTATTCTTTGTGACAGAACCTCTGTACTAGGTTTTGTTGGCATGTTTTACATTTTCTTGTAAATCTGTTCCTGGTTGAATCTTCACTCAGTGTGTGAACCCTGCATTCTCTGGCAGTGGATGTGATGACTTGGGAGGAAGACAAAGAAAAGTGTGCTAGCCCAAAGAAGCTAGTGTTGTTCATTTGTTTTAAAATGTTTGTTGTATTACTTCTTAAAGTATGTTCTTTGTAATTTTTATGTGTCATTCATTGAAATGTTATCAGGTTACTTTGAAAGGTGCTTCAGTCATTGTGTCCATTTTGATGTGTTCTTTTTTTAGGAAGATGTCTGGTCATAGTGTTGTTCCTTAGGGGGTGTGTTGGTCATTTTGTTCATTTTGATGTCATATTTTACATCAAATATGTACACCAAAAATCAATTTTTTGTAAAAATGTATTTTATTATGCATCAAGTCATTCTGATTTTAAAACATGTTCATCTGTTGCATACTCTGTATTTCATATATCTATACACTTCTGAACATATACAAAAGATATTTAAAACGATTAATCTGTTACATCAACACAAATTCATGCATACCATCTTCCACTTCCACCCTAGTGAGAAACACCAAAAAAGAACCATCCCTATCAATGCTTCTGTGTAGGTGATAGAAATGAACTCTCTATACGTATATTAAACATTTAAACAACATACTCTTTATACAATTTAAACAGTTCACATGTCTTTCAATTCATCCAACATGTTTCTGTCAGATCAAACTAAATGTTGACATTCTTCAGAGCACACAACATTGTTATCTGAAATATGGGGCTTCTAAGTTGAAACTCGTGTGTGCAATACGAGCGTCATTGAATTAGCAGCATATCAGAGGATGTCTTCCATTTCCCAATCAACCTGCTGTGACCTGATCACCAAACAAGTGTAGAAGAATCTATAATAGACTGACAATGGTACTAATAATACTCACTTCCAATGTGCTAAGGCTGTGTTGAATACCCCAAAGCCTTAAGGTTGATAAATACCTTCAATAATTGCCCCAGTGGAAAAACTTTGTATCTAAACTTGGTGTTTAGAATTCATTTTTCAGTTACTCACATTTGCCTGCAAATACATAAGGTGAACTATCACAATTGCTCATCAGAAACCATTTAAAATTGTTCAACAAGCAACTGTATATTTAGCACCCAAGTTAGTTAGTAACCTACTGATTGCACTTCGAATGGAGTAGGCATGTTTAAAACAGACCGCTATCCCCATCGCTCCATCACCATAACCTGAACAATCTATATTGTGGGTTATAAATATACTTGTCAGGGTCAGCCTGTCTATGAGTCACACAAACTTTCCATTTTGGCCTAGATACAGTCTTGTACCAGGCCTGAGAGCCTCAAGTACAAATGAAAAATAAATTTAAAAAGTATCTCAAGCTAGTCTGACTGACTCTCATTCATAAACTGAACTGTTTATGGTAACAGTGATTTTGTCGGAGCTGCTCAAAATGCTGGCATAGCAACTCATAACCTGGGGATTTTTATTTGTTCTTTATTCAGCCATAGGCTTTTGGATAACTAAGCGCAAATGGTTGTGTTCAATAAATACAATCTGTTAGGAAAACCCATAACAGTGGGAACCTTTAAAATGCTCACTCTACGTGAGTTAAACTGCATTGATTATTTCTTGTGTCCCTTTGTGAGTATTAGGGATGACAGAAAAGAGTCACGAGAGCCCTCGCAACTCATGGGTTTTCGACCGGTTTCAATGGCATGTCAAGTGTGACCATCTTCTTCAGGACCATGAATGTGGATGGTAATAATTCTTGTTCCCACATGCCTGTTCAGGGGATACCAGGGACGTGCACCTCCATTAAGGAGACAAAAACATGTGTCGGAGGATTGGTACAGGTGTACCATTAGCTACATCTCATGCACATTGGAGCAGCTATTAAACATTGCATTGTTGCTTAGACGTTGGATTAAATCTCTAGGACAAGGGGCAAAGTGTATGCATTGCCACCTAACTACGTGGCACGTGCAGTTACTGAGATACTCAAAAGGAGGGTGGGGATGGTGGAAAAGTGCAGGAAAAGTGGGGGTGGGCTTATGTGTCTACTAAAAGTGCCAGTCACGTGTGTGCCACTACACCCAGAAAGGACCCTTATTTGGGTTTTCATTTTGTTGCATGTGGGTAGAACCCTAAGCACATAATGAGAATGGCTGGAAACAAAACAGAGAGACATGAAATCCACAGATGCACAACTGAGCTAAATAACGCCAGCACACCATATATTACAAAATAATTGGCATGATACAAAGAATGGTCAATGCAAGCAGACAGACGACCAGGAAGAAAACATCAACCAAAAACACAACCGTCTGGACCTACTCAACGAAGATACAGAAAAAACAGAACCAAAAGGCACAATCTGATGGAAAAACAAATCAATGTCATGTCAAATTACCAAAATTCTCATCAAAAGATAAACAAAACATAGAAAACGAAGAGATACACTAGAACCTAGTCAATGCCAGATCAATGTCAAAACAAACAGAAATATACGAACTACTAATTGACGGAGGGACAGACATCTTTTCCTCACTGACACCTGGCTAACTCAAAAGTTCAAGGTAATCGCACATAATTCCATACCCAACAAGTTCAAATTGAAACAAGCCAAAAAACGAGAAGGACAAAGAGGAGGAGGTCTCGCTGTTGCATACAAGAACCAGCTAAAGATAACAACAGTACCACCAGTAAGCATCCCAAACGGTCAATCACTCCAATTGCACCTAGCCTCAGACCACCAAACCAACCTATTGTTCCTAGTTATCTACAGACCACAGACATACAACCCTAGTTTCATGGACACACTTTTGGACACCATCATGCACATTGCCATAAAACATGATCATCTGATCATACTGGGAGATTTCAACATCTGGTTCAAAGATGAAAACATTGAATCACCCCAATCTCTAACAAATGAGCTAGCACCGATGCATCTACAACAACTGGTGAAGGGAGTGACACACACAGCAGGCCACACCCTAGATGCAATCTTCTGCAACTAAAACCTGGTCACAACCGCACCCAAAATGCAGATTCTCTGGAGCGACCACCTCATACCCTTTGTGATTCACCCACCAACTTGAATAATAACTAACCTCCCCAAAAAATCCTCAAATTGAGAAAAGGAACTGGAAATCCATAAACAATGCTGACCGAAACACCAGATTGGAAGCTACAAAACCATCCATCATCATCATGGACTCATCCATCATTGAGGAAAGAACAGAGACAATCCAAAAATGCATCACAAAAACACTAGATGACATTGCACCTGAAAATCCCTTCACTCCCTCACCAAAAAAAAAAACAATGGTGAGGTGGTTCACTAAACTTTCAGGAAACTGGAAAAAGAATGGAGGAAAAACTACAATCAACAGAATAAAATCACGTACCAAAGACAGATAGGACTATACAAAGTGTTAATACTCAAAGCAAAAAAGAAATATTTTAACGAATGAACCACAAACTCAAGCAACACCCAGAAAGAGATGTTACACATAATCCACGAGCTAAGAAACCCAACTGCATTCAACAACAGACTCACGCCATTACAAAAACTATGCAATTACCTTTCAGACCACTTCAAAATCAAGAACATCCAGCAAGGCATTAAGAGCATGCCTAAAAACTGCAACAGCCCCCCTAAAAAGCCAGTGATGGAGCAATCCACTAGCCTAAACAACTACCCATCAATTTCAACAGCCGAGTGAGCAAAAGCAACAGAACCGACTCTCCACCAGACAAATACTAGACTATCCTCACTCGGAAAATACAGGCAGAATATGCCCTCAAGCTCTTCAACCACTCACTAGCAACAGGAACTTTACCACAAGCCTTCAAATAAGAATACATCAAGCCTCTCCTTAAAGACCCTTTGGGAAACACTGAAGATTTAACCAACCACCAACCAATCTCAAACATCACATACCTCGCGAAACTCCTAGAAAGCTATATGTACAAACAATTCCTGGAACATGTAAAAAATAAATTGCATACTAGAACAGGCACAGGTTGGCTTCAGAGCCAGGAGAGGAATGGAAACTGCATTATTATCGATATGGGATGACGTAAAATCCAACGCAGACTGCATCAAATGGACATTAATAATACTTGATCTATCAGCAGCCTTTGACAAAGTTTACCCTGAAACACTCATCAAACGTTCGAAGATATAGGAATAAGCAGCACAGCAGTACTTTGGTTAAAAGTCTTTGTGGCAGAAACAACAGAAACAACTGTAGTGAAAATGGGGCTGTGAATTTCAGCAGGGGCAGACTCTGACAGTAAGAGTTGTGAGACTCTGGTGTGCATCTGGTGTGAGTCAGTACTCTGAATTTCATCATATAAGATCATAAGAAAAGGGCGGTTTGAACCTAGCTTTGCATGGTAGCCACACCATAGCATAGTACGGCACCCCATAGTATAGCATGGATTGAGTTGCAATGAAGCATAAGATTAACAATTATGAACCCCAAACCCCTAACCTATTAAACTCTAATCCCTTGCTAATGTTTACAGCTCAGTCCATAGCCCAGTCCATAGCTCATTGGTGCAAAACATTGGTGCAGAGAAGGGGTACAAATTAGCCCAATTCATCAGTTTGCAAGCAGAGGCCTTGCAGCATTGCTTGAAAATGCAACTAAAGCTGCTTCTGCAATAAATATGTGGAATGTGAAAAGCCACGTTTCTCAAAGTAGATCCATTGTTCATTTTCTGTTGCAGGAAGCCAGCATAGAGAAATGTATCTTGTTGGCATCCGTTTGCTGCCCTCAATCTCTGTGGAAAGTTGACAGGCAAAACATATGTTCTCTGGAGGATTCCAGAGGTCTGGTCAGAGGAGGTGGTGTCTGATTGGCATGTTATATCATAGTCAAGGGCAGGAAATTCTTGCACTTTCTGTAGGAAAACGTACATCATAGGGCAGATCACAGAAAGCAGCCTTAAAAGGGGAAATGCAGAGAGAGTGGGGAAAAATGTCTCTCAGAGGACCTGCTGTCTTTGCTGACTGAGGATCTGGCAAGTGTCTTTCTGGGTTTGTCCTGCTGCAGAGGAAGGAGGGTGCACTGAGTAAGAGACATCCATGCTGAGACCGAGAGGACACAAACTATTCCTCGCTGAGTCTGCTGGTGTGATTATTTCACTCATTCTTTGTCAGCATAAGTACAAGTGAGGTGTGTGCACGTTATGAACTAATTGCATTGTACATGTCATGTGTATTACTCATCAACCCTAATTGTTTTATAAAGCACGTGACAAGAATTAGATCAGCTTTGGTGTATTTGTGTGTTCTAGTTACTTGTGTTGGCATATAGACAGGTATAAAGCTAAGGAGGTATTTTTACTACCGCCAATGGTAAAAAAATAAGCTACACCAAAACACTGTGAGTTGAGCAAATCATAAAGAGCTGATTCCCCATATTACAGTTTTCAGGTGACCTGGTAAGTCCATTCTGAGGCCCTAGCACCAATGAAATACCACAAATAAAATACCACCAATACAATAGCACTAAGGTTGTGAAGTTGTGGACTAGTGCGCACCAGGTCTGGTTTTTGGCATGCCGTTCATGATCCCAATATAAGAATATCACCATGTAGTCCTGTGTCTCTGAAGCTCACAGAATACCCCAACACAACCTGGCTACCCCCCTCCAACTCTAAACCCCATTCAACAACTTGCAGAGTCCCACACAGCTCATCCCTCTCACCACTGCTGTGCAACATCTACATGACCTTTGTAATCAACTTAATCAACCTCATCAAAGACATGGCCTCACCTGTTACAATTACACAGATGACATACAAATCATCTATAAAATCATCACTAGCCAAGAAGAAAAGCCAACCCTTACCAACTGCCTCACAGAAATAAACCATTGTATGAGTGCCAACAGCCTTAAATGCAACCCGGACAAAACGGAAATCATTATTACGCCCAGTGAACCATTGAACCACCACCACATTCCATGGCCTACTGAAATAGGAAACCAACCAGAACCATCCAAAGTGGTCAAAAATCTCTGAATATTTATGGACTACAACTTAACAAAAGAACCGCAAGTCAATGCAGTGGTAAAGAAATGCTTCCTTCACCTACACACAATCAAGTGAATACTCCCCTTTTTTCACTTTCCTCTCTTCATGTCAGGAATAGACTATGCAAAAAGCATCTATCTCAAAATGCCGGGCTACCTATTAAAACAACTGCAATAAATACAGAATACAGCAGCAAGACTACTTCCCAGACAAAGAGAGAACTTCACACCAGCAGTGAGAACCATACATTGGCTCCCGGTCAAAAAGAGAATGTTCTGCAAAACTCTTTGCATAACACGCAGAGCAATTCACTGCCAATGACCAGGATTCATTCAGGAAAAAATGTACATCTACAAACCAAACCGAACACTAAGGTCCAGCGATGACATTTGCCTCGAACCTGAACAATACTCAAAGTGCACATTTGGGGGAACAGTGTTCTCCTGCATCGCGGCAAAGCTTTGGAACTCAGTCCCGGCTCTTTAACTCACTGAGCTAAACCGGAAAAATCAACAAAGGAAAGACAGCCAAGATATCAAAATGGAAACACCAAAACAGCTGAAAATTGATGACCCAAATGAAGACCTTCCAATGAAATGAGACAGTCCACTACAAATCACCATAGAATAGCGTGAACTCGACAGAATAACATAGCCACAGCACAAAAAGATAAAGATTAATCTCAACTAACCCTACTGAAAACTCTCCAATATCCTGTATATTCACCCTCAAACTCTGAACAAAACACACTCATACCTCTACTGTAGAAAAAAACCTAAAACAACTACAAACTGCACAAACTACACAACAGCCAACAGGAAACTAAACCAATTGCACAAAAATCACCCATACACTCTCACACACCAAACACCACATAACGTCTACCAGCTTAAAACGAACCAGCACAGTGATCCATGTTTCCAAACTGAAGCTACCAACAGTGCATCAAAGCTCTCTTGTGCGTTTCCCATCTTGATCCCGCTAACTAAGCCCTCTCAGCCCTCCTTCCCTTTCAGATCTGCCAGAGTGCCTGGAGACCAGGAAAATGGCAGCGGTTCCTTGTATAAACTGCAGTAGCATAACATAACATTCGAAGCAAGAACCATTACACAGTGGTATCTCCAAGTTGATGAGTGCATTGTTTTATAGGAAATAATAAAACAAAGCTTTGAATTAATCTTGATCACTGGTATCGCTCTTGGCAGCTTCCATTTCATTGATTATTTGCTCATCTGCACCATTACAGAAGTGGTTGAGCCATATGCAAACCGACCTACACTTTAATGATGATGCCCACTGAAGCCAACACACCTTGATGGTTTCTTTTGCTCTTGTGCAGAAAGGATGTGGGCTAGCTGTTTTGTCTGTCTCTTTTGGGATGGGGGGGCAGAGGTGTAGACAGGAGTGTCTAACAAACGGGGCTTGAAGCTAATGTAGTTGGGCCACCGTGTGACATTAACATCTGCTGACTGGGCATTTACAGATTTTAGGTTGGCCTTGCCTGCACAGGTCCTGCCCTAAGTACACCTCTGAGGAAGTCGTTCCTGGATTGGCAAAGCAGTCTACAGGACAGGTGGATGTATCACATCCTTCGGAATCGTGGAGAGCACAAACAGATGGGTTATGGCGCACGTGTCTGAGTCATCTTCTGGAAGACTATCTCCAAGATGGGAATAACACTGATAGATCTGCCTTTATGACACTAGAACACATGGTTGGTCCGAATCAGAAGTGTTAAGGCGCCCACAGATGTCCTGTAGATGGAAGGGGATAAGATCATACTGAACATATTGTACTCCTCTGACGTGCTGGGGTTTTAGGATGAGCCATGTTGCATGCCATTTATATAGTAATCCAAAAGGATTTAGGGTAAAACATGCAGGAGACAGATGCATTGTGGGAACATTATTATGCAGCCACTCTGAGATGTGCAATGACAGAAAATCTGACATACCTCGAATGGGGTATTACTGTCAACCCCATTTACTCACATTACGGTGCAAGTCATGATATGATAATTTTGGATTCCCATGAACCATATAAAGGCCTGGATTGTGGATTATGCAAGGAGCTGGCATTTCAAATTCTAAAGCACCGCATCAAAATGCTGCCTCACATAGAAGACAGCTTTGAGATCAGTATGGCCATCAATTCAGCGACTATCTGTGAAAATAATTTCTTTTACCACTGCTGGCCCATCCTGTGTCCAGCTTCCAATTTGAAGTCTAATACTAAGCAGAATTGAAAATATGGACACATATGATATGATACGATATGGCATTTATAACGTGCCTGTACACAAGTGTTTCTAGGCGTGAAACATAAGTGAAACTGTTCTGAAGGTCACTGCCATTGAACGAGTAAAACTATTAAATATCCTGAATTGTGATCCTTTGTATGTTTTGCATTTTGATAGCATAAAAACCATAAAGTGCAGTGTTTGTGTGAAACTCATCTGTATTATCACAAGTAGCACTTGACCAAAGAATATTTAACACACTTTCACCAGTCTATATTGTACAGCCATCTGTGCTGCTCCCACCCTGTCACTAAGTTCTTTGCAAGTAACAGCGCCTCGATGCCCAAGGGCTGCTGTGCGCTACACAAATGTAATAAATAAATAAATAAATAAATAAATATATATAGGTATGACATACACCATACTTAAGTTTGATGGTGCAGAACTCTTACCAACCTACCCCAGAAAAGATGGACATATTGACATCCTCCTTACTACAAATGCCATACATCGCCGTGACTAGGGCACTCCCGATGGGCTAGAAACCACACGTTTGACATTTCTGTGTCTTGGTTGATGATGTCATCCAAAGCATGCCCATGTAAAATGACTCATGAGTTTGATCGAGAACTGAATTCATGTGCATGGTTTCCTCAGTCTCTTTCATTTTCTGTAATGTTATTTGACTTCTGTACAAAGCAGTCAAGCCCGAACAAAGTGCCTTGATGCGATTATTCCAACCCAGGCTGCTTTTCTCTCAATTCAGTGGTTGACAGATCTAGGGGAAACCTCGCTCCTCATTCCACCAACACCTAATCACTACCCCCAACCTGCTACCCTCTACTGAACCACCCGACTTCCATGCCTTCCACTATCCAGCTCACAAAGCCATCCTCACCCCTCTTCTTGTCAATGTTCCCACTCATGTCACCTCCTCATCCTTTGACAATTCCAAGTCAAGATCCTCGCCACACTCCACTCTCTTTCACTGTTCATATCCTTCCAAGCTCAGCATTCCTGTCCCTGGCTCACCTTGATGGAAGCTCAGTCATAATAGGAAGGTAGTAGTGATTGATCTAGGTCAAGTCAATTTCAAGTAATTCATACTTTATCTAGATTTTGACCAGAAATTACAGTATATCTCATTTAGCTAGCCCGCTTCATATCTTCATCATTACCTGTGCATGTTTTAACTCAGAGGTGAGTCATCTTTGACGAGGCCTCACTAGCCCAAAGTGTTCATAGTTTCACCATTTCACGCTTATAAACTATGACTAGATGACTTTGAAACAATGGCACACATCTGCATCACTAACATCTTTTGCTTATTTCTTCCAATGCTTAGACCGAGCCAGGAGCAGCATGGTCTCCACGGAAAGTGCCTCCTCCACCTACGAAGAGCTTGCCAGGGCCTATGAGCACGCCAAGATGGAAGAGCAGCTGCGGCATGCCAAGTTCACCATCACGGAATGCTTCATATCTGACACTTCATCAGAGCAGCTAACAGCAGGGACTAATGAGTACACAGACAGTCTGACTTCTAGCACACCCTCAGAATCCGGGATCTGCAGATTCACTGCGTCTCCCCCAAAACCTCAGGACGGAGGGAAAGTGGCCGTAATGGCAGCTCCGAAGGCCCATCGCCCAGGTAGGAGTAAATAATACATTCCCTCAGGTCATGCTGCTGCTTATATTGCTTAGTGAAACCTGAGCTGTGCTGATGCTTGGACTAAATGTAACCTGAATGCAGTGTTCCATCTGTTACCCCTTTCCAAAGCAAGGCATTATTCAATATTAGTACCCGGTGGGGGTTGCGAGGTGGCAGCCTCTCAGCCAATGAGGAGGCTCGGAACAGGGGCATTACCAACGGGAATCGCCCCACTACAAGCCGCCTCACGGCTAGAGGTTACCATCTTCCCGCGCCGGGGAACGAGGTAAGTGTGGTCCTCGCCCTCTCCCGTCCTCCCTCCCCCCATCCACAGAATTCATTCCCCCACCACCCCAACCCTACTTATCATCTTTTCCGTCCATTTCGGGAGCAGAGGCGATGGGAACACTTCTGTCCCCAGTGTGTCCACTCACAATCTGCGACAGACCATCATGGAAAGGAAGAAGGGACTACGTGTAGTCCCTTCTCTCATTTCCATGGCGGCCATTTTTTGTTTACTTTTTTCAATGGAAGCCAGGGAAAGAGAAAACAGACTTTGTTTTCCCTTCCCTGGCAGGCATTTCTTTTTCTTTTACCTTGTTTGTTTCTGTTCTGAAACGCTGGTGCGTTTCAGAACAGAAATGAAAATGCTTTTAGTACCCCGGTCTTACAGGCCGGGATACTAATAGAAATAAGCCTCTCACATGGGGGACTTTAGGTAATGCCCCGAGGCCTTCGTTAAGGCCCTCATTTTGCTCGGCCCTATAATTATGACCCCCGGGGTATTACATGAAGTAGCAATGCCCCCTCCTGCGCCTGGCCGACTGCTTAATTATAAAATCACTTTTGATGTATGAATACACTTTCAGTGATGAAATAGCATATGCCTCTATCAGTCAATTAATATTTCACGTGAACTAAGGCCCAAATTCCCAAACATTTGCAATGGCGTAAATCAGGCGATTCCTGTGAGCATCTCATATTTTCACCTGCCTCGTTGTACCCGATTCCCAAATCTTAAATTGGCACAAATGTGCAGATGGATGGATGGGTCTGAAATACAGAGAACACATCGTTGTGAATCAATTTTCTTGTGAGCATTACAAAGAAGCTTCAAGCAGACACCAATTTGCCCCTGATTTAGGCTCGGAGAATCACCTAGAAGGGAGCAGGTGCAAATCAGAATCGTTAACCATTGTTTTGCCGAAGTAAAGTACTTGTTGTACTTTACATTAAAAAAATAAAAATCGGAGGAGGTAATGGTATATATGTATTAAGGAGTCGGCGGTGTAGATAGGATGGGAAAGATCACGGCGGTGGGAGGGTGAACGTGAGGGTATGGGGCAGGGGTGTTGCTGGGTCTGGAAAAGATTGGGGGCTATGCTAATGACGGGGCTGTCGGGATTTGGGCTAGCCAGCCTTTTGGTTGTAGCCCTTGAGCATCTATCCAGGGCTGCAACTAAAAGACCCGGGGCTATAGCCCCATTAGCCCCCCACCACTAGCAACGCCTCTGATATGGAGGGACCCCCCTTTTAAAAAAAAAGGGAAAACAAAGGAAAAGCCCAGAGTTATTTTATGTAAAGTACAAATATTTTGCTTTTGCAACGTAGAACCATTGGAATGTCTCATTGGGGTCACCACATTTACCCTAGTGCTTTTCTTTCGGTGTCGGGCCGCTAGATTGCTTTCTCTATTGTACTGAGCTACATAAAGGTAATAGTGGCATGCAGGAACAGAAGTGAGGGGAAGTACTTAATACATGTACGGCGATTACCAATTATTGTACACTTTAGTCAGCAACTCCGCTCTCTCTCTGAGCAGCATTGTATAGTGAATGTTTTTCTGTGCAATGGCGTCGCTGGCCCCGAGACACGGCCGCCTCTGCAGTGTACCCCACAATGATTGCTTGCAATGCTAGGAACAGTGTCAAGATTTGGACAAAGATGCACGCACGAGGATTTCTTTTCAGTGAACATGTACCAACCCTCAATTACTGTTGTCCTATCAGAGCCGCGACACCTTAAACAAGCACTTCAATTTAGTGATCGGTTATCGGTGCTAGGAAAGTCCACCTGACAGTATTTCAATCTGTCCTTTGCTGGTTCTCTTTCTAGGGTGACATTGGAGAACCTAACCGCTTCATCCCCCCAATCGGTGGTGTTCTATGTCTTGTGTCTGGAGGACATACCGAGGTTTCAGGTGGCGCTTGAGCTGGTCCCCAACATTCCTGAATTACAGACGATGCCTTATTCATGGTGTTTGGCACACACAGACAAGGGCTTCAGTTACAAGGACCTGCTCCAGGCAATTAAAGTCACAAAAGCATGAAATTAACATCCAGAGTAGGCTAGCTTGTTCATCTGCAAGGGGAGCAATAAAAAGAAACCTGTCTGCTGCCTCATTAAAAAAAAAGAAAAAACCTCAGAGCGACGACTTGAAACTTGGAGAAATGTTACAATTGATTTTTGAAATGTGCTGAATTGTTGCAAGATCAATCAGGCACTGCACACTACTGCCACGGTACGCACGGGTAGGAAACACGTCTTAAAATATGTAGTTACGCTCGAGACCGAGGAGACCGTTCACTTCGCAAAAGTGTAAGATTTCACCCATTACAATGTGATACTTACAGAAAATGTGCAACCAGCTGGTTCATTGGCCCGTGCAAGGAATCTAAGTGATTTTCCCGCGGCTGAAACTACCGCGGGCAAAAGAATGTTGCACCTTTCTCATGCGAACACACATACATACATACTCACACCCACACACACAACACACCCATAACACACCCCCACCCACACCACTAACATAAACAAACCCCACTTGCCTTCATCTTCACGCTCGGTTCCTGCAGCGCCAGTTCCCTTTCACTTCTGTGAACGGAAAGCAGCACCACAGGGTCTTTTTCTTTTCTTTTCTTTTTTTTTTTAAACGTAAGGCTGCGGGGGTTTCCCCCACAACCCCCGCTCACTATACCATGAAGTGTAGTGAGCGGGGCGATGCGCAGGACACCCCCGCAGCCCCCGTTTTTTTTTTTTTTTACAATGCTACCACCAAAGCTTCGAACTTTTGGTGTTCGAACCTTTGGTGGTAGCATTTTTAGAACTTTTGGTCATTGCGACCATTTGTTTTCAGTAAAATCGTCCTAAACCCGTGTGAGATGCATACATAGTCAGCAGGCGTTCACATCGCTCCAACAATGATTGTGAATTACACTAATCAGGCACCCTGTTGGCATCCCTTGGGCAGAACATTTGGCAGCAAGCGATCAACACTCAACTCGGGGGGAAATGGGAGGAGCAGATCACTCAGTCAGTGCACATGTGGCCCTGCAGAGCTATGTTCAGTGATGATGCCAAGGCAGAGTGGACAAACGTGCAATGCTGCTGCACATGTCTAGTTAGGATTTTAGACATGGATGTCATTTGGGGGTTGCCAGAGGCAGCAGCTGTGAGCCCCTATGACCTCTGGCACTGCCTCTATTACCCTGGTCAAGGATTGAAGAGGAACTGTGAAAATGAACAGAAAGCGGGTTTTTAGAGTCCTCTTTAATTTTGGATATAACAATGTTGCATTATGTACCCATTCCACGGGCAACGCCGGAGGGTAATGGCCTGGGGCCCCATTTAACGGCCTGAGCGAAAACCATGATTTGATATGATAGGTTTTTTATAATGTGCTTAATACCCAGAGGTTTCTAAGCATGGATCCAGGGATTGAACCTGTGTTGCTCTGTGTCATCTTGCTTCCAAGGCGAGCACGCTGCCCCTGTGCTATGGTACTGGTACATAAGGCCATTAGCACCTGTCCTAAATGGTGGGACGTAGCTAATTTAAAGCCTTTTGCTGCTGCGAACAGGACACCGTGAGGCGTCCCGATCACGTAAGGAAAATACTATTCCAAGATGGCCACCGTGGAAAGGGAAGGCAGGGCTCCATACGTACCAGAGATGGTGGGTGGGGAAGATGGCAGTGGGGGAACCGGCCATCAGGCAGCATGGAACGCGGTTTGAGCTCTCTGTTTTCAGCCCGTAATCCAAGCCACCTGATTGGCTGGCCCCCCCCACCAAGTGAAGTTTGGCTTTTACTAAGGTGCTATATTCACAAAGGTGCAGCTGGAGATTAGTGTTTGTTCATATAGGCCAAGCTGACAGGATGACCCAGAGCTTTTAATTTAAAGTCAACTTGAATGTTTTGTTTCTGATGCTTATCATTTTGTTAAGAAATGCTCCACATTTTGATGTTACCGTGACCGAGATTTTCTCCTTCACTCCTCCTGTTAGCATGCACTGTAAACATACATTACTATGAAGTGTAATGGTACTTCATTTTTCATTGGGATGAATCAGCCCTGCTGAAACATGAACATGGAAAGTGCCACATGTCAGAGCTGAGCTTTTAACTCTCTGAACTATTCAATTGTGACACATTATGCTGTGTTTTCATTTGTGCAGTTAAAAAGAAACATTTATTACGCAATCTACCAACCACCCTCTCCTAGCCCCCTCAAGCCATTTTTCAAACAATATATAACACAACTCTTATCAGGTTTTCTAGTAGGATGTGACATATTCCTTCTGATGTAATACATACTGTTATTTTACTAGGAAATGTAAGCCGCCCCAAAGTCACTGCATTACCAAAGGCTGTGGTGTGCAAATATAAGTAGAAATAGCTAGTCAGATAGCTTAGTGGGTTAGGTTTTCACTGCCGTGTCTTCTGCAGGTTACAGGTTTGAATCCTAGCAAGGTCTACTCAATCTTCTGAGGTCGGCAAATGAGTATTTATTTTGGTTGACGGGTAACATTCATTTTATGCAAGAGACTTTTGTCTGAAGTGCTTTGGGGGAAAGGACTGTATATGTAATGGATAATTATAATGATGTGTTATGTATATAGCGCCTTAATCCAAAGCGCTTTACAGAGCACATATCTACATACAATATCACCCAACCGAAATTGGTATGCTTTTATCAACCTCGGAAGGATGAAAGGCTGAGTTGGCCTTGCCGGGATTCGAACCTGCGACCTGCAGATCACTCTCAGATCACAGCAGCGAGCGTTGAACCCGCTGAGCTGTCTTACCGGCTTATATTTGAAATGCCTAAGTGGTAGCATGAACAGATGGAAGCGTAGGCTTAGAATAATGTCCTAGGGGCAGGTTGATGCAAGTACATCTAGTGCAGCACATCTCATCACTTGCGCCCAAAAAGGAGGCGCCCAATCCACAAAGGTCCTCTGAATGGATGCACTCATTCAGATGCGCTTTTACAAAACTTTGTGCATTTGCGCAAATCCTGGGCATTTCTCTGCATTCAAAAGCGAATCCCAAATTCACCAACGGGAGGTGCTTTTACATGCACAAAAATGAGGGTCATCCACCTGCGCCTGTTGGGAACAGATGCAGGGTGAGACGCACATCATGGCAGGGTCATTTCCGACCCTTTCATGAACAGTTGTTCGCGTGACAACCGCGGTCACATTTGCATTTCCAAGCCTCAAAAGGGGATGGAACTGCTTTTGTTTTTTACTTTTCAGAGATCACGTCGGTATATAAAAAAGTGCTCTCTCTGCTTTCATTGCAGTTTGGTATTTTATAAAAATGTAAGCTTATGCACGTTTTTTTGCAGCCGTCAGTCACTCACGATGATGTCATCTGGTTTAAATGTCATGTAATGTTGTTTCCCGCTATGCCATATGGGTCAATGGAATATGACATCCCTTCTGGTGATATCATCAGGTGTGTGATGTCACTTTCGCTACCCCTGTCATTTTGGTGAACCGACTTCCCTGATTTGAGACTAAAGGGCTATCGAGAGTGAACATTCTGAAGTCACAGGATCAATGTCTTAGCGGATTCTCGGGACATTTTGAGGCAAGGCCTGTCCTTGTGTATTTTATTATATGCTTGCAAATCATCTAATTAAGCTCGTGTTATGTAGTTTCCTGGACAGTAAATATGTTTGAGCTATTGCCAAAGATGCACTCTAAAGATATTATAAGTGTTCGAACTCAGCCCTTTATTAAACCACAATTTGAAACCATTTGGAGGTTCAATAAATTAGCCTGGGAAGGTCCAATGTAATCATGCCACAGGAAGCCTGAATGCAGTAATGGACACATTATTGGAAAATAAGTATGAACAATGCACTGCATATTTTGCTGCAATGGATTGTGCACAATGCTTGAGAGCATGGTTTCACCGGGCAGTGCTCATACCAGGAAAATCCAGTCTGTAGTTTTGACAGGAGGGTGAGTTTTTTGCAGTTAGATCCAGGTCATAGTGGTGATCTTCTTGAATCTAAGCAAGGCATTGCACCCTGCGATGCAAAGCGGCATAGGCAACTTTGCACCATTGTGGTATACTCATGGGGACTTGAGTTCACTCTGCTGCATTGAGGTGAGCACAGGGACAAACTGAGGGTACATCCTATGCCTGTCTTTGTCGTTACCTTATTGCAGAAGGTCTCGGAGGAAGTAACATGATTGGTGAAGCACTGGGCGCATCTAGGGATGTCCCTCACATAGAAATGGGGGGGGGTGAATCTTTTATTATACACAGATGACGCTGTGCTTTTGTCAAGGAGTTTAATTGTGTTACAATCACAAGCGATAGCTGTTGGTAACTACTGGAACAAAATAACCTCAAAATAAATAAGAATACATGGGAAATTAAGATCTTTGGTCAAAACCAGAAGATCCAGGCAAGATTTAAAGATTGAAGTAGAGTTATGACTGTCCCTATCTGGGGGTGACCATTCCGTCCACCTCACATTCAAGAACACATATTTCTTCAGCAGTAAAGGAAGTGGAAGCTGGCAGGAAAGCATTAACATCCATATGAAGGCAGGGAAACATCATATCACCACAATGGGACAGAGTGTTTCCAGGCTACATATGGAAGTAAATTGGCTTGTCTGGCAAATCAGTGGGCTCTTGACAGAGGCTATTGGAGTGAGGGAAAGATTGTTTTGCTATAGTGTCTGAATAGCTTTCCCAGTGCCAACAGTTATGCAAAATAGTCCAGCGGGATATGCTGGGAAGACGGCCTTTAGAAATAAGGACAATGTTTTAGATAGGGCATGGAGGAATCATTTTAAACTGCACATAGTCTCTGATGATCTAAAATATATTAGGGTGGAATTCTAATCCATAGGCATTGTGGATCTGCTGAAACCAAACTCCTGTGTGAGATGATAACATTAAGCATAATCATCTGAGCGATCTACGCAAATTGGACCATCGGCAATGGCTCGATATCAATTCTGGGGAAGTCTGTTACTGTATACAGAATACGATTACTTTTCACTCTGCACTATTCCTCGTTCTGTGCTCAATGACTAATTCAATGTCTCCTTTCACATCAGTGCAGATGACTCTCAGATATTCCTTTATACATCTTTCACTCCATTGTTTCAACCCGTCTCCTGGCCGTCCAATTCTGAATATGCGTTCACTTTCTGCACCTCATCCCTTCTAAGACCGAACTTCTCTTCTTTCTTCCGTCTTCACCCTCCCCATCACCACCCAATCTGTTCTTTCTTTCCCTCCCTCTTCTCGACCTGCACATGTAATCTCGAGGTTATCTTTGAGTCCTCTCTTACCTTTATCCTCCCACATCTCTAACAACACCCGCGTCTATTGTTTTCATTTTTACACTATTCACTGTACCTGACCCTTTCTCACCTTTCAAGCTACTAAGCTTCTTATTACTGCCTTTGTTTCTTCGTGTCTTTACTTCTGCTCAGTCCTTCTGTTTGGGCTCCCTTCTTCTCGCATTACGCCTCTTCACTAGGTCTATCCCTCTGCTATTCACCTTCTCTTTTCTTACCTTCTCACTCCTCTGTCTTCCTCCCTTCTACCCATCTCCTTTCTACCATTTGGCTTCCTTCTTCTATATACCTTCCCCTGCATTGTGTTCAGGCTCTTCCATGGCCTTGCTCCCCCTATGCTGTTGGCCCTTGTTTCTCTGTATTCTCCTTCCCTTCTTCCCCCTAAATACTGGAACTCTTTGACCTTAGAAGTTCACACCTCATCCCCTTGACGCATCGTTCACTCCCGCTTTAAAACTCATCTTGTTTACTCCCTCTCTAATAACCGATACCTTCTCCTTCTACTGACATTACTGAATTCCCATCATTGTACAGTTCCTATAGGCTATTGTACAGTGTTGCGGCGAAAGGCCGTCTATAAATTCCTTGCATTCAAATATAAATACCTTAACTACAACTTCTAGTAAAGCAGAAATAGTGTTGTTTGTTTGCACTCGCCAAGTGCCATTAGATGTGGTTTAAGAGTAAAAGGAAATGGCAAATGTTCAGTGTCAATGTATGCGACTGTCACCTAAAAGCTGCCCAACACCTGCTAATTTGCCCCTTTTATAAGACACCGAGTAGCACTATAATTCCCTCTAGAGTTGAAGGAATTTGAAGGCTTAAAGAGCCACTGAGGTTTTGACAGATGACTATGAGGCAAGGATAACTAGAATGGTGACTGATGCGTCAGCTGCAGCCTGGATGCGGGTATAGCTTTCATTTTTATTTATTTATAGTATCATAGAGTTAACAATATCAACTTTTAATACTTCACAATTATAAAACATCATAAAAACAAACCAAACGTCAAGCATCAAACAAACAAGAGACCCTTATACCTACAATTTCAGCCTCCCTTGCATTGACCAGTAACAATGGCCATCTATCGTCTTTCAATGGTGTCAATTATAATAGCAACCCTTTTCCAGAGTTTAGTAAGATATATTATCAAGGGTTCCTGATGGCCACTCATAAAGATATTCCATAGTACATCAGCAGTGTATTCCCCCCATACTGGAAGATCTTATTGCTAGTGTGTGTAGCTTCTATTTATTGTGTATGTAGTTCTCCATTTTTATTTTATTTATTATAGTATTATATAGTTAACAATGTCAATTTTAATACTTCACAGTTATAAAACATCATAGAAAGAAAACAAATTCAAACATCAAACAATCAAGAATATATCTTTCATGGATTCCTCTTCTGTGAATGCTAAAGCTTATCATTTGGTGCTTTGGGAGGCCTCGAGGAAACTCGAAGGATGCATGACCTCTCTTCTCAAGAAGGTTGAACATCTTCTTTCTCTTCGATGTTATATCTGGTAGTTGTTCTTATGTATGTTTAATAGATGAGCGACCCGCACCAAATTCGGCAACCGCATTAGGGATTCTGCAAGACTGACCAGAAATATTGCCAACCGACAGCCAGAACAACCTGGGATAACTTCCCCCAGATACACTACTTCTGCCTTGATAAAGACCCATTGGGGTTGAAACAAGTGTCGGCTGACCACTTTCCTTTTACCATATGTCCACAATTGGGACAATAAAAACCACATGTGAAGACACAGCAACCTGCGTGAGATCCGTTTTATTTACAAGGGTCGAATATATCATAACTTACTGCAAGGTAACCAGGACTTTTTTGTTCTTATGTATGTGTTTTTAATATTGGATGTATTATATATATTATTATTTTATGTCGTACTTGTGCGCTGAAAAGGCTAATGGGGCTGAAAGTTTAATGAAATCAATCTATCAATTTGGGAGGCCAGGGATAGATCGTTCCAGATTACTGTACGATCTGCGACTGGGTTGCTCCATAGAGGGAAACGGAGTAGTGAGGATGAGTTAAAGAAAATATGAACGGTGGTCAGAGAGGAGGCAGGCCCAATTGGATGCAGCAAAGTGTGATATCATACATTTGAAAGAAGATACTCAGGAAACCTGGAATGATGGGGAGATACTGCATTGAGTCTTTCCACAGGCATTGATCATTGAGTGTCATCTAATGGCACTCAGCTTTCAGGGACGCCGGTAGGGGAATTGGGAGACCCAGCGAATGTTTGGCTTCATAGGGAGAAATTGAACGTGTGAAAATTGTAGTGATGAAACTACTACCGAGAGCAGTGGTGAGGCCTCATCAGGAGTGCTGTGTTCAGCTCCGGAAGCAGTTCACGTCTCTACAAATATAAGAAACCAAGATCCATGCCACAATTTCAGAAGCAAATGTCCCTCAATATAGGGTGGATTGCAATATAGAGCGGATTGTGGGATAGCATCTGATATGGGTGTTACCAGTAGTTGATTGGCTTAATGGATTTAAAAAAAAGTCCCATTCATGAACTTCAATCATTCAATTATTCAATAGAATTGTGGATCAATCCACCGTAATAGGAAAGGGGGTGTAGGGTTTTTGTTTAAAGATCTTTTGTATGTAGGGAGTGGTCAAGAGATTCCCAGCTTACACAGAACTTGGAACAAGCTGCAAACATGCTGCGCCAGAAGGGCCATCCAAACCTTGCATGCAAGAAAATCAAAACTGAGACCTCAACTTCATGTTGCGTATGCACTTCAGATCTGGTTCGATGTGATATTTCCGAGTATTGAAGGCTGTGCGCAGGAAAGACCTCTTTGGCCGATTTGGTCCACCCTTCGCTATTGGGAGTTCTCACTATTTTGGGGGGTGTCATCCCCCCAAGATCCCTAACATCTGATCACCCACCCAGCTTCACCCTTTAAATCAGGGAGATTCACCCTCTGAACCCCTTTTGCTCCTCCTCTCGGCAATAAACATTCCTACCCAACCCACGCTCCCTTCTGGCAGACACTCACACACTTACTTGCGCACCCTCACCCTCCCGCACAATGAACACTCCTCCTCCTCAACCCCCCCCACACACACACTTACACTTACCTTCACCCCGCCCCCTCCCCCGTCCTTTCTCACTACAAACATTCCCCCTCAACACACACACACGCAGGTACACAGACACCTACCTGCTACACCATGACTTTTGTCTTCCAGACATGCCTTTCAGCCCCTCCACGGATTTAAGTGGGGGGAGACATTGCAGCGCGATTTAGAAATATTGCTCTGAGCGGTCTCAGAGCGGTCTTTCTAAATGTAACTTTATTTTCGACAAAATTAAAAAGAGATTTTCCCTCAGGCACAAAAATTGATGACGCATTGCAAATGGCACGTTCTACTGCATGAATGGAGCTCTGTGGTAAGGATTGCCGCCCACGCACAACCTCTTCATACTGTGCCCAACTCAAAATTCGGATCTGTGGCCACTGAAACAAGTTAGATTGAAACAATGTTTTATTTATTTATTTGTCATTTATAAATCACTGAAGCAGTCAAAAACATGACGATAGAGAAGCATACACGTGTTGAAGGTATGCTTGTGCATGAACGCTCTGCACGCTCATTGGTTCCGTCACACTCAATGTGCACAACCGCAACAAACAGCATCAACAGAGTCCCAATAGCCACTCCCACTCCTAACTATCTCCAAATGATGCCCTTGATTTTCAGAAGCATGTTTCTCTGACACCTTTGGTCTTTCATAATTCTTTATTGAATGGAACTCAAGAACATAGATGTGTGAGAGGCCCGCTCAGGACTTGTGCCATGCATGCTCACGGTCGCCTGTTATCTCAGTTTAACCACTTCACCTATCCCATACCCCACTCCCCTCTGCACTTGCACGTTCTGAACACTCACAAGGCATAGTAGGTTTGTCTTACCCTCCCCATTGTCGCTTATTTATGTATTTATTTATTTGCATTTATAAATCGCGCACACAGCCCAATGGCATCGAGGCGCTGTTACAAGATAATGGCTTAGTTACAGTACATGGATAAAAGGCTAGGTTACATTAGTAATACGATAAGGTGGCTTGGTTGAATTACTTAGAGGGTAACCAGGTTACATTAGCCAAGTTTGTGTTTAGATGTGGCAGATTGGTTATAAATGTGATATTGCAGCACAAGGTTGCATGTTGAGCTGCATATCATGCTCATTGTCCAAAAGATACAGTAGTTTGGCATATGACACACATTGTTGAAAGTCAATAGGATACATTTGTTTGACAGTATACAGAGGTGATAGCTGTGTAGGGGCCTTAGAGGCCTTGGCATGGTGTGACGTTTTAAGCAAACAGTCTGGTTTTGATTGCTTTGTGAAGGCAAGATGAGAAGGTTCAGCTCTGAGGGCACGCAGCAGAAAATTCCAGTGCCTGGAGGCAATGAAGGGGAATTATGCACCCCCATCTCTGGCCCGTTTAACTCTGGGAACAGGTAATAAGTTGGTGTAGGGTGTTCTTGTGGATATAGAGGCGTGAGGAATGATGACACTGTGAGAAAGGTATGGGGTGCTGTGTGATGGATGCACTTGTGCGTGAGGGCCAGAGTTTTTAATAAAATGCGCTGTTGGACGGGCAGCCAGTGCGCTTGCTGTCTGGCTGCCGAGATATGCTCTCTTTTGGGGATACCCCGGGCAGCACGAAGGGTGGTATTTTGAACAATTTGGAGTTTGTCCAGGTTTTTGGTTGAGGTTCCCATGTAGGGGATATTACAATAGTCCAGCCTTGAGCAGGTTAGGGCTCTAGCATTTGGCAGTTAGTGGTGGATAGGAACGGTCTGGCGGCAATGAAAAGTTTGGAGTAATAAGCTGCCGAGGTAGTTATTGTGCTCTTCTTATATTGTTGTATTTAATTATTTAACGTTGCTGTAATTACATTGTCTATCATCCCCTACCCCCTCCCTGTTGCCCTGTGGGTGCTTTGAAACAGTATTTTCTTCCTGCATAAGCGCCTAACAAGTGAACGATAAGTAAAAATAAATAAATAAATCAAATACTGCACCGGAATCCCTTGGGATTTTCACATCTTGCAACAGGATTCAGGGGTTACACAGGAACATGTTTACTTGGGGTTCTATTTCGGGGGTAATGGGCAACCATCCTTGATGCCAGCATTTTCACAATCTCCAAACACATCTATTATTAATTAAAGAACGAATGTATATTTGTAAGCATAGGACTATATCTGGTAAAGTGACACGTGATGGAATGAGAAACACTAAGAAGATATGTCTGATCTCTGATTGGCTCCTGCTGATGGGAGCGCCTGGTTGCAGTGTAAGTTAACACATTAGCTGCCCGTAGCCGGCGGGTCATAGAGTCGGTTCAGGCACCAATGAAAAAGTGTCTAAAAGCCCAGTTTCTAATCGGAACAGACTGAGTACTACCCACGGCGGTCATTTTGCCTAAATGGGTTGCAAATAATGCATTTGAAAGCATATTGGCTTAGTGATATTGGTTAAAACTAGTTTAGTAACGTCTGCAACTAGCTCCTCTGAACAAAACAGTGTCTTCCCTGCTCAAAAAAAGGTGCCCATACTAGAATCCTAGGTTGGCCCTTAGGAATAGCCCTATAGGTCAGTCCGAGCCTGCTCATAGCATGCACGTATAGGTAGTCATTTTGGAAGGAATCGGTTGAAGGCCGGCTGCATGTTACACTATAATCTCTTCCCTACCTGCGTGCCTCTACCAGTGGAGTAACTTTGCTGAAAATGTTGGGGGGACATGACATCTGAAGAAAAGGTGCCCCAGCCAAATGAATGGGGACAAAATGGTGTGCCATGAAAGTTGGGGGGGGGACAAACACCCCTGCCCCCCGTAAGATTACGCCCTTGGCTTCTACGTGATTGCTTTCAATGGGAGCCCAGGTGTGAACTGCAGCACAGCACGTACGTGTAACATCTGCATTAAGCTGTCCTGCAGTTGTGTACCATACCATATGTGTTGCATGCCGCCCCGACCCCTAGTCTGAATGCTCATCTCAGTTTGTTTCTCTGTTCCAGGGGCTTTCAATGCATGGCACACCCGCCCCTAATCCTAACTTTGGTGGGGGGGGACAAGAACGATGGAAATTAAAATTAAGCATCCTAGAATCCGTAGACATAGAAGTAGGGTGCTAGTGTCGAAGCTCGGCGGATGCAGAAGGCTGCGGGTCATCTTTAAATGAATAATATCTTCAATACTATAGGCCTGATTCATGGAATTTTTAGCGCGGTGTAAAGTGACTTTGAACTGCTACAAAGTGAGATTTCTGGGGTGTTGCAGACATGATTCAAGCCTATGGCGAACATTGTGATTTTTAAATTTGGTGTTTGTTGTCGCTGACCTGCTGCCCCAGGTATTGTGTCTGGCCAAGAGATGTTTGTTAGAAAAGGGTATGGAGAAAGGAGCACAATTTTCGCCCCAACTGTAGTTTATAATTGAGTTCGGGTATGTCACCGTGCCAATAAAGAATAACAATTGAGTGACTTGTTTTTGTGATGAACTTATTTAATCATGTTTTTGATGCAGTGAATCCTTAAAGGTTAGAGGTAAAGTAAAAATCCTTGATTTCTGAGTCCTCTACACGTGTTTCACCAACAAGGAGAGTGATAGTTCATCAGCAGGAATTAGAAGGATACGTTTTGTATACAGCAATGCAATTCATTGAGCTTTTTTGCAAACAATCCATTTCCTTTGTATGCATAATGATTCAAGGATGTATCTAATGTAAGTAGATAAAGAGAGAAAAAGAAAAGAAAACAGTAATGGAAAGTGAAAATAAGTGAACCAACCGTGAGTTTGAAATACAGGGAGGTTCTTTTGTGAATTTTTTTGAGTTATATTTATGTTTATGTTTACACATAAAAATATAGAGTAGTAAGGCCAATTTACCCTAACTTACCTTGCTAATTGGATGAAATGGAATGGTATTTCTTATTCAAACGAAGAAACCCTATATCTGGGCTCAACATCAGGGAGGGCCGGTTCTTCCTATAAGTTGGAGTGCCCTGTTGGAGTGATAAAATAAGATTTTTTCAAGAGTGGCTTGTGGTTTGAGTTTAAAAAGCAGTAAATAGGGGGCACAGTGATGCAAAAACGGGTCCTTCATGTTAGCGGTACAGTCAGGGATCCTGACTGATCCCAGATTGACATTTTCTCTGAATAAAGGGAACAAAGGCCTTACTTATCAGGGATTAGTTTGTCCAACAACATCCTTCCATTAAACCTTGCAGAAGAGGAGAAGGCAGCGAGCCAGTTTCATTCAGCATGCTGAGATAATAGCGTTGTGTGGATTGAATACCGGTTATGTCATTACGTAATGGACCATGCAGCCGTGATGACGTGGATGCAAGGTGCGTTCGAAAATATGAAGAAACCTCATGGGCTAGGTGGGGTAAAGGAGCTGATAGCTTGATAGACTGTGCGTACAACGCATAAAGTGGAACGAAGCGTGATGCTGATAATATTATGGTGTGATATCAAGAGCATGCTGCAGATGCAAAAAGGTGAGGCCATAGTCCGCCTATTAATAAATAATCCAAGTTTCATGTGGTTGATAAAAGTACTCTAGAATGGAGATCTGAGGCATAAGGCTACAGTACGGTTGTTAGTGTGTGATGTTGGTTGGTACTAACAGGAGGTAAACAACCCTGCGCAAGGTCCATATTATAAGACCTTGGTGAAAAAAGTGTGGTTTACATTTCAAAATTAAGGGAGGTGATCATGTAGATTGCCAACGGGTACACATGGGATGAAGGAGACAAGGGTAAGTATTAGCTGTAGCAATATGAGGGGCTTCAAAGTGGTTGAAGATAAGTAGACGTCTTGAACTGGTCGTCAGTTGAGACTGAATACTAGTCAGTAAGACACAAAGGGAAAACAGCATGGAGATGCAGTTTAGAAAGCACATTTTTGTGTAAGAGTACAGAGCCGACATATCTAATAAAGAGGTTGCTGTATAGGTAGTTGAAAAGTTCATTGTTTTGATTTAAACCTGATAGGCACGTGTCCATGATGGTAATGCACTTGACTTCTTTCTAGCTGAGTAGTTTTTCTCTGTTTGCCCTCGTGGCAGCATGTCTAATTTTCCTAAACCCACACATTTTAGAGTTTGTGATTTTGCATTTGTGTGTTATGTAATGCCTGAGGGTATCTTGTGTCTTTGTTCTCTATTGCTCTCAGAAGTTCCATTAGCCTTGTTTTCGGGTTTCATATTATACTTCCAATATACCATTTGTTGCGAAGGCATTGCATTCCATATATTATATATTTCGAGTTGCAGTTGATTAGGTGGTAGATTTATTTCCTTGTACCATTTGGTAGATCTATATTGGTTTTGCCATTCATCCTATATGGGCATATTTTACAGTTGCCACATTTGTAGATGCTTCTAATGGCTGGTATAATCCCACAAGTCCGTCAATGTTGAAGTTTTTGTGTCAGGTTGAATATATGCTCGCTTTCGGTTGGCAGAGAGATCGAGGGCTTTGCGTGGGCATTTCGCAGTCAAGAGGTTGCACAGTCACTTCCAGGAATACGCTTTGTCGTGTGCATTTGTGGGCGTGCTATGGACTGCCTGCGGCTCGTCCTTCGTAACGTCCACTCTTTGCCTTGTTCTGCCTCATTTTGTGTGTTGTGCCCCCTACTCCAGTCATTGCGCAGGCCACACTCACTCCCTGCGTGGAGTCCTTCGCAAGGCACTCGCCCGCGCGCAGAGCCATGCCGAGCCTGCGCAAAGACCACACAAAGTACGAAAAAGTGCCATGCACAAGATTCCATGAATCGACACACAGGAATTTGCGCGCGGTTTGGCATGCAAAGTCCCTATTTACCGTGCAAATAAATTCCATGAATCAGGCCCTTAATCGGGGCATTTAAACAACAGATCAAAAGGATGAATCTTGCAATCAATTGATTATTTAAGTACGCGCCTGCATTCTTTAAATAAACCAGAGCTATCCAGTCAAATGGCTTGAACAGTCTCACCCAGGGCTCGGGAAAAGAAGACAAGTGCTTTTCTAATTAAAATTTGAATTCTTTAATCGTTATAAAACCATAACGCTGTACCCAGAGACTGTATAACACTGAAATCTGTGATCCAAACCTAAAGGGCTTCTCACATTAAAACAAGTGCCACAAATAAGCAGCAGGCATTGATATAATTAAAATGTTCCCATTTGAAGCCAATTCTTTGTATCTTAAACATGTTGTTTTAATATATAGGTCAAAACGAATGGAAAATAAAGTAAACAAGTCTGAAATAAATAAACCGGTTATACCTACAATACATTAAAATTGCAGAATAAGCACAGCAGAGCTTACAGGATTTAATCAGAAAAGTAAACAAAGCCTGCCACACACTTTTGGTGCACGCAGATTACGGTTCTCAGACAACAATACACTTAGATTTGTACAGGAAAGTGATTCATGTTCAACAAACCTGTTCCATTCACATATCAAAAAGCAGTACCTTTTTATACAGGACTTCACATTCTACAAAACACATAGATTTTGGTAGTCATGATAAAGCCAATGAGGGGGAACCTCAAACCACACTAATTTCGGGAATTTGAAGTCCCTCTAATTTTGTAACTTTTTATGGATCCAGAGATCGGTGCCCTCCAGTGTAGGGTAGTGTGTTGTCCTCTTTGCACCCTGCATTTTTCATTGCTCTTGTGTAATTGATGTGTCGTGTCCATAAAGCAATTCCTGGCATATCTTCCCGACTAATACCCCTGTCCAGAAACTGACAGGAGCCCTAGAAGTGGCCTCGACAGAACAATAAGTGTGACACAGGAACCCTCAAACAGGAAAGAAGGGCAATGGAGGATTATTTGCACAAATCCAAACCAGCGATCCCACCTTGCACCTTCCAACAAGGTTACCCCAAAATACCTGGCAGTCGGTAGGGTAGAGTATTCCTCCCTAGAGGAATGAAAGCAAGGTATGTTGGAAATAGACTGAGCATTCCATGCTTCATAGGCTACGAAATCCCCAAACGTCACAGGGACTAACAGATGTGCGAGTTCCAAGATGAGGTCCAGTTAGAAGGCGACCAAAAGCCCTCTCAGGGAATACTACATGACGTGAATAGAGAAAGGAACCGCTGGAAGCCGAAAAGGAGAAAGAGACTGAACTGGAGTATAGAAGAATTAGGTTTGAGACACGACCATACAAAGAGCGAACACATGGCTCCAAGACAGGATGCAAACCAAGGTCTGTGATGCCAGGTCTGGAACAGTGGAGGAACCAAGGGCGAAGACGAAGGCTGGTCAAATATATGGTCCCGAGGTCACAAACCTGTGAATAAGGTGATGAGAACAAAGTACCAAACAGACACCTAGCAAACATGAACAGAGAAAGCCTGGTTCAATACATGGGATAATCAAATCAATATTGTTGCAGAAAACACTATAGGAATCTCGGAGCAATGGGGGACTGACCTCTGTTGTCGAGCAAGGCACTGCAGTTCCTGACATCGTCCAAAGTAATTGTTAATCTTGCCCAATGCCCAAAACAGTAAGGATGCTGTTGCGGGCGAACAGGACATGGTCCCTTTAAGAAAGAGAGCCAGGAGAAGCGGGAAGAGACTCTAAGGGAAGGAAAGGGGAGGGGCGAGGGAGGAGGGGAGGTAGTATGGAGATGGAGAATAAAGGATTATGAAGTGTGCACCCGGCTCCGGTGTGGTCTTTATAATAGTATGAACAAAAACACAACAACTGGCGGCGAGGATGTGACTGCGCCAAACAGACCACCATGCCCACTCCAAACAGTCCCGTTACCCGAGGGGCCCTGTCACAGAGTAGCGATGGACTTTTATGGACCACTAGAAGAGTGAGGCCACCTTCTGGTAAACATAGATGAATACTCATGGTTCCTGATAGTCAAGCACGCCCCATCAACAGCCTTCCACCACATTCTGATGGTGCTAGATGAGCTATTCAGTGACTGGGGCGTCCCTAACATGTTCAAAACAGACAACAGCCCACCATTCCAAGGGCAGGACTTCAAGAAATGTGCAGCACAGTTAGGATTCCATTATCAAAGGATCACACATTTATGGCCGCAGACCAATGGCATGGTGGAGCGTTTCATGGCCACGATAAAAAGAACTCGACAAAAGGCAACCGCATACCTCATGCCCATGCCGCAAGCCATCTCACAAATGCAGAGCAGCTACCGGAACACCCCACATGAAGTATTCGGATGCACCCCCAAAGAGCTCATGACACGATACAAACCCATAACCCACCTCCCACAGCTGGAAGACTACACACCAGCAGAAGATGAGGAGATTAGAGAAAGAAGGCCGAGAAAACAAAGGCCAAAGAATGAACAGACTGCAAGTGGAAAGCCGAAGAACACCAAATCCCAGTGGGCGAGGTTGTACTTGACCGACAGAAACAAAGTAGAAAGACGGACACCAGTTACAGGCCAGAACCACTGGTGGTTATGGAGGTCGAAGGGCCAATGATCACAGCCACAGGAAGTGAAGGAGAGATAACCCGGAACACTTTGTTCTTTCGCAAGATGTTTCAAGAGAACATGGAGACAGAGACACATGAAGGGCGAGAAGAAGAATCCAGAAAGGAACCACCTGAGGATCCGCCGCCGAGAGCACCCGTTGAAGAGAGCCTTGGAGCACCAAGCCAGCCTCACCGAACCATCTGCAAGCCTCCACACCTCATTCAACAGATGTAGGCCACAAACTCTCGTGATAAGTACGGCGGGGGTGGGAAAACAGGACATGGCACCTGGAGCCAGGAGACGCGGGAAGAGACTGAATTGTGCACCCAGCTGCGGTGTGGTCTTTGTAAAAATCGTATAAACAAACCCACATGTCTTGAGCGTTATGCAAGCCTGTGTGCACACATGCAGTTGCCAAAGTCCATCAGAGCTAAAATCCTGCCTTTAGGCAACTACGAGAGCACAGTCACAGCTCACAAGGGCAACTACTCAGGCCCCCTGTACCTTATGTCGTGCTTCCACAAGGCCGGAGCCCCACACATGCAGCCAATGTTTTACAGATCATAGCAGCTCAACAGCCAAGAGGTATAGATGTTCTCGTGGCGCTCAGTTATGTTCTTCAGGGTGGTATCCCTTCCAGTCAACCAACGCATATTCCATACCCTGGACAAGAAGCAGGCCCGGGATATGCTAAATCTGTCATGCAGGCAGTCGGGTGCAGGGTTTCATGGCCTTTCACAAGGCATCATGTAAAATCATTTGTACTTTCCTGGTCAGTGGTAGGGCTAAGTGCATGAGACTGATGAATTCATCACCTTGGCTATCATTTACAGGCTCACATTCCTGGGTAACAGTTTTTTTCATTCTGAGATTTTTACAATAGCATATGCACAGACATGCCGAGATCCGGCATAATAAACAGTAGCTGCCAAGTGATGCTAATCCACCGGCATCTTGTGAGTGTACACTGTTCTGGGTTGATATCATGTAGGACATGCAGTAATTGGCAGCGGGAACAATGGTTAGTTTGGGTATGTGGCCAGGTAACTGCTAGGAACTGACGTATGGCATGGGTGCAAAGCCCTGGCTTTTTTGATTTGTACTGAATAATAAAATGATGCCAGTAGTTCCATCTCGGAAAGGGTAATCTGCTGATATTTCCCTTTCGCCAGCTCCATGCCAAAAACATATATGTATCTGTTGCCTGATGCATCAGTATCCCGAGTCGCAGCACCTGCTCTACCCATTGCACAGAGCAGGTCAAGAAGTAACAGATGCCGATGTGATAGCAGCAGTGACAGAAAAACATTTAAGATATGCACCCCTGTACCAAAATGATGATCATAAGTACCCCATGATGGTGGCAAGATAATCTCTCAATTAAAGCTATGCCTGTGTTTAGGCATAGGGCATTTTACTACTTATGATCCCGGCCACCACATTCCAATTGATATCGCACATATGTCAGCTCTTGTGATGGAAGATGGTGATGATGTGTTTTTTGGTTACGCGGGTCTAGCCCACCAAATGGCAGGACAAGAACCTGGAGGGCCGGGCCTCCTCTTCAGGTAACACCCTCCACCTGAGACAGCTGCACAGCAAGCAGATGTCCTGGGCCCAGGAATCAAAGGAGCACACCCATTCAAAAGGAGTAGCCTCACACCAGGGTGCTGCAGCTCTAAAGGCCTTTGTTCTCAGTGAGAAGGAAAGGGGCAGAACTATGAGAGGCAGGAGGGCTCTGGTCAATGGAAGAAGACTTCCACCATCTTGACTCTCAATGTCTCTCTCTCTCTCTTTCCTGCACCCTCCACTTCCTCTGGAGCAAAGAACTTTGGGTGTGACATCAGTAGAGCACGGTCCACTCATTTCAAGATCCGGGATTGGGCCACTAAAGCAGGCTATCATTAGTCCAATCACCTGAGGACTTTTGCCTTTGAATGAAGGGGTCTCCCACCCCTTCAGAAGATTCACTCAGATCCTCTTGGGTCCTTTGCAGAGGTCGAAGTGGGCGGGAGCGGTCGGGAGCGGTGCTCCTATACTTTCTATTTTTCAGTTTGACTGTTCCTATACTTTTATTTTAAAAAGAAACCGTTGTGGAACGGTTTAGTTTTAAAATAAAAGTGTAGGAAGAAGTTGAAGCTTGCACTTCAGTGCACGGCACTGAACATTCCCTTAAATAATAGGTGTGTTTGTTTGGGGGTTTGGATTGTGTGTGGGAGGGGGGCACAGCGATGGGGTTTGTGGAGAGCGGGGCAGAGCGGCATTGAAGATAGCTCCACTACTTCTTTTCGTACACTTCGACCACTGGTCCTTTGAGGCCGCAGATTCGCTCTGATGATCTCACTGGACTTCTTTTGTGAAAGGTGCACTTTGGGAAGTCCTCGGCCTGACATGAAGAAGGAATCATCGAGGACGAGACCAGTCGAAGCTCCCTGTTCTACTGCACCAAACTGGGCACTATGTGTTCACCGCACCTGGAACAAGAGAGAAGTCTCTGGTGCTAGTTGCTGCGCTCATCCACTTTGAACTTGCCTGCACTTTGAACCAGCTCAACACTGCATTGTGCCTTAGCTAAAGCTCTTCATCTGCTAGGCCCAAAAAGTGCCTGCCCAATGAGAGAGTTTGATCCAAATCACTGGAAAGTCACACACCGACTCTAAGTGAGGGTTGACACCATGGCTTGACCCAGTTAGCTCTTGAACTGGCGCCTCATCGATTGCACATTGACACAGCCAAGCTCACCACTTCGATGGCTGACGCCCACTGACTGAAACCTTTGGAGAATCACTCATTGGACGCTCCCAGTGGCTAAGGCCTAACTTGACCTGGCCAACTGCGGTGTGGTCCTGGGACCTCCCCGACCTGCATCCTTGAGAGCTGCCCTTCCACCGTATAGAGCATCCACCTTTGCCCCTACTTGTCGCCCGCTTGCTGCTTAGTCCACATGATCCAACGTGCCCAAACTGAGCTTGAACCAGTCGCATCATCTTTCGACACCAGGTGTGACTGAGTCAGCCCATTTAGAATTGAATCCAGGTAGGGTTGACTCTGGCCCATGATAAAATCGAGCAAAACTTTGTCAGGATTCTCATTATGTGCCTTTCCCAGTGTGTAATTGTTGAGAATCGCTCTGGTGTAGGAAGGAAGTACACAAAGCTGAATAAACACACTGTTATATACAAGTGACAAAGACATAGAGCTAAAGAATACACCTAAACGATGGAAATGAAAGATGGCTACCCAGTACCCAACTCATTTTTGGTGTGGTGCACAGAAATAACACTGTCAAAATACGTTTTCCAATGTCTAGATAACATCTACCATCAAATAGAAGGCACAGCAATGGGAGCAGCAATGGCATCCAACTTTGCATTCTCATATGTTGAGATGTTTGGAAAAAGATATATCCCTTCAAACACCAACTCAAAGTGGGGTGATGATATATTGACAATATCATCATTATCTGGGATGGAAAAACCAATGAGGTTTTCAGGCGTTGCCCATTGGCCGAACAATCAAAATAGGTATTTAAAATGTACCCACGCCATGAACAAGGAAAACATCAACTTCCTAGGCCTCACAGGAGGGCTAACTATTAGTGAAACCTTAACACATGGTTTCTCAATATGTACACTAATTGCTATGCGCATTTGAACGTAAACTGTTTCAGACTTAAGTAATATGTTTTCGGAAATGCAGATATGACAACTGTTTAATATGGATTGTGTGCACAATCTGGTACATACATTTAATAACAAAAAATATCAATAATGGGACTAAATTAAACTTATCATTTCTGTAGTGGATATCAGGATTATGAAATATTGTTTTCCTTCCTTTTTTTGGTTTAGTGTATGCCCTAGAGTGAGAACATTACATTAACTGCCTGGCTGCAAGAAATGATGTGGGAGTACTGCTTGCTGTATTTCCATTGATTCTGATTGGATGCCTTTTCAAGATGAATGTGTAATTTAAAGTGATCCATTCTGTATTTGCAATTGGCCTGTTCTTGTTTTTGATAGGCCTGATTTATAAAGTTGCAATTTGTTTTACTAATCTCTGCTTTTCTTTGGAAAGTTTGGTAGATATAAATTTTAGAAACATAACGCTTAACTCGATATCATTGACATCAAAAGTAACTTGAAAAGGTTTCATAACATTCTATTGCATTATTAAAGACACACATTTGAAATTATTTTGACTTTTACAGAAAATAAGTATTAAAAAAAAAATAAAAAGAGGCATGCCATATGAGAGCAGAGTGTCATCTGCTTTCATCCTTGCATGGCCTTCACCTATCAGAGCTTTACCATTTTACCCACCCTTGTAGGATCCTAAAGTATCGGATGGGCGTCAACACCATTGTCCAGGACACCCCTATGTGCCTGCATCCTCTATCGCAGCCTTCATCTCTGTTCTGAGCAGAATGCTGGTCATATGCAGTACTCCACAGAAAAACACATTGCCGCCCATTGTGCAAAAAATGTTAATTGCATAGGGGGGACCACCAACATTAGCAATTACATGCACTTGAGTCCCAGCCATTCAATTTCGACGCTGGCAAGCTGTAGTTAAAAACAGGCTGTTATAACACGAAAAATCTGTCAATGTTTTACACTCCATTTTGCAAAAGGTATAAATGCTGCTTGACATTTACACATTTTTTGATAGAATTCACCTGCGTACACCAAGTGCGAAAAACAGGCGATTCCGAGGAAGTTTCATGCAAGCATGAAAATGTCATGCTGCCGTGAAACCTAGTGGTTTTGTAGGATGTGTGCTCTAGCACCTTGAAGCGTCTCTTGTGCTAGATTGAATTACCAATAAAGATCTCAGACCACATAACTGGACAGACTCATTCAATATGGCAAAGTACTACTTTATTCTCAGTTTAATAAAGCAGGGTCAACTGGCAGACATCAGACGGATGCTTGCACACTCACACATGAATTGGATTACACAGAGGTAGTATACCACAATGTTTCATCTATGATGTCATCCTACGTGGCAGGCCACAAAACATATTAGCGGGAGGGATTGGTTAGGCGAACATATCTACTAATGGAATATATATATATATATATATATATATGAGTTAGTACTTCTTTGGCTGTCTCTTATCTGTAAGACACACCTCAAACTACCTCTAAATATGTATAAAACTGATTATAGCGAACAAAATGGCAACAAATTGGTCTATGTAACATTGTATAGCAGGTTGCCCCATAGACCCACTGACTGGTTGGCATTCTCACCCAATCTTGGACTTTCGGCTTAGCTAGCAGCACGTAAGGGAACCGAACACCCAGGTGCTTCAATCACGTCCGATGACTCCCTACTTTACCAATTAGTCCATCATGTATCATCAGACGGCCATGAGCCAAAGTCTCCCGTCTGTAGTTCACCTTGTAGCCTGCTCTCTGTCCTAGGACATTGGAGGCTTAATGAATAGCCCTTGTTTTCGACTACTGAGTCACATGTGAAGAGACCACAAATATGACCATAGCAGCCTTTTATTTACTGCTATGTGATTTAATTATACTGTGTGTCATTGCTCCTCTTGGCCTCTAGAGTCATGTTCACTTTATTGCGCCTAGAAACACTTGTGTACAGGTGCTTTATAAATGACTTATCATATATCATATCATATCATATCATATCATACCTTGTCATATCATACCTTGTATAGATTTGTTACTTGGCTCTTGCAGATGTTTTCGTCTTTAATCTAAGAGAAAAATGTCTCATCCATGGCTTATCCGTCTGCCTCCCATCGTGCTTTGCAGTTATTCCTTAAAAATAGCATCCTGGATCCCAAGCCAACATAGACTCCTTTATTTTGCACACAACGCTGTTCTTCCAGCATCTCCTGACTCTGCAACCCTGATGTTTCTGAGGAAGTTGAATTGAAAATTTACACAAGTCGGCGTCCATTTTCCAATTATGGTCGTTATATAATCCTCTTTAGCAGGCTTGGATGTATATTTCCTACCCTGCGTTGCTGCGTATTTACACTTTTGGTCAGCAAGTTACTTTGTTTTCTTTTACATTCATGATTACTTTATTGTTTCGTACATGTTTCTCTTATTACTTCAGTTACATCGTCACTCTATAGCTTCTTTATGACATCACTTGGCCCTCGCCAGATTTCACTCAGCTCTCCATGAAGTGCAATGGTGCCTGCTGACATCCTCCCATATGGCATCCTTCCACACTTTCAGTGTGAGGGTTCATATCGTCTCTCGAACACTCGATGTGGCATCGGCATAACACATGGACTCTCACATAGGGCCCTTCTCCTGCTATGACAGTATGATGGCGGTGAGGGGGCGGGCGTTGGGAAAATGCTTCCAACTGCTACTCTAAGGAGGAGTGGAAAAGGCAGGCAGAAATAATACTCCTGTTTCATGCCCCCACTGCTTGAAAATCTACCGTAGCGTAAAGCAGCAGTAAACTGGTTATGCCCTGGCTTCACGCCTTGCTTTTACACTCTAGGAATTTGAAGAATGACCCCTATATATCCTTGAGCACACTTCTGAAATTATCATGACCATTATATGAAAAAAGCACTTAACATGAGCTGGAGTGTCTTTCAGTTGAACAAAACTTAAGTATGATGGGGTCATTTATTATATGCAAAAACATACAGGAAAAAGAGTCTTTGGAATTAGTATCAGACAGGAATAAGGGTCCTTCGTAGCTAAATGGTTAATCTTCTAATGGCATCATCAGCATACCATGTAATTAGCATGTTGTGCATACCTTATCCTGCCAAGTTTCAAATTCATTTTCTACAGAGTTCTGTCGCCCAGGTAGAATATTGCCAGTTTGACCTCTTTCTAAGCATGCCTTTGACATGAGACTAGAGCTTCGATCACCTACTCTCGCGGTGCACACACAGTACCTGTTAAATGCTGTCAGCTTGTACTCCAGAGGGGCTAATGACTGTCAACTCTGGTGTTCCTACTGTAGACAGGGATACTGCTAGGCGTCCAATTAGTTTTCAGAGCATACACGATAATGCTGAAAGCGCCACCAGGTGTATCAGCCAACAGACAGGGCAGTTGTATCTCCACAGGATTAAGGGTGTTTTCAGTGCATGACCCAGAGAGCGTATTTGTTTTCACTGTTAACAGCCAAGAAGGAAGCAGTATCAAGCTTTTCTGCGGGGTAACAGGAGGTTCAAAGTCTGTTGTTTTGCCACCTCCCATTGGGAATTTCTAGCCACTGTCATTGGACAGCTTGATCAAATCCTTAGATTTCAGTTTCTAGAATAATGCTCATGACCCTCAACTTCTGGGCTGACTTCCAGCCTGTTCCTCTGATAGTTCTAAAACCAGCCCCTGCGTGTAAGAAATTAACCATGTGAAGGAAATGAATAAGGTGCATCTTAACCCCCACAAAATGGCGACTTCTTCGCAGACACACATGACCTCTAAGGGCAGTTCTGTCTAACCTAGGGGCTTGTCCTGTTCACTGGCCGCATCCAAATGTCTCGGGTGTCACACGTCAGCAACGGCACCACATTTTGCAGCAGTTACAAAGTCTAGTTCTAGCATCTCTGGCAGGGGTGGACTGGCCTATAAGGAACTCTGGAGAATTTCTGGTAGGCCTCTGCACTCTGAGCCTCTTTTGTGTGGTATTTCCACATTTTCCCATGGTGAAAGGGTTAGGATTGCTGAAAATGTGTAATATGGGGCCACTTTAAAAACTCTTTCCAGGGCCTCTTTTGGTTCCCAGTCCAGCCCTGATGTCTGGAGATTTGGAGGCACCTTCCTGCGTGTTGCATGAACTCAATATACCATGATTGTTTATCACTTTCACTTTGGTCCCTTCTTGTAAGGCCGGGAGGATAGTTCAGGGGAAACACATTTGTTTTGGCATCTGTGATGTCATCAGGGGTCAAGGGTCGTGTGAGATCACTTCCGCTACCCCTGGCATTTTGGTGAAATGACGTCCCTAGACTCGCACTATTGCCTTTGCAATGCATTGCAATTTAACATCAAGGCAGTTGCTCACCACACCCCATTAAGCTATGCAATCATACTCTGTCTCTTCCCTAACTTCCCTAACTAACAACCCAACAAAACATGAATGAAATGAGTGGTGCAGACACTTAGATTTATTTTCACACCACAAAAGACCCTACAAAGGGGTACTGGGTGGAGAGGTAAGATAACCCTCTGCACCCCTCAGTAACTTTCACCCCAATCCCGACTTGTCCACCCAGGATGCTTGGCATCCTACATTTCACCCAACCATCACATTCCATTCATGATTCCACAACCTTTCTCCCCATCCAGCTCCAACACACCTTCCTCCTCAAAGGCAAAGTCATCATACTGAGGCAGGCATTTGTGTAACCTGGTAGGTTGCTGACAGAGGCCTTCCTCTCGATTAAGAACCACATTAACCCTCCGCTGACTTGGCATCAACATCAGCTGTGGCCAGAGTTCCACACCTACATGGCAGAATGTGCTCCTTAGAATAGGTTTAGAACATTGCCTATCATGCAAGTGCATCTAGACAGGTCACGGTGCCCTGCATAGAACTGGTCCTTGATTTTATGAAACACACGTGTGTATGATCATTCATATTGTAGAGTGCTCACTGCAAAATGAATTGTGCCTTAGCACTGATGCAGCAGAAGTGAATTGGTCTCCGGCAATCCCTTCCTCTCGCTGCATATCTAACACAACCCTTTTGCTGACAGACAGTTTCGTAGCATATCGAAATGCATTTGTTTTGACCTGGGAAAATGCCACTGCATAGCTAGCTGAGCGCATTTGCCACTGTGTTGCTTGATGTATTAAGTTGCTGCCAGAGAACGTCACTGCATAGCTAGATGTATTTCCCTTTTGGTATGAAAATACCATTGAATGGATAATCTCCCTTTTTGCTGCCAGAGATTTTCTTTGCAGTCGTAGAGTACTTTATTTTGCAGCCAAAGCATGTCTTTGCATAGCTACCTTAATTTATTTTGCTGCCTGAGAATGTATTTGCATATCCAGAATGATCTCACTTGTTGCCAGAAAATATGACTGCATAGATATTTTGCTAGGGATTCTCATTGCATAGCTAGATTGCTTTATTTTACAGCCGGATGATTTCATAGAATAGCTTGACCAACTCATTTGATTCTAGAGTGTTTCCCGTGCAGCTGGATCAGCGCCAGACAATCTCACTATGTAGCTAGATTTATGTCATCTACTGGCACAAACGTCATAATCTAGCTAGACCGGTTCTTTGCGGCCTGATAGCCAGACTGCATCAGCTTGCTGCTAACTGCATAACTCATCATGGAGCTCGAATAGCATACACTGCTTCCAGGCAATCTCATTGTAGGGCTGGAGGTATAGCCATTGGAGATGGGTTTGCAACGCATGACCTCCAAAGCCTTTTTGAATGGTCCTGTTTATGGGATGCCTTTCAAATGACCTATGAATTCTGGTACATGTAGTTCTTTAATGGGGAAAAATGCAGCCATAAATTTAAAAAGAAACGGAACCTAAAACCCTCTAATAGCAGAGATAATTCCTCATAGGCAATGATTGACGGCAATAGACAATCAAACTCTCCGAGCGATGGCACTGCAGTGCCCGGCACCAAGACCCCCTAGGGAGCCCTAATGTGTCAAAAGCTGCAGGCCTCGGTACTCAGCAGTCTGTCGGGTTTGAGTGCATGGAACAGGGCAGAATCAGGTGCAAAGCAGATGGTGTATAGTGTGGAGTCACCTTGAAAGCACCGATTCAACCTCCACAGGGAAGTGCTGAAGAGCTCCGGCATGGAGGGCCAGGGTGTTAAGTGGCCGTGATGGAACACTCTAGAGCGCAGCACTCGGAACAGAGTCACGGGTCCACCAGGGGGCAGAGAGCGAGGCGAGCTTCTGCTGAACAGTCGGTGCTGTGGGGAGGTGGGCGTATTCAGAAGTTCACAGTGTGTAGTGTCTGTGAACAGTATGTCCCGCTCGAGCAAGCACAGGATGCGTGTGTTGTATGTAGTGCATGTCAATATGCCCCAGGGAGTCGGGTACATGTAGTCCTCTCATGGTAAAAAAATAAATGCAACTAGGAAAGTCACCACTGAAACACTCCCTCACGAGACATGATGTCAACGCCTTCAGTGTCCTGCCTCTCGAAACTATTCTTTATCACAGAAAAACATACATATGAATAACACTATGTACTGTAAAGCCAGCAGGAAAGTAATGAATAATAAACAAGTTGCAATACCCACTGAATGCATTCACAAGGGCCCTCCATTCATTTCCTGCACCCAAAACAATAAGAGTAAATAAAAACGCATCAAAGAAAAGGCAGAAGATACAGCAAGACAATACATTAATAATTAGCACCGTCAACGCATGCAGGAGCCAATCGGGTTGCCCCCAAACTACTCCCCCTAGGGTGACCAGATTTAAAAAGTAAAAAACCGGGACAGGGCAACTAACATAAAAGTAGGACTAACTTGTGAAAGTGGCTGCACTTCCATAGCGTTTGGAGGAGAAGGGGGTTAAGGTGTTACTGTGCAAATAAACACATTATAATTAATCACAAACTAACTATCTTAAATTGTAAAATGCAGCATTTCTTTTGTGTGAGATTGTGCATTCATGCCTGTCAGCTAGGAAGACCGACTAGCAAAAACCTGGACCACTGCAGTTTCCAATGGAAACATAATCTTGAGAAAGGGGGACAGAGCTGCTAAAACCGGGACAGTCCTGGAAAAACTGGGATGTCTGGTCACCCTACACCCCCTCTCCTTATCTAAAAGGAGCTCCTTCCCCCGGGACGCACATCCGCTTCGTTTCTTGATAAAATCCATGGAAATGGAAGAGCGACTCTGAGCAAATCCCCGCCTTCCATTTCCATGGCAACCCAGCCTGACTCTCCCCAGGGCCGCTGCTGCAAACGAAGCAGCTCAGCTGGGTTTGTTAATGTTTGTATTGCTATTAGCACCTCGAGGGTTTTCCCCTGGGTGCTAATAGCAATAATCTTACGTTCTGTGGGCTACACCAGCCTGGTAACAGCCCCAGGGGCCAGCGTTAAAGACCTCACTTCACTCTGGTCTGTAACTTGGGCCCCGACCAATTACCGGCTGGTGTAGTCCGCAGAACGCGCGATTATTGCTAAAATAAATACCTTGTGTTAAATGTACTGTTTACTGATGCATTCAAAATAACAATGGTGGGATGGATCAAAATCTGGAGCCCAGCTAATTTATGGGTCACCCACTTGAGGGTTACCGTAGGTTCGAACTCTGGTTTCCAAATCTATCACGGGTACACTAGGAGCATGCTCTGCTCTTCAGCCACTGATCTCCCGGAGAATGATGGGCACCGGAATTCCTGTGTGTTTGAAAGGACTGCGTATGCCATGCAGTTCGTTTGCGGCCATGGCCAGCGCAGGAACCGGAAGTTGTTTTTTTCACCATGAAAGACAAGGGACACGTAGTGGTTAAATTGTAAACAGCAGAAATGGTGCCCAAAACAGTTTTGCTGGAGAGATGGGTGATTGAGGTTATAAAAAGGTGTTATGTACAAATGTTGCTCTCAAGTACAGTAGCTGCTGTCTCTACTATAGAGCCACGATGGTCCTATCTGTCTCTCCACCCCTGAGTTGCTGCATTTGTGTGTCTGGCTATTACAATCAGACAGGTAAATTGACATGGCCCTCTGCCATTGGCGTAGGCTGTTCCCCGACGGGTCACGTGATGTGTAGATCATCCGGAGCCTTCGTGCATTCTCTTTGGCCATGGAGCAATGGTGTTGTTTACTCTGTGTAGGGTCAGGCACGCATATATGGGCACGAGTAAGCAACTGGTGCTGGTTTCTTTTACGCGTCACCCATTCCAGCATAAGCCCTATCATGGTTTTGCAGGTTGCAGAAATATTTCCATGGAAAGAATCACCAGATGCTCTTGTTTTAAACCCCTGCAGATCAGAGAGACTTTAAAGATAAATGTTTTCAATGGGACGCGACTACAAGGCAAACTATTCATCAATGTGCCTACCGTATGGACTGGCCTTGGCTCGTATACAATGCACAGGCGTAGGCCCGCACCTGCTGTGTTGGAATCCGAACGCTCCACTGTACAGCTGATGTGTAAAGCCTCGACATAAGAACGGAAGATAACGTGACAGGAACGTCCACATACGCAGAGTGGAAATGCGCGAGACTGACGGCCAGCGTGCTATATTTGTGCGCCGACAGCGTCAATAACGTGAGAAGACCCCGATTCAGGAATGCGTATATACCGCTGAGAAACAATGGACACAGCCGTGTCCTCAAATTGTCTAGCCGCACCCCCACACAGCGTGACCTGAGTTCCGGGTGTATCAGTAAACTCCCGGAATTAGGTAATCTGACCCGCCATCCACCCCCATCCCCCGTCCCGAGAGCCGTTTTTTCCCCCTTAAAATTGCAGTACCGGTTTTGGGGAAAAAGAAGGATGGTCACTGGCAGAAATAGTGCTGTGATTGTATACATTATCACATCTGCTCGCATACCAATTCAGAAACAATTATGCATTAACAGGGAAGCTATCCAGTGGGTTTGAACCCCAAACCTTTCATGCAACAGCCATATGCATGAAGGTTTGCACCACAGAGGCTATTTCTCAAAAAGCTTCATAGTAAGCTCTAAAATCGCAATCGGACCAAAGGTTCTGTCGGTTTGAACATGCTTACAGTTGCAGACAGTTTATATCCAGGGGGATGACAGCACCCCTCAGCACCCCTGTTTCCACTACTGAAATGTAGTCCTAGTAGCCTTCCATCAAAATCAAGTCCTACTTTTATGTTGTTGGTCTGTCCCACCTTTTCAGTTTTAAAATGTGGTCAACCTGCCCGTGGAAGACGTGCCATGCTGTGTTTTACAGGTATTGTCTACTAGTATTCCAGCCATCCATGTGGATTGCTGCTTTTAGTCATTCATTCATGTTGCCCTTTTTTTATAGTGCCTTTCACCATAATTATGGTTCCAACGGGCTTTTAGTTGAACGCCCAAGGGGGGGCCTGGAGTCCCAACATTTGGGTGAGTTTGGGAGGTGCTTTTATGCTTGTGTGCATTTCAGACATTTTCTGAGAGGGTGCCCTGGTAGTCACCCATGTCTATATGGACTGTGTATGGGCGCAGCAGAGGTATCCTATAGACTAAAAGGGGGATTGTGTTTAAGGAGATAGTTATGTGGGAAGCTAAAGTTAGAATGTTTGTCATTAAAAGTAGCTTCATTCTTATGGCAGAGGTGATGTGGAATAGTGCGCGTGTTATATGCAAGTGCAGGGTGTGTGGAGTGAGACCGTGCCTTCCGCTGGGTTGCAAAGGAGCGGTTTGTGAGAGGAGAAATGGATTAGCTGTACAATCTACAGTTTCTATTTGCTGGGTTCCTCCAATGTACAGGGAGCAGTGCTTCGTTTCACAGGTGATCTAAGTGCTTGTTGAATGCATATTTATTACATGTCAGTGGCTACAAAGCTGCAACTCAGTCACAGCGTTCACCTCATCACAGGTCAAGGTTTGGAATAATAGGGCAAAAGGGAGATGCCATGTGATGCCTCCTCACAGAACAAGAATTGACAAAGACAATAGGCCAGGATGTTTCAAAGAGTATCCGTGATGCTGAGTATAGATGGGTGTGAAAGAAGAGGGTGAATGCGTGTGTTGTTTGCAATATGTTTCTACTACATGTTAGTGTTTGCCAGTGGTGGCTGGTGAATTTATGAACTGAAAAAGTGTAAAGGTATGTGCCCAATATAAGGGAGCGGGCGAGCCCAGTGAGGAGACCTGAACCAAACAATGGTGGTTCGGGAGGAAATGTGTTTAAATGATGTGCTAAAATGGTGCCTAGTGCAGCACTTTCTGTGACAATTAGTTAAGAGTCAGAGCCATTAGTTTGCTATTATATGCTATGATAGAACATTGCAGAGGGGCATTTTGCAATACATGTTCATGATGCCTTTACCTACAACATATGCCAGTATATAAAACATTTTCATGCTGACTGTGCCCATGCGTGAAAAGAATGCAAACAGCGTGACTGTGCTGCCTGGCACTCAGGGGAAGTGGCAACCTGCCACTCTGGCGTGGCGCTACCCCCTCGCATAGTGGCGTGCCCCACTGGTGTTTAGCTACATAAGGTGCGCATGTGTTGCTTCTCGAGTGGATGTATTTATCTATGTATAAAGGGTGTCTTGCTTTTGTGGAGGAAGAATGGCAATATTTGCCTGGATAGACCCATCATTCTTTCGAGTAGTGTGCATACACCACAGATATTTGCCATAATATGCTCATTTATCGCAGCTGTGTGCATCATCTGTGTTGTCATGCTATGGGCAGGCACTTCCACCGCATTCCACGAATTGGTATCACATGCCAGGTTGCACCCTCAGTAGACCAGCTATTGCTATTTTATGCCTGTCTAGACACATTATGCCCTTGTCTTGTAGTTCTCTCATGTGGTGTCTATGGAGTGCAATCTTCACTTTGTAAAACCCTTTTTGCGAAACAAGCATTACGAACACACTATTTCCAAAAACTAGGCAGGAACAGTGAATATGTGGGGATTTTGATTGGTGGCTAAAAAGGGAAAAAGGGAGTGGAAAAGGAATGAAAGGGGCGCGTGGGATTTTAGAAAGGGGGGGAGTGTGGGGGTGAAATCCCCCCACTACGGAAGCATTGAGTTAAAAGAATTTCCAAAAATGTGCCAGTAAATGAAAGGGCACACAACGGATTTCAAATCAGATGAGCCTAGAACTGCGCACTGCTGCCATGATGTGCCCAGATACACATACCACAATCCAGGTTTTGCCAGGTGTTGTCATCATATGCCCAGGTATTTGCAACATGTGCTCAGTTAGCCTGATCTGCTGCACACTTAATACCATCCGTATATGGTCTATATTGGGATGAAATACCCATATGCTACCACCATAGCTACAAAAACATGCACTTTAGGAGACAAAAAAACTTGCACCTGTGACCTGCTGCATCAGTGTTCTGATCTGTAGTGCCTGCTCTCCTGTGGCACAGAACAGGTATGGAAGTCGCAGGTGCCCTCTTGACAGGTGCAGTAACAGCCAAGTAACTTCAGTGCACTGGCTGCATTTTAAATATGCACATCTGTTCCCAAACTACATAATTATAAGAAATCCCAATTCTGGTGGCAGCTATAATCTTTAAACATAAGCCATACCTGAGTTTGGGGTATGGTTTCTTGCATTTCATATAGCATTTAAAACCACCCTTGAATCTATATCATCCATGTGTCAACAATGTGAACCAAACCGGCCATGGAGAGACTGTGTATTCTCTCCAGAGTGTCTATCTGTGCAGCACCGATCAGGACAAGAGCCAGTGGGGACTGAATCATTTTTGGTCTTTGTGAGGCCGGCTAACAACAAGACAGCCTGGCATTAGGAGCTGTCCTAGGAAACAGGAATCAAATATCACGCCTGACAAAAAAGTGCTAGCTGCCCACCTGGGTGTTACATAGTAAATGGCATTTGATGCTATGGGTCTGCAAAGAGGACAGGGTTAGTGTAGCCAGGGAGAGCTCAGCACAAGTGCAGAAGGGTTCCACCATCTTGTTTCTCTCTGTACCCCTCCTTCCTTCCTGTCTCCTACACTTCCTTTAACACAAATCACTTTGGGTATGATGTAAAAGACCACTTATCACAAGACCAGGGATTGGTCCCCTTAAAGCAGACTGCTTTTGTCTAGTCATGTATGGACTTTTGCCTATCAAAGAGAGGGTCTACCACTCCTTGTTTGATTTAACTCTACACCATCCAAGCCAAAAGGACAATATGTTCTGACCTCTTTTGGGAGACGTGATCTTTCCAAAGTCCTCCGCCATTGAGGTTAAGAAACAGTGTTACAAGGCAGAGGCAAGTTCTGCTCCCTGCCCACCCCCAGGCAGATTGGCTTGACTCTTGCTGGCGACCAGGACCTGCCACTCTGCACCAAGTCTTCCTAGGCTGGGAGCTCACCCTGTCATGGAGCCAATGCAGTGTGTCTCACAGAATCTGGAGGGCCGGTTAAACCAGGATCCTTGTTCGACTGCATTGAACTGGTAGAACCACATTTTGAACGAGATCACCAACCTCAAACCAGAGGGACCTGCTGGTGCTCCTTTTGGCCCTTCATTAAACCTTTGAATGACCGCTGCTTGCACCCGTAGAACTGGCTCACTACAGCATTGTGCCAAGTGTAGCACATCGCCTGTTTGGCTTGAGTAGCCTGCTCACCGCTGCAGACAACTCTAAATACCTCTTCTTCGAACCTTAAAGCCACTTTTCAAGGTTACCACTTCGAATTGATGGACCTCTACTGGACTTGAACTGCTGGAGAATTCCGACGCTCTCCAACCCAAACCAGCAGTTCCCAATGTCGTAAACTGACTCAACCCTTGAACCAACCCTGTTGAGCCTTCCAAACAGCACAACCTGAGCACAGCACTAGACTGTACCGAACTCCTGCTTTGAACCAACTAGATGCCAGCTCTCTGCTTTACCCAGCATGCCTGATTCCATTTGAATCTGTTTCAGCCCGCACCGCAGTACAGTACAGCTGAAAGCCTGGTTCAATGTTGTTTACTCACCAAACATTGGATTAAGGTACTTTGAACGGGCCCAGTCCCCCAGGCCCCTTTTTGTGGCCCTAAGGACTGGCTAATTCTTTTTTTAATTTCCTTGCTTCGTGTCTTATCTGTTTTCCTCCCTGCTGATAACTCAGAGTACCATCACGTTCTGCATTTCTCTGCTTTCCTTTACAGGGGTGGGTTCTTATAGTTGGTTTGTAGTTTTTTGTACATTGGTTTGATAAGCAAAAGTATATATTTTTTATAGAACCTTAAATGGACATCCCTTCTATTTTGGACTGTTGTGCTTTGCTGTTTGGGTCACTACTGGATTACATTCACACACCCTCTGAGAGTATAGCCTTCCCTCGGCCCACATTATCACAAAAGGCAAAGGAGGTACATCTCTAAGATTTGCCTGTTTTAGCTTTTTGATTGGGTTCACTGTTGGGTTTATTGCGGTGTATGGGCTGAGTAGGTGGTTTAGCCACTACTCATCCTTGTACTCCTGCAGAGAAAAAGTGATATCGTAACATAAGCCAACATAGACCCACACATGCACACACCTACACGCGCACACACACACATTGAAATGCATCCACATAATACCCCCACACACAAAGTCACCTTGATAGAATTTTAAAAACACACATGTACACACATTCACATGTGCACTCACAAAGGTACACATGGAAATAGACAGCACAACGAAATCAGATGCCTGCAAAAGTGTTTTTCTTTTTGGCAGGAGAAGCAGGTGGAGAGGAGGACATTTTAATGATGTTTCCTACCCCTGCTCTGCCGACTAGAAGGTTGAACATTTACAAGATGGTTAAAGAATGGGTAAAACCTTGGGTACAAGACTTATGCATGACGTTTGCACATGCTTTACTCCTCCGGGGACTAGGAACATTATCTTCCCCTGTTCATTTACTTTTAAAAAAAATCTGTAATTCATCATTCTGCCATATTATTTATGATTTTCAACCACTTCAGCTGGTGAGTGGTTAGCCCAGTATAAATCACATTTGCTTAATCTAAACAGAATGTAATCAGTTACCCCACTGCCGCTGCGTGGTATTTACATGGTGTGACTGGTAGGATGAGGCAAAGCAGTAGCAATAAAAAAAAAAGATGTGTTCATTCTGAAGGCATGCTACCAGCACATGAGTATTCTTCCATGTTCTCTAGCAGGGTACACAGTGTCAATAACATGGGAGAAAGATGCAGCTCTATTCTATCTCTGTGTGGTATGCCCGCTGCCGCGCCCCACAAAATTGCTATTGTTCCTGTTCACGATAAGAGCCCTGGTGGCGCTGTCTCCTTCCCAACCTTATCCTCTTTGTTCCTAAATGATCGAAGGAGAACACCTAAGACATCAGGCGGATGGCTAATTGCTCAGTCTATTAGACAATTCATAATGAAACACAGTGGCTCTGCTTCCTGCTCCGCTCATCAGCAACCCAGGGTTAAACAGAAGCGTTACCCACTCCAGTTACACAAGTGGCAACATTGCCATGTTTTTCTGCTTGGCTGGTGAGGCAGCAGATTACTATCTATAGTTGCTCTTAAAAATGCATGAGCAAGGTTGCAGAGAGAGCCAAGGGCAGGAACCCGGCTCTTCTTTCACGGAATCATAACTTATTCAGGTTGTTTCCAACTTGTAGTTTTGAAGTGAGGATTGATTTACAGAAAGGGACTGGTTTAAAATGTCAAGTAGCCTTTCATGCGACAGGCTCACTGTTCCTGTTAAACAGGGCACAATAGTTACTTAAGACATGTGCAGGCTTCTTATTTAGAATTCTAATCGGGGCATTCTCCCGATTAGCATCAGTTTGGCGGACTGCAAAGCTAGGGGCATCGTGCAGTCCATGGCCTTCTGATCTCAAATGCATATCCTGCCCAGCTCACCAGCAGACAGGGAAATAAAACAAGGATCTTTAGCAGCTTCTTATAAAGCACGTGTAGTTTGACCTCAGCAGATGGACGTGGTTCCAACAGTGACGTTCTTCTATTGCTGGATGGATTTAAACGCAGTTGTGACCATGAAGTGAGGCTCCTTCTGTGCTCTTGAGTGTTCCGTAAGCAGATTTATGGGTTAAAACACGTGTCTGTAGTTGCTTACACACCTGTTCCGTTGTGTTGGAATCATACTGAAGGCTTAGAGTTTTGCCTGACTACTGTAGGGTAGACTGTGTCTGCTTCAACAAGCACAGAGTGTCCCCCAAATGCCAGCAGCGTGTCGACCCTTTTACCAGTTAGCATTAAAGGAGCTCGTTTATATTGTCTTCCTTCATTCCACATTTTCTTCATTCCCTTTTCTTTCATTCCTTCCTTGATCCTTTCTATGTCTTTTTTTTGTTTCCTTCCTTCGATCTCTTCCTATCTTACTTTCCTTCATCTGCGTGTATATCTGAACACTTCCTGAATGTATCTCAATAACTGGCCCGCAACTCCCCACCTAACCTGAGAGTCTTTCATCCGTTCCTTCCACTTTCTTAATCCAGTAGCCTGTAGATCCCTTGCCGTCAACTTGCCCACCCTCTCCCGCCCCTGGTGTTAGCTCCCACTTCAGTGAACTTCCCTATGACTTGTGAAGCACTCCATTGATTCCCGAAACTAGGTCTGAGCTCAATAAATACCCAAATAATAATAGTAGTACGTGGAGCACATTGCCCCTTTTACTGCCGCACAGCTGGTTGGTTCTAGGTTTATGGACAGTTAGGTTTCGCAAGACAATGGCTGTATGTTTATGAATACCCAAATAATTATTACTGACACCACCGTATACCTGAGCATCTACTCAAAACAGGCCAAGGTCTACCACATCCGGAGGTCAAATTATTCCTGTGAAGTTCTTATTGGCATCGACTTCTCGAAAATGGGATGTGGAGGTTCTCCATGTATATTCAGCGGTGCGTGGGAAGGATCCCTGGAAAGATTGTACCGAACACATGTGGAGTACCCCCATGTGCAACACCTGCAATGTCAATGCACTAAGGAGAACCATTGGCTAATGCCATCGAATTCCCTCATGCACCTGCTCCCTGCATATGGCACGATAGGTTATTTATACCACGCTTAATACCCAGAGGTTTCTAAGCGCGGCCCCGGTGATCGAACCTGTGTTGCTCCGTGTCATTTTGCTTCCAAGGCAAGCGTATTGCCCCTGAGCTATCCTCCCGAGACATGTGCACATTAGCAATCCCAATCCACAGGAATGCGCTTTAAGAGGCTAGTCATGGTCTTGCAGTTTCTCATTCTGGATTAGTTGATTGCTCCAGATGTGAGTGACGCACCATATTCCAGGCATACAAGAGATATCTGATGATTTAACTGAACAGAATTGCCAGCGTCTTGCAGTGTGTGGATTCACTTGTGGTGTTCGTTCATTTGTGGCACTGTAGGAACTCTGCATGTGGACAGTCCCACACAACAGAGGAGGGACAAATGCAGCGAAAACACTCAATGTGTTTTTTTCTGTACACTTTGTCCAGATCCACCATCAGATGTCAAGCAAGATTGAAATTGCCTCAAATGAGCTTCCCCTGCACCCTCCACCTGGGAATACCCATTGATGTTGATCTTTTAGCAAAGAACCTCCCCGAGAATTGCCAATTAGGACCATCTGATAGCAAACAACATAGTATGAAAACCACTCTCCTGCTATGCTGATGACTAATCCTGAGCTGAGATCGCTGCTCTAGGACTACGACAACCATCAGCCTGTGCAGTGACTGTGTGGCCAACCAGAGCCCTTTGAACTGCACTTAGAGGCACTTGGGATGCTTAAGCACCGCTTTTGAAAACCATTTTCCTGCTGTGCTGATGGATAATCCTGAGCTGTGATTGCTGGTCTGGCACTACAAAAGCCATCATCCTGTGCAGTGACTGCAGGGCTAATCACAGCCCTTTGAGCGTCGCTTAACGATGTTTGGGATACTGAAGCACAACGCCTGTGACGTGGCAGCAATGTGCGCATCACTGTCACGCTGTCATCCGGTAGGCCAGTTGACAGGATGGCAGAGACCCCTGACTGCTTTGTGGAGGTGTTGTCGGATATCCCTGCAATCTTTAGATCAGCGGCTGATATGGGATTGACAGAGCAGTCAAGTGTGACACTTCATCTAATCCTGTAATTCAGGCCGCATGTTCACCCTGCCCATATGCATTGCACCAACGTATGGGTAGTTTACCCAAGAATATTACAGTTTCCACTGACAAATCGCCCGATGATGCTAAGCTAACTAAAAACTTCTCAGCACACATTATGAGTGAGACAGAACCTCATGAGTTACGAGACACTGCCTTAAGACGCTTGCTTGTTCTACCCCTAAATTGCATCTGACCATGGCTGTTCTGACGCAACTTTGATGGCATTTTCCCAAATTAGAAAAGAAGTGTGGGAGCCCCTCTACAAAGAACGAACATGGGTCAAATGCCCTGCTCTATGGAATTTCTTCCACTCAGGAGGGGTTACAACCAAGTTTTAGCTCACTGCACCCTTCACAGAGGAGAAATATCCATTTGCATATCAGGCTTTGTTCCACCCACTTAGGCAGTCCAGCACTGAAATGCTACCACGAGCCTCCCCAGACACTGCTTCCAGCCTTGTTGGCCCTCCTCAGTAAAGTGAAGCTGAGCCTCTCTACGAAACAGCGAGCAAGCGGTCCACGTCTGGATTACCCTTGGTCACTTATCCAAGTACTACGCAATTGAAAAAGAGTGTTGGAGGCCTTCTGCTGAGAACCAAGTTTTACGAAATTGAAAAGGAGTGTTGGAGCCCCTCTGCTGAGAACAAAGTTATACAAAGTTGGAAAGGAGTATGGGAGCCCCTCTACTACTAGCTCGAGGGAAGATGTTCCCCTAATTGAGATGACTGAGGTGACTGCGGGCAATTTTACTACTGTAACCATTACCGATGAGCCACCGCTCCTTATCACTAAAATGCGGGTCCTTCAAAGTATTCCATCATATCATCTGGACAACGACCACAGATATGGGTGGAAATCAGGGTCGAAGCACTTTTGACTCCCTTAACTTCCTTTAACATAGTCCAGGAGACGGGAACATGAAGCAGCAAGCGTGAGAATAGATTTAAAATGGTGGCCCCTGAAAACAGAACTGAGCAGCAGGTTACTTCTTCTCCAGTTGAACTTCTGATGAAAAGCTGCATGGACGCCACTTCACCCTGCACCCGATTCCTAGTATTAGAACGACTGTGAACTGTTACACTAAACAAATGTGAACAAATGTTAAGCGAAGAAAAATACATGAAAGATGGTCGTGATGAGTGCATGCTAATCAGTAAAATGACGAAAGCGCACTCTGTAATACTCAAAAATTGTTAGATGTGGTGAAACCTGAGTGTCCATATACCAATGTTGTTTGTCCTCAGGATAATACCATTGGGACTTTGCTCTCAATGCCAGACTAAATGGGTGGTGTTAAAACTGCCTGTGCTAGGACCCGAATTGTTGCTCCTTGCTTGAATAATCAGCCGCAAAGTGGTGTTGCAGGAAATATGGAAGCCACAGGACCAGTGAAAGAACCGACAGCGCGAGAGGCTTTAGAGGTTCAGGCCAGTTTGGTACCACCCCCTGCTTGATTGAAACAAGGTGGAGGCCAATAGGCCGGGATCTCCTGAATTTACAGGTATAAAGTTGGCTCATAACAGAGGTACTGTGGCCAAGAAACATTCACCTAGTGACAGGAAGAACGCTTCTGCTAACAAAAAACACCAGAAAGGGAAAAGTAAAGGTAACGTACAATGGACACCATGCCACTAATAAAAACACTGGCATCATGTTTCAGCCCCATAGGAGTATGGAGAAATCACCTTAGATAGAGAAGGCAAGACGGTTAATTTCGGAAGACATTCAAGCCTTTTATGAACCCGATTCTCCATCTTCCCTCCTGGCTGAAAAACATGAGCCATTTCATTTGAATTCTCATAAATGCATTTATAACAATGTAACAAAGCTTGCACTTGAGACACATGATATCATTGTGAATGATCCTGAAGCTATTGTGAATTTAGTTACTCCTACTAGTAACCTCTCCTTGTTGAATCACCAACACTTGATGGACAGTACAATCGTTTGACTACCGGGGTTTTGGAAGGGCCAGTGTTAGAACTATCAAGTTTCAGAGCCTTTTTCATGAAGCTGATACTTTAACCTTGCATCGTTCCACCTTTCTAGATTTGTGTTATCATCTCCCACGGTTACAGGTTACCACCTCATACGGCATAAAGCGAGTTGAAATTCCTGATAATGTTCGGCTGGCAACTATTTATTTGCACTTCTATCAGGATTGATCATTACTTTGAAATTCAACTTCCCTTCTTCCATTGATATTAGTTTTTACTTGGATCAACTGTTGACGTGTATCTGCTTCACAGACGTTAGGACCCCTCTCGTCCGGGCAGTGCTTAATTTGTGCCGGTGGTTGGGGGTGGGCCCCACCGGCAGAGTTATTTGGGCACCGGAATTCATTCTGCCCAGGGGATGAAGGCATTCATCAAAGGAAGTTAACACAAAAGGGTTAACTTTCTTGGATGAATTCAATCGCTTGCTGAGACCCAGTTACCCGCCAGCGTGGCACCAGCCGTGCTCCCTCCAATAACAAATTGTTGTGGGTGGGGGTGGGTGGACTCTAGTGAGCTGACAGAGCTGATTTTGCTACAAAAAGAAGCAGAGGTGATCCCCTGCCTCCCCGCCCCTGCTGAATGAATGAGAGGGGCCCGGCAGCCTTTCATTTCTTCCCCAGACCAGAGTCATCTGGCCAGTGCTAATGGAGTTTCCATGTACGCGAGGTAAGCAGAGCCTTTGATTTATTGAGCAGCCCTCGCGCTCATCATGAGGCTTGATCTAATGTTTAAGTGGGTTGCATGTTTAATCTTTATCAATCTGTGAACTTGAACGTGTTTATCCAGCAGATTGACGCTTTGTTCAACATGAGGCATGATTTAATGCTTAAGCGGGCTGCATGTTTGACCTTTTTCAACTTATGAACATGAACGCGTTTATCCAGCAGATCGCCATTCTGAGATATGCTGCCGCCCGGGTTAGACTGGGTACGACCTCTGGTGGTGTTTAGAGATTGTCTTCATATTTTATGGTCAATCTGCTGTTTGTTTTTAACTATATTTACAACTATTGCAGCACTAGCGATTTAGAGCTTGGGTGACAGCGACAGGCTACACTATGTCTATAATTCCCTTGATTTCTGTCGGCTAACTTCATCCAGCCCTACAAACAGGACGTTACTTTGGAAATAGCTTTATATACAACAATGAAATATGCACTTGCTTCACTAAGGATGTTTCTCTGTAAACTAGCATGCTATAATGGTCCATACACTGAATATTATGATATGATATGGCATTTATAACGCACCTATACACAAGTGTTTCAAGGCGTGAAAAATTAGGTTTGCCTTTTCTTTTCATTCACTTTTTCTCATGCCCAGCACTTGATGCACACATGATATGATAAACATCACCGCATTGGAACTCTTTGAGCTTGCTTTAATGGAGCCTCACCATCAAACTTTGCACTAGAAGCACCTGCCAGCACTGTAGGTGTGCTACTGGTGTAATAAAAACGTGTTAACCAGGTTCGCCTTCAGGCACTTCATTTATAAGCACTATACATGTCCTTCACTGAAGTCCTGTAAAAAACAAGTAATGGCAAAGCTAACAGTTTTGGCTTTTGTATAAGTATTAGGCATTTGCCGGACACTTTTAGATGCCCAGCCCAGGTATTTGCACCATTTTTCACCTGCTACCTTCTATAGCCAGGTAATACCACTACGACAGTGCCTGGCAAGTGCCTTTCCCATGCGTACACAAAAGCCCAAACTGTTGGTGTTGCCAATGATTATTACCCATGGGGTGAAGCTGACCTGGCTCTCTGTGACAATGCTAACATGTAAATCAACGTGCCCATATAGAAACTGAGTGCAAAGCAGAACGAAGATGTTACACAAGCTACTAGTCAGCAGGGGGAAACACTGGAACACTTGTGGCAGCTAAAATAATTGTAGGTAATTAGGAGGCATAGATTTCATTGGGTTGCTTATGGAGCTGCCATTAAATGCCCAGATGCTGTAGTTTCTGTATAACTTCCACCTTTAACTTCTGGTGCCTGTCCTGCTGGTTATGTGCAAGGCGGCACTACGGGTGCTGAGGCAGAAGATAAGAGGGCTATCCCGAACATAACCTCCACTTCAATACGAATAGGAAACCTACATAGAATAGACATTTAGAGGCCAGTGGCCATATCCTAGGTCATAGCAGGGGATGTCGAGGGGGGAAGGGGTCTGACCAGGATCACAAACCTTGGCTCAAATAGTTGGATTTCAAGGTCTACAGTAATAATGTCTTGTAGAGTTTACTTACAAAAAACGCACATTTCTAATTAAAGCCACATGACAGCATGTAAATCATTATAGCAACATCTTAAGCCAAAAGAATATTGTTGTGGTTTTAATGTTAAACTATAACTCCCAGAATGCAAGTTGATGCCAACCTGAAAAATCTAGTTAATCCCACAGTACTTTCAGTGATTTAAAACATGTAATAAAATAAGTTGTGAAATAAACAAAGATAGATATGTGTGCTCCTTCCGCATCCATCCCACTACTAGCCTGTGCCAGCAGTTGCTGCAGCGCCAAACATGTGACATGGAGCAGTAGCAGCAATGTGTGGGCTGGTGGTGGGCCAATCTAGATCTAGCACTGAACCGGCCTGGGCCGTGACGCCCGCATTGCAGGCGGCGCCCGCCGGTCCCAGCCCGGCATTAGGGGGCCAAGATTTATTGGGCCCTGGCACTTATTTTTTTACAAACTAAGCACTGCCTAAGAAGTACCGGAGCAGGGAAAGTGTTATCCATGCTTTGCGACAACTCAAGGTGCTCCCGAGAAATATTTCTAGTGAACGTTGGAGCTGGCATTGCGAGTCTTCCAGTGTCGTGGCCTGCAACAGAGCCCCCCCAACAAGCAGAGCTTAGCTTGGTTATGAAACGATATGATAGGTTAGTTATAAAGCGCTTAATACCGAGAGGTTTCTAAGCACGGACCCGGGCATCGAACCTGTGTTGCTCTGTGTCGTCTTGCTTCCAAGCCTAGCACGTTGCCCCTGAGCTATCCTCCCGAGGTTGAGTATTGACTGTTTCCCCCAGCCTCTCAGGGGCACGGGCAATGCTACCTGAATATCCAAACCTATAGAAATCATCCTCAGTTTCCTGGATGAATTTTATCATTGAACTGCCTTTGCCTGCAAGAGAAGTAGACTGGACATGGTTGACCAACTTACTTCCCAACATATTTGATACATGACCCTAATGATTTTCTTAGAATACTGTCATGGAACACGAGGAGCCACACCCATTTATCCGCTGAAGATGGTCTTTTTTCCCATATGCCCCCAATAACTATTTTAGCTTTAAGGGAAATATGGAAATATGGAGAACTGAAGATATTACCCTTGAAGGCTAATTACCCTGCAAAAAAATGCTAGGAAAGGCCCAATTGGTCGACCAAAAGGTAGGCTTCTTATTAGTTGCCCTTCTACCTGCTCCTTGGTGACCTACATGTGACATGACTATGGACCTCATTCCGAGATTGGAGGTAGCCATGGCGCTATTTGCGCCATGGCTGCCTCCAATACCGGGTCCAGCACTGATCTTGTTCAATGGGGACTTACCGGTGCATTCCGACCCTGGAGGCACCGGTAAGTCCCCATTGAACAAACCATTCCCCATTCCCATTTGAACCCCATAGGGCTCAATGGGAATTGGGAGGGCGCTTATAATGAGCTCGCGACTAGCAAGCCCGTTATTAGCGCCCTGGTCCCTTAGCGGGACCCGTAAGGGACGAGTGGTCAGACCACACGTTCCTTACGGTTCCCGCTAAGGGACCTCGGAATAGGGCGGTAAGGGATTACCGGCACCAGTCTCCTTACCGGTGCCAGTAATCCCTTACCGCCCAACTCATAATGACCCCATATATAAAAAAATTAAAAAAATTAAAATAAAAAAATGAACAATTCCTGTAATAGCGCCTCGATACCCACGGGCTGTGTGAGCGCTTTAAAAATGCAAAATAAATAATAAATAAATGAATATATCTTAAAGGGTATTTTAACCTGGGACACCCTTGACTCAGGATTCTCAAAATGGCTTATTATCAATACTTAGGGTCCCCGGGTATGACCAAATCTACTACAATCTGCACCCTACTTAGGAACCTGATATTGAATTTAAGGTTAAAGGGATACTTTGTAATTAAGGGAGGTTTTTATCTCTAAAATCCCACCAAATGCACACTATCCCGGGCTTTCCAGTTGGCTAAGTTTCAATAAACCTCCACTAACAATAAAGGCAAAGCTTGGGCTAATTGTCTTAATGATTTTGAGGTTTTCATGCTTAATTTTTTTTTTTTTTTTTTTTTTTTTATTGGTTAATTATAGTTAAACCTTTAACATTACATCCTTATTCCTTTAGTAAAAACAATGTTCCTTTGTTAAAACTTTGTTAAAACTTCCCTAGATCCAATTGTCATCAGGCAATAATTGTCCCGTCATTGACTTAATCTCTCCATTTTCTTATGATCCACAGCCTCATTTATTCAAGATTTGGGCAATCAAAGTAATTCAGTACTTAAGTATCTAGGACTACTCGTAGCGTTCTCTTACAGATCAGATTCTTATTCCTCTTGATTCAAGTTTAACATCTCGACAAATTTCAATGCATCTAGAGTTTTGCCAATTTTTTCCGCAGTGAGGATTCTTTCCCAATAATTTTCTTCCGTCTCCTCAGTGATATTTATTGTGTAACTTCCCATATAGATCTCTCTTTTGCATTTTAAAGCTGGGCAGATTAACATAACATGTCTAATCGTTTCCAGTTGGTCCTTCCGTTTACAGAACCGACAGTATGCAGCTGTTCTGTCAATTTGTCTTCTTTTCCATTTCACTTCTCTGCTATTCCAAATATTAAGTCTGCAACGCAGCAGCAAATCCCGGTAGCGTTCAATAGGAAATTTCAACAGATATGGCGGTAGGATATTCAAGCCTTTTTTTTCCCAGATGATGTTATAGCATAGATTTCTTCTCAATCTTTGTTCCTGGGTTTCCTCCCAATCCTTTTCCCGAATAACTCTTTTTGCTTTGTCCGGGTTATTCTTTAGGGTATCCTCCTCAAGATTTAGTTGTTCCAACTGTGCCTTGCATCTGCTTTTCCAATCATTAAGCATTTTGTCTTCATTCCGGATGTTCGTCTTGGCTAGAATTTCAAATGGTTTTGGTGGTATATCCAAAATGCACTTTCTATACAATGATAAGGTTTTCCAGAGTACGACAGAGTTTATTGATTGGAGTCTGAGCTCAGTTCTAATGAGCTCCACTGGTAATGAGGTTGGTAGGCGCAAAATTTTTCGCCAAAAATATGCTTCACAGAGATTCCAAACCTCCCATCTAAGGGCTACGAGTGCTTCCGTGCCATAAGTGATGACCGCCAACACTTTTTGCTTGTAGAAAGTTACAATTGGAATTAAAGAAAACTTCCCATATCTGCGATGTAGGCAAATCCCTTGATTTGTTAGAGCCACTAGTTTTTCCCGGATCAGACAGTAGTGCGCCTGTTCGTTGCTGTTTTTATTTATCATTATCCCCAGGTAGAGTGTCGTTTCCACTTCTTCTAAATTCTGGTTCTCTAATGACCATCGTATTGTTTTACCGGACTGTCTCCTGCCCCGGCTTGATTTCATTGTTAAGATCATGGATTTTTTGATATTCATCTTCATGCTATTTTCTTTTAAGTAGTTGTTAAAGGATTCGATCCGTCGTTGTAGACCTATTGGTGTTTGGTCGATGAATACCGCATCATCAGCGTACAGCATCCAAGGTATTTCTTTTCCATTTATTGTCGGTGGAAATGCACGAATCTTCTCCTGAGCTATGTTCATATCTGCCATGTATAGGACAAAAAGGAATGGGGCTACTGCACAGCCCTGCTTGATTCCTCTATAGGTTTTAATCCTCCTCGAAAGTCCCCCATTGCTTGTAATTTGGACTTGAATTGAGGTATCAGTGTACAATGTTTTAATAGCTTCAAGTAGATCCTTAGGGCATCCCCAATTTCTCATTTTTAACCACAAGAGCTCTCTATTGATTCCATCGAAGGCTTGTTCGAGGTCAATAAATGCAAGATAGAGCTTTTTTTTCCCGGCTAATGTCTTTGCCTTCAACAAGTTGATCAAAAATAGATTCAAGGCGGTGCCAACTCCACTTACAAAGGCTGTTTGTCTTTCGTCAAGAATTTTTGCCTCGGTGGCCCATTTTTTTAGATCTCTCAGAAGTAGTGACGCAAATAGCTTGCCAATTGAGTCTAGGAGTGCTATGGGCCTGTAATTCCTAGGGTTTCCGCGATCTCCCTTCTTATATATCGGTACTATACAAGCCTCCGTCCATGTAGCTGGTATTTGTTTGGTTTTCATGATTTGTTGAAATAGTGTGTATATTAGCTCCGTCCAGGCCTCACAATTTTCTTTTAGTAATTTGTTGGAAATGCCGTCTGGACCGGCTGCTCTTGAGGTGCTAAGTTTTTTTATCAGGGTTCGGATATCATCCTTATCAAAGTTCAAGGCCCACGGAGTTGAGTCCGAGATCTCTTTAATAGCTTTTCCACCACTTTCCGCTTCATAAAGAGTAGTGTAGTGTTCGAACCATTTATCTTCTGAGACCTGATTAATACCTACGGCAGATTGATTGTGCTCTCTGTCGTTAAGTAAGTCCCAGGTACTTCTAGCGTTGTTTGTCGATATGGCTGCTATCATTTTTTCCGCGTCTCTCTGCAGTCTTAGATACCGAGTTTGTCTCAGCCAGTTTTTATATGTTTGTTGACATTTTCTCAGGAGATCGTGTCTTTCTGGGCTGTTTATCTTTTTTATGCGTCTCAATTCTGACCTATATTGTTTCCTTCTTAACACAAGTTGTTCATCATACGTATGTTTTATTTTAGTGTTCTTTTTTTTAGTTGGATCATACTTAATCTCATGGGCTTCCAACAGCCATTTGTAGTCAACTAGCTCTTCATTGTTGTTTATCGCTTTTTTGTATCCTAGTACTAGATTCGGGATTGCCCGATTTTTAATTCTCAGACGATTTCTTCCTCCTGTAACCTCAGTTTCCATTGTTCTTTCAATTCCTCTGTTAGATTTTATTTCCCAAACGATTTCGGTTGCTAACAGACAGTGATCACTGCTAGTTTGTTTTGTTATTGTGAAGGAGAGTATCCGCTCCAGTGTATTTCCTCCCACAAAGCAATAGTCTAAGCAAGCACCTGATTTCCCACTGTACCAAGTATTGGCCCCTTGAAGATCTCACTTAGTCTGGCCATTTAACATCTTCATCTCACGGATTCTCATTTCTTGCATCCATATTTTTTCCTTTCCTAGCAGATGTTCAGTAGCTTTGATCTTACCATTTTTGTCTAGGATTTTGATATTTAAATCGCCATTTAATATTATCAGCTGGCCATTTCCCTCCATCATGGATTGATCAATTACCTCCGTGATTGATGTTAAAAAGTTCGTCTGGCCCTGCATATTCTCGCTCCAGTAGATATTGATCAGGACCATTTGTTTCGGGATTTTCGGGGATTCCACTTCAGATGTCACTTTCAGGATTTGCACATAGGGGTTTGGTGTCAGATGTTCCATTACTTTTAGTGGACATTCCAATTTCTTAAGTATCATGAGGCCTCCAAACGGTCTTCCCTTTGGTCCCTTCCTAGCCGGGTTTGTGTATACCTCATAGCCCTCGCATATAGGGGATTTACGTAGCCATGATTCTTGTATTGAGATAAAATCATATTGGGTCAGGAAATCGCATTTACTAGAGAGCAGATGTTTGAAACCTCTTGTGTTCCACGATGCACATAGGATCCGGGTCTGCTCATTCTCCGTACTCTATTGTTTCTTCTTGGAAATCAAGGCATTTGCCATCCAGGCCCATTCCTTTCCCTGGTTGTTTACTTTAGTGGGTTTGTTCTTATCCATCTTTGAGTTTTCCGAGTTATCCACTGTGAATCTCAGGGTTTTCAATATCTCTTTATTCTTTTTAGTTGATAAAGACTCTTCCTCCTGAGACTCTTTCTCATTTTTACTTTTTTCATTATTTTTCTTCAAGTTCTCCCCCGGAGTTATTGATCTTGGTCTTACTGCGATTTCCTTTTTTGTCTTTTTTCTTTGTTCTGTATGGGCTTTTTCTTTTAATTGTCTAGGTACCTCGTCTAAGTCCTCCAGTCGGAACCCTCTTTTTCTTAAAGTGTCTGATGCATCCAATAGTTTCTGCTTTATATTTTTAGATGACAAGTGCAAGATAACTTGGTCCAGCCTGTGTTCCTTTGGGAATTCCACTATTTTTATGTCTTCCGTTGATATCGTCCTTGGTGACAGGGCTTGCTTGCAGAGCTCCACCACGTACCTTCTATTTAAGATCACCCTTCTTGGTCCATTTTCAGCTGTTTCTAATTTTAGATAATATCCTTTGCATAAAATGGTTTCCTTCAGGGGTGATCCTAACGGTAGTTCGTTCCTTTTCTTGACTTCAGTGTCCTTTTTTTTTTCCTTATCAGTTGATTCTTTAAGACCAGTGTTGTCCTGGATTTTTTTTTCAATCCTCCCTCCCTTCACCATTTCTTTTATTTTTTGTTCCAATGTCTTAAATCTAATAGATTCCTGGTCAGAGTCCAATTCAATTTCATTTGTACCTGGTCTTCGTTCTTTTTCCCTGATGTTTTCTTGGGCATTTTTCTTGTGGGGCTTTGACTTCAGATCTTCCTTAGATTTTTTGGTTAGGTCTACTGTATCCCAATTGTCTAAAGTTTGCCAATCCGAGATACTTAAGCTATCCCAGTCTTCCTTCTCACTATCAGATTCCATCAGCTCAATGAGGTCACTCAAGTTCGCTTGCTGCTCTGGATCCTCCCTGCTTTCTTCCCTTAACTCCTTTGCTTGATCTTTTAGTCCCTCGGACCCTATATGTCTACTCATACTCATCTCTCTTCTAGATTTCTTGGCACAATTTGTGTTTTCTCTTCTTGGTGGAGTTCTTAGATTTCTCAAAAAGGCTCTTGAACCATTTACTTTACGTTTAAGGGATTCATTTTTGGGTTTTTTCCCTTTTTCATTCGATGCACTCGTAATCTCCTTACCATTTCGGTGATTCGGATCCTTCGGTGTCGCCCCAGCAAATATTGCAAAAGAAGATCGTTCTAAATTTGTAGAGTTCAGCTTGTTAATCTCCTTTATCCCGGACGGGATCAGGATCACCTCTTCCTGTTGTTGCACCTTTTGAATCGGGAGGTTAGTTGCATCCTTTTTCAATTTCATTGGTCCCTTGCCTTCTTTAAGCTTTGTGTCAGGACAGTCCTCCTTATGCCTTTGGTTGTTATGTTTATGGGTGCTTCTCATCCATTTACAGTCTTCCAGGACCGCTTCCATTAATACAGATTTATCAATCGCATCACGTCTAGCTAGATCACTGAGGCGAGATTGCCAAATTTGAGTTAATTCAGCTTCTTTGTTTGTTCTTTCATTTAAGCTCTGCAGGGCCGAGGTCATATTAACATGATTCTCTTTTATTTGAGTGTTGCTGATGGTTACCTCTTGAACAGAGTCTTTAAGTTCCTCATAGAGCTTAAGAAAAGGGGCTAGTGTTATAGTTAGCGATGACATAACCACTTTTTCAATATGGTTCAAATCTTTTTCTCTTTCAGTTTTGCAGGCCTCAGTTATTATCCCTAGAATTTGTTTATCCCATGTGTCTCCTGTAGGCCTGTTTTCCTCTTCCCAGTTTAAGCGGCTGGCTAGATTACTTCCCGTGTGATCCTTTCTTACTTCAACCTTTTCCATATCTTCGTTCACCCTCGCCACTGGCAAAGTTTTATTTCTGTCGTCCCAAAGTGGCAAGTGAGTTCCTTTCAGGGCTGTCCTATTTTCTCGAAGGCCAAAAGGAGATATGACGGTATTCTCAAACTGTTCTTTATCCAAGGCAGCCATTTTTTCATTGATCAGGCAGAAACTCCTTCTTTTTTCTCTTCCTATTTTATCCGTTATTGTAGTGATGTCTTGCATGATTTTATCTGCCAGGCTAAGATTCCTCAAGCTTGCCGGTGCAGTGTCTGCTGCACTGTTGTTATTCAATCTTTCTAACGGCCTCCGCCCTCCCAGGCGGGAACTAATGGATCCTGTGTCATAGTTATCTGTAAGAATTCCTTTATTTACTTCCTTTAGGGGCTTTACAGTTCGATTCCCCTTCTCCTTTGTTGGGCTAGCTGCTGTGGTGTATTTCCTCAATGTGGGACTAATCCTTTCTTCCCTATATGGTTGAAAAATGTCTATCGGATCTTGCATTATCATTGAAGTCCTTCTGAGGTCAGTATTTTTATTCTGCTTGATCGAATCCTGCAGAGCGTCTTCAATATGTCCCAATTCCAGCACGTCCCATTTGTCGGCTTGATCTACTGTTTGCTGGCTATTTACAATACTAGCCACGCCAGGGCTAAATTGTGCCGCTAATGATCTTGTAGGGTTTTCTAGACTCATGTCCAGGCTTTCTTGAATTATTGAATCACTAAGATCCACCCCTATTCCATCTTTAGGAACTGTTCCGAGGGCCTCATCCTCTGTTTGTAGCGCCTTCTGATTTCCTATCGCGTCTACATGTGGATTAGTTGACAATTGGTTTGACTTTGTTATCTCCTTTCCCTGTGTGGAGCTAGTGTCCTTACCTGCTGACATTTCAGCAGGTGGAGCTACTTTCCCCTTGCGAGAATCCTCAATTGCTATTTCAGCTACTTCATTGGATTCTAGAACGCTTTGTCCAGTTTCTTTCCTCTCACAAATCCCATCAGATACCACCTCTACCTGGCCTGGAAATGATGATGGGGAAAGAGTTTTTGTGATTTCTCTTTCTGTGGCGGTAGTACATGCCATGGGTAGTTCTGGAGAATTAGGTGCCAACCACAGATTGTCACCGTTTTCCGCCGACTGTGAGAGTGATTTCTCCATATTGGATTGATTGTCTCCCACTGATAAGCTTTTTCTTTTATCAGTGCCAAATGGTAGTCGGCTTTGTTTTAGCATCGTGGGTCTCAGGGTTTGCTCCGGGCTCCCATTTGCTTCTGGGAGTGAAGCGAATCTCTCTCTTACCTGCAGGCGTGTTCTTAGTCCTGTTGCTTGTGTACCCTTTGAGATCGGGATTGACTTCATTGTCTCGAAGGGGTCTTCGTTATCTCTCGCCTCAGTAGCTTCCCGCAGCTGGTAGACAAGCAATACCTTTACCGCCACCGCAAGCAGCCAAACAGCTTAACAGCTCCTCTAATCCAAAACAAACGATGCCCTTTGCGCGCCGGGCTTAGCGCCGCAAGGGTGTCCGGGGGCAGGTCTTATTGCACTTCCTGGTGTCGTCACAGAGGGCGGGCAGGGGGCGGAGCCAACTAGCGCAGCAGCGCTCGAGCCTGCACGGCTCTCTCCTCGCAGGCAGGCACCTCAAATCCTCCAACGGCTGTCAGAGGGCAGGTGGGGGGGGTGTAGAAGGGTCGCAGCCACAGCTTAACAGCTCCTCTAATCCAAAACAAACGATGCCCTTTGCGCGCCGGGCTTAGCTTAATAGAAGATGCTGATCTGATTTCCCTGGTAACTACATTCTAGTCACCACTAATTCTGCTAGCATTATAGATGATCTCTTTATATCATCCAACCTGATCTCTAATGATGCTGTATAATCCAACGAGACAATAGTGATCATTTCCCACTCCTAGCCACGTTGAAAGTCGCGACACCTAGTATCCCTGTAGACATGATTATTGCATCCAGGTGTATTCTGCTGGTAATCGAAACACCTAGAACACAACTAAATTAAGGATTGCGAACCAGTTTACTATATGAATCGCCTATCTAGCTTAATGGACTCTTCTCTGGAACTCGCTAACTAAAAAGCAAATTAATACACATCAAGTGTTAAGTAAATCAGAGCTCTAGTTACATTAGTTACATTCAATAAATACAGGTAAATGTAAGCACAATATAATACACATGAAGAAGTAAATGGACCAATATCCTAATGACATCGAATAGAAATGGATTGCACATGAGTAAGACTAACCATCACCAGGGATAGGGGGAGAATACTCGCAACCCCATCAGTAAATACATTTTAATAAAAATAGGCCAGACCTGGTACAAAAATTAAAAAGGTTGTCTACGAAAGTTACCATTTATGGGTAGAGAACACTGCAGCCTCCAAGATTAAAAAGAAGGAAAGACAAAACTTCTTACATGCTTAAATTGTTGGTATCCTTGATGGTTAGTCGTACTACTAATGATACTAACCCTTTAGCTCAAATGCTTGCTTCCATCCTAGCTTTACCCCTTACCAACCATGCACAGTGGATGCATTTTGCTACTCTTCGGACCTTAGCACCATCATCTGTCCATTTACAGTGCTCCAAGTCTTTAAAAGCAGAACCAGTCCCTTCAAGGAATGGCCCCAACTTGATACAACTCAGGTTTCTTAACTGCGGGCACAGAAAAATGAAGTGTATTTCAGTTTCCCCATCTATGCCACACCAGGGGCATCTGTCCAAATGTCCCTTTATCCAGGATTTCGCAAAGGAAGGTAGCTGGAGACCTTCCACCCTGAAGTGCATGAACAAAGCTCGAGCGTAGGGGGGGTTGCAATTGTCTAAATACACTTAATACACTTAATGGCCCAAATCCTAGTAAGCCAGGCCTTAGTTTTAACTTCTCACTTGCCTGGACCATTCCCCTTTTCATGTAGCGTACCATTACTTCTTTTTTAAGCTTGTGCGTAGTACCTTAGTATTAGACTCTGGATAAAACCAGAGGTCCTGCGGCTCCATGTCATGGACCTTTTTTTAATGCATGCGGTCCATGAAATGCCCCCCCACTCCAGATTTATTACATGAATCAACTCTTCCCTAAATTTTTCAAGAGCACAATCTCAGCCAGTATGATACAGGTTTAAGAGAAGCCATGTTATCTATAGGTGTCCGATTCATTTCTATCCGGATTAGCATATTTGGTGCCCCTTGCAGGAGTTGGAGCTGTTTTTTTCAGAAAGGTGTTCTTGGCTACCGCTAAACAAGACAGATTGGCACCACCCCACAGTTCTGTACCATATGTAGCATACAAACAGCACCCCAATCAATAGGAGCATTACATAACTAGGGATTATTGAAGGTTGAGCATGTGCAGCAATAATGTTTGAGGATAACCTTTGACAGCCATCTACCTTGGGCACCCCTCCTGGAACGTGTGTAGGGGAAGGTCGGATCAGCACTGTCTGGCCTGAATATCTTTGCAGAGAAGCAGCCTGGCTATGCCTTAATCAGTCTGAGACAAACAACTATGTAAGAATAAGATCAGGCCCTTGTTATATGGGTCCAACATATGTGCATAACGGATTGTACAGAGGGTTGTGTTACTTGAAGGATCTAGTCTTCACTCCTTGCTTAGGCTCCCCTGTTCTACCCCCTTGAAATACATAATTCTGGAGACAAATCTAAATTCTGTCGAATACCTAGATGTATCTAACTGGATTAGTAAGGGGAGCTTCCCCTTTATCCATATTCAGGGAGGTTGTTGTTCTCTGTCAAAAAGGAATAGTTGGCTATTGATCTTGGACAAACCTTGACTAATCTAGCCACCAAGTCCTCTGTTTCAGATTATGTATCTTATTTTATGTCATCCACAGGAGGCAATGGTTATCTAACAGCTCATTCCTATAATCGAATAGCTGCAATTGGATATGCATTAAAATTCAACCTCCGGACGGCTCCTCATAGCAGGAAGTGTATTAGCCTGGTTAGTGCCCAATGTAGAGTATGTGGAGATGTAGCTAGAGAATGCCTAAAGCATTTATTGCTGAATTGTGAAGCACTGGATACCCTGCGAAGAAATGCCGTTTTAGCAATTGGAGCTGATGTGCAGCGGGACATGAATATAGTATGGCAAACACACATGGAGGGAGATGATGTTTGTTTGATATGCCACATGACAAAGGGTTGGGGCATTGTGGCTGATTTGCTCCTAATGGTGCAATGATTGACGGAAACTCTATAGCACCATTGATGGGACTGTACATTAGATCTCCTGTCCTTGCAGATAGACCAAGGGCTTTAGCAGATGAGGTCTCTCAAATGGTGTCTTAATTATCTGATGCTCCTATTGATTGGGGTGCTGTTATTATGCTTTTTAATCTGTAAGTGTGATGGTATTTTGTAAAGGATGGTTAATCCTTTTGAGAAATCATGATGTCATTGCTAGTATTAATGAATTTATCGGTCTTATGTTTTGAATTGGATTATAAATATATGCATAGAAAGCCTAGCGGCTATATTGTACATAATAAAAACGTACTTTCAAAAGGTGTTGCAAACAATATGGGTTATATGGAGATCCGAACATATTTGCGCATGTCGATGACCCCCTTGTGATTAGAGTGTACTCTTCCTGCATCTTTGAGGTTTACTAGTCATACCCATTCTGGTTCGGCACTGTTTTTTGCTGCTTCTCCTGGTCCATGGAGGCCCCAATCATTCTCTGCTTCCCTTGTGAGAGGCTTCCATTTCCTGCTGAATCCCAAGACCAGCTCTGTGTTTAGCTACTGTTGTGTGGCTGCTCTGGGTCAGTCAGCTGTGGGATTGTATTGTTTATCATAAGCATTCTCCATCCCCTGCAGGCATGACTTTTTAAGCGTGGTTATTTATACTTGGGATGCTATTTTGAAATGCCCCTGGATAAAGAACCTTAGCTTAAATATTCAGAGGTCAAAGTCACAGAGCTTGCATGTTTTTCTTTCCTTTCAATCAATTGTGTGTTAGTTTGAACTTTCCATTTTTAAAAGTTGTGACACGTTCTTGTCTCACAGAGCATAGTGGATTAAGAGTGGGGCAGGTGGCTAAGCGAAGCAATACACAACTTGATCTTCAAGTATTAAATATCGATGCACGCACGTGCGCCTCATTAGCAGCCTTTACTAAACAAGTAAATGCCAATAGCAAAGTAAGAGACCAGCCATAATCATTGTTGATGCTAAGTTAGAAGTTGGTGGGTTTCGGTTACTGTTGCTTCGTCGCAAAAAATGCACTCCCTTGCACGTGGCAGTAGTCATTATTTTCTTTATCTTGAAAATATGAATAAAAGAATATTAGAAACATTTCCTGCATAGGGAGAAATCACGAGCCTTCACGTCAAAATAAAAATGCTAAAGATACTATTAGTGCAGAAACCACAAGCCCAATCTAATGTAATGTAACACAGTGGGCCTCATTACGACCCTTGCGGTGCCGTAATGAAGGGTGTCGGTACGGGACCGGCACCCTTCATTATTGGAACGTTGATTAAGAGGTTCCCTTTGTCGGACTCGGAACAGACATCTGGTAAAACCAGACGCCCTTTCCGGGTCCCGCAAGGGGAAGAGGGGGGTAATAACGGGCCATTTGTAATGTGCCCGTTATTACCTCCCTCCCCATTCCCATTGAGCCCTATTGGTTCTCAAATGGGAATGGGGAATGGTTCCTTCAAGGAGGAATTACTGGGTCCTCCAATTTTGGGATGACCCGGTTAGTCCTCATTGAAGGAACCCGGTAATGGAGCCCGTTTTGGAGGCAGCCATGGTGCTTAAAGCACCATGGCTGCCTCCAAACTCGTAATGCGGCCCAGTGTGTCCTATCAAGTGGTTCTCATAGAAAGGGCAAACAGCAGGCTGCCGTAAGGCAACCTGTGACTCACCCTTAATCACACGGGCCAAGCAAACTCCACTGTCAGAACTGTGGGGTGCAGAATTCAATAGGCAACACAGTTTAAAGTTAAACGATAGTAATGCACAAAGCAAGAGCTCTATAATGAAATATTGTAGTATAATTAGCTAGCTATCAATACACACATTATTGAAGAAAAAAGGGAAAGTGCTACTTAACTGTTCCAAATTAAAGTTATTGGGGCCAAAGCGAGAATGGCAGTATATGGATCAAAATTAATAATATGGCACATGCGAGTCCACAGCAGTAAAGAAAATGTTTAGAAATCGTGTAATTATCAATGAAGCAAGTTTCCTGTGTGAATTTCTTCTATGCATTGGTTTTAGAACTGTAGCTTTGGCAGTCGACGCTCGTCACAAGCATTGAGTTCAATATCGCTTTGAAACCGTATTTTACTTGCTGTGTAAGCGCCTAACAAGTAAACAATAAATAAATAAAATAAATAAATCACTGGCCCTGCAGAGTTGCATGTAACATGCCAGTTTCCAACTGCCTTCTCATGCCATCATTATGTGCGATACATTTCATTTTTAAACATAGAAAGATCGTGTTTACATGTTTGTGGTGCTATGAAATGAAGAGCATGCGCTTTTAAAATAAATTATGGTTGCCTTCTGGCCCCGGCTCTCTCCCTGGCTTACTTCGGAGATCATAAAGAAGCAAATGCCCTGATTAGATCTTTTCCTTCCAAAATTGGCCATGAAAAGGTGCCTGGTCTATTGTACGAAGATGACTTGATCCAACTGGACCAAACAGGCATCGGTTTACAACGCCAGTTGGACCCCTTTGCCAAGTATATGGCGGCCAACGACCTTGAAATAAATAAAATCAAAACAAAGATCATGGTTCTGGAGAAGGCTAAAAAGAAAAGTGAAAATCAAAAATGGTTCTTGGAAGGTGATAGAGTTGAACAGGTTTCGGAATTTAAAAATGTGGGTGTTACGTTGGACAGCACAAAAAGAGAAAATATGGTCACGTTTCCCTGCTTCCGACAATAAAATTCTATCGAGGAAACGTAATACCATCGATCACATATGAGGCAGAAACTTTGCCGTTCCTTCCAAAAGAAATCTGGTCCACACAAGAAAGCCTTTTTTGGCGTACCATGCTAAACCTCCCCAAATCGACGCCCATGGTCCTGATCAGACAAGAACTGTCTCTAAATTCACTTGAGGCAATTGTTGCTCGAAACAGCATCAAGTTATACCGGAAAACCATGGACTTGTCGTGCCCTCCAATTTTCTCGCTGTTGAGGACAGAGATGAGCTCTGGAAAATGCAAACTGTTGTCTCAATGAGAAAGAGAATGTAAAGAAAATCTGGATGTGTGTGGTAGCTCTGTCGAAGAGCTCCTTCAAAATCCAAGAAAAACAAAAAAAAAACTTGATGAACTTGACTGGATCTCAACTTTAGACAAAGCTCTTACTTACACATTGCCAGCACATTTACTGCCAACAGTATGAAAGCTAAATGAAATTCAGCCCTTCCTTAAGAGACACCCCACTAAAAACCTGAGATCCACCCTATTAAGGGCACGTCTAAACCTCTTGCCATCAAATGAGATAATGAAGATAAGAGGGGTTTCGCCTACAAACAGCTGTTGGTTCTGTGACGTATCTTCAGAACCAGAATCAATACCCCATCTGCTACTGTCTTGTCCAGGAACTCATTGTTTCCGATCCCCTTACTTGGCTCATCATCTAGCAAAAGCCAAAGTAACTGAAGAGGATCTCTGGTGGTCTCGCCTGATCGGAGAAAGGACCTCGTGGGCCATCACAGCGGTAAACATTTTGGATCACATTTTTGCCAGTAATGCGTTAAGGACCCCAAAAGACCCCTCTTGGGTGTCCCTGGGGAGCCACAAAGAAACGAAACTACAGGTTGAACTGTCTAAATCAGAAAACTGAATTCTTTTGAGACATATTTCATCTTCACGTCTTTTCTTTTCTTTTAGAAATCATATAAAAAATCCCTTTTGGTGATTATACTATCGTAAAAAATTAAAAGAATTAGTTTCAGGCTAAAAAACTAAAAATAATAATTTTTACAGCTGAGAAACAATGTGTTGCAGTTAGGTTATATTAATTTCTGTGAATCGTGGTCTTTGTTGCCTTATTGTTTGAACAATGTTAAGGTAATGGCATGTCAACTCCGTGCATGAGATTAAAGGTCTTCTGTCATTGTGGAAGTCTTTGGATGCTAGATGGATGCTAGATGAACAAAGCAAACGAAATATACAGGTCCAACAGAGGAGCAGTGCAGAAGCAACACAAACAAAATACACAGGCCCAACAGAGGAACAGTGGTGAAGGAACGCAAACAAAGCACACACATAAACCAGGCCCCACAGAGGAACAGTGGTGAAGGAACAAGAAACAAAGCAAACACAATATACAGGCCCAACAGAGAAGCAGCAGTGAAGGAACATAAATAAAGCAAACACAATATACAGGCACAACAGAGGACCAGTGGTGAAGGAACACAAACAAAGGATAGAAAATCAAATAATCAGTCAGTGCTGAGTCATGTCGTTGCCACCAACACACACACATGCACCCCTAATTTCACCAGGAGTCACACATTGGGCCTCATTCCGAGATTGGTGGTAGTCATGGTCCCATTGAAAATACCATTCCCCATTCCCATTGAGCCCCTATAGGGCTCAATGGGAATGGGCAGGGCGCAAATAACGGGCTCGCGCATGTGAAGCCCGTTATTTGTGCCCAGGTCCCTTTGCGGGTCCCGTCCATAACACCTGGTCAGACCAGGCGTTACTGGAGGGACCTGCTAAGGGACCTTGTAGTAGGGCAGTAAGGGATTACCGGCACCGGTCTCCTTATCGTTGCCCGTTATGCCTTACCGCCCTACTCGGAATGAGGCCCATTGTATCTCTGTTTTGCCCCTGGTAAATGTCCTAATTGTGTACATCCTCGTGAACAATACCTGTTCTCATATTTATGCTGTTGTAGAGACACCCTTCGAGGGAATGCTTCCGCCATCTGTCAATGTGCTATTGTAAGTCATTTCTGATTGGAATTGACAACGGGCATGGCAGATTACTGTGCAGTACAATTGGTTGGATCCGATTTGGTCCCAGTTTCTTGACCGCAAATATATGTGTGGGGGGGCGTGAATATAAATATAGGGGGAGCTTGGGGAGGCTGCGGGGGTCTCCCTCCACATATATTTGTAGCCAATTCGAGTAAGAAAAGAAAAAAAAAACGAGCAAATCGGATTCGACCAAATAAATTTGATGGAATCACCCTGAACCATGACAACCCTGTTCTTCAAATAAATACAACTCCATATACAAAAATAAAGAAAATGGAGGACAATTTCATGATGCCTGTAATATTAGCTAACATGGACCTGTGAGTGGCTTCTTAGTGCTCAGTAATACTAGTAGTAGTTGATGAGTAGATCTGTGATATGGTGAGATGTGTGCAAGTCGGCCATTTTAAATTGGGAGGCTTATTCACCATGTTAGGTTTTACTGTCCAGAGTCAAATCCCAGGATCTGCCACGCCCAACTGTCAGAGATGTCAAAGTCAAGGGCTGGCTGTGTAAAGGCTCAGTATAGTTGCAGCAATAGGGACACGGTAAGTGGGGAGGAAAGGCATGCATCCACCGGCATGCCATACCTGCCTGGCCATGTGCAACATGTCTGGTCTTACTGAACGAAGGTGAAGGGTGTACAATGCAATGTTAAAACGTAGGCGCATATAATGTGCAAACATGTGCAAACTCATGAACATCACCTTTGATTAAAAGGAGGAGTGAGGTCAGCAAGAGTGCCCGGGTGATAGAAGAGGTCTAGCAGTTTAATTACAGAAAGAAGACGCTGTACATAGCCTTAGATCTGATATAGAGCCTGAGTGTGAATAATGCATGTAGGCACACAAAAATACAAACCTAACGGTGTATAAGGGAGAGGGAAACGTATGCAGGAGACCAAGCATTTAAACATAAGGTACAGTTCAGCAGATGCAATACCTCTTGAAAAGACTACGGGCCTCATTACACGGTAGGCGGTAAGGGTTTACCAGTACCGGTAAGGGCACCGGTAAACCCTTACCGCCTTACTACGAGGTCCCTTTGCGGGACCCGACCTTAACGGCTGGTTTTATCAGCCGTTAAGGAACGGGCCCGCAAAGGGACCTTGGTGCTAATTATGGTACCGCAATTTGCGGTACTGTAATTAGCGCCTTCCCTATTCCCATAGAGCCCTAAGGGGGCAGAAATGGGAACGGGGAAGTGCCTTGGTGAATGGGGAATTACCGCCCCCGCTTACCTTGGAGTAGGGCGGTAATTCCGCCATCCACCAAGGCGGACACGGTAAAATACCAGCAGCAACCATGGCGCTAATAGCACCATGGTTACCGCCTACCGTGTAATGAGGCCCTACATGTTGTGCAAATGTACAAGTATCTACCAAGGTAATGGACAAGAGAACTATTCAGAAGGCAAGGTCAAAGAATGCCTGAACATAACAATATTTCTACAGCTTGAAAGCACTGGAGGTTATGCAAAGGTGCAATAGTGCAAGTATCTCCTGAGTTAACATAGTGCTGCTCATCAAACCACAGGAAGTGATAAGAACATGGGGAGGTTTGAGGGTAAAAGGAAACGAGGAGTTTTGAATGGTGGCAATTGGTAGTGCCAGTGTGTAGGTAATACTGGGAAAGTGTGAAGTGCATGTGCCCAATACATGCACAAAGGCAAGCATTGTGCACATAGGGTCATAGTCACAAATAACTGTGTGGCACAGAAAAGCAGAGATGATGCATGTTTATGAGATGCCTGATTCTCTTAAATGTGCACACAGGTGAAGTACGTATGTAAAGAGGTCAAAGTGGCAGCATATGTTCCACTCCCCCATGACAGGTTAGTATTAGGCTTGCGTGCTCACCACTAATGCATTTATAGGTTAGTGTTAGGCATGCGTGCTCACCACTAATGCAGCATGGCATGTCCTAAAGAGCCTATCATGCCGATTTGCAGAAATGCAGGAAAGATCATTTCTATCCCGCCTGAAGGGGTAGAAATGCAAGTGAGTCAGTAGCGGCTCATACCGGAACTGCCACACCTACTGTTCAGAAATGATTCTTCTGTGACCTGAACATTACCCTGCAACTGTCCTGAATAGGAGAAGGGCAGGGCATTCCCTCATATTTCATAGCACATTTTATTATTTAATTTGAGATGTACCAAGAAATGCTTGGCACAGCCAACCCAGATTTGTGATTAAATGCTTTGGCTCGTGCAGCGATGGGAAGGTATTGAAATGACTGAATTTGTAAGGCACAGATTCAAATCACCTTCATAAATGCCCTGTGACCTATTTGCACACAACTGTACAATTAAGGGGCTGATTCATGGAATTTATTGCGCAGAAAATAGGCTACTTGCCCCCAATCTGCTCACGCAACTCTGTTTGTCGATTCACGGAACTGAATGTACAGACTTTTCCTGGAGTTCTGTGGTTTCCGTGCTGACCTGGCACGCCTGTGCGAGCCGTCAACGGCCTTGCGCGCAATTCCGAGCAGTGGTTGTGTGTGGCCTGCGCAGAGGGCTGGCAAGGGGGATGAACACCAGAAATGGGGAATAACTTGTGAAGAAGGGGGTTTTCCGAGGGACGGCCTCCAGGTGATCCCACGCACGTCCACTATTGTGCAGCAAGACACATATTCATAGAATTGATCACACAACGTCTCGGCTGGGAAATACCCATACAAGTCCTTCATAGGATGTGCCACCCAAAGGCTGGCGTAAGTACACTTGCGCATAGGATTTTCAGCGCGCAGGTGGGATCACGTTGTATTTCGTGGTGCACGTATTCAGTCGGAGTTCCGATGTAACGTAGGGGTGCGTGTATGCTGTGTCGCAGGGTTCTGGAACATTTTACGTGCATTTTCATGCACTTTTTCCGAGTTATTGCCAGTTTATGATTTTTCATACGCTTGTTGTCAGGGTGCCACATACAGTTACGGGGGACCCTGTGCATGCTCCCTGAGTCACAGGCCTGCTTAACGGGGACTCAACACACTATTTGAGGGGTGCATGTATTCGCACCTGGGGGACCGTGCAAAGGTAGCCGATCTGGCAGTTTCCTGCTTGTGTGGGCCTGTCGGGTGCGTTCCAGCCAGGATTTGCGAATACGGTTACTTTGCGCAAACAAATCCATGAATATGCATTACATGCAGAGTTTCTTAATCACGCAGGCTCACGCAGTGGCCTTTTTGGCACGCTGCCATTGCACAATTTCTGCACTCAATTCCATGAATTGGTCCCTTTAAGTATTTTGGTGTGTGTATTTAACCATAAGGGTGTCATTTCTAACATTAATGATATACCGGGAATACTTGATAGATGTCAGAGGCATTTCCTGGGTCTGGTGCCTTTGCAATATGCAAAGGATGAGACTATAACAGGTGTTGGAGAGATAGGCCCTCATTACAACTCAGGCGTTAAGGGTTAACGCCACCGTTAACCCTTAACGCCTGACTCTGATTTTAACGCCTGCTTTTAGCAGGCGTTAAAATCCATGGCGATAACCCGCCATGGTGCTAATTACGCCGCCGTAATTTACGGCGGCGTAATTAGCGCCTTCCCCACTCCCATTATGCCCTATGGGGCAAAAATGGGAATGGGGAAGGGAAAATGGGAAATGGGGATTTACCGCCCCACTCACCTTGGAATGGGGCGGTAAATCCGCCATCCACCATGGTGTAAACGTAGTTTACACCATGGTGGTAAAGTTGGTGCACTTAGCACCAAGGTTGTAATGACCGCCATAGTATAATACAGTAGGACCATAGATTGGGGACAGGAACCAATGAACAGACATAAGTAAGATAAACATTGAAGCCCATTTGCCATAATCTATTTAGGAATAATTTACATATATATGTGTAGCATTATTGGGAGAGGTAGACTAGGCAGTTCAGTTGGGGAGGTATGCATTGTATTTTATGGACGGGGCTGTAGGGAGGGAAACCATTACAGTGGAATTGTCAAGAAGAGAGAAGGAGCGGAAGCAAGATGAGGTACAAGGAGTGGGATAGAAAGGCTGTGGAGAGAAGAAGATTTCAGAATTCAAAATGGAGCATTATGAGAGATGATGTCAGCATAGTAATAGGGTGTGGGGTGCAGAAAAAGACCATGGATAGATCTGAAGACAAGAAGTAGGAATCTATCAAGAGCACAGGGTCTGTATATTGAGGTTGGAAGGGATCTGGGGAAGTAGTGGGGAGATTCCTCTAGTGAAGTTGAGGCCTTTGTTAAGGGGAGTTAAGGAATAGATTGGACGGCCACCGAATAGGCGCAATCAGTTTTTGGAACATGTGGTAGACATTAGAGGAGGTTTAGCTGAGTGGTGGATGAAGTGGGGTCGTATCTTCCTTATTTTTGAAACATTGAGCCTAACCGAGTTTTAGTGGCCCCAATGAACTGCTCCAGTCTTAGGTCACTATTGAGGAGAACCCCAAGGATGCAAGCCTTAGCTGAAGGCACGAGGAGGTCAGGTACGAAAGAGATGGGAGATGATAGGATGGGGTTAAAATTGGAGATTTGGAAGAACAATGGGCCTCATTTTAAGTTAGCCCGTCAGGTAACAACAGTGCCGGTAAGTTACCGGACTGGCTAACTACGAGGTCTGCTCACGGGTGCCTTTTTGCCCACCAGGTCTGACCTGGCGGGCGGACCGGCACCCGCGAGCAGACCATTTGGAATGCACCGGCACCATTCACGATGGGGCTCAATGGGAATGGGGATTTTATTTTCTGGCGCCCAGGAATGGACAATTACCGGGTCCACCAGGGCTGTAATGTTCAGATAATTGCCCATACCCGGGCGCCAGAAAAAAAATGACTCCGGCGGCAGCGGCTACCGCCGGAGTCATTATGAGGCCCAATGACTTCTGTGCTGGCGCAGTGGATCATCAGGCAGAGTGGAGCCATCCAGTTACGGAGAGCGGTGATGGAGCTGGAAATGCACCCAGTGATAGCAGCGTGAACGAGGCAAAGAGGTAAAACGATTGTGCAAGTGCATCCTTCGAATGCGGGAAACATGTTGTGTTACTCTGCTCAATGTGCACAAGTTGGCCTTTGAGGGGGAGGGTCAGGCAGAGAGCAGGGGAGAAACGCAAAGGCTGCCTGCTATCCACCCATTCATAACGTGCATACTGTTAACACACCGGCAGCCTTGTCGTTGCCATCTGTCCCCTTAAACAAGAAACCTTTTTGAGCAGTTATTGTGCCAATGTGCCCCAATTTACGACATTCGTATAAGATGCATAGATGTATGTAAAAGAAAATATACAAAAAGGTGTTTGCACATGCATGTTATGGGAATCTAGTGATGCACAATATACAGCATCACGCAGACATGGGCCTCATTACGAGGTGGGCGGTAAGGGATTATCAGCACCGGTAAGGGCACCGGTGGCTGTAATCCCTTACCGCCCTACTACGAGTTCCCTTTGCAGGTCCTCCCTTAACGCCTGGTTTTACCAGGCGTTAAGGACGGGACCCGCAAAGGGACTTTGGAGCTAATAACGGTACTGCAATTTGCGGTACCGTTATTAGCGCCTTCCCCATTCCCATTGAGCCCTATGGGGGCTCAAATGGGAATGGGGAAGGGCCCTGGTGAATGGGGAATTACCGCCCCGCCAACCTTGGAATGGGGCGGTAATAGCTCCATTCACCAGGGCGGAGTCAGTAAGGATTTTGAGGCAGCCATGGCGCTAATAGCGCCATGGTTACCTCCAAACTCATAATGAGGCCCATAGTGTTAAACATGTCTGTCCTCCTTATATTGGCCTTTATGTATAGCCCTTCATGACAGAGTACTCCCAGTTTAACTGTACTCTTTATGTAGACCTCGGAAAGATAAAGGACTGAGTCGGCCATTCCTGGATTCAGATTTGTCTCCACGGGTGGCACACAGCATTGTGAGTTGGACCCTGAACTCACTGAGCTTCCGCACCCAAAGTTCTATATGTCTGTGAATAGTATTCTATTTTGCTCATGTTATGCCTGCCATGATCTATGCAGGTATACTTGGTACACGTCTGTGGATCCTATACCATTCATGACGTAAACCTACGCACAGGCGTAAGCCACCCAACGTGAACATGCAAGCACAGCTTGTGTTTCTTTGTGAATGGAGCCCTTTGTCTGTAGACCCTGCAGGCAGTATAGTTTGTGAAAGGTGGAGAGATTTGTACTGCATCATATATTCTGAAAATGACCATAACAGGAAATTAAGCAGGCTTAGTTTCCAGCAAATATTGTGTTTGTCATCCCTTTGCAGCCGTGCATATATGCCCTTATTTATTCAGCCGTGTCACAACAAAGGATGCTTCTTTTTACCCATTAAGCTTACACACATGAATTATTGAGGTTGCCCTTTTGCGGGGCTCATTCTGTTGAAAGGTGGACATTCATTGCTAATAAGGTACACATGCTGCTGAAAAGAGGTAATTAGATCTTCAAAGGGAGAGAAGCATCTAAGAAAATGTGTGCAGCCTGGCTGAGAAGTTTCGATCACCCAGCCCCATTGTCCCTTCACCAGTAGGTTCTAAAAAGAGACTGGATAGAGAAATCAGATCTTCGGACACAGGCGGTTTGTAATTTCTACAGTTGATGATCTGCTAGCCCCATCAATCGTTCCAATGGTATTGACATCTTCAGTGCTATTGTGATTGGACCGCAGAGTGCCATGCTTGTCATTGATGGTACCACATTCTCTTCTGGTCTTCGTTCCTGTTAACTCTCCATACCACTGCTTTAATGTTTGTGTGTGCTCTTCCTTATCCTGGGTCTCTGGAGAAGAACTAGAGTAGATACCGCCTTCCTTCCTCTCATCGTGTGAAAGGGCAATATTCCTGGCACTGCACTGGGTGTCACCCGTTGTGCTGCATAGCTTGCATTTCGGTTTCATGAGGGCGAACAAGAGGATAGCTCATTTAATCGAGCCTTTAGTGAATCTGTTGGCCCTCTCTACCAATCCATTAGCATGGGGATGACAGAGTTCTGCCTTGATTTGTTGTGTATTATAGCATTGTATAAAAAAGTTAATTTCCTCTAATGTCAGTTGTACACCATTGTTGGTGACCATTTATTTGGGCGACCCCTCCCTCCTGAATATTTTCTTTAATGTCTCTATCACTATTCTCGTCCGTCGTGATGTCTGGTACAAGTGCTGCTTCTGTCCATTTGGACTAGTAATCCGCAAGCACTATGTCATATCAATGCTCAGGCTGCATGGCATCTAGCAGACCTAGATGATCAATCGTATTTTTTTCCAGGAATTTGCTGGAATCTCCATTGTTCGTAACAGTGCCTATTACACTAACAAATGCTTGTCATTGTTGGCACACTTGTGGTAATTTACGAGGGTCACCTCTATATCAGTGTCCTTTCCGGGCCAGCAGTGTGCTGGTCATGTTCTTACCCTAGTGCCCTCAATGAGATCCTTAATATAGGTTTTCCTTAGATCATAGGATGAAGTACTTTGTTATAGTGCAGGGGTCTGCAACCTTTAGAGGAGCAGACATGTACGTCACTGATAGACTCCGCCCCCTTACCTCCATCATACTGGAGCAGCAGTAGAAGAGCCTTATGTGTGACACCAGGCATTGTCCCAATGCTGCATCGAGTGTATGAGAGACAATATGCACTCAGATAACCGCATTGAATGTACCCTCGAACTGAAAGGGTAGTAGGAGAATCTGCACATACCACCAAGCTTTGAAGAGCTGTAAAGAAAATGTGACAGCTACAAAGTGGTATCATGAGGAAAAGACACAAGGCAGCACTGAAACGATGTACGAATACTTAAAGAATGAAGATGTAACTGAAGTAATAAGAGAAACATGTAACTGAATATGAAGAAATTATGTACACCAAAGGATTAAGTGAGAAGAGACAAAGTAAATGTATATGCACAGAAATGCAAGGTAGATGAGACACATAGAAGCTTGCTGCTGATGAAAATGTAACGTGACTAAAGTGGAGAAAAAGATAGAAGCCGGACCCGTGTTGTAACACACCTAGCTTCCTCAGAGACAGACCAGGGCTCAAAGTCAGGAGGTGCTGGAAAAACAGCTTTGTGTGAGGAATGAGGGATATCTATTGGCCTGGGATCAAGGATGCCACAATAAGGAATAATTGCAAGACACAAAGGGAGTCAAAAGAATAAGCCATGTACGTGAGACATATTTCTCTTAGATTTAGCAAAGTAGAAAACATCTGTAAGTTCCAAGTACTGGACAGTCAAGGATGCAGAAAGCTTATGTGAGGTAGAGCAACCAAGTCTCCAGAGGCCAAGAGGAGTAATGACACCCAGCCTAATTGAATTAAATAGCACTAAATAAAAGGTTCAAAAGGACTACATTGTGGTCTCCTAATTAAGCTCCAGATGAAGATAAAGGTGTACCTACACTCCCTTGAAAGTCCCAAAGCAGAGAACAGGCTGCAAGGTCAACTACAAAGAAGAAGCCTTGGTTTAGGGCCTGACCGATGAGAGATGAGAGATTAATTGGGCAAGTGAGTAGTAGTCCGACATTTTTTGTTTTGCTTAAGTGCTGCTAATTAGACGAAAGTCCAAGGTTGGGAGAGAATGCCAACCAGTCATAGGGGTCTATGGATCAAGATGCTATACAATGTTGCACAGGACAATCCACTGCTGTTATTCTGCTATACTCTTTATTAAACGTATTTGGAGGTGGTTCAAGGCGCACCTACCAGATAAAGGACATCCAGTAACATTACTAATACTTATATGGCATATAGGTACATGTGTTCCCTTAACCAATCCCTCACTTCAATAGGTTTTACAGTTTTCCACATAGGATAGTGTCATACATGAAGCATCTTAAGGTATAAATCCTTTGTATAATCAGATTGTTATTGTGAGTGCGTAGATCGCCCTACTTTATCCTTGTTTGCCAGATGGCCCTACTTTATTTGAGCTGGCAATAAAGTATTACTTTGCCATATTCTTTGAGTCTGTCCGGTTATTTGGGTCTGATATCATTATTGGTAATTCCATCAAGCACACAAGACACTCCAGGTGCTACTGCACAACCCAGTGGCTCTGCAGAGGTTTAGGACTGGCATGATCCCTCACCATTGACTGAGCTGGCTGGGGCTGATGGGAGTTGTAGTCCAAAACATCTGGAAAGCCAAAGGTTGCAGACTCCTGTTAAAGCAAATCATTGCCATATAAACTTGCCTTTTCACTTTGCCATTCAGCCCTATGGGACCAATTGGGAATGGGGAGCATCTTTTTTCCGGTGCCCGCAAATGAGCAATTACCGGGTACAGCAGGGACGTAATGACTCGGTAGTTGCCCATTTGCGGGTGCCGGAAAAAATTGTAAGTTTGGCGGCAGCCTGCTGGTTTTACCAATTTGTAATGAGGCCCATTGTCTTCTAGTGTGCCCTGTTGTTTTAATGAAGTAAATTATTGAAGTAAATTAATTTGTGGAAATTTACTTTGACATCATTATTTTGTTGGGAAGTAAATATATGTTTCTTAAGGGTTAGGGTGGTGTGGGGGTGGTATTTGTACGTATGGGAGGGATGGATGACCCCATTTAAAAAAAACGGAACAAAAATAGTTCTGTCGCAATAAATGACCAGGGATGAATTTACATCAACGTAGCAACCGCTTGTAGTAGATTCCTTTGTGGTCTTATTCCACTGGCTGAGATTGTGCATCTTAAATACTGAACCTCACTAGTCATGATGTGGCGCGTCCATCGCTTCAATTTGACTCCTGCTGCTTGTAGACGTTCCAGCACTTCTTTCATCGATTTGTCACGTGCTTGTTCATCGGCAGCATCTATCAGGATTTCATCCTGGAAATGGGATGCATTTCCCACTTTGATCTGTATCGAGACCCAATGGCACGCAGGTAAATTGAAAGGTCCCGAACGGCGTAACACAAACCCGTTGCTTCTCTAGTTGAATCTGCTGGTAGGCATGTTCGACGTGGAGAAGATGTTGGCTTCCTCCGTTATTAATATTACCTCTTTTGCAGTAGATAAGGGTTACCTGTCTGTGATCACCTCCCGATTCAAGCTGCGTAAATCGATGCACATTTTTAATGCTTTTCATGGAGACTTTCTCCAGAACCACTGGACTCAACCACTCAGACGACTCCATTGATTCCATTGCACCTTCATTCGACATCTTCTGTACTAGCTCTTCGAGTGCACATTGCCCAGCGGGGGGAACAGGGTGAACGTTATGCTTTAACCGCTACTGGCTCTATGACTGAGAAATATATATTCACTTTGACTTTTCTCCCTTTGAATTCTAAGCAGCTTTTGATGTATCCCAGCAACTGAATTCTGGTCCCTCCAAAGACTTTTGGTTGTTGCTTTGTTAACTGGAAGCTTTTGTCATTCTACCCCTGCTTTACATATGTGAATCGACCGTATGGTGAAATCTGAACTTGAGTCTTCTGTGACTCTTGTTTCATTCCCATCTACTTTGGTCATACAATGGGCCTCATTATGACTCGGGCGCCGGAAAGAAGTGCTCTCCGTTCCCATTCGAGTCCCATAGGGCTCAATGGGAATGGGGAGGCCGGATGCACCCACGCTATTCTGAATGGTGCCGGTGCATCCAACATAGTTTGCTTGCGGGGCCTTTTCTCACCGCCAGGTCAGACCTGGCAGGCGAAAAGGCATCCGCGAGCAGAACTCGTAGTTTGCCGGTCCGGTAACTACGGTACCGGCAAGCTTACCGGTACCGTAGTTACTGGACCGGCAAACGTATAATGAGGCCCGATGGGTAGTTTCCCGTGTGCGCTTTCCTGTGCTCACAATTAATCTCATGGGCATTTCGGCTTCAGACAACCAGTACTCAGTTCTGGCTTCCCACATTTCCACTGCTGTTATTTTGCTACTCCAAGCCCTGCACGCTTTAGCAAAGAGTCCTATTCTTTCATCATCTGTGCATTCTTTATCTCCGGCTGGACATGTCCTACCATTTGCTAAATGCCTGGTACTGCTGCTTTTCTGGCCCTTCACCATTGTCATTTCAGCTTCTCTTCCAATGCAATGCATGTACTTCACTAGCGAGTGTGTTTCCCGCCACTCCTTTCCTTCTCTGTGCAGTTTCTCAAGCTCACCTGACAATCTGAATCGCCTGGTCTAACATAAGCTCTTTTTCTTGCAGTTTGTATGTACAGTCAACATGTCTTCAATCATGTTCCCTGCACTGTTTACAAATTCACGTAGGGCTGTTAACTCCTGCATTCTATGGATATAATCTTCTACTGGTTCCCTACCAGTCTGGTTTCTTGCATCAAATTGTAATCTCTGCAGGACTGTGTTGTCTTTTTTCGACAAGCGTCTCGCTGTCCTCCTTATTGTCTGACTGTAGACATCAGGATCTCGGGAAGATAGCTCAGGGGCAACGCGCTCGCCTTGGAAACAAGACGACACGGAGCAACACAGGTTCGATCCCCGGGTCCGCGCTTAGAAACCTCTGGGTATTAAGCGCATTATAAATAACCTATCATATCATCTTCATTTTCCACATTCCTTGTTGGTCTCCTGGTTCAACTTTGCAAAGATTCATTGCCTTCCACGCCAATAACAGCAGCATGGCTTTGTTTCTTGAGGGTCCCCTGCTCCCCCCATTACTTCCACCTACGCAGCAAATAACGATTCCCACTGAGGCCGTGGTATGATTGACCTACCCGGTGTTGGCAAAAGGTGGTGGTGGCGGCAGTGTTGCTTCTTGCATTCCATGAGATTGTGGGTTCCTCTATGTGGGTCCTCGTGGTGTGGAGCGTCCTGCCTCATTACCAGATATGTGGTGTGCACCTCTAACGTAATCAGGCACATGACTCATTGCAGATAAGTATTGAATATCTTGATTTAAATGTTAATAAGTTCAGAACATCAATTGTGTAAATAATCTGCAGGAGCGGCACCGGAAGGGTATACCCTTTGCCTCCGCTCTGTGCATAATGTCCCCTGGCCGCATGCACCTCGCTCATGCTTCTCGGGAGCCTTCCAGTCTCATAAGACCTTGTCTCCACAATATTGAGTGAAAAAGTGAGACACTGGGTGAGGCTGCTGCTTTCATAGTGCTGCGGCTTTATCTACGAGCCTTTTCTATTGCCGCAGCTCAGTTGTGCAGTAAGCTTCCTGTGACAATGAGAAATATTCCTAACCATCTGGCTTTTAGGAAAGCCCTTAAAACACATCTATTCTGATTGCAGGTGTGGATGGCCTTGTGGCTCCTACTTCTTGGTTCTCCCTCCTTCTCCCCAGCGCCATGATTCCTTCGGGCAGCCGTGCGCTATATAAGAACTCTCAACATAACATAACATTGTGCGATTGGACTTGATATGTGCCTTCCTCTCTGTCCTCTGAGTCACTCATTTCCTAAAGTCAGACATATTTACTGACTGGCCCAAAATCATCCTTATCACTCACCTTCAGCTAGTACTAGTTACTAAGGGTGGGTCAAATGTCTCAATCACACTGCGTGGCAAAATCTGATCTACCTATTTTGCCTCTGGAGCGGAATTGGCTGTTTGGGGATTTTTCTTGTTCAACATTTAAGGTTGTTTTTATTTTGTTTTAAAAAAGCTACATTTTGAGAGTTTTAGCCTCAAAATATATATTTATTTGCACCTCCGGCAAACACAAAAATGTAACATTGTAGGGTAAAAAAACATTTCCACACAACGCACCTCCCGGTAATGGCAGTGGCAAAAAGGTGGAAATCCTCTCAGGCGGCAAAATGGAAGTGCTGGTGAATTCCGCTGCATTCCGTTTTGCCGCTGGTCATTTTGCACACCCCTACTACCAGAATCACCAGAGCTTTGCACGATAGGAGGTGTACACGCACATCTCAGTCCCAGGATGCAATGGGATGCTGTATTAAAGTGTGCCTAAAGGCCTGGGTCAAGTTGTAAACTGTTGCATAAAGCATGCGGAGCTGGTTTGCATCTCTGTCCGGCTTGGTTCAGTTCCTCCCTTTTCCACATTTAGCCACAATATGATTGCAATTCCTGGATATTTGCATCACAAGGCATTCCTGTTTGATTTGCCTGTTCATTGAGTGAGACCATTCCCCAGAGAGGTTGATGATTGGTCTGGATGAAGCAGCAAGGTTTGATCAAAGGGAAACCGCTCACTGACTCGCCAAGGGGGAGCTATAGCCCCGGGTCTTTTGATTTTAGCCCTGTGAAATCAAAAAGAAGATATCGAGGCTGAGTACCCCAAAAGGAAATACACCAAACGCGGGTTACAAAGAAAGATACAGAGATCTTTATTCTATACTGAACAGTTTCAAAGGACAAATTAACAGATAGCTATCAGGCCCTCAGTACAACACAGTGAACTCCAGCCCTGTTCGGTGTGCTCAGTGAGTGGGACTGTACATCAGAATAGTCGCACCTTTTATACAGTCCAAAACATGATGTCCAGTCCACCTATAAGTTAATACATCACGGATCTAGGGTTCATGCCGAGTTCATACATCTATACATTTAGAGTTTACCATAAATACATTCACCAACAAGTCACAATGGCAACAGCATGTCTTTGGATTTCTCGTTAAGCCTTCTCTTTAAACATCTTTATACAATGCAGTCAAACAAGTATTCACATTTCAGTATTTGAATATATTATGTTTAACATGTGCTTGCGGATTAGCTTCGTTGGCACAGGTAATCCTCTATACACAGGTCAACGAAGGACAAGGTCTCAGTTCATGACCTCAACAAGTGGCCTGCAGGCAAGTTACATATTAGCTTGTACACAGAGGTCAAGACGGCCATGTTACATTCGGAATGACACTGTCCACTATTTTGGACCACAGGGTGACTTTAGAGGGAGAATCTAAAATGGCGGATGAACCTAAAATGGCAGCTTACTCAGATCTAAGGTCAAGACCTTGCAACGCGGATTTCTTCGCATGCGGCTTGGCTTAGGCCAATATACATATATACAGTATAGGAGGCATGATATGATTTCCCGTTCGACAGCCCTGGATAGAAGCTCAGGGGCTACAACCAAAAGACTAGCTAGCCTCGAGTCCCAACAGTCCGGACTTTGGCGTAGCCCCAGATCTTTTCCAGACCTAGCAACTGACCTTCTTCCTAATTCCCTCCCCTTTCAACCTCCACTTCTCCCACACCTGTCCCCACTCAGGCCATCCCCTTTACCTGTATTGTTCTTTTTTTTTCTCCCTTGTTCTTTCTGTAGCTCAAGGCTACTCTTGTGGGCAACACTAGACATGCCCACACTCCCCCCTTTTGGGGGGCTAGTCTGAGGCCGATGGGGAGGTGGTTCCACAGTCTTGGGGCGTAGGCGGAGAAGGCTTGTTTTCTGGTACTTTCCCTTTGCAGCGGTATATTTCAAGCCTGCACATGTCCTGGCTTCTAGTGGTGCCCTGTCCACTGGAAATGCAAAGTTTCTTCTTGAGGTAGCTGAGTGACTTGAGGGCGACTGCCGTATAGAGGTAGCAGACTTGAAGGTCATTTGTGCATGCAGTGGGAGCCAGTGAAGGTCGATGAGGGCGGGCTGATGTGATTATATATCTGCGTAGACCCTTGATGAGGCGTGCAGCCGTGTGTAGGACACTACACAGGAGCACAAGGGAGAATGATGGACCTTCGAGGAGTGCATTGCCCCCATCCAGGTGGGATAGGACCAGTGCTTGAACAGTGGATCTAAAGCTGTCCAGAGGGAGGAAGGGCTTGACTTTTTCGCAGGAGGCATTTATGACAAAGCAATACATTTCCCCGCAAAGTATTTTTCATGAGGGACACTGTGTGACCTCCGCCTTTATTTTTTATTAACCCACGTGGGACAAGCCTGTTAACCATCTGCCTCTCTCCCTTCCTCTCGTGTCCTATCGCCATTCTATCCGCTCTGCCTTCACCTGCCACCACATGAGTCCACCGTGCTCCCCCAACATACCATTGTAAATGCAGAAACATGACTTGTGGAAACTCAGACACATAAAGATGACCTGCAGCAACTCATGATGCGGCAAGATGACCCTGCCCCATGAGTAGTCCCTTAAAGCAATGTCATATATGCTCTTCAGCAATTGCATGCATCCTGTGGACAACATCCTGATCTTTGCTGGTGTGGTTTACACCATCTTTACTGATGAGACTCACTCTGCATTGGCATCACAGAATGCGGCTCACCCTAGCTAAACCATATGGGCCTCATTACACGGACGGCGGTAAGGGTTAACGGTCACCGTTAATGGCAACGGTGACCGTTAACCCTTACCGCCGTACTACGAGGTCCCTTTGCGGGTTGGAGGATTTAACGCCTGCTTCTTGCAGGCGTTAAAATCCAACCCGCTAAGGGACCTCGGAGCTAATTACGGCACCGCAAAATTGCGGTGCCGTAATTAACGCCTTCCCCATTTCCATAGAGCCCTATGGGGCAGAAATGGGAATGGGGAAGGGCAATGGCGGAAAGGGGATTTACCGCCCCTCCAACCTTGGAATGGGGCGGTAAATCCCCTTTCCGCCAAGGCGGTGCCAGTATTTTACCGGCATGAGCCATGGCGCTAATAGCGCCATGGCTCACCGCCTACCGTGTAATGAGGCCCTATGAGTTTCATCCTGTGGCAAATCCAAATCTGGATGAATGCCAGCATGCTGTCCCTGAATATGTCTAAACCTAAACTCCTCAAATTAGGATCACCTAGAGCTATTCATTCCAAAATCCGATCATCTGAAACCACATTTTCAAAGCTGCAAAGGTTAAAGGTATCCAGTGATTTTACAGAGGATTTTTTTATTCGAGGCATTTTTTACCGAAAACATTTTACCAAAAAAAATTGATTTAAAAAAAATATATGTTTATGTATATTGGGGTTAAGGGATTAAAACAGGTGGGGAGAGGTTAGGGGGGTTAAATACATGGGGAAACGGGGGTCTTGGGAGGGTGAGCCCCCCAAAATAAAAATTTTAAAAAGAATTCAGCATGTTTTGGTAAAAATGTGTATGTTAAAAATGTGTCGAATAAAAAATCTTCCGTAAAATCACATTGAACCTGTTAGGGCCTGATTCATGGAAAAGAGTGCATTAATCCCATAAGTGCCATGCACTAATATCGAGACTGTGCGAGTCTGCGCGCAGAATAGGTGACCTGCGTATTCATGGAATTTTCTACGCAAAGTAACTGCATACACAAGTCACGGCTAGAACACTCCCAACACGCCCCCACGCAAAGCAAAAATAGACAGAACAGCTACCTTTGCGTGCACTCCCGGGTGCAAATACATGAACCCTTCAAATAGTGTGTGGGGTCCCCCGCAAGTGGGCCTGCACCTCGGGGACTCTACGCAGGGTTTCCCCGTAAATCCAACCGACACTCCGAGGACATGCATACAGTTGTAGACAAAGCATTTATTTTCCCAGTCAAACTGCGTGCAAACCGCGTAAACACTCACTGCACCCTGCTAAACTGTGTACGTGCACCCCCAAGTACGATCGGAACCCTGTCTGTGTGCACGCACCGCTAAATCCGACTTGCAAACTCACCTACAGAGTTGTGATTCCTTCATGCAAGTCCTTACGGCTGCTTCAGGGTGGCAGAGATTTTGAGGGAACTGCATGGGCATTTTGCAGGTGAGAAGTTGCGCGTTCACATCCATGAACGCACAATGTCGTGCGCCTTTGTGGGCATGCTGTGGACTTCCTGCGGTCTGTCCCTCGTAACGCCCACTTTCTGGCTTGTTCTTCCCCATTTTGTGTCTTCTGCCCCCTTTTGCGGCCCCTGCTGAAAACTAAAGTGGACTCCTGCATAAATATACACAATGATATTGTTACACGTTGCAGGAAGAAGTGGTGGATTGAAGGGGGGGCTAGAATAATCTCAAACATCCATCACTGAAATCATACAATCACTTCCCAAGAGAGAGAGATGGTTATTCAAACAAAGGTTATTTTCCTCAAAGCCCCTGTGGACATGCCTACGATTACACATCAATCTCTACCCACAAGCATATAAAAGTTATAATTTGCATTTATATAGCGCTACGAACCCTCAGGTGAGTGCTCATGAAAGGCTGAGTTTGTTCCTGCCGGGATTCGAACCTGCGTCAACAGGCTCTCTCAAAGCGAGCGTTCTCGCTGTGCTATTTGACCAGATCAGATTCGTATCTTCATCCAGCAAGAACGTGCTTCCCCCGCAATATGGGAGGACGATCCTCCCAACCCCATTTGTGTTGTGACATCGTCAATCTCTATCAGTCTAGGAATAACAACATCAAGACTTATCTAAGGCTTGCCCCCTCCTGTAGGTTTGCCCACTTGCCTGGCATTGTGAGGCATCGCCACGTCGTGGTACATCACATGTTATACGCAAACATACAACTATATATAAGATAAGATAACGAGGAGCTGATCAGTGTGCTATGCAAAAGGACAAATAAAATACATATGTGACAAAAGCTAAAAGGATGTGTGATGTGTGAATCGCAGAGACACAGATTCGGGTTCCCAGTGGGAATTGGGAGCGTTTTTGACTTGGTGCAAATGAAGTGGAGGCATGGAGGCATGCCACCTTCACTTGCTTGCATCTGTGTGAATTGTGCCCTGAGTATTTGCCCATTCTTCAGTAGACTACTTCTTATCAATGCAAGAAGGATGCCAACGCAAGGTGCTTCTTAGGGAGGTCTCAGTGTCTGCAGATTACTCTCAGAAAATCAGCAGACTCATGCTTTGTTGTAGTCAGCAGACCCCGAAATAACGCAAGCCTGCATAGTGCAAGTGCAGAGCTAAATCGGTGTATTTGGAAAATGCACGCAGAATTCAGCTCAAGGTATGGTGTGCGGCTAAGTAGCCGGGGTAGGTCCAGGCAACTTCCCAAGCTGCTTTCAAGAAGCAGCCGACTGACCCTCAATGAGGTTGAGCCATATTGGGTTTTAGCAGTCATCCTGTGCAGAGGAATGTGACCGCGCCATCACCCACTGGTGATGGAATGTTTGTTCACTTTCTTTGGTGGAACCAGGATATGCATATGGTAATTGCTCCTTCTTTAATGCCACATATGAGCTAACATGCCAATGAATATAAAACTGCCTAAAGAACAGCTAAAGGATGATATGAATTCCAATATTTACATCCAACACTATTTGGCTGGACAACTAAGCACATAACACAATGTATACGTGCAAAAGGAATGCAAACATCAAGTGGTGACATCATGTCAGTGAATAGCACATGCCTTCTCAGCTTCAGTGGACATCCCAAGTGTCCAACAGGTAATCAAGCAGCAGAGAACAGAAACATGTATTACTATTTAGTACCCGGCGAGGGGGGGTGGTGGCCTCCCAACCAATGGGGAGGCTCGGTATGGAGTCTTTACCACACACGGAAAGACCCCACTCAGAGCCTCCTCAGAGTGGGAGGCCACCATATTCCCTCACCGGGATTAAGGTAAGTGCACTCCCGTGTGACCCTGTGCACACGTGTCCCCTTCCCCTCCACCCCTCTTTTTCACATATTCAGACTCCACCTCCCCCAACCCCATTTATCTTGCGCTGCCATGTCCATCACGGGCGCCAGGAATAGTAGTCTTCACGGCACATCTCTGCCTTGTGAAAATGGCCGCCATGGAAAGGTAGAAGGGACTACGAGTAGTTCCCTACTTCTCGATACATGGCGGTCATATTTTTTTGTAGTTTTTTTCTCAAGTCGAGAAATGGTTTACATGTCGTTTCTCAACTCGAGAAAAATATACTATTAGTAGCTCGGTACAACGTGCTGGGGTACTAGTATCAATAGAACCATTGTAGGGGTGGGGGGGCCTTACTGGTCTGGTAAGGCCCCAGGGTTTACGTTAAAGCACTTGCTTCACTCCGGCTTGTAATTGACACCCCAGGGAATTAACAGACCCTTAATGCCCACCTCCTGGGGTTCTATTGCTTAACTAACCAATGCTGCATTAGTTGTAAAGGAGAGAGAGGTATAATATGTGATAGCCTGTATCTGTATAAAAGCCTGGAAATAATGTTCTTATTTCAGGCAAGTTGTGACATCACGATTGATGTGAAATAAGAAATTGACATCACAACTGCTATGTAATCAGTTATTATGCCACTGTTGTAATGTCACAATGCATCCTGCTTGAGCCAGCAGAGATTTTCAGCTGTCACTGCAGCACTTAATTAAAGAAGTGAATAGCTTTTAAAAATAATTTCTTTAAAGAAGTTATCTGTGACACATTGCAGCCGGTAATTGACAAGGAACGGTTTATGGTATAATGTTTAATTTGTGTACTGCTCATGTGAGCAAGAATAGTTAATTACAAGGACTAAACGACCTCCTGCCATACCTATAAAGGGTATTGCAAGTCTCCTTGGTGCTCCATGGCCTTATAAAGGAACTCTGCTTTAATCCCCATTCCTTTATTTGGTCACAAAACTTCTCGGGGACTTGCAATATCCTTACAATGTACTGAAACGGGTTTATTTTGGCTTACTGCACAAAAACCCAGACTCATTTAAAAGTGGAAAAGGTTGCTTTAATGTGACAGGCCAAAGCTTACAATCAAAACGCTTAACTGGCTCCATGGCCTAACAAACTAAAGAGATATTTGAACAATCAAATAAATAACATAAACATTTTCATTTTCATTTTCCCCCAACAATTAAATAATTAAATAACCAATTTCCTCCCTAATGATCCCTTGGATCCTACCGTCTCCTTGCCCCTTTTCCAGGCGTCCCGCTTTCTCCCAGGGGCCATGCCCCTCCAGGCTCAATACCTGCTCCCCCGGGGGTGACCTGCTTGTGCAAACAGCGCCACCCTCTCCTTTCCCGTGTCATTCCCCCATTGTGCTTCCCTCCCCCCACATCAAAAGGGGCTATGCCCCCGGCGCCCCGACCCACTTCAACCCCTTTTAAACTCCCCTCTACACCAAACTCCCCCTTCCTATGACCTGCATCCAGCCTGACCTGCCACATCAGCAACATATATTACACACAAACTATCACAGTGCCCTGACCTGTCACACAAAACTACCAAACCCTACCCTCATAACAGACCCCAAAAAACCATAAACTCCCCATGACATCTAGAAAACCCCCTGCATAATCCCATGAACAATAGACCCCCCCTATTCCAAAACTGACATTACCCTAAAACCAAAATGAAGGGGTGGGAGGGCGGGACAATCACCAAGTCCTAACCGTCGCCTGCCTCCCGAACCTTCCCTGAGCCCTTAAGTACCCCCCAGGGAGGCGCTCTGCACCCCCACGGCCACTCACTGGCCGTGTGCAGCGCCAAAAACTCCCCGGGGGGAAACGCTTCGCGTTCCCCCCGGGGCCCCCTTATCCCATTAACAATGAATGAAATGATGAATTTATGTATGAATGATTGCACAGTACCCCACTGAGTAACAAACGTGGTATAAGTGCTTTGTGGTATGTGAAGGTTGAAGAAAAAGTCCCTTTTACATACTTTTTAGAAAGTCAAGTTGGCTGGGCGTGTTGTGTTTTTTAAAAGGGAATAGGTTTCATAATCCTGGTCCTTGGACTCAGTATTGTTCATCTCCCTTGGGGCTGCAAATGGCTCTGTTACCTAGTTTCTGCCACATGCGGGTGAGAGCCTTGCCACTGAGCTATACCACCCATGCCTTGAAGGTGACCGAGACCATGGCAGGAAGGCACTCCAGACATTTAAAGGTGAGAACGATGGAATCCAAGGGTTTCCTTCTGTGTGCTAGTCTTTCTGCCACTCAATGAAGCACTCTGTGACCAAAGAGTTGGTGGTTATTGCTCTACCTGTTTCCGACATATTTCCAGGTTTGATGTAAAATTCCATGTGTCTGATCATACTTGAACTTTAGCAGTCCCCTCCTCCCCACAGCCTTCCGTTATGCCCAATCTTCATGCCATGCCCCCTCCACTGGAGAAAACTACCCCTCACATTCAAAGTCAGCCTAACTGTAGATCTCTTCAAACCTCGGCTTAGACTTCACTGACTTGTTAAAGAAGGGGCACAGCCTGGTCTCTACCCCATCCTTCATACCTGACTGCACCGCTCCCTGCAGTGGCTCTTAATAATGCAACTTTGCATATTTATGTAGAATGTATCTTTAGTTTGAAGCATGTGCCCGGTTAGGTTGATGTGACCTTTGCAAGTCACCTGTTTTCTTATATATATTTTGTTCTATTTGTTTTGTTTTGTCCCTGGTATATGTCCCACTCTCTTACACCCTCATAAAATAGCTCACCACTTCTTCTCATCTTCGTAGTTGTATTTGCATTTCTTTATTTGTATAGCGTGCCTGGCCCAAAGGCATTCGTGCTAATGAACAGGCACCATTCGTGGGAATACCTCGGCCATCTGTAAATGTGTTATCCTAAGTGATTTCTGATCAAAATTGACATCTCTGTCAAGCAGATACAAATACACATACAAATACTTGTGTAAATAAATTGGTCCACATGTGCCCATTACACTATATCAAATGGAAAAAATGAAATGCTTCCAAAAATGATAAACTTTTTTTTTCTTTTGGACTTCCTTTTACACCACACATCCCCAACATTTAAAGTCACTTTACAAATCAAACACAACACTTAAAACTTCCAAGTGCAACTAATGTGTGTTCACGAGTAACTGATAACTGTTACCTTTTGTGAACGCACGCTAAGTAGCACTTTTGGGGGTGTTGTTTCCCTGTTTTCTATTCATATTCGACCTTACACCCCAGAATTTCCGAGACATGACACTGGGAACATCCACATTTTCTGGCCTACGACTTCAGCCAGTGGTGTAGAGCTACACACATGTGCTTTACCTTGCACCAAATGTACACCACTGCCTTTATAACAAAAACCTTGCACCAGTGCTGGTCCATTTTCTTCGGTTTTAGCACAACGGCATAAATTGCCCCAGAACAAACATGCATTAAAATAATTTGTTGCACTAGGTTAATGTTTGCTGCAGTGTCATTTGGTTAATAGGTTATTTATAACACGCTGAATAGCCAGAGATTTCTAAGCGCGGACCCGGGGATTGAACATGTGTTGCTCTGTGCCATCTTGCTTCCAAGGCGAGAACGTAACCCCTGAGCTATCAATACCATGAACATTTCATTTGCACCAGTGCATAGTTTCTATAATACAGCCCCAGTCTGTTAGAGATACATTTCTGTGGTAAATCATAAGTGCCTTCATGAATATGTAAGATAGCACAGCGAGTCGAGCGCTTGCTTGGACATTTGTGCAGAGCCGGCCGATCCGGACAGCGCCAAACTCTGCCTTTCATCTTTCCGAAGTTGATAAATGAGCACCACACAATAAGCAGCGTTCAGATGCCTGAGGGTTCGTAGCGCTATAAAAGTGTGAATTATTATGTCTCAGTCACATTACATATTTTACCTACTAACATTACTGTTCACTCTTGGAAAAGCTTTTGTTAAGTAGCCCCAATGCATTACAATCTCTTTCAAAGTGAGCCGGGCACTTAAGCCCTGTATCAATTTACAAACGTTGCCTATGTAAGGTAGAACATTCAGTTGCTCTGAATGTGAAGCACTTGTGCAAACAAACATCAAACATCATGCATGCAGGCTTTGTATTTAATTGGAATTTCCCAAAACCTCATCTTTCTTCTTAGCGCACATGCGTCACTGCGAACGAACACGGTTTGCATACCAGTCAGACTACACAATCGAAACATCAAATAATATGGTTAAAGGCACACTTGGAAAAAGATATGCTATTGCACCAGGAGCTGGTTTAAAGCTGCAGCTAAGCCATTACCATTGTGAAGATGGCTAGAAATAACATTGGCATCCCAATAAAAGCACAAAATAGTTCAAAGCGGTTTGGGAGATGGGTATTTTCAGCAGGGAGGGGTGTGTAGAGGCTAGGAATTGTCAAAGAACCGTGCAAGACTGTGAGTGTTCAATGGATGGGTCAAAAGTCAAGCAACAACACAGGCTTTGTGTCCCTCGTCACATCCCATCTCGTTCCTATCCCCACGTGCTATTCCAATAGTTCCAACTTTTAGAAAGCGCTTACAGCACCATCTTACAGGCAAAACTAAAAATGAGTAATCACAAGCATGTTGTAATGTATTTCCCATGCTTTTCTAAACCTATAATTTACACCTAAATGATTGCCTAACAGAGGCCTGATTCATGGAATTCTTTGCACGATTCAAGGTGACTGCACTGCTGAAAAGTGACTTTGAGCTGCCGACACAAACCCTGATTCATGGAACTGTGCAAAGTGTATTTTTGCAGGGCAACCGCAGTTCAAAGTTCATGTTGTGCTGCAAAAATGTTGCTGCGCTGACTTTGCACTGCGAAAATACACTTTGCACAGTTCCATGAATCAGGGTTTGTGTCGGCAGTGCAAAGTTACTTTTCAGCAGTGCAAAGTCACTTTGAACCGAGCAAAAAATTCCATGAATCAGGTCCTAAGTGTTTGGTGAAACTCTGATATGGATGCGCCATTTGGGGTGGCTTTTCAAATGTAGAGGGTAATACTTGCCCTTGGGCAACGTTTTTGTAAATTGGCCCTGGGTCTGCTCTCATAGTGAAGTACCCACAGTCCTTTTTAATTCATTGGATTTCCTGTTGCAACGACCAACTGACCTTTGAGTAAATGGGCCTTACTCATTGAATTTGTAGCATCGTGCGAAGTCACTTTGCACTTGTGCACTGCCAGCAAACACCCCGATTCACAGAGCGATGGAATGTGTATTCTTGCAGTAAAAAGTGAATTTGCACCAGTGCAAAGTCACTTCACAGTCACTGTGCACTGCAGAAATAAACTTTGCACCGCTCTGTGAATCAGAGTGTTTGTTGTCAGTGCAAAATTCCATGAACCAGGTATTTTGGAGCACATTTGTGCCTAGTTTTAGGCACTATATAAATACATTTACAAAGCAAGTGTGATATGTAGGGGGGGTGACAGTCTGTTTATAAGCACAATGTGGCATCCCGTAACAATGAAACTTCAATCAAGAATCCCCAGAAAGATATTATTACATCTTCTAATAGGTGGCAGCACAGTGATAACCTGTGCCTACTAGGCGGTCATTACACCAATGCGCTCCTTCCACAACCGACACAGTTCATCCCCGTCTCACCACAAACACAGCCTCCACCACCCCAAAACCTGCTCACCCTCTCACTCCACAAGCTTAGCACTCACCCCCTGTCTCCACAACAACATGGCCGCCCACCCCATCTCGCCTCCCCCTCGCTCTTCCACAGCTCCGAATCTCAGGAGCAACAACCAAAAGGTTAGCTAGCCCCCAGTCCCGACAGTTCCGGCATTAGTGTAGCCCCGGGTCTTTTCCAGACCTGGCAACACCCCTGTCCGTGGCAAATGGCCTAGAAGGAGCACTGTTTCTTCTTCTCCGCCAGGGACAGGACATGATGTCCTTGTACAGCGCACACCGTGTCCTGTGCATTACCGGATCAGACCTCAAGGTGGGAGGAAGGAAATGCGTAAGACAAGCACGCTGCCCTTGGCAGGACGCGCGCCTCACTGAGCACCACCGCATAGTGGGAAAGGATATTCTGCGTAAGTACCTAGCATGGCTTCTTTCTCTGGGCCAATAATGCATGTTCCAGTGTGGTGTTCCCTCAGGGACTTGAATGAGGGCACTTTAGAATACTTAGGAGTGACAATCGCCACGGGGAGTCCTCATGTATTATGTTTAGGATTATTGGACCAAATGCAACACACACGTGTGCAGTGGGAAAAGAGACACCTTGCGCAGTGGTTGAACCAGCCTCATTGCAGAGTGCCATTGTCTCACAGACTCGTTGAGACAGACTTGGTGGCATCTATGAACGTTTGGTGCAAAAGCACCACCACGAATATCCCACTGCCCAGTGCCACCTGTGTGTTTGCGCTAATCAGAAGCTTACGGCCAAGGGAATGCAAACAGAATGTCTATTGTTCTTGCTGCAATGACACGTTCCTGCTGCCATGTTCTGCCATTGGTGCCTGGTTATTTCTCCCAATCCTTCTAATGATTCGATGCCTCTCAGTGCACTTCTTTCCTCTTAACGCCATCAATGCCCTCATCCTTGTGATGCCTCGTTATGACTTCTGGACCTTGAGCCTGCCATGCTGTACCTTTCAGTGGCTCCTACTGCCTTTTAAACTCTTGTATACCTTTCTGGTGCCTCTGACTCATTGCATGCCTGTTTTCACCTCCAATGCATGCTTTTGTACCTTCCACGCCATGAAAGGGCCTCCATACCATTACCACCCCCATCTGTTAATGCCTGCTATGCCTTTAATACCGTTAATGCCCTTAATGCACCCTTTGGCTTGTTAATGCCTGCCATGCCATTGAATGGAAACGTGTTATGCCTTAAACGTACTTTTAAAGCATGGTCCGTGTCTTTTAACACCATCCGTGCCTTTAATCATTCAGTTGCCTTCTTAAGCCTGCCATATATTTTAATACATACCTTGTGCCTTTTACGCCTTCTGTGAAATGTCAGTGCACCGTGTATGCATTTGCATGCCTTCAATCCCTTCTAATGCACCTGCATGGCTTTTATGCCCTACAGGCTGTTTAATGCACCTGTATCGCCCATTTATACTCTCCTTGCTTCTAAAACACCCTTGATGATTTTAATGCACCCCTTCTGCCTCCTGTGATGTCCATCTTCCATGCCTTCTATAAGTGTGTTCACTATGTAATATTATGCATTAGCACCCTGATGGGGGAGCCAGCCAATCAAGTGGCTAGGAACGTGGGCTGAAACCGGCAATCTCAGCCTGCACTCCAAGCTACCTGATAGCCGCCTTCCCCGAACGCCCATTTCCCCTCAGCGACCCCTTTTTGAAACATCACTCTCCCATTTACCTTACTTTCGGCAACGGCTCCACTGGCAGCTTCCTTCATTTTCTCCTGCATGTGGCTGCCATGGAACTAGAAGGTGGGGCTTCGTATGGAACCCCGCCTTCGCTTTCCCTGGTCGGCCATCTTTGAACAGTCTTTTCATTCTGTGAACGGGACACCGCGAGGCACCCCATTCTCGGAACGGAAATACCGTCAATTAGCCCCATCCCAGTCCATGGGACGGATACTAATGGTGTTAAGCTTCGCTCGGGCCTTTAACTTGGGCCTCCGGACCGTTACCACCTGTTCCAGCTCTTGGAATGGTTGTTTAACACCACATTATTATGCCATGTACGATTACGCTGCACCAAAGCGCAAACCCAGAGCACACCGTTTTTAGTTCATTGACCAGTGCCCGATTCTAAGTGGCCACTGACACCTATTAGACACTCTGACCGCCGCACCACCATGCTTGACGCGGGCCACAACACTATGCAGCCGGACATGCCTCATGCACTAGCAACTGGCACAGCCAACCACACACCACATCCCGACCACGTACATTGCAACTTCAACATTACTATTCTAACAGGTACTAGGTGAGGCTACACAACTGCACTTCCCCGATTCCTTATGCCATTCTGCATACAAGGTTATGAACAGGCCCTGATGTAATGTATGACTCTCCAAAATGTTTCCCTTTCTGCGATGACTTAAGCAATGGCAAACCTACAGAAACCCATAACCTTGCAAGCTGGCACTTCCATGAGTACTACAAGGTCAAACCAGTGGCCAAGGATCGCTCTGTAAATGCCAACTGACATGACTGATACGTCATATATTTCTCCTTCTTGCTTGTGGATATCTTACAAATCTGACTTGATTTTTAATTTGGTTGACCACCAGGTTCGTCCCTTCTGGCCAGCCCCTCACAGCATATGAAATCAGCTTCTGATACCGCCGTAGTGGGTATAACTGTGAACCTCAGAGTACCCACCAGCATCAGTTTACCCTCTGCCGCGTTTCTCTTCTCCAACATCCGTAATCCCATGATAGAGATTCTGAAGTCCCCCAGAAGCTGCCTTTGAAAAGGGAAGGGGGCTGGGGGGGTCAGTACTAGAATCAAGTGGAGGTCATGGTCTAGGTAAAAGTCACAGCATCTGTGTATATGTATCAATGCCAACCGGGTACTGCATATATCCGACACTGGGCACAGGCCTGTGTGGCAGAGTGCTGCTGCACTCCCCACCTGTTGCTGTAATATCATATTAACATTGCAATTCCTTTGCAGGATCGCCCGTGGACTCCGCACACTGAACACACCCTAACAGTATGAGTAACCTTTGACTACTCGTGATTGAGAGATAGTAAGTCGGGAGGTATATAGTAAGTCAGAAGTATGATATGATACGTTATTTATAACGTGCTTAATACCCAGAGGTTTCTAAGTGCGGACCCGGGTATCGAACCTGTGGCGCTCCGTGTCAGCACTCTGAGCTATCGTCCCGGGGCAAGTAAGTCAAGAGTAACTCTTACTACATTTGGTACCTGTTCGGGAGCAGATTCCAGTAGGAAAAATACACAGGAGATGAGCAGATACAAGAAAAAAGATACTCTAGTGTATGATGCACGCAATGTTGGGTTGCACTGCTGTTCCTCAATATGAGTGTGGGAGACTATTGCAGAAATTAGAGTTCTATGCCCTCTCTTATCGTTTTCTCTCTGCATAGAACAGAACTATGCATGATTTTCACTTGCCCGCTGAGCATGGTCTTCGAATTATTTAGAAGAATAGGCTTTCCTAAGAAATTGGTTTCAATCATTGGTTGCATAAGTCAATTGATTATTTTACTGCTTAGCCATATTTTCCACAGGCTTCGTTTTCGAAACATTCCGCTAATAAAGCCGATTCTCTCTTTCTCTTCCAACAGGTGAACTTCTGCATTTGCCACCCTATCTCCGAATGGACTTTTTACTAAACCGAGGAAATTCAGGCACAAGCAGGGACGCGGGGCAGGCCTGCTTAGAGCCGCAGAAAAGTCGAACCATGAAGCGCCCCACAGTGCTGGAACCAATCCCCATGGAGAACCCCTCCGCACGGGAGGTACAGTCGTGGCAGCCCAGTGCGACGGGGGCGACGGCGGCTGCAGCAGTACCGCCGCGAGAAGGGGCGGAGCTAGGACAGGCCGCTAAAATGAGCAGCTCCCAAGAATCCCTACTGGACTCCCGGGGTCATTTGAAAGGGAACAACCCGTACGCAAAATCCTACACCCTTGTATAACGAAGAGAGCATGGCCGGACAGTGGCTGTAAATACTTACAAAATAAAAAATAAAATCCAAATCAAAGCTACCTTTTTTACTGAATTTCAATATTTATAAAGAAAAAAGAAGATTGCCAAAATATATTAAAAAAAGAGAAATTTACGAACAGCGAAAAGACTCCAGCTTTTATTTATTTATTTATTTTTATTCTTTTTTTTCTTTTTTGTGTTACCGCGGGAATAAAGAGTACAAGAGCTTTATCTGATAAGACATCGATTTTATATTTTTGGCAAGGGGAGGGCAGAAGGATGCTCCAGTTTTTGACCTTCACCTGCATTTGCTGTTTTTATGGAATTTCTACAGAGCTTTTTGGGGACTCGGTACAGACAGTCTGAAAGAACAATTCATCACACCAGGTCAAAGACAAAAGAGAAAATACAAAAATACAAAAAAAAATAATTCACCGTAATTGTGGAACTAACTGGAACACTGATTCAAGGAAGAAGTATTTTGTCAATTTTTCACAGAGTTTTTATTTGTTTAATTAGAGAATGGGATCTTCAATCAATTGTTTATTTTTTTCTTATTTCATACTGTCGTTAATTAGTTTGAGTGCTGTTGGTGGAGGGGATAGATATTTCGTTCTTTAGTTCCTTTAATGAAACACTTTGCATTTTGTTCAATGAGAAATAAAAGGGTCTTCTGCCTTTCCTTGCTTTGCCTGTTCCCTGTCTATTCTATGAAGTCCATTTCATTCTATGTTATTTCATTTATTTTAATGGACATACACCTGTGTGCTTTACACATATTTAGCCCACTCTTTTAGTGGATGCTGAAAACGTCTTCCTCCTTCTAGAAAAGGGGTGAAGATTTATAAGGGAGGTTATGTCTATGTAGAAGATGTTCATATTAAATTTTCCAAGTTTAATACTTTTCTGATTTGTAATGTTCAATGGTTTTGTTTAGTACAAAAACTAAACATATATTGAAAAGCTTTTGTTTTTTTTTTCTCGTATGTGAAGCAAATTGACTGATGTTTAAAAGTATCATTGTTTTTGCAAAGAAATGTATGCTATTCTATATTACGGAACTCATCACTGAAGCTTAGAGGGATCTATGGAAAGGTTAGTGGTTCTATACTATTTGTACAAAATATGTGACACCCTACATGGAATATTATCTGATCTTTCTTTTTCAGACCATTAGATCAGTACATTCATATCAAAATTGATTTGAATGTCACCTATAGATTTTGGCATATTCAGGTTATTGGGCAAAGACAACCCTTTTCACTTGCCAAATTAAGGGGCCAGTAAGACAGACATCAAAGTAACTTGGCAACCATAGTCCAATTTTCTACTTCATATTGCAAAGGTGAACGCTTTTTTCTGAGCCTGCAATAAGATTGAGATACTATTTTACAGCTTAAGACCAAAAAATATAGACATGAACACAAAGACATTTGATATGACGCCCCTTAATATCTCCACTGCTCCACCCCTCACTCTAAAGACTTAGCAGGGACCAGGATGACACTGGTAAGCCAAATCTACGTGAGTAAATTCTCCTTAGCAGGTTAAAGTGGGCTTCTAAATGAAGAGATCATGTAGACGTTGGTAAACCTGGCGCAAGTCAGATTTTAAGAACAGTCATGGCTAATGCCAATTTTGGAGGTTTTTCATCATTTGTATAAATTACACCCAGAGAGACATGTTTACACAATGTATACAAAGTTCTAAGGAAGGATGCAGAGCAGATCCCCTTCTGGTGAATACTTGTCTTTGGAAAACTACGCAAGCTTCTGATTCATTTTGAAAGGCAAAAGTTGATAAATAAGGGCAGTCTTCTGCTTGAAATGGCTGACACATGCGACAACACTCCAGGAGACAGTGTGGTTAATGGCTGACACATGCGACAACACTACAGGACAAACTGTGGTTAATGGTTGACACATGCAACAACACTACAGGAGAGAGCGTGGTTAATGGCTGACACATCCAACAACACTACAGGAGAAAGTGTGGTTAATCAGAAACTCACTTTTATGGAAGCTTTTCTTAGTGCCCATTGAATGACAATTAGGAAAAGAAGCAAGCACAAAATATATCTTGAACAGGAGCACTAGAACGGTGTATCAAACTACGCTGGGTACAGTATCGGGCCATTTACAGAACTTGTTATTACAATTAAGTCACTGCAGCGAGTGTCAGGGTGCGGGGTGGGGAGAGGCGGTGCTCAACTAAAGGGTGGTGAGTGTGCACAACCTGTATTTATATTCACTTTCAATAAAGATTTTGAATTCAATTACTTCCTCTGCATGGGGTGCAGATCCACTAAAGGTGCCTCTGTGAAAAGCTCTCACAGTTCAGACAAAAAGAAAAGGCCTTGGATACAAAGCCAGCGGTGTGGGCTGCACTCCCAATTACCACGTAGTTGTGTGTAATATTCTTCAACATGTTGAAAAAAAGTATTCGAAGTATCAAGATCTTCAATATTCTTTTATTTTCTAATCAATTATCTTAAAAAGCAATTCAATGTTCATCAATGGGTAGCAGATGCAAGTTAGGGCTAATCCATTTCGGACAATTATGTCCTTCGTCAGGGCCAATGCCATCTTCTAATTAGATCAGATAATTACAATTCATTATCCATAGCCAGTCAGTGTTAATTTACATGATCCACATAACTGTAACAAACAAACGATTTATCAAGAGCCGGTATGAATTTGACACACAGCATATATCAGTATCGATTGAGTGAGAATTATATCATACGAAGTACCAAGTAAAAATAAATAACATTATTATGTGATAGATCATACATAGTTTTGCATTTGCATTGATAGGAGAAAAAGAGAAACAAAACCATTGAATTAGCTAATGTCAGAACTCATATGGTCATATTCTATGTAAAAGCAGACCTGCTGGTAAACTTACCTGTCGATGATCACAACAGCGGGTGTCTCTGCAAAGTTATAATAAGCCGGGTGTCACTCTAGTGTATTATTCGAAATAATCATCAGAAAATGGCTGCAGGGCATATGTTAATACAGGGGTATCTTAGTCTCTTACCTATTTGTTATCACTGCACTCTACTAAATAATAGGAGCAATCGCGGTAGAAACTCGGCGTTCCTCGTGTTTTAGATACGTTTTTCCTATGACCGTTTCACGGTGTAAAAAACATTTCAAATTGTCATGGATGGCATAGTTATATCATTAGGATCATCAGCGGTCTTGTACTAACTTGTTATCGTGATGTTGTCTACGGTCAGGATTATTACCCGGTTAGCGATCTGTGTGTGCAACTATTCTCAACGGTATACATTGTCGAACAACATGCCCTTGACACAATAGCTTTGGGTCATTAGAATTGGGTGAAATAATGTATTTACAAATATATTATCCAAAACAATTTTTAATATAAAGTCATGAAAATAGGGATCCTTATAAATGTTTATTAACTGCAAACAGTCACCATGTAACACATTAGGACAATTGTGTGTAAATTATTTCACAGAAAACGGCGTGAATCCCAATTAAGAAGATTACGGATTCCAAAATGTGGCATGGGAAATAATGACAAGCATAAAACAATCACACACTTATGCTGATTAACAACATAAACAACGTTATTTTATTTCCAAGTTGGATTCATATCATGTAGAATTGTATTAACACTAGGTTTTGAAGTAAAATAAAAACACATGTGGCATAAAGGGGATAAAAGAACAAGGGGAAAGGAAACAAAATAAAGGAGTGGTTAGTGTTTGGAAATGGGAACCTTCTTGTCCTTTTCAGACCCAGCTTGTGTAAACATTAAGAATGAACCGCCCGGGATGAAAACCACCTTGCCCTGACCATTTGTATGTTGCACAAGGAAACTGGTAACTGAAATAAATAAGCCATGTCGCTAATCTTGGGTAAGAGAAAAACATAAAAAAATAAGTTAGAGCCTATTTGTTATCTGGCGTAAGTAGGACAGAAACAAAGGGCCTCATTATGAGTATATAAGGGCATGGTTGCCTCCATACCGGGTTCCATACCGGGTTCCAGTACCGACCCGCACAGTCCTGCTCTCCCATAATGCACACATCAGCACCACAGCAAGGTGATCTGAACGTCTCTACCTATTTACACGGACCACTCATAGGCCTCAGGTTTTTCTGACCATATAGCATTAATTTAACAGACAAAGGACTGTGTTGCACTCTCTCATACCCAACGCAAGACCTACTACCGTCACAGAATGCATGCGGTGTGCCCACACTACATGGGCCGATTGGATGAGACTTTGACATGTATGCCAGGCCCCTGCTTTAAGACACACATATAGTAATCATTTGTGGATGTGTACTCGGGACATGTTTACTTAGTTGCACTGGCCTCTTGCATTTAAGCCCTTCACTTGATTTAGAATGATCACTTTTCCACGTGCCTGTGACTGTTTCAGATGGGCATTGCAATGTACACAGCATGTTGGCTTGCTTGTGAATTGCATATCAGGCACACTACCAAATTATATGCGGTTGTTGAAAATAGAATTGTATGCTACCACTACAGTGCCACTAGACACATGTCCTGCAGGACAAAATTGTCTACTCCTGCCATTTAGAGACCTACACATCCTTCATTTGCTCTTGGAAGGACATTTACCACTCGCATGCTTTGACTACTAACCTTCTTTTGCCAGATACAGCACATACAACATGCCGGGCACACACATGGCAGTGACCCCAGGGTTGTGTGGATGCTCTACTGGTTTGTGCTCTGTGATGCCAGTTCCACCAATGCCCAATACTGCAAGTGCTGCTATCCCTGCAGCCACTGCTTTTTCCATTGGTGTGAGAGTTTTGTTGGAGGTTGGTCTCCCACCAATTCCACTTGCATGATTCCTTCTGGTCTCCTCCTTTGTGTGTTACTTTGTGTTTCTCCACTGCTTCTTTATCTTACTGGCAAGGGTGGGCAGGGAAATAGGACATAGCGGCTGTGAGGACTTCGACCATCTGCACAGTGGGTGTGCACTCACCTGGGATTTTTTTTTGAAATGTTAAATGAAATTAAATGATGGTAAATCAACCTTTGGAAAATATATGGGGCTAATCTACACACATTTTCCTGTGCTCACTGCATTGCAAACACATAGACCCATGTTCTCTGGGTGGACACATCCTACATGTGCAGCCCCCCCTGTCAAATTGAGTTGGGATCCGACAGGTGGAGTACATGATGAATATCCAAAATGGGGTGGGGGTGAACCTTCCCCTGCCATGGCCTGCCTAAATAACAAAAACAAAAAAAAAATACTCCATGAATCTGCCCTGTCCTTTTGTAGAGCTCTGTATCTGGTGGCAGCATTCGCATACTAACCAGAGTTTCATTTAAACAGGGCCACATGGGGCTTGGCTGCAGAGGCTAACAAAGGAGATAGGAAACACCAAGACCCTTTCATGTGCACTGTGTCAAAATGAAGCCAGCTCCCACACTTTGTATCGATTGATGGTGAAATGTCATGTCTCTGACTGCATGTGTACAGTAGTCATTCTCCCATTCAGAAGGCATGAGAATGTGTTTTGGAGGAGACAGAAAGTCGGGTCTCGCTGCAGCTTCAAGGGAGACCTGATGCTTTAATCAGGAACCACAGAGAGCTCCATTAACTAAAGAGATCCTTTGATGAACAACAGACAGGAGGATGGGTGGGACTTAGTAGTACATGTTTTCACCCCATTATCTTTTCTGTAGCAAAGCACGGTGGTTATGACCTCATGCATACAGAAGTTTGCAGGTGGAGACTCAGCATTGGTTAATTACGGTAGGCTTAGCCTGCTCCAAATCCTGTGGTACATTTGGCTTTAATAAGAGGGCTTAGTCCCTCTTTTGGCAGATAATCTGAAGACTTTGCAAGGAGCAACAAGAAGAACTCAGAATTGGACACTGGCTGAAGGTGCAGTCTGCCTTAATCTTCCTCCAGTGAAGGAAGGCCAAGACCTCCGAGAGAGAAGCAAGATCCCTCACCTAAACATCTCTGAGGGAACAGAGGGAGATACTTAATCCAGAAGACCATCCAGCAGCTCCAGAACCAGGACCAAGCCAGCACACAGTGTGCCCTGCTAGGTTCTGCAGCAGGTTTCCTGGGTAGAAAATGTAGGAGAGTCTCTGAACCGAACCAAGACCAAGGCAGCTGCCTGCAACACTTTCCTCAGCTTTGGGCTGTCTGCCTTAAAGAACAACAAAAGCCGAGTGAAGACGCTCGAAGAAGTGCATCGACAAGCATCTACCAACGCCCACTTTAAAGGACATTTTCAAGCCAGTCGAGCCCCTCGAGCTGCAACCGACTGCACAGCTGACTGTTGTTTTGCCGCAGTCACTAAAGCCGTCTGAGATGTCGCAACCAGTGTTTTAGAACCACCGACCAGCACTGAGACATGATTCCTGACCTCGAGGCACCATGCAGGCCTGCCTGCAGGTGTCCATCCATTTTCACATGCCAAACTGTCTGCTACCTGATACCTGCAGATGTCTCCTGTCTTGAACTCTTCCAGAGAAGCTGCAAAGTGCCCTGATACCGACCCTGTCCTGTCGAGCACCAAGAACTCCTACAGCACAAAGTACGCTGAGGTTCTGTCCCCCTGGTCCTTCTCCAAAGGCCCCTAGTGACATACCATTACCCATTGCTCCGTTTGTGTTGAAACCAAGTATCCTTGAACTAATGAGATTGTTTAGTATACCTCCTATCCTCCTGTCAGTATCCAGAGTACATCCCTTTTCCTTCTTTGAAACTGTCTGTCCTCTGCATTCCTTTACAGGGTGTTTGTATTTCATAGTGTGCTAGAACTGTCTGTTCTGATAATAATAAAGTGAATATTTGTATACAACCTTGACCGGGCATTTCCTTTTAACATTGGGTAATAATTGTATTTTCGCAGTGTTGCAACTAACCAACGATCCATGAACTTTCGGAGATAAGCCTGCCGTTCCATCCATGTTACCAAAATTGGACAAGGAGGATTATAATTTGCTTGTGTGTCCAATCTGTTTGGATCCTTTCTGGTGTAGTAGAGGTGTGGGGCTGATTGATGGTTTAGAAAATGGATATTGAACCCTGGACCTCTGCTGCCCCCGAAGTTGATTCATCACATTGGTGGCAGCAGTGAGATCGTGTTGGAGCCTTGCGCACAGCTTATTCACCCAACGATAAAAGTACTGTTGCAGGCAACGTTTAGATACTGCTAGGTATTGTCAAATAATCATGGATCTTGGCATAGAGACTGTGAAAGGCATGAGCAAGAATGTCCTATGCATCCTATGCCAAGAGAAGGGACTTCCCCACAGCAATAAGGTTAATAAACCTGAGTTGCTCCAAGCTTGGTTAGAAGCAAGGGGGGTTGGGGAGAAGACCCAGGGGGAGAGCTTAGACCTTGTGTACCCAAATGAATAAGACCTTCCCGGAGAGGTAGTGGAATATGACGAAGGAGACAGTATGAGAAGTGTTTCTGGTGAACCATCCTGGCGGAGGCAAGCATGGTTTCTCAACACTCTTGAGTGTCATGGAGGTCAGGTGCTAGTGCGGCATCCTGCTGGTCACAGGCCTTGGCCCAATCTCTAAGTGGCCCAGTAATTTTCCCGGCTGTTAATGATATGGCAGGTGGAAAGCTCCTGTTGGAGGAGTGGAGGCTAGCAATGGAGGAACAAAAACAGTTTGACACGGTCGCAATGGAGCGGGACAGGGCCACCATGAGTTGCGCAGACTGGCACTGGAGGGAAAGGAGGCCAACAGATCCACGTCTAGCAAAAGCAGCACTAGGGGCTCAACCCAGGGTGCCTGCGATAAAACGTAACACCACATCCCCAAAGTCTTAGTGCCGGTTTAGGATGTGTGGAGGGATATTTCTGACTTTTTTTAAGCACTTAAGCTTGCTTTTCAGCTACAGGCGGTGGGCGAGGTACTGTGGGGTACAGCCCTGATGTGTCTCTTACCAACATGAGGGACTGATGCAATTCCTTGGTTAACTCCCAAAGAAAGGCCTGTTTATGTGAGCATGTTCACAGCGCTCCTCAGGAAATTCTGTAAAACCCCTGAACAGTATCCAAAGAGCTTAAGAGAGCTCAGGAAGAAATACATTTGAAGCATTCGAACACTTGTTGTTGAAATAACTGAGTCGGTAGGTTGCTGGTAACAAAGTTGACACATTTAAAGGGATGTACAAATTAATTGGGAGTGAGCATCTATTGAGGAATTGTGAGGTTGACCTACACCAGCATCTTTTGGACAGACTATCACAGACCATAGGGAGTTTGCAAAGGCAACCAACAGGTTTGTGAGCACTCAAGTGCAGAAAAAGGCTCAGGCGAGACACCCAAACCGGAATAGAAATCTTTGGACAACAAAGCTAACAAGGATGGGAGAACAAAGGTCTAACCCAAACCTCTGAAGGTCAAGTCCCCAAATGAATGAAGGGAAATGCCAAAACTTTAGTTCAGCTGAGCACGCCAAATGGAAGAGTGGAGGCACCCCAACACTGGGATACCTGCGTTCTCCCCACCCAAAGGTGGTTTCGTGTGTAAGGAGCTGGGCCATAGAAAGGGGATCCTGCTTTCAAGGGCTTACCCAATCAAGCCATAGTGAATGTCATGGAGGAGACCATCATTAGTGTGGGCCTCCTAGAGGAGGACACCCCTCTAGGCCAAGGTTTTGCCTAATGTGGATTGGTTACACTGGGTGGGAACGGGACCGAGTCTCCAGAAGAGATCCCAGTTCCCAATCATGCTTCGGGGGAGGAAGGATAGCTCAGGGGCAATGTGTTTGTCTTGGAAGCAAGAAAACACAGCGCAACACAGGTTCAAATCCTGATGCCACATTTAGAAACCACTCCCTGATATTAAGCGCCTTACAAAAGAATAATTATCATTTTGATAACTCTGTTTAGAACATGTGTATATCAATGAACACAAAACTCCTGCGTTCTGAGACACCGCGGCTAGCCTCACTGCTGTCACTTGGCAGTGGCTACAGCCAGGCCTGCATATTGCTGGGCCTGATTGTAACGTCAGTGGTTTTCACAGAAAGAGTATGTGCCCCTTGACGATAGTAGAGTTAAGCTGGCTAGGTGAAATATCACAGTGCTGTGTTGCGGTGAAAGACTCCAACCATGTCCCATATATGTTGGGTAATGATCTTCCGATCCCGAGATAGTCGCATCGGCTTGTCGATTGAGGGGCAATGAGATTGCAAGAATGAACACTCCCAAATCCAGTGGGCCTGGAGTGCTTCCGGAGGGCTTGATGGAGGGAACAGTGTGGCTGGTAGCCCCTAGTCAAGTTCCAGGATTTGCCTACTCGTGTGGGAGAGGATCTATTAGCCACTGAGGACCCTTCTTTGATAGGAGGGGACTCGGTGACTTCAGAGTTGCCTGGTGCAGCGAAGGAACCTGAGATGGAGGACCAGGTGAGCACAGATCTGAAGGGTCTGCCAAAGCAGGATGAGTTTGCATCAGCTGGGGGCCCAGATCAGACTGACTTCTTTAAAGCCCTGAAAGAGTGTCCCACTCTGGCGGGTCTGTGGAAGCAGACAGAGGAGCAGGCTAAGGGTGAGGCCCGTGGACTGTTCAAAGTGTACTGGGAGGATGGACTCCTGTACAGTGAGCCAACTCGACTCTGAGGGTGAGGCACCAGAAGGCTGGTGATTCCCCAATGCCAGAGAAAGTTCCTTTTGGATTTTGCTCATCAAATTCCTTTAGCTGGTCACTTGGGAGTGACTAAGACATAGGACCGGTTGTCTGCACACTTTTACTGGCCACAGTTAGGTTTAAAATTGAAGGAATTTGACTGGTCCGGCTTGACTTGTCTAGCTTCTGCCAAGTCAGGTGGTGCCACAAAGAACCCCTTCATTTCACTACCCGTGGCTGGGCGGACTTTTGCACGAATAGGTATGGACATTGTGGGCCTTTTGGATCTTCAAACCAGCTCAAGAAGCAGATACATCTTAGTGGTTGTAGACCACGCCACAAGGTACCTTGAGGCCGTCCCTGTGAGGAGCATCAAAGGCCCTGTGGTTGCGAAGGCTCTGATTGGGATATTGTCCTGTGTTGGATTCTCCAATGAAGTTGTTTCTGACAGGGGATCAAACAGCATAACCGCATATATGAAGTCTATGTGGGAAGAGTGTGGAGTCACCTACCAGTTCCCTACATCCTTCAATGCACAAAAAGATGGGGTTGTTGAGCGGTTCGACAAGATCCTGAAAGGCATGATAGGTGGCTTAGAAGGGCACCTGGGGAGATAATGGAACATTATCCTGCCATACCCTCTGTTTGCCTACAGGGAGGTGCCACAGAACGGAGTAGGGATTTGCCCCCTTGAGCTTCTGTTTGAACACCCTGCACGACGTCCCCTCATTCATGTGAAAGAGGGATGGGTGGGCAACCCCTCATCCCCTTCACAAGATGTGGTGGACTATATACTATGCCTTCAGTCTATAATGGCAAAGAACATGGAACAGTCAACAAAAAACTTTAAGGTCAGTCAGGAGCTGATGAAGCACTGGTACGACCAGAAGGCGACAGTGACAGTCTATTCTCCAGGCCAGTTGGTGTGGATTATGGAGCCTGTCAAACCCAGTGGCCCTCAGGAAAAGTGGACTGGGCCTTACCGCTTGCTGGAAAAGGCCAGTGAGGTGAATTATCTCATTGACGTGAAAGGACGTAAACATGTGTGCAGGCTTTTTCATCTCAACCAGCTAAAACCCCATTATAGCCGGGAATACTTAGTCGTGGCATTAGTGACTGACGGAGAGACTGAGGAGGAGACCTATCCCCTCCCAGACCTACTGCACACTGAAGCCACAGATGGTTCAGTTGAAGGTGTCAACCTTGCAATGAACTTCTCAGAACAGCAACTGACAGACTGTTGCTGATTACTCGGACAGTTTGCATGTGTGTTTCCGTAGACTCCAGGTCGCGCGCTTTGGTGCATCGATGATGTGGACACTGGAGACAATAAACCGGTGAAGAGTGAGTTTTACAGGCTGTCCAATAAGGTCAGAGACACTATTAAGGAGGATGATGTCCTTAGGAGTGATAGAGCCATCCTACAGCCCCTGGGTTAGCCCAGTAGTAATGATCCCTAAAAAGACCAGTGGTGGGAAGATGAAAGTTCACTTTTGTGTGGACTATGAGTGACTCAATTCTGTCACGAAGACAGATGCTCACCCCATTCCTCTGGCAGATGAGCTCATTGACAAGCTCGATTCTGCCAAATACATGAGTAACTTTGACCGAGTATTGACAGGTCAGCTTGACAGATGGAGCAAGAGAGGGGTAAACATTCTCCAGCCCAGATGGTCATTAACAGTTCACAGTGATGGCCTTCGGAATGAAGAATGCCCCTACCAAGTTTCAGTGGATGGTTAACCAGGTTTTGTCTAGGATGGAAAACTTCAGTGTCACCAATTTAGATTATATTGCTATGTTCAGACACCACTGGAAGGATCACTTAACCCACCTGCCACAAGTGCTTCAGGCGCTGCAGAATGCAACTCTGACTATCAAGGACATGAAGTGCCCGATAGCGTAGGGCGCAGTGACTTACCTAGTGCACCTGGTCGGTGGAGGTAAGACACAACCTCTCAAAGTGAAGGATTGGGACATCCCCAACACACAGACGCAGGTGAGAGCCTTTCTAGGTCTCACTGGGTACTACTGGTTGTTCATCAAGGGGTTTGGGACACCTGCCATATCCCTGAATAATGTAACTTCCAAGAAAATGCGGAAGAAGGTAACTTTGACCCCCATCTGCGAAACCTCCTTTCAGGATTAAAAGGATGGATTGTGCAGGGTCCCAGTTCTGAAAGTGCCAGACTATGGTCAGGAGTTCATTATCCAGACAGACGCCTGTGATTTTGGGATTGGAGCAGTGTTAGCTCAGCAGAACTCTCAAGGGGTGGATCAACCTGTCTCCAACATTAAGAGGCGATTGACAAAAAGGAAAAGGATCTGGGAAGTCATTGAAAAAGAGGCTTAAACGGTCGTCTGGGCCATAAAGAAGCTCAAACTCTACATCTTTGTGTCACACTTTATGATCCAGACAGAACGACAACCTCTTCTATGGTTAATAGCTATGCAAGGGGAGAATCCTAAGCTTTTGCCCTGTACCATATTCCTCCATGGATCAGATATGGACATGCAGCACACGCAAGGCTCCCAGCATGGAAATGCAAATGGCCTCAGCCTCTACTTTTGCCTTGATTATGAACCAGACCCTTATTAGTGTGGTGGTTCACATGTTGAGACACGGGGGCATGTGAGGAATTAGACCATCCGCACGGTGGGTATGCGCTCGCCTGGGCTTTTTTGAAATTTGAAATGAAAATGAAAGATGGTAGATCAACCTCTGGAAAACGTGTGGGGCTAATCCGCACACATTTTCCTATGGTCACTGCACGACACACCCATATACCTGTGTACTCTGAGTGGACACAGCCTACAGGCGTAGTCCTCCCTGTCATATTTAGATGGGATCTGACAGGTGGAGTGCACAATGCATCTCAAGAAAGGGGAGGGTTAAACCTTCACCCTGCCATGGTCAGCCTAATTAATTAGCAATGGATCCATGGAACTGCCCTGTCCTTGTGTTGTTCCTGAAGCTGGTGGAAGCTTTGCATACTATACAAAATGTATTCATTTTTGTTAGCCCAGCCAAGCCCCACATGGGGCTTGGCTGCAGCGGCTAACAAAGGGGACAGGAACACCAACACTGTTTCATATGCACTGTGCCATCCTGAAGCCAGCTCCCACACTCAGTATCAATTGACAGTGAAATGTCCTTTCTGGGACTGCGTACGTACGGTAGTCATCCTCGCAAGGGGACCCCATTCCCAGGCCATGAGAATGTGAATTGGTGGAGCCAGAAAGTCTGGCCTCACCACAGCTTCAAAAGAGACCTACCACTTCAATCAGGAACTGCAGAAAGCTCCATTAACCAAAAAGACCCTTTGATGCATAACAGACCGAAAGATGGTTGGGACATGTTTTCACAGCTTTACCTTTTCTGTTGCAAAGCACTCTGGTTGTGACATCACGCTTACAGGTGATTGTTGGTGGGGATCCAGGATTGGTTAATTATGGTAGGCTTAACCTACAACAATCCTCGTGGTCTATTTGGCTTCAAAAGAGGGCTGAGCCCCTCTTTTGTCAGATCATCTGAAGATTTTGCAAGGAGTAACAAGAAGAACTCAGCATCGGACCCTAACTGAAGGTACAGTCTGTCTTCCATCTTCTGCCAGGACATCTAAGAGGGAAGAAGGAACCCTCTCCTAAACTTTTCCCAGGGAACAGAGGGAGATACTGAACTGGGAAGACCCTCCAGTAGCTCCAGATCGGTACCCAGCCAGCACAAAACATGCCCTGCTAGGCTCTGCAGCAAGCTTCCTAGGTGGGAAGTGCCAGAGAGTCTCTGAACCAAACAAAGAACACACTAGCTTCCTGCAACACTCTCCTCAGCTGTGGGAATCAGCCTAAAAGGATGAAATGAGCCCAGTGTAGAAACTAGGAGAAGTGCATCGACAAGCATCTACTGACATCTGCCTTAAAGGACATATGGAGCCAGCTGAGCCCCTCAAGCTACAACTGACCGCACCACTCACTGTGGTTATGCCGCAGTCGCTAAAGCTGTCTAAGACGCTTTGACCAGTGCTTCAAAACCGCCATCCAGCACTGAGAAAGCGATTCCTCACCCAAGCCCCTGTGTAGGCCATCTTGCAGCCGTCTTTCCATCTTCGCTTACTGGACTGCCTGCCGCCTGATCTGACAATTACCAGCAAGACCTTGACCACAGATTTTTGTACTTGTGACAGTGTTTTACGTGAAAATCAAGGTGGTCTACTCTCTATATGTGAACCAAGGCAATTGAAGGGGTGAGTGACAGCAGATTGGTGCCCGAGAAATGTGGCCAAGAGAAGCGGAGTGAAAGGTAAGGGAAGGGGATTGAGTTTAAGATTAAAGGATGGAGAAACAAGGGGAACCAAGATCTTTAAGTTAATTGTAAGGAATGGGACGAAGTGCTCCGAGAATGTACTGGAAGGACAATAAAGGTTTGATGGATTGAGATTGAGTCTACTGTCAGATTGCAAACCGAGACAAAAGCAAACCCAGGCTCAAATCCCAGTTTTTCTATTTCACCAAATTATATTATCCTGATGAAATCATGTTGCTATGTTCAGTATGTGGGAGAGTTTATCTAAGAAACCACAAACATAACTGAAATATGTTGCATAGAAGACAGTAATGGCAATAATGTCTACTGTATATACTTGAGAATTTCGAGTTGGTATTGAGTTTAGTTGTTCTGGATGTTGGGGCCACTGCATTATGGCCTTGGGTCACTGCACCAAGGGCACGTATTTGGAGGCAGAACAGTTTGTACGCCTACTCCTCCGTGTAGTATACAAGTAATATATCACCACCTCCCTGAAATTCATCACCACCTCTCTCCCCACACCTGCTGCTTTGGTCCTTCCTGTCTTCCTTCTTCTGTTTTCTGGTTTATTCCACCACCAAATTGGGCAGCAGAAAGGTTGTGCAGCTGCTTCCTGGTTTCTTGTGCACTGTTTTGTTGCATCGCTAAGATGTTTGCAAATTCTTTGCAACACGATTAGTGTGATGGGATGGCATTGCATGTGTGTTAGGAAAAGGGCATCTGTCATTTTCATGCGCATTTGGCTAGCTGTGCTGTTTTGTCTATGCATCAGGTCTGAAGGGATGTGCAATTCATGTGTGCGCGTTAGAGTTGGGAATAGCAACATCGCACTGACTTGTTCCATGACGCAAGCGCATCTTTGCGTGATTGCAAGCGCAGGTTTTTGAGAATCTACCCCTATATAGTTTTGCTTAATACTGGCACAAGGCCTCAAACAACAGAACTAAAGACAGCAAACATGAAGAGAGACAAGTACAGTTTTGATAATTAAATCTCATCTCATCACCTGTGCCAATGGAACAGCCTGCTTCCGGGGAACAGCAGCTTAGCGGGCTGAAGTATAACAGTAGATTCATTTTGATGGCCAATTATACATAGAGTAAAGTTACAAGCATTTTATGCGCTTGCAAGAAATCTTCCTGACTTAAACAGTGAACCTAGTACTTGTGAATTCTTCACCCGCTCCTTCAAGTTGCAAGTGTCTGGTTTATATGATGTCCTATTGAGGAATGTATGAGGGCCTCCCGTCCGTGTCTCTTCAGTAGGTTATAGCATTGCCATTGCAACCAGGGTTATGTTAGACTAATTTATAAAGCTCACTTGCACCCGAAGGCAACCCGGTGCTAGAAGAAATACATTTTTTGTATTAAAGGAGCAGAGTGATGACCCAAACAACAGGGATTTCATTGAATACGAATATTTTAAACTGGCACCAAAAAATCAAATGATTGGTAATTTTGTGGATATCTAGTGGAAAGTTGTTCCACAGTTGAGTAGCTGCGACAAAAAAAGCTTGGCCACCAATCCTGGTTCGACATAGTCTGGGGATTATGATCAGCAAATCAGAAGAGGAGCTGAGCTCTCGGGTTGCGACATTTCCTGTAAGCAGTTGGCTCCTTGGCCATTAAAAACCCAATGAACTAAGTAAAGTGTTTTGAAATGAACATGACGAGAAACCGGTAGCCAGTGAAGGCTACGTAATGAAGATGAAATATGATCGCGGGAAGATAATCCGAAAACTGGTCATAACTGAAGGCGATGTAGATAGGTTGTCTGTGAAAGGTATAGCGCATTACAATTGTCAGGTGTACTTAGAATGAGGGAAGCTATCACTGGAGAGCGCATAGTGGACAGAAGAAATGGAAGTACTTTGTGCAAGGTTTTGAGTTCAAAATGTCCGTGCTGACAGACTGAGTTCACGTGGGCTTCCATAGAGAGTGAGGCCGCTATTTTGATACCCAAATTCTTTGCTACAGTAACCGACTGCAGAAATGGGCCTTGAAGGTGGCGGCCAAAACTCAGGCGTCCAGAGGGAGACAGCAGATGTTGAGCCAATGGTCAGAACCTCTGTTTTGTCACCATTGAGTTGGAGACAATGTTCGCCCCCTACAGGCAGTTCTTAAGATTGGAGGCTCCCTCGGGATTGTCCAAAGTGAGGGGGACAATGATCTACATGTCATGCGCATACATATTACAACGCAAACCGAAAGATTGAAAAAGATGGTCAAGGGGTTGGACATGCACATTGAAAAGAATAGGTGAAGGAGGAGAATCCTGGGACACCCCACAAGTGACAGACTGAGAACTTGAAGTGAAGGGACGGACAGAAAGAGTTTGGGAACGATCAACAAGAAAGGAGCCAAACCAGTCCAGGACTGGGCCGGCAATGCCAGCCTCGCACAGTCTGTGAAGTAAAATGGCATGATATATGGTGTGGCAGGCGGCCAACAGATCTAATAGAATCAGCACGCCTCTGCCACCAAGATCTTCCAGCCTCGACACATCGTCCATGACTGACACTTAAACGGACTCAGTACCCCGACCTGTCCTGAAACCTGACTGAAATGGATTAAAAAAAAAATGTTTTATAGGAAAGAATTTAACATAAGCGTGATCAAAGATTCCAACACCTTCATCAGGTACGGATCAAGCGTAACCGTTTTCAAAAGAGGGATCAGGAAAGCATGTTTGAGAGAGGCCAGAATCGAAAAGCAAACAAATGAACTATCTGCAGCTTTTGTAACTAGAGGTGCAATGTCCATTATCATTAGTTTCAAGATAGAAAGAGGAACAGGATCCAAAGGGGAAGTGGATTTAAGTTTGAGTGTCGCCCGAATCATATCACCTGTGCTCACAGGATTACAGCTGCCCATATTAGAGGATTGAAACTGGTGGCTGATGAGGACAGACTATCAGCATACTGATTGGGACAGCTTGGCCCAGCGGATACTGACAGTTTGGCGAATCCGACTGATTTTAGCGATAAAAAAAAAACTGTAAAGTGAATCGCATAGAGACTGAATCGGGGGACGCACTCAGGAGAGCGGGTCTAACTGCTAGCGATCTGACCATTTTAAAAAGTTTGTTTGGCTATAGCTTGCTGGTAAGTCCAAGTTGCTGCCCGATAGATGGACCTAGCGCAGATTGAATAGTTAATCCACCATTTCCTTTCTCCTTGCCTTCGAAGCATTCGAAGCTTTGCCAGATCAGGGGACTAGTGGACCATGGCTCCGATGGACGGACTGGAGGCTCTGATGGCTTTAAAGGAGCCAAAAGGTCCGCCGTAATACTGAAGGCAGAGACCATTTGAGAGAAATTGGTATTTTCTAGCTGACATAATGATGCCACTTTTGCTGAAATTAGTGAGGGGGCGATAGTAGACCGTCTGCGCCTAAGTCAAGTGGCACAGCGAGTAGAGTGCTCGCTTTGACATCCGTGCAGAGCCTACTAACGCAGGTTCGAATCCCGGCAAAGGCCAAACTCAGCCTTTCATCCTTCCGAGGTCGATAAATGAGCCCCACACACCGTGGGTAATAAGCAGCGCTGTATAAATAACAAATGATTAAATTATTATTAAGAGAGAGCGGATGTAGCACCGAGTCTGGGGGTTAAAACCATTTAGCTTAAATGGAACTACCAAATGGTCAGTGCACAGAAACTGTTAAGAGGGGAATGCTGTAACCAAAGCGGAGGCTGCAAAAAACAAATCCAGCATATACTACCCTGTATGCTGGTAGGACCAACTATGTTGATGGAGATTCAAGTCATTCATTGATGGCATACAACTTTGCATTGTTCCTGGCGCAGGTTTCAGTGAAGGCAGATTAAAGTCACCTAAAATTATCAGGTCCGGGTGCTGATGGCTAAAGTCAGCTGCCAAATCTAGGGACATGGAGTAAAAGACTGCATTTTGTGCAGGGGGGAGATAGACCAACAGTGCAAATACATTTTGAGTTGATGACAAAATAAAGCGCAGGAGCAGAGCCTCCATTTGAATATCAAATCGGAGTGGATTACACCACACCACTCCCAATAGATTCTGGACAAGTTTAAACTCAAACATACAAGTCAATGTGGTTTTTAGAATTGACAGCTATGCCTCCTGCCGAATGGGCAGATTTTCTGGCTTGTATGTATCTCAGTGGTGGGAACATAGTGAGGTTCCCACGGTTGGGCAAAGATGGGCTTAACTTAGGTATTTTGTATTATTTTCATTTATGTATTACCAGCCTGCTACTAGCAATTTTGAAATGGCATATTCTGCATAACTGTGCACCACTAGTCCATGGTCAGTAATCCTGATCCTCTCTCTCATTGCGACATAGCTGAATAACCTTATTTCTTTGCCTTCACTATGTTCATGGCAGGAATATACGCAGTCCTGCTAAGGACCATCCTAGACTTGATCTCCCTGACCGCTACCTCAAGCTTATATAGCCATCCCATATCCTACTCAACCATGATAGATCTACCACCAACATTCGTGGCTGCCCCATTGACAACACCATATGGTATCTCTTGCCACGCACGGCATTCATCTCTCACTGCGCATTTCCAGATCCCCAAAACAGATAGGCCTTGCAGTCCCATCCTCAGAAACCAGAGACTCCGCTCCAGGCTTCCCAAACTTTTCAAACCTCTCTCCAGATCTTCCACCACTACTAATACTAGTAAAACACACCCACTATCCAAAACCACCTCTCACCACCACCATCCCCTACTAAAAAGCTGCCAGCAGACCAAACCCACCTATGTCCTCCCCATGAACGATCCCATTAACCAACTCCCTCCCATTGCCCCCACAGGAAATAAGACTACTAACCTCAAAGGCGCCTTACTAAACGCCCGATCCCTAGTGGCACACGACATAGAGATAGCTGATCTCTTACAACAACAAAAAGGTTGACTTCCTAGCCATCACCGAGTCGGGGCTTCATCCAGCAGCTGGACCTGCCCTTATGCTGGCTGTTCCTGAGGATTACACCATCCTCAGAGCAGACAGAACCGAGGCCCGCGTAGGAGGCATAGCCATAATAGCCAAAACCAAATTAGACTTGAGACTAGCCCCCTCACCACCTGATATTAATTACTGTGAATCTCTGATCGCTAAATTATCAATCTCCAGCTCCAACATTCTCACCATCAATCTACTATACAGATGCCTCGGCCTCATTGGGTCATTTCAGGAGGACCTTACCACCATCCTCTCTGACAACTTAAAAACCACATCACAAATCCTTCTGGTAGGTAACTTCAACTTGGGGTTCAAAGACCCCAAAGACCACCAAGCAGAACTAATTGCTGACACTCTTGTTGAACTAGGTTTCTCTCAAAGAGTAACTTGCCCCACCCATAACAAAGGAAGAACTCTTGATTGGGTGGCAGACTACAACTGCAATGCCTCCATCACTTCCACCACCGCTCAGTCATGGACCGACCACCACCTCCTAGCATTCTCTCTTGAAGCCATAACACCCATCGCCAAATACAACCCCTCAGCCCTCTCCATACCCAACAGGATAAAAAATCACATCTGACAAGCTTGTACCCATAATACTACCCACACTAAAAGCCCTACCAGAGTCCTCTGACCCTTCCACCTTAGTCGACAAATACAACAAAATAATGTCCGAAGCGATTGATACCATTGCCCCACTAAAACTAAGAAAGTGTAATCCTAAATTGCATCTGAACACCTGGTTCTCCCCTTATCTCAAGTCACTATGCCTAAATAAAAGAAAAAGTGAAGCTTCATGGAGACACCTACCATCGACTGAGAATAAATCTAACGTCAACCTCATATCCTCCCACTATAAGAGAGAAATACTCCTAGCCAAACAAGAATCTTACAACACAAGCCAACTCAAGTATAAAAGAATTATTCACAATCCTCAAAGAAATCGAAGCCCCTTTCCAGTGCCTGATAATTGTGTCAAGGACAGAAATTGGTGTACTAGCATACAAAAAGCCCTCTCAAACAAAGTAGCATCCCTACAGGATAAGATCGCCAAGAAAAAGAAAACCTTCACGTTTCCACCTCACAACCTAGCACAACTACACCCTCACACAAACCCATACCTTGCTTCAATTTCACCAAAGTATCCATCCTAGAGGTCGAAAAAAGCATCCTCACCCTCAAACCTTCGAACTGCCAAGGCAACCCATGACCCTCCCAAATCATTAAAGATGCCACAAGAGATCTATCCCCGTTCATCTCCAAAATAATGAATGCCGCCTTCTCCACCGGCGCTACTCCTAACAACCTTAAGGAGTCTTGGGTACTCCCACTTCTAAAAAGAAAAAAAAAACATTAGACCCCTCCATACCCACTAATTACAGACCCATCACCACAGTCCCCTTCCTGCTAAAAATCCTAGACAGGGTCGCCTACCTCCAAATACAGCACCACCTACAACAAAACTTTCTTTTAAGAACTCGCCAATCAGGTTTTCGGACCCCAACACAGGACTGAAACAGCCCTCATAGACCTCAAGGCCCAAATCGACACACTTAGAGACAATGGTAAAACTGCCCAGCTACTATTACTTAACCTCTCAGCGGCGTTCGACTTGGTAGACCACAAAGTCCTTTGCAACCACTTAGACTCAGCTACCCACTTCTCGCAAGAAGCAATAGGTTGTATCCAATCCTTCCTCGATAATAGGACCATGCGTGTCTTTTCACCAATAGCCTCTGCCGACCCCATCCCCATCACATGCGGGAGGCCTCAGGGCTCAAGTGTCTCTCCAACATTGTACAATATTTTCACTGAGCCCCTTTTCGATGATCTCAATGGTCTTGGTATCACCTACACTAACTATGCAGATGATACACAGATCCTCTTACCGCTGACGGGAGATTATGATAAGGATTTGGCCTTGGTGAATAGAGTGTACCTCATCATCCAGGCATGGATGGTCACCCATGGTCTATGCCTGAATGATGATAAAACTGAGCTTATAAACCTCGGCACCTCTACCAACATTAACAAACCCGGCCACAACTACACCAGTTTTGATATCGATGGCAACACAATCAAAGTTTCCAAAGAAGTTAAAACAGTAGGTTTTTACCTAAATACCACCCTACCCCTCACCAAACAGGTCAACTCCATTGCATCCGCCACAGCCTATACCTGCAAGCGTATTAGAGCTGTTAAGCCCTTCCTCTCGGCACACAGCTGCACCACCCTGGCTAGAGCACTTATACTATGAAAATTAGAATACTGCAACGCCCTCTACCTAGGAGCCAACAAATACATCATCAATAAAATCCAGATCCTCTAAAAGAATGCCCTTAGGGCCCCACTGAGCATAGCAAAAAAATGCACATCTCAGTGATAAGAAGACAACACATTGGTTTACCACTAATGATAAAATACTGCTTAAAACAGCCTCCATTACTCACAAGTGCCTTAATAACACCGCCCCACACTATCTCATAGAACATTTTAAGAGACTCATATCGAACTGTCCTACCAGAATGGCCAACGCTAACTCCCTGATTGTCCCCAGTTTCAAACTCTCTAAAACTGCCGGTCTCAGCTTCCCAGTTAAAGCCACCCAGCTGTGGAACTCCCTACCACCCACCCAAACGTACCCCCTCTTCAGACACAATATCATCAACTGGTTTAAAGAAAACAATCACTAAATACCCTGAACACACCATCTTGCCACTACACCTCTTCAAAACTTCTTCCTCTGACTGCTTTTGGACCGTCCGTGACAGTATACAATCTATGACTTATGTTTGCCTGTATATAATTCTTACAAATCCATGCCTGTATGTGACTCTGCCAAATCTATGCCTGTACAATCTTGCCTTATCTATGCCTGTATTTAATCAATCAATTGTTGCCTCTCTACCTACTGTAATTCTTGTACAGCACTGTAACCTAAGCTGAAAATATCCTTATTGCTTTCTGCGCCCTGATACCCCCCGGTCTGGCGCGCATTATAAATAATAAAACAAATAAGCATACAAACAAGCAAGACTTTGGCGAATGCACGCTGCGCGTGACCGCTGCATGTTCGCAAGGTGTCTCCCATTTACCCTGTACATCGTATCGCAGAGTCCAATCCACTGCTGCCTTCAGCTGCAAATGAGTGGAAGCCGATAGGCCAGCTTGAAAGAAGCTGTGCGTGGAGGCAAGAAAGTCAAAAGGGACTATGGTAGGTGAGCGGGTATGAGCCCCGGTAGTCCCAATATTGAGGCCAGGCACCTTCATACGCAAGCAGCGCAGTGATGATACAAGGAAAGACAAATGCAAACACAATAAACAAAACCAAATAAAGGTAAAATAAAGTGAATGCAGATGCGCAATCTAAAGGGTAATTAAAAAAGCAAATCAAGCGAAATTATAAAAAAGGTTTTAAAATCAAATTTGGGCACAGTATATGCAAACTGCACCTGCTCTCCCTCAAATAGGGAATCAGATCAGATCCTCCAGAGGGTGGGCACCCACTGTCATACTATCTTCAGAGCTTGCTTGATCTGCATTAATCTGTCATAGCACACTGGGGTTCAACATTCACTAAACTGAATCCGTAATCCCTGCCCCTCATTCAGCACCAGAACTTCCAAAGTGGTATCTACTGGCAGGATTCTGTAGACCATCAGAGTTTCAAGCCGCAGAGCCAACGCAACTCGTCGTTAGGCAGAATTATATGCAGTACCCTTTGGGAACACCACACACAATTAAGACTACAAGTGACAGTACAAATTCACCTTTGGTACAAGCCTGTACTACACATTAAAAGTGGTAGCGATGGCTGAGCAGCCAGACTTATCTCACGAGCAAGTGAGCAGTATCAAATACTTACACAAAAGGACAGCAATTAGTATGATTCAAACAAACACTGACTCAAGGTTTCTGAGTAAAAGAATATACATTTATTTACACATCAGTTGTATAACATTTCACTAAATTAAAGCAGTTGAAAAATTATGTTGCCAATACACCACACCACTCCCAATAGATTCTGGACAAGTTTAAACTCAAAATGTAAGTGTGAGCAAAATGGCACTCCAGCAATGTAAAAAGGGAGGGAAAAACAAAGTTAGGCTAAAACTGAGCAGCAGCAACAGGTAAGTAAGCAGAGAAATCTAGAAAGAGGAACTACAGTGATGGAATCAAATCAAATAGGCCTAGGGCCAAAGTCAATAGGACAAAAGTCTTTTTCTCAAGATCACACAGTTCAGGGTAATTTGCGGTTAAGTCTTTAGAGTTCCGGATGAAGTTGGTCGGCAGAAAAGTTAGTTTAAAGAGAAGAGAAGGACAAGCCCTCGAATTGGCGAAAGGTTTCACACACCTTCACCGCAGCTGAACGGTACGCACAACCGGATTTGAACAGTACCTTTAAATGGAGAAGAAGCTGTAGCTGAGGCGGACGTTCCTGGTAGTTCCTGCAGGCTCACGGTTCCTGAAGCGACTGTCAGACTGACATAAAGTAGGAAGACTGGAGGGTCCTGCACTACCCAGGGAAGAAACCAGCAGCAGAGTAAAGCAACAAATAAAAGTTGCTCTCCTTAAAACCCAAGCAGGGTCCGACCTTCCTGGCTATCCGGCCCACTGTAGCTCTGTACAGCAAATTCGACCAGAAGAGAGAGTCCTGGCTTGCAGTTTCGGTGAACTGGTTGGTCCCACCAGCTCAGGGGAAGAAGATTCCTGGAGGATCTTCTCTGTCATTGGAGTTCGAGGATTCGGACCTGCAGCAGTGCTTCACTGGGCGGTTCCGTCAGCTCCTCATTGGTTCTTTGGTTCCAGTGGTGACTCTGCCTTTACAGACCCAGAGACCTGCTTTTTATGCAGTTTTCCCCCATTCACACAGCCTGGCTCTCAATCACACAGCAGGGTGGCTGTCACGCCGGGACAGTCACCACAGCCAATAATTTCAGAGTGCAACATGGGTCTCCAAGGAGACCGTGTGCAGGGAGTCCTAAATCCTTTTCTCTCACATCCTGTACCCCCCAGACACAAAGGCGCCTAAGGAGGGCTTCTGCGTAGAAGCACGCAAAAAGATGGTGGACAAAGGAATCAAACCTGTTTTGGTACGCAGAATAAAAAATGACAAAGACTTTTACAAAAAGTGAATAAACCCAGCCAGAACCGTAATAAAACATATATGGTCTAGCGGGTTTAAGTTCGAGGCTACCAAGATAGCCGAAAACAATACCAAGCTTATTTAAGATAACCGCGGTAGGAAAAATAGGGTAGTTACCACTGCCACCAGCCAAGTCTTGATGAAAGGGAGCAAAACAATGCTCCAAGAGGAACAGATGAAAAGGGATAAGTATTAACACTTTTCAGTACTCCGTGTAATTTGGTTTGTACTGGGTCTGTGGTTTTACAGAGGCTAATAAATTTAATGGTAACTTTATGTGTTCTGGGAGACAGTAGTCAGTCCCAGAAAATGGAGTCTGATTTGGGAATTCTAAAAGACAACCCTGTGTCACTGCACTGAAGGTGCTGTGTAACACACAGTTAAAAGATGATGCCTGTGGAGTAGGTGAGGCTCCACAGTCTATGAACACAAAAATGTTAAACACACAGCAAAACACATGTAAGAGTGGGGAAAAAAGGGCTCACACTTTTACCAGGTGAAAGAAATAAATCCTAGAAATCCAGCAAAGCTGCTGAGGGACTCTGTAAGTAAGGAAAATTAGCCATTCTTGAGAATTCTCCCTAGCACTCGCCCCCCCCCCCACACACTGAGGGACAGGAGGATTTAATCCACTCCTGGATGAATCTCTACCTCTAGTCAGTTCAAAACATCCTAGAGCAGTGGCCTTCAAACTTTTTTGGCCTGGGCCCCCCCTGAGCAAGGTTTGGGCAGGCCGGCCCCCCCAAAAGTGCCAGATGGACAGTATGTAGAAATTGCTATCAATTTTTGCATGCCGTCACCTCACCCTACTCCCAGTACAGACCCTGGGCACTCCCCACCCTACTCCCACCACTATTCCAGTGCTGCCACCCATCCTGCTCCCACCACAGTCCCATAACACAAGCATACACACATCCATACACATTTAAATAAAAAATAAATCGCCATAAACGTACCTTCTGCAGGGGCCTGCGCATGGTTGCTACAATGCCCCGCTCCAGGTTGCTCTGCCCAAATGTGCGAGGAGGCGCAGGAGCACCCCATCGTACATACATACATACATACATGTAGTGCCCAAGCCAGCATTTCCAATGAGCTATGCAGGGCTGGCGAAGCAAAACACGCCCAGCGTTGCATGGCTCAGTGATCATGTGCGGCTGGAGAAATGAACTGTCAAAGGCAGTGTTCCCCTTTGACAGTTCAGCCAGCCCAGGAACACACCCTCAGCTGGAAAAAGCAGCTGAGGGAGTGCTCAGTGTTTCACTGGGCTGGCTCCACTAATCCTCCATAATGGGTGAGGTGGCCAGTGGGTGGACGCCCCCTCACCCATTATGGATGAGCCGGCAGGCTTGGACTGGCCTATAGGGCAATAGGGCGATGACCGTACCAAAATGCAAAATGCTAGTGTAGGCCAGTCAAAATGGGCCAATTTTTTGGCCATTGTGGGCTTGTTTGAGGAGTTACTTCACTATGCAGCTAGTAGTTTTGACCATTGTTGCTGAATAAATATTCTTTAAATATCACAATTTGTTTACATTTGAACAAAAAACAACCCCTTGGTACTATTCAAACTGTGTGACTAAAGGACTGAATATCCATTTGCAACTGCTGGACATTTTTTTCATTGGTGCCTAATAACGTTTTGTGGTCCAGTCTGACCATGTGAGCTGCCCCTTCCCATTTCCTCCAATCTAAAAAATAAAAAAAAATAAAAAAACTTTTTTTTTTTTTTACATTTCATGCTGGGCTCTGGAACCCCCCCACCCCCCCCTGGGATGCAGCCGCACCCGCCTGGGGGGGCGAGTCCCACAGCTTGAAGACCTCTGTCCTAGAGAGACCATCAGCATTTTGGTGCTGACATCCTGCTCTGTGTGCAATGGTGAAAACAAACCCTTGCAGGCAGATCGACCATCTTAGAAGTTTTGGGTTCTCCCCTTTCATTTGCAGTAACCATTTCAAGGGTTGCTGGTCTGTCTGAATCCCAAAAGTAGATCCATACAAGTATGGTCTAAAATTCTTCAGAGACCACACAATGGCAAAGCATTCACACACTATGATTGCCCATCTTGTTTCTGGTTCCTTCAGTGTCCTACTGATGAAGCAAATGGGGTGCTCCCTACCTTTCTCATCCAGTTGATTAAGGACTGCACCTATACCTGTATTGGAGCATCTGTCTGCACAATGAAGGGTTGGTGATAATCAGGAGCTCTTAGGACTGGAGCTTGACAAAGGGTTTTCTTCAGGTTTTAAAGGCTTCAGTGCACTCCTCATTCCATCTAACCTTTTTAGGGAATTTTGAAGAGGAGATCACATTCAAAGGAGAAGCTATGGTTCCATAGTTCTCTATGAAATTTCTGTAGTACCCAGTGAGACCTAGGAAAGATCTCACTTGGGTTTGAGTAGTAGGGGCGGCACAATTTTGTACAACTTGAACTTTGCTATGCAATGGCCTTATTTCACCCCCTCCTACCTCATGAATAAGGTAGACCACTTTGCTCTGACCAATTTGACATTTGCTTGCCTTTATGGTCAGATGGGCCCACTCAAGAGCCTGCAAAACATATCGTAAGTGATCAATATCTTCTTTCCATGTAGGGCTGAAAACCGCAATGTCATCCAAGTTTGCCATGCAGAATTCCTCCATCCCATTCAGAACTTGATTGACCATTCTTTGGAATGTAGCAGGTGCATTCTCTAATTCAAAAGGCATAACCTAAAACTGGAAGAGGCCTGCTGGGGTTTAGAATGCCGTTTTCTCCTTGGCATGGTCTGTCTGAGCTATTTGCCAATAGCCTGACGTTAGATCAAATGTACTGAGGTACTTGGCTGAACCAAGTCTATCCACCAGTTCATCTGTCCTTGGCAAAGGATGGGCATCAGTCTTAGTGGCTGCATTTAGAGCTCTATCGTCCACACCTGCCTTTGGTACTAGAACAACTGGACTAGACCATGGACTTGTAGAGGGCTCTATAACCCCGAGATCAAGCATCTTGGTGCCCTCTCCTTTGATGTGGGATCTTACATGTTCTGACATTCTGTAATCCCTGCTTTGTGCAGGTAGACAGTCATCAGTGAGAATATCATGCTGGCTCCAAGGGGTCAAGCCTGGTGAAAGTGAAAACAGGGAGGCAAACTAATTTAACATAACTTTGCACTCCTCCTGTTGCTCAGATGTCAGCTGAGAAGAGAGATTGACTCCTTCTATTTTCTCATCCAAAGGTTGGCCTCTGAGGAGATCAGGTAGAGGTTCACTCTCCTCTTTCTCTTGAGCTGAAGCTAGAAGCAAAGCTCCCACTTCTAGTTTAGAGACATATGCCTTTAAACGGATGGTGTAAAAGACTCTGGGAGCCTCCTTAGGTCTGCCTTAATCCATCAAATAGTTCACCTCTCCATGTTTGCCTACAATCTTGAAGGGTCCTATCCATTTGTCCTGTAAGGCCCTCTGCCTTGTTGGCACCATAACTAATACAAGCTGGTCTTGAATAAACTCAACCATGCTGGCCTTCTGGTCAAGCCATTGTTTGGCCAGAGACATACCTTCTTTTAAGTTATCACTAGCTTCTGCCATCATGTGTGACATTCTCCTCCGGAGACCTATCTCATAGTCAGTCACTCTGACTGGCTTGGGGGACAGAGCACTCTCCAACCCCTACTTAATCAGTGCCAATGGACCTCTGACTGTATGGCCATAGAGAAGTTCAAAGGGACTGTATCCAACTCCCTCCTGAGGGACTTCTCTATAAGCAAAGAGAAGGCATGGCAGTAGAAGTTCCCACTTTCTCTTAAGGGGTTCTTCTAAAGCACCTACCATGCTCTTCATAGTACGATTAAACCTCTCTACCAGTCCATTTATCTGTGGATCGTAGGCTGTAGAGAACTTGTAAGTGACACCACAGTTTTTCCACATGGCTTGCATGTAGTGGGACATAAAATTGTATCCCCTGTTGCATATCACTTCCTTAGGAAACCCTACTCTGGTAAAAATACCAAGTAGAGTCGTAGCTACAGCCTGAGCCGTAACAGTTTGCATAGGTATGGCTTCTGGGTATCTTGTATCATGGTCTACTACAACCAGGATAAACCAGTTCCCTGAGGATGTGGGAGAGTCAAGGGGGCCAACAATGTTGATGCCCACCCTCTCAAAAGGATCTCCCACCACTGGGAGAGACACCAGGGTTGCCACATTCTTGGCTCCACTCTTGCCAGAGGTTTGTCAAGTGTGACAGCTCCTACAGAACTTGTCAACTTCTGAGCCCATCTTAGTCCAGTAGAAGTATAAGGAGAGCCTTTCCTTGGTCTTTTTGAAACTCAAGTGACCAGCCAAAAGTATCTCATGGGCCAACTGTAGGAACTGCAGTCTGTTGGCAGGGGGCACTACATTTCTTTTGCCGTCCCCAGCGATAGACTCAGTTGGTTTGCTGTAAAAGAGGCCATCTTCCCAGTCTAACCTGTGCTTTCCAACTTCTTGCCCATCAAGTTGGTTAGCAGCCTGTTGTCGAAGACCTTCGAGAGTAGGAGACTCTCTTTGTCCTCTGCTGAAGTCTGCCCTGTTGGGTCCACCTTCTGCCAGTCAAGACTGCAGCTCAGGATGGTCAACAGGGTCAATATCTCCAACCAAAACATTGTCTTCTTCCAGATCTGATTCTTCAGAAAATGGCTCAACCACACAACCTTGCACCTCACACTCTGCCTCAGCAGGTGGTGGGATCACAGGTGTGATCTTGGACAATCTTGGGGATGTCCTTGTTGGTAGCACAGGGGTGCTGTCTGACTTTTTCCTTGAGGCCTTGGGTTTTCCCTTTGCCTCTGTTTTGTTTTAGAAATGGCAGTGAGCAACCCTTGTGCAGTGGGAGGGATAGTTTCCTCTATGAACTCATCTGGAGAGCCTATCAAGGTCCTCTCCCTTGCAGGCCTAGTGAGCTCCTTTCTCCTTTTACTGGGAGGCCTGGGGGTACTTGACACAACTCCAAGAAGTTTCAGGTCATTACCCAACAGAACTCTCCCAGGCACTTCACTCTGCACACTAACAGGTATGTTGACAGTCATATCATTGCACTGGATGAGAGCTGGCAACTGGGGAAGCAATTGCACAGGGCCTCCAGCTAGCTTGGTGAGGCGTTTGGGTGCCTTAGCAACATCCTCCACCTTGAAAAATGATTCAACCACCACCGTTATGCTGGCGCCAGTGTCTCTGATGGCAGGAGCCTCCTGACCATTCACAAGAACACTATCTTTATAATACTCTTTAGTATTATCTGGGAAGGAATTATAGACATCTAAATTCTGTTGCTCCCCAAGCCCATGGACACTAAAGAAACACTAGCTGAGACTCTCATGGGTTCATCAGCCAGTAAGTGAAAGTTTCCACTTGCCATAGGCACTTCTTCCACTGGGGAGAAGGCTAAGGAGACATTGCGGATCTCTGAAGGTTTACCCTTCCATCTGGGATTCCCTTTCACATGGTCAGTTGACCCACAAACATAACATTTCCCAAATGTCTTGATGAATGGGGGTTTGTTCTGACCTCCATCTGGTTTGGGTCCAGATGGTGCACTAGCCTGATTTGGTTTTCCCTGTGGTTTACCCTTATGTTGCCATTTGTGGCCCTCTTTTGGATTGGAGGTATTATAATTCTCCTTGTTATCTTTCTTTGGCTGCTTTCCCTCATTCTTCTTCTGAGTTGCCCCAGAATCCTTGTGAGTAGCCCTGTTGGCAACCCACAAGTCGGCAGCCTTAGCTAACTTCTTTGGATCTATCTCCTTAGAATCAGCCAAGTGCTGTCTGAGCTCAGGAGAGCAGGCATCATAAATTGGCTCCAACATAACAAGATTTCTCATACCTTCATAAGTGTTCACTCTGTAACCCTTAACCCAACCGTCTAAGTTTTTCAAACATTCACATACCCGGGTAGCCCAAGGGGTACCATCATGCTTTTTGAGGGTCCTAAACCTCTTAAAGTACTGGGAAGGGGTATTCCCAAATCTAGCAGTTAAAGCTAGCTTCACACACTCATAATCCATCCTATTCACCTCCCCCAACTCCATCACAACATCAGATGCAACAGTGGGTAGCCTAGAGAAGATCCAGGGAAGCAACTGATTCCCTGTAAGACCTTGAATCCCATGGCTATATTCAAACATTGCCAACCAATCCAAAATATCAAGCTTAACCTCATAAATACCCACAATTTCTTTAGGCATATGGGGGCTCTTAGGACTGGAAGACCTAGAAGACTCTGGGAAAGAAGCATTTCCAAGAGATAACCTTTTCATTTCTAGTTCATGATTCAACTCCATTTCTCAGAGCTTAAGTTCTTGGTGTTTTTGTTCAGTTTGAGCATTTAAACGTTTGATTTCCAGTTCAAGCCTCATCTTTTCTAGAGCAATTAATTCTGGACTGAGTGTAGGACCTGTTGGGGTGCCAGTGGACAAAGGTTGAGGTTGCTGAGCATAGAAGGGAGCTGTGAGGCCTACATTAGAAGACACATGTACTTCCTCCAACCCATCAATAATAGACACATTATCATCCTCATTATTTTCCACATTTGCTGAGGGGTCAGGTATCTCAGAACAACCCTCCAGACTTTGTTTCTCTAACAATTTTTCAATCAATCCAGACTTTTTGCCTTTAACAGAGAGATTCCTTTCTCTACACAGATTTATTAAATAATCCACAGTGTAACTAAGGAGGGTCTTCTGACTGTAGCTTTCCATATCAGACATGATTAATATTGCTTTTTAGTAATGTTAGCCTTGTGGTTAGTTGATCCAAGGTAATAGCAGCACTCTAAGTGTAATTACTATACTTGATCCCACCGCTGTACACCAGTGTTTGGCAGAATTATATGCAGTACTCTTTGAGAACACCACACACAATTAAGACTACAAGTAACAGTACAAATTCACCTTTGGTACAAGCCTGTACTACACAATAAAAGTGGTAGCGATGGCTGGGCAGCCAGACTTATCTCAAGAGCAAGTGAGCAGTATCAAATAGCTACACAAAGGACAGCAATTACTATGATTCAAACAAACACTGACTCAAGGTTTCGGAGTAAAAGAATATACATTTATTTACACATCAGTTGTATAACAGTTCACAAAAGTAAAGCATTTGAAAAATCACTTTACCAATTACACCACACCACTCCCAATAGATTCTGCACACGTTTAAACTCAAAACGAAGTGTGAGCAAAATGGCACTCCATCAATTTAAAAAGGGAGGGAAAAACAAAGTTAGGCTAAAATTGAGAAGCACAAACAGGTAAGTAAGCATGGCAATCTAGAAAGAGGAACTACAGTGATGGAATCAAATCAAATAGGCTTAGGGCCAAAGTCAGTAGGACAAAAGTATTTTGCTCAAGATCACACAGTTCAGGGTAGTTTGCGGTTAAGTCTTTGCCAAGAGTTCCGGACAAAGTTGGTCGGCAGAAAAGTTAGTTTAAAGAGAAGAGAAGGACAAGCCCTCGAACTGGCAAAAGGTTTCACACACCTTCACTGCGGCTGAACGAAACGCACAACCAGATTTGCACTGTACCTTTAAATGGAGAAGAAGCTATAGCTGAGGCAGACGTTCTTGGTAGTTCCTGCAGGCTCACGGTTCCTGAAGCGACTGTCAGAATGACACGAAGTAGGAAGACTGGAGGGTCCTGCACTACCCAGGGAAGAAACCAGCAGCAGAGCAAAGCAACAAATAAAAGGTGCGCTCCTTAAAACCCAAGCAGGTCCGACCTTCCTGGCTATCCGGCCCACTGTAGCTCTCTACAGCAAATTCGACCAGAAGAGGGAGTGCTGGCTTGCAGTTTGGGCAAACTGGTTGGTCCCACCAGCTCAGGGGAAGAAGATTCCTGGAGGATCTTCTCTGTCGTCAGAGTTTGAGGATTCGGACCTGCAGCAGGGTTTCACCGGGCAGTTCAGTCATGGTAGGGGTCCTCTTCCATCGGCTCTTCATCGTTTCTTTCGTTCCAGTGGTCGACTCTGCCTTTCCAGACCCAGAGACCTGCTTTTTGTGCAGTTTTCCCCAATTCACACAGCCTGGCTGTCAATCACACAGCAGGGTGGCTGTCCCACCGGGACAGTCACCACAGCCAATCATTTCAGAGTGCAACATGGGTCTCGATGGAAACCCTGTGCAGGGAGTCCTAAACCCCTCCCTCACATCCTGTCCCCCCCAGACATACAGGGTCCTAAGGAGGGCTTCTACGTAGAAGCCCACGAAAAGACAGTGGACAAAGGAATTCAACCTGGTTTGGCGCACAGAGTAAAACACGACAAACACTTTTACAAAAAGAAATGGTGAATAAATCCAGCCAGAACCATAATAAAACATATATGGTCCAGCAGGTTTAAATTCGAGGCTACCAAGATAGCCTAAAACAATACCAAGCTTATTTAAGATAACCGCGGTAGGAAGAATAGGGTAGTTACCACTGCCACCAGCCAAGTCTTGATGAAAAGGGAGCGAAACAATGCTCCAAGAGGAATAGACAAAAAGGGATAAGTATAAAAGGATGATGCCTTTGGAGTAGGCGAGGCTCCACAGTCCATGAACACACACAGCTAAACACATGTAAGAGTGGGAAAAAAGGGCTCACACTCTTACCATCTGAAAGAAATAAATCCTAGTAATCCAGCAAAGCTGCTGAGTGACTCAGTAGCTAAGGGCAATTGGCCATTCTTGAGAATTCTCCCTAACACTCGTCCTGGGTACATACTTGAGAAAGCGACTTCAGGTGTGCAGAGAAAGTTAATCCAAGGGAGTACTAGTCGTGGATGATTTGGTCATCTCACCTCCTTTGCAGGGAGTGTCTGTGGCAAAATCAAATTTGTTGGCGTTCAGGTGAATGTCCTCCAAGGAGAGTTTTGGTGGGAGAGACTCTTCACTTTCCACAAGCTTCTCCTGAAATACCACATCTGGCACTTTGGCAGCAGTCAGAGCCACATCCACTGCTCACTTCTGCACAGTGATGGATGGATTTATAAACCCGCATCAGACCATCGTTAGTGGTGGGTACGTTCTCACTCTGCTTATGGGGGATTCAGTGGGACGGTTCTTGTAGTACACTTGTGTGCAAAATACTGACTCTGATGGACCATTCAACTTAGTGGGACAACCTCGACTTTGAACTGGGTGTCTCTCTATGAAAGCTGGGCATTCTAGGGTATGCCACCTCCTTGAAGACCTTGGCCTGGATGTCCTCGCTCTCACCGAGACATGGTCACGGCCAGCTTGATCACGAGTTTCGACACTCTCCTCCCTGAGGGCTACAAGATCCTCTCTGAGCCCAGAACCAACTGGCCCATAGGTGGAGTGGCCTTGATCTTTCCAGAATGGGTCCCTACTTCTCTCATTCCTACACAGGCCTGAATTTCTGGTCTGCAGGCTCTTTATCTCTCCTGAACTCTTTGCCTGCGGCCACCATCTACAGTCCACAGGGCCAGGTCACCCTCTTCCTCTCAGAATGGGCTGTCCTATCCTCTTCTTTCCTAGCTTCTACCTCTCAACTTCTACTCCTTAGAGATCTCAACATCCACCTGGATGTTGCTAATCCCTCCTCAGGTCTCCTCCGCAGCCTCTGCAACTCTCTCTCACTTTCCATGCTGCCCTCTGGCCCGACTTATTCAGCCAGTCACACCTTGGATGTTCTCATTTCCTCAGATATCCCCCTCTCTAACCCTCTCACCACTCCTCTCTTGGACTAACCACTTTCTGCTCTCCTCACACCTGAAACTTCTTGTCCCGCAGCCAAAGCCTAACCCAGCACTGCCACCTTCCTTCTCGGTCAGTTTGCCCAGGAAGCGAGTGTCAGTGGAAGCCTTTGCCTCTACTTTCTCTGCTCCTACTACTTCGTAGCTGACTCACACTCTGACGCAGCCCTCTCTAACCTGCATCTTTCTATCTCCAACACTCTTGACATCTTTGCCCCTGTCATGAGAATACGCCTGAAGCCTACCTCCAAGTCCAACTCTTGGTATGACTTCGACCTCGCCACCCTGAAACGCAAGTGCAAGGTGGCTGAGAGGAAATAGAGGGCTTTGGGTGCATCATCTGACAAACTGGCCTGCCGCCTGCTCCAAAGACAATACAGACTATCTGTCCTCTCCAAGAAGAGGCTCCGTATCCAAGCCCGCATCTCTGTGGCTGAACTCCTTAAAATCTGCAAGGAGCTGGCCAATCCTTCTGCAGTCTCCACCTCTCCTGTGCCATCCAGCCCCTCTGCACGGCGCTTGGTTCTCATTTTCTGCCACTAAAACTCAGGCCTTCCCGTCCTCACTTTCCTCTTCCTCCTCCCACTACCTCTCTCAGGTCCCCTCTGGCCGCCTCTCCCTCTCCTCTTCCCTTTTCCTCCTTCTCTCTGACAACACCTGACGATGTTTCCAGACAAGTCCAATCTATGAAAGTGTCATCCAAACAGGTGCTTCCAGGCTCTTCCAGAACTTTAAAGGACCACATTCCCATCCTTGCTCCAGCGTTGGCCAACTTCTGCAATTACTCTTTTGCGACTGGATCTTTCACCCCTCCCCTCAAGCACTCCCTTGTGCACCCCCTCCTTAAAAAGCCTTCAGCCGATCCTACCAGTCCAGCAAACTATCACCCAATTTCTATCACTCCTTCCCTGGGCAAACTCCTGGAAAAGCTGGCCATCTCTTACTCTCCACACCAAATATGTTGGTTGTCTCCATGGCCATCAGTCTGCCATCAGAGCAGCCAGAGGCACATAAACTGCTCTCCTGAACCGGCATTAAGATCTGCCGTCTAACCTTGATTCCTGCTCTCCCTCTGCCCTCACCCTCCTTGATCTTTCCTTTTCTTTTGACAGGGTTAATCATGCCACCCTGATCAATCATCTCCATGAGAACCTGGGTATCGGGGATCAGGCCTTGGCGTGGCTGACCTCCTTCCTCCTGGACCGACCCTCCCAGGTCCTACTTGGGTCCTTTCTCTCCACCAGCTCTCTCTCCACATGTGTTGTTCCCTAGAGCTCTATCCTCTCACTGTGGCTCTTCAGTGTCTATCAGACCCCTCTGGCCAACTTGATCTCCACCTTCTCTTCTAACTTTCAATGTTATGGGCATGACACTCAGCTCTGTTGCAGGCTTCCCTCAGCTGCCTCATCTCCCACGCTCATTCCTGACTGTCTATCTGCTATCCAGGATTGGTGCTCCTCCAATGATCTCTGCCTTAATGCCAGTAAGATGGAGATCGTTCTCTTTGGGACCCTTGCTCCCGCTTTCCCTCTCACTCTGGCCACCCTCCTTGGGCCCTCTACCCTTGCATGCTCTCCTCACATCACGGACCTTGCCAAAAAGGCCCACATACAACAGCACCTTCTCAGAGGTATTATATCTTTTCTCACTTTCCCCCAGAAGCTCACTGGCTCCAGAGCCCTGGTTCTCTTCAGGCTGGATTATTGCAACAGCCCCTTTCTCAATCTACCTGCCTCCATTCTCTGCCCTCTGCAACGAATCCAGAACAGGGCTGTAAGACTTTCCGTTGGCCTCAAGCCCAAGGACTGTATCTCTCCAGCTTTGAAATCTCCCCACTGGCTGTAAGGATCAAGTTCAAGACACTCTGCATCATCCACAAGGCTTTATGGGGCTGGTGCCCGCACTACATCCAACTCTCTGTGCCTAAGTATCTTCCTTCTCGAACCCTTTTCTCAGGTACCTCCAACTCTTTAAGGGTCAGACGCTTCTCCAGACAGAGAGTGGGAGGGTCAATCTCTCTCCTCTGCAGGTGCCTCCCTCTAGAATGACCTCCCTGCCCCTCTCGGACTTCAGCCAGATCACCTCAAATTCACAAACCAGCACAAGACCTTCCTTTTTGCCTCTTCCTTCTCTCTCGCTTCCCTGCTTACTTTACCTGTCTGCTGCGTCAACTGACTGCCTAGTACTCTCAGAGTCTCACTGTGTACCAGGCTCCTCCTAGACCAGTCTTCCTTAACCTGCCTCCTGGTTTACAGCACACTTAGGGGTTGTAAGCTGTTACCCCTACAGCCCCCCTGCCTCCTAGCACGTACCTTGAGCAGCGCTGCCCTGGCTGCACTTACTCAGAGTTAAGCTGCCCTGTTCGTACTTCCCGTTTCCCCTCTCCCTTGCACTTCCACCTCTCCTTCCCCTGTCACACATGCATGATCTCAATGGCACAAGGCCTAGTAGGATCATATGTCCTGTCTTCCTTCTGTCTCCCCTCCCTTGTCTTGTGGCACCTAGAAACAATTGTGTACGGGTGCGATATGAATGTCATATCATGTCATGCAGCATACTGGTAGTAAGTTGCCAATATCTACCCTTATATGTCAGCTGTAAAATCCTAAGCCTTGTTCCGTTCTTCTTCCAAATCGTCCTTGGTAGTATAAAATGACCAGCTAGGAACATCCTTTGCTTCACTATCAAGGTCGATCAAGAACGAAGAAAAAAAAAACACATATGGGGCACCCTTCCGTGTCCGCTGTGCTCATATGCTGCCATGCTATTACAAGACAGTAAACTGGGTGGGAAGGCAGCTTCCAGGAACACTATACTGGACAAACTGCTCTAGAGCTCAATGGGAGGGACCTCTTAGAGTCTGGCTGCTCCACATGCAAACTTTCAGCTGCAACAATCTCACTAGATGACTAGCAATGTTCCCCTGTCACGGGCCTCAGTGGGGTATCCGTAATGGTTTCCCACAGCTTTCCTGTCTCCAGGGGACCTTGCAAGTCAATGCCCAGAGTGTATATGCCTCATATCGGGGAACAGCACAAGGGTAGTAATATATACCGGTTCTTCAGACGAGGCCTCATGGGCTTTGTTTGGCCTGCTTCTGTACTGGGGGGGATGAGACAGCTCTATCTCAGCAGCTTTCTCTGATGTTGTGGGGCACAAAGTGTCAATGGTGCTCGGATCAATGTAAGACTGGTGGTCGCTTTGCTTGGCTGGAATCTGGGATCATTGGTGGCCCTGGCTGGTCCGATACTCTGAACGCACCAACACATGACAGCGTTGGGTGCAGAAGGCATCAACATATAGGGAGATACCTTCACCTTTTGGACAATCTGGACACCGTGGCACAAAAATGGTCCAGCTCAACCCAGGTGTAAATCTGACCCTGCCTCAGATAACATATCGATCCAAAGTGAGAACCTCTACGCAAGCCAGTCCTCTGCCGGGTCAATCAGTGTTTTTACATTGTAGCAGTCCCTGCCTGGGGATAATCCAGAAAGAGCCAAAGCGAACCCATTAATAGTGAAACCCCGAGAACAGCAGCTAACTATAACTAAGCAGCAAATCTCAGTTTTAAGTGAGCAGTCTGGTTTTATCTGCATGCTGCTCTCACTGGTCATGGGTGATGGGGTTTTATTGCAATAGTAGCTATCTCAGGCCTTTGGCTCACTCACCAAGGCCGCAGTTTGAGTCTGGGTTCGCAAGTGATGAGGTTCCGCTCTAGATGTGCATGCATCTGCACGTGGAGTTCCAAGAGACGCTGTTAGCCTACTCCTCCGGGTCAAGCCTCGCACAGTGAGGTGGCCACACCCAAGGAGGGTAGAGATACTTTCACCAGTAAGGGCAGCCTGGCATACTTCTGAAGTGGCTCTACACGGATAGTATAGCTCACAAAGCTCTATTGTGGCAGCGCCAAGCTGTCCATCCGCTAAATCATAAATCATAGTCAAAATTAACTACATGTGTCAAGCCCAACACCATCCAAATAAAACTCATTGAGAAAACCACTGTTTGACCACATCTGACTAGAGTTGGGCTACTGAATAATGGGGAATATATTTTTTGGGCTGGGACCAAGCCTGATTTGCATATGGTCTTTCCCCATCTGTAATGGCTTGGCAGGCTGAAGAACGATGCTCTGGAGGGTTGCCCAGAACAATGCCAGAGGTTAGGATTAACTCCAAACCTTCCAGCAATCAGCTCTTTTGTTTTACATAAATCCCGTGGCAAGGGTATGCCCATATGTGGCTCCTGAGCCTGCTGGGCCTAGAGACCCACCTACTCCTTAATGATGACGCCCAGTGAGGCTGAAACATGTCTGGGGATGCGTGTGGTTTCATGCAGAAGGGATGTGACCAATCAGTTCAGGCTGGACTGCCCGTTTTGGGGTGGGACCAAACCTGATTTGCATATGGTCTTTCCCCTTTTGTAATGGCTTGGCAGGTGAAAAACAATGGTCTGGAGGGTTGCCCAGAGCAATGCCAGTGGTTAAGATTAATTCTAAACCTCCCAGCCATCACCTCTTTGTTTTTACTTTGTCACCCCGAGTGGGACGGGTATGCCCAGACGTGGGTCCCGTGCCTGCTGGGCCTAGAGACCCAAGCTATTCCTCACTGATGAGGCCCAACAAGGCCGAAACATGTTTGGGGATGCTTGTTGTCTCGTGCAGAAGGGATGTTACCAAGCAGTTTGGGCTGAACTGCCCCTTTTGGGGTGGGGCCAAGCCTGATTTTCATATGGTCTTTTCCCTTCTGTAACGGCTTGGCAGGTGAAGAACAATGGTCTGGAGGGTTGCCCAGAGCAATGCCAGTGGTTAAGATTAATTCTAAACCTTCCAGCCATCACCTCTTTGTTTTTGATGTACTTACCACCCACGAAGCGAGACCATAAGGTGCCCCTAGAAATGTGGACATTATCCAGTAGTACTGGCCCATATTCCAAGCAGATATAGTGATGGGTACTCCCAAATTTTTTGTTTTCGGGGGGTCAGGTCTGTAAACAGGGAGAGTGAAGGAAGAGAAGAGAAGTAACAGACTGACTACCCCTCTCTTACAGGTCTTGCGACACAACAGATACAGGTGCTGGAATACTGATATATAAATTTACAGCAGGAACCTTATGGAAGAGACAATTGTTGAGCAGAGACCGTTGAAAGTATATAAATCACTTTAATAGTTAATAGTAAAATTACATATATTGCAAAAACCATGTAATAATAGGCTTTTTCATATCTCACTCATACCATTCATATCAATTCATTCATTCTGTGACATTCGGGTTCCACAATTTAATATTTCCTTCTAACATATTAGTTGTTGGTAATATGTATGACATTGGGAAAAAACAAGCATGGATTTTCTGTAGGTCGACATATGTTTCGGCCCCTTTCAGTAGTACCATCGTTGTCTACGGTGGTCTGAATAGTCAATGTTGGGTCATCTTCAGGACAGTGATGATTTAGTAAAAGCTTACAGTCTTCACCCTTATTCATATGAAAAGCAAAAGCTAAAAAACACAAATTGAACATATATTACATTGTGTAACGGTCTGATCTCTTTTGGTTAGTCTCAAGGCAATGGCTTAATTACTATGCCAGAGGAACTGCACCAACCTGTGGCCGAAAAAATTGTTATGGACCGCAGAGAAAAGATTTGATTGTAGGGTATCTTCTATATTCCCTTTATCTATAGCCCTAGAGAAAAGGGACAAAAACAAGGGAGGTTACTGCCTTGTTTAATTGCTACAAAAACATTTTGTTGTCGTGTGGCATTTCAGAGCAAGCTTACAGTTCCCCCTTGGAGGTGGGTAGAGCTTCAGATTTCTGTAACTCAGTGTCGCATCGTGAGATGTCTTCAAGATGAGGCTGATTGCATCGGCCTTCAAACTCGTTATCTCTGAAAAAAAGAGAGAACGGTGTTCAATGAACTACCCTTCTGTAATCATATCGCCACAGCTCCAATTTTTGGATAGAAAATCGTTTGTTTGCATGGTTGTGACCAGGCTTCAAATGAGGATGCAGTGTTATCGAAATTAGAACCTGGAGGTGGTATTAATGTTACCACCTTTCTATTGCATGCCTATAAAGTACCTAAACTACCTTTAAGGCAGCGCGGTGACATCTTGTACACCCGGATGCTGTGCACAGTATAACGGAGAGTTTTTGCATTTATCGATGACGCGCGCGCCTGGCCATGTTGACCCCTACCCACGGGGTTAGTGCCTAGCCTTTCATTCGCTACTCTTTCGAGGGAGCTGTTCCTCGCCAATGTTATTCGTTAGAGCGATACAGCGTTATTGCTCGGACGGCGTCTACTAGCGTGTGAATGAATCGCACTGGCTAGAAGGAGTGGCTTGATCTTGTTAAAGAAAGGGTCACGTGTTGCCGGATAAGGCTAGTTGCATCGGCATTTAAGTACGTTATGTCTGTAGTAAGGGATAGGTGTTCGATGAACTACCCTTTTATCGTCATATCGTAACTACTCCAATTTTTGAGAGTAAGCGCGATGACAAATTGCACACCCGGGCGCTGTGCACGGTATAACGGAGAGTAGTTACAATTATTGGTGCTGGGGATCGCGTAACTAGACGAACGCTACGGGCCGTGTTATCCCCTGCCCACGGCGTTGGTGCCTAGCCTTTAACTCACTACTTTTTCAAGAGAGCACTGCTCCTCACCTGTATTGTTCGTTGGAGCGTTGTTGCAGCGTTGTTGTTCGGACGGCGTCTCCTGGCTTGTGAAAGAATCGCATTTGCAGAAGGGAGGGGCTAGATCTTTTTAAAGGATCACGTGTTGCCGAAAAGAATATTGTTGACATGGGGCTTCGGCGCTAATGAAGAGGCCATATGTAAATGTGCAGCATGTTGCTTGTTCGCTGCGTTTTCCAGAGGACCTGGAACAAGCCGGGAATATTTACACGGACTACAGTGTAACTTTTATTTGAAGTGTCCGAAACTGAATAATGTCTCTGTTTTAGACAGTGAATCAACACAACTCTAGTCTCGATTTGTGGGAACTAATTCATCTTAGCTTCATGGCTGTAAGTTCATAGAAGTCAAAAAAGGGAATCTATTTTATTGTAACCGTCAGAATAAAAATGACGGGTGACAATATGTATCATGAAATGCAAAGTTTATTTTGTGCTTTAGTGTCACAGAGTATTGCGAATTTGAAAAAGGTCTACAAGCCGGGAACATTTACACGGACTACAGTGTAACTTTTATTTAAAGTAGCCGAAGCTAAATGATGTCTCTGTTTTAGACAGTAAATAAGCACAACTCTAGTCTCGATTTTTGGGGATTAATTTGTCTTAGCTTCATGGCTGTACGTTCATGGAAGTCAAAAAAGGAATCTATTTTAGAAATATGGATAGGGCGTGTTCATGGTATTAACTGTTTAGAGGAAGGCGCTTCATTCGACAGCTATATTTAAACCATTTTGGACTGTTCTCAGGTTATAGATCCTATTTTGTTCCGCTTGAGTTAAGATTTTATCTTTGTCTCCATTGCGACGTGAAATTTTTATAACCTGGATGACACACCATAGAAAGTCTGTGCATTTGTGATGTTTTTCAGAAAAATGGGCCACTAATGGTTTATTTTCAACTGCATTACGAATACAAGATTTGTGCTCGTATAGAAACATCAGAAGAAGAAGTAGCAATACAGAAAACAGAAGTAGATACTTTGGAGGCTAAAATCAAACAAGAGAACATCATGAAAGATTTGAAAGAAACTTTAGCCAAAATTGAAGAAGAGATGACTAATTTCAAGAAAACAATCCTTGACAAAAAAATCTGGAAACTAAAAAAAGATGTGGAACAATATAAGGAGACCAAAACTTACCCGTACCTTATAGAGTCCTACTATGATGACATTCATAAAGCCAGCCAAGGGAGACCCTATAACAAGGGCAATAGAAGAAGACCCTTTGTGAATTTTTCCAACTCATCAAATACATCCACAAGCAGCGGATCAGACTCCGGGCAACAAGGTTCCATAGGTCCGCCCCCACAGCAATTTTTTCAGGGAAAAGGACAACGTGCACGCAACAAACCCAAGGCCCTTCCCGGATGAACACCAGGAACTGGCCACCTCCAGTACAAACCTGGTAATCCCCATCTATAACTTGTCTTCACATGACCTTTCCCCTACCGAAATAAGTGTCTTATCAAAAGGGTTGTCGTTTGTTCCAACAACACAAGCTAAACCCTTCGAGACAGAAGTTGAATTACAGAAATTCTACAGACTGATACGTCTAAAATACTTCTTCAGAAATAAAACTCTGACTCCCAAAGCACCCACGACCACGGGCCTTAGAACACCTTCGAAATTTGTACCAACCAACGCGATGGTCAGTCCAGCGATAATAGCTTTCGAACAAAAGATTTCCTGGGAAATTCAAAAAGCGATCAAAAACCAAAACCTTTCTAAAAACAACCTATCAAAGGCAGAAAGAGAAGCACTAAGAGCCCTTAAATCCAACGAGAACCTAATAATTAAACTAGCGGACAAAGGCGGGGGCATAGTGCTGTGGACCAAAGAACTCTATAAGATTGAAATAATGAAACATCTCAATGACACCTCTTCATATAGAGAACTCCCAGCTGACCCAACACCTCGGCTACAAGAAGAAATCAATAGTCTTATGAAGTATGCCCTGGAAGAAAACTGGATAGACCCTGAAGAACAAGAATTCTTGGTTAATCAACATCCTACCATTCCGGTCTTCTATCTACTCCCTAAAATTCATAAGCATGATACACAACCCCCAGGCAGACCAATTGTAGCAGCCATAAACTCCATCTTGGAACCCTTGTCAATGTATTCTGACTGGTTTCTAAGACCATTTGTCCCTAAAATGAAATCATACGTGAAAGATTCAACGAGTATGATTAAAATGCTAGAAAACATTCACTTAGATTCAACAGATATTCTAGTAACTTTGGATGTGGTGAGCTTGTACACCAGCATCCCACAAGATGATTGTCTCAAGGTGATGGCTGAATACTTAAAGAGACGCACTGAGACCATAAACCAAGTTCCAACTGCATTCATCTTGGAATGTATTCGGTTAGCTCTAACAGAGAACTTCTTTCTATACAAAGACCGTTTTTTCAATCAATTGAAAGGAACAAGTATGGGAGCCACTTTTGCCCCAGACTTGGAAAATCTGTACATGGATAATTTAGAACAACAATCCATTTACAGCTCTCGTAATCCTTTTCAAAACTATATCAAAAATTGGTTACGATACATTGACGATATCTGTCTAATATGAGTGGCACCTCAAAGCAACTAACTTCGTTCCACCTGTGGTTGAATTCTCAGAATTCTCATATTCAATTCACAATTCACACTGATCCATACAAAATACCGTTTTTAGATTTGGAAATACACAAAACCACAGATGGTTCTATTGAAACGGTCCTCTACAGAAAACCTACCGACAGAAACACTCTGTTAAATTACACAAGTTTTCATCCTCTTAGTTTGAAAGAGGGTTTACCATATGGTCAGTTTCTGCGTATCCGCAGAAACTGTACTAATGTACAACAATATAAAATACACGCTAAGAGTCTTAAGTTAAGACTCAAAGAGAGAGGCTACCCCCACAAAACGATACATAGAGCATACAAACGAGTGTTGCATACCAATCGCTCCAGTACGCTAGAATCAGTACAAAAACATCAAGAGGATAAGATAACCTGCGTAAGCACATATAGTCCGATCAGTAACATCTACAGAAAGATCATACGCAAACATTGGAAGATGATCTATACAGAAGATTTTAATCCCCCAACCCCGAGGTTTGCCTTTAAAAGACAATCAAACATAAAAGACAATTTGGTGCATTCGTATCAACCTGCCAAATCTAAGAAATTTGCACAAACTTCTCTGTGGGGCCTCCCGTCTTTAACGGGCCACCACCGTTGTGGCCATTGTTCAGTGTGTGCACAAACAACCACTCTCAAACAAATCACGCTGTGTCACCACACTATCCAACTGAAAGAGTTCACTAATTGTTTAACACCATGGGTAGTATATGCCATCAAATGCCCATGCGATATGGTATATATAGGCAAAACAAAAAGTCCTGTCCGTAAACGGATAAACGAGCACAAATCTTGTATTCGTAATGCAGTTGAAAATAAACCATTAGTGGCCCATTTTTCTGAAAAACATCACAAATGCACAGACTTTCTATGGTGTGTCATCCAGGTTATAAAAATTTCACGTCGCAATGGAGACAAAGATAAAATCTTAACTCAAGCGGAACAAAAATGGATCTATAACCTGAGAACAGTCCAAAATGGTTTAAATATAGCTGTCGAATGGAGCGCCTTCCTCTAAACAGTTAATACCATGAACACGCCCTATCCATATTTCTAAAATAGATTCCTTTTTTGACTTCCATGAACATACAGCCATGAAGCTAAGACGAATTAATCCCCAAAAATTGAGACTAGAGTTGTGCTTATTTACTGTCTAAAACAGAGACATCATTTAGCTTCGGATACTTTAAATAAAAGTTACACTGTAGTCCGTGTAAATGTTCCCGGCTTGTAGACCTTTTTCAAATTCGCAATACTCTGTGACACTAAAGCACAAAATAAACTTTGCATTTCATGATACATATTGTCACCCGTCATTTTTATTCTGACGGTTACAATAAAATAGATTCCCTTTTTTGACTTCTATGAACTTACAGCCATGAAGCTAAGATGAATTAGTTCCCACAAATCGAGACTAGAGTTGTGTTGATTCACTGTCTAAAACAGAGACATTATTCAGTTTCGGACACTTCAAATAAAAGTTACACTGTAGTCCGTGTAAATATTCCCGGCTTGTTCCAGGTCCTCTGGAAAACGCAGCGAACAAGCAACATGCTGCACATTTACATATGGCCTCTTCATTAGCGCCGAAGCCCCATGTCAACAATATTCTTTTCGGCAACACGTGATCCTTTAAAAAGATCTAGCCCCTCCCTTCTGCAAATGCGATTCTTTCACAAGCCAGGAGACGCCGTCCGAACAACAACGCTGCAACAACGCTCCAACGAACAATACAGGTGAGGAGCAGTGCTCTCTTGAAAAAGTAGTGAGTTAAAGGCTAGGCACCAACGCCGTGGGCAGGGGATAACACGGCCCGTCGCGTTCGTCTAGTTACGCGATCCCCAGCACCAATAATTGTAACTACTCTCCGTTATACCGTGCACAGCGCCCGGGTGTGCAATTTGTCATTGCGCTTACTCTCAAAAATTGGAGTAGTTACGATATGACGATAAAAGGGTAGTTCATCGAACACCTATCCCTTACTACAGACATAGGGCCTCATTCCGAGTACGGCGCTAACCAATGGCGCTATTAACGCCTTGGTTGACGCCGTACCCGGACCGGCAGCGCCTTGGTGGATGGCGGAATTACCGCCCCATTCCAAGGTTGGCGGGGCGGTAATTCCCCAATCCCCATTTACCCTTCCCCATTCCCATTCTTGCCCCATAGGGCATGATGGGAGTGGGGAAGGCGTCAATTAGACCACCGTAAATTACGGTGGCGTAATTTACATCAAGGTCCCTTAGCGCCATGGTTTTTAACACCTGCTAAAAGCAGGTGTTAAAACCACCATGGCGCAAAGGGAACTCGGAGTATGGCGGTAAGGGATTACCGCCACCGCTCTCGTTAGCGGTGGCCGCTATCCCTTACCGCCATACTCGGAATGAGGCCCATAACGTACTTAAATGCCGATGCAACTAGCCTTATCCGGCAACACGTGACCCTTTCTTTAACAAGATCAAGCCACTCCTTCTAGCCAGTGCGATTCATTCACACGCTAGTAGACGCCGTCCGAGCAATAACGCTGTATCGCTCTAACGAATAACATCGGCGAGGAACAGCTCACTCGAAAGAGTAGCGAATGAAAGGCTAGGCACTAACCCCGTGGGTAGGGGTCAACATGGCCAGGCGCGCGCGTCATCGATAAATACAAAAACTCTCCGTTATACTGTGCACAGCATCCGGGTGTACAAGATGTCACCGCGCTGCCTTAAAGGTAGTTTAGGTACTTTATAGGCATGCAATAGAAAGGTGGTAACATTAATACCACCTCCAGGTTCTAATTTCGATAACACTGCATCCTCATTTGAAGCCCGGTCACAACCACTGCAAACAAACGATTTTCTATCCAAAAATTGGAGCTGTTGCGATATGATTACAGAAGGGTAGTTCATTGAACACTGTTCTCTCTTTTTTTCAGAGATAACGAGTTTGAAGGCCGATGCAATCAGCCTCATCTTGAAGACATCTCACGATGCGACACTGAGTTACAGAAATCTGAAGCTCTACCCACCTCCAAGGGGGAACTGTAAGCTTGCTCTGAAATGCCACACGACAACAAAATGTTTTTGTAGCAATTAAACAAGGCAGTAACCTCCCTTGTTTTTGTCCCTTTTCTCTAGGGCTATAGATAAAGGGAATATAGAAGATACCCTACAATCAAATCTTTTCTCTGCGGTCCATAACACTTTTTTCGGCCACAGGTTGGTGCAGTTCCTCTGGCATAGTAATTAAGCCATTGCCTTGAGACTAACCAAAAGAGATCAGACCGTTACACAATGTAATATATGTTCAATTTGTGTTTTTTAGCTTTGGCTTTTCATATGAATAAGGGTGAAGACTGTAAGCTTTTACTAAATCATCACTGTCCTGAAGATGGCCCAACATTGACTATTCAGACCACCGTAGACAACGATGGTACTACTGAAAGGGGCCGAAACATATGTCGACCTACAGAAAATCCATGCTTGTTTTTTCCCAATGTCATACATATTACCAACAACTAATATGTTAGAAGGAAATATTAAATTGTGGAACCCGAATGTCACAGAATGAATGAATTGATATGAATGGTATGAGTGAGATATGAAAAAGCCTATTATTACATGGTTTTTGCAATATATGTAATTTTACTATTAACTATTAAAGTGATTTATATACTTTCAATGGTCTCTGCTCAACAATTGTCTCTTCCATAAGGTTCCTGCTGTAAATTTATATATCAGTATTCCAGCACCTGTATCTGTTGTGTCGCAAGTCCTGTAAGAGAGGGGTAGTCAGTCTGTTACTTCTCTTCTCCATATTCCAAGCAGTCTGATTGACTCTGCCACCGCACTCCCTTGACTTCTGTGACCGTACCTGATTCTCCCTGCTCTGCCTTTCTCCCACTGTGCTCCGGGTGCAACCTCTCCACTGCTGCGCTGCTGCCCTGCTGCGCTGCCAGGCAGCTGCGCTGCTGCACTGCTGCTGCGCAGTAAGGACTCCGCCGCGACAGAACAAGTGCTTTATCTTTCCTGCTGGAGTTTCCTTTCCTCTGGCGCCTTCTTCAAATGGCATTTCTTTTATCTGTTGAAGTTGCACACGCTCCGAACACTAGTTTTAGCATATGGGCCTCTGGTCCGGGAGCTAATCGCCTACACTACTGTGTTAGAGGCCCTCAACCCTTGTTAATGCCCTTGATTTACTTGGGCAATTAACATCAAAGGTGCAGGACAACAGGCTATAATATGGAATTAATGTGACAAAGCAAAGACAGAAATTACAGAGATGCTCTGTTAATGAAATGTTACAGAATTGTTATTCTTACTGTGCGTCCAGCTATGTTTGCATGGGAACCTTGCAAGAGACATCTCGACTCCCATCGAATGATGTGCAGTGCAAGCAATACAAGCAAACAGAATTCAAACACAATCACCGATTCACAATATGATGTACATTTTGAAACTTCTAAAGGCATTGAACTAATATTGAGCGTACTAGACGTCTTGAGCAAACCTCTAGCCGTGCGTGTTCCCTTGCCCATTCTGAACTGATGAAAATCATTGACAGAATGGGGAGGTCTGCACACGTGTATTGATGTCTACTCAAGCTGCTTAGGATGTTGCGCGGTTATTGATATGCTGTTGGAAGAAACATCATTTGCATAGCAGGGGATCAATAGGATGCAAAAATAAGTAGGGCTTTGCACTTTGTCATTTAAAGCTGTAGGTGCACCCTTCGTTTTAGCCCGGCTTCTTGGAGTTGGATGGAGAGCCTGTGACATTTCCTTAACACCCTTAAATAAAGCTGCGCACTGACTGCCACTCTTGAGCAAGTATTGGAAATGGCTGTAGCAACCCTGAGATGTTACGTTATGTTACTGGAACGATATGACCCAAGGCGGCGCGCCGACCATGTCTGCAGGATGTTATGTTAAGTTATTGGAACGATATGACCCGAGGCGGCAGGCCGACCCTGTCAGTAAGATTTTATGTTATGTTATTGGAACGATATGACCTGAGGCGGCGGGCCGACCCTGTCGGTAAGAGGTTATGTTATTGGAACAATATGACTCGAGACGGCGGGCCGACCCTGTCGGTAAGATGTTATGTTATGTTATTGGAACGATATGACCCGAGGCGGCGGGCCGTCCCTGTCGGTAAGATGTTATGTTATGTTATTGGAACGATATGACCCGAGGCGGCGGGCCGTCCCTGTCGGTAAAATGTTATGTTATTGGAACGATATGACCCGAGGCGGCGGGCCGACTTTGTCGGTAAGATGTTATGTTATGTTATTGGAACGATATGACCCGAGGCGGCGGGCCAACCCTGTCGGTAAGATATTATATTATGTTATTGGAACGATATGACATGAGGCGGCGGACCGACCCTGTCGGTAAAATGTTATGTTATTCGAACGATATGACCCGAGGCGGCGGGCCAACCCTGTCGGTAAGATGTTATGTTATGTTATTGGAACGATATGACCCGAGGCGGCAGGCCGACCCTGTCAGTAAGATGTTATGTTATTGGAACGATATTACCCGTGGTGGCATGCCGACCCTGTCGATAACGGCCTGCCGCCCAAGTTAAGGGCCCGAGCTGAGCGGCATGCTTCAATGCCGTTTTTATGGTCATCGGGTATGCCAGCAGATCTGAAAGAGATGGGGCCGTGGGTGGTTAGTGGGAACAGAGGGGAAAATGCATAGTACCTTTGTTGTCAGAAGTACCCTGAGCAGTGCATGGGGGCCAGGCGTTTTGTAGTTGTTCTGTGTCGAGAGCACAGAAGCATTTCTGTCCAAATGGTAGACTTGTGTACGTATTGGCTAGTGATGCGGTATGTAGAGGTGCAGTGTTCTGATGTTTAATGTGTGAGGGGTGTTCAACTATCGTGTGTGTGTGGCTTAGTTGGTATGGATATTTTGTGTTGGGATGCAGAATTTGGGCAGGCTGGTGCAGGGAGCAGTCAGGTATCTTCAGGGGCTGACACACCTGACACCACAGGTAGCAGATCCTAACATGGCAGAGCAAGGCATGCAAAACGGAACCAATGTTTGTAAGGAAATATTCCAGGATTTAATTATCCCCCAGACTGTCATGCAAGGCTTTGCTACATCTGCTGTAAAAAGGTTATTACGCAGACAAGAGCCCAGAGCAGCTTCCTAAATGCAGGTATATCTTTGAGCTGGGAATGGCCTCATTTGTTTCTGCAAAGCTTTATGGGAAATACATGTTTTACTAGCTGTACCCAGCATATTATACATGTATTTAGCTCTCCCTCTCTCCCTCCCCCCTCTCTCTCTCTCTCTATCTCTGTCTCTCTCTCACTTGCTCTGTCTCCCCTTTCTCTCTCTCCGCCCCTTTCTCTCATTCTCTCTTCACCCCTCTCTTTCTCTCTTCTCTCATTCTTTCCCTCACTCGCTCTCCCTGCACTCTTCCACACATAGTTGTACTGTCAGGTGCATGAATTCTAGAGCCTCCCCAGACGTCGCTGACAAAACAGCACAACCAGAAAAAAAACGCAGATCTCTGGAAGGGGAGGAGGGGTGCCCTTTTTTACTGCAAAGGAAGCTAAGAGAGAAATGATGTCATTGTCCTATCATTGTTAACTGGCTCTTTTTTAAACTTGCACAATATTAATTTGTGATGTTTCCATCCAGTACAGATTAGAGTCATAATATGAATGTTGCACTTCTCTGACTACATCACATTATCAAAACCTAGGATAACCATATCAATTATTATCTGAAAGAAGGTTATCATTCAGGATGAAGTGTCCGGTGCACTTGTATTGTCTCTTTTGAAAAATCCCTATGAAAAAGGAGAAATGGACACATAGATGCAATGAAAGTTCGTGACTGTTTTGCATAAAACTGAAGAGCATTTTGGGAACATGGGAATGAGCACAGCTCCTTATACTTAACACATGTGTCTGTAATAAAAGGGGCATAGGCTTGGAATCCTAAGTACATTATACACAGTAGAATTGGTGCTAATTTTATTGTTCACAGTTCTCACTCTATCATTAAAATGTTGAACTGTATTTGCTCACTCAGACAGTGAAGGACTTGGAATTGAGGTTAACATTACCGTGACGTGTATCACTCATTTGGTGTCCCAGTGCTGTCTTGCTTCTTGTTCCTGAGAAGGTCTGGGTCGCTGTGTGAGCGTGACTAGTCCCAATGGACAGACATCCTTTGAGTATTATATATTTATATAGAATAGGATACCGCAGCCATGTTAGGGCTCAACATCCTAGTCCAGTTCACGGGTTCCTATTAGCTTCTGTGGCCATTTTGACATCTGACCCCCTGTATACATCTATCAGCAACAGCTCTTAATAAACAGAAGCAAATGTTAAGAATGGAGAGAAGGAACACCATGCCACATAAGGATTACTGCACATCTGACTGGATAGACAGCTCATTAAGTTTGACTTCCACCACCTCCCTCTCTTTTGCTTCCCATCCCCATCCATGATTCCCACCACCCATAGGAAAAAAAGGGGTCTCAACACTTTGAGGCCTTCATTTAAAGAAGCATGGGTCAAGGGCCACCCTCTGGAAATAAAACCTGATCAACAGAAGCCTATCTGCATGCACTGCAAGAGATCCTGTTGTCCCTAACCAGACCACCACAACCACAAGGCAACAGAACCTCCACGGGGTGGCAGAGATTGAGGTGTCACCAAAAGAGTAGTGGGATTTCGACCCCCTTGCAAGTAAGAGTCATGGGGGAAAGAGCAGGAGGATGAAGCTACACGTGCAAGGTGTTGCACGGCAGGGAGGGTAGGCAGCCACGTGAGTGGGATGGGCAGAAGAAGGCAGTTCTGCTGGATTGCTTTTGAGGTTGTTCTCTTGTATCAAAACCAATGCCGGTTGAAATGTAACTGCAATGAGGGTTTTACTTTGGTTCTTTACCTGTGAATTCTACAAAAATTGTGGGTATTAGCATAATTGACCTAAAAACATTTGACCTAAAATATGTGATCGAATTTTTGTGACCTTTTTTCAGTCAAATTTAATTAAATATATACATGGGGGTGAGTAGGGGTATAGATTAGGTTGAGGGGAAGTGGGGTGGAGGGTTGCGGGGGGTCTGCCCCCGCATTTTAGACTGAAACAAAGGTCAAATAAATTTAATCAAATGTGATTAGGTCAAATGTTTTAGGTCAAATAGACCCAAACCAAATTGTGGGGCGAGCGGCCATTTTAATTTTAATTGCACTGTCCATATGACTGTTTTATATTGTTGAACAACAGTTCCACGCTCATTCATTTTATAATAGTTCCAGTATAAAGAAATCAAGTGGTACAACAATCTCTATAATTTCCAAAACAATATTCAACAGGATGAGAAAATAGTCTTTAATATTGAATATAGCATAATAATGTTGTCAAGTCTCCCTCTTCCCCTTCAGAGGCTCTGGGAGATGCTGATAATAGTGCAAAGTGCAGAAGGAGTAGTTTGTGTTTATTTGAACAATACATGTACACACCTTTGAGTAAGATAATGCAAAGGGGGTAAAAATCAATATCAGTATAGTACATGGGTCTGGAAAAAAAAGGCTTTTTTATTTTGGCCATCACGTTTCTGAGAGGGCTTTTAAGCATGAATGTTTCTTTACGTGTACATCATTGCTCACAACGTGCACCTGTGTAAGCAGAGAAGCACCTCTCCACGGTCATCTACACACCCAGACAGGAGCCATGAAGAACATCCTTCACATTGTTTTTAGGAGGTGTGCTCTAACTGCAAAGACTACAATTTCAAAATTGTGAAAATTGTTATAGAAAGGTAGTGGAACTGTAAATAGTTGAAAACATAAAAGCAATGGAGCTCCGTTTCTTTTGGTTCCCATTCACTTCGACCTCTGTCACATATGTTTTCATGATTTCCAGCGTTTCAAACAATGTTTCCCAGGCATCTGGTCTGACATTGAACATGTGTAAGGCGCTAAAGAAAACTAAGAAACACACATGCCTGTACAAAACCCCAGCATGAAAGTGATGCGGGACAGAGTCAAGTTTGAGATTGCAAATGGTTCTCCAATTGTCCCGGGTAGTTTGAAGTAATTTTCTTGAATTTGTACTTACTAATCTTCATACATATTTCTATGATGAAAACTGCCCTCTGGAAATGATCCAAAGAATAATGGCCCATGGTACAGGGACTTATCAACAAGCATTGCACCATATTATGGTTTGATGTTTAATGGTTAATCAGATCTACGTATGTTTACTACTGTTTGTTTTGAATATGCTTTTTTTGGAATTCACATTTGTTTTAGACACCATGCTTTTTTCAATTATTTGGAGGCAAGTATCCAAAGTGTTGTGTACACGGTACACGAAGCGCGCATGTGCGGCCCAGCGGGCCAGCGCATGCGCGCTAATTAATAAAGGCGGTGCCCGGGCAGTTCGCGCCGGAGCACCGGAACGAGCAGACGTCTCCGGCGTGTGTTCTTGCGCGCTGCCTACGCGCGCCGGTGTCCCGACCCTGGGAGGCCCGCGCACCACCACAGGGCTTCCCCAGGGTACAACACTGGCGACGAGGAGGTACAGACTGCTTCCGTGCTCCGACAGCGTCGGAGAGACGGAAAGTCTTCCGTAGCACGGACCCGCGGAGCGCCGGCGGCCATTTTGAGTTCACTCGCTCCCCTCTTCACACGTGGCGGCAGTGGTTGCGGCCCGAAAGGGTGCTCGTGCGCCACATACCAGCTGTGTTGGAGGTCACAGACAATTTTTGGAAAACCCACAATCCTGCAGGCGCAGGGCTGTGGCATTTAAGAAGAAAGAAGTGGGTTTCTACACCCCAATACTACCACGAGACCAGGACAAGCCGCCCTTCTCTCAAGAAAGACAACTGTGAGTACGCGACGCAGAAATGGGAGAAAAGACCGACGATGAGGGTGCCGCTGCCCCAATCCCCCACAGATCTCGCAGCTCCCTAGCCCCCATGCCTGAATTCGATACTACTGGCCCCCCTTCCAAGCTGGGCCCAAAGTGGCTATTGTGGGTCAAGAGACTAGATATGTTCTTCAGGGCATCGGGGGTGAACGATGATGACACCAAAATCTCGACTATGATCTACTCGGCAGGCGCAGAAGTCCACAAGATCTACGACTCCCTCGTCATCCCCGTGGTCACGTATGACGCAGTCAAGCAGGCACTCAAAGACCATTTCCTCCCCATGGCTAACGTGGATTTTGATAGATTTGTCATGGGTGCCGAAAGGCAACTAGACGACGAGCCCCTAGACAAATTTTGTGCCCGTCTGAGACACCTGGCGACCTCCTGCAGATGGGCCGATGAGGAAGAAATGGTCCGCAACCAACTACTGCAGGAGTTCAGCTCCGGCAAACTTCGAAGGCAGGTACTGAGAGAACCTGGCCTGACCCTCCAGCAAATTTTGGACCTTGGAAGAGCACATGAGCTAGCGGAAGCCAGAGGTGCGAAAATGGACGCTGCCACGCGACCGAAGAATGACGAAGACGCATTTGTTGTGGGGCGGTCAGCAGCAGGAAGGTCAAGGTGGGCGTCGAGAAGGCCTGATACCCCGCCCACGCCAGGCAACGCCTCATCGTGCTCCTACTGTGGATATGACCTCCCCCACAGCGGTGAATGCCCGGCGAAGTCGAGAACGTGCGGCCGGTGTGGCACACCGGGGCACTACGCCAGGATGTGCCGGGCTGCCTCCCCTGTTGCGGCAGGAAGAGGACCGGAGAGAGTTGGACGGGGAGGCGCTCGCAAAGTGAGAGGCATCTCTTCGATCGATCAGGGCCTGCAGGACGGAAGAAGAAGAGGAAGAGGAAGAGGTTTTCTTCATCTCCAGCATCCTAAAAGGCCCTGGCATGAGGCGCCAACCCACATGCACTGTCAACCCACCCCCATTCTCATTGACACTGGGGCTTCGGTCTGCGTGCTAGCCACCAAACATTATGAGGCCCTGCCAGGCCCACCGGAGCTGTCAGCGTCCATGGCACGAATATATGCATTCGGTGGGGATACGCCCCTACCCATCCAAGGCGTGTTCATTGCCCCGGTTTCTCATGGACAAAACACCATCAAAGCAAGATTCTTTGTCACCAGCGTCAGCCCATATTCCCTGCTGAGCTGTGCGGCGTCAGAAGCACTCGACATTGTCCACTTCACGTTTGGGCTATACCACGCCGATCTGAAAAGCATGCTGCACAGGTTCGAAACTCTCTTCAAGGGCATTGGTAAACTGAAAGCCGAGCCCGTTCGCTTACACATCGACAAGTCCGTAAGGCCGACAGCCCTCAAACATCGCCGGATTCCTTTTCACTTAAGAGCCCAAGTGGAAGAGGAGTTGCAACAGCTGGTAGACCGGGACATCATTGAAAGAGTGGAAGGCCCCACCCCTTGGGTGTCGCCCATTGTGGTAGCCCCAAAGCCGAAACAGCCGGGGGCGGTACGCATCTGCGTGGATATGAGGCTCCCAAATGCCGCCATCAAAAGGGAGCGTCACCTCACACCCACTCTAGACAACATCGTCGGAGAACTCCAAGGTGCCAAAGTCTTCTTCAAACTGGACCTCAGATCCGGGTACCACCAGTTGGAGCTACACCCCGAGTCGAGGTACATTACGACATTCACTACTCACGAGGGGTTGTACCAGTACAAGAGACTAAACTTTGGAATCTCGTCCGCGGCAGAGGTCTTCCAGAATGCCATCAGAGGAGCCCTGTCCGGACTGAAAGGTGTCATTAACATGTCCGACGACATCTTAGTCTTCGCCAAGTCGGAAATTGAACACCTTAAACGGCTAGAGAAAACTTTCGAGAGACTACAGGCGGTGGGCCTGACCCTGCACCAAGAAAAGTGCGAATTCCTCAAAGACCGACTGGAATTCTTTGGGTTCACCTTCCATGCAGGGGGCATATCCCCAGACCCTGGAAAAGTGAGGGACATAAGGGATGCGCCTCCACCCACATCACCGGCGGAGGTTCGGAGCTTCTTGGGGATGGTCAAGTACTGCGGCCGTTTCATCAAAGACCTAGCCTCTCTGTCAGAACCACTGAGGGCACTTACGAGGAATGACGTGACTTGGCAGTGGACTGAGATTGAACAACGATCCTTCAAAGCCATCAAAGAAGCCCTGTCAGAGCAGGAGACAATGGCCTACTTCAACCCCAGCCGGGAATCGGAGATTGTGGTCGATGCCAGCCCGGTGGGACTGGGGGCAGTACTAATGCAAGCAGACGAACTAGGGGTCATGAGGCCCATAGCATATGCCAGCAAAGCCCTCACCGACACGGAAAAGCGGTACTCCCAGATAGAAAAAGAAGCCCCCGCTATCCTGTGGGGGTGCAAACACTTTAGAATTTACATCTTCGGCAAACCCGTTGTCGTGATTACGGACCACAAACCCCTGATTCCTATCCTGTCGGGAACGTCATCCAAACCGCCTCCCCGCATCGAGAGATGGATGCTATCCCTCATTGAATACGGCGTCAAGCTAGTTTACCGCCCAGGCACCCACAACCCAGCCGACTACCTTTCTCACCACCCAGGCACGAGGGACACCCAGAGTCCCGTAGAGGTAGCAGACGCTGGAGACGCCGTGCATCTCGTCATTGAATCAGCCTTGCCAGTAGCCTTGTCGAGAGAGGACATTGCGGACGACTCGAACTCCGACGAGGCGCTCCTAAGAGTGAAAAGGCCGGTGGCCACAGGAGAGTGGCGGGACATCCTTCTAAACAACGCCAGGAGGAACCCAGAGGTACAAAGGAACCTACAACTGCTGTGGAAAGCTTGACACAAGCTCTCGGTGTCCACGGACGGCCTGTTGCTGCGAGGGAACCAGATCGTGATCCCCAGGTCGTTGGTCATGAGAGTCCTCCAGTTGGCCCACACAGGGCACCAGGGCATGGCCAAGATGAAGGCACGCCTCAGGCTGAAGGTCTGGTTCCCCGATCTGGAGCACAGGGTAGCCGAGTTTGAGAGGACCTGCATTCCCTGCCAGGCAACGAGTCCTGTGGAAAGAGGCCCACCCATTCAGGCCATGGAACGGAGCAACGTGCCATGGGGAACAGTGCATGCAGATTTCGGCTTGACAGGAAGAGGCCTATATTTCCTGGTGGTCACAGACCAGTGGTCGAGGTATCCGGAAGTGGAACTCGTGGAATCCACCGCCAGCGATCACACCATCCTGGCGATGGACAAAATCTTCGCCACCCATGGGTTCCCATTTGAGATTTGCTCAGACAATGGAGCGCCGTTCCAAGGACAGCGGTTTGCTAGATACTGCGCGGAACGAGGCATCAAGCACCGGAAGGTAACCCCGCTATGGCCAAGGGCCAATGGAGAGGTTGAGCGTTTCATGCGGACTCTAAGCAAAATTTTTCGTATTTCTGTCGATGGAGGGGAGGACCTGCGACACAACCTAATCGACTTTCTCCGTGAGTACCGGTCCACCCCACATCGATCCACCGGAATCGCACCCGCTGAGGCACTGTTCAAGCGAATACCCAGAGGGCTGATACCCGAAGCGGGAGACCGACACCCTGGTGTGATCGATAGCGCACGGGTGACAGCAGAGAGAGCAGCGAGGAACGAGAACGAGACAACAAGGCAGAGGCTGCCAGGAAAAGAGATAGCAGTAGGAGATACCGTCCTAGTCCGGAACAGGAAACCGGAAGGGAAACTCTCGATGACTTACGAAACCCAGCCAATGGGAGTAACTCATGTCAAAGGGTCAATGGTCACAGCTGCGAATGCGCGAGGGACGGTAACCAGAAACGTGTCCTTCTTCAAGCGCATAGGACCCGTGGCCGCGGAGGAAGAAACCAGTCCTGCCGAAGGACAAGCAGCAGAGGCACCGCAGGAAGGCGGTGAACCGCCCGGGGACCCTGGGGGGCCAGAGGACCTCGAGAGAGGCTCGCCCAGGTACCCGCGCAGGGAAGGACGCCGTCCACAGCAAAGGTTCCAAGATTTCATCATGGACTCAGCAGCCTGAGTAACGAAGCCTGTTAAGTACAGTTTGATTTGAGCCACGTTGGCTCCCCTGTTTAATGTGTTTGTTGTTGGGGGGAAAAGGAGGGATGTTGTGTACACGGTACACGAAGCGCGAATGCGCGGCCCAGCGGGCCGGCGCATGCGCGCTGGTTAATAAAGGCGGTGCCCGGGCAGTTCGCGCCGGAGCACCGGAACGAGCAGACGTCTCCGGCGTGTGTTCTTGCGCGCTGCCTACGCGCGCCGGTGTCCTGACCCTGGGAGGCCCGCGCACCACCACAGGGCTTCCCCAGGGTACAACACAAAGGAGGAACATGAAATGGGAAGGTAAGTATGACATGAGCAATAACGATGGATAAACACCAGAGCGCGTCGGCCGGCAACAGCCCCAGGCCTTGGATTCTCCTGTGACCGCCAGGTATGACTACATAGGTGAGGCACATGTCATCACAAGCCACATCATTCCATAACATGTGAAAACCTCCACTATAGGTCGGACACAACAGGGGGTTTACCCCGCCAGCACTCAGCCTTGGCTTCCCAACCCTGCCTTTATTAACCCCTTTCCCTATGTAGGCTTTGGGCACTTCTAAAATTACAGTTTTTGCTATTATTCAATAAATGTGTTTTGTAAACACGTTATTCCCACTGGAAATCACCATCAATGCCAACATACTTTCGCACCAGATCTTACGCATTTTTGCATAACTGAAGGGAGAACACCCCCCTTCTGTACCCCATTTACACAGTACACACAAATGGGAGCAATGTCGAATTGGCAGATGTGCAGTAAGAAAGTTAACAAAGTTTGCAGACCCATAACAGTAGGTATAACTGGAGGTATAGGTTTATAACGCTAGTATAACCCACTTTTAGTACTAAAAGTAACATAGGTATGCATGGTCCAGTGCACTGTATGTTAATCTGCCTGGGTGGTCACAGAAAATTGGCTGCTGACAATCTGCAGTCCATACGAATCTCCAGACTAAACCAACTCAGATTGTCCAGTGAGAAAACTGCACAATTATTCCAGGTATTATAATTCAGGTAATATGCCCCGCTCTTCTTGCCATAAGATCCGACATAAGAGCCTGGCAATGTTTGCTGTAACCCATGATTCCAGTGCATTTCAATTGCTGTCTTCTAAAATGCGGTCCATGTTACTTTTCTGTCTTTCTTGGTCTCTTTAATAATTGTATCACTCGTAGTGCCAGCTGTACTCCAGGTAAAACACCTTCTGTGGGTGTGAATCTCAATGTGAAAGGAGTTGCCCTGCTAGCTCTTGCAAAGAATGAAAGATGACGCTGCCCGCCTGCAAACAGGTCATCAAGGATTCTCTTGACTCCTGCACTCCACTGTCATTGACAGCTTATGGCTCCTACTTACTGAACGCAGTTTGGGTCTATTTGACCTAATCACATTTGATCTAATTTGTTTGACCTTTTTTTTGGTCTAAAATGCAGGGGGAGACCCTCGCAAACCCCTGCAAACCCTCCCCATTTTCCCTCAACCTAAGCTATACCCTTACCCACCCCATATATATATTTAATTACATTTTTAGGTCAAATGTTTTTAGGTCAATTATGCTAACTATTCCGAGAAGCCGTTGAGTGAAGCAAGGATGCCCTCTGGCCCCGGACTCTATAATGCCTACACAGGCGATTACCAACACTTCGAAAAAAGTGTCAAAGCTTTTTAACCGAAAAGGTCAGCAGGCTGCTATACGCGGACAACATCATTTTAATTGATAAAACTAAGATCGGGCTTCAGAGAAAATTTGACAATCTGAACGAATATCTTAAAATCAACGATCTCGAAAGCAACACGATGAAGACCAAAGTGATGCGACTGGTCAAATCAGCCAAACGGAAAGCCAACGATGCTTGTTTCCTTGACGGTGTTCGTTTGGAAGAAGTTGAAACCTACAGATATCTGGGTATCACCTTCAGCAACAAAAACAAAGAGCAAACGATGCAAGAAACCTTAGTCCTCAAAAACAAAACCTAACTAATCAAATGATCATGATGGACAGAAAATGTGATCGCTTTTCACTCAAAGCGGCAATCACCTTTTATAAGACGAAAGTGGTCCCAGCCCTCACTTATGGAGTGGAAGCCATGCCAAACATCCCGGAAAACATCTGGCCCAAACTGGAAGGCTTTCTTTGGAGAAAGTTACTCCGCCTTCCAGCCTCCACTCCAATGGCCCTGATAAGAAGAGAGCTCAGTCTTACCTCGCTCAAAGGTACGGTGTCTCTCAACAGTCTGATGCTCTACAGGAAAATAAGATTGTCCAAAGAAAAAATCTATACACTCATCCATGAAGAAATGGAGAAAGGCACAAATAAAATGCTCCAAGCATGGACTAACAAAAACCAGACAATCCTGGAAGAGATAGGAAGCACAGAAGAGGAACTCCTGACCAACCCAACAAAGACCGCAAAGAAATTCAAAGAAACAGATTGGTGTGATACACAGTCGAAAGAATTGAGCTGTAAGTTTGTAGCTCATTTACCCCCCCTTCGCGCAAAAAATAAATCAGCCCATCAGTTACCTACTGAAATTTCCAAACAAGAACATTTTTTCAACTTTTTGAGGGCAAGAATAAACATCCTGAAAACAAATGAGGTACTAAGAATCCGTGGTAAAACAGAGACCAATTCTTGCTGCTTTTGTGCGATGCCGGAGACAATGGAAAGCTTGAAACATCTGATCCTCGATTGCTCAGGTATAACCGCCAACAGAGAAATCCATCTTGGCCATCTATATTCAAAATTCTCAAGGTTGGACGAAGACCACTGGTGGACGTTCTTGATGAATGGGCTAAGTCGAAGACCAGTCATCTCAATGGGAAATTTCCTGCATAGCCATACATTGGATTCCCTTTCTTAGAAGGTGAAATACTAAAGGACTTAGCCCTCGCAAGCCAACCCGAAGAAACAAAACGAAGAAATAACACAAAGCTCACAAGGAAACATGTTCTTTTGTAAAAACTGTCGACACAGTTAAACAAAAATTATGCTACTACCCTGAACACAGCTTACTAGCCAGAAATGCTAAGCTCAATTTGGTTATTCCTTTCTACTGCCTGCAGAAAAAACACAGTTACAGGCTAAATCCTATAATGCCGTTTTTAACTTGCTTTGCCCATGGGACCTGACTAGTCTCTGAATGGGGATACAGGAAGAAAACACATGTCCCCTTACTGCTCCACTCTATCATCTGCCCAGACCAACTATTAACCACTCAATGTTTGGCCTGTTGATGTAAGATTAATTTGCAACACTTCCTCAGCCCCACAATCCTACTGGGGACGCACCCTTGCATAGATCTAGGCCAGTAGGTTACCCCTAAATCCATTAAAGGACCTCCATCGGTTGAATAACCTGTGATTTGTGTAATTGGAATGTGGTTTACTGATGGCTTCTTCTCCTTGCAATCTGAGCCTTTCACATCTTTAGTAAATACTTCAAAATATTTGTGTTGCGAAACCATATTGTTAACTACTTCAGGAATGCAATGCTTTGATAAGGACTACAAACGTAGTTGGAAAAGTGCTCAAACTATTGCACTAAAGATGTCACACTTGTTTATGGGATAACCTGCAGATGGGTTGCCTATTAACAGGCCAATCTGCACACAGAGAATACTCTGATAGAGGTTCTTGCAAATGCTTCCAACTATAATAAATGAATTTACTTTTCATTCAGGTGGCAGGGCTTTAGGCAAACCTGTGTAGAAGAACAGATGGACGTGTTTTCCCTAGCTCCCGCCCCCTCACCACTGTCACATTGGAACAGCATGAGTAGAGGTATAAATGTACCCCGTTCATTGTCTCTGTACCGCATTGAGTGTAAGAGAGACAATATGCACTCAGACAACCATACAGAATGCACCCTCGCACATAAAGTGTGGAAGGATGTCATATAGAGGGATGTCAGCACGCACCATTGGACATTATGCAGCGTTAAGTGAAATCTGAAGAGGGCAGCATGATGTCATAAAGAACGTATTTGAAGACATACTGAAACGATATGAAAATCCCTAAGTGTGATGATGTAACCATAGAAAGTGAATGTAGATATGCAGTAGCACAAGGTAGAAGAGACATATAGAAAATTGCTATAGAGAAAAATATACAGTGGCAAGGACGGCCATGAAAAGAAAATGAATGTTGGCTCGGTCAATCTTCAACCCAGCTACTGCAAAGACAGACCAAGGCTGCAGAATCAGGAAACGTTGGAGGATAGCTTTGTGCGCAAAATGAAGATGAGTCTATGTTGGCTGAGAACAATGAGGCTATTTTGAGGAATTATTGCAAGGTACAAGGGGAGGCAGACGGATTATCTATGGATGGGAGACATATTTCTCTTAGATTAAAGAAGAAGAAAACATCTGCAAGAGAAAAGTATTGGACAATTAAAAGTGTAGGAAGTCTATTCAAGATGGAGTGAGCAAGTGTGTAGAGGCCAAGATGAGCAAGGACACCCAGTATACTTAAATCAAATAGCAGTAAATAGAAGGTAACAATTAACACATGTGTGGTCTCCTCACATGTGACTCAGAAGTTGAACATAAGGGCTAGTCATTAAGCATTGAATGAAGATATTGAGGTGCTACACTCCCTTAAATGTCCAGAACAGTGAGCAGGCTACAAAGTCAACTACAGATGAGAAGACTTTCACTCATGGATGGATTTATGAGAGATGATGGATTAATTGGGAAGGTGGGGAGTAATCTGACGTGACTCAAGCACCTGGGTTTCGTTTTTCTTGCATGCTGCTATCGAGGCGAAAAGTCAAAGGTTGGGTGAGAATGCCAACCAATCAGAGGGTCTATGGGCAACCTGCTATACAATGTTGCATAGACCAATCCGCTGCCATTCTCTATGCTATAATCAGTATTATATGTATTTAGAGGTAGTTCGAGGCGTGACTTACATATAAAAGGCAGCCAATGATGTACATATGTTTCCCTAACCAATCCCTACCCTCAGCAGGTTTTATAATTTGCCACATAGAATGACATCATAGATGACGCATATTGGGGTATAAAACTCCTGTATAATCAAGTTTGTGTGTGAGTGTGCAAGCATCCGTCCGATGTCTGCCAGTTTGCCCTGCTTCATTAAACTAAGAATAGTAGTATTTTGCCATATTCTTTGAGTCTGTCCAGTTATTTGGTCTGAGATATTTATTGGTAATCCCATCTAACACAAGAGATGCTTCAATGTGCTAGAGCACATTTTGGTAACAGTGTGGATTGTTCACGTCCAGTCGACCCAGGCCCAAATCCAGACCACCTGACGCTCAACTTCTCCCGCCGTTAGCCAGAAGACCGCAGAGCTTCCTGTGGAGAATGGCGTACAAAAACACATGTTAGAAAATCCGGTCGACAGGTCCCTCTATGACGAAATTCCTTTCTGGTCCCCGCAGGTGCAACGTGGATGGAAGGCGAACTGGTTGGTTGAGGGAGAGTCGATGCCGAGGTACTCAAACTGAGTCATGGACATAAGTAGAACATCAGAAGTGGCTAAAATCGGGTAGGGACTGTTTTGTAAATAGTATGTATAAAAGTAACCAGATTTCTGGGGATTATAAAGAGAAGAAGTATATACCTTGATTGCTGGTTCCAAGAGGGGCGTAGGGGTACCCACTAAAAATACTCCAAATAAGGGTGTTAAGGATTCCTGAGGCATGGCCAAAGAAAAGTGTGTATCAAACTTCAAGTTGGATTAAAAATTAGATGAGATACATTTACTAAAGATAGTAAAAGAAGGTGTATGCAGAAAAATAAAAAAAAATGCACATTTGTATGGAGTTATAATATGTCAGTATGAAATGTTTTTTTAAGGTGATTGGTAGATTATATATATTTTTTTAACCAAGGTATTGATGTCAATCAGAAGGGAAAAATCAAAGGAAACTAATGAATAAATAAATAATACATTCATAAAATATCAGTGATAAAACAGCAACATACTGAACATTGATAGAAAGTGTAAACAAAGGAACAAAAAGAACATTGTTGCATACATTTTTAAAATTGGTTGAAATATTATAAATTTCGAATAATACGCAGCAATTGATGGCGCCTGCTCAACTTGATCAGCATAGTATTTTTGATAAAATTAAGAACAGAATAAAAGGTTGGGTAAGTATCGACAGTCTAGATCGACTTGTCATTATGGAGGACACTCCTCTTCTCCAATTATGTAGGACATTGCCAAGATACACAGCTAAGATAAGGAAATATCATTGGAGTAGGTTCGAGGCATGACCAATAAGACACTTATGCCATGGCCTCTAGAGGGTTTGTTGCCAAAAACAATATTGCAACATATGATGATGTATTTGCATGCCAAATATAAGGGAAATAAGTTACTGAAAAGGCTGACTGTTTTAGAGTTATGGAAAATGTATCAGAGCGAGAAAGAAGATCCAGCTGAGAAGGCATGAATGCTTAATCAGCATAAAGGGGAGGATGTAAACAAGAAAACAAGAGTGTAGGTACAGAGGAGAAAGGATTTTATCATTAAAAGGAATTGGAAGTATCGGCTGTGTACGTTTATCTGACATATGAGCCCCCCATTTATTACAATGAGGACTATGTAGAAGAGAACAAAAGCAGAGACCGTAAATATATATTGACACGCGATGAAAGTAAACAGCGTGATGAAAGAAAAGACAGGCAAGATAGACAGATGGAGATAGAGGAGGGGCAAAGAAATAGACAGAAATACGTGACACTGCTAAGGAAGCAACAATAGTCGAGGATTAATGGATTAGAGGACACATATTGCTTAAAATGGATGACAAGGGCATTGATGTGGTTTGAGAAAGAGAGGAAAGAGAAAAGTGGGAAAAGAAAGAGAAGGAAGAAGTGAGAGTATATGAAGAAGACAAGGAAAGAGAATGTAAGCTCAAGGGAAGAATGAAGAAGATACGAGGCAAGGAAAGAAAAGGAGACACTAGAAAAGACAAGAGGAGGTAGAAGCACAAAGAATGAAAGTACGTAGGTTGCAAAGAAGGCGAGAGGAAGATGAATGGAGGGAGATAAGGAAAAGAGAAGAAGAAGTGAACAGAAATAGGGGATTCAAAGATGACAAGATAGAATATCTATGCCATACAGTTATAGTACCGATCAAAGCACAAGAACAATGTGAGGAGGAGTGAGAATTTCAACAGCCCTTTAGGAAAATGCAAGGAATACCGAGATTATCAAGATGGGCTGATCACCGAGATACAGAAGACATAGAAAAGAGACATGGGGATTTATATAGGCAAATGAGGAATAAAGAAGGGTATAAAACCCAAGAGAATGTAGAAGGATCTTTATCGAGGAAAAGGTAGGTCAGATGATGTTATAACATCTCAGAAGGATAGCTCATGGGCAACGTGCTTGCCTTGGAAGCAAGACGACGCAGAGCAACACAGGTTCGATCCCCAGGTCCACGCTTAGAAACCTATGGATATTAAGCATGTTATAAATAACTAATTACAATGACAATTAGAAATAAGCACAGAATGCTGTTTTTAAGCAGATTACATCTTGATGATTTAGAAAAGGACAACAGTCAGATAACAGACATAATAATGTCAGATGAAGAAAGGGGAAAAAACAAGAGAGTGCGAAGGGAGGAGAGCACATGAAGATTTTCAAATGAATCAAGTGTAGAAAAAAGGGATAAAATGGTCAAATCTAGAGGGGCCCCAAAGAGAGAACACCAGAATCGAGAGTATACACTGATCGACCACAAGCACGAATGCACAGTAATGGGGATGCATCCCACTTTATGGAAACAGATTAAGGGCAGTACCAGGAGGCAGGCAAACAGGTGGGACAAGCCCCACCTGGAGAACAAGAAGTGTACGCAAGTATGATTATGGTTAAGGATTTTCATAATTCCCATTAGTAGAGAAAGGGGAGGATGACCACAGTATATTCCATGGCCACAAATGGATAAAGACAATATAAAAATGTAAATGACTTAGTTTAACTTCTGGTGCCAGAAAATGAATTTATGAGTTAGAGATAATGACATAAGGAGTGACATTAGCCATAGGCGATATAAAAGGCGTGCTAGCAGCCATTCTAGGGGTGAGAGTGGACAACATTTGAAAGAGAGCAGGATACGCAGGTGTGACTGCACAAAACATGACACATGGTATAACGCCATTTAATAATTGTAGAGCAGATGTATGGCGGGCGCACAGAGTACAATATCCTGACACATAAGATATGGCTACGATTATGACTAGGAAAATGGGGGAGGATGACTGCCCTGTTTCTTTTATTGAAGATATTCAAGAGAGTTGGCGTCTTGAGACTGGTGAACCATGAGATAAAGCGGTAGCATTATTTGACCACATTTTGGGCCTCATCACGATTTTGGCGGTAACCCTTAAATCCGGTGGTCGCACTATTACCGCCGGATTTAAGGGTCCGCCAAATCAGGACTTCGGTGGATTTCGCCCCAGCTCTTTGCTCTCAGCAAAACAACATAGCATATCCCATGGATCAAGGGCGGGGTACATATTTTGACCACGAGGAAGAGGTAATGGGCCTAGAGGAAGAGGACAAGGCGGATTTTAGAACCCTCAGGGAAGGGGAGGATTTAATGGAAGACAACCACAAAAATGTTGGAATTGTGGAAGAATAGGACATGTAGCCAGAACATGTAGTAACAGATGAGGAATGCAACAACATTGTCAAGCTCCAAGAGGTTGGATGCGCTATGCTCCACAGTATAATGCAGAACCACAGGAGTGTTATGCCCAAGATCACACACAGGTTCAGACATATGTGCCGCAACTACAGCAGATACAGCAAGCGGCAGTACAAATGCAAGCACCACAAGGACAACTGCAGCAAGTGCCTATCCAGACACAACAGGTACAAACTCAGCAAGCGCAGACACAACAGGTAATGGTACCACAATGGAATATGACTACAGAAGCCCAGCAAGCACCTGCACTCAAATTATGGAGTGTGATTGTGGTAGGAAAGATATAGATTCATCTCTGTACCTTTGAAAAGGTACAGAGATGAATCTCTATCTACAATAGGGCAGCCCAAGGAGAGGGACCTGATGTGTTCAGTACTATCAGTGACACCAGACCCCCAAGAGAACCAATGGTCAAGGTGATGATAGGAGGCAAGATATTTTCATTTCTTGTAGACACTAGAGCAACTTGTTCCTGTGTCTGTGCGGGAAAATATACAATGTCAGGCATTGTCATGAAAGTGCAGGGATTCTCTGGGGCTATGAGTTTATATCCTTTCACAGATGAATTGCCAATCTCTATAGGAGAACACGTCATGTTGATGCCAATATTATATTCCTGACAGACACAAGTTAATATATCAGGGCATGACTCGATGATAAAACTTAACATGACGATATCTTTTACTGATAAAGGGATAGTGTGTTCTACACATTATATGAATGTGAGAGAGTTTAGATTAGCTTTTATATGCCATAAGGCATTACGAGGAGTTATTTTAGATCAATAAGTATTCTTGTATTTATTTTTATTTTTTATTTTTATTTTTGTATTTATATAGCGCTTACAGCCCAGAATGACTGTTTTATTATCTTACTTACCCAGGTTGATAGGAAACTATTAAGAATACCAGATGAATTTTTGTTTCGACCAGAAATTCCGATGGATGATGAAGAAACAAGGGCAGATTATCCCTTTGGAGTTAGAAGCGGCAGTCATCAGAGGGTAAAGGGTGGTTCTTCATGGGACAGATGATGAGGGAAGAGGATGGAGGACCGAGATAGCCCTCAGTCAAGGATCTAGGTTGACAGACTTGACAGACGAAGAGCTGTTCAGGGATTATTATTCAGATGATGAATTTGTGTTTTTTATAAGTCTCACTTATTGGATTAAAATGGACAATATAGAGATATGACAGATAATGGTGTGCTAAAAAAGAAACTGTCATTTTATTTTCAGGAAGACTTGGAGAAAGTGCCAAGTAGTTTATGGACCACAAGCCTGTATGATGTGGGTCTATTAAAAGGGATAGGAGCAGTTCAAATCAAGCTTAAACCAGGAGCTCTTTTGTCACGAGCTAAACAATACTCTATGCCCAGAGAGGTGGATGAAGGCATATTCGAGACCATTTCCGCTTTAATGAAGCAAGGAATATTGGTGCCACCTGACTCTCCATGTAAAATGGCTGTGTACCCTGTGAAAAAATCAAAGGGGGGTTGTGGACCTTCGCCCCTAAACAATATATTCAAAGCTGAGTTTCCTTTAGTTCCAAATCCCACAACAATATTGTGCAATATCTCATCTAAGGCCAGATATTTTACAGTTATAGATTTTAAAAATGTATTATTTTCCATTCCCCTTCACGAAGACTTACAAGATTTGACTACCTTTCATGTAGAAACATACTTGTTCCCACAAGCATACTGTGAGTCGCCTTCAATCTTTAACAGAGTACTTGAGATGGATCTAGGTAAGTTCCAATTCAAAAGTGAATGAATTCAGTACATAGATGACATTTTGGTGTGCAGTAAGACAGAAGAAAGATGTAGGGATGACTCAGTTCAGCTCATGAATATACTCTCAGATAAAGGGTATAAGGTGGACAAAGAAAAGTTACAATATTGTCAGGAAGAGGGAAGAGCTCTTGTATATAGGTCAGTTGATCCCTCATGAAGGGAGAAATGTGACACCTGAAACAGCAGAAGCAATTATGAAGATTCCAGAACTCAAAACAGTGAGGGAAATGCAGCAATTGTTAGGCCTATAATTCATTGTAGGGCCTGTGGTTTTGATTACAGTGCATATATTCAACCACTTTTAAAAGGAATTAAAGAAGCACAGCTGGACAAGAATCAAATAAAATGGACAAATGAGATGACTGAAGGATTTGAAAAATTAAGAAAGGCAATCGGTACAGCCCTGTGTTAGGAATTCCAGATTATCATGAATAATTTGATCTGTTCTGTCATTCAAATGGCGAAGTTATGACAGCAGTCCTCACACAGAGAATGACATTAGGACATGGATAATAACCATAAGCTTATTATAATGGGATTTTGGAACTAGTTATAAAAGGACATTATCCTTGTGAGCAATCTTTAGCTGCTGCTGCATTCATGATTGAAAAAGCTTCATGTATAACATTGGGGTGTTCAGTAACACATTTTGTGGAACACACATTATTTGCGATTTTAGAGAAGCCCAAAAGTACATTGACCACACAGAGAGCATTAGGATACGAGGTAATAATCTCGAATCCTGCAATTAAAATTTTCAGATGTAAGACAGTGAATCCAGCAATGTTCATAGCTTAACCAGTAGGAGAGGATGATTATGTACATGATTGCATGACGTATACTGAATGTTATAATAATATTCCCCAAGCTAGCGAAATGCTCTCGGGAGGGGGGAAGTTGTCTTTATTGATATTTCATCAAAAATTGACTAAACAACTGGCAAAAGGCATTCTGGATCAGAGGTAGTAAAGCTAGAGCGTGAATTTGAGGTAGTGACAAACAGGAGATTGCCTTTGCATTACTCAGCACAGGCTGTAGAAATACTGCCGCTTATCACTGAGTTTCAAAGATTTGAAGATGAGGACGTAACGGTGTACTCTGGTTCTGCCTATATGACATCAACTTTACACGCAGGTTTGTCACACTGGAAAAGGAGGGGCTTCCTGCATGAAGATGGCACGTCAGTGCAACACGCGGCCCTATTGGATAGTCTTATTGAAGCATTGACTCCAGCAGTCATAAAATGTGCAGCACATTCTAAAAGGACTGACGTAATCTCCCGCTGGAATGGAGCAGCATATTTAGAAGCCAAAAATGCAGCGTATTTTCCAACCCTTTCTAATATTTTAAATTGAATGTGTTAAAAAGATGACAGGACTATGCATGTTGGTAAAGGGGGGGTTAACCAGCTGTGCATTGTCCAGTTGATTGATATACAAGGTTGAGCACCACAAGAAGAGCAGGATCTATGAAGAAAGCAAGGGTGTTTGTTATCCCACACTGAGGCAATTTGGAGGCAGGATAGCAATGGAATACCAGTTATGCCTATAGCATTATTGAGGGTAGCACTGGAGCAGCTTCACTACTCACCGCATATGACTGGACAGAGTCTTGCTGCTTCATTTGCAGAAGAATGGTTCACCCTGAATTTGTTTATGTATTTTATTTAATTTTACATTTATATAGCACCCGTAACCCTCAGGCATCTGGGCACCTGTACTTAAGAAGTCAGTTACATTGCAATCTTAGTCAGGTTACAGGTGATGCATACATAGGTTAAACAGTTCAAGATGACATGCATTAAATGCATAAGTTAGATGGTTCGGTAGTGTGGTCACGTTCGTGGGAGGGTGCATTATGTTAGGTAACAGTTTCGGTCTCAGTTCTTAGGAGTGTAATAATTTATTGGGTGTCTTTGCTAAAGAGCCATGTTTTGAGGCTTCTTTGGAAGGACCAGAGGGAAGGTCCTCTCTTAGTGCCAGGGGCATGGCATTGCAATATTCCAATTGTTAGAACATGTAGCACAGTTTATTGTAAATTGCATCATGTGCCAGAAATGTACTGCAGGGCACACTTTGCGAACAGTGAGAGGAGCAATTCCTAGACCCAATGGCCACTTTCAGCATCTACATATAGAGTATGTGGATATGCTGCAAAAATGTAATGGCTACAGATATATGTTGGTCGTGATATGTCCTTTTTCTAGATGGATCGAGACAGATCCATCGACGCACCCTAATGCCACGTGCGCCGCCAAGTTTGTTATGCGCAAGGTGTTTCCCAGAAGGGGTGTGTGCGAGGTTTTGTGCTCTGACAATGGACCACACTTCGTAAATGAGTTTTTTGAGCAAATGGTTATTTTATTAGGCATTAAGCACAAGATTTCCTCAGTTCATGATCCAGGGAGGAATGGCATCTGTGAGAGATTAAATGGATTACTAAAAAAAAGAATTGCGAAAATCAAGATGACCTTAAAGAGGGGATAGCTACACTGCCTACCCTTTGCACTATATGCTTTAAGAAATCAGCCTGGTTCTGATCACCATCTGACTCCTCATGAGCTGGTGACTGGACGCTGTATGAAAACTCACCTTGGTCCTCCTACTAGGGTAAGAACGGATGCCCATAGTGTAGCGAAGGCAGTGTTTCTTTCATGTCTCAACAGGTTAAAAACCGGATGAAAAGGTCAAAAAGAAGCAACAAAGATGACCAACCCATTGATTCAGAGGATTTATTAAAGCAACCTAGCCTATACCAAGGGGACCAGGTGCTGGTAAGCAAGTATGTATGCACTTAGAGTACGCCCCATTTTGAGGGACTATATGAGGTGGAGGAATCTCAGCCCCACAGATGCCAAATTGAAAGGAAGAAGAGTTTAGCTGCACCTGCACAAAATCAAACTGCGCAAAGGAGAAACACCAACCCCTCCCATAGCTGCCCACAGTTAAGCAAGAGAAGATGTTCTGCGTATGCTGACTCACTCGATGGCCAAAAGCAAAGATATGGAAAATTAAGAGCACAGAAGCACTTTAAACTGAGGAGTAATATCTTCCAAATTTGAGAAGGAATAAATAGACTTGCAGGTATACCTGCACTTTATTAGATAGGTCCAAAGACACAATGTTTCGAAGATCCAGAGCCTGAAGGAAAGAAGCACATTTGATCTCTTATGCTATTATAATACAAATACACACATTCTTGTATGCTGGTTTTACATATATATTGCGGTCTTATCCAGCTCTGATAAGGAGACAGGTGAATATAGTGACGTTTTCGGCAATCCTAAGAATAACCATATTATTTTTAGAATAATTATAGTCATTATCTTGCAGTTCTTAATATAAATGGATGATCTATAACGAATAACAGAGCTACATGTTAAAAATACAATCAAAATGAGGAGGTTCCAGAATATAAGAGGTGCATTGCCATCAAGAAAGTCGATGATTTTTCATGGAATACTAATTGCAGTATCATTTTGTAATATGATTTGTGTTTTTCTCCTTATTATTATGGCATTTCAACATGTTATAAAAAGTAATAGAGATATGGAGGGTGTCAATAAAACATCTAGTATTGTTCCCACTAGAGGTACAGACAGCATTTTTTTTAATGTAACTAGGCGCCTATTTCCATCTAAAAGGGATGTTGAGGAAGATCATGTAGATATAAATACATATCTTGATATTTCGGCTCATTTAAAAAATAATCTATGGTATCAGCACATGAAAGAGGTGGGAGACAGCCTGTCAGATGAAAGCTGCTATGTATGTTCCTTAATACTGTATGCCATGAATGCAGCGAGGACATGTATTGCAAAAGAAATGCCGGCGCATGATGCAAAAGGTCTCAGCCATCTAGCAGCATGTACAACCAGAGGACAATTTGAAGGAAAATGGGCAACTTTACGATGGCGATCAAGAGGAACTTTTCCATATGAGGATACTTATGTGAAAACAAAGAGGATGGAAAATCGAATGGGGTGAACAAATAAGAAGTGTATGTAGCCATCCCAGATTGGACAACAAATAAAGGTTGTTGAAATGAAGAGGATGGATTGCTCAGATATGACTGAAAGATCAGGAGAACCAGGATGCTGGGAAAGACCTCAGATATTGGTGTATGGATGTCTTACAACCTTTCCCCGATGGGAATATGGACTATTATCTTGCCCTGTACACTTACTGAAGAAGGACCAAATAGGCATAGTGCAAATAGTGAATGACAGATGCATAGAATCATGGGATAAGTACTCTAAGTTACTAATGTGGTTCGACAACGAAGCAGGTTCACTATCTATAATACCACTGAAGAATACAGCAATGCATTTTAGGAATGGAGGCCTGTCATGGTTGAAGAACACAAATGATGGGGGCAGATAATTGAAGCCTAAGGAATGAATGGAGGAACTGCAGTACTGATGGACCGATATTGGACCTGTGGATCCGGACCGCACATACAGCTGCCTAAATATTGAGGTTGGAATATGTTCCAATGTAGTAATTCATATTCCAGCATTGGTGATTCCCCAAAGTGATCTCAATATTGATGGATTTCCAAAAATGAATGATCACGAGAGCAGGAAGAAGTCACTCAATCACCGCCGGCTGAAGAGACAGAACTATTTCTCATCAAAATCAATAAAGGCTTATGAAGACATTCAAGATCAGTGTAAACTGTTCAGCAAGACAGCAATGATAATGACATCTGTATTCATGCCAGAACGCCAGAGTGCGTTGAACGCCAAATGGTTGCAGATCATCAGATGGGAATAGCTGCAGACAATAAATGCAACAATAAAAGAATTTAATGCAAACGGTGAAGAAGTAAGAGTCGTCAGCCTGATGACCCTCCAAAATAGACATGTCCTGGACCTAATTACATCAATGGAAGGAGATGTGTGCACCAAGAACGGGCCTTCTTGCTGGACATTCACACCATCTCATAATGGAGAGAATGGAACCCTGACAGAAGCAATAACTATGCTAACGACCCTGCATACAAAAATGGAAGATGAAGTTGATGAGACAGCAAGAGATGACTGGTTTTCGTTCCTATTGTCATGGATTCCAAATTGGCCGGTGAATGCCTTCAGCATACCTGGAGCAATACTAGTGTTGGTATTGCTAGGATTTTGATTTATAAGGATTATCTTGGGACAATGCCAGAAAACAGCCAAGAAAGCTATTGGAATGAATATAATGATTGATATAAATGCTGGAACTGGTGACGAAATGGAAAATGAGGAAAGTACTCATGAGAATATAAAGAAAAGTAACGTTGCACCTCTAGGAACCAAGGTCTACTACCCCAAGGATCATAAGAAATATGTAGGATGTTGGATATGTTGTCCAACATCAGGAGGTTGCTGTCACATGATCTGGAGTGCAGATGAGCATATAAAGAATGCAGGTCACTTGAGGGGGGTGACAAAAATATGGATTCCAAAAAAACGACAGTATGAAGAGAAGATGAAGGAGATTGAAGAAGAGAATGTGTTCGAGGACTCGACCAAAGGGAGGAATGTAGACGAGCAGATGGACATGTTTCCCTAGCTCCTGCCCCTCACCACCATCATATTGGAAAAGCAGTATTGTCCCTATACTGCATAAAGTGTATGAGAGACGATATGCACTCATACAACCATACAGAATGTACCCCTGCACTGAAAGAGTGGAAGGATGTCATATAGAAGGATGTCAGCACGCACCATGGACATTATGGAGCATTAAGTGAAATCTGAACAGGGAAGAGTGATGTCATAAGAAGATATATGAAGACATACTGACATGATATAAAAATCCTTAAGAGTGATGATGTAACAGAAGCAACAACAGAAACATGCACTTAAGGATAAAGTAATTGTATATACAAAGAAGATACAGTAACTTGCTGATGAATTAATGTAGATACACAGTAGCTCAAGGAAGAAGAGACATGTAGAAGCTTGCTATGGAGGAAAATATAGAGTGGCAAGGACGGCCAAGAAAGGAAAATGGATGTCGGCATGTCTCAAACTTCAACCCAGCTACCGCAAAGAGAGACAGAGGCTGCAGAATCAGGAAACTCTGGAGAATAGCTTTGTATGCAAAACAAAAGAGGACTCTATTTTGGCCTGGGATCAATGTGGCTATTTTGAAGAGTAATTGCAATGCAAAAGGGGCTGCAGACTGATAAACTATGAACGGTAGACATATTTCTCTTAGATTAAAAAGAAGAAAACATCTGTAAGAACTAAGTATTGACAATTACAAGTGTATGACGTCTAGAGGCCAAGAGGAACAAGTATAATTAAATCAAATAGCATTAAAAAGAAGGTTTGTGGTCTCCTCACATGTGATTCAGAAGTCGAAAACAAGGGTTATTCATTACGTTTTGGACGAAGATAGTGATGTACTACACTCCCTTAAATGTTCCAAAACAGTGAGCAGACTTTGGCTCATGGCTGTACTGATGAGAGATGATGGATTAAATTGAAAAGTGGCTACTAATCTGGCATAACTCAAGCACCTGGGTTTCGTTTCTCTTACATGCTGCTAACAAGCTGAAAAGTCCAAGGTTGGGTGAGAATGGCAACCAATCAGAGAGTCCATGGGGCAACCTGCGATAGACCAATCCGCTGCCATTCACTCTGCTATAATCAGTATTAAAATTATTTAGAGGTAGGTTGAGAAGTGCCTTACAGATAAGAGGCAGCCAAAGCTGTACTTACACCTATGTATACCATAGGTACATATGTTCCCCTAACAAATCCCTCCTCTCAATATGTTTTATAAGTTGCCATGTAGAATGATGTCACAGATGATGCATATTGGGATACAAAACCCCTGTATAATAAAGTGTGTGTGTGAGTGTGCTAGCATCAGTCTGATGTCTGCCAGTTTGCCCTGCTTTATTGAACTAAGAATAAAGTAGTATTTGACATATTTGTGAGTCTCTCCAGTTATTTGGTCTGAGATCTTTATTGGTAATCTCATCTAGCACAAGAGATGATTCAAGGTGCTAGAGCACACCTGGGCCATTCTGCTTTCCATGCAGAGGGTCCAGGCCAGCCCAAGGAATTTCTGGCTTTTATTTGTTAGCTCACTTGCCTTACTGCCACCTTCTCCCTTGCAGGACAAATCCAATGATGAACCAAACATGTAGGAGTAGGACGGCCCTCACTTTAGATGGTAAAACCTGAGAGAGATGGGGCTGATTCACACACCTCCTTGCAATATGCAAGCCTCCGTGTAATCTCCCAGAGCCTGCTTGAAAATTGTAATGGTAAGCTCAGATGAAACTGAGATGAACGTAGAAGAGTAGGGTGGTCAACAGTGTCAAATGCAGCATAAAGATCGAGGCAAATAAGAATAGAAGAATGATCAGAGTGGCGAGCAGAAAGGAGAGAATTTGAGATATAGAGAAGGGCAGTCTCTGTAGAATGTACAGGCCGGAAATCTGGCTGATGAAGAGAAAGTAAGGCGTGCTGATCCAGAAATGAAGATACCTGATAATAGACCACATGCACCATAGAGAGATAACGAAGATGGGGGATAGGGCAGATGTTAACAAGGAGAGAAGGGTGAAGTGGGGGGTTTCCTAAAATATGGAGAATAGAATCATGTGTGAAAGTAGATGGAAAGAGAGAAGAGAGTGAAGCATTAAAGAGAGAGGCCAGAATATGGAATAAGCAAAGAGAAACGTTAGGTAGCAAAAGGGAAGCAAGAGGACCTTCTGGTTCATGTAGTAGAGTGAGCACAAGAGAGGAAGGAAGCAGCGCCAGAGTCAGAAAGAGGTTTCAAGGAAGAAAGAGTAGGTTGGGAACTATAATAGAGGGTAGTCAGAGAATCAGATGGGTTAGGAGAGGGAAAGGAATAGCACAAGAGGCAAACTTTAGTGTAAAAATACTGGGCGTACTCAGAAGCAGAATGAGTGGAGGCTAGATAGAGACATCTGGATAAGGGGAGGATGGATAGAATATGATTAAAGAGCTGGAACAGAAAATGAGGGAAAGAGGAGAGAGAGTGAAAGATCTGAAAAGTATTTTTTTTAGCATAGAGTAGAGAAGCATCATAAAAGAATGCAGAGAAGAAAGTGATGCAAGATCATAAGGAGATGTTAGTCTTCTTTCAATGGCGCTCAGCAGAAAAAAGTGAGGTGTCGAAATGAAAGTAGGCTATGAGGGAGCCAAGTCTAAGGAGGAAAATAAAGAATCAAGAGAGGAACACAGAGGAGAATTAAGGGTCAAAACAGGAGAGTCAGCAGAGAGGGATGCAAACTCCTTAAGGAATGGGAATTTACAATGTCAGGTACACCGGTGAGAAGAGATACCAAAGTGACGTGGGTCACGCTGAAAAAAGTAGTATTGGGAAGAGGAGGGTAGTATAGAGGAGGACAAGGAAAGGCAAAGGAAAGATGAAACTGATATGATTTGTAAGTGCAGGAAATAATAATAGGGGAATCAGGAGAAAGTGAAGGAAAGATAAGGTCGAGAGAGGAGCCAGAAGCATGACAGGGAGGGGTAGATAGGAAAGAAAGGAGTCAGGAAGAAAGAAGGGATAGAAAGGTAGAAGAAGCATGATAAGAAGAAAGACGAAGAATAACCGGGACGATAGCTCAGGGGCAACGCGTACACCTTGGAAGCAAGGAGACCTGGAGCAACACAGGTTTGATCCCCAGGTCTGCGAGTAGAAACCTCTGGGTATTAAGCACGTTATAAATAACCAAATGCAATGATTATAAAGTCGCCAAGAAGCAACAAAGGAAAATTAAGAGGATGGATAGATGAGAGAAGAGAATCGGGTTTGATGTAAACAATAGACAAGGCACCAGGAGACCTGTAAATGATCAAGAAAGCAGGAGAATGTGGTCAGGAAAAGGAAACAAAGTGACATTCAAAAGAGGAAAATGAAGGAAGATCTGGCGAAAGGGAAGAAACACAAAATATGCAAAGAAACAGAGGGTGGCCAAAAGAAATATCATGGGCCATGGAGCAGCAAAATAACCAACACTGAGCCTCCGCCAACATTTGTCTTGTCTCCTTTCCCTCCAATTGCACGCAGACGAGATCTTAGGCCAAATGCTGGATGCTTAATTTGTCCAACTTTGCTAAAGAAAGTCAGGGCATTACAATCAATGAGAAAGCCAAAAGGTATGACATGTGTATGGGGAAAAGCTTTGGTTTGATAACACATGAATGAGAGTGTGGGTGGCATTTTGAATACATGTAAGGAGGGACGGGAGTCTCACCATGTATGCCAGTGTGAACAAGTACATCTGACAACACTGCCCGCACTTTGCTGTGTATGAAATGTGAAAACAATGTCTAAACATGATTTAAAATATGTGGCATTATGTTGGCTTGAGCAAATGAATGCTTTCAGAGTGTTTCCATGACCTCATCTACTCCTTCCAGTGTTAAAACTGGGCTCAGCGCACTTCTTCCTATTAGACTGTCTGTCAGGTCATAGGCAGAGCAGTGAGGAGTCTCCTGATATGCAGAATATATGTTGGATGAGGCGATGGGCTGGGTTTTCTGATGTTTCTTGTGGGTCGATCAATAGCTGGTGGTAGCCTTGGTTGAGGTCTAGCTTCGAGAACCTGGTGGCTTCATTGAGTCTCACCAGCATGTCTTCGATGTTTGGGCCTGGGTGCCTCTCCCGTTGGATCTCTGTGTTGGGTATTCGCATGTCGATGCAAAGGCAGAGGCGTCCGTCCGCCTTGGTGACAACCACTAGTGGGGAAACCCATGGGGTGGGTCCTTCTGTCCTCTCGATGATATAGTTGTCGAGTAGTAGGTGTCGCTTGTGCTTCACTTTGGCTTGTAGGTGGAATCCAATTATTCTGGGGTGCTGTGGTATGGGTCGCACAGAGGGGTCAATGGGACTCATTACCAGTATGGAGGTAGCCATGCCACTTTTAGTGGCATGGCTGCCCCCATACAGGGTACCGGGTCGGGGTTCCAGGAATGAGGAATTACCGGGCCATTCCGACCTTGGAGGGCCCGTTAATTCCCTTTCCTGGGACCCGAACCTGGTACATCCCCATTCCCATTTGAGCCCCTAGAGGGCTCAATGGGAATGGGGAGGATGCTAACAACGGGCCCATTAATGACGGGCCCGTTGTTAGCATCCTGGTCTGCTAGCGGGTCCCGCTAATGGCACCTGGTTTTAGCAGACGTCCTTAGCGGGACCTGCGAGCAGACCTCATAATGAGGCGGTAGAGGGTTAACCGTGCCGGCAGCTCTACCGGCGCCGTTAACCCTCTACCACACTCGTTGTAAAGAGGCCCAATGTGTAGTTTGATGACAGTGTCCTTCAACATGCCGACACCTTTGAACAGATTGGGGAAGACGGTTCTCAGTGTCTCAAGATCTAACTCTTTCTGGGAGAATGCCTGTATGGATTGAGTGGTTGGGGGAATCCTTGAATTGTCTCCGACTGATCGTAGCAATGTCTATCAGATGTAGCGTGATAGCTGTCTTGTAGCTTGGAAGGCATCTCCCTGTCACTGGGCTGTGGATGACGTGTATTGTCACAGATACTCTTCTGCCTCTGTGTGCTAGGTCACACAGGAATTGGGCCTTGGAGGGCGGGCGGAGGATTGCGTCCCATTGGAATATGTGTGCCTGAGATGGCCGTAGGGGGTATGCTTTGGCTATTGCCTCGGATGTCTTTTGATTCATTACATTGACCGTTGCACCAGTGTCAATGAGAAATGGAGTGTATAGCCCTCCTAGTTGTACTGTTACTCGAGGTGCTGTGCTGTCATTGGACGAGCCGGATATGAGCCAGACGTACTCCCTGCTGTACCGGTCATACTCCGGGTATTGGTCTGCCCCTAGCAGGTTTTCTTCTACTGGGGGGTTCTCATACGGGTCTCGGGTGTTGAATTCCTTTCTTGGATCCTCATCGGGGATGGGTTGTATCTGGTAGATCTGTTCTAGGTTGTTGAATGTTTCATTTGTTGGCTCCATTTGTAGGTTCTCCACCGCTCGGATGAATCCAGGTGTGTGATGTTCCTGGAGGCGTTGCTTCTGGAGTTGTCCCTTTTGGGGAATGGTCTTGGGTTGAATGTCCTGGCTGGTTCATATCGTCTGTTCGTTGTCATCTGTGTCGGCAGCCTGTTTTCCGGTAGTAGTGGCATTCCTACACAACACATGCTCTGAAAGTGGTTCTCTTGGCCGCATCTCATACACATCTGGTCAATTGCCGGGCACTGTCCTTTGTGGGGAAATTTGAACCCGCAGCGATAACACTGTCTTTCTGGTTGGGCTCAACATGTCTGGTTCCAAGAGTCTTGTCGGGATGATGTAACAAATTGGCGGGATTGCCCTTGTGGGTTGGTGGTGACGGCTGCTACTGTGTCCTGTTTCTTTGGGTTTTCGATGTTGGCTGCTTGGACGTCGACTCATTTGTACACCCTTGCTAGTTCCACTATCTGTTGTAGGGGGAAGGGTTTCTTCAACAGGTGTTTTCTAAATTGAGGTGATAGACACCCTTCTATTACCCTCAGTCGGATGGCTTCATCGTCGTTGAAGTTTGCAAAATCACAGCATGTTATTTTCCTTTGAAGGCGTAGGATAAATTGGCCTATCGTTTCATGGGGTGCTTGGGTGCTCTGGTTAAAAGTGTACCGCTCATAGTCTCTATTTGGTACCACTACTAGGCGCCCATTTATTGCGGTAATTAGCAGTGGGTATGTTGTTCTTTCTTGGGCCGGGATGGTTTTGATGACGCTTGTGATGTCTTTGCCTACTAAGTTGGTGAAGATGTCTAGTTTGTTAGGTGCATCTTGATTTCCGACGGCTCTCATGAATTCTTCGAATTCATCCATCCACTCTTGCCACCTCTGCCCTTGGTTTTCTTGATGAGGGATTGGGTCTGCGTAGAAATGACATTGGGTTGGTGGGTGTTATCCCTGAGGCGGCTGGTATGACTCCATCTGCTGCTGCACCCCCTGATTGAGAAATGTTTGCTTTGGTTCACTCTTTCTTGATCTCTGATTTCAGGCACGTGCCTCTGGGTTGGCTGAGGGCGTGGCGGTCTGTCTTCGTTTTGTGGCTCGCCTTTCCTTGTACTCCGTCTGATAATCCTCGCTTTCTAGTGGACTTGTGGGCCACTGGATTGGCCTTTCCTCACGTCTGATATGTTTTGATCCTCGCTCTCTAGTGGGTTTATCTGCCCCTGCCACTGAGCTGCCCTTCTCTTGTTGCCACTCTCGTAATCCTCATTTTCTAATGGATTTATGTGACACTGTATTGTCCTTTCCTCGTGGCTTATATGTTTGACCCTCGCTTTCTAGTGGGTTTATCTGCCATTGACACTGAGCTGCCCTTCTCTTGTGGGCACTCTTGTAATCCTCGTTTTTTAGTGGACTTATGTGCCACTGGATTGTCCTTTCCTCGTGGCTTATATGTTTGCTCCTTGCTTTCTAGTGGGTTTATGGTGTGGCCGCATTTCATCTGTTAGAGCGTGTTCTCCCACACTTCCCCACCCCTCCAGCCGTCTCCATACCTCTTCCGGGTGTGCTGCTCCTCTGTGTGGCTCTTCCTGCTTTCCGGGCCACTTCTCTCAGTTCCGGATGACTTGGAATGTCTCCGCTTCGATCTGGAATGCCTCCGCTTCGTTCCGAGGGTTCTCTTCTCCCGCCGGCTCGTTGCTGTTGTGGGCTCCTTCCTCCCGCTCTCCGGAGTGCTGCGTCTGGGTTCCAGGGAACTCTGGGCTCATCCTCTTCCTTCTGCGACTTCCTGTGCAGTGCTGCAGGACTTCTTCAGCGTGCCGGTCTGCTCCTCTGGGCTCCGGATGGTGCTGGTACACCGTCCTATGCTGCCGGCAGCCCTCCTCACCGCTATTCTCCTGCCTTCGTCCACGGCCAGTGTTGCGTCGCCTCCGTCGACCCCCTTTCCTTGCTGTGGCAGGGGTTCACACTGCGAGCCGTCTCTGTCGGTCGGGTGTACCTGCTCGTCACCAGTTGTTGTGGCGGGCTAGGCCCCTCTGCGCAATAACACTACGGACACTAGATACATCTGCACACTTCTTTATTTCTACATTAACTGAATTCCTCCCTCATTCCCCCTACCTTCCTCCCACCCCTCCCTTCCTGGTCCTAGTTTCACTTTCGTTTAAAGGGGCAGGCGCCCTCTACTTCACAACATGTCTGCAAAGGAATATTAGAAGGATTCCCTCTATCATTAAGCTGTCAGCACACGCAGTGGTTGGTGGTTTTGATTGTGTGGCCTCAGGTGAAACCACTCTGCATGCTTTCCCTCTTCTACCTGCATTGTGGAGATTCTGTTTATGTATCGTTTGCCCCCACTCACAACCAATAAATTGCAACAATTCCTCCAAGACCCACTCCAGTACAGCTGGATTTTCCCATGCCAATGTCTGTCACCATAAGTTCTGGCCACGAGAAAACCTGAGCTCTCGCGTTTCCAATGGCCATGTGTGAGAAGGCCATCCAGTCCTGGGTGTTTTCCCTTTGGATTCTGGTTCTTGTAGTTTTTTTTTTTCTTTCCCATTTGAATGAAAGGAAAATGACAAGTCCCGGAATTCGAAGCAAAACCAGGACTGAGTTGCCTTGAGAGCTCTGGACAGCTAGTCCCCAAGCGGTGAAGCCTTCTCCTATCAGGTCTAAGGAGAACATGAGTATTCATGCACAATAGAGAGTCAGGGCAAGAGGTGAAGAAGTCATCTGATAGTAGACCAGCGGCACATGCACAGAGTTCAGTGACGGCTCCTACGTGTGGACGCAGGGGCAATGCCCTCCTTGGTTTTGTCACTAGATGTACGCGTTCTTTCTAAGCTACATCTTTCAATAAGCGAAGCAGGGATAGAGAGATGATGACCCATTGCATGGCTGTGCGTGCACGTGGTGGCCAGAGTGAGAAGAAAGACTGGTGTTGGGAGTAAATACATACAATGTGCATGACTTTCTGCTTGTTTTTTGCTTGACGCAAATGGCCCTGTGTAGACACCGTAGAGCTTTCTTTCTAAAGGTCACGTGGGCATCAGTGATTATGCCCCACTAACTATAAGCTATGCACGTACAGTGCGACATTGTGGCCTCTGAGTGATTGATAGCAAACCTGAGTCAACCGAAAGCCAATCGAAAGTCACTGTCTGCTGTCAGTCATGCTAACATTCACTATCCATTGGTTAATTAGTTAACCAATGGAAAATGAATTTGAGCTGTGGAGTGATGGGGCTGCTGCCAGTGAGTGGGTGGGGCTCAGCCAGGCACGTGCAGGAGTCAGAAGAGGACCATTTCTGTGGTGCCACTGCTGTCCCAGAACGGAGAACCATTTTCAGAACTGAGAGTCATTTTGTCACAAGAAGAATATCCATTGGGTTTAATGGCAGACTCCAGTGTTAGGCTGAATGGGTTCCTCACTCAGACCCTGCTAAACCGGAAGGATCGTGGTTGAGGTAGGTGTGACGACCAGAACTGAAAACTTGAAGACACTTTTTCTTTTTTTCAAAATGAATTTAGTTGTTTTTATACATTCAATTTAAGACACAGAACCAGAACCATATTGTTCAACTCAGAACCTCTCCATATAACTATGCTCTCTGAACCCCAAAATATCTCCCTCCTTTCTTCCTCCTTCGGTCTGCATCAGAAACAACAAAAAAGTCGACAAGATACCAGCATATCAGAATTAACCACGTCCAAACATCACCGGTCATGAATTCCATTAGTTCTGTCGATATTGAATATTGCTGCTGTATGTTTCAAACACGTTTAAGGCTCTCAGCCTCTGTGGGCACATATATGCCTTATAATTCGATGTCATGTATGACAACAGCAGGCCCCATTTCCTGGTAAATGCTGGCTTGTTCTCAGAGAAATTAGCCGAGAGTTTCTCCATAGCCCAAAAGACCACAATCTGGCCCACCAAAACTGAATACCTGGTGGTTCCTTTTTCCTCCAATGCGCGGCTGGTACCAATTTAGCAGCTAAGAACGTGGTTCTGATTACTCTCCTGTGAAATCGGAAAATACAATATTAAGGCTTTTACACCATGCAAAGAGAAATACACCTACACGGGCTTGTAAAGATTCCCAGAATCTTTATTGCAATTCTGTAAAGTTTACAAACAAAGTACACAAATAGCTATTTGGCCGTCAGTACATCACAGAGACCACCAGCAGGGTTCAATGTGAGCAGTGAACAGGATTTGCTAGCTGGACATCAGCGTATTTATACAGTTTTGTTATAACAATGTCCAGCCTCTTACAAGTTAATCATGTTCTGGGCTAGGGTCACGCCAGGTTCGTTCCTAATTTACATATCTCGTGCATGTGGTTTACTTTTTAATACATTTACTAACAAACACTATTATTCTCTAAATTTAACTTTACACTCTTTACACATTGCTTTAATACAGCGCAAACAAATATTCTTGTAGGTTAACATCGCCAATTCAAGTAATCCCCTGATCCCGAGGTCAACAAAGGACAAGGTCTACATGACCCTAATATGTAGCCTGAAGGCAGGTTGGACATTAACTCTCCTCCAGAGGTTGAAGAGGTTAAAGCAAGATCAAGAGAACACAAGACGGCCATTTTAGGCCACAGAGTGTTTTGTACAATAAACTAAAATGGCGGCTCTAACCTAAAATGGAGGCTTGATTCACTTAAGGTCACAACCTTGTAATACGGATTTCCTCGCAAAGCAACTGGGCATAGGCCAACATATAAAATGAGGACGAAACAATATTATATCAGTTCTAACACTCCCACCCCTGGAAAAGAACAGGCATATTTCCTTGACCGGAATCCCCAGCAGCACCACTCCCGGGACAAACAGGAAGTCCTGCACTACCACTTGTGACACACATGCCAACATTTTCTTTCCAGAACCGCCTGATCATTGCGCAATCCAATCACACATGCAAAACCAAAACCCCTTTCCCCACATTCTCACCAACAGTCCTTTGAAAAATCCTCATTGACCTTCTTCAAGCGTAAGGTGTCAGGTGATCTTATACGCAGTTTCCTTAAGCTGCACCGAGATAGAGGTGACCTTATTCCGCAGGCACATAGCCTTCAATGCCTCCTCGGAAATCTCCCATCCCAGATCCTTCTCGCATGTCTTCATGTACGCCCACTGTGGCCTCTCCCGCACAGATAGGAGTCTCCTGTATTTATTGTATATCTGCCCAGTTGCTGATACTGCGTTAACCATGATTTTTTCAAATTGAGTTTGTTCTCTCATGGCGGCCTCTTTAACTGGTTTATTCATCACCCAGTGTCTAATCTGGTAATACTGAAAGCAACCCTCCTCACATCAAACTCTTGCTTGCATTCCTGGAAGAGTTTCACCTTTTGGTTCCTAGAGATCCCCTAAGCACCACCCCCTGTTCTCTCTCCATTCGGGGAAAGCCCCTGGCGAGTCAGGCGGGGTAAAGTCAGGGTTGTCGTGTATGGGCGTACGCGGTGAAGGGAAGACATCAAATGAAGCACTGAGCTTTCTCTGTATCACGTAGTCAGCATTGACCTGGTTATCGGGTAAAAATATAAAGATATTGGCCTGGCTCGCTCCCCAAAGTGGGACCCCCATCGACTGCTGTGTCCATTGCCCACCACTGCTCGGTTGAGTGTGCCTGACACCACTCCCGTAGAATCCTAGATTGTGCCGCGTCTCAATAGGCTGAAAGTTCGGGCACTGAAGACCCCCTCTATCTAGAGGTGCTGTAAGGATGTGTCTAGATACATCTCTCACCTTGATAAATAAAACACACAACATCTCCTTATAATCTTTTTAATTCCTGTCTGGGGACCTGAATGAGAAGCGCCTGAAATAGGAAAAGCAGGCAGGGGAGAATATTCATTTTCACTGTGTTTATTCTGCCTATGCATGCTATGGGGAGTCTCTCCAATCTACGTAGATCCTGCCTGATTCTGGCTAACAAGCTCCAGTAGTTCTGATCATATAGCGCTGTAATATTCGTCGCCAGGTTAACACCGAAATATATAATACTTTTTCCAGCACATTTCTAGGAATATGTAATTTGCAAATGTGTTTTCTGCTCTGGGGCCATCGTTAGGTTAAGTCCCCCTGACTTACTGTAGTTGACTTTGAAGCGCCAGACTATTCCATATGCTTCCAGCTCCTTCTGTACAGCCTTTCAAGTGGTCCAGCGGTCCCTAGTAGACAGTAGCACATCATTTGCCAATAATGCTATCTTAGTCTCCTGGCCAAGGGTTCAATGACCAGGGCAAATAATTAAGGGAAAAGCTGGCAGTGATGTCTTGCTCACCTCCCATAATGGAAAGCTTGCGATAATGGGCCATTGACCCTAACTCTGACCATTGAATTAGTGTAGATAGCCAAATCCCACTTAACAAAATTAGCGCCGAATCCCAAAACCTCCAGCACTGCCCTTAGAAAGCCTCAATTGGCCCCATCGATTGCTTTCTGGACATCTAACACAATAACATTGCCGGGTCCCCCTTTAATGTCTTTGTCTTGTCAATCAAATGGACTGTTTTCCTTATCTTGTCAAAGGCTTGCCTGCCCCACACAAAGCCCATCTGCTCAGAGTGAACACGGCTAGGTGTGGAGTAGGTGATTTTCACACATATTTTCTCTTCTTAAGTCAAGAGGGCTATGAGTCTATATGAACCACATAGTTCTGAGTCCTTCCCTGGTTTTGGTATAATCTGTATAGTGGCCTGACTCATGGAGTCTGTAATTCTTCCCGAACACAAAAAAGGAGTTAAAGATCTCAAGTAGATGTTTCAACAGGACTTTGCTACATTCTTCATAGAAATGATCGGTCCCGGGAGCTTTATTCACCTTTAGTGATGTTATCACCTGCAGCACTTCCTCTGCTTCCATGGGTTGATCTAGGTGGGCTCTGTGTTCTGCCGTTACTGTTCTCAGCGAGGCGGCCTCCCTTATGTGCTCTGTAATCCCACTACCATCACCCTGTTCTGCCCTATTCAGATACTCCTAGAAATCCCCAAAGTCTGCTAGGATGTCTTCATTCCCAGTCAAATGCCTCCCCTCCCCATCGTTCACTGATCTTATATGTACTATCACGTATTTGGTCCTAATCACATGGGCCAGGAGCCAGATCGCCTTTTGGCCTTCTCATAAAATGTAAGTTTTAAATGTATCAGGGACCTTTCCACCCTGTTGGTTGCTAATGATTTGATCTGACCCCAAACAACATTTACTTTCCACAAGAGTTTCAGGGAAGCGGATTGCCTATATCGTGCTTCTACTGCCCTTAGTTCCTCACTCAGTTTGTCCCCCTCTAGTCTCTGCACCCTAGCACATTCAGAGCCCAGAGCCAAGACTTTCCCCCGTAGGGTGGCCTTAAACACGTAACAGGTATTATTATTGTACAAAGTGTCTGTTGGGTTATTTATCTAAACAAATTCCCTTATTTAACCTGAAATGTCTGTGATCTCTAGCCCAATCTCCAAACAAGTGTCTAGGGTGTGCCCATGTGTGAGTTTGGGTACTGTGATCCTCCACTATAAGGCACAGGTTCACTGGGCAATGGCCAGATATGGTTATGTCCCCCGTTTTCACTTTGTTACACCTCCGTGGAGTGTGTCGAATCTGCATGATTTTTCCGTCACAGTAAAGTCTGTGATGGAAAAGTTTGCATGACAAATGTACGCACTTCAAAATGTTCATACATTTCCCATGTGAACCTACACTGCAAACCACTACATACCCACACCCCCACCCACAACAGACCCACAACACACCCCACCACCCACACCCTCAACACACCCCACCCACACCCCCAACATAACCAAACCCTACTTATCTTATCTGCACGCTGAGTCCCTGCAGCACCAGTTCCCTTTCACTTCCGTGATCGGGAACCAGCGCCACAGAGTCCTTTTCTTTTCTTTTTTTACGGGCAGCTGCAGGGGTTTCCCCCACAACCGCCTCTCACTATACTGCAAAGTATAGTGAGCAGGGTGTTGCGGGGGATACCCCTGCAGACCCCTTTTTTATGTTTTTTTCCCTTTGTCGGGTGTGCAGCGGGGGTGTCCCACCAAACCCCCGCTCACTATACTGTATAGTGTGGTGAGCAAGGTGTTGCGGGGGACACCCCCGCAGCCCACGCAGTCTTTTTCTTTTTACTTACCTAAAATGCACACGACCAAAGTTTCGAACTTTTGGTGTGCGAACTTTTGGTGATATGCATTTTTCAGACTTTTTGTATAGTCAGTGCTTTTTTTCGGTCCTTTCGTACAATACCACTGTGTCAGCTGTAAATATATAAAGTCAATCCTGGTGTATACTCTATGGACATGTGAAGAGTGTGAGAAGCTTTTCTCAGTTGAATGTTCTTCCCTCCATGTGTCGTAAAAGCCCATATCGGCCAGTTCCTGCTGCACTGTTTTAGATGCAGTTGCCTCAACGACTCCACCCCACGAATGAGCAATGCCCGGGTCCATCACCATATTCAAGTCCCCCCCCATAACAATATATCCTCTAGCAAATGGTGATATATTATGAAGGAGTTTGAGGAGAAACTCTGATGGTTTTGCATTGGGTGCGTCTACACTAGCTAGTGTGAGATACTTAGTCCCAATTTTACTGTAGGGTCCGCCATTTTGTTCCCTGGATCAAAGCCTACTTGTCTTCCAAACAATATGGCAAGCACTGCTGTATTGTTCTGTGTCGCCGTGTGGAATTGACTGGGAAAGTACCTATTTTGGAATCTAAAACAATCCTTGGCCAACAGGTGGGTCTCTTGGACCATAACTATATCGGCCTGGAAGAAACGTGTCCTCTTATTAAGCGAGATAAGCCCTCTAATATTCAGAGCAACAGTTTTCAGTGTGTCTGACATTTATCCCTCAGATGTGAACGTCCTTCCCATATCACTGCCCTCATGCCTTCTTCGATGTACCTACTCCTCCCCACCCAAACTACCCTCCCCAACTATGATACAAATAGAGCATGATGGGTAATTTGGTCCTACCAAACATAGACCGTACACAGTGCCAAAATGCCTGGACATCAACCCCCTAGCCCGTGACTCCACCCCTCCATTGAGAGAATGGTTTCCTTACGCATGCCCAGGGGATCTAATAGCTTGGTGTATGCCCCACTTTTCAGATTACCCATTCTCTTGGTTTGCGTGTCCCATACCCACCCCCACCCCACCCCCAGTTGTAAGAAGTGAACTGATCCCTTTGCCCCAAACCAAAGATTAGGAGAACTCCCCCCTGCCCATTTATTGCCTCTCAGGTGTGCCACCTTTTCCCAGATGCAAAGTCTCACCCAATATGAATCCAATAGGGCATTACAGCCAGGTCCGTTAATGGTCCTCCGGGTTGGTCTCTTACAGTTCAGTCATCATGCCCACGATGAAGAAGCATGATTTCTTTTCATCGGGCACCTCAGTCCAATGCTTTAGTTCCCTCGGGTCGGCTCTGTTGTTCCGGATATCCATTTACTGTTGCTAGGGGGCCTCTATATTCAGACCTTTACAGCCTTGTTCCGCAGAGTTAACCACATGTTTCCGGACATCTTTTTCCAATTCAATATCAGTAGGGAACAACCACTGTCCTGTATCTGATCTTCGCTTGTGTTAGTGAATTCGTGATCTGGCGGTTCTGGGGCGTGGTGTTAGTTAGATCTTGGAACAGCTGTATCTTGGACTTTTTAAAGACTATTCTGTCTTTCTCCCTCTCTGCAGGAATCCGCTTCTCCTGGAAGGTGAAGTGGTGGAGCTTGAACACAAGGTCCCTCGGCCTGTCGGCATGTACACCTGCCTTATATGGGCCTATCCTCTGTCAATCTCCATCATGGATGCTGGTTCCGCCAGGAGCAAATCCATGAAGAGATGTTTTAGCAGTTCCTCCCGATTTGCACTCTGTGCATTCTTTCAAAATATTGGATCAGCTGCATCGGTTTTCCGTAGCTTTGCATTTATTTTCCAGGTACTGCACAGTGCTTTGCATATCCTCCATCTCTTTCGCCCACTCAGGGACAAGCTCCACCATTTCCGTTATTGCGTGCTCCAATTCCCCAAAGCATCCATTTCGCTCCTCAAGTTAGCTCTGCTTCTTGACACCTCTGCTTTGACGTCCGCCATTTCCTGGTTGAAGTTATCTTGTAATGCCTTCAAACTGGACAGTAGATCGTCCTTGGTGAAGGCTACCCTGGTGCATACCCGGCAGACACAGCTGCTTGCGATGCTGCCATGTTGTTTTTCTCCATGGGATGTCGACAGTTGAATGCAAAATGGTCCAACTTGCTGTTCAGTATCCTGGGCGGTGTCCTGTAGGTTCCCTGCCTCAGCGGTCCCCAGTTTATTGATAGCGATATTGGTGGTATACTCTGTGGCAAGTATGCAAGGGTTCTGGGGTTCTAGGCCAACTCACTGATATGTGGTACTCAAAGCCCTCCTCTCATTTACTGAGCCTTTCCAGTTCCCTAAAGGTCCCACTGAAGCTGTATTTTGCTGTTGAGAAGTGGAGACAGCCAGCTCTCCAGCTCACACTTGAAAGAAGACCGTCTGCACTCCAGGGAACTAGACTGGGGGCAACTCTCAAATATCTCTAGCCTCATTTGCTGCCATTGCATCTGCTCCGCGGCATGCCAGGGTCCACCAGCTCACTCTCCCCAATCTCATCAGGAGCTCATCCCGGACCACGCGGCTGCAAACAGCTGCCCGCCTCCCCATCACGCTCCTTCAGGGCCTGGAACAGTTGGGGACTTCGGATGCCTTGGGGCTTCCCCCACATCTATGGTTTTTCACCCAATGAAGCCTTGCACTGGATCTCCGGGGTTCCTCCCTAACCATTGCCAACGAAAAACCCTCAAGATGCCAACAAATTTTTATTTATTTATTCATAATTGTATATTAAGCTACCACATAAGAGAGTCATTTCTGAGTGCCAACCGTGAACCAAATCGGGTAGCTATAGGTTATAGAAGGCACATTGGTGAGGCCCGGAGTACAAGGGTATCCTTTATCCATTGTGGGCCTTTGAGCCACCTGCACTTTTCGTGCAGCTATTCCTCGACAAATGCTTATAGTAGCAAATTTGGAACTACATGCCCCAGCATGCAAAGTGTTGTTGCAGCAAAAGCCAGGAAAGGAAAGAGGGACGCGGACCTGCCTGCAGTGGTTTGCAAAGTGATGCAACGTTAGGCCCAGTGCACGGAGATTAAATCAATAATTGTCACGCGGAGTGATCCCAGCAAACTGCTAAACGGTACTCTATTATATCCCGTGATGCTCCGCGGTTGTTTTTTTTTAAGGGAAGCCCACGTGTTGCTTCCAATGCCAATGACATGGAGTGAAACTGGAAAGTGTCTCAAACGTCGCCATCTTCTCTTTCTTGCACAGGAGCAGGCTCGGCTCGCGCTGCCAGTAGCTCAGCCCACGAGGGTCCTGCAAGAGATCTACCATATGTCACAGAATGTAAACAGAGCCATGTGCTGTGTGCCAAGCTGTCTCTCTCTGTTTATCAGATTAATCCTCCAGTACAAGGACGTGCTACAACCGTGCCAACTGCTTAACTGATGGCAGCTGGAAAGAAAATGATGTGCACATAGATCTTACCTGGGCCTGAATAAACGCACCGGCTAGTAAGAATCTAGAAAGGAAGACAGCTGAAGGACGCCCACTGGTATTTTACTGAATGCATGAAGATCTGTTTTTATCCTCGGGAGGATAGCTCAGGAACAACGAGCTTTCCTTGAAAACAGGACGACATGGTGCAACACAGGTTCGATCCCCGGGACCGCGATAAATAAACAATTACCCTCTAATCAACAGGCCGGAAACCGAATGGGTTTTCACTACATTCCTTATGAATATTCATTAAAAAAAATGTGCATGCATTTAGAATTGTTACATGCAAATCTATTTTATGAATTTTAATGAGGGGCATCCTGAAAATCCAAAATGGATTCGACCCTCGAGGCCTGGAGGTGGACAACCCTGAACTAACGTCTGTGGGTTGAGGGAGGGGTGGGTGTGTAGCCTGGGTCGTACAACTTGGGTGTATTTATGACACTGGGGCTGGTCTGCTGCCTTCTAGCTCTGTGAATGAAGGACTCTCCCTTGGAATGGAAGCCAACGAATAAAAGGTTTCTTAAAATTCCTTAATTTAGCATGTTCTTGCTCTTCAATAAACAAATGCATGAAAGGAAACTACTAGAAACATGATCCAGAGGGCACAATGTCATGCGCATTAGTTCAGGTATTTTTCTTTCATGCACTTGCAACACTTTCTCTAAAGTAGGCAGACGATAAAATGCAGCTGGCGGAACAAAAACCAGGCTCTGTGCCTGTAGCTACTGTTGCCATCTTAAAGAAAACAAGTTCACATTGATGATATTAATTGTTCCCTTTCAGAAGCTCCACTCGACTTTCAATGAAATGTGTGGCTCTGAGTGTTTACAGGGCTTTAAGTGGGCCGGGGCTAGCCCAGTTGAGCCCCGGCAGGCTCATAAATATGGTTCAAGAGGTGTGGCCCTGCCCAGCTCACTCATGTCCCCTAGCAACCAATGCCGCGAGAGTACAAGGCTTTTTTTTTAAAGCCTGAAGCTCCCATTCATGTGCAAGAGTTTCAGGCTTCAGAAACAAATGCCTTTTCTCCATAATGGTGGCATCGGCACCAGTGAGGCATCCCTTTAAGCAAGCGATGCATGTGAGGTTGCTGGAAGCTGAGGCTTTCTTTTTCTAAAGCCTGAAGCACCTGCGCATTTGCCAGAGCTTCAGGCTTTAGGAAAAAAGGCCTTGGCTTCCTACGGCATCACCTTTTCAGCCTGGCAAGGGGCAGCGCCACCATTAAGGCTGAACATGTGGCTGTTGTCCCCCACCAGGCATCTCTTAAAGTAATAAATGAAGGACGAGCACCCGCTCCCACAGGGGGGAGAGGTTGCTGCTCTCTATAAAGGTCAGCATTGCAGGGGTGCCTGTAGCCTATTAAGTTGGGCTGTTCAAGGGGGCTTGGCCCAACGAGCGGGCAGGCAACCTCCGGCTTTAGGCATTTTCCCATGCCACTGAAGGCACCGAGTGAGCGGAATTCAATGATCGGTCATTTATAGCGAAGAGTAAAAGGGTGCGAAGGAGTAAATCCCGAGACCTGGTTTGTTTCTGGTGTTGCTTGAGCATTGGGATAGGCAGGCTTCATGGCCTATGCAGCCTTTATCTGGTGCATGTGTCAGTAATTGGAATGTTGTAGCTATGTGCCTCGGTTGGGCAGGCCCCTGGCATGGCTGCCATTCTTGGGGCATTATTGGGAGCTGTCTGCACGGTTTTAACTCCTGTGCTCTTCAGTTGTTCTGTTATTGCAGACTGAATGCACAGCCCTCAAAGGAGAGGTGATTGCAAGTGATGAGGCGCGTATGTTCCTGAAGCGTACCCCCAGTTGGAGGGCCAGTGCTTGAAAAAGGCTGGCTGGGGTATGTGTTGGCAGCCAAGGGGCAGATGTTGTAAAAATCACTACCTCCTGAGCCATAACATTAGGACAAACTTTTCACAAAAGATAAACCAGATAGTTACCGAGTTATTCTTTTCAGCTAGGTTCCCAATTCCTGTTTTGTCAGGTTTTGGGAAACTATATTTGGTTATTACCATTTTGCTGCATTTAATGTAAAATGGCGTGTGAACAATTGCTGCTGTGTTAGGAGAATGTAGGAAACAACTTCAAAACTACATGTGTATTGTGCTAATGCATTCTAAGTTCTCATACATACTCGAGATGAATGTTACATGAACATGTGTGCCTAAAAAGATATGCACGAGTTGTGGAGAGGCACTCTGCAGATGTGTGTGCGGTATGAGTGTGTGCTGGGGAGTGTGGGGGTGGTGTTAGGTGGGCAATGGCAGGCAAGATGCCTCCAGAAATGTTTTTAATTAAATTATGTGCATGACATTGTTCTCACAAGGCAATCCTGGCCTATGTCTTCAATGGGTGTATGCCAGCATTTTCACACTGCAGTCCTGGCATATGGACACAACCGGCATTTAGCTGTGTTCTTACAGAAGCAAAGTTACAAAGGAGTGTGGAAGCCCCTCTACTGAGAACGAAGATAAGTCGAATACCCTCTATGGAATTTCTTCCACTCAGGAGGGTCTACAACCACGTTTTAGCTCACTACGCCCTTCACAGAGGAGAAATACCCATTTGCATATCAGTCTTTGTCCCACTCACAAGGACAGTCCAGCATCGAAATGCTAGGCAAATCTCCTCCGAACAAGAGGACCATCAGCAACATCCAAGGAGTCAAGAAGCACATTTGAATTCAATAAAGAATGTACAAATACACAGCTTTGTGAAAATTGCTGATTTATAGAAAAGAAAATCACAACTAAAACTGCCCTTGTTCAGCCCTCAGGAACAGCTGCTCAATAAATACATTACAAGTCAGGGCGCAAGAATGGACACTGTAAAGTCGTTCCACGTTAAAATATTTTAAGTACTAACATTAATTTAAATGAAGAAAGTAAACCAAACCCACTGTTTATGCATTAACATATTTCCATCTCTGAAGGTGAGGAGATGCTTTCAGAATGGGAATAGACCATTGTACGCGTGAGCACACCCCTTCCAAATCTTCTGTGCTCCCCTCACCTGCTCTTCTAAGCCCTCCTAATCCTACTCATTGCCAGAAGTGCTTTTCTTTTCCTTTTGACCTATTTATGAACAGATGGGATTGGTGTGAGAACTATTCTCACCTGGTCGAGCTAAAGGGATACGAGGCAATATCACATGTTGTGCACAGATACCGAAAGACCCAACCATATTTGCTGCTACGCCCGGCTCCTGAAGTAAGGCAATTTATTTTAAGGCTGCGGGTAAATCAACTTCCGGTACTTGCTGTCACGGGTCCTCGCTTGGGGGTGGCTCTGGAACATAGGATCTGTCGAATCTGTGATTGCCCAGGATCCAAAGAATCAACTAGACATGTCCTTACCCAATGCCCCAAACTAGGGTCGGTGTCCATGTGCATGCTTGGCCAATTGGCACACAGAGATGAGGCTATCATTGGGGACTCTCTCGGACTACTGTCTTAACTCTGAATCTATTTCAGTGCAGCTTGCTTTATTCATGGTATGGACTCATGTCCAGACTCACTTACCTGACAAAAGCATGTGTGGCCCCTTCTCGGTTGTGGAAACACGGAAAGTTCATCAGACAGACTGTATTTGGATTTTATATTGTGTGTTTACTATTAGTATCACTATGTTTCATGTTCTAGTTTATCATCATGTCTATTATGTTTTATTTTACTGTGTTCTATTTTACTGTGTTCTAATGTGTTTTATGTAAAGTCAAAATGTTGGACTATAGCACAATAGAAATTATTATTATTATTATTATTAATAATAATAATAATAATAATGAAATATTGAACACTTTTTTTCTTACGTTTTTTTCTGTAAAAGTTGTATTTACCTCTAAGTTGGCGGCGTTTATTTTTACTGTGTACTGTACAGTCAGCATGCTGCCACGGCCACTGTGTGAATGTGAGACTTTCTGTACATGGGTGAGGGAGTCGCCATTTCCTGTGTGCCCTCTTAGGAAAAGTTCAGAGCCGCACTGGCTTATGGGAAATGTGACGACTACCGAAGGAACTATAGCAAAATCAATCTATCCTCACACCAAACCCACATATTTACAATAGCGAGCGGGTCCAGAATGATCAAACAAACAGTATACAATGGACTCACTCTACAAAAGGGCTAATCCGTGCAGGCGACAGACAAGGTTAGCCCATACATGTTGTTTGTCGGTTACCTTCCATGTCATTTCCCACGTTCACAAACTAACGTGGAAAACGAGATTAAAAACAGGCGAATCACCTTTAGTCTTTTATGTGTACTCTGCATTTTGTGAAAGATATTAATGCTGCCGGAATATACACTTTGCAGACAGGACTTTGCGATGGATTCCTAGCAGTCTGCCTGCTTTTGGCAGGTGTAAAGTGCAGGTAGACTCCATAAGAATCAATGAGTTTTAAGCCCGGGTGAAAATGTAATGCAGACAGAAAGCAAGGTGCTTTTACTGGCGGAATGAGAACGAGCAGGAAGAATGCACTTCACACCTGGTCTCCCACTGTGCCTGCGAAAGAGTTGTGAAATGCCCTGGAGCAGTAAAACAAGTATACAGCTATCTGCACCTCATTCATAGTTTGGGCTTTTAGGTGTCATTTAAGCGCCACCTAACGCCAAACCTATTTCATTGGCGTAAAGGTTGGAGGGACATGACATCCGAGGAGGGACACACAGCTTGTGGGTGTTGTTTGGTTATTTACCGACCCATTGACTGATCCTTGCAAAGCTAATCCCTACCGTCATTCCCACCCCTACCTGTCGCATCCTCCTGGAATCTCTTTGAGCTCCCTCTATGAAAAGATAAAATCAAACTTAAAGCTGTCCCTAATATTTCTATGCACTCTGCAGGGAGTTAGTGGTTGAATTACAGCTGCAAATGGCTACCAGAGTAATAAAAATGCCTTAACCAAGTGTGCCTTCAGCCACTCGATTTATGTATCTTCTATACAGTGAAGTCCTGTTAAAAACAAGCAAAGACAAAGACAGCAGTGTTGGCATGAGAATATAGATTGGCATTTGCCAGGTACTGCCATCATATGCTCAGGTAATCACTCTGTTTTCCAGCTGTTGTGATCATATGGCCATTATGCCAGTGCCTAGCAAATACCCATCCCATGCCTGCTACAAAGGCTTTGAATCCTGGTTCATTTTAGGCACCTGCTCCTCTCGTGCCCCCTCTCCAGGCCTAAGTACACATACAGAACCCCTTTCTAAGTCCCGCGGCAGCACCTTTCCACCATGTGTCGCAGCTCCCAGATCAGATGGGCACAGTGGCTTTTCCAGAAACCAGACCCCTGCCCCTCTCTGCCCTCTACCCCTCCAATTGCGCCCTCTCTTCTCCCCTTCCAAGCCCCCTGGCCTCCCAACATGCACACCTCTCACAACTCTCCCAGGTCGCACAGCAGGAACACCTCTCACAGCCCACCCTGCCCACCAGTCCCCCTTTTTCCCCATTACACCCTCCTCGCCTCCACCCTCACTCACATTTCCCATCCCTAAGCGTAGCTCTGGCTGCCTTGGTGATCACACCGCCATCGACATCCCCACCTACACTCCCCATTTCACAGTTACATTCATGACACGCAGGCCTTGATACCGTCAGCGCCTCCCCAGAATATTTTCTAGAACGAGGTAAAGTATAAATTAGGAGCAGATCGGACAAACTGATTCCACAGCCACATCAAAAGCAATGCCCCAACTGAGGCTCAAGGTACATAGTTACGCACCACTTTGGTGGACACCAGCCGCAGGCAGGGCCGCTCACACGCTCACATACTCCAGACTAAAACAGAAGCACAACATCTCTGCCATCAGAATGCAGCTATGTCCTACGACAAAAGATGTGTTCTAGATGGACACATGACAAGTCTCTCACACTTGCACACTCTCCTGACCACCTCTCAGCACCAACCCACATGCCTGATCATCATGGGTAGCTTACTTGGGCTCGGCCATCCCACACAACTCCCTATTTGGCCAAATGCACACACACATTTTTAACCTTTCTGACAACTTTACCATACCTTGGACATCAGTTTCCCCGAGGGCGTTACCCCCATAAACGTGTTGAGGCCGTACTAATGGGATAAAAGACGCTATACACATTACAAACTATTACCACATAAAAGCCCAAATCTGTTGGCTTTGCCAATGCTTGTCACAATTATGTTTCTGCAAGGCACTTTTAAAATGCACAACATAGTTGGTTCTGAGACTTTCAGATGGAGAGGAAAATCCCCCTGCATTTAATGGCATGAACGGGAGAAGGGGTATGTAGTCAGGGGTCTTGGTGGTCCAGAGGAGAGGAGAAGAAAGAGTGCTCTGCATCTTCTGGCAAGGCAGGGTAGAGGTGGTCAATGTCAGTGGACTGGTCGATGGGGGGCATTTGGATTCATATTAAGGGGAATGTCAGAGTAGATCTGGGGGTGGTGGGGAGGCGGCCATGCGCATCACGGGTATAGCAAGCAGAAAGTTGCAGTCTGCACTTAAGAAAATAAAAATCAAAGAAACACAGGAACACATGTTCAAAAGAGTGGGTTTGTTCATTTGAAACAGTTTTAATTTTCATTTTATTTGTATTTATTTACTTATATAGTGCCAGGAACCCACGGGCATCAGGGCACGCAAACACACGGAAAGACCTTCAATAGACGGGACAGAACAGAACAGGGTGCTTATCAAGTTTGGAACATGCTTTCATTAACAAGAAATCTAAATAAAAAAGGTTCTGGCTCCCTATCCGTGCCAATGCTACATAGTTCGGTGCATCCCTGTGCATAGACAATTTGAAAGATCACATCTACTGGAGACAAAATGACTTTTTCCAAACAGGCATCTCACTACACCCCAGCAAGTTAAAACAGAATTGCTGCAGTAAAACAACTCTTTATGAGGGCACATGAATGATTCTGCCAGATTCAGTAAAAACTGCAACTGCCTGAAGACGGTGTGCACAGATTGCCACAAAAATGTGATTTCATTTCAAAACGATATTGTGGCTGTAAAACATCCCTTTGGAGGGCTGTGTGTGCATGAATAATTAAAAAAAAAATGTTGCAGCACTAATAACAACCCTCAGCTGGGCTGCTTGCGCAGGAATGATGAAAAAAGATCGTGTTGATAAACACAGTGGGCCTGATTTACAAATGTGTTTTCAATGGGACTTTCCTATGTTAAAACATTTGTGTGGCCAGTATGTGGCCTTCGTACAGCCATTTGCATGCCTGTGGTACGATGAATAGTCTAAGAAAAAAGATTTTATGAGTAGCTCGCCTATTCCTGGAATTAGATATCTCTTTCAACCATTGGAAAGAGCAGCAGTAACACTGTGCCTTATGAATAAGCCGTAGAGAACTGATTCAGACGAATCCCCAATCACCTGGTTATTGAGTGTTCCGGCAGACTCAAGCTTTCACACACGTTAGTTGAGGTTCTGGAAAGAGTTTTAGAAAGTCTGTATTAAAATCCATTTCAGGATCACTCTAGTGTCCAGAAGCAGGATGTTGCCAGAATTAAAGCAGTTGATGTGGAACTCAACACGCATCTCCTCAAGGAATCTCACCACCTCAACAGGTAGGCCATTACATCGACCCTCGCGCCACCTGACTCGCTAGACACTGCCCACCTCTCACCCCCCCACCACCCGGTACAGTTGTACCCCTCCTCTGTGCTCCTCTGAATCGTACCCCCCGCCCGCTGTATATGTATTCTGTTGTTACCTCTGAAAAGTGCTCCGTTATGCATCTGTACTGTTGTATACCTCTGTAAAGTGCTCCGTTACGCATCTGTACTGTTGTATACCTCTGTAAAGTGCTCTATTGCTTCTCGAAGCATAATAATAATAAATTAGTAGATGTCACTTGAGGGTAAGAGGAAAGTGGTCGAGAATGAAAATAGGCTTTTAGTTCAGTCAGCAGTAGAATCTTAAAAAAGCATTTCATTGATGGCGGGGTAGAAAAGTGAACTAGCATTGGCCAACTTAGTGTGCCTAGTTTATTTACTGACCGCTATCCTTAGCACTATGAGTGGAGAGAATCCCAACAAAAAGCTTCCATGACATAGATGCATGCAACACTTCACATCAGTGCCAAGGGAGTGAGGGGAAAATGTTGTGGCGGTCGGCAAGAAATTGCATTCAGCGGCTGTGACAGATAGCGCCAGCTTTCGTTGAAAAGACAGAACAGTAGTAGTCAGTAAAAAAAAGTCATAGAATTCTACTGATGCGGGAGAGTGCATCTAGTCGTTGCACTGGGTGTGCCAACCGTTTGTAATAGGCAAGCTAAAATACTAGTTGGGTAGAAAAAGTCATAGAATTCTACGGATGCGGGAGAGTGCATCTAGTCGTTGCACTGGGTGTGCCAACCGTTTGTAATAGGCAAGCTAAAATACTAGTTGGGTAGAAAAAGTCATAGAATTCTACGGATGCGGGAGAGTGCATCTAGTCGTTGCACTGGGTGTGCCAACCGTTTGTAATAGGCAAGCTAAAATACTAGTTGGGTAGAAAAAGTCATAGAATTCTACGGATGCGGGAGAGTGCATCTAGTCGTTGCAGTGGGTGTGCCAACTGTTTGTAATAGGCAAGCTAAAATACTAGTTGGGTAGAAAAAGTCATAGAATTCTATGGATGCGGGAGAGTGCATCTAGTTGCTGCACTGGGTGTGCCAACCGTTTGTAATAGGCAAGCTAAAATACTAGTTGGGTAGAAAAAGTCATAGAATTCTACGGATGCGGGAGAGTGCATCTAGTCGTTGCACTGGGTGTGCCAACCGTTTGAAAAAGGCAAGCTAAAATACTAGTTGGGTAGAAAAAGTCATAGAATTCTACGGATGCGGGAGAGTGCATCTAGTCGTTGCACTGGGTGTGCCAACCGTTTGTAATAGGCAAGCTAAAATACTAGTTGGGTAGAAAAAGTCATAGAATTCTATGGATGCGGGAGAGTGCATCTAGTCGCTGCACTGGGTGTGCCAACCGTTTGTAATAGGCAAGCTTAAATACTAGTTGGGTAGAAAAAGTCATAGAATTCTACGGATGCGGGAGAGTGCATCTAGTCGTTGCACTGGGTGTGCCACCCGTTTGTAATAGGCAAGCTAAAATACTAGTTGGGTAGAAAAAGTCAGAGAATTCTACGGATGCGGGAGAGTGCATCTGGTCGTTGCACTGGGTGTGCCAACTGTTTGTAATAGGCAAGCTAAAATACTAGTTGGGTAGAAAAAGTCATAGAATTCTACGGATGCGGGAGAGTGCATCTAGTCGTTGCACTGGGTGTGCCAACCGTTTGTAATAGGCAAGCTAAAATACTAGTTGGGTAGAAAAAGTCATAGAATTCTACGGATGCGGGAGAGTGCATCTAGTCGCTGCACTGGGTGTGCCAAACGTTTGTAATAGGCAAGCTAAAATACTAGTTGGGTAGAAAAAGTCAGAGAATTCTACGGATGCGGGAGTGTGCATCTAGTCGTTGCACTGGGTGTGCCAACCTTTTGTAATAGGCAAGCTAAAATACAAGTTGAGTAGAAAAAGTCATAGAATTCTACGGATGCGGCAGAGTGCATCTAGTTGTTGCACTGGGTGTGCCAACCGTTTGTAATAGGCAAGCTAAAATACTAGTTGGGTAGAAAAAGTCATAGAATTCTATGGATGCGGGAGAGTGCATCTAGTCGCTGCACTGGGTGTGCCAACCGTTTGTAATAGGCAAGCTAAAATACTAGTTGGGTAGAAAAAGTCATAGAATTCTACGGATGCGGGAGAGTGCATCTAGTCGTTGCACTGGGTGTGCCAACCGTTTGTAATAGGCAAGCTAAAATACTAGTTGGGTAGAAAAAGTCATAGAATTCTATGGATGCGGGAGAGTGCATCTAGTCGTTGCACTGGGTGTGCCAACCGTTTGTAATAGGCAAGCTAAAATACTAGTTGGGTAGAAAACGTCATAGAATTCTACGGATGCGGGAGAGTGCATCTAGTCGCTGCACTGGGTGTGCCAACCGTTTGTAATAGGCAAGCTAAAATACTAGTTGGGTAGAAAAAGTCATAGAATTCTACGGATGCGGGAGAGTGCATCTAGTCGTTGCACTGGGTGTGCCAACCGTTTGTAATAGGCAAGCTAAAATATTAGTTGGGTAGAAAAAGTCATAGAATTCTACGGATGCGGGAGAGTGCATCTAGTCGTTGCACTGGGTGTGCCAACCGTTTGTAATAGGCAAGCTAAAATACTAGTTGGGTAGAAAAAGTCATAGAATTCTACGGATGCGGGAGAGTGCATCTAGTCGCTGCACTGGGTGTGCCAACCGTTTGTAATAGGCAAGCTAAAATACTAGTTGGGTAGAAAAAGTCAGAGAATTCTACGGATGCGGGAGAGTGCATCTAGTCGTTGCACTGGGTGTGCCAACCGTTTGTAATAGGCAAGCTAAAATACTAGTTGGGTAGAAAAAGTCGTAGAATTCTAGCATCTAGTTTCTACGGATGCGGATGAATGCATCTAGTCGTTGCACTGGGTGTGCCAACCTTTTGTAATAGGCAAAATATATTACTATATTCAAAGAAAATATCTCAAAATTCTGTGGCAGCTGTAGTAGATTATGTTGATTATATTTATATTTTTTGATAAGAAAAAATACTGGTTGCAAAGAAAATATTTTGGAGGGCAGGAGTAGATTACATTCAGGCACTGTAACACAATGTTCCATCTGGATGTGATGAAACATACAACATATTTACAAAGAAAAGGTCTTAGAATTCTTTGAATGCAGGAGGAAATTATGTTAATTGCTTCTAATGTAGTGCGCCATATATTTATGATGAGAGAAAGTACAGAACTAGCTGTGTATCAAACCTCTTCTTCAGAGACAGGAGGAGGTTCCATTCGGTGCTGAGGGAATGAGATGCAACAGTGCTTGCATAGGAGGGAGAGGGTAAATTCAGTGGCTGGGAACCACTGCAACATCTTTTTCAGCTATGGGCCTCCAGCCATGAAATTGAGCGGGATCAATAATACATGTAGTCTTTGGGCAACCTGGAGGTGCACTATGCGTCAGGGTGGGATTGCGAGTCTAGCCATATTTGCCTGAGCTATTACACAACGCGAAGCCTACCACTGCCACAATGAGCTGTTTATTGCAATTCAATGATGTCAAGCCATTTGATGTCTACTGGAGGTACTAGGTACCTTGGCTCGATGCGAGTACGGAACCCGGAAATCTAGAGGAGAGGGTGCACAAAGAGGCACACTTCAAGTGCCGCGTCTGCATTGAAAGGAAATTAAGCCTATAAGAGGCAAGGTTCTGGTGCCTCCACAGGACAAGGGGTGCCCTCGGGTACAGTAAGAAAAAAGGTGGGTACGGTCCTACTAGTGTTTTTTACCCTGCACAATATGTGAAACCAGAAGCATGCCTGCATGGAGAAGGGCATACCACCTCAGGACTGAGAGGAGGGGGATGCCAGGGCCTGCCTGTCACCATGCAGTTATCCGGTAGGTCGTTGTGCAACGTGGGCAGTCCGCATGCCAAGAACCTATCATGCCAAGAAACTCTTTTGAATACATCGGCAGCCACATGCCACTGTCATCTACTTCATTACTAATGAAATATGAGCACGTAAGTGCTTGGCTTGCATTCTAATGACTCTTATTGACACCCATCTCCCACATCCCCAACATCCATTAGCACCCACCTCAATGTACCCCAACATCAAAACTGACCCACCTTCTCAATGCCAATCAACACCCTCCTTCCCAAAACCCATTTGCACCCATCACTCATCCAGTAGCAGAGGCAGCTTTCGGTGCGGGCGGATAATAGGGCACAGGTGGGATTCTGGGGGAACACTGGGCACCAAGGCGGAGCCAGGGGTTGCCCCCCGTTCCCACCCTGGCTCTAACAATGCACGCATATCCCCCATATGAATGTTTTAAAAAATCCATTATATATTTTTGGGATCAATTCCAACATCCCAGTGGTGCAGCGATAGAGCCCACCATATAGTGATGGGTGTTCGTTTGGTACTGCCAGCAATGGACCTTTCGGGGAAGGTTTTTGAGGTAGAGCTGGCAGAGTGCCCACCACTGAGATCCTGCATGGTGAAGACCATGGTCTACTGCATTTTCTCCAGGTCTGCTGATATCAACTTTGCCAATTCCCTCCCCCACTGCCCCCTAGCAGATTGATAGCCGCAGTGGACGCAGACATGTGCCCGCGCTGCATTCCCAATTGTCTGGCTACCTCCCGTGATGCTCCCTGCTGAAGGTCATATATGGCCTACAGATGCTCTATCTGGAGCCCAGCAATTCCCTCGATCATTGCCTACCCCTACACTGATTGGTTTAGACTCACCCATATGACCATTGAGCATGCTGGATAGGGGAGTGTATGCTGCAGATGTGTCTCGTCCCTGCTCCCTCTGCCTTGGCATCAGCAGGGTCCTCATCATTAGGAACTCAATCATAGTCCTGATGGTGATGTCACAGCCGTGCGCGACCGTAGCGGAGTGGGGAGGATTGCTTGGCAGGAAGGGAGGAAGAGTCAGATGCCAGGGCTATCAGTGACTTGGGACATGGGCATGGCATTGAGGTCCAGTGCAGGCAAGCTGCAGGTGCTAGTGTTAGCCACTACAGAAAGCATGTTTCTTATACTGCTATATGTGCCTGTTGGGAGAGATATGTGCCTGTTGGGAGAGATGTATTGTGGAGTGCAAGTTCCAGGAAACATAAGTACTGCATGTGTCAGAGGGTAGATTGGGATGGGGTGGGCTGCTTGCTTCAGTCCAGATGAAACGAGATCACCTCTCACCTCTACATATGTATTAACTATGTTAACAATAGCATATCAATGTCTGATGAATGTGTTCATTTGCAGAGTGTGCCCTGCTTTCTTGAAAAGTCCTGTGTTATTGATTACAGTAGAGTAGCATTGCCATCATCATTCGGGGTCTCTTCAGTGTAGCCACCAGGTTATGGGTCTTTGCTCATGTTTGATTGTAAGAGCAGCAACCAAACAGCCCTACGTCGCATATTGTACTCTCAGGTGCTACTTCACTTCTATCTCCAAATCTGCAGTGCCTGGCCAAGGAGGCTGGAGGCCTTTACTTCTCAGCCCAGGAGGTTTATGGGCCTTACAGTGCCAACCCTGGTGGCTGCAGTCTCCCTGCGATTGGTGGACAGGATAATGCAGAGCCTGCTCTTGAGGTGAACCCACAGCGTTCTGCAGTACCCAGTGTCCACAGCCACTACCTGGTCTCTCAGCTCACTCGAGATCCCCATCTCCTTCTGGGGTGAGCTTGTGTGCTGTTGGCCACGAAAGAGTTCTTCACCAAGGCCCGGCGATCACCTGAAGCTCCCCTTCGATACATTTGGGATTTTGAGACGGACATTCTGGGACCTTTTATTTGCCCTCGACATCCAGCATGACTGGGTCACCTTTCACCCTGGGAAGCCTGCAGGAAATGGAGGTTGAGTTCTTCAACATGCCTCCAATTCATCTCCCCATTTCGGGAATGAAGCTGGTATTTCCTGGTGCTAATTTCGACATTGTTTTTGAGAATTTATTGTTACAGTAATTCCTCTGAAATCATGGTTGTAACCGTACATTTTCCAAAATACGAGTGGAATTATAATGTGGGCATACATTCTGATGTTAATTTCAAGATTTAGAATTAGAGCTAGCTTGGCACTAAGTCTGGATTACAACATCGCCGTTTGCATTACAATTCAATACAGGCAGTGATGCTAATAGATTTGAGTAGCTTGTGGAAGACAGAAGCTGACTCTGTGCTCTACCCCCCCCCCCGGCCCCCAACTCTAGGCATTAAATCCATGAGAGTGACAGAGTGCTTTTTCAGGTGGACACAATGCCTCTGCCAGTAAATTATGACCCATGTACCACATTTCCATCCAGGCCTCAGATAAGCTTGTGCCTCTGGGGTGCTTCTGACCCCTTTTCACCATCTTAGGGACCCCCACCCCAGCGTGTCCCCCGCAGCCTCCCTGCTCCAGCCGCTGCTTCCCCCTGCTTTGTCCTGCCTCCCTCGACCTCCCCCAGCCTCCCATTGGCTAATGGCACTCCGATGCAGGCGTGGGTCTAGCCTGCTTCTGAACCGCTTCCTGGGCCATTTCCATCCAGGGCTAAGGTAAGCATGTGCCTCTGGGGTGCACCTGTCCCCTTTTCACCATCTTAGGGACCCCCACCCCCAGTGTGTCCCCTGCGGCCTACCTGCTCCAGCCGCCGCTTCCGAATGCTTTGTCCCGCCTCCCTCGACCTCCCCCAGGCTCCCATTGGCTAATGGCACTCCAATGCAGGTGTGGGTCTAGCCCGCTGCTGAACCGCTTCCTGGGCCATTTCCATCGAGGCCTAAGGTAAGCGTTGGCCTCTGGGGTGCTCCTGCTCCAGCCGCCGCTTCCCCCTGCTTTGTCTCGCCTCCCTCGACCTCCCCAGGCTACTATTGGCTCACCCCTCCCTATCTTCGATCTGTCCTGTGCAGCCCCCTGCACAGCAAGCCTCTTGGCTGGGGGACCCGAGGCAGAGGGCAGCTCCTGCATTGGCGGCTCTGGGACGTGTCTGCGGGTGTCCGCAGGAGAAGCCAATGAAGCCAGCAGTCACCAGACACCGACAAGAACTGTAAGTGTTGGCATGGGTGGGGAGAAGAGCAATTACTCTACTCCAGAAAGCTCCTGCCACTCTAACTTACCTTTCCATAACCTAGACTGTCACAGACTTACACCATGCAATCTTAGAGAAAATTGTGACCACCAGCCTAAACCTATTCATGGCTGGACAGCAAATATTGGCTGCATTACAATGTTAACTAGTACCATACCCAAAGAGAACTATGAAGATTAACCTGCGCTGCATCTAGATGGAAATGTGATTGTTAGCATATGCCACACCTAGATGGAATTCTCAAGTTTGGCCTGCATCGCATCTAGATAGAATTACAATCATGAATCAATAACCTACTCACTAACAATTTCACCCCTCTGCATACACCTCTCACACTGTAAACAAACACAACCACAACTCTATAACACAACAAACTGCACCAACTTCACTACACTGCAACAAAACAAACACACATAGACTCGCACAACAGTACACGACATCTACCGAACGGAAAACACCCCATGCCCAGCCAACGGACCCACCGGGCTGAGGCCGCCAACAGCACATCACTGCTCTCTTGCCCTTTTCCAGCTTATTCCTGCTAACTCACCCCCATCCTTCCCTTTTTCAGAGCTGCCAGAGCACCAGGGCACCACTCCGGTGGTGATAGTGCGCAGTACAAATACCCTAAAGTGCCAAAGACGAGGTATCTCGTCCTTCGGATTACCTCCCCATTGCCAAGGACGAGATATTTCGTCCTTGGCACTTAAGGGGTTAATCTAGGAGGAAATGTTAGGAGGCTTTGCATGGTGAAATACTGAAATCCCCAAAAAAGGCCTTGGCACTGGGGGGGAAAACCCATGGCAGTTAAAAGGTTAACATTAACATTAACATTACACTGCATGGCAGCAAAAACCACATGTCAAAAACACTGGCCTCATTAGGAGTTTGCCGGTCTGGAAACAAGGGTGCCGGTAAGCTCAACAGCACCCTTGTTTCCGGATCAGCAAAGTCCGAGTCTGCCTTCCGGAGCCTATGTGCCTGACAGGTATGTCACAGAATCACTGCTACCGTTAACAACAGTGCCTGGGCTTCCGTGTCCCACTCCCATAGAGTCCTACTGGACTCTATGGGAATGGGACTTGCATTTTACCAGTGCCCTACTTCCTGGCCCAACGGAGTTGGAATCTCCCAGTGGCACCAGGAAAGTCAGGTGCCGGTAAAAGGTTACGGGTCCGGCAAGGTGACCGCCGGACCCGTAATGAGGCCCATATCTTCGGATGAAGGCACCAGTAACACCACATCTTCTGTTGTTGGAAACAGCAATAATAGCACCATCTCTTCTGACAAAAGAATTAGCAACAGTAACACCAAATCTTCTTATAAGAGGCTCTTGAAACTGCACCTTTTCAAGGCGGACGTAATATCAGAGGCTGCTGTATATTGAACAGAGGGCAACATAGATGTCTGGAAGGTGTGAATATATCATGTCTGACTATGAAGGGCACCCAAGGATGCAGACACATGTCTCAGTTGGCTAAGAATCTCCATTGGATGAAAGCGGTAGAGAACATATCCTGAACAGGAAGACGATTCACTCTATGGGCTTGAATTTTCTTTTCTTTTTTTTTACTTATTTTTTACGCGCTGTAGCCGTAGGCATCAGGGCACGGAGAAGACAGATCAAGTAAGAGATGAGAGTGAATGACAGGTGGTTAATAGTCCATAAGGCAGGAATTATTATCTAGGAGAATAAAAAAATCTTTAATGCTTTTTTGAAGGCAGTCAGGTTTCCTTCACATCAGAGGTTTTTCAGAAGGTTATTCCATGCTAAGGCAGCCATCACAGTATATGACCATTCTTTTCCCTTAGCCCGTCTGAATCTAGGGCATGTCAGCCACATAGAGTCCTTTGATCTGGTAGTCCTAGCAGAATTCTGAACAGTTATGCATGCTTTCAAATACCTTGGTGCATCTCCGAACAGGCACTTGTGGGTCATAACATTGATTTTAAATTCTATTCTGGCTTGCACGGGGAGCCAGTGCAGTTTTCCTCTGTGCAGTGATATGTGCTCATGTTCTGGAACATTTTTGATGACTCTAACTGCATCAATTTGCAAAATCTGCAGTTTTTTAACACAGGATTTACTGGCTCCACCTAATAAGACGCTGCAGTAATCCAGCCTTGGCATGATTAGGGCTCTGACCAAGGTGTCACAGATATTGTGCGAAATAAAAGGTTTCACCAGGCGCAGGAGGCTTAAATAGTATTGCACTTTTTTATGCCATTTGAAATTTAGCATCGCATTAACTGATGCATCAATTATAACATCAAGCATTTTTACCTTGCTGACTGTTTTTTATAGAATGTTGATGTATGCAAAAGTCAGCATAGGCAGTTCCTAATTATTCTCTTTCTTGGGCTGATCCGAAGACAAGAAGTTCAGTCTTCTCGCTATTAAGACACAGCCCATTTTCTGCCATCCATATTCATATTTTTTCGTATACGGATGCAAGGAAGTCGGCGTCTTTTTTGTAGTCTCCACTCAGCTTAAAAATATGCAGCCTATCGTCCGCATAATTAGTAAAGTGAAGCCCAATAGAATCTAAGAGATTGCACAGTGGATGGCAGAAAACGTTCAAAAGGGTGGGTGATAAACATGCCCCTTGAGGAACTCCACTTGTGATAATTTCTGGGTTTGAGGAAGCATTTCCCCAGACAATCATAGACATGCTGTTGCTAAGAAATGCCCGAAACCATTCAACTGTGTTGACAGAGCAATTGCCAATTTCCTGGATTCTCATTAAAAGTTTAGGATGATCCACAAGATCAAAGGCTGCTGAAAGTTCTACAAGCATCAGCAGCCTCAATCGCCTTTCATCCATGATGTCTAGCATTTCCGTTTGCAGGTCAAGCATTGTGGTCTCCATCGCATGTGAACTCCTAAATCCTGATTGTCATTGGTGTAAGATGTCGGACTTCTCCAGGTGTTTTTGGAATTGGATAGCAGCTACTTTGTCAACTACTATCAACATAAAAGGGACATTAGTGATGGGTCTAAGGTTTGAGTGAATTGCAGGATCTAAATTGTTTCTTTAGTAAAGGGGTAACAGTTAATGTTTTTAAACGGTCAGGCACATCATTACCAGAAAACAAGGCATTTATAAAACGGGTCAGTAAGGGTGCAAAGATGCCTGGATGTTCTAAAACAATTTTAGATGAGAGGACGTCTGTTTGACAAGTTGTAGGTTGCATTTCTTTGAGGGTTTTGGTGAGGGAGTCCACAGTAATAGCTTCAAATGAAAATGGAGGATTTTCTTGCGTTTGAGGCTGGAAGGCAAAACTCTGGGAGGTAGGTTTTGCATTAATCTCTTGCCTAGTGGCAATACTACACTGTGCTTTATGAACGTTATCAGCACAGGTTTTTGCACAGCCTCACCATTTAAGTTGTTAGGGATAAACCGTTTTATCTGAGCATTGGGTTTTTCCAATCTCCTGACGATCTCAAACAAAGTCTTAGTATTATTAGCAGAACTAGAAATTTGAGAGTCAAAGAAAGGCTTTTAGCGTGGAAAAATGGTTGGATATTGTAGTAGACAACAAGGATCGAGGAGATCTAACCTCTCAGGCAGAGCATCGATGCTTATGGTGGCAGATCCCACAGGGACAAGCTAAAAAACGAATTCTTTGGGAGACAGAATTACAGGCAGGTGCTGACATTGTTTTGGACCTCCGAACAGCACAGCAAAATGAGATTATTATGCCAGTGCTGTGCTTATTTTGTTTGTTTGAGGTTCTGGAATATTTATGTTATGATATTTTGCTGCTGAGGGACACAACATAGAAAAAGAAGCTTTTATATCAAAACATGATTAGAACAATAGAAAGCAACCGACAGCATAAAACATTAAAACTGTGTTGAGCAACACCGGAAATATGCAGACAAATTGTAAATTCTACTAAAAGTCCTGGTTGCTCCAGTGGCCCACCTGACTAAAAACCCCTCAAATGTTCCTGATTGTCTAGTGGTAATGGGAATAAGTAGCAATGTTCGCTGTAGCATCCTCTTACAGACTGACAGCGGTAATGGAATGTCCGTCTGAATGCATCTGCGCAGAAGTGGATAATGAAGATACAATAATAATACTATTGCACTCCTAGAAATGGTTTTTTCTGATTGTGGGCTTGAGTGGCTAATTGATAACTCGAAAGCCTGATGATAGCACACATGGGAGAGAGAGAAGATTGAGAGATGATTGGATGGAATGTTGTAAAGACAAAGAGGAGGAAAGGCATTCTAAGAGTCTGTGGGAATTGTTCTTAAGAGATCAAAGCAGAAGCATACCTCAAGGCCATCACACTTTCACAAAATGGCTAACGTAACACCTCCATCACGCTCGTAATGGCCTCCATAAAGGTTCTACCACTCTCTGAAGGAATTGCATGTCCCTTCTTTCGATTACATTTTCCGCTGGTCAAAACATTGGAAACTACATTCACCCCAAAGATCATTACCACTCACCCATATGTTTTCATTTCCATACGTGTTGCGAGTTGACTCTGTATTTTTTTGTCTCCCTGAGCTTCTCACTCTTCTCCTTTCCTGCAGTCCCTGGCACAGTCTCCTTTTCACCCCCAAAGATCAGGGTCTGGCTGCCAACCTGGGCGGGATCAAAGTTCACCTTTGATCTCGGGCACAGGTCCCTTCCCCCACAAGTTGCATACCTGCACTGCTTCTCTGGTGACCCCCACTCTTGGGGACTGTTTATCTGTATCCCTACAGTCCCCTACCAGCAGTTGCCACCTATGTCTGTACTTACCCTTGCACTTGCCACCAGTTTGGCCACCGCACTTTCATTTATTGCTCTTATTTATTCTATTTATTTTTATTGTCGATCCCATGTACTGCACTGTCCCCTCCCCCTTACCCTCCCACACTTTTCCCCTTACCCCTTCTCCTGCACTTGCGCGATCTCAATGACACCGGGCCTAGTAAGATCGTTGTCTCTGTCTTCCCTCTGTCCCCCCCTTGCCTCGTCGCACCTTGAAACACTTGTGTATAGGCGCGTTATAAATGCCATATCATATCATATCACCTTTAGACTGACATGGCTGTGTACTTTAAGAACACAATGATTGCGCGCTGTGTAGTTCAACATACACATATTGTATCAGATAAGGTAACAGAGCTCTAAAAAGTAATAATTTACTCAACACATCCTTGGTAAATAAGGATGTCTTTACTAGCCAACATCGGTTTTCTAGAGGAGCGCGTGGCTACACTTGACTTACTCAAGAGTCAGTGGCTTGCTATCTAAATGACAATGTTATTTTGAGCAGAACAGGGAGTTTTGTTTCTGGAAGTTTAAGGAACCTTTTTTGAAAAGGCCAGCTAAAAACTTACCCTTTAGGACAGATCTTCCATTTCATTATAAAATTGAGTTTTGTTTTCTAACAACAGGATGTTTCATTGGATAATCACATCACACTCAGATTAATATATTGATTTTGTTTATTTAATTTTAACATCTATCTGCCACATTGAGGGTGATTCATAGAATTCAGCGCACGAGTGGCGCACGCGGCTTGCGCACAGAGGGAGCGTGCAATAGTCTGCGCCAGCCGCGTGCGCCAAAACCCATTTCAGCGCACAGCGTATTCATGGATACTTATATCCATAACCAGCAATGGCGCAGAGTGGTGTAGCGACCCTGCAGCAGCGCCAGTTACGCCCCCAAACCCGCACCATGTGCTAAAAACATTGCACAAATCCCCTACATGGTGCAAAGGCCAATGAACCAGCATACAGCCCCCCAACCACGAAAATGTGTGGAAAACTCCCTGCCCACCCCTCGGAATATGCATACCCCACTCGTGCCAGCAAAATCGCGTGGAAAAATCCCCACGCACCCCTCGGAATATGCGTACACCGCTCGTGCCAGGGAAAATGCGTGTCAAACTCCCCACGTACCCCTCAGAATACGCATACCTCGCTTGCGCCAGCGAAAACACATGAAAACCTCCCGGCACACCCCTCGGAATACCCGTACCCCGCTCGCGCCAGCGAAAATGCGTGTTACACTCCCCACGCACCCCTCAGAATACACGTACCCCGCTCGCGCTAGCGAAAACACATGGAAAACTCCCAGTACACCCCTCGCAATATGCGTACCCCACTCGCACCAGCGAAATCACATGGAAAACTCCCAACGCACCCCTCATACTATGTGTACCCCATTTGTGCCAGCAAAAACACACATAAAACTCTCCACGCACCCCTCGGAATACATGTACCCCGCTCGCGCCAGCGAAAACATGTGGAAAACCCCCGGCACACCCCTCGGAATACGCGTACCCCGCTCGCGCCAGAGAAAACGCATGCAAAACTCCCCACGCACCCCTCGGAATATGCGTACCCCGCTCGCGCTAGCGAAAACACATGGAAAACTCCCAGCGCACCCCTCGGAATACACGTATCCCGCTCGTGCCAGCGAAAACTCGTGTAAAACTCCCTGTGCACCCCTTGGAATATGCGTACCCCGCTCGCGCTAGCAAAATCGTGTGGAAAACTCCCCAAGCACCCCTCAGAATACGCATACCCCACTTGCGCCAGCAAAAACTCTTGTAAAACTTCCCACGCACCCCTCGCAGTACGCGTACCCCGCTCGCGCTAGCGAAAACACATGGAAAACTCCCGGCACACCCCTCGGAAAACACGTACCCCACTCGCGCCCGCGAAAACGCGTGGAAATCTCCCTGCGCACCCCTCGGAATATGCATACCCCGCTCGTGCCAGCGAAAACACGTGGAACACTCCCGGCACACCCCTCGCAATACACGTACCCCGCTCGCACCAGCGAAAACACATGTTAAACTCCCCACACACCCCTCGGAATACACGTACCCCACTTGCGCTAGCGAAAACACGTGGAAAACTCCCGGCACACCCCTCGGAATATGCGTACCCCACTCACGACAGCGAAATCGTGTGGAAAACTCCCCCCGCACCCCTCAGAATACGCGTACCCCACTCATGCCAGCGAAAACGCACGTAAAACTCCCCACGCACCCCTCGGAATACACGTACCCCGCTTGTGCTAGCAAAAACACGTGGAAAACTCCTGGCACACCCCTCGGAATATGCGTACCCAACTCACGACAGCGAAATCGCGTGGAAAACTCCCCACGCACCCTCGGAATACACATACCCCGCTCGTGCCAGCGAAAACTCGTGTAAAACTCCCTGTGCACCCCTTGGAATACGCGTACCCCACTCGCGCTAGCAAAATCATGTGGAAAACTCCCCAAGCACCCCTCAGAATATGCATACCCCACTTGCGCCAGCAAAAACTCTTGTAAAACTCCCCGCGCACCCCTCGCAGTACGCGTACCCCGCTCGCGCTAGCGAAAACACATGGAAAACTCCCTGCGCACCCCTCGGAATATGCATACCCTGCTCGTGCCAGCGAAAACACGTGGAACACTCCCGGCACACCCCTCGCAATACACGTACCCCGCTCGCGCCAGCGAAAACACATGTTAAACTCCCCACACACCCCTCGGAATACACGTACCCCACTTGCGCTAGCGAAAACACGTGGAAAACTCCCGGCACACCCCTCGGAATACGCGTACCCCACTCACGACAGCAAAATCGTGTGGAAAACTCCCCCCGCACCCCTCGGAATACGCGTACCCCGCTCGTGCCAGCGAAAACGCACGTAAAACTCCCCACGCACCCCTCGGAATACACGTACCCCGCTTGTGCTAGCGAAAACACGTGGAAAACTCCTGGCACACCCCTCGGAATATGCGTACCCAACTCACAACAGCGAAATCGCGTGGAAAACTCCCCACACACCCCTCGGAATACACGTACTCTGCTCGTGCCAGCGAAAACGCACGTAAAACTCCCCACGCACCCCTCGGAATACATGTACCCCGCTCACACCAGCGAAAACACGTGGAAAACTCCCGACACACCCCTCGGAATACGCGTACCGCACTCGCGCCAGCAAAATCGCTTGGAAAACTCCCTGCGCACCCCTCGGAATACACATACCCCGCTCGTGTCAGCAAAAACGTGCATAAAACTCCCCACACACCCCTCGGAATACACATACCCCATTTGCGCCAGCGAAAACATGTGGAAAACTCCCGGCACAACCCTCGTAATATGCGTACCCCGCTCGCGCCAGCGAAAACACGTGTAAAACACCTCACACACCCCTCGGAATACGCATACCCCACTCACACCAGCAAAAACGCTTGTAAAACTCCCGGCGCACCCCTCGGAATACGCGTACCCCGCTCGCGCTAGCGAAATCGAGTGGAAAACTCCCAGCGCACCCCTCGGAATACACGTACCCCGCTCGTGCTAGAGAAAACACATGGAAAACTCCTGGCACACCCCTCGGAATATGCGTACCTCTCTCGTGCCAGTGAAAATGCGTGTAAAATTCCCCGTGCACCCCTCGGAATACACGTAACCCGTTTGCGCCAGCGAAAACACTTGTAAAACTCCCTGTGCACCTCTAGGAATTTTTGATTTTTTTTTGTTGTTTTTTTTTTGGGGGGGGTGCCTGAGCATTGCGTGACCTGTCATTTTTCCCCAGGGGTCACAGACAGCCTTGAAGGAGTACTGGGGTACCTATTCCATCAAGTACCCTGCCCCCTTCCAGCCAATTGCCCAGGACAATTGAATTGTTGAGTGACCCTCCCATAGCCTATTTTCCATCGGTGCCATGGTTGGGAGGCCACCAAAGGCTAAGGGCGGCAAAGCTGGGTGTCCTCCAAGGGCTGGGCGTGGTCAGGCACCTGGGCGCGGAGACCTGGGAGGACGGGGAGTCCAGGGTGGCCTGGGTGGCTACAGGGGGGAAGAGGCAGGTGTGCCCCTCTGGGGCAGGATGCCCAGCCACGTGCTGGTGCAGACATGCCACCAGCCCCTGTGGCTCCTGGTGATGCAGCTGTTGCATCACAACCTGGCGCCCAAATCACCCAACAGCATTTTACATCTTCTGTCACGGGCCACCGGTGGTGGTAGCTGCAGGTGCAGCTTTGGGCACCTCCACCCGGGCTCTGGGTCAGGCAGCGCATGTTGCGTTGTGTGACGAGGACTCCCAGGACGATTTCCATCTTGTCCGGAGGTTGGGGTCACATGTGTCCACTGTAGCTGTGAGTGTTGCACACGTATCTGGGGCAGTTATGACATCTGCTGCCCCAAGCAGTCAGGTGGTGGTAACTGCATGTGCAGATGCAGCCAACACCACCCTGGCAGTGAGTCCAACCCAAGCCAGACTTTCTGTCCTCATACCAACACCCACTGCCTTGGTCCAGTCCACCAGCACCACTGCTCCCACTGATCAGGGACACATTGCCCACTCAGGGTCAGTACCACCGGCCAATTGGAGGATCCGTGCTCCTGCACAAGAGGCTGGGACCCCATACACGGCTCCGGCCACCGGCACATAAAGGAAGAAGCCTTTTGTCATGATGCCTACCCCCGGAGCACCAGGCCAGGCCCAGCACCCCCGGGAGCAGGCATCATGCCCCCGGTAAAAGCCCAGCGGCCCTTTATAGGGGCTCTTTTCACTCTGTCCTGGCGCCTTTGTCGCAAGGCTCATGTTGGACATCAGTCCTGGCGCCATAGGCGCCAGGCTCATAAAGGAAGGTGTTTTGTGCACTTACCTGATGCAGACCATACTGCAAGATTCAGGCCTCCATGAGACCTGAAAGGGACTATTTTTTCATTGGGACTATTTTGCCACTCGGGCGTGGCCAGGGAAGGATACTTACCTGGAACTACTTTGGGGGCTATTTAAGCCACGCCCAGACAGTAGCTCACGCTTCGCGTTGTTCTGCATCCAAGCAGCTGAACGCTCACCGTGTCTATTCCTGCATCTGGTCTCCAGCCACGCCCGCCTCGATCCTGGAAAACCTGTAAGGAAAGAAGAGAAGAGAAAGGTGAAAACCAAGAATTTATCAAACTTCTTACCTGCATCCGGAACCTTCACTCCAGCGTTCCTGAGAAAAGACTTTCATTTAAAAGCACCGCGTTGCTCACTGCAGCGCCGCGCTTCACTCACCTGTCCTCGGGAGTTCTTCTGGCTCCACCGCGACTGTCTGCACTGGTCGCCACATCTCTGCGCCTAGGGGAGAGAAGAAGAAACAAAAGGTGAGCAGAAGGAACATATGAGGAAAGCCTAATTTTCCGCCATAACACTTACCGGTCTTCTGTTGGTGGATCATTCCTCATTTCGGGTCGGCGCCACTTCGTTGGCAGGTACCGCACCCCTGCCCCTATGGGGAAAGGACAAGAGACATTACTGGGGGAATATAAAGACATTAAGAGGGATCGCCCCCATCGCTAACTCACCTGAGTTTACCATCGGCAAGTCAGTCCCTCAACGCATCGCCTTCATTCTGCACCTGAAATAAAGGACAGATCACAGGTTAGGAAGGCAACAGAAAAGGAGGCTCAACACTTGAACTTTTGTAATCTTCATACTTACGGCGTTCCGCTCGGAAAAGTCAAGTGGATTTTGCCAGCGCCATTCTGAAAACCAGTGAAGTAACTGGACAAACACGCGCCCCTGCACCAGAAGCAGGATGGAGAGTTCATCCTTTCAAACCATAAGGTGAGCTTCAACCGGGGATTTCGGAGGAAGTTAGAGAAGGAACAAAGGGGGGAGCAAGCACACTATTCTGCAGACTGTTAATCCCCTTTCTCATCTGCAGAAGGATATTCCTATGGGCCAGACAAGCAAGATTTGAGGGTCTTGTTCAGTCGGTGTTCCGAATTCTGCGCATCACGCTCAAAGAGGCCACAGCAACCCAGACTAGACCAGAGCCTCCGTGGGAGTCAGGTGAGCGTTACAGAACGCAAAGCCTTCCTACAAATTCCCACCCAGGCGCTATGGAAACTTCTGAGACTGATCAGTTGGCCCAACTACTGGGGGAATTACGGGCCGAAGTACACGCCACTCATCAAGAGACTAATGCTCTCAGGAGGGAAGTGATTGTATCAAAGGAAAGAACTGATGACCTGGCTAGACAGTTTTTGCAAGGTCAAGCTGGACACACTCCTCTACCCGGTTCCGGGGGGGAACCCCGCTCCTGTGGTTCCCAGTAACCCTGTGCAGATTAATCTACCTGGAAACATGCCGCTGGCCCCACCCGAACGCTTTGCTGGAGACCCCAAACGATTCGCCGTATTCATGAATCAGTGTCGTTTGCACTTCATATGCAGACCTGGGGCCTTCCCTAATGACCAGACCAAGGTAGCCTTTGTATTGTCATATCTCAGCGGCTGTTCTGCCGATTGGTCAGTTCCACTGGTTACTCAAGATGACCCGATTCTCCGTGATTATCAAGGATTTCAAGCAAGCATGGAAAGGTTATTTGCTCGACACTCTCAGGGGCAGGCTCTGGATGACGAACTCCTATCCCTGCGACAGGGCAATCAGGACCTCCTATCCTACATTGCAACCTTTAATAGACTAATTGTGGAAACTGGGTGGCCAGAGGATAAAAGAATCACGTTATTTTATCGAGGTCTACGTGGAGAACTTAAAGATGTCCTGGCCCAAGTTGTAAATCCGCCCCAAGAATGCACAGAATATATAGACATAGTGGTCCAATTGGATCACAGACTTCAAAACAGAAAAGCAGATCGGTCCAAGTTTGAGACCCGGGTGTTGGTCAAGACCCACGCTAACCCCAAGGGTGCTGATGTCTCCGAGCCTATGCAAATCGGAGGGGTTAAAGCACCTTTAACTCAAAAAGAACGTGAAAGAAGACGGCAGATGCAATTATGTCTTTATTGTGGGTCCTCTGGACACTTTCTATGAGATTGCCCGGCAAAACCGCCAAAGAAGGTGGTAGGAGCCGCTGATAAAAACCATGAAAACTCTGTTTCGGGAAACGACCACGCCCGGCAAGCGTAGGGGTCCGCTTGCCGAGCTTGAAAACTAACTCTCAGACCTCGCATTTCATTGTGCCAATGGTCCTCGTAGATCCGGAACAGCCTAAGCGGTTGCATGCAATAAAGGCATACATCGATAGTGGGGCTATAGGAAATTATGTGGATCGTGAATTGGTCTCTAGGATTAACCTCCCTCTGCGTCCTAAAACCAGCAAAGATGTCATCACCAGAGTCGATGGAACCGAAATTGCCTCTGGACCGGTAACACATTCCACTGCTGAGGTTACACTTATAGGTCGGGACGGCCATCGGGAGGCAGTTGTGTTTGATGTAATCAAGGCTCCACAGTTTCAGGTTATTCTTGGAATCCCTTGGTTAGAGACACATAATCCTCGAATTGATTGGTGCACAAACCTGCTACCCAGAAAATCTGAAGATTAGTCTAGCGTCTGTAACCTCTGTCTCCATGCAACTACCTCCGGAATACCAAGACTTTCAGGACGTCTTCCAAAAGGAACAGGCCAACACGTTACCTCCCCACAGATCGTACAATTGCCAAATCGATCTGGTGCCCGGTGCACAACCCCCTTGTAGCAGGATTTATGCCCTTACTGAACCTGAGAATCTGCATTTGAGACAATATTTAGATCAATACCTAGCCAATGGTTTCATTCGCCCGTCAAAGTCCTCGGCTTTGTTCTTCGTGCCCAAAAAAGAAGGCGACCTTAGAACTTGTATCGACTACCGCGCATTGAACCAGATAACTGTTAAAAACCGTTACCCTCTGCCTCTGATCCCTGAACTCCTTGACCAGGTGAAGGACGCTTGCGTATACACCAAGTTAGATCTCCAGGGGGGCTTATCATCTAGTGCGAGTAAAAGAAGGCGACGAATGGAAAACGGCCTTCCGTACAAAATATGGATTATTCGAATACCAGGTGATGCCTTTCGGTTGTGCAACGCGCCTGCTGCCTTCCAATTCTTCATGAACGATGTCCTTCGGGAACTCATCGATGTTTGTGTTGTTGTATATATCGATGACATTCTTGTGTACTCCTCTTCGGAATCTGATCACAGAAAGCATGTCAGGGCCGTCCTTGAGAAATTGCGCCAGCACAAACTGTTTGCAAAGCTGGAAAAGTGCGTTTTCCATACCACCGAGGTTGAGTTTCTTGGATTCATCCTGACACCTAAAGGGGTCCGAATGGACTCACGAAAAGTGGATGCCATCCTCAAATGGCCATCACCTAGTTCGGTGAAAGGTGTCCAAAGCATGCTTGGTTTTGCCAATTTTTATCGCAGATTTATCCCGGAATTTTCACGTGTGGTACAACCCATCACTGCACTCTTGCGGAAAAATAAACATTTCGAATGGACCGAGGAAGCCGAACAGGCCTTTCAGGAATTGAAAGCTAAATTCACGTCTGCACCTATTTTGAAGCACCCGCGTCCCGATCTCCCATATATAGTCGAAACCGACGCGTCCAGCTTAGCCATGGGAGCTGTCCTGTCTCAGAGAGACCCTGAAACCAACCAACTGCACCCCGTAGCATTTTGGTCCAGAAAGTTCTCGCCGCCTGAGGTAAATTATGCAATCACTGACAAGGAATTATTAGCCATTAAGTCCGCCTTCAAGGCTTGGCGGCATTATCTTCCTGGCGCCAGGCATACCATCACCGTAATCACTGATCACCGAAACTTACAATATTTAAAAACTGCCGAGGCTCAATCGTCACGTCAGCTCCGATGGGCTTTGTTCTTTGCTGAGTTCGATTTTGTAATCACTTACCTCCCCGGCTGTAAGAATGGGAATGGGAGAAATAGACACAAACTCAGAACCTGTGCCGATAATTCCCGAACAAAGAATTTAGGGGATAACCTCTTTACAAACCCTTGAAGGCATTCAAGCACAGGTAAAACAACTCCTGGACTCTACAGCCTTGCAGGATTGGATCCAAAGGGGATCTTACTTTTCGGTCAACGATGGTCTACCTTACTTCCAAGGACGCTTATTTCTGCCAGAAAAGGAATTGCAAGAACTTGTTATTTCCCGTCATCATGATACCCTGATGGAAGGACATCCTGGCATTGCCAAAACTGAGGAAAAAATTAAACGACAATTCTGGTGGCCTTCCTGGCGAAAGGATATTAAATCTTTCGTGATGTCCTGTGGAGTTTGCGCCCAAAACAAAGGCCAAAAGAAAAAACCCGCCGGTCTTCTTCAGCCTTTAGACATTCTACCAGCACCTTGGCACACCTTGTCACTAGATTCTATCACGGACCTGCCCCCTTGTAATGGATACAATACTATTCTGGTTGTGGTGGATTTATTTTCCAAGATGGCCCATTTTATTCCGTTGAAAGGATTACCTTCAGCTTCTGCCCTAGCCAAGGAATTCCTCGAAAATATCATCCGTTTGCATGGATTCCCGTCCATACTAGTCTCCGACCGGGGAAGCCAGTTTATTTCTCATTTTTGGAGGAAGTGTTGTCAACTGGCACAAATCGACGTAAGACTCTCAACCAGCCACCACCCACAGACCGATGGTCAGACGGAGAGAACGAACCAGACCCTTGAACAATACCTACGATGTATGTTGCACCAATCGGAGGGTAATTGGAAGGATATTTTATGGGTGGCCGAATATGCATACAATAACTCGGTACACTCTGGAACTGGACAAAGCCCCTTTTATACCCTATATGAACATCATCCTCGTACTTCAGACCTGGACTCACCTCTGAGCCTTGAAATGCCCGCAGTGGACCATTTGCATTCCACGATAACTCAAGCCTTCAAGGATGCAACTGCACATTTGCAACAAGCGAAAGGGAAATACAAAAAGAAAGCGTATCTGCATCGGAGTGAGGCGCCTCCATACCAAATAGGGGATCAAGTATGGTTGGCTACCAAACACTTATTGCTCAAGGGACCTCGAACGTTTAATCCAAGGTATTTGGGCCCTTACTCGATCAAAGCTATAATTAACCCAGTGGCAGTAAAGCCCGATCTACCAGCTAACATGCGGATTCACCCTGTTTTTCATGTGTCCCTTTTGAAACCAGTGCAACCAGGAACCAGATTAATAAAGCCACCAGAACCAATCCAGATAGATGGGGAGCCTGAATTCGAGGTGAAGAACATTTTGGATTCTAAGATCTCAAAATCAAAACTTTTCTATCTAATTGATTGGAAAGGGTACGGGCCTCAGGAAAGGTCTTGGGAACCCAGCGACCACGTACATGCACCTCAGCTGGTAAAAAGGTTCCATCAGAATTTCCCAAACAAAACGAAACCTCCAGAGGGAACAACCTTGGGAGGGGCCTTGGGGGGGAGTGCTGTCATGATGCCTACCCCCAGAGCACCAGGCCAGGCGCAGCACCTCCGGGAGCAGGCATAATGCCCCCGGGTAAAAGCCCAGCAGCCCCTTATAGGGGCTCTTTTCACTCTGTCCTGGCGCCTTTGGCGCCAGGCTCATGTTGGACATCAGCCCTGGCGCCATAGGCGCCAGGCTCATAAAGGAAGGTGTTTTGTGCACTTACCTGATGCAGACCATGCTGCAAGATTCAGGCCTCCCTGAGACCTGAAAGGGACTATTTTTTCATTGGGACTATTTTGCCACTCGAGCGTGGCCAGGGAAGGATACTTACCTGGAACTACATTGGGGGCTATTTAAGCCACGCCCAGACAGTAGCTCACGCTTCACGTTGTTCTGCATCCAAGCAGCTGAACGCTCACCGTGTCTGCTCCTGCATCTGGTCTCCAGCCACGCCCGCCTCGATCCTGGAAAACCTGTAAGGAAAGAAGAGAAGAGAAAGGTGAAAACCAAGAATTTTATCAAACTTCTTACCTGCATCCGGAACCTTCACGCCAGCGTTCCTGAGAAAAGACTTTCATTTAAAAGCACCGCGTTGCTCCCTGCAGCGCCGCGCTTCACTCACCTGTCCTCGGGAGTTCTTCTGGCGCCACCGTGACTGTCTGCACCAGTCGCCACATCTCTGCGCCTAGGGGAGAGAAGAAGAGACAAAAGGTGAGCAGAAGGAACATATGAGGAAAGCCTAATTTTCCACCATAACACTTACCGGTCTTCTGTTGGTGGATCATTCCTCATTTCGGGTCGGCGCCGCTTCGTTGGCAGGTACCGCACCCCGGTCCCTATGGGGAAAGGACAAAAGACATTACTGGAGGAATATAAAGACATTAAGAGGGATCGCCCCCATCGCTAACTCACCTGAGTTTACCATCGGCAAGTCAATCCCTCAACGCGTCGCCTTCATTCTGCACCTGAAATAAAGGACAGATCACAGGTTAGGAAGGCAACAGAAAAGGAGGCTCAACACTTGAACTTTTGTAATCTTCATACTTACGGCGTTCCGCTCGGAACAGTCAAGTGGATTTTGCCAGCACCATTCTGAAAACCAGTGAAGTAACTGGACAAACACGCGCCCCTGCACCAGAAGCAGGATGGAGAGTTCATCCTTTCAAACCATAAGGTGAGCTTCAACCGGGGATTTCGGAGGAAGTTAGAGAAGGAACAAAGGGGGGAAGAGGGGAGCCAGCACACTATTCTGCAGACTGTTAATCCCCTTTCTCATCTGCAGAAGGATATTCCTACGGGCCAGACAAGCAATATTTGAGGGTCCTGTTCAGTCGGTGTTCCAAGTTCTGCACATCACACTCGAAGAGGCCACAGCACCCCAGACTAGACCAGCGCCTCCGTGGGAGTCAGGTGAGCGTTACACCTTTCTGAAAGCAGGAACTGGACTTGTGGACTACGTGTCGGAACACCAGCGCACAGTGCCATACAACACATCACCAGCATTGGGTCCACTGGCAGCATGTTGCAGATGGTGTGACAGCCATGGGATTCCAGGTGTACATGGCTCAGGACTGCTGCAAGCGTTGGAAGGACCTCTGACTCAGTGCAAAACAAAAGCGTGCCTCCAATTATTCCATGTCTCTGGTGACTGGTGGTGGGCCACCACCAGAGAAGGATGAACTCACTCAGCATGAGGCGATCGCTTCAGAGTTCATCCCGGAAGAACAAATCCATGGAGTGAGAGAGAGGATGACTTATGATGCATCATCTGGTGAGTATTGATGCGCGTGACTCAATGACATGTGTGTTTGGCATGTGTGTCCCTCCCAGCTACAACTTGGCTCCTTCCTTTCTTCAATCTCCCTCTCTACCTGTGGTGTGCACCAGGGGTCTGACCTCTCGGCCTGACTATACAAACAGCACCTGGCAGCTCTCGTCTACTGCATTTTCATTTTCTGCTGCCACTTCCAGTGCTATGCTTATGACAACCAACTCATGTCCAGGCTGCCCTTCAGCAACTCTTCTCCCTCCCTTATTTCTGATAGCCTCATTGCCATTTGCAATTGGTGTACCGCAAACAATCTGTCTAAATGCCAGCAAAACTGACATCATCCTCATCGGTACACCTTCACCATCCTTTCCCCTCACTCTCTGGCCAGCACCACTTGGCCCTCCTCTTACCTCCACCTGCAAGGCCAACAACCTCGGGGTCACCTTTGACTCAACACATTCCTTTTCCACCCACATTTCTGACGTAACTTCTTCACATCCTCAGGTGTACTGTGCCTTTCCTATCGTTCAACTACATGCTCACAGTCTCTCATGCTAGGTTTTATTCAAGGTTGAAGTACTGTGACAGGCTCTTCAAATATTCCACCTGCCTCCACAATCCACCCTCTACCACTAATCCAGTACAGGACTGCGAGACTTGTCCATGGCCTCATGCCCTTGGATCCTACCTTTATAGCTCTGTAATCCCTTCCTTTCCTACCAGTGGATGCAAGGATGATACGTCAGACCCTCTGCATTGTGCACAATGATTTTTTGGGACTGGGTGCGAAATAGCTGCAACAGTCCCTCTGCAAATTCCTCCCCTCTTGAGTCCTTTGCTCCTCACACTTCCTCCAGGTCAGTTGTTAATTGAATAGATTAGCTGGGGGCAGATCTGTGTGTACGGCTGGGTACTCCCTTTGGAACAGCCAACTGGGCATGTTGAAACTTGGGGAGAAACATCTCTGCTTCCGGTAGCAACTCAAGACCTTCCTATTTGCTCCTGCATTAGCCCCTCTTCTCCCCAGCTGAACAGTTTCCTCTGTCAACACTGTGCCCCTGCACATACTCTGTCCTTCGGGGCCAGGTATCTGCTCACCCTGCCTCCCTGCTGCACTGCCTCCATGCCTCCAATTACAATGGTTCCTGTGCGTGTACCCATACAGTTTCCCACTCTTCTTCTGCACTCATAAGATTTGCCCTATACAAATTGTCTTGAACTTGCCACTTGCGGGCTGCACTGCCACCTTTTGAATGCCTATTCTTTTTTTTCATAACAAAATTTTATTGGGTTTTACAGCTAAACACAACATCAGCAATATTGCAGTAATCGATAGCTGCGACAGCGTGATAATGCAGTTTGAGCTTTCGTGCGGGGGAAGTGTTTATTGGTGACCTGATCACTATTGTCCATGACTCTGCCTTTTCGCGGTGTCCAAACTGGTTCCCGCACTCTGGGTTGATCCGGCTTGAGTCTATAGTCTAATAAAGCGGGCTGCTTTGGAGCCATCTGGTTAGTGGAGGCCTTCTGGTGAGAGCTGGAAACTTAGCTGTGTAGTCCATGAATGGGTCCCAAATATTTAGGGCTCTATTCAGAGAGCCTGAACAGATTGCCGTGACCTTTTCGGCAACAGCTATGTCCCAACACTTGGACCACCATAACGCTACTGAAGGTCCGCCTATTCTATCATTGTACTTAATTTTCCTTCTTTGGTCTCCTCTGTTTGGCAGGTTACCCTTCTCCCCCTCCCAGGGTCTTCGGCCCTTTATCCCTTCTCCATGCAGTTACGTGGTCTCAATGTCACTGTGCCCAGTATGATAGTTGTTTCAAATTCCTTTTCTCCCTTGTCCCACTCCCTTAGCTTGTTTGCGCTCTGAGCCACTTGTGTACGAGAGCAATCTTGATAAGAAGTCATATCATGTCATTTACATCCTTTGTCTTGGTGCAGTGTGCCTCACTCTGACTGTGCTGATGGCAGTGGGTCCCCATGCACAATCATATTCCATGTGCATTCCATGTATGCCTCTAGGTGTCCTTGACCACCTGCTCATTGTAGTATGTGTCCAGAATGATCCAAGTGTCATCCCATTGGTTGGATACGAATTGTTCGTTTTACAACTGTTCGAATTACAATTGACCTTTTCACAATTGACCGAATTGTGAAGGTCAATTGTAACATATATGTGGGGGGAAACCCCCCACAACCCCTATATATATAAATAAATATATATTACCAAACAGATATATATATATATATATATATATACATATTTATATATATATATACGGTCAATTGTGAAAAGGTCAATTGTGACCCTTTAAATTTGGTCAATTGTTCATTCGAACAATTGTAAACGAACAATTTGAGTAATACCATCCCATTTGGACAGCCATGTCATGCTCACTGTAGGTCTGTGTGTCATCACGCATGACTTCAGGCTGTCCACATCTGTATCATGCACATGGCTCCCCCTGTTACAAGCCCACTGCCTCTTTTCAACTGGTGTTGTCTTCTACATGCATGGGTGTACTATTGATGGTTCCTCATCTTTCCTCCATCATGTCCGCTTCTCATTGGCTGTAGTGACATTTGAATGACGAAATGCAATAGACGCATGCCTACACTGTCTGGCAATGCACAGTTCTGTGTGGAACATGTCATTGCCATGCAGTGCCTCCCTGCTATTGCCCAGAGTGTGGGTGTTTCACGGAAACCATGCTACATGGTGCATGCCATTTGCACATGATGGCTGCAATTGCTGTTACACTGCCGTCATGTTTGGAGATTGTCATCACTATGTTCGTGTTGATGTTGTAAATTGAGGAGCTACACATGCACTGCACCGCACACACCCACTTCTGTGCCAAGTTAAGCCCTTCAACATGCAAACACAATGCTGCTGTGTGATGTTGACCTGACATGTATATACCCATGTCCCTCCTTTCACTGTATGGAAAGGCACTAGCGTAGGTGTCTCCTGTGACACATGTACTGTGCATAGTTAATGGTAGTTGAGTGTTGCACATGAACATGCATGTTACATGTATCATGGTGTGTTTGGTTAGATTTCTAGCTGTGGCTATTTGTGTGTTCACACATGCTTTTGATAGGTGCCATCTCTTTGTTGCCATCCCTCATTCAGTGCGAAAAATACAAGTACCAGAATCCTCAGAGCTAATTAGTTTGTTACACCTGAAACAGAAATGCAGACCCGCCTGAAAAAACACAGAAACTCAGCCTCCCTGAAGATTGATGAAGTCATGAAAACGTGCGTTAGGAGGAGAAGCTAAAGACTGGAAACAGAGCACCTGCCTTCACATCTTTAAACAAATAATTAGTTTATCCTGCTTTATTTTTTTGGGTAAGTATGTTTATAAATTTTTTTTATTCAAACATTTTTTTCATTTACTTTTTTCTTGTTTTTTATGGGTTTTTTTCTCTTTTTGAAACATTATTATTTTGCTATTATTATTTTCATAATTATATTTTTTTCTACAAATAAGAATTGTTGAATTGATTTTTATTTTCTGCTGATTTTTTCTTTATTGCATTTTTTTGTCTAATGTGCATACATGTGACAGTGTGGTGCTTTGTGGCATTGGAAGGCATCCACTGTGTGTTCCATTCAGGCTTGTCTTGTGTATGTGTTTTGCTTGGGGTCCTGACACATATGATACTCCTGCTTCTCCTTTCCATGGGCTTGCAAGGATGGCTCGGTGTAACAGCATATCACACATGGGCATTGGACTTCCATCATATCTGTGGCTAGCCTGCAGTCCTACCTGTGTGTACACCCCTAGTTGGTATTCCGGATGGTTTTTCCAATGTATGTCTGCACTTCACTTTGGTGAGTATTATGTTGACTGTGCATTTCATCATGTTGCTTATGATAGTTGTTATGTATTGACTGTCTATGTTCATGCACTTCCTGCTTTAGGTGATAGCATGTACCCTTTGGCTGTGTACGACACACTGATGGTGGGAGAGGTCCGTGTGCTGACAATGTTGAATTGGGACACTTTCCCCACAGTGATTTTGATATGCCACATGAAGGCTGCACTCTGAGTTACCCATGTCACCACGCATTTCAACGACCACCCATTCCTTGCTTGCACCACTTTGGCCATCTTGCAGCCCTGGCTGGTGTTTTGATGTGCCATTTGAGGTATGACCGCATTGCTCTTGATTTGATTGTCATGTTTGTGTCCTGAACCTGCTCCCCCTCCCATTGGTTGCACTTGGCCCTTGTGACAATCCAGCCACCAGGATGCTGGAGCCTGCCGCCACTACCAGAAGCCCACAATGGAGGCCCTGTCTAGCCCTGTCCACCAGCCTTCTGGGTCACTTGATTGCCCCCCTGTCTCCCCTGCCACTGCCAGTCTCCCTCTGTCTCCCCCCATTCATCATCACATCCCCTACCCTTCTGCACTGTCTAGTTTCCCTCTGCCCCCTGTGTGTGCTTACTTTCCCCATCTCCCCCTTTATGCATTTTTACCTTGGCCCCCTCCTCCCTTCTCTCCTCCCTCTCCACCACCCTTTACCCTCCTCCTAGTCCTCTGTCTGTAATTTTCCACCACTACCCCAATTGCCATCAGGCATGGTGATACGTAGCCGCTTGTTCTTTGCAGACATTTGCCTTTTTGCCACTTACTTTTATCATTAGTCCCTCCACCACTGATTACAGGTCATCTGTTCCCCCATTCCCTCTGTGTTTCTTCTCCCCCTCCCCAGCACTATCTTTATTCTTGATTCGACCTACCACAGTTTGTCAATTGTTTTGTTACTCTCCTCACCTCTTCCCTCACTCCCCTCCTTATGCGACTCCTGCACTGCAACTATTGCCGTCAGGCATAGCATTGTGGATGCTAGTTTTGTTTTCCAACATTCCCTCCCTAGACTCTCCCTTATTGTTCCAGGCACTTGTAATATCTACTTCGATTTGATAGTTCATTTTCACATTGTGGACTGTTTGAAGGACATATAGGAATGTACTGATCTTCTCCCTTGTTACCTCCCTCATTGATGTGCTTTGATGAACTTTGTGTGTAGGTCATATTATGAATTTATATGATTCAGTGATGGGCCACTGTCTGCCATTGTCGATGTGGGGTACTCTGTACATGATATGTTCTGCTGGTCAATGGCTGATGCCATGTCGTGTTTTATTTTGAGGTGTCAGGGGATGGGTGTGATTTAACACACAGGGGGGGTCCTTGAGTACAATGCTCACATGTGCTGTGTACAGGACAGTGGGACTCACTTCATTTCATATGCATGTATTCGATGCATGTCCCTACTGACAAATACACTAAGGCAACACCCCCCCAACTACATTGACACCATGCACACATGTGCACCCAGATTGCCTTCTCAGGCATGCAGTGTCCCGACAATCCATGTTCACTTTTGCGTCATTGATCGTGTACATGTATGATGTATTTGATTGAATGCCCTTTTTTAAATGATTCTTAAGGGGTTTTCCCAATGCAATGCACACTCACTGTGCTGTCCAGTGAACGGTGTTTGAAATGCCAATGTTCAACTGTCCAATGTGCATGGCAACAGGTATTCTGACTTTTGTTGATTGCACCACTGGTGGCATGCATTTGTACCACTGTTTTCATGGTGTGAGGCTTTGGTCAGTTATTTCTTCAGATTCCATGTCAGGTTGAATTGTCTGGTGCCTATTTACATTTCTCACGTGGCACTTCATGACTATTGTGTCATGTGTTGTGCATATGGTTTGATGTTTTGGCGTTGCATACCATGGTATGGTGTGGCAGACAGGGTTCAGGCGAGTTGGGAGGGTTTGGGTGGCATACCAGTACTGTCATGCCCCTTTTAGCAAGGGGGGGGCACCTTGCATGTGTTCCCTTTGGTCACATGGGATTGGTTGTGTTTAATTAGCTAGGGATGCACACAATGTGGCACTTCCAGGGACACATTCTCAGGGTGGTTAGGTTATGACAGTTAACTGTCCCTTCTTGTGGATATGGGGGCACCATCATGTCCACCGGTACGCCATGACATGTTGCAAGACACATGCTGCCACAATTATCCTGCACACTACTGGGGGTGCATATAATAGCTGTTCACCAGAGCGGTCAAGGGAGTGCAAGCATGACTTGAGCACTCCGAATGTGTGCTCCACTATGGCCCTGGTTGCAATATGGGCTGCGTTGTATCTTACCTGGGGTGGTGTGGTGGGGTTCTGTATTGGCGTCATCATGTAGGTGCTCAGAGGGTAGGCACTGTCCCCTGGTAAAATGATAATGGTTGTCATTAGTTGGGCTTGTATATTTGTCTGTGTGTGACATGCATGCATGTGCACAGGCATTTGTACTCACCTGTGAGCCATGTGCTGCCATGCTTCCCAGCTTCCAGGGCCCTGCTCAGGGCGGACATTATGAATACGAAACTATCATGGGTGCACCCAGGATAGTTGGCATAGACAGAGGTGATGATTCCCTTGGCATCGCATACCACCTGCATGCTGAGGGAATGCCAGTGCTTGCGGTTTCGATAGATGTGCTCAGTGGCCCTAGGTGGACATAGGGCCACATGGGTACAATCTATGGAACCAAGCACTTTGGGGAAGTCTGCCACCCTGTAGAAGTCCAGGACACGGCCTGCGTTTCTGCGGGTGTTCTGGGCATGCATATGTGCCTGCGGACTGAGGGGCATGCAGTGATGATTGCCAACACCTGGTGTAGGCAGCGTGACTGCATGGACTGTGAGACACCCCCCACTATGGCAGTTGTCCACTGAAATGACCCAGTGGCCAACAAATGCAGTACATTGAGCACCTTCTCCAAGGGGCTCAATGCTTGGGAACACAGGGTGGGTGATGCGAGTTCACCCTCCCACTTCCTGACCAGCTCTAGGATGATACGAGGTCGAAACCTATGCCTGCCATAGACCTGGTCATCAGGCATCCCAAAAAGACTGGTCCTGCGCAAAAAAATGCGGGGCCTGGCTATTCTCCTCCTCCTGCGGTGTCCCACGATCACTGTTGCGAGAAACAAGACATTCATCGTAGCTGTATAGGCTTGTTTGTTGTTTGTGCGCACGCTTCTGCCTGCTTTCGTGTGGCGGACATAATTGTGCGTGTGCGTGTGTATTGACGTGCATGGGTTTTCCTTATTCGATTCCATGAATACGCGTTGTTCACTAGCGTGTGGGCGTTGCGTGCGTTTCCCAGCGGTACTTCCCACTTTACGCCTACATTTTCACGTATTGTTCCCCATTCCCCGTGTTCTGCCCCCTTTTTAGGTGTGTTCACGAGAAGTTGTGCGCTTTCCCCGTTCCTGTCGCGCACGCGTTTGGAAAGTCCCAGTGACATGTAAGCTAAGCGCAGATTTGGCGCACATCCTGGGAAAAACACGCGCAGGGCCTTCCATGAATCGCACGCATGCAATTCGCACGCGTGCACCGGTTTTTTCAAGCTTGTGCCATTATGTTATATTTTGCAAAGTCCCTAATACTTGGCATGTCACATGCCAGTTAGTAAAATACCAGTCGTTCACTTTTCATCTCTGCACAGTAACAGTGATAACCATTACCATTGCAACAGAAATGTAAAGCACCTCGGTGCATTTCTATCAGGGTTGTGCAATGTTGCCTGACTTTGCCTTCACATACTCTGGGAAGTTAACCACAAACCTTTTCAAACTTCTGGGACCTAGGAAGTTAATCACAGGCACCGTACTATTCCTGCAGATCGGGATGTGCAAGCTTTAAAGTACACATGCGTGTGATAAATGGTGTTCTGGAGGTGCTGCGTGTTTCCCCTCCTGAAGCAGCTTTAACTCTGAAACTAAATCTGCTAACATATAGGAAGTTGGTGTGGAGAAATATTCTCGTAAAACAATATTTGCTGACATTATTTCTCACAAACCAATTACTTCCATGTTGTGGGGTACATTTACCAGCCCAACAGAACTTCCCCCACATCACCAAACTGCATTTTCAGCAATTACAAGAAAAATGGCTGGGCTGGCTCTGCTGGGCACTTATTCCCTTGCATCAAAACTGCGTTTGGCAGTTATCAAAAATAATGGTTGTGCTTGCTCTGTTGAGCACATATAGGGCAAGATGAAACATAGAACACCCCGAGAATTGCTGCAGTTATTTTCTTCATATGCACCCAAAAAGAAGAATTCAAAAGCAGCCTGGTGCAGCGCTGCTATGCTGCCAGCTTAAAACTTCCAAATGAAAAAAGGAAATGTTCTGCATTTAAAATGGCTTTGCACTGGAGCCATTTTTAATCCTTCAACATTACCCAGTTTGATTCCAGTAAAACACATTCATGCCCATCTATCTTCAGTGTGTACTCCAGCAAAGGAGGGCATTCCTCATTGAATGGCATGTGTGTCAGGTAAAAACTGTGAAATAACAGAGAAATTCAATCCAGGCCGCATGGCAAGCATTTTACTCTTGCAACAAAATTCTTCACCAGAAGCTCTCTCTCTCCCGTTGCTTATGTCTGTTTCAAAGAATCCTTGTTTTTGAACAGATTCCTGTGTATAGAAATTGATCAGAGCTATGGAAATGTTCAGAATAAAGATGTGTGGAAAATCACATTTGTAAATGACCAGGGAAAGTCAAAACAAACCTGTGTTGTACTGCTCTGCAAAGCAGTGAGTGCATATTGTACACGCGCAATGGAAATAATACTGTGGTATTCCTGAAACAAAACTATATGTGTTGGGAGGAAAAGCTGCCAAAATATAAGTAAATTGTACTCTGAGTACTGTATTTTTCCCACAAAAAGAACTTCAACATCATGGTGAGGCCCTGAAATTGCTGACAAACCTCTTCTTGCAATGCAGGCCCTTCTAAATGTAACAGCCCCATGGGAAAGGAAGTTCCTTTACAACATGAATGGCCCTGAGGTGTGGAATGTGGTGACTTCATCAGACGAAGCAGCATTGCTGCAGCATGAGACAATGGACTGCTGCCCTGGCACGGAGGTGTGAAATCCTCTGACACCTCTCCTCGGCTTCAAACTGCCTAGGATCAAAGAGGAGTCATAGCAACTCCATGTGCCAGTCGATCAGGGAAGGACATTTGCTTGGGGGGTGGAAAGACTGTCCATATTTGGAAACTAAGCCAGCCCATTTGATTTCAAAGACTTTTCATATCATGACATTTATTTCAGAAATCTAAAAAAACAGTAATGTGAAAGTATGACCGTTTTAAATGTCATTTTGTGCCATTAAAATAAGACATTGTAGGTTTGGCTGACAGGTTGTGTGCGCAAGCGCCAGTGATATGTCCTTTCTGGGGAAACCAAACATTGTACAGTCTTGCAACTTAATGAAAATATGCCCAGTGATAATATGTATATATTTAGAAAATTGACAAATTTTAGGTGAAATGTTTTCCATGGAAATTGCGAAAGATTGCCAGAATGACTAAACAACATTGCACCGACTGAGGATTTGGAACAGCATATTCATTGTAAAATATGAAGTCTGCCTATCTTTTTTTTTATAAGAATGACATTTATAAATTTGGGTGTTTTGGTGTCATAACTGATTTTGGTAAAAGTAACTATGGCATAACAATGCACCTCATAAAAACATCATTTACACTCTAAAACAAAGTCACTTCCTTCAGTCCAATCTGCCTACAGGGAGGCGGCGACCGTTATAGGCTGACCTATCCGATTTGGAGGTATGTCTAGCTTAGTTCTGCCCACATAGTGAAAATCCTCTGATGTCATCTGGTCTATATAAGGTGGAGACATAAAGACAAACTCCACATCCAGAGATCCAGACATCCAACATTTACCCTGCAAGTGTCCAGACCCCAGAGCAAGGCCAGAACCTCTTACCCAGGCTGAACTTCTCATCCAGAATTAAACCCTACAAAAATCCCAATAATTCTGGGAAAAAGAGGGGGTACATTAAGGGGGACGGGGGGTGAGATGGGTTGGCTGCCTTCTCAGAGCTGAATCCAAATTCATAAATGTAAAAGCGTTTTGATTGTGCGCTGCATCCCTGGCCAGTATAAAGAGTCCTGATCTAGAGTGTGACGCCCCTTTAAAATCCTTAACAAAGTCAAAAAAAGGATGATGGGAGCAAGCATGCCATGCACTGCAGGCAGTCGACTACACAGAGTATCACTTGCAATTCCAGGCCAGGGGAATGATTTGAGACTGCATCCTTGTGAATGGAAGACCAAGTATGCATTATCTGGTCTGGTGTGTGACCCTCACGTGCGTTTATGCTGAAACGCAGGCAGTCGAAAATTATGATTATTAGAAATTATTAATTTGTTTTTGGGGACATTTTAAAAAAAAAGGTATGTGTAAAGGATGATAATGTGTGAAAGATTATGCATATTTTGATTTCCACCTCATCTACTTTAACATGAATAAACTTCAGCGTATGTGGCAGTCAAAGTTCGACTAGTCAAAGTTCCGACACAAAAGTGTGGAAAAAAAAGTTTAACATTTTTTTTAACACCTATTTAACTATACCAAATTAAAATAAACACTTTACTATTTTTTTTAAAAAAAATGAAACTTTTGTTTTCAGCACTTTTGTGTCTAAACTTTTACCTGTTGTAACTATTTTTTCGAATCTTTGACTGGACACCTGTGGCTATGTGTGTTTTATTTCATCTGAATGCACCTTAGCCTTCAAACCGGTGGAACACCGGTTTGCACAAATATCTACATTCTGCTTCCTCTTAGTGCTCGGTCAAGGGCTAGGGGCTGCCATTGTTAAATGTGTCATTTAAGGCAGACTCGCGTGTTTTGCCCCTCTCATATACAGTTCCAAGTGACAGCAACATGTTATTGACATAGAGCTCCTGCTTGCTCATTGTCTTGTTCTGAATCAGGGTCTACTGAATAACACACTTCAGTTTCTCTACATATTCTGGACCTCAGATAGCTTAGGATAGCCTAAAAAAGTCCTAAAATTAACTTGCTCCCAGCAGAGTAATTATGGAACTGGATGCACAAAAGTTCTTCCATTTGATCCATAGTATAAGGGGAGCCATCAGTGTGTCTACTGATTATCACAGACTAATCTACAGTACCCTGTAAAGGGGCCAACATGCAGGTTTTCATTGACACAGTAGAACCACTGTATATCCTAAACCAACAGCTTCCTCTAGGGGTGACAACAGGCAAAGCTATGCAAATTGGCATTGTCTCTATATATGCTAAGGCAACAGCTCCCTCTAGTGGTCACAACAAGCAATGCTATGCAAATGGGCATCGTCTCTATATATCCTAAGGCAACAGCTCCCACTAGCGGTGATAACAGGCAAAGCTATGCAAATCGGCATTGTATCTATATATCCTAAGGCAACAGCTCCCTCCAGTGGTGACAACAGGCAACGTTATGCAAATGGACATTGTCTCTATATATCCTAAGGCAACAGCTCCCTCTAGCAATGACAACAGGCAAAGCTATGCTGATTGGCATTGTCTCTATAGCACAATGGCACTATGTCTGGAGGCAATAGCTTTCCTGTCAAAGCTTTCCTGTCAAAGCAGCACAATTTTGGAACTCCTTACCACCATCCCTTAGGGAAGACCTTCCCTACCCTCAATTCAGATCCAACACTATCCGTTGGCTCAAGGAACACGACATCTAATGCTTTTCCATTGCCGCGCATACTGTAAATTGTATATAAATTGTATATCCTCTCACCATCTATGCTTAGATATATTTACAACTTGTAAACTATATATATGTACCTGTAATCATATTTTGATGTATCGGTCCTAATGTTTTTGATGTTTCCAACACTGTACCCAGTTGGACTCATCTACTGGGTGTTCTGCAACTTAAGCTATACAATCCTCTTGACGCTTTTGCGCCCTGCTACCCACGGGTTAGGTGCGCTTTACAAATAAAATAAACAAACAAACAAACAAACAATATATCCTAAGGCAACGGCTCCCTCTAGCGGTCATAACAGGCAAAGCTACTGCATCAGACAAACATATTGGGACAAACATACATCTGGCATTTTATTTTATTGTTAGATATTATCAGGAATGAGACTTCCATCTCTTTGACCTCAGTCAAACACACAGATTATTAGAATGCTGTGGTATCAATATCAGGATGAATGGTGTTACACATCAGCAGTTTAAGGTCAGTCCTGGTATTCTGTAACGAGCATATATGGAAATCTTTACTGTATTAAGGGATTTCTGAATGACATGAAGTTCACCTATACACAGATACGACCTCCATTATTTTAGCTCTTATTGGTGCAAAGAGAGGGCATCCGAAGAGGGCCCCAGATGCATGACACCCCACTTCCTATCATCCATTGTCTCTCCTCTGTCAAAGCGTTGGCACAGTGAGTAATCCCCTCACGAATAAACCCTCAGTCCTTCCGACTTGTGCATCGATCCTGTTCCTGGCAGAATTGTTATTGTGAAAAATGGGGGCAAGGTAGCATGCAAAGGAGGCCCTGCCATGGAGTGACCAAGATGGAGAGTCTCATTTCTCTTTCTAAAGGGGCCCGGATATTTCGACAGTGCAAAAATATGAAGATGGAATGGTTTTGGCCCAGTCAGTGGCAGCCCTTCCTTAATAGGTGATGGGGTGGTGTCATATCCTTTTGGGATGCTGCCACTACTTTGGTCAGGCATTGCATTCCCAGTCTTTACACCTAACGTGCACTGCTCTGAATGGCAGCACCCCCTAGTGTCTGCCTCGACAATGGCTCTTCAGACCTTCACCTAGAGCACTGTTCTGAGTGGGGGCCTGGCGGGTCTTTGGCAATACCGACAATGGCGTAACATAGCCAGGATTTTCTAACAAGTGGGGCCTGAAGCTAATGTGGTTGGGCCCGCTGCTGTGACATTAACATCTGTAAATGCCTGGCCAGCACTGCTGAGTGGGCAATTTTTTTACAGAATTTGTGTGGGCCTTACCCGCTCAGGCGTTACCCTGTGTACGCCTCTAATTATACAGAAGCTCTGTGGCACTATTGAGAACCACCCCATAGGAGGTCATGATACCACCTTTATTGTCCCACTCATGGCTTTCTTTTGGGTGCAGAGAAGAGGTGTTCAAGGAGTGGAACAGAGCTGAGGGACTGCAAAGAGAGAACATAGCTTTGTTAAATACAATGGGACTCATCACGAGTTGGGCGGTAGCCCTTATATGTGGCGGTAACGCTATTACCGCCGCATTTAAGGGTCCGCCCAATCACGAGGCAGGCAGAATTTACCCCCAGCTATAAGCTGGGGGTAAATGTGCCAACTTAACGCCCATTTACGGGTGCAATTAACGCTCGCTAATTGAGCCAAAAATGCCTAATTTGGTCCAATGGACCCAGTGGGGAATACCCATTACAGCCCAACCCTTGACCCGGCTAAAAGCGCTGGACCAGGTGGTGGTAACGCTATTAGCCCAGGTGGTAGCCGAGCGGTAATTCCGCCGGGATACCGCCCAAATCGTGAGGAGGCCCAATGTGTGCATCATTGAGGGTTTGTTAGATATGTCTATGAAGGAATGTAAGTAGGCATGTGCGTCTGTCTGTCTGTGTCAGTGGGCATGTATTTGTGATGTGGAGGAAAGGAAATATTGGCATGTGGGGATGAGTCACAATGGCAGATTTTTGGGGACTGCGAAATCAACATGGGACATAATTGGGGCACTGAGAACTAAGTTTGGACAGAGCTTGTGCACATAGAGCCATATTTGAGAAGCGCTTGGGCCCAGAGACTCAGAGTGGGCACAGAGACCAATAATAGTGCAGAACATGTGAACAGTGAGAGACATTAAGGCAAAGCCTGGGCATTAAGAAGGACTTGAGAGCTGAACTGGCAAGTGAAGGGCCGCAAGGGTTAGCATTCCGGCAGTGAGACTGACTTGAGACAAATTGGGAGCGGAATGGGGGGCTAAACAGGCATCAGCTCACCTTCAGTCCTTTGCAGAAGAGCACAACTTTTAGATGACACCCACACTGGTGTTTGACCTAGCCGGAGCGCCAAATTAATTGTAGCTGCAATGGATGACATCACATGTGTGGTGGATAATGGCAGAGTGGGGGATCTAATGTTGTTGGACCTCTCCGCCCCATTCGACACTGCCGATCATTCCATTCTTTTAACATGCCTCCATTCCTTTGGCATCTGTGATAAAGCACTAGCCTGGCTTCCCTCTATTTTTATTGGTAGGTTTCCATTGGTAATCTACTCTCCTTTTAAATCTGCAAGAAAATGGATTACCATCCGGGTTGTCCACACAGCCACTTATTTTTTGATTTGCACATGAGGTCTCTGGCTGATTTAATCCAGTCTTTCGGGGCTGCATTTTTTATTCATGGTGAGGATACCCAGCTGATCTTCCATTATTAGTACTCATCAGGCGCAGGTTGATCAATTCTAAGGTTATTTGGAACAAGTCAGTCATTGGATGCATCTCAATTTAACAGAGGATAGCACAGGGGCAACACACTGGTCTTGGAAGCAAGACCACACATCGCAATAGCGGTTTGAATCCCAGATCCATGCTTAGAAACTCAACTCAGGTATGGTATTAGGCCTGTTATAAAAAACAATGAAATAAATAAAAATAAATTGTCTGAAATGGAACCTCCAGAAAACCGAAATATTGTTATGCTCAAATCCCTTGTCTGGTTCCCCATCTCTATCTCACAGGGAATCAATACTCCAAAGATCTTAGCTCTTAATCAATGGTCTGGCAAATATTGGCCTCCTGCTCTCGGCCCCTGCCCTCACAGGCAGACTCACAGGCAAACTCCGTCGCAGAAGTTTAGGGATCTGGCTGGATCCTGAACTGACTCTGGATTGTCACATCAGCATGGTCTCCAAGGCCTGCTTTTATCAACCGACTGAGGATTGGTCCCTCATAGATCGAAAAATTAATGTACAATTGTATAGGACTCATAACTGACATTGCAAGGACAATTGCTCCTGACCTATATTCAAATGTACACCATCTACTAACATTCACCAGTCTGTTCTGCTTTGCTCTTGTTGTAGCATCCCCCGAACGGGCATTTATTTTTTTGTAATTGATGAAAATGTATCCTTTATCATTGATGCCTCTGCTGCTTTTGGTAAAGAATCTTCCACTCAAGTGATGATTCTATGCAGATACTGGTCAAAAGTTTTTTTTACCATAATTCAGTCATTGTTTTGTTTTTTGGTCACTTTATTCCTTTGTTTACAGAACAGGTTTGAGAGTTATGCTCTATTTCTGTCTGCAACCCTTTTTCCTTGCTTTTCCATTTTATCAGGACACCATATTTTGTGTTTTTCTGTGCTGTTTTGCTAAAGATAGAGGTGTGTAATAATAATAACAATTGCACCTCGAAAAAGCGGTTTCCCTTAATGATATAGAGCACACTTATACAATACAACTGATACTATCTTGTCCACCCCCCAGGGGGTTCTAGATTACATCACTAGGATGAATCACTGGTGAAGTTTTGCATACACCACCAATTCCAATATAATTAACTACATACCAAAGTTATAGTATGTCTCAATTTTGCTAGGCGGCCACCCCTTTTGTGACATACTGCTTTTATCAACAGCGTACTCCAAAAATATTTTAAGATTATTTTAGTGTGCCGAATAAAATCCAGCTAGTCAAAGATTTTGTGGCCAGTCGGGTGGATTTCTGCAATGCAGCTTACCTGAGCTTGGCCACATTGGCTAGCCATAGATTGCAACTTATCTAGAATGCTGCAGCTGGATTGAGTTTTCACTTGAGCCCGTATTTCTGCAGTCTTGCGAGCTCTTCACTGGTTTTCAGTTGAAAGACGTGTTCACAACATTTTGTGCTGAGTACATCAAGATCTATAAACATACACGTGTCTGCGATCTTTAGATCAGGTTTTGCTGATGATTCCTTCATCTAAAACTATCTGGGGTGATAGAAGTTTTTCGGTGGCCGGCCCTCGGGCTTGGAATTCACTTCCTCCTTATCTTCGGCAGATTTAATCTATGGCTGTTTTCAGGAAGTAATTGAAAAGTTACCTGTTGACATACATTTGCAAGATGTCACTATATGGTCATGCTATTCTGATTTGAGCTGCGCTAGATGTAGCTTGCTGCTTGGTTCCTATGGATATGCACAATATAAATTCCTAACATAACATAACAAACATCCTATTATAACCAGGTTCCTTCCTCTATTAGCACCAGGTTTCTTCACTAGAGTCCTCCCGGTTTACTTCACTTCACCTCATCTGGGCTCCTTTCCGTTCCAGCTTCCGTCTTTCCAGAGGTTGTGGCTAGTCATTCTCAGTGTTGCAAGTCACGCTCTGGAACACTCCACTAACACACAACCTCCTCACGACTGTTCATTTGGAGTTTAGACAGCCTCTAAACGTTCTTGTTCCCACAGTAATGTTTGGTGGTCGCTGGTTGGCTGGTATTAAAGTCTTAGACCATGCTTAGTGCCAAGATGCCTTTTCAAAGTGATAACTTGTGCTTTACAAGTCTTTATACCATATCAACCTGAGCCAGGGAGAGTGGAACAGGTTACAAATGGGGGAACACACACAATTAAAATGTTTTGTACAGGGGCATTGCTGATGAATACTTTTAAGACATGCCTTGTGTCATATTCTGGGCATATGTTTCATAAAAATAAGTTTAAGATTGACAGTGTTGATATTCATTAATGTCTTTGGGCAATACCAGTATGAATTTGAGGGTTTAGGGGTGGCACATATATTCTTGAGACAGGGTGCATGCTTTTTGTGGATACCGCAAGCGCCAAAGTTATGCAGCGCTGGCACATATTACTGAGACAGGTGGCAGGATTTTCTTCGGGTACACAAACAGGGGCGATACTGGCCTCAAAATGCTGAGGCGGTGGCGGCTTTGAACACAGTTTTGAAAGTTGGTCGTGAGTGGGGCCATTACCCCGTTGGGCTGTACTCACTAACCCCCCCTCTTTCTTTTGAGCCCAGATGGCTGAAAAGCAACTGCACCTTTCTAGGGCCAGTTAGATGCAACTTTCATCCCAATCCAGGGGATATTTAGGTTGTATACGAATTGACCGAATGACAATTGTCTGAATGACAATTGACCTTCTGCACAATTGACCGAAGGTCAATTAGGATATGTATGCGGGGGAAACCCCCCGCAATCCCCCACCCAATCCAAACCCCCCTCCCGCAACTATCTACCCAATCCTCTTATATTATTACAAACCCAAACCAACCCACTATATATATATACAAATAATCAAACAGTCAATTGTACAGAAGGTCAATTAGGACCACTGTAATTCGGTCAATTGTGTCATTCAGACAATTGTTTTTTGGTTAATTCGGGTAATACCGACATTGATGCCAAATTAATGGAACTTTTAGCATGGTGCAAAGTGACTTTGCACTGCCAACAAACACCCTGATACACAGAGCTGTGCAAATTGTATGTGTGCAGTGCAAAGTGACTGCGCCAGTGCTAAAGTGACTTTGCACCGCTCTGTGAATCAGGGTGTTTGTTGGTAGCGCAAAGCCACTTTGCACCACTGCACAGTCACTTTGCACTGCCCTAAACGTTCCATGAATTAGGCCCTTAGAGTCCGAAAGAGATGCTAATCTTTAGAGATGCAGAGCACCTGAAAGCTGAGCCCAGCAGCTAAGCCCTTGTATTCATCATAGGTTGTATAATGAAAGCACCTGTGCTGGCTTTTGTGCTCGGTCTTAAATGCTTGCTGCTGATTCCAGCTTAATGATTGTTTATTCATGAATTATCTGCTCTCCCAGGTCAGGGGCTCTTACGGGCTCTTGCTCTAGGGCTCCTTTCTTACTGGAGCCCCTGGCTGAGAGTTATGCCAGGGTGCTGCCTTCTGCTGCAATCTCCTCCCTTTGGCATGAGCACTGTGAACAGACCATCAGCCTAGTTGTGTTACCCCCCCATTATCTAGAAGTGGAATTCTTGCATTTGTGACACCAATCTGCTTAACCACGGGGTTGCATTGCCTATTTTATTGCTACATTTATGTTGACCAAAGACGTCTGGTCTTCTGGCAGCAAATGGAATTTCTGCCGCTATGGTATCTGCAGAAATGAATTGTGGCCCAGTTCCCTTGTTATCACCAAAAAAAAGTGCCTCCTAGGGTCAGTCAGTCCTGGGGTCAGTCAGAGATTTAGAAGCAAGGGTAATGGTTCTCATGGTGTGTCTGTCTTTCTGCACGACGGCTCCTCACTGTCATGCACTGTCATTGACTGATATGATGCTCTCTGAATTGAAATGGGGTATATTGGATATTGTTAGGTCACTGAAATGCTGCCCTCCTCACATCACATGCAGGGAGCAACTTGAAACGGCTAAAAAAAATGGATTACCATCCGGGCTCTCTGCAATAGTGCCAATATTTTGATGTTGTGGAGAAGTCTTTGACAAACGAACCTAATACTCTGATATGCCCATAATCAACACCAGTTTCACATTGTTTACAGGCAGTTGGGCTTTTTTTTTACAGTTCTTGGCCCAGATTTCATTTGTATACCACCAAGTATCCCAAGTCCAGACGAAAGCATGTTCCAATGTGGTGGTGGGTTCTATTGGTGATCGCCTGTAGATCTGGATGCTGCCCTATTATTCTACCTTTTGGGGTGATTGTCATTAGCTACAAAAGTGTGGGCGTTCCTCTACCAAGGATGCACATGGCTCAAATAGCCTTTGTCCTGTGGGATGCATCCCACTCAGGAGGGTCTACAACAACGTGCTAGCTCACGGCACCCTTCACAGTTGAGAATTATGAATTTGCATGTCAGTCTGATCCCATCCGAAAAAGCAAACGAGCACCGAAATGCTAGGCAATTCTCCTCAAGACACGTACCACTAGCAACCCCAGAAACATGCTTCAGCCTTATTAGGCCTCACCAGTGAGGTGGAGCTGAGCCTCTCTAAGATGTTGAAGAAAATGATCTCTGGTGTGGTAGCACCCACATCAGTGTAAGCCAGTGCAAGTCGGCGCTGTTTGCAATTCGCTGCAGGGTAACGGGAGCATAACAGGTATGCTACCAGTTGATGCTTACGACACGTTGTTGGTGTCACAGATTTTGTTAAATGATTAATGCCCGGTCAAGACCCTCTGGTACAGTGACTATGGCATACGCTTGAAGTTGAAAGATGCTTGAAATATTAAGGTTCATTGTAAATTCACAACAAACAATACAATTAAACAATATTAACAGGATTGAGAGTTGTCAAGGGTTTTGACCCATGTTGAATCAATAGACTGGGTAGATGTGGGGATGAGCTGTCGCCGCCCATTATTCTATCCCAGAACAAACTAAATCAATAGACTGGGTGGATGTGGGGATGAGCTATCGCCGCCCACATTCATGCCAGAATAGGAGAACTGTGCAGTTGGCACGAGACCACTCCAAAGATACAACCTTCTTGTGGGGGGTTCCACATCACCACTCTACTGTAAGGATGCCATCAAAACAATGTTAAGCAAGGGCCCTATACTATCAAGCAAAAGACCACTCTATTGAAATGCAGTAATTCAAGACAACTCAAAAATGGATGCAGTACCGACAAATTTCCCAAGCCAGCGCTAGCGGTCTAAACTCTGACAGGGAAACTGTATTTAGGAGTTGCAAGAGGGGCAGGGACTTCAAAGCTTGTTGAAAATCTTAGCCACCTGCTGTTCCCAGAGGCCAAGAGGCTGGGAAACCTTAACACCTCAGAGATTCCCACACCAGGAGGCAGGATATCACATGACCCTGTTGATTGATTGAGGAGAGACTTCCAGGCAGCCTGCTGGAGCCCACACAAAAGGCTCTTTCTGTTGAATGGGGTATGTTAATTTGGAGTGTTTCCTGTCAACAGCCCTCTGCCAGCAAGGAGAGACATGTGATCATTGACCCACCCAGACTTCTGGAGGCGGACCCAAACACTTTGGGAGTTGAATTGCAACAAATATATATTTTATAGAAACAGTGATAACATATTGTAACCAAATGACAGGAATGTCCAACTTTGAGAGTCTTAGTATGGAAAATGCCCTCACGATTTGAGTCCAAACTCCGATTTGTACCATTTTCTGGGGCAAAAACCTGCTAATTATGAATATTGTAGACAATGTATTTAAGCTAGAGACATGGAAAGTTACTGAGATATATGTGGAAGGGAAATGTACCTTTGTATAATTTTTGATGAAAAACAAATGTTGCAAAACCCACTAAAATCGAAAATAAGTTGCCATTTTTGAATGCAAGCTCCTAGAAACGCCAGAGTCGGGACAGGGACTATCTTTAGTAATATATGATGTGTGTATGTGATGTCAAACAACTGTGTACATGGGAAATATGTATTTGGATCAGGAATAGATCTGTGTGCACATTGACCAGGGGAGTGTCATTTCTGCAGGTCATGAAAATGACATCACTCTGACACACTATCCCTTCCCAAATCAGGGACCAAAGAATCTATTGAACTATCAAATCAAGAGAGGGGCAGGCTTAGTGATGCTAGCCTCTCCACCCACTTTTTAAAACACATAAAAAGAGACTGCTGGGACAAGTAGAGACATTCAATTCCATTTTCTGCGGGACGCTCTGCCGGGAGACTCCAGACTTCACATCCATCAATCTCCAAATACCATAACTTTACTTCAGAACTTAAAGCAAGGGCCTAAACCCACAAACTGAGAACTCTTCTCAGCAGGCCTCAGCATCCTCAAAATCATTTGCAAACTATTCCATAGCTGGGCGAGCTGTATGAATTCTTTTGCCAAGAACTTTTGCCAGTACCCAGAAAGCAGTGTTACATCCAGAATCCACTTCATCCGGACCTGAAATCAGAGCAGTATCCAGGACCAGAGGCCGCTGTACCCAGAGAGGCTAGACCAGCAGAGCAGAGCTGACCCGGACCGCTGTGAGCAGAACCAGAGATCCGGATCGCTGTGAGCAGAAGCGGTGCCTGATTGACCCGCCGAGCAGACAGAACCGCCGCCGGACGTGTTGACCAGATCTGTGACGAGGCCTAGTTCAAATTTATATTGTGAGTACCTAGCAGAACTGTGCAGAACCAATCTCTTAGTTAAAATAATCTAATTCAAACTATTTTAACCTAATTAGAACAGCCTCCTAGAAATCGTGTCATCTGTCATTTTTAAAGCTGCACAACTGTCACCTGTCAATTCTGCAGCTGCAAGCTGTCACCTGTCATTTTGAGTTTTACTTTAAATCCGAAAATCTACCTTTATTAAATCGTCCGTATCTCTGGAACCGTTTGTCTATGGAACGAGATTTAACTTTCCTCTGAAAGCTTAGAATCTAAGCTTTCCAACAAGCCTAGAAGTGACATGCTACTCCTTATACATCTGCCGCAATTTTACCACGATTTGCGATTTGGCTCAATTTCTCCACTTGTCAAAATAGCAGCTCCATTCTTTCCTTTGTTAAAAATCAGTTTGCAACCTGGTAGTAACTCATAGAGCATTGCTAAAGTGAGCCTGAACTAATACCAACAAGCATCTCTCACTCACCCTGAATCTCTAGAGGGAATTAAAATCAATTTTAGCATTTTCACTTCATTGCCACCACACTTCAAAGTAATTCGCCTGTGTTTAAAACTCATACCTGTTTTCTCTAAGCTTGCTGGGGGAACTGGAACTGTGTATTGCATTATAAAGTGTAATTTGTTGGGATTCTTGAAGACTGTGTGCTCTCCTTCCATTTCTTACATTGCATAGGGGGGGAGTGAATTGTCAAGGAAAAGTGATTACATTGTCATTTGTTGAAGCCATATCAAGTTATTTTCTGAACTGCATTTCATTCATCATTGCGTTTCCTTGAACCATATAAAGCATTCTTTCCACCTTATTCTTCTGTTCCTATTCATAAGTTACCTCTTGCTGATTACTGCTCATATTCACAAGTGTAATATCCATTATCAATTTATTTATAGAAGTGTGATATATATATATATATATATATATATATATATATATATATATATATATATATATATATAGTTTAAATTTTCAAATAAACCTTTTAATTTGCAAAACAAACCTACTTCTTGGCTCAGTGGGGTCAGGGGGATTCTAAGAGGGGGGTGTTATACAAGGGTTGTCATCTAGAGTACTGAACTGGACATAAAAATACATCAATAAGGGTTTTCCTCAGCATCCCAGACTAGGAATTGACTTAGCTGTAGTGTTGATTGAATATCGCTTACAAAGTAGGGGCTCGGAGCCGGGATATTCTGGGTTAGATTTACCACTTGTGCAGATTAGTACAGTGTGTCAACTGACCAGATACACATATCCGGTTAGATCACCACACTGTTTTACACTGTGAAAGCATCCCTCAAAGGAAAGCTCTAAGGAAACGGTCTGTTTTGCAAAATAAGATACAAACTTCTGTAAGTCAGGAAGGAACTCAAATTCCAGAATGACGACCTTGGTAGATATGAAAATAGCCAGAGAGCACTTCTTACATAAGCTATTTGTGAGAGGTGAGTGGACTCATCAGGACCAAACGGTCTGGTTGCAGGCAATCGCGCAACAGGTCACTGAAACAGGGTCAGATTATGGAGAGATCAGGGTCCATAACATGTGGCCCTGAGTGAATTATATATGGCTTCTAAGGCCAAAGATGAACACAATAAGATTGCCAGGATAGCGGCATATTTGTATCTATATATGGGAGCCATGCAGGACAAATGTGCTGAAGGCCAAGACCTGGCAAATAGGCAACAGATGGCGTTAGAAAAGGCACAATCTGACCTGGTCTCTTCTGAGCAGAGGCTGCAGAGGAGCCAGGAGTCAGAAAATGATAGTAGGCAGTATATCAGTAAAATAAAAGAGGACATGGATATACTGAAACAGGAAAAGACAGACCAGGATACCAGAATTCTGGCTTTGCAGAAGGAGCACCAAGACAGTTTGGACTCCTTACTGCAGAGCCAGAAAAAGCTGGAGCAACAGATCAATTTCAACAGGGCATGCACAGAGAAGGTAGCCACCCTGCAAATCCAACTAGACAGAGAGAAAGAGGAAAGCAATAAATTGATTTTGAAAGACCTGGATACCCAGGCATAGATTGATGAAGAACGCCAGAAAGCTGGTGCCTTTCAAAGGCAGAGGGACGAACTGGCGTCACAAATGCAGGCTCTTGGTCAGGAAAGGGATACCTTAGGCCAGGAAGTCTGCCATTTAAAAAGAGAAATTGAAGAAAATCACTTGGCCCTCCAGGGGCTGGGTGACCTCCAAAAAGAGCATTAGGGCTTGCTAGATCACACCAGGAGGGTGGAGGAGACTCTGGCAAGAAAGGAGCAGGCCAGTAGGGATGGGACTGAGGAGGTAACCCTCCTGCAGCAGAAACTGGCCCAGTACTCCAGGACCAATCAGGAGGCACAGAGAGAAAATGAGGCTCTCTGTCAGCACAATGATAGGCTCCAGTAACAGGTAGCCATGCAGGAGAGACTGACAGAGTCTAGTAAGGCCTTAACTGAGGAACTGAAAGCGCGGGCTCTTGCATTGCCACAGGGAGCAGGGGCTGATAGAGACGAGGTTCGCTGGGAAAGGGAAACGCCTGAGCATAACCTCAGGAGCCCTGGTACCAGAGGCCTTCACCTCTCCCAGTCCCTGGACTCTGCCACCCCCATGTCCCCTGGCGCGCATGAGCACAGGGCCACAGGAATGGCAGATTACTATCAAGCCAAAAGTATGGGGCTCATAGGCCAGTACCACCCAGGAATGGAGGGGCGGGCATCCGGGTATGGGCACCCAAGCACAGTGCAATTTAGTGGGGAACCCCAGGAGAGTAGGCCCATTAAGGGCATCCTGAAAATCTCTGTCCAGTTAGGTCAGTTGGGGGGATACCCATCAAATCCTGGCAGCAAGGAGGGATCTGAAGACTCCTCTGAGCGTTACAGGACACAGGAGACCAGGTCCCCACATTCTGCCAGCCATTCCCAGGCTCGCAGAATCCAGGAAAACCTGGAAGATCAGACGGGCACCTCTGGGAGCAGTGCTTCGGAGTCAGAGGATGAATGGACCAGGGTGACCCGAACCAAAAAGGCCAATAAGGCAAAAAAGGGCCTTGCTTAAGGACCCATTGAAACAAATAAAGGCAATAAGGAGTGTCATCACGCCTTATCATAAGAACGCCAAGTATTCTGTTTGGGAACACTTGGAGCTCTATGAGCAAATGATGGAGACTTTCCATTTGAAGGACAGCAGTAGCTGCATCCAGTACGTCAAATGGACCTTCTCACCAGAATACTCCAGTTTCTTTGCAGGGCTGGAGGATCAAAACCATTCAAGGTGGTCCACATACAGGGCGGCCATCTTGAAACATTTTTCTGTGCACAGAAATCCTCAAGAGGCTTGCAAGGCAGCCTACAATTTGCAATGTGGGGAGGATCAGGCCCCACAAGAGTTTGTGCAAGAATTAAAGCGTGCTTTTGCGCAGACCACCAGAAGGGTGCGCACGGATAGCAGAGAATTTATCAATACGTTTTTCCATGCCTTACCCAAATACATAATGACCTAGCTCGTGAGAGATTTTCATGAGAAAAGATCTTTAAACTGGGTCATTGAACAGGCTACCCGGATCTATGAGGTGCAGAAGCCCATCGAAAATAAAAATAATGCACAGAAAAACCCCAAAACCAACAGCACCCCTGCTGCTGCCAATGTGGCGGAGGTAAAGGTTGCCCCCGTTTTAGATTTGGAGATGGGGGGGGCCTAAAAACCTGCCTGCACCAAATAATTCACAGCCCAGAAGGCCCTTGGCCCAGTCACAGACAGGGAGTCGAGGAGGTAGTCCCACAAATGGGGTCCCCCGCTCCCCTGACTATGTAAGTCCCCGCTACAAGGGAAACTGACCAATCCTGGGTTATGTGTGGACTCCTCCAGCCCAAGGGGGGGGGATCCAGCCAAGCACCTGACCCGGGGAACTTCCCTCCTAACTTCCCCCAGGAGGGCAGAAATTCACCAAATCCTGGGCAGAACTTTTTCCCCACGTATCCACCCAATTTCCAGCCCCAAAAACATCCATCCTTCTTTCCCCAATTCGCTGAGCCCAGACAACCTAATGCGGGAGAGGGGAGGCCAAGGGTGGAGGGGTACCTAAATCTTCCCAATCCCGGGTATTACCAGAGAAGGGATAGCTACCCTTCCCGGGATCAGCCCAGGGGAGAAAATAGAGCCCCGTATCAGCCTGAGCGGGTTTCACAACTTGAGCGCCAGGTCCAAAATATGGCACGAGATCTGGGTCACATACTGTGGGCTCAACAGAACCCTCAGATGAGCATGCCACCGCAGAATGCCCCAAACTCTGGGCCTGGTGCTCCAGAACAATGACGGGGGCAGCACCCCGATAACCCACCGGTTCCCAGGGAGGAGGCACAAGGGGAAGGGGGGTGTAAAGCCTTGGAGGAAACTTCCTTCCCAGCTTGTAAACAGCCACTGGAAAACCAGGAACCGGAAACAAAATATCTTGCCCCTGAAAGTCTGCCACCCAAGGAGCAGAGGGGGGGTAGGAGAAACAAAGGACCCAAACAGGCCCACTTTGTGGAGGAGGTACAGATCGTCCAATTTGAGGGAGAGGGATCCTCAGAGGATCCTCGGAAAAGGATCTTCTTCTTTAGAGATGGGGGAACTCCTCCCAAAGAAAAATGGGTCCCAAGGGATTCCAATCCAGACTGGGGAGATATGGAGACTGAGCTACCGCCGCCCATCATCTCATCCCAGAACCAACAATACCAAAATCCCATGGGTCAAACCCATCCCGATGACTGCCTCCAAAAAGGGGGGGCGGCCCAGAACCCGAAACCATTTCCAGTTGCCAACTTTTTCTTTCAGATTCCCCAGGCTCTCCACAGAATTCTGCCCAAATCTCTTCGCTAGCAATGTCCAAAACCAGAAAGTTAGCCCACCAGTTGTCCAAAAATGTGCATTATCTGTGCCCCCTTGAGGAGAAGGAGGGAAGATATTATGCCCCGGTACAAGTACAGGGGCAGGGTACAATTTTGGCACTGGTGGATACTGGATCCCAAGCTACCCTTCTGTGCAAAGGGCCTTTGATGAACTAAATGCAGGAAGGGGGGAGAATTACCGTATTCCTCTCACCTCTCTTCCTGAACAACTGCAGAACTTTGACGGGAAGGAAATTCCTGTCGAGTGGACTGCAGATTTGGACATCAAAATTGGGCGACACAAGGTGAAACACCCGGCCATAGTAGTGACTCCAGAGGGCACCCCTTGTTTACTAGGGAACGACCTCCTGAGAAGGTTGTCACCCCTAATAGATTGTGTAAACAAGGTCCTCTGGACACAGACTAGCCGACCAATAAAATTAAAACAGAGTGTCAACCATGTTAGTTTAAATGGCACCTGCCACATGGTTGAACAACAATCTGACCAAGCAGAATTTCACTTCCAGAACAACCAAATTCCAGACGTGACAGTAATAGCAGTAGGACAACAGACTGGTGATGGGGGGGGTCCTCTCTATTTCTGAAAATCAACCTTCCTTCCAGTTTAAGGTGGTATTCCACACTGGAAGGAAACACCCTGAAATTCTTTACGAATCCACAATCAGAAACTCCCATCCGATAGTGCAGAAAGATGTGAAATCAGCTCAGAGCCTGACGGATATTCAGCAAATTGGAGAGCAGTTGTTCATCCCTGTTCAGTTAAATGATGGGAAGGACTCTGTTCTCGCCCGAGTGTGTGTGAACAACGGTAAGAGCTTCATCAGCGAAGCCATGTTCTGCCAACTCCCAAAAGATCCAGCCATTCCCACATTCAAACTGACAGACTAATGCGAAATGGACCTGGAAGCACCCAATTCGGAACATCTCCTGCCAAGCAGGTGCATGCTCAAAATCTCCATTGGCAACAAGAGCATAGTCCATAATTGTTGGGTCGTGCGAGACGTCATTGCCGCCTTTTACTTAGGCAGTGACATTCTCAATCGCTTCACCATTAGCTTGGACCTAATAAACTTCAAAGCTTGGTCCCGATTAGCGGATAATCCCATGGGCTTTGATGATTCAGAAAAAGCATTTAGGTCAGCTCAATTGCTACCTTATGCAGTTGAAATTCAGCTCAAAGAGGAAGTCACCATCCCAGAAAGGACCCGACGATTCTCCCTGGAAGTGAAGGTTAAAAGAGGACAAAAATTGAAAAACCCTGATGCTTATATACATCTAAATGCTTCTCTCTAACAGCAAGGGTTGGGGGTAAACCCAACTCCATTAGTCAACATAGAACATGACACCATTCCAATAGAGGTGGATAACAGCGACTTACAGAGTATTACTCTAGCAGCAGGCACCATTATTGGAATGGCGGTTGATGACCGACTTTTCTCCATTGATTTAGGAAATTAACTGTTAGGATCAATCCCCAAGGACTGTTTTGACAGTGACAGTGAGGACAAAACAACACCAGACAGGATTTTCACCCGGCATGGGGGGAACTTCCTGGTGTACACTTCTTGCCCTTATGGTAAGGAAGATGTGACTTGTGACTTCAGGAGGGATGAGGTGATTTTCCAGGTCCATGAGGGCTGCCTTTCCCACCTGAAGCCTCCAGTCCAAATCAGCACTCTGACCAGGGACTTCTCCACCCAGCTGGAGGAGGCCGCTGAGATAGCCAAACCAGAAGTCGTTCCAGGCTTCAGGCAGATGGTGGAAGAGAGAATCAACCTAGCTGATGCCTGTGTGACTCTGCAACAGAAGCAAAAGTTGAAACAAGTTTTCTTGGATTTCCAAGATCTCTTTGCGGTAGACTCATATGACTGTGGTCGCACCGACATCCACACCACAACAATTCCCCCGACCCTGGAATGACTCCAGTGTTTGTGAAGCAATATCGTTTGCCTCTCGCATCCATGGAGTCCCTTACTGAAATAATTAAGAACCTTGAGTCCCGGGGAATGATCCGTCCAGTACACAGCACCTTCAATAATCCGGTGCTGGGAATATTGAAGCCAAACGGCCAGTGGAGACTCTGCGCCAACCTTAGGGAGCTCAACAAACGGGTCCATACTTCCCGATGGCCTCTGCCCTACATTGACCAAGGGCTGGCCCAGATCCAGGGGGTCACAGGTATTCACAGCAATAGACCTGACCAATGGATACTGGACCGTGCCTGTCAGTAGGGAGGACCAATACAAACTGGCTTTTACCTATGGGGGCCAGCAGTACACATGGACCCGGACTCCCTTCGGATACCTCAACTCCGGCAATGAATTCAACATTTTCTTACATAAGGCCATGCCCGACCTGTGTGCGAGGGGTAACCTGGCTTATGTAGATGATGTCCTCATCAAAAGTTCATCTGTGGAGGAACACATAGCAGAGATCCGTTATGTTCTGACGCAGTTGAGGGCCGCCGGAGCAAAACTTTCCTTTCAGAAAGCACAGTGGTGTAGAACCCGTGTTAATTTCTTGGGGCATGAGATTACTCCTCAGGATCTCTGTCCCCAGGAAAAGAAAGTGGAAGCACTTCAGACACTGAAAGACCCCACGACTCTGCGGGAACTAAGGAGCCTCCTTGGACTGACTAATTACAGCAGAAAGTTCATTGAAGGCTACGCAGAGATCACTAGACCCCTAATTCATCTCTTGAAGGGGGGGTCAAGAGGGAATGGGGTCCAGAACAATCCGAGGCAGTAAGACAACTCAAAAGATGCCTCTCACAAGCGCCTTGCCTAGCTTACCCTGTCAGAAACAAGGAGTTCTTCCTGGAGACAGGGTTCTCTAATACGTGCTTGACGGCAGTATTATACCAAAAGCATGACAAGGTCAATAAAGTAATCTCCTATGCGAGCAAAACTTTATCCTCTGTGGAGGAAAAATTCAACAATTGTGAGAAGGCACTCCTGACAACGGTGTGGGCATTGAAAATTACCGCCCGTTCATCCAGGGGGAATACATCATAGTGGAGACTCCACACCAGCCTCTGCAATACCTCCAAAGTGACAGAATCCGGGCCGGAAATGTGAGTAATTCCCGAATTACTTCCTGGATTCTGTCAATGCAAGGCTTTCCTGTAGAGGTCAGATATGGCCAAAACAAGAAGAGTCCCCTCACGCAAGGTCTGGCTGACTTGCATGATTGTGCCAGAGAAAACTGTCTCGAGGACGAAAGTCTAAAAATCAAGGACAACATGGAAGCATACCTTAATTCCCCACACAAAGTCTTTGAAGAAGACAAGTGTGAGGGAATGCCCACTGTCTATGTGGATGGATGCTCTTACCATGTTGAGAACAACGGGGAAAAAGAACTGGGTGCCGGCGTAGGGAGTGCATGGGTGAATGAGTCCCCAGAACCCTCCGCTGGATACAAAATTGGTCCCTGAAGTAGTCAGGTGGCAGAGTTGATGGCTGTGCATCAGGCCATCCTCACTGCCGCCCAACATCAACTCCACAAACTAGTCATAATCACAGATTCGGATTATGTACGGAACGGGTTTGTGGAGCACCTGCTTAATTGGAAAACCAGAGGCATGTTATGTGCTAATAACAAACCCTTGAAACATGGGAAGTTAATCCAAAACATTGATGATCTGGTCACCTCGAATGGGATGACCATCTACTGGAAAAAGGTCAAGGGTCATTCCAAAGTAGAGGGACCAGACAAAACTGGAAATTACTTAGCTGATCAGCTGGCTAAAACCGGGGCCATCCAAGGGGATCTAATAGAGATAGAGCCCCTGTTGGGGGAAATCCAGGTCACTGCTATCACTAGGTCCCAGACAAATGCTCACAATGATCTTTCAACTGCCCAATGGAGTAAGGAGACCCCTGATGCTGATTTAATTACAGCTCAGAAGGGGGATCCAATTATTGGTAAGTTTTACCAACACCTTGAGGACCCTGAGAACTTTCCCCTGACGGATACCGATTACATTGGGAAAGAGGACCTAAGAGTGTTGATGAAATGTCCAAAAATGTTCCGAATCCAAGACGGCTTGCTGGTAAGGAAATCCAAAGCTGGCCACGATCAGTGGGTGGTTCCTACCTCATTCCGAAGCCTGATGTTAAGTCACGCCCATGATGCGGCCACCGCCGGTCATAGGGGGTTTCACACAACACTGGAAATCTTGAGAGGTTGCATACTGACCACACATGGGGCAGGACCTCGACCAATACTTGAAGGAGTGTCTTGTGTGTGCACAATTTCAGCCATCATCCCTCACACACCAGGCGCCTCTCCAAAAGAGGGGGATGACACTGCCATGGTCAGATTTGCAAATCGACTTTGTAGGCCCTGTAATTCGCTCGTCTAGAGGAAACAAGTACATGTTGACCGTTACATGCTTGTTTACCAAGTGGGTGGAATGTCTCCCAGCCCCAAACTGCAAGGCAGAAACAGCAGCTGCCCTGATGATTAACCACATCTTTTCCCGTTTTGGTCTACCTCAAAGGATTGAGTCAGACAGGGGTAGCCACTTCACCAGTGAAGTAATGACAAAGATGTGGGAGATACTGGGTGTCAAAAGGAAGTTACATATTGCATTCAGGCCAGCTTCTTCTGGAGCAGTGGAGAGATACAACCGAACCATTGTGAGCATATTAAAAAAGTTTGTGGCAGATTCTGGGCCAAGTTGGGATATCCGATTACCTCTGGTCCTAATGGCCATCAGATCTACCCCTTCATCTAAACTAAAATGTCACCATTTGAGTTGATGACTGGATGCAAGATGGTGCTTCCCCAGCATTTGCTCTACAGAACCCAAGAGCAAACGTTGATAAATGCCTCCAAAACTCATGAGTATGTGGAGAATTTAAGGAAACACCTCCAACATGCTTTTGCCTGTGCTCAGCGGAATCTAGAAAGATCAGCTGATAGCATGAAAACCCACTACGACCTGAAGACCACCAGGAAGGAATATACTGTGGGGGACCGGGTCTATCTATACAATTTCCAAAGGAACCAGGCCAAACAGCGAAAATGTTTGCCTACATGGAAAGGACCCTTTGAAATTATAGACAAAATCTCCCCTGTTGCATACAACGGCGCTTCTGAGACGGTGCCGGTCTACGCCGGTCCACGGCGGACATCGGCCATCGGCCTGATACTCTGCTCCGAAATCAGTAAATAAAGGTAAAAAGATGGGATTTCCTAATTTATTGCACTTACTCAGTGATGCTAAGCGCCTAGAGAATGAACAACTTGTCAAGCGCTACATGAACTCTAGGGAAGTGCCGCACCCTGATGCTACACCACCCTTAAGTCGTAGTGGGACTGCGATCCTAGAACAACCAAAGACTCCCTCTAAACCAGTGGTCCTTAAAATAGCATTACTTTTTACGAGGTCTCTTAACAAACATGCCCAAAACGTTCACAATTATATCCTTGAAGAGAAATTAGATATCCTCTTCCTTACTGAGACCTGGCTACAAGAACCTACCGGTCCGACCATTAGCACAGCTGTCCCTCCCAATTTTAGTATCCATTTTGTGAAAAGAGCAACAGGAAAGGGAGGCGGAGTCGCCACAATAGCCAGACAAGATATACATCTTTTCACCTCTTCCATTCAATGCCCGGGGTGCGAAGTTCTCCATCTCAAATTCACCCCCTCTCAAAACAATTGTATCAATTTTATTGTAATCTACAGACCCCCATCACTCACATCGGACTTTAATGACAACCTTTGTCATATTCTTAACAATCTCAAAGGAAAGAACTCAGGCACACTCCTCCTGGGCGACCTAAATAGATGGAGGGGAAACTCCATCGACAAAGAGGCTATTAGCCTAGAAAAAAACCTCTCCGACATCTGTTACTCGATCGCTAACAATGGCCCTACCAATAATTCAAACAACCAACTTGATTGGATTATAACCAACAACATAGACCTCACAGTTACAAACACACAGCCCTGTATTTGGAGCGATCACTATAAAATCGAAGCCACACTATCACTGTCATTTGAAAAAACCCACCTCGACAACACACCCAAAACTATCCAGAGCAGAAACATCAAGAGAATCACGCCAGATATTCTCTCGCAGGGGATCTCATACATCATGGATAACACCACAGATGATGATCCCTGTGACATTATCATTACCACCTATAATAACCATTTCCAAGAGCTTCTAGATAAGCATGCCCCACTGAAAAACAAACAAGTGCGCCCTAACCCCAACCACCAAAATTGGTACACCGCGGAACTAGGCACCCTTAAGACAGCCAAAAGGAAACTCGAAAGACAGTGGCTTAAAACCCCCACAGAACTTAATAAAGACAAATGGAAGGAATCTGACATCCTAGAAATAAAGTAACTGAAACAAAGAAAAACCATTATAATGAGCAAATTACTGGTGCATCTAACTCCACAGGAAAGCTGTTTCAAATTCTAAAAACCTTCGAAAAGGCACCCACTCTCACCCCTCCCTTCCAGCCAACCATGTTGGACTGTGAAAAAGTTCAAACTGCATTCGCATAAAAAATTTCAAAAGCTAGAGCCACCATCTTAAATTGCAATATCATTGATACCACACTGACGTTCAACAAAGTTGACCCCGAAATTAAAGTACCCAAGTTTCAATTCACACCAATAACACCAGAAATCATGTCAGACACTCTCTCCAACATGAATTGCACATCATGCCCTGAAAATATACTGCCCCCTAAATTCATCCTAGACAATGCAGGCATTTTCTCACCTTTCCTTTGCCGTATGGCAAACTCATCTTTCAGAGACCGGACTGTTCCCACCAGTCTAAAAACAGTAACAGTCACACCATTGGTTAAAAAGCCTGGCCTTGACCAGCAAAACCCGGCCAATCTTCGACCCATCACGAATTGCAACTTCTTGTTGAAGATTCTTGATAAAATAGCCACGCACCAACTCCAAGAATACGTAGACAAGCACGACTTGCTACACCCCCAGCAATCAGGATTTAGAAGTGCACACAGCATGGAATCTGCATTACTCGACCTTCAGTCTAAAATGCTGGAAATCCTTGATAAAGGAAAGGCCGGCCTGCTCATCCTATTGGACCTCTCAGCGGCTTTCGATTTATTAGATCATGGAAAGCTCCGTGAGGCCCTGGGAAAAGCAGGAAACTGCGCCGAGGAAGCCATCGAGTGGATATCCTCCTTTTTGGAGGACAGAAAATCTAAAATCACCTGGGGTGGGTATTCCTCTAGTACGTACCCTGTGGACTGCGGCGTCCCACAAGGCGCCAGCTTCTCCCCTCTTCTATTTAATCTATACATTTGCTGCCTCTGCGCCCTTCTCTCGCAGTTGGGTATTTACTTTACCAACTTCGCAGATGATACACAACTGATTATAGAACTCAGTGGAGACCACACTACAGATAACAATAGGCTGTCAGCAATCTATAAAACTATAGAAAGCTGGATGAAGGCCCACTGGATGTGTCTGAATGGTTCAAAAACAGAACTTATGACATTCAGATCTACAAAAGCCTTATCCAATCTAGGCGCAGTCTATTCGTCATTCATTATAAAGGACTCCAACATTGTGGTCTCAAGTACAGTGAAAACACTTGGCATATACCTGCAATCCTCACTAGGAGCAGATGCACAGGTCTCATACCTTAAAAAGAACTGCCAATACTACCAGAGATTATTACGCCGTATTAGGCCATATCTCAACGCCAAAAACAGCGCCACCATCGCCAGAGCCACGATTTTGTCCCGACTGGATTATGGGAATGCGTTGATGCTTGGTTCAAGTAACTCCTGCATCAAACAATGCCAGATAATCCAGAACAACGCTGTTATCACTATCATCCAAGCGCGAGCACATCACCCACGACCGAATAGGCCTCCACTGGCTCGCCATAGAGGAGCGTATTAAATTCAAATCGCTGACTCTTGTCCACCGCTGTCTATTCGGCATGGCCCCATCTTACCTCAAAAGGGAATTTCACTGGGATAAACCAAGCCGTTGCCTAAGATCAGCCAAAAAAGGGCTACTTAAAGTTAGACACACCAGAATCAAAGCTACTGGACTTGGGAGAGCTTTTCCCACCAAAGTCATTGCACTCTGGAACGAGCTTCCAGATAACCTCAGACTGGAAAGCAGTCACTCCTTATTCAGGAAGCAGCTGAAAACGTTACTCTTCCAGTAATTCGTTAATTTTTCAGCCTGGACTCCCCTGAGTCCTCTTCTTTTCTTTCTATGTAGTCCTGTGACCTCTGTCTTTTTCGTGTTCTTGTCGCGCCCTGATGCTCGCGAGCTGCGGCGCGTTATAAATATATAAATAAAATAAAATAAACAAGATCTGCATCCCCAAAGGTAATTTGGCGGAAGGGGAAGATAAGTGGGTCCATATTAATCAGCTGAAGTGTTGCCATCCCAGGCACACTCTGCAGCAACTGAAGGAGTCCTCTGCAATACCAGAGGGGGCTGCTCCAGAGTAATTCAATTCCAACCTTAAAATATCCCATATATAGTCTCTAAAATATTATGATGCTTGTAAGCCACTGTCTCTGAATTATATCTTGTTTTTAAAAATTGGAATGCTATGTCTATTAAAGTATAAAATGTATATGTCGCCCCACTATATCAATAGTGGGGGGAAAAATGTCTAGGAATGTGTATTGCCGCTTTTGCTTTATCATCCTAGGAGAGAGGAAACCATGGAGACTGACCAAGGAGGACGACCGGGGACCGGGAGCAGAGACCCGAGGGGCCCGGGGTACCGCCCAATATTCCCATCAGGACCGGCAAGGAGAACCGATCGATCCAACTGGGTGGAGGAAAAGATGCTGAACTGTGCCATCTACAGAATTGGAAGAGGATAATGGGGACATACCAGCGCAAGGGCTCAAAACCTCCTTTGCACCCGACTTCCCCTCGACTTGAATCAAAGCGTAGTCGGGTGGGGGTTTTTGTGGTGGCAATGAAGTGAAAATGCTAAAATTGATTTTAATTCCCTCTAGAGATTCAGGGTGAGTGAGAGATGCTTGTTGGTATTAGTTCAGGCTCACTTTAGCAATGCTCTATGAGTTATTACCAGGTTGCAAACGGATTTTTAACAAAGGAAAGAATGGAGCTGCTATTTTGACAAGTGGAGAAATTGAGCCAAATCACAAATCGCGGTACATTCGCGAGTGCGTGAATCATGATTGCGGCAAAAGTTTGTCGTTCCTAGGACAAACGGTTCCAGAGATACGGACGATTTAATAAAGGTAGATTTTCGGATTTAAAGTAAAACTCAAAATGACAGGTGACAGCTTGCAGCTGCAGAATTGAAAGGTGACAGTTGTGCAGCTTTAAAAATGACAGATGACACGATTTCTAGGAGGCTGTTCTAATTAGGTTAAAATAGTTTGAATTAGATTATTTTAACTAAGAGATTGGTTCTGCACAGTTCTGCTAGGTACTCACAATATAAATTTGAACTAGGCCTCGTCACGGATCTGGTCAACACGTCCGGCGGCGGTTCTGTCTGCTCGGTGGGTCAATCAGGCACTGGTTCTGCTCACAGCGATCCGGGGTTTTGACCCATGTTGAATCAATAGACTGGGTAGATGTGGGGATGAGCTGTCGCCGCCCATTATTCTATCTCAGAACAAACTAAATCAATAGACTGGGTGGATGTGGGGATGAGCTATCGCCGCCCACATTCACGCCAGAATAGGAGAACTGCGCAGTTGGCGCGAGACCACTCCAAAGATACAACCTTCTTGTGGGGGGTTCCACATCACCACTCTACTGTAAGGATGCCATCAAAACAATGTTAAGCAAGGGCCTTATACTATCAAGCAAAAGACCACTCTATTGAAATGCAGTAATTCAAGACAACTCAAAAATGGATGCAGTACCGAGAAATTCCCCAAGGCGGCGCTAGCGGTCTAAACTCTGACAAGGAAACTGTATTTAGGAGTTGCAAGAGGGGCAGGGACTTCAAAGCTTGTTGGTTAATTGAAAATCTTAGCCACCTGCTGTTCCCAGAGGCCAAGAGGCTGGGAAACCTTAACACCTCAGAGATTCCCACACCAGGAGGAAGGATATCACATGACCCTGTTGATTGATTGAAGAGAGACTTCCAGGCAGCCTGCTGGAGCCCACACAAAAGGCTATTTCTGTTGAATGGGGTATGTTAATGTTGAGTGTTTCCTGCAACAGCTCTCTGCCAGCAAGGAGAGACATGTGATCACTGACCCACCCAGACTTCTGGAGGCAGACCCAAACACTTTGGGGAGTTGAATTGCAACAAATATATATTTGATAGAAACAGTGATCACTTATTGTAACCAAATGTATGAATGTACAACTTTGAGAGTATTAGTATGGAAAATGCCCTCACGATTTGAGTCCAAACTCCGATTTGTACCATGTTCTGGGGCAAAACCCCGCTAATTATGAATATTGTAGACAATGTATTTAAGCTAGAGACATGGAAAGTTACTGGTATATATGTGGAAGGGAAATGTACCTTTGTATAATTTTTGAAGAAAAATCAATGTTGCAAAACCCACTAAAATCGAAAATAAGTTGCCATTTTTTAATGCAAGCTCCTAGAAACGCCAGAGTCGGGACAGAGACTATCTTTAGTAATATATGATGTGTGTATGTGATGTCAAACAACTGTGTACCTGGGAAATATGTATTTGGATCAGGAATAGATTTGTGTGCACATGTTACGCTCACCTGGTTCCCACGGGGGCGTCGACCGGAACTGGGCCGCTGTTGTTTCCACCAGCGTGACGTGTATCGCCGAGATGACTGACTGGACTGGCCCGCTCAGCCTAGTTTGTCTGGCTCGCAAGAATATTCTTCTGCAAAGGAGAAGAGGAATTAACCACCCGTGGAATTGAGTGTCAACCCACCTTCCCCACTCCCGTTGTCTTCCCACAGGTCACTCATGATGTCCCCTCCTTAGTCTCACCTGATGGTTTGGAAGGATGAGCTCTCCATCCTGCGTCGACCACAGGGGCGCGTTGATGACCAGTTACTTCATTGGCGTAGAGGAATTGGTGAGTTCCAGTATTCACTCTAAAGTCCAATTGTTCATAAGAGTTCAAATGTCTGATCTTCACTGTGTCTGATTCCTTGCAGGTTGCCGATTAATCCACTCGAAGATTTCTAAATGGCAATTGGTAAGATTCAGGTAAGTCTATTGTGGTTTTCCCCTTAGGGGCCGGGGTACGGCGATGAAGCAGAGTTGACTGCGCTGACCCCAGATGAGGTGAGTACCTCCCGTGGTAAATCAGGTAAGTCCTTGGGGGTAGCTTGTATAGCCTTAGAGAGTCCCCTTGCTCACCTTGCTGTCTTTGTCTCCTTAGGTGTCGGAGGGCGGCCGCGAGATGGAGAGAGCGTGATGGAATGCTGAAGTACCGCCAAGCAGGTGAGTTCAGCGCAGCGCCGTAGGAATGTGAAGCGATGCTTCAAAGACTTCTGTCTTTCAGTTCTGTGGCAAAATGGATCAGGATTCAGGTAAGGATTAAAGTTAAAACTCCAGTTCTAACCTTTATCCTTCTTTTCTTCTTGTTTCAGGAGTCCCAGGACTGAAGCGGGCGTGGCTGAAGACTGGAGTTGCTGAAAACACAGTGAGCGTTACGCTGCAGCAAGCAGAATAACGCGAAGCACGTGTGGCTGTCCGGGCGTGGTTTAAATAGCCTTGGAAGAAGATCCAGGTAAGTATTCTTCCACAGCCCCACCCAAGTAACAAAATAGTCCCTTCAGTAAAATAGTCCCTCCTAAACCTCATTTGGCTTGAGTCTTCATGCAGCATGGTCTGCTTCACGTAAGTTATCAATAATGAGCCTGGCGCCCATGGCGCCAGGACTGACTTAATCTTTATGGCCTGGCGCCATAGGCGCCAGGACTGCACCCAAACAGCCCCTAACTTGGGCTTTTGGGCATGCTCCAAGTGGCATGATGCCTGCTTCCGGGGCTGCTGGGCCTGGTCTGGTCTTCCGGGGGCAGGCATCATGACAGCACATTGACCAGGGGAGTGTCATTTCTGCAGGTCATAAAAATGACATCACTCTGACACACTATCCCTTCCCAAATCAGGGACCAAAGAATCTATTGACCTATCAAATCAAGAGAGGGGCAGGCTTAGTGATGCTAGCCTCTCCACCCACTTTTTAAAACACATAAAAAGAGACTGCTGGGACAGGTAGAGACATTCAATTCCATTTTCTGCGGGACGCTCTGCCGGGAGACTCCAGACTTCACATCCATCAATCTCCAAAGACCAGAACTGTACTTCAGAACTTAAAAGCAAGGGCCTAAATCCACAAACTGAGAACTCTTCTCAGCAGGCCTCAGCATCCTCAAAATCATTTGCAAACAATTCTGAGCTGCCTGAATTCTTTTGCCAAGAACGTTTGCCAGTACCCAGAAAGCAGTGTTACATCCAGAATCCACTTGATCCGGACCGGAAAGCAGAGCAGTATCCAGGACCAGAGGCCACTGTATCCAGAGAGGCTAGACCAGCAGAGCAGAGCTGACCAGGACCCCTGTGAGCAGAATCAGAGATCCGGATCGCTGTGAGCAGAACCAGTGCCTGATTGACCCACCGAGCAGACAGAACCGCCGCCGGACGTGTTGACCAGATCCGTGACGAGGCCTAGTTCAAATTTATATTGTGAGTACCTAGCAGAACTGTGCAGAACCAATCTCTTAGTTAAAATAATCTAATTCAAACTATTTTAACCTAATTAGAACAGCCTCCTAGAAATCGTGTCATCTGTCATTTTTAAAGCTGCACAACTGTCACCTTTCAATTCTGCAGCTGCAAGCTGTCACCTGTCATTTTGAGTTTTACTTTAAATCCGAAAATCTACCTTTATTAAATCGTCCGTATCTCTGGAACCGTTTGTCCTAGGAACGACAAACTTTTGCCGCAATCATGATTCACGCACTCGCGAATGTACCGCGATTTGTGATTTGGCTCAATTTCTCCACTTGTCAAAATAGCAGCTCCATTCTTTCCTTTGTTAAAAATCCGTTTGCAACCTGGTAATAACTCATAGAGCATTGCTAAAGTGAGCCTGAACTAATACCAACAAGCATCTCTCACTCACCCTGAATCTCTAGAGGGAATTAAAATCAATTTTAGCATTTTCACTTCATTGCCACCACACTTCAAAGTAATTCGCCTGTGTTTAAAACTCACACCTGTTTTCTCTAAGCTTGCTGGGGGAACTGGAACTGTGTATTGCATTATAAAGTGTGATTTGTTGGGATTCTTGAAGACTGTGTGCTCTCCTTCCATTTCTTACATTGCATAGGGGGGGAGTGAATTGTCAAGGAAAAGTGATTCCATTGTCATTTGTTGAAGCCATATCAAGTTATTTTCTGAACTGCATTTCATTCATCATTGCGTTTCCTTGAACCATATAAAGCATTCTTTCCCACCTTATTCTTCTGTTCCTATTCATAAGTTACCTCTTGCTGATTACTGCTCATATTCACAAGTGTAATATCCATTATCAATTTATTTATAGAAGTGTGATATATATATATATTGTTTAAATTTTCAAATGAACCTTTTAATTTGCAAAACAAACCTACTTCTTGGCTCAGTGGAGTCAGGGGGATTCTAAGAGGGGGGTGTTATACAAGGGTTGTCATCCAGAGTACTGAACTGGACATAAAAATACATCAATAAGGGTTTTCCTCAGCATCCCAGACTAGGCATTGACTTAGCTGTAGTGTTGATTGAATATCGGTTACAGAGTAACATAAAAGAGTTGTCCTATGGTATCTTCGTAAGCCATTTGGGCATTGCCTTACATATTTTTATTGACACTGTCCTAATGTATTAATTGGATTACATCTTTTGATTGGTGAAATTTAATGAGAAATGTATAGACATGGATGCACTACCCTTTCATCTCAAGAGCAGAAAAATCCAACAGCGAGTCTTGCGTCTCCAATTAATACCCTGCTTTATAAAACTGTATTTTTTATTAGTGATTTTGATAAAAATGCTACAAAAGATGCTATTTGTGCTGCTGAGGCTGTGGGCACAGAGCTTAGAACATGGCCACAGGACATGGCAGTGAGCACCTTCGGGTCATGGAGCTGTGGTTAGGAGTGAAGGCCATACATCTAGCACAGTGCCTGTCGAGCCGGGGAGATAATTTCACCAAAATGCCAGGAGTAGCGGAAGTGACATAACACGATCTGTGCCCTCCTATGACATCACAGGAAGTGATATCATTTGACCCCCACCCACAAGTGGCAACACAGGAAATGATGGCACACAACCTTTCAGCCCTTGACAAAACAGAATGTGGCATCACATAGCATTGTTCCTCAGTACACTAAGAAATATATGGTTACGATATGACTGAAATATGATATATATTTAATAAAAGAATGGATCACCATATGTAGCATTAATATCAGTATCTATAGGCCCATATCACCAAATTACTTTCAATGTTTGCAGACGTCCAACACAACAACATGGACAATTGCACATCACTCGGGCTAAACTGTAATGACTTGGCAGGCTGAAAAATGATTGTCTGGAGGGTTGCCAAGAGTTGTGACAGTGGTTATGAATGACTTGAAACCTTCCAGCCATCAACTTTCTGTTTTGCTTATTTGGTAAGTAACCCACAGTTGTTATTGTTAGATGGGAGATAGAGGGGAAGGATGTGTTGCAAGTCACAGTACTTGCAGTTTTTTCAACATTTTAAAATGTAAATAGCAGCAACAGCTCCATGACATCTCCCCTAGAAAAGACCCATTTTATTATTTTCTTTGGTCCTTTTTATCTTGCTTAATACCAACCTCCTCCAGCTTCTAAGCACTGGAACATGAAGTGAACCCATGTTACACTGCATCCTCTTGTTCCCAAAGCAAGTGTGTTGCCCCTGAGCTATCCTTCCACATATATATTTGTTTTGCTCGAGGAAGCAACAGATGTTTTACTTCAAAGCTGGAAGGCAACTTCATGTGAATTAATGATCTCACCTTGCATCTATCTACAGTGTGCCTGTGATGCAGGTCTGGCAGATCTGGGTCAAGTCACACAGTGCCCAGGCAGGATTGGTGGCAGAAGCCACTGGGGTACACCCCTCTCATCACAGGCCCAGTGGCTCACTGGATGTGCAAAGCAGACAACGAGAAACACTGATGAGATTTGCGTGGATGCTGTGATGTCACTATGTACTGCAGGCTGCTCTTACACACTCCCAGCTAGCTAGACACAGCCCCCATAACCTTCTTGTTGCTACAGTACTGGGTATGAGCTGTACAGACAGCCCCGCCTCTGAACCCACCTATTCAGGCATTCTTCACTAATGGACTGCCAACCTGTTAGTGATGGCGGCTTCATGGTTTTTCCTGCTCTTGGCACTGACTCTTGGTCCAGTGTCCCATGGGTCGAAAGGTCTGGTCTCAGTGTAGCAGAGGGGCAGCCAGGGGTAGCAGATCCAGGGCAAGCATCTGCTACCTTTGCTAACCCCCAAATGACGCCCCTGTGTTGGGCATGTGCACATCCCATACCTAGCAGGCACTGCCCAATGGACACTGCAGTGCACATCTCAGAGGAGTTACATTACCCATAAAAAACAAATAACATTAACAAAAGGAAAATCATTTGCTAGACCAACCCCCGGGACAAGACTCAAATTGCTGAAGCTCTGGAGTGTCTAATTATAGCAAGACATAAGAATTCATCCCAAGGAGATGTGCTTAGGCAGTCCATCAAAACACATGTTTGAGAATAGACTTAGGTCTGTTATGCTCTTGTTCATTCTTTCTTGGCACTTTTTATTTTAAAATAAAAGGAAGTTCAACACTACTCTTATCAGAGTACTGAACCAGTTCTGAGTTACTTGGCTCTGACCCGTCTCTCCAATAAATTATCTAAACCATCTTCTCTTTAGACTCCAAGGTGTAATTTTAGCAAAAAACATCACAAATGTGTTCAGACATCTAATCAGTCATTAGTGCCAGAGCAGCACAACTCTAGGATGACTGAGTGTGGAGGTTTGCACACAGAAAAATTCACTAGACACTAATGTTCAGGAAAAATACTGTGCCCAAAACCAGACAAATGTCGACTAACCAATTATGCACGATGCATGCATTCTCTGCCAAGAAAAATGGAAGACAATGGAAACAGTGTTACGATTGCATTTTACATTGCTCATTTGTTCTTATTTCTGAAACCTCTTGTGAGAGAGTGAAAGCAACCTTTAGCCAGATCCAGAAAACAACAGAGGCCAAACTATGCATGTGAGTAACAGGCAAGTCTGCTAGCAGTCTGTGTTACGCAGGGTCCTTGTCCATGGAGTGTCACCATAAATGGAACCCAAGATGGTTTCCCTAAAGCGAATTGATGCTGAAAAACTGTGAACTGCTTCCTTCAAGTGTGAGGAAGAATAAAAGTGAGAGGCACCGAAAAGTTACAGTGTTTCTTTAAGTGTGACATATAGAATGCAACTGTCTGGAGAAATATTGCTTCGATAAAGCAAGTAATTAGGTGCTGCCTTTTGTAATGAACAGCACCTAACGCAACGCATAGAGACTGCCTCAATGCATAGCTAGAGGCGCCAAGAGAATACATTATTTTATCAATTTACATGTTCACCAGTCCCTTGCTTCCTTGACAGACAGCCCTGCAAAAGAGGAGAACTGTGCTCCCCGCACTGAAAAATATGGCTGGCAGAAATATGTAAACTTGAAATATTGATGAGACACCTAGCAACGCTAGATTTCAACAGATGCTGCTTTTGTACTCCGGAATCATGGAACTGCATCTCCAAAATGCACAAGGCCCAAAGTGAAATTTGAATCAGCAAGGAAATAGATCCAGCCTGCACTGTAGCATTAATTATATCGAACACAAACAATGTGTAGAGTCAAGGGGCTCTAATACAAGTTCGGCAGTGCAGTAAAAAAGTGCTGGTTATCCCGTTACTGCCACTTTTATTGACATAACATAATTACTGCCATTTTCACAGCACCCCCGAGTTACACATTTGTTGACAAAGCGGCGAATTGACCTCCAGCCAGAAGCTGGAGGTAAATCTGCCACGTTCTCTCCAAAACCAGCAGATTCTGCCAAAATCGGCCAAATCGGCCAAAAAAATGGATTCCTATGGACTCCAGAAATGGGTGATTACAACACCCTACCACCACTTGTAATGCAGTGGTAAACACACAGCACCATGTGGCAGTAACAGTAATGGACTTTGGCAGTAATTCAGCATATTTACCACCAAATTACAGCCAAACTTGTAATGAGGCCCAATGTATTCACCTGTGATTTGTACAAAGCTTATAACAATATGGTGGATGTAATATAATGCAGTATTTTCGGCAGGCTCGACCTACCTTTATGCAGGGGATAAATAAACACATATCGGCTAATGGTTAATTTCAAGAAAGGACTGGCATATGGTGAATTCACTCTTAGTTTTAGAACGGCAGGAGAGTGACCACCGGCCCCTCTCTTTAACCATTAAATCGAATGGCTGGGTAACATTATCCCCCACGTACAGGGGCAGGAATGTGTGTTACGAGCCATTCAAAATCTAGGATCTGCTGCTGGGCGGATCGCAGGGCCAATAATGCATTACTTATAATTTACATACAAATATTGCTGTCATTACAAATACTCCTTGATACTAACCTAGACAACCCAAGAATGATTATACAAACATATGAGGATTTGGCTTGGTTACAAAGGATAGTAAATATATAGAAAAATGCTCAACCACCCTTATGAAGTGTTTAATAAAGAGTGTATAGATGCAAACAAATAAATCCTTGCTGAATTTAAGAACCTGCAAGGAACAAATATAGATATGCTATGTTATCTAAGGTGTGGATAAAAGGCTCTAATGGCCAATAAAAAAAGAGAATTTGAAATAAATAACTGGCAGGCAATGATGGAAGCTGTTAAAAGTAAAGATAGAGCAATGTTCTGGAAATTTGTTACCATATGCAAGGAAGCCAACAGCAATAATGTTTAGGGGAATATAATGGTGGAAATCTGGTATGGACATTTTTAGAATGTATATACAGAGGTGAGACTCTCCTTTGTTAAGCCTGTTGGTATAAATGAGTGTGTACCTGGGGTAAAAGAGCATGTACAAATGACCTTTATATTGAGTGAGATTAAGGAAGCTATTTTCTGCCAAAACTCTGCGAAGGACCATGATCCCGATAAAATACCTATTGACCTTTTTAAGGCAGATATTGAGACCTGGACACCGGTCTTTCTCTGCCTCTTTAATTCTGTGGTTGCTGAGTCTATGGTACTATCATCTAGGACCAGCACAGAAGGTGTACCACTTTACAAAAAGGGATGCAGAGAAGACCCTGCCAATAACTGGCTCATATCCCTGCTTGCTGCTCTCGGGAAAATCTATGCAAAGGTAGTGTTGTCCTGCTTGTCTGATCGGGTATTGGACAAGCATCTTTTGAGCCACCTGCACGCAGGGTTCCAAACGGGTATGAGTACAGTTGATCAGGCATACAGGCAGTTTTTGCTGGTTGAAAATGACAGGGTACTAAGAAAGGTTTATATAAACATGGCTTTCATAGACCTCAAGCCAGCCTTTGTTGATGTACCCAGAGCTGAACTCTGGGAAGCGCTTAGTAAAACAGGGGTTCCGTCTGACATTCATAAGGCAATCCAAATTCTATATTCCAATAACACTGATGGTGTAATATGGAGTCTTTCTGGGGATATCACTACTCGCTTTTACATCAAAACAGGGATTAGCACCTAACTTGTTTTGCATCTATATCAATAGATTGATTGATTGTATCACAGCCTTGGAAACTGATTCCTTGAAACTAGGAGGCGATAGGATTCTGATTTCGACTTTTTGCAGACAATGCTGTTTTCATATCTCTGACCCAAACTTGCACGAGGAAACAAGTAATTGCTGTTGGTAAGGAGTGTACATTTAGTGGTCTAACCATTAATATTGGAAAGAGTAAGACTATGTTGTTTCACCCACATCATAAAAAAACACCTTGCTTGGAATTGATTCTAGATGGTAGTTGCATGAAACACCAAATAGTCTTAGCAGGTGGAGAACGTTAATCTTACACTTGAAAGGAATAGTAAGTAATACGATCCTTAAGTACTATAATTTGCATGGTAATGGGGCACTCAAACCAGCACTGACCATTTCTGATATGAAAACCACAGCTTTGTCAGTATTCAGCTCTGAGCTCTGGGGCTTTACCAAATGTACAAAACTCGAGACAGCAGAAAAAAGCTATTCTAAAAAAAGTTGTGATATTTCCCATCCAGCACATCGAATGCTATTACATGGCTTGAGTAAGATCTAAGCACAATAAGTGACATGATCTCATTCAGGCCTGTCCTACATTGGGTAAGACTGTGGTCTTCACCGAACACAGGGATGCTTTATGCGGCCTCCTATCACAGGGCGGTGGTCATGATTTACCCATGTGTATGCATGTCAAATATCACCTTACAGAATTGGGGTTCTTGCATGTGTGGCATAAACCCCATAACATCACAGCTATTTTGAAGACTGCGCTTAATTCAGTACACTGCACTTTTTTGTGAGATAAGATTATTGGACACTGCAATAATCATTCCCTCTGCAGCCTCTATCTTTGTTGCTAACTTAATTTCAGATATGAAGCCTGTTTATATGAGATATCTCCTGCATGTATGCACACACTATACTTGACATTACGGTTTGATATCCTACCGCTAGCATTTAATCAACAGGTGATGAATGTACGAGCTACTGATCTGTGCACTATGTGCTCCTTGAAGACAGAATCATTTGAGCACTTTCTCTTCTTTTGTCAAAATTATGCTCAGCTGCGATCTGCCTACTTGGAGCCAGTAACAGTGGGAGTATTCTGTAGGACATTCGAGGATGCACTCCTTTTTTGTAAAATGACTTGTAAAAGGAATGTAGTTTTTGCAGTTGCTAAGTTTCTGCATAGGGCTTGGAGTGTTAGGTCAAAGTATATCGACGCATGGCCACTAGGCTGTTAACTTGTATGCACTTTAGAGTTGCATTGCACCTTAATATTGTAACTTTGTTCTTAAAGCATGTATAACGCCCACATTGTTATGTCAGAATTATTGATGTTTGAATCTGAACTTATTAAGCATGATGCATTTTAGAGTTAAGTTTTTTAGATTTGACATACTAACACAATGATGTATTTTATTAGCAATTTTGGACACCCAATCCATGATTTTCTACATTGTTTTTATATATATATATATATATATATATATATATATATATATATATATATATATATATAATATAGTTTGTGGTTTCTTTAATCACGTTTATAATGGTATTGTGTGTTAACTGTGATGTTTGTGTGTGATTTGTAAGGTTTATGACGTGTCAAAATAAACGTGTAAAAAAACTATTATGATGATGATATAATGTATTATACAGTAAATATGTTGAAACTCAATGGTTCATTTGTATTAGGTTGAATAAAATTGATGTGCAATTCAGCACATTTGGTTTAAACAGCACATGTTAATTACCATTGATCCTATATGCAAAAGTGAATATTACTCATAAATTTAAACCAAAGAGTATGATTTGAAGCTCGGAGTCTCCTCTTCGATTGGAAAGCAAATTTGCATTATCTATATTGGGATTAGAAATAACATGCGGTCCGCAAAAAGAAAAAAAAACAGTGCAGAAATTCATATAATGGAAAATGGAAGACAGACATCACGAAATGAAAGTCAGGAACAACAGGAACCCACAGAAGAACGGAGGGCTGGGAATGGAGTAATAACGGCGCACAACAGATGCAATTGACCAATAAGACAAACGTTAAATACAGTCACTAAAATGCTTAGCATAATGCCCGACCAATTGTCAAGTGAATTGAACTTAAAGCCAAAGGGACTTGATCATGCAGGGTGTGAGGCCAGGCTAACAGAGCGTCTGTAAGCAGACTTTGAGCTAATGAAAGACCAACTGACTGAGAGCTTTGTGAAAGTGAAAACACCAAAGAAATTAAATTGTGGATTGCGAGCGGAGGGGGCTCCGCATAAGTTCCAATTAGCAGGAGCAACATCTCGAAAGGATCGAACTAGCACCCCCCTAGTTGGCGAGGCACACGTGTGGCCAAAAAGAGATGGTCAAAATAAACTTGAAACAACTAAAACAGGGTCAAACGCCAATGTGACAACGGAAATTCCGCAAAACCTCGATGAAAGTAGTAATGAAAACACAGGGAAAAAAACAAACGAGGTCCCGAACAAATTGAACTTGTCGATTGAAACGGGGATCTAAATACATAATAACATTTTAGCTGCAACATCACTCTCGTTAATTCCTTTTGTAAGCTCTATGAAACACTGAACGAGGCAATACACAATAATGGATCAATGATGGGGAACTTAAATGAAAAAATAACAAAAAATGGAAATTTTAAATGAAAGGTTGCTGACACGGCTCGATAAAGAAGCAGAAAAGACAGCAACTTGGCAGAACAGGCTGAGTGACCTAGCCATGAGAGACCACAACGACAAAACCAGTTTAGTGGAGGCAGTTTTAGATTGCATGAAATGGATAAAGCATAAGGAACAGAAAACACAACTATCAGCAAATTGTCAGGAACGTCAAAGAGAGATTCCCATAACTGCAGTGATAAACCTAAAACAGTCAAATGATGTTAAAAAAATGTATCCGGACCAACATACGAAAACTGATTCTGGAGAAAGAGAAACAGGATTAGCCTGACGAATGACAGCTCTAATAACTGATGTAGAGGAATCAGGAAACAAGGAAAAAAGAAAAATGGCAATGGCTGCAGCACCGAAAAATATATCTGAAGTAATAAAAAATGGGCAAACTATCTCAACCAAGGCTGAAACAGAAATGTCAAAAGAGGCAAATACTGGCATAGTGCTTACCGTCTATGCAATGGAAGAAGCAATCCAAAAAACAGATAGCAGTATGCCAAAGTTTAGTGAGAATCTAACATTTGGAATATTCAAAGGAGCCACAAAAACAACATCAAGCCAGACAAAAGCCGCAATCAATCAAAAGGACAAAAAACGACGAAAAAAAAAGTGGATAAAAAAACAACTGATCCAAAGAAACAGACTAATCAGTCTAAAATATGTATAAGGAACTTGTCAACACCAACTAGACCGAGTTTGTTCTCACGTGAGAAGTAAGAGCAAACTATGCAGCAAATAAAACCTGCAACTGGCACCAGCAAGGAATGAGAAGAACCAAAAGGGAAACCCAAATAAGTGTCCACGACTGGAATCTGATGAATTTACGACCCACTCAGTAGTGTCCTCAATCGATCTCTGCAATTTATCAACATATTCGGTTAAATCCGAAGAAGTTGGTAATGCAGACCTTGGCGACGAGGAGACAGCACCAGCAGCAAATGTAGCGACAACTTGCAAATGTTCAATCGGCAGACAGCTGGGGGTCAAAATGGTAGCCACACACAATGAGAGTAAGAATTCAGGAAGATGTGTGAGAATTCCAAATCGAGGCAGAAAACATGAACAAATTGAAATGAATGCAGCACTGTCAAACGAAACAAAGTTAACCAAGGCACCAGCAAACCTAAATCTGAAACTAACAGCAGCGCAACGACAGAAACAAACATACACAACAAAGAAGCCAATATCGGCTAATGTGAATGCCTCGTCTTGGAAATTGCGAGTGGAAAATGTCTTTGTGGACGATAACGAAGTCAACCTAAAGAGAGGAAATATAATGCGATTAATACACACTGTGCCAGCGCTGTGAACAATAACATCACAAGATATTGGCATTGTGGAATATGTAACTGAAGACCACGCGGATAAGGTACTGCTACACATAAAATGTCACGCAGTAAGAAAGGCCTTACTGGCGGCGAGAGAGGAATTGCTTTTCTTTGGCTTTATAATTTCAGCGGCATTGCCCGAATCAAGTACAAACCAAACCCCTGAAAAGGCTAATTCAGCAACTGTAATGACAAATGAACAGAAAAGAGATGAGCTGAGGAAAAGGCTGAATTTAACCTCAATGGAAGAAAAGACGAAAGAAAAAAGCATGGAGAATCGATGGAATGCTAAGAATTCCACAAAGTTCGAGCCATGAAAAAACTAGCTGTCGCATGAAGTAAATGAAGATCTTTACACATTAATATCATGGAATACCAGAGGATTCCAACATTTGTTTAACCAAATCCCTGTGGATTCGGACATATTTTTTGCAATATGTTTGCGCTACACTCGCGTAAAAGATGGCTACCTAGTACTGTTAAAGCGGGTGGAAAAAAATCAACAAGGAAGGCCATTTTCCGGTCTAATGACAATGGTGAAAAATGGCACTGGTTGGGAAGTGATCACAAAAGAAAACCCCAACATATTTGTACAAGGTAGAATACTACAAAGATGCTTCCCTGGTGTGGAAAGAATGACACATCTGCTTCTGATTAATATGTATTGGAATCCTGCAAAGATAACAACAAGCAAGTTTGTGAATTCAATAACGACTTTAATAGATCAAAGCCAAATGCAATACAATGACCTAACAACTATTTTATGTGGCGACATGAACCTCTCATGGTTTGCGAAATTGGGCCACCAAGAAAACAAAGAGAAATATGTAACACTAAAGTCAACTAGCAGACGAGCCCGTTGGAAAAACACCACGAATCACGTAATTGTGCGATGGTAAATGGGAATGTAAAAGGCGACATACCGCTGAATTACACGTGGCACAATGAAGGAAGTCACAAAACTTTAGGTTACATCTGGACTTCTTTGAAAATGTGAACAAAATCGATAAGCTATCAATTATATCAACTGCAAGAAGTGACCACGATGTGTTGAAATGACCTGGCGCCTACAATGTAAAAACTCCAAACTCAATTATAGCCAAACAATTGAGAAAAATTAAGGAGGCAACTGGTTAAGGATTAATGCTAAGCAGATAGAGAATTTAACACCTACCCTACGATCAATGACAATCCTTACAGGAGAGAATATAAACTATGCACCATTGTTGATCCAATTTAACGCAACTCAAAACTATTGGAAAGGAAGTCCACAAATAAATAAATATCTATGGAGCGCTAAAGTGAATAGTGAAAAAAAAGTCATTGCACAAGGATATGAAAGCCCTTAAGAAAACGCTGGGAGGCCTAGCAATGAGTGCAATTAAAAAAAGGAAACAAAAATACCGAAATTGGTTAAAAGCATTCACTTGTATGCGCGACCAAGAACGTGAAGAACAAATATTGAACTTAATAAACAAACACAAATCTAGAGAAATTCGGACCATTTTGAATAAAGGATCCATAAACCAGAGTGCAATGCTCGCAAACGCGGTATCAGAAGGTGCATGGATTAAACACTTTGCAGGGGTGTTTTTTACAAAGTCAACTACAAGTGCCAACACAAATTGGCAGAAACAAACAGACTGGGACATATGCAAAACTGCAGAAGATATTGCCCAGGCAACAGCAAAGTTAAAAAACTCTCGTACTGCTGGTCCGGATGGCATCACGAATGTCCTGCTGAAGGCAAAAAAGATATTATGGTCAAGATTCATTGAAATCCTCTTCTCAAGAGTTGCTGACCTGAAATTACTACCACAATCATGGGTCACTGCCAGGAATGTCATTTAGGGGTTTCCAGAGGTCACAACTGCAACCTCTGAGGTCTCCCTTGCGACCTCTGTGGTCTCACTTGCGACCTCTAAAAAAACCCTAAAAAAACACTTTTTTCTTTTTAAAATGTTTTTTTATGCAAGCTCCTGGTCTGTGGCCAGCACTATGTGACTCTTTACTTATGGAGTGGCTGGCTTTCTTGTTCAGACACCTTAAAAAAAAAGAAGAAAAATAAGAACAGGAGTGCCACAAGTTGAACACTTTCAGCACAGACTCTAAATAGGAAAGAGTAGGAATACCAAATGATGGGCCTCATTACAACCCGGGCGGTAAGGGATTACCAGTACCGGTTAGGGCACCGGTGCCGGTAATCCCTTACCGCTCTATTCTGAGGTCGCTTTGCGGTTCCTCCCTTAACGCCTGGTTTTACCAGGCGTTAAGGACAGGACCCGCAAAGGGACTTTGGAGCTTATAACGTTACCGCAATTAGCGGTACCGTTATTAGTGCCTTCCCCATTCCCATTGAGCCCTATAGGGGATCAAATGGGAATGGGGAAGGGCCCTAGTGAATGGGTAATTACCGGCCCCGCCAACCTTGGAATGGGGCGGTAATAGCTCCATTCACCAGGGCAGAGTTGGTATGGGTTTTGAGGCAGCCATGGCGCTAATAGCGCCATGGTTACCTCCAAACTCGTAATGACCCTCAATGTGACTTTCTGGAATTCTATACAATAATTGCTAGACTCATTGAAGGTTTATTTCAGGCACACTTCAGGGGGGTGAGTCACTGATTTAGTCTGTTCTTAAACACCTCAACTCAGCCTTTCATCCTTCTGAGGTTGATAAATGAGTACCAACACAGGTTGGGTGATATTGGGTGTATATATTTTCTATATAAAGCGCTTAAACGTAAGTGCTATATAATAACACATCATTATCATTTGGTCATGGATGTCTGCTTACAGTCACAGTAATTTGGTAATATGGGCCTATAAACACTGATCTTAATGATACATATGGCGATCCATTCTTGTATGAAATGTACATCACATTATAGTGATATCGTAACCATATTTTTCGTAGTGTACAATGCTATTTGATGCCACTTCCTTTTTTGTCAATGGGTGAAAGGTCGTGTTCCATTGCTTCCCGCGATATCACTTCGGGGTGGGGTCAAATGACATCACTTCCTGTGATTTCATCAAGGGTCAATGGTCGTGTGATGTCACTTCCGCTACTCCTGGCATTTTGGTGAAATGACGTCCCTGGTCACTGCAATATTTGTACTAATCTATAAGAAGAGCAATTGGGACGATTCGTCAAACTATCACCCGATTGCCCTCGTGGATGCTACTGGGCACCTTTTTGCAGCAAAAACTAACATTGTGGAATAATGGACTGCCGGCAGACTGGATTCACAAAAGGAGTGGGAACAGAGGCAAATCTAGTCACATTAAATCTGTTAAAACTTGAAACAATGAAGAAGAAGTTGAATCTCTTTTTGGCATTTGTGGATATGCGCCAAGCGTTCGCTGCAATAATTTGTGAGATTCTGTGGGGAAGATTACAGACATGGTCATGCCCAGAAAACATACTACAACCAGTTATGACATTACATGTGAACACAAGTATTTGTGTTCGAATAAATGAAAAAGGAAAGGTATCGGAGGAAATCGCCACCAAAAAGGGAGTGAAACAGGGCTATTCCTTAGCCGCCATGTTATTTAAGTTGTTCATTGCGAACATTGCAGAGGCATTGAAGTCTGTTAATTGTTTCCCGCCAAAGATAAATGGCCAACAGACAAGCTGGGCAACATATGCAGACAAAATGGTCCTATTTGATACTATGCAGATAGGCCTGCAAAGACATATAATCATTCTACAAAGATATATGCAAGCAAATGACTTACGGATCAATGTGAGGAAAACAAAAATCATGACGATTGGGCTTATTAAAGGAAAAAAGAACCAGAGCTTTAGATGGTCCATCGCCGAAGATCTAATTGAAACAACATCTGAAATCCAATACTTAGGAGTGCTCTTTAATATGTCAATCAGAGAATGGAGCTGGGTAAAAGATCCAATCCACCGGATGACAACTTTCTCCCTACAAGGAGCAAAAATACATAGATTATATGGGAAATTCACTCTGATTCCAGGACGTTTATTCTATCTACAAAAAGTCATTCCAGCAATTACCTTTGGTGCAGAAGCCGGTTGGAACTTAAACCATAACATCTGAGCCCCCTTAGAAGGTCTACTCTGGAGAGGAGTATTAAGATTAGCAAAAAACATCTCAATGATCATCATTCCCAATGAACTAGCATTAGATGCACTCTATGGATCAGTGCTGCGGAGATCGATGGCTCTTTTGAGGAAGATGTGCATAAACAATTCTGAACCTGCATATGAAATCTTCACTCCAACAGACAAGAATCCGCACAGTGGCTTGTTAATGACATGGGAAAAGACACTGAAGGAGACGCTACATTGCACGGACATAAAGATGGAAACAGTGCTCTGCCAGTCGCAATTGGCAAATAAAATGGAAACAATGGCACCGGATCCATAACATCAAAACTACAACATTCTAGCAACATCCCTCTATCTTGGACCTGCAATGAATACCCTAGAGAAGCTGCCAAAATACCTACAAAAATTCCTGTCAAGATACCATCGAGGTAGTTTCATGCGATTGCGGATAAATGCCCATAAAACAAAGGAAATGTTGTTTATGAAACACGACCTGTAGACCAAGGATAACAAATGTAGAGACTGTCAAAAGGGGGTGGAATCAACTAAACATCGGATAATTGAATTCCCAGAACTAAAAAACCAAAGGTCATTCTATCTTGGAAAATATGCCCCTCTGAACAATAATATGGAGGACTGGTGGTTTGTAATTTGAGAGGTCATAATGTGCAGTTAACTTGTGCAATAGTTATTTACTTAGATAAAATCCTGATTTGAGCTGGATAAGAGGAAATCAAACAAGGTAGAGGAACTATAAAGTGACTATAAATGATTGAGGACCCAAGGGAATGAGAGAAACTATAGAATGAAGAGATGAATGTGATAAATGTGATAATTTGTGATAAAAGTTTGTTTATAAACTCTATGTTACAATAATAAAAAATTAAAAGAAAAATGTATCTATATTTTTTCATAAGTAATAAAATCATTATATTTATAAAATCGTAACTGTAGCTTATTATAAGAAAAACAAATTAATGTGTGTGAGCTCTCTAACGAAATGCATTTTATCCGTGTTTACATATAGGTCTCTGTAAAGGAGTACAGCAGAATAAGACTGTTTGGTCCTTTTCTGAATGTTTACATTGTATAAAGCCATGAAAGAGAAAAACGAATTGGACTATCATTTTATTATGGTATTATTGTTAACGCATAGAATGAGGTACAACAGGTTGTAAGCCTCTATTACAGCAGGCAGCAATTCACATTTTACCACATGTGTCAAAACACAAGGTAAATTACTCAGGAGAGTTGAGCCTTTCAGATGTGCGATATGTGTGTATTTTAATTGCATGCTTTACATTTGTTGCAACAAAGCCAAAAGGGCATCATTATGATGTTGTAAATAAATCATTGCACAAGAGCATGAGCCATTTATTCAGAGTGTGTTAGGTCCAGTATTTGTTTATTGTTAGGGACCCTGGTGAAATAATTATTAGGCGGTATTCTGAAATTAGTCTCACCACTATAGAAATACCACAAATACTCCAGTTTGGTCTTCCATTACACACCTCCATAACTCTTGTTACTTGTCTCGTTCTGGACATGCTTCTACCCTCCTTTTGACTCTCAGTTTCCTTCTCTGCTTGTCTCCCATGTTTTGCACTTCTAATTGCACTGAAATTAGTCTCACCACTATAGAAATACCACAAATACTCCAGTTTGGTCTTCCATTACACACCTCCATAACTCGTGTTACTTGTCACGTTGTGGACATGCTTCTACCCTCCTTTTGACTCTCAGTTTCCTTCTCTGCTTGTCTCCCATGTTTTGCACTTCTAATTGCACTGCATTTTTGCACCCACTGCTAGCATCTAACTCTGGTTGCTATTCAATTCTTCCTGTGTTTTTGTGCATTTTACTTAGTTCAAATCTGGCGGTGTTTTGATGCACTTTACTCTGTTTCAAATCTGCCTGTATTTTTTGGCAATTTTCTTAGTTCAGATCTGGCTGTGTTTTGATGCACTTTACTCAGTTTCAAATCTGGCTATGTTTTTGATGCATTTTACTTAGTTCAAATCTGGCTCTGTTTTTTGTGCATTTTACTTAGTTCCAATCTGGCTGTGTTTTGATGCACTTTACTCAGTTCAAATCAGGCTGTTTTTTGTGCTTTTAACTTAATTCAAATCTGGCTTTGTTTTATACAAACTAGCTGTGCCATTCGTGCATCCCCCTTGCTGTACGCGTGTGTCGTTTGTTTGCCCTCCTATTGTAGGTCACTCCCCCCTCCTGCCTGCCTCCTTTTCTTCTTCACCACACCCACCGTTTCTCAGTCCTCTTGTCCCCTCTGTATTTTTTCCCTCTCACATTTCCCACCTCCCCCTTCTATATTCTTTGCATTTACTCTATCCGAAATGTCATCTGACCTATTTCGATAGTAACTTGTTTGTTTTCCTCCTCCTCCCTCCTGGTTTGTTCCTCCCCTCCAGCACTACCTGAAATGTCATCAGGCCTAGTACGATAATCGCTTGTTTTGTTCCTCTCCTCCTCCCTCCTCCCCGCCCGCACCTCTTGTCAATTCTCCGGCTCTACCAGAAATGTTGTGAGGCCTAGAATGTTAGTTGCTTGTCTGTCTCATCTCCTACCACCCTCCCCTCCTTATCTTTGTCATAGTTCTTGCACTATCTGAAATGTCGCCAGGCCTAATCATTTCACATTCTTAATGTCTCAAGGCCTTGGAAGAATGTCTTTTTCCCTTGTTCCCTCCCTTGAAGTTCTTGTGTATAGGCGCTATACAAATAAACTATCAATCAAAGCAAAATACCACAATAAAATACCATAAAGTACTAGGTATAACAGCAAAATATATCTCACAACCCTCATGATGAACATGAGACCGAACGTGTCTGTACATCAGCCTGCTATTTTCTTCCGTTATGCAATTTGAGGTTCTGTCTCCTAGGTTTAATTTTCTGAAACAATTGCTGTCACAGGTTTGCAAAACGCAATGCAAAGACGACTAAAAAGAAGCAAATTGAAAACATTCCCCGCGATTTACTTTCTATCTTGAATTCATGTACGAACTTACTGTACCATCTTGCAATATTAAACACACCATTCATATTCATAATAGTAATATTCGATGTGCTGTTCAACTACACTCGGTAGGCCCTCTAGAAACAGTGGCAGCTGTGCAAACAGTGGGTGCACACAGGGAGTATCATCCGGAAACACAGTTAGTCTCTCGATTACCCCTGTTCCCGCTTCTCTGCCACTACCTCCCTCGTTAACATTATTAGCTGCAATTTTTCAAGCTTGTCAGAAAGGGATTTGATGCGCCCATAAGGCCCCATGCGCTAAAGCAAAATGAATATAAGCCACAGTGGGAATGTAGAGCCAACGCATGTGCCTGCCTTCCTCTATTTGATGGATGCAGTAATAAGATCCAGTTCTGTTTGTTCCTTCGAAATGAATTAACTCATCCCCTCACTTACGTTCAATGTAGATGCATTTTCTTTAATATTCGAGCTAGACTGGGTTTTATTCAGCTGTCCTCCGTGCCATTAATTTCCAAGTTGAAAATGCACGTGGTCATGAATAGTCACCAATGCTATCGCCATTCGCTCTGGAAGTGCAACAGAAGTGGGTTTTGAAGTGGGTTCTCTCTTAAACCTCAATCGGAAGCAACGCACCACGGTGGTGAGGTGCAGTATTTGCACACGAGATATGAAACTGATCACTACAATTAAAGAGAGCTATTTGAACCATCATAGTAAACATATCATTGCAAGGTGCATCACAAAACTGTCACACAAGGAAAACATCAGAAACCCACCTTTCTCCTCTACGCCCCGGTGTACTGGAACACCACCCTGACTGCATTCCGGACCACAGTAACGCTCTTGCAGTTTAGGAAGGAACGCAAGACCAAACATTTCAGTCAATGCCTAGGTGCCACCTATACCCCTTGCATTCTCCCATCACATCCTTGCACGTGCCTACCACTAGCCCACCATGACACATATCATAACCCCTTCCTTACCTCATGTGTTAGTTCCCCTGTAATGACATCAAACCCCAAACACAATCCAATCCAAATAGGATGCCATATTGCCTCGTTGATTTCTGTGACATCTGCATACTGTGCAGGGCGCCCCATGACAGCAGTTGAAGCAGCTTCCTGCAGCATGTGCAACGTTGGATGTTACAAGAAATATAATGGAAAAATTGGAATAGAATGTCTCTGTCCACATTAAGGCATGCACTGTGTTTCAGTTTTCATAATGAAGCAGGTTCTTGTTTTTTGGGTGCAGCAGGAGGTCCCCAGTATATAATAATGGTCTTAGCTTTCAGTGTAGTGTCCACCATTCCCAGGTGATTATTAGGAGATATGTTGGAGTAATGACTTTGCATTGATAATATAACATTGTATATAGCACTTCTTCCCGCATTTTATTATCTGTCCAAATTATTGTTAACACATAGACTGAGGTCCATCAGGTGGTAAGCTTATTTTACCGCAGGCAGTAATTCACATTTTGCCACATATGGCAAAACATAACGTAAATTACTCATGGGAGTTGAGCCTTTGAGAGGTACTATATGGGCCTCATTACGGCTTTGGCGGTAGCCATGCCCTTAACAATGGCATGGCTGCCCCCAAAACCGGGTTCGGGTTCCCTGAATGGAGAATTACAGTGCCATTCCAAGTTTGTAGGGCCTGGTAATTCCCCCTAAGGGAAAACCAGGCCCGGATCTTCCCCATTCCCATTTGAGCCCCCATAGGGCTCAATGGGAATGGGTGCAGGGAGCAAACAACGGCCGATTACGACCGGCCCGTTGTTAGCTCCCTAGTCCCCTCGCGGGACCCCATAAGGACGCCTGGTAAAACCAGACTTCCACATCGGGTCCCGCAAGGGAACCTCGTAATGAGGAGGAATGGGTTTAACGAGTCCACCACCATTAGCGGCACCCATTAACCCACTCCGCCAGGGTCGTAATGAGGTCCCATGTGTGTATTTCAATTACCTGCTTTAAATTTTTTTGGAACATAGCCAAAGGGTAATGTTGTAAATAAATCATCACAGAAGAGCATGAGCCATTTATTCAGAGTGTATTAGGTCAAGTGTACTAGAGTCAGTCCTACCAGCATTGAAACATTTTTCCTAGACGCTGAGCGCAGATACCTGTCACAAGCAAAGCTATTTTAGCGGCTTGCTTTGGAATTTAGAGACATTGGCCCTCATTACAACCCCGGCGCTAAACCATGGCGCTATTAGCACCATGGTTGGTGCCGGTGTTGTAATGAGTCCGCCATGGTGGAATGGGGAAATACCGCCCCATTCTAAGGTTGGCGGGGCGGTAATTCCCCATGCCGCCATGGCCGTTCCCCATTCCCATTTTTGCCCCATAGGGCTCAATGGGACTGGAGAAGGCGCTAATTACGGCACCGTAAATTACGGTGCCGTAATTAGCTCCTAGGTCCCTTTGCGGGTTGGTTTTTTAATGCCTGCTAAAAGCAGGCGTAAAAGTGCAACCCGCAAAGGGACCTCGTAATCAGGCGTTAAGGGTTTAACGGCGCCGACACCTTTTACAGCACCGTTAACCCCTTAACGCCTGGGTTGTAATGAGGCCCATAGTATATTAAATGATGCGTACCCACTAGATACAGGACTCATGCAACTAAACCGCTACAGTAGGACAAAAACTTGAACAAGGCACCTGTGGGGTGCTTTATAAAAAACAACAGCGACCTGCTTTAGACCACCCTGGCAGACCATTTGAATCTTCACGTAAAATGTCCCTTTACTGCAGTGCATATGCTGAACTCGAAGGCTGAAGACTATCAGTTAGTTGCGTAATGCAACATGGTTGTTACATCCATGTGGACATAATCCCTTCCAGGGCACATGAACAAGCATCTTGTAAATAGACCAACTCCATCAGCCTCTATGTGCAGCTGACGTGTTATGTAATCTTCTGCTTCCAATAAAGAGGTGCACATTCTCCTAGATCAACTCATGACCGTTGTGCGTGAGTTGGCTCACCCTGCATTGGCCGCAACTAAAGTGACTGGGCCCGAGGCTCTATGCGACTCACTTTCTGACTTTCTGTCCAAATGATTGCAAAGATCCGTATGGACATGTCAGATTTTACAGCTGCCCTGGCTGCTGCTTCCTTAAGGGCGCTGTCTTCCCTTCCTCCTCCTGCAAGCTCTCTTGTTTCTTTTTCTCTTGCTGTGGAGGACCATGCCTTTCAGATTGTCAGCTCACTTAGATCTGCTTCTCCACTGCACCCCATCCCTCTTCAGGTTTTGAAATGCATTGGTCCTGAGCTGGCTGGGCTTCTTACTGGCGCAGCACATCACTCTCTGCAGACTGGTGCTACTCCTTTTTTAAAACATGCCATGGTTTCTCCTTTGTTGAAAAAGCCATCTTTGGACTTGGCTAATCTGGCCCACTTCCGGGTGATTTCACTGTTGCAATCTATGATGAGATTTCTAGAATTCATTCTGACGCCTCAACTGAGGCATTATTTAGAGTCACATCCCATTTTGGATCAATTCCAATCCAGCTTCTATCCCTTAATGGGTGCAGAATCTGTTTTGGTTGCCATTATTGATGATCTCTCCTTTATATTAGATCAAGGTGGAGAAGGTATCCATATCCTATTGGACCGCTCCACAAAGTTTGACGCTATTGGCCACACCATCTTGTGCCAACGCCTGGGGGAGATTGACCACACCATCTTGTGCCAACGCCAGGGGGAGATTGACCAAACCATCTTGTGCCAACGCCAGGGGGAGACTGACGATACCATCTTGTGCCAACGCCTGGGGGAGATTGACCACACCATCTTGTGCCAACGCCTGGGGGAGATTGGAATCTGTGGCCTGGCTTTGGGCTGGTTTCAGTCCTTTTTTCTAATAGAACTCAGTTTCTATCTCTGCCCCCTTTCTCCTCTGCCCACTTCCCTCTGGCATTTAAAGTCCCCCATGGCTCGACGATCTCACCGTTTTCTCTTTAAAATGTATTTGCTCCCCTTGGCTAAACTAATCCATGCACATGGCTGTCGATTCTTTTCATAGGCAGATGATACACAATTAATTATGCATATCAATCATGACCAGGACCACACCACCGCCCGCTTGAGAAATTGTCTGTCTGACATTGGATGCTGGATGCGGAGGAACTGGCTTAGGCTTAATGCTGATAAGACAGAGGTCATATTGCTTGGTGCCGACTCATCAGGGTTCTCTCCATGGTGGACTGCCTTCTGGCCCCCTTCCTTGGACACGCTACCTGCTCCTATCTCTATTGTAAAAAATGTGGGCATTAAAATGGCTGCGTCAATCTCAGCTGTGCCTCATTTTAAGGTCAGATGTAGTGCCATCCACTTTAAGCATAAAATAGTTAGGACGAGTATTCCTTTTGTGCCTGCTGAGCTATGTGGGTTGGTGCTTTCCACTTCTGTTATGGGGAACCTAGTATACTGTAACGCAACTCTCCTTGCCCAACCAAAATTCTTCTCCAACGTTTACAGGTTGTGCAGAATGCGGAAGCCCGTATAGCAATAGGACTGCCTAAAATCGCTTGTCCCTCTTCCATGCTTCGGCAGCTACAGAGGCTTTCGCTAGTCAGATCAAGTTTAAAACTCTCTATATGGTTCACCAGGCCTTTCATGGATACCGAGCTTCTGTCTATTCAGCATAAACATAGTAGAAAGACTTCCGTTCATAGTGACATCATGTCGAAATTCCCTGCAATTTGACAAAGAGCTCTTAAATCAAATTAAAAACCTGCGAATGATTAAAAATGCCTGCATGTTTGGTTGTGCAAACTATTACTTTAAGCATAGACATAGTAATATGATTTGTATTCACCGTTGTGAATAGAAACCTTTTTACTATTTGTACGCTTAATGTAACAGGGTGCCACCCATACCCTGCACACGCTTTTAAGCATTCAAAGGTGCTTATGTAAATGGGTATTTTAGGCACTCTTTTTCAAATTACAGCACATTCTGAAAAGGTGATAGCGCATCACAAAGCACACTGTCATTTGATAATGAGCACGTAGAAATCCCCATATATCAAGTAAATATCTCTGAATGCTTAAAACATGTGTGCAAGCCTGGGTTTCCACAGTTTTATATTAAGCATAGACATAGTAAAAAGACTTCAGCTCACAGCGATGAATGGAAGTCATTTTACAATGTCTACTTAAGGTATTATTTTAGTTGTGTTTCCAACAGCTTGGTGGCAAATGCTGAGCAGAAGTCATGTGCACTCTGGGGTGAGAGGAAGCCAAGCCCACTGGATATGCAGAGGTGGACTTCTGGCTCCAGGTGCTTTCTGCACTGTGTTGGTCAGAGAATGAGAGCCCAGTAGCAGGTCCTACAGAGATGACATAAGCGCAAAGCTATAAAGAAATGTGAAACAAGTTGGAGCGACAACACAGTCTCTAAAAATGAAGCCTAGCACCTGTAGGAAATTAAGCAGACAAAAGGCATGATAGGGGCATTATGACCTTAACAACACTTGGGTTGGACTGTGAAGAATAGGCCTGAGCACCAAAGAAAAGTGGTTTACATTCACAAAGCAGTTTGTGAAATGGAATACAGTGACAATGCCCCCCTGAGATTTATACTGCATCCCTATTTTGGCATATTAAATCTCCTGCCGATTGTTTCAGGCAGAAGCCATTGCTAACATCGATGGTCTTAAATGAAATGTTTATAACTCCATTTGCACACATTTGCTGGCTCAATAAAGATTTGCAGAAAAACAAGAAAGCCCACTTTCAAAGAAATCAAACAAGACACGGATGAGATGAAATAAAACGTGTCTCCCCTCTTCCCCCATCTTCCAACAAAGGGTAAATGATTTCAGCAACAAAAGGACCTGTTTAGCATGAAATATGCACAGCATGACATAGAATGGATCCGGAAATCCAGTCATGAGGATGACTTGTTCAACACTGCACAGCCAGACACGAGAGAAAAACAGGAAGTGGGAGTGGTACACATTCTAGCCTGGTGGCTGCCCGCCGTGAATGGCATGCTTGCCTCTATCACCCATTTGCCCTGGACATAAGTGTTAATGATTTGCAGGAAATAGTTTCAGCAATTATTGTCATACAGGACTAATTCTCTGCACAGACAACCTGCTGAAAAGAGCTTTACCAACTGTTAGCAAAATTAATTTTCATTTAAAACTAGCAAAAAGTACCCATTCTCTGAACGGGTTCTGTGGACACACATGATGACACTCTCATAAATTGTTAAAAATTAATGATCCTGTAGGTCGATGTTCCAATACGCGCATTGCTTGATGTGCTTTGCACCCTGAGGTAAACTGCACTGAGAATGGGAATGTGGCAGGCTGACATATCCAGGAACAGACTTTGCGGGGAGGAGAGAGTTGGTGTGCTGCTGCATACTGGGAACTTCCGTGCTCTCTCCCCACCTGTCGCCTCACCCTGACATGGTGCAGTTCCTTGCGGTGAATTGCGGTGCAAATATCTTGGAAACTGTGCATCCTAGGGTCTGGATTTTTAATTTTGTTCCTCGTCTCAGAACCGACCTTTCTACGACCACATTGATGGTTCGCCCATTTCAGGCAACTATCTCATGTGTGACGGTGCTGAAATCTGGCAAAAGTGGTGGGGTATACAAATGTCATGTAGCTAGTAATGTCCGGAGGGTCCTAACAGGCAACTGTGCAAAATGAGGTGCAGATTGGTGAAGCAATGTGGAATTGTATAAGGAGCAACTCACAAACCAACACACACATTTTGACTTGTGCTGAAATCCATGGAACGGGTTGGGGGGGTCCAAATGCCATGTAGTCAGTAATGTCTAGAGCGTCCTAAAAGGTTCTAACAGGTAACTATGCAAAATATGGTGCAGACTGGTGAAACAGTGTGGAATTGTATAATGAACAACTCTTCTCCAAGCCACAAACCCACAAAAAAAGTTTTACCTGTGCTGAAATCCATGAACGGGGGTCGGCTGTCCAAATGTCATGCTAGTAATGTCCATACAGTCCTAACAGGTAACTCTGCAAAATTTGGTGGAGATTGGTGAAATGGTGTGGAATTGTATAAGGCACAAGTCTTTGCCAAGCCACAAACCCCAAACGCACAAACAAATGTTGACTTGTGCTGAAATCTGGGGAAACAGATGGGGTGTCCAAATGTCATGTAGCCAGTAATGTCTGTAGGGTCCTAACAGGGGACTATGCAACATTTGGTGCAGAGTGGTGAAACTGTGTGGAATTGCATAAGGAACAATGCTTTGCCACAAAGCCTGCCACAAGCAAAAAGAGTTTCTCTTTTATATGTGTAGATTAGTTGAGGAGGAAACAAAGAACATCTTTTTTTTAAATCTCCCCCAGCACAATTTATTCCACTAACCTAACACAAGTATACTTAGACAACATGTGTAATCAGTGACTATGGAGACAGAAAAACTGTCTTCATCAACACTCAGAAAAACTAGCTTCCAAAAATACATCAAGAAACAAAACTCCCTTTTACAAAACCTCATATATGGGCAACAGTACAGCAAGCTGACGACAGTTCACAGGACTGCAATAGGGCTAGAACTACAACACACAAATCACACTCGCAATTGCAGAGGAAGAAACACGCTTCAATAAGAACTGTGACACTCACTAAATTCCTATATATACAAGCAGTGGTCGAAGTGTGTGAAAATAAAGTAGTGGACCCATGTTTCCTGCTGGGCTGCACCCACTCCCCACAAACCCTATCACCACGTCCCCTCCCACACACCATACACACCCCAACACTTGCACCTGCTGTTTAAGGGAACCTTCAGTACAGTACAGCAAGTGCAAGTTTCAATTTCTTCCTGCACTTTTATTTTAAAACAAAATCATTCCGGAACGGTTTCTTTTTAAAATAAAAGTACAGGTGTAAAAGGTCATTTAAAAAAGTAGAGGAGCACCACTCCCGACCGCTCCCACTCACTTCGACCACTGCATACAAGGAGCATCCCACTTTTGCAAGGTCTCAGGTGCAAGAGACGCACAATATATGCGGAGATAAAATACAATGTACGTCTGTAGGGCTTCAACCAAAGGGGCAATCACACACCCATGTGCCTTTGCCACCCACTAAAATGTCCAGTTAAAGGCCACAATTACATGTCCAAAGTTCAAAGACTCAGTGCACCCACAAGGACATGTCCGCATACTTATGGTAAAGACAACAATACAGACGCACCAAAGTCCAACCCACACCATGCACACTTGCAGCCAGCACAGGAAGAGCATGGACTGCAACAATAGGCATGGCTCTGCACCCAGGCGATGAGGCCTCATTCCCGCCTGTATGCAACAGAGCCCAGGCGCTCTCTACAAATGCTCTTGTCATCCACACTCTATGCTTCACGCTCACACTGATCATAGAACCTAACAATAAACAGCATCCTGCGAGCTGCTTGCTCTGCAACACCAGAGCTAGAGACTGCCAGCAGAGCAGTGCACAGCAAGGATGCAATTCACCCACATCCGGTGGTGGAAGTCTCACAGGACAGCCCATCTGGGTCACATACAAACATTGCCATAGTCCTCACGCCTGCAGATGTCCTAATGAAGCCGGCACCACATGGCAACATCAGCCACCAGGCTGGATCATCACAGAGATAACAGAGCAATTGACAGACAGCACATCAGCTGTGCCATTACAGCCAAGCCACCATTGACACTATTTCCCAGATGCCCAGCTGCAGCCTTAGCACAGTATCATTACCTGCCAACCCACAATGGGGTCCACACAGTAGAAAACACCAATCCGCATGCCCCCACTTGACTTCTGATAATGTGAATAGCACCCATGACCATTCATAACAGACCTTCCTAAATGAGTCAGAACCATCCCCAACTATGTGTAGTGAGGCAAGCAGCAAGCAACACATGCACACTTTGCAATCAGCCATAAAGCACGGCATGTGCCCCAAAGATTCAAAATGGTGCCAGGAGGAGCTGATGGAGACGCGCCAAAAGGTTTTATACAAGACCTCGCACAATATTACCAGAAGCTCTGAGGAAGCAGGGCAGAGAAGGCCCATTAAAGCTACAACATCAATGCTGGAGGACCCCCCCTGCCCCCACTGACCTCCACAGTCCCACCAAGAGCTCCCTGAAAACCAGACTATCCACCGTTCCCGGACCCATTTTAGCAAGCGCAGGAGGCACTGTATCCTCAACTGACACACGACAGGCATAGACAACACAACTGACAGCAGCCCGCTACAAACACCTCCCGAAATATAACACAGTCAGTGAACAAGCCTGGATAGGTGCTGGGAAATGCCTGGTTTTAGCAAAGCAGCCACATGGGGCATTGCTGTCCTTCTAAGGAACAAGCAACCATGACCAACAAATGAAGACCTGGAAATATATTCATAAGTGCTTCTGCTCACAGATCAAGATCCCTAATATTGTTGCGCACCTCAACATCAAGCACCGACACATGCGCCAATCAGTGAATCATTGGTTAGAAAATAGGAGCAAACATGTCTGCAACCAATGTGCAGACTTCAAGTGAATACAGCAAATGGGAAGATATTGGGCCTCAATGCAAGTACGCCGGTGCGGAATTAACATGCTGGCAATTCCGTTTACCGGCACGTTTCCACACTAGCATACTACAAGATTGCTGATGGAGTGCCTGATTTACCTTCAGCCAACAGCTGGAGGTAAGTCAGTCACGCCACCAGTAAAAAACAGCCGGTATTACCGGCAGCGGTAGTACCATCAATCCCCCCATGGAGTCCAATCGGAGTCCATTGAATGAGGAGTAACCACTGTTGCCGGCACTTCTAATCTGCCGGTAATTTCGGCAGAACAAGTGACGGTAATGTTATTACCATTTGGTGGTATCCCGCCGGCTACACCAGCGGGATACCACCAAATCTGTAATGAGGCCAATTGTCACTAGTGAGCTCACACAAGAAAAGGACTCCTGAGTGGCACACACTGATACAGATGAACAGGGTAAGTAGAATCACACATCACCTCAATGGGGTTGCATGTCAACAAAATGCAAGCGTGGGGAACAGCATATCATTACAGCAGTGCAGAACTGTGTGGGCTGCTGTGTGTAGAGGAAATGGGGGAGGTTTAGGTTAGTCAGATACACTGTTCATCATGGATTTCATGAATTGAAACTAAACCCATCCTTGAATGCCACTGCACTGGGATCAATGATTAGCTAGGTAGATATGGCCACGCAGTGGAATGGCACATGGACATGTGCATATGCTGCGGAACATGTCTTGGGTAGCGTCCATTCCACCTCTTGCAATCACCTTACATTCTGCCCCTTGCATACATTTTACAGGGGAATACTGCACATATCAATAGGAGAAGAGAACGATGTCACAGAAGTGAAGCTTTCCTTTTACAATAGGGAATGCATCTACAACTTTTACCTTCTATCACTAGCGCAGAGATTCGGAGCCCACAGTTACTTGCACCCCTACCTGTTATGGTGGTCAGGGAGGAGGCCATGCCATCCTATAGAAGATTTGCCAAGAAGCACTGGAGACTTGACTAAGTGAAACCCCGGCAGCGTCTGCCCTTAGTTCCAGGGGAGGGTTGGACGAGGACATTAGGCAGCTCCGATGTGTACTGCCAAAAGGAAGTGGCAGATGTGTTTGTATCATCTCCCGTCTATAGGTCTAGAAGCATTCTAGGCTAGGAGGCAAGGAAGATGCAGCCATTGTGGTGGTATACAATAATAGTGATGGAGAACACATGTGGGGATGAGGTAACGGGAGAAGGTGGTAACGTGAGGGATTCCACCATCCACACGGGGAGTCTGCGCTCGCCTGTTTTTTTTTAATGATTTCCTAGGAAATGGAATGATGGGAGATCAACCTCTGAAAATGTGTGGCGTTAAACCGTACACATTTTTGAATGCTCGCTGCACAACAAACACATAGTCCAGTGTACTCTGGAGGACACACCCTAAAGGTGCAGTCGTACCTGTCACATTTATTTGACAAGTGCCAGCAAGCAGTGCACAAAAACATTCAGAAGAGAAGGGCAGCATCTTCCTTCTCCCATGGCACGCCTAATTAAACATCAAAGGCTCCATGGGTCCACCCTGTTCTATTGTCTAAGTTCTGTGTGGTGGCGGTGCATACTGATGAGAGTTAATTAAAGTTTGGCTGCGAATAGGCCTGGTCACAGAACTTAAAAATGGGCAGGAAAACGAACACTTCTCTGATCTGCAATTTGTCAACTTGAAGCTAGCTCCCACCCCTCTGTACGAAGGGCAGTGAATGTTATGTCTGGGACAACTGTTTACAGAAGGCAAACTGCCTTTCAGAGGGAAGAATTATGTGATTTGAAGGAGATAGAAGTCTGTTCTCACCACAAACTTCAAAGGAGACCGCGCTTTGATCAAGAGCCAAAGAAGTCTCCGTTAACCAGAGAGACACTTTGATCTACAACACACAGGAAGATGGGTGGGATTTAAGAGTACATGTTGTGACCATTTACCTTTCCTGATGTAAAGCACTCTGGTCCTTACCTCACACATAACAGAAGATTGTTGGTGGGGACCCCAAATTGGTTCCTTAAGGTAGGCTTAGCCTGTACCAATCACTCAGGCCCATTTGGGTTTAAAAGAGGGCTGAGCCCCTCACTTACTAAATCATCCAACGACTTTGAAAGGAGTAAGAAGAAGGACTCATTTGGACTCTCGCTGAAGGTACAGTCTGCCTTACATCTTCTTCCAGTGAAGGAAAGCAGGATTTGCAATAGGGAAGCAAGATCCCCTAAACATGTCCCAGGGAGAAGAGGGAGATACCAGACTCAGAGGACCCGTTCAGCAGCTCCAGAACCGGTACCCAGCCAGCACACAGCGTGCCCTGCTAGGTTCTGCCAGCAAGCTTCTTAGGTGGGAAGTGCCTCTCCTCAGCCACAAGCCCTGTAAAGAAGGTAGGAGGAGTGTCACACAAGCATCAACCACTGTCCATATTTTAAGGACACTTTCGAGGAAGTCAAGCCCTCGAACCGCGACCGGCTGCGCCACTGTTGTCACAATGCAATCACTCAAGCCATCCGAGATGCCCCGACCGAGGTTCGAGTTCCGCCACCCAGCCCAGAGACAACAATTCTTGACCCCGATCTGCCGTAAAGGCCAGCCTGCAGCCGTCCATCTAGCCTTGCTTCCCAAACTGCCTGCCGCCTTATACCCTCAGCTGTCTCCCTTCTTGAACTCATTTGCAGGAGCTGGAAAGCATCCAGGTGCCGACTGGATGCTGTCAAGCATCAAGAACATCTCAAGCACCAGGTACATTGTGGTTCTGTCCCTTAGTCCTTCTCCGAAGTCCCCTAGTGACATTTACAACCCCTTGCTCCCTTGGTGCTGAAAGCAAATAACCTTGAACAATTAAGACGGATTGCCTTATCGATTACCCTCCTGTCAGTATCCAGAGTGCATCCCTTTCCTTCTTGAAACTGTCTGTCCTCTGTGTTCCTTTACTGGGTGGGTTGTATTTTGTAGTGTGCTAGAACTGTCTGTTGTAATAATAATAAAGTAGATATTTTTATACAACATTGACTGCACAGTACCTTTATTCATTGGGTAATTATTGTATTTTCGCTGTGTGGCAACTAACCAACGATCCACAACCTTGCGGAGATAAGCCTGCTGTTCCATCCGCATTACCAAAATTGGACAAAGAGGTTTATAATTGACTTGTGTTCCAATATGTTCGGATCTCTTCTGGTGTACTGGAGGTGTGGGGCTGATTGATGGTGTAGAAACCGATATTCATCCCTGGACCACTGATGCCCTGGAAGTAGATTTGTCACAGGGAGATCATTAAAAAGGTGTACAGCCTATTAAATATATTACATGTAAGACAGGCAGAGATTGAGAGATATGTCGCACTGACTGAAGAGAACCACCTGGGTCTTTTACGCAGCGACTGATTGATATATGTGCACCTAGATGCTGTAGATGGCTCCTGAGTATTGGGGGTGAGAGTCTGCGTTCTGTAGCAGAGTAGTCCAAACCACAATGTGTCACAGATTTTAACAAGTCTTGGAATCATGCTGCCTTTGCCACAAACCAATACACACTTGACATGCACACATGATGGTCTGAAGTTCAGATTACATCTTTCACATTATGACTTGATGCTCCTTGTCCATCACACTTTACAGGGCCAGGTGGGGAAGGAGAAAGTGTCAAACTCATGTGAGTGAACTGCATGCAGGTGGATGCTCCACAAACCAGCTACCTGATTGTGTGACGTGATAGGTGAGCAGTCATAGCTATTGAGCATAGGTTGTCTACATGAAGTGGGACACACATAGTTATGGAAGTTCCTCTACCGGCTCTAGCCAAGGAATTCACCAAGGAATGAGTCAGGGCTCCCATTATTCCCTAAGACCACATCAGGGGAAATACTTGCAGATTTAAGACTTGTTAAATAGTGTGTCTTGGCTGTGCATGGTGTGCTGTTATTGCATTGCCCATCTTATGACAGTTCTCCTCATTCCCCTCCCCCCCACAACTCGATGATGCTTTTATGGCTTTCGTCTGTGATTGGCACTGGGTCCATCGGCCCATCCCGCATTTGCTGTCAGTGCTGGTTGAGAATGGCTTGGTGGGCATCTGTGGCCATGTTGTGTAGCATAGAGTAGACCTGCAATAGGTTGTCAGTCTTCAACAGAATCCATTGGAATTGGGCAACGTCTTGCTGCAGATACATCAAATGTTTCTTTTGATTTCCAATGTCTTTATCAATACGGCCTCTGGTGTGTGAGTATGGTCCCTGTTTGATCCCTTCACCCTTGTTGTGGGGTTCTTGTATGGCCCCATGAACCACATCTTCAGTGTGTATCCTCTGTCACCTGAGAGCTAAAGATGAAGGTGCCGTTACTTAACTGCACAATTGGTGCCTTTCTGTAGGCTGGCGCTTATGATGTGAGGCAGTTGTTGGTGTGAAATATGGATGTAGTCACCTACATACAGGAATTTGTTGACTTACCTAACAGGACACAATTGATGTAGCCATCGTTCTGCATGAACTTTGATATACCCTTTTGGCCCCCAATATGCCGGCATCATGCCAGATAGAAGGAATTAGTCAAATATAGTGGTGCATCACTGAAGCGTTTTCAGGGAGTGGCTGGTGTGCAATGTGATACCCCTGGAATCTGATTGGTCACCCCAGGTGCTGTGACGAATCAACATCCGGGGCACCAGTGGTCCAGGGTTGAATATTGGTTTCTAAACCATCAATCAAACCCACACCTCTAGTACACCAGAGGGGATCCAGACAGATTGGAACACTAGTCAATTATAAACCTCCTTGTCCAATTTTGGTAACGTGGACGGAACAGCAGGCTTATCTCCTCAAGGTCATGGATCGTTGGTTAGTTGCAACACAGCGAAAATACAATTATCACCCAATGACAAAAGGGACTGTCTAGTCAAGGTTTTATACAAATATCTACTTTATTATTACCACAACAGACAGTTATAGCACACTACAATTACAACCCACAATGAAAAGGAGCACAGAGGGCAGGCAGTTTCACAAAGGAAAGGGATGCATTCTGGATGATGGCAGGAGGGTGGTTGGTAAAGCAAACAGTCTTCATGTTCCAGCTTATTTGGTTTCAACACCAAAGGGTCAAAGGGTCATAGCTGTCTATATGGGCCTTAGGAGAAGGACCAGGAGGAAAGAACCACAATGTACCTGGTGCTGAAGAAGTTCTAGGTGCTTGACAGCGTCAAGGCGTTTCCACGGTGCTTCACAGCCTGTGAGACAGAGCTAGTGGCTGGAGACAGATGCAGATACCAGGCAGTTCGGCAAGCAAGGCTGGAGGGACATCTGCAGGCTGTCCGGTGCAGCGACTCGGGCCGAGAATCATTGTCGGCTCTGCACTTGTTGATGGATCTGGAATGTTGGTCGAGGCGTCTTGGATGGCTCTGGGGACTGTGGCGTGACAAAAGTCAGAGGTGCAGCCGGATGCGGTTCGAGGACTCGACTGTCTAGAAATTGTCCATAAAAAGATGGACGCTGGATGATGTTTGTTTAGCACTCCTCCTACCTCCTTCACAGTGCTCGTGTCCTTTCAAGGCGGACTGCCCAAAGCTGAGGAGGATTTTAGCAGGCAACAGCCTTGTCCTTTGTTCAGAGCCTCTCCAGCACTTCCCACCTAGGAATCTTGCTGTCAGAACCTAGCAGGGCACCCTGTGTGCTGGCTGGGTACCGGTTCTGGAGCTGCTGGATGGGTCGTATGAGTCTGGTCTCTCCCTCTGTTCCCTGGGAGATGTTTAGAGGAGTGATCTTGCTTCCCTCTTGCAACTCCTGGCCTTCCATCAATTGCGGAAGATGTAAGGTAGACTGTACCATCAGCTCGGGTCCAAATGAGTCCTTCGTCTTACTCCTTGCAAAGTCTTCAAATTATCTCATCAGTGAGTGTCTCAGCCCTCTTTTAAAGACAAATGGGCCCCATCATTTGGTGTAGGTTAAGCCCACCTTAATGGCCAACACTGAGTCCCCACCAACAATCTTCAGTGATGCTTCAGATCAGAACCAGGGTGCTTGGCAACAGACTGGGGAAGGAACGATGACAACATATACTTCTAAGTCCCACCCATCTTCCTGTCTGCTGTACATCAAAGTGTCTCCCCAATTAACTGAGCCCTATGTGGCGGTTGGTCACAACATGGGCATCCTTTGAAGTAGGGGGTTGCAGGTAGACATTTGTCTCCTACAATTCACATACTTCCCTACTCGAAGGGAGTGCTTCCAGACAGGACATTTACTGGCCTTTCATACCAAGCAGGGGTGCTGGTGCCAAGTTGACACATTGCATTACAAAAAGGTGTTGGTCTCTGGTCTCCATTGTTACTGCCTGGACCCAGGCCTTCCCTGAGGCCTGTTAAGGTGTAACAATGGAGATGCTAATCCATGGGGCCTTGAAATGCTAATCTCGCTGCCCACGGCCTGAGGATTTTGATGTACCCACAGTTGTCAGGTGTCAGCTACAAATGACAAGGGAGATTGTGGTGCTGGTAAACTCTGTGCTCCCAGAGTACATGACTATTTGTCTGCTATGCTGTGAGCCTGAAAATAGGTGCGGTAATGGCCCCACATATTTTCCAGAGGTTGATCTCCCATCATTCATTCTTTTAAATAAATAAAAAATAAAAAAAGCCCAGGTGAGCACGCTCCCTCTGTGCGGATGGTCGAATTTCTCACAGGTGCCACCCCATTATCCTAAACTATGATCAATGTCTGTGTGTGCGCTAGTACTTCATGCCACTCCTGCATTAGTCAGTGGCCCGCTTGGGCCACCCCAGTCAAAAGAGTCTGGACATGCCTCTGATGCATCGCACACCATCTGTCTCCTGGGGTTGGTTTATCCGGATGAGTTGTGGTAAGTGAATGCCCAAGTAACAGGATTATCATGGCCAGAAGTGTACAGACCCTGGCACTGAAGATCGTGAAGAACTTGCCAATATGGAATTAGTGGTTCTAATGTTATCTGGGGAGTGAGGTTAGACAACATATCATGTAACATATGGCTTGTGCTCATCGGTAAAAACCCATAAATATTTTCCTATGAATGTTTGGAATATGGCCAAGGTGCTTTTTGTGGCTCGATGCAGTAAGCCTCTTGCAAATTGGCGTAGTGCAGTGAGCAATTTCAGCTCTGCTAACATTGTGTTCTCATGTTGAGTGCAATTTCATCCCCTAGTATATTTAGGAGGTTTTGTGCAATTAAGCCTGCATTTCATTATGTATTTGACGTTGGTGTAGCATGCCAGTGTTTGTGGAGCTTACTGCACCTGTGTGCCCACTTCTCTTTGAAAACAATGTTTACAGTGTATTGTGCATGCTGTCGCATCGGGTCCATCTGTGGCAGTTCTGGCACTTCATGAATGTTTTGCGAGGCTGCATGGGGACATTAGCTACACAGTGGTGAGGGGGAGGTGAAGTGGTGTTGTGGTGTTAGCTGTTTTCTTCCGGTTTGGGTGGGCAGGGACGGCTCCACGGCTGATGCAGAGGTGTCCTTGTGATGTGCACCAGGTGAGGTGATGTCCGGCAGCTTAAGGGCACTAACACGTGTGAAACTGTTAAGCTGTGTGAAAACATGTTCTGTCAGCGTGCTTTTGAAAAGTTCCCAACTTCACAGCTATGCACATGGGCAAAATGTCCTTTTGTTATTCTTCCAGTTACGTCGCATACAAAGTTTTTTGCCCACACCATTAATTTTGCAGGTGAAACTTCCCTCTAATTTTCCTTGTGGCAAAATTCATTGCACATGTATTTGTGTGAATTAGTTCACAAACGTACAGTTGATAAACATAAGCAGATTTGGGAATTTTATTACTTGCTAAAGTACATTCAGCAGAAAATGAAACCTGCTTAACCACATTTGAAAACTTTACTACTGATTAAACTATACTTAGCGGGAAACAAAAATGTTTAGCTAGAGCAAAACTACACCACAAATATTCTTCACTAATGCCAAAACAATAGGTAATATGTTAGCACCTAGCGCCTTGACCACAAAACATGACTCTCCAAGCACAAGAAGTTGGTTAAGCAAAGTCTGGGAATGTTAACCTATGCAAATATACAAACAACAACAGGCAAATCTTTGAGGCGAGGTGCAACAAAGCTGTGAACATTACACAATTAATTAATTGCAAGAGTGTTTTTGTTTTTGCATGGGCCGACATATGTGACAAAATGGGCACAGGGAGCACAATTAGACTCATAAAAACCAGAATGTATGAACATTTAAGATTGATAAGTATTCAGCAAGTCAGACAACCATTTGCCCTACACATGATGACGGAACACATTGATGAAACAATAGGAAATAATGGGTTTTTGTGCAATCAAGAAAATACATTGTAACACGAGAGGACAGATCATGAAAAACACTCAGACAGCAAGCAGCCACACTGATTCTCTTTATTGTAGCTCTTTAGTAGGTCTGAACAAAGGACCATCAGCTAGGTTCTTCTCTGGGACAAAATGGAGCGAGATCCGGAAACTTTATATACTGACCTTAATACACTGTTGTATCACTGATTGAATCAGAAATAGACAGGATAGTTATCTAGTGCACATCCAAGATGACCCGCATTCGAACTGGGGTTATTACGTTCCATTTAAACCCATGCATTCAATTATTGGAGATGTATTGATAATATTGCTACTTAATCAGAAGTAACTGAATACAAAAACAGAGATATATACTAAAGAAAATTGAGACCATATATTAAATAATAAAGGTTATAAATACCTCGCACTGGCAATTCGAGAGCAGCAGACATATGATGAACAGTATCCATTAAAAAAGAATACATAATATATATTGGTTTGAAACACAAGTAACACATTTTTCGAGAGAGTCCTTTCTTTATGTCAATGACTCGGATACAAATAAGAGCTCCAAGATGGCACTGGCATTAAAAAGACGTCAGAAACACATGATGATATGTTATACATTAGGGGATCGCAATAGATCTGAGTCTAATTTCTATACATTAATTACCATAATTCAATAGTTCAGTTAACCGAGCAGTTCTCTGTATCATGAATAAAGAAGGGTGTCTTAGAATTTGACACAATGAAACCCATATAAAATACATAAACCCATTAATTCTATTATGTCGGACAATAGTATGAGGTATTACATGACAAAGCAGCACCAGCACAATTAAAAATCTGCAGTCTGTTACTGCCACATTACTGCACCACCCAACTATAGTTTTGGCGGTGGGGTGGAGGAAAAACCTCCAGCAAAATGCTGGCGATAATTCTGCCCCCTTATTGCCAGAATGGCAGCATTTCGGCAGAGTTAGTGCCGGCAGAATAACCGCTTGTGGTAATTTCACCAAAATCCGCATGGAGTCCTAAAGAGAGGATCCATTGAATGGCCCTCATGTCCCCTATGTGAATGTCAACCCTCGGAATGAAGAATGAAAGGTGTAACTTGATATTTGGCCAGCCACCAGGTGCACCAGTATATGAAAGATATGACAAGAGATATTCTCTCAGACAGCCATTCAAACCGTATCCGGTTGATGGTTTCGAGGAGACATAGTTCTCATCAATGGACCAGTTCCACTGACAGCAAAACCAAACCTTAATGACGTCAGTAGTGATAACACGACAAAACAGCATTAGTCATGAAGCAAATCTGCACTCAAGCATGAAGCAACACAGCCATACACTAGTTTCTATTACCTATAGACATGAAGAACATTCTTATGACTCCTGTAGATAGGGGACAGATACATTTACATACTACTAGGAACCTTTCTTTTCTTCAGCCAAAGCAGACATCCAAGACAGCAGAGTATATGTGGACCATGCTTGCAAATGCCTTATTGCAACTAATCATTAAGGTGCCATGGGGACACATAAGAAACCTATATGGCTCTACAGCAACTAACTCTAAGAAGCTATAGAAACATATAGGAAACCTGTAGGGTGACTGAAGTGAATGAGGCTGAAAACACAGGCCTCGGATCCCTCGAAGGGAAGACATGGGTCGTACAGCATGAAGCACCGACCTGGTGTTCCCAGCCAAGGACAAGTGCAGGTGGAATATTCCTGGTTCCCGGGGCAGAAAGTCACCTGCAAGAATTCTCATTACACCGAGCTCTGTGAACAAAACAGCGTCCCAAGCCTGGCAGGACCCGCTCTAGCCAATCCAGAAGCTCCAATCATGGGGTGGTATAAAATGTTGCATGGATTAAGGGTCTTCTTGCGACCCTGCAACAATGTAATAGAAAATCTTTTGGGGAAGTCTCAGGCGCAGTCACCTGACATGGTAAAACCAACAATTACCTTAATGTATAGTGGCTCTATAGGTGGTAGACCCGAATTAACCAATTGAGATACCTCGTATGTTTTTGGGGAGGACATGATGTTTGTGATGTCATCTTTATACAAAACTGGGTGACACAGGCTCAGGAGCTGTGATTGCTGGATATTTGCATTGTCCTGTATGATCCCTGTCTATTGGAGAATTAAAGACAGTAATCTTTGCCCCATGCCTGAGTCTTCTGTTTTTGCTTGGGTGAGTTTGATGGGCCCAAGATACTCTGCTAATCTGTGATATTATTGCTGCAAACCCCCAGTCCTCTGGCATACCACTAAGTGGTAGCAGAGGACGGTTCACTACGATTGATCATTACAAGGCCGTATCACCGCGCTACATGCCTGGAAGGCTGTGGGGTGTCTCACGGAATGCGAGAGTCACACGGGAGGTGCATACGGTGAAGAGGTCCATGGAAACTGCCTTGGAGAAATTCTTGCCTGTCTTTTCATGGGATGCCAGCAGACCGGAAAGGCGGAGTGGCAGGTTGGAGGAGAGTTGGTGGCCGAGCGAAGTTAGCGGATTACGGAGTGTAAATTTGGACTCAGCTATATGGCAAAAGAAGGGAAGAAGTGTACAAGTGTTGATCAGTGGTAGTGTTGGAGTATTAGGAGTGATAAGGAGTGTTGTTGGCTAATTTGTTTTTCGTTGTTAGGGGACATTCGATCTCGGGGAGATTTTGGCAAAGTAGCCTAGATGATCGGTCTAAGGTTATGGATGGCAGAAGTTATGTAAATATTGGGTTTCCTGTGGGTTGTGCATTGTAGCTCCGGTCATGGATGACGGTATCCCTGTGTATGGGGCTTAGCAAGTGAAGCTAGCTTGTATCGCGGAAGGTGTTCTTCTGGTTAAGTCTTGCAGAGGCGTTTTATCTACAAGGTGACACTATAGGTACAGACTGAGCACGTGTGTTATTGGTTTTCCCTGTTAGAAGGGCAGGAAGATGGCCATGTATATGTTGTGTGTCTTTGTTGGGATTGTCGTTGCATTTGAAAAGTGTCTAGGTGAACACATTGGAGGGGCGGGTATCGTCATTTTTTCTTTTTGGTTTCTCTTGGCTGTAGATGTGACGTCACCAGTCAGGTTGTTTTATAGGTGCACAAGGTTGCAGAACTCTTTGGGTGGCTGTGAACGGTGATTGAATTTCGAATAGAATTGTGGTGCTTTTGGGGCGGGGTGCGGGAAGCGCATTTGCAGAATTGGCGGTTCAGCCATTTGGGGCAGAGAGTGGCAAAAGGGTGGTGCACAGAGCACACCCGTTGTATTTACTGAGAGCCGGAGAGGCTGAAGTTAAGTTGTGTGGCTTAATGAGCTTTCTTTTATTAAGAAATTGAGTGTATTTGGTAAAGTTGGAAGTGTTGATATAATGCATTCAAGTAAAATTATGAGAGACACACCCCTACAACACATGTATAAATCCCTTTCATGCTATAAGGAGAAGATCTGTAAATATACCTCGGAATAGACACGCAGCACAGAGGGAAAATTGCCAAAGCCATGGTCAAGAGAGGGGAGCTTCTCCAAATGCGTGCAGCAACTTTTACATGCGTATATAGACAAGGATTACAAGGGGAAGAAGTAGAGCAAATGAAGGCCTATATTTGAACTATGGACAATGTTTCAGGACGACGAAGGGGACCTGCCATGGCAACATTGGGGAAGTTGGTAAATGTTAGTATAAATGACAGCCCAAGTATTGCTTAACTAAGGATAAAAACTAAACATCTAGCGGTACAGGCCGCCTTTCTACTTAAAAGGTTCGGGCATTTCTCTTTGATACCAACAATAACTTTTTATAGAAGGAAGGCAGTGGCCATACTCACTTATGGGTCAGAAGTGTTTTTCTCAACTGTGCACTAAATGTGGGTAACATTGGAAGGCTTATTCTAGAAGAAGGTATTGTGCCTTCTGAGTTTGATTCCAATGCCGGTAATACGACTCACATCCTTATATTCAACGGTGACATGGAAGTCTCTTGCATTATATCGAAAATGTATAAGCAATTGCCAGTAAGAAGCTTCTCATTGTTGAAAGATATTTAAAAAAATCAAACTGAACCAATTCTAGAAGCGTGGAGATTGGTGTGTATTTCTATTTTGTCTGACCTAAATGTGCCAGAGGCACACTAATCTGCAACCCAGAATCTGTAAAAGTCTAACTATGGTGAAAGGATTGGTTGGATACTATTGATCGAAGGTCTCCCTATAAGATCTATAAAAATGTTAATGTGGAAAGCCAGGCTTACAATACTCTGCCAAGGTACTTAAGATTGTTTTTGAGTAGTGTCTATAGGTCAAGATTTTTTTAGGTTTAGATTAATCATGTATCCAACCAAGGATATCTTGATGATGAGGAAAGAATATAAGGGAACAAATCCCAATTGCAAGTTTTGCGACATGGAGGAAGTTGTGGAAACTTTACACCATGGGTGCACAACATACGGTCCGCGGGCCAGTTGCGGCCCGCCATGCCCTTTTGACCGGCCCGCGAGGCACAAAGACTTTCCTAATGGAGGGCGGCCCGCGGCCGCCCTCCATTAGGAAAGTCTTTGTTGTCTTCCGGGCCGGTGAAAACACTGGCCCTCATTGGCGCAGCACACACACGCATCACGTCGCTCCTACGAGCCATGTAATGCGTGTGTGCTGCACCAATGGAGGGCCAGCACTACGGCTGGCGTGGCCCATAAGGCTTGATGCCGGAAGGCATTTCAGCCTTGGACCATGCCAGCCGTAGTGCGATTCCAGCAACTTCCAGCTTACCTGCCAGCCTTCCAGCACGTCTCCGGTAAGTGGTCTGTTTGTGTTTGTGTGTCGGGTTTGTTTTGCTTTATGTTTGTGTGTATGAATGTTTGTGTTTGAATGTATTTTGTGTATATGTTGAGATGCGGGGGTGAGGGGGTGTGTCGGATGTGTATGAATGCTTGTGTTTGAATGTATTTTGAGTGTATGTTGAGATGCGGGGGTGGGGGTGTGTGTCGGATGTGTATGAATGTATGTGTTTGAATGTATTTTGAGTGTATGTTGAGATGCGGGGGTGGGGGGGTGTGTCGGATGTGTATGAATGTTTGTGTTTGAATGTATTTTGAGTATGTTGAGATGCGGGGGTGGGGGGGTGTGTCAGATGTGTATGAATGTTTGTATTTGAATGTATTTTGAGTGTATGTTGAGATGCGGGGGTGGGGGGGTGTCGGATGTGTATGAATGTTTGTGTTTGAATGTATTTTGTGTGTATGTTGAGATGCGGGGGTGGGGAGGGTGTTGGATGTGTATGAATGTTTGTGTTTGAATGTATTTTGTGTGTATGTTGAGATGCAGGGGTGGGGGGGTGTGTCGGATGTGTATGAATATTTGTATTTGAATGTATTTTGTGTGTATGTTGAGATGTGGGGGGGTGTGAATGTTTGTATTTGAATGTATTTTGTGTGTATGTTGAGATGCAGGGGTCGGGGGGTGTCGGATGTGTATGAATGTTTTGATTTGAATGTTTTTTGTGTGCTGAGTTGGGGGGTGGGGGTTCAGGTCTGTATGGGTGCTTGTTTGAGAGTTTGCTGATTTGGGGGGTGGGGGGTTCGGGTCTGTATGGGTGCATATTTGTGTGTGTGTGCTGAGTTGGGGGGGTGGGGGGTTCGGGTCTGTATGGGTGCATGCTTGAGTGTGTGTGTGCTGAGTTGGGGGTGGGGGTTTGGAGTTGGGGGAGGTGGGGGGTTGGGGTCTGTATGGGTGCATGTTTGTGTGTGTGCTGAGTTGGGGGGTGGGGGTTCGGGTCTGTATGGGTGCTTGTTTGAGAGTTTGCTGATTTGGGGGGCTGGGGGGTTTGGGTCTGTATGGGTGCATGTTTGTGTGTGTGCTGAGTTGGGGGGGTGGGGGGTTCGGGTCTGTATGGGTGCATGCTTGAGTGTGTGTGTGTGCTGAGTTGGGGGTGGGGGGTTCGGGTCTGTATGGGTGCATGTTTGTGTGTGTGTTGATTTGGGGAGTGGGGGGTTTGGGTCTGTATGGGTGCATGTTTGTGTGTGTGTTGATTTGGGGGGTGGGGGTTCAGGTCTGTATGGGTGCATGCTTGAGTGTGTGTGTGTGCTGAGTTGGGGGTGGGGGTTCGGGTCTGTATGGGTGCATGTTTGTGTGTGTGTTGATTTGGGAGTGGGGGGTTCGGGTCTGTATGGGTGCATGTTTGTGTGTGTGCTGAGTTGGGGGGGTGGGGGGTCCGGGTCTGTATGGGTGCATGCTTGAGTGTGTGTGTGTGCTGAGTTGGGGGTGGGGGGTTCGGGTCTGTATGGGTGCATGTTTGTCTGTGTGTTGATTTGGGGGGTGGGGGGTTCGGGTCTGTATGGGTGCATGTTTGTGTGTGTGCTGAGTTGGGGGGTTCGGGTCTGTATGGGTGCATGTTTGTGTGTGTGTTGATTTGGGGGGTGGGGGGTGCGGGTCTGTATGGGTGCATGTTTGTGTGTGTGTTGATTTGGGGGTGGGGGTTCAGGTCTGTAAGGGTGCATGCTTGAGTGTGTGTGTGTGCTGAGTTGGGGATGGGGGGTTTGGGTCTGTATGGGTGCATGTTTGTGTGTGTGCTGAGTTGGGGGGGTGGGGGGTTCGGGTCTGTATGGGTGCTTGCTTGAGTGTGTGTGTGTGCTGAGTTGGGGGTGGGGGTTTCGGGTCTGTATGGGTGCATGTTTGTGTGTGTGTTGATTTGGGGGATGGGGGGTTCGGTCTGTATGGGTGCATGTTTGTGTGTGTGTTGATTTGGGGGGTTGGGGGTTCAGGTCTGTATGGGTGCATGCTTGAGTGTGTTTGGGGCATAGTGTTTGGTTGGGGGTGAGGGGGCCATGGGGCATAGTGTTTGGTTGGGGGTTAGGGGGGTGAGGGGGCCATGGGGCATAGTGTTTGGTTGGGGGTGAGGGGGCCATGGGGCATAGTGTTTGGTTGGCGGTGAGGGACAGGGGGCATAGTGTTTGGTTGGGGGTGAGGGGGCCATGGGGCATAGTGTTTGGTTGGGGGTGAGGAACAGGGGGCATATTGTTTGCTTGGGGGGTGAGGGACAGGGGGCATAGTGTTTGCTTGGGGGGTGAGGGACAGGGGGCATAGTGTTTGGTTGGGGTGGAAGCCATGGGGCATAGTGTTTGGTTGGGGGTGAGGGGGCCATGGGGCATAGTGTTTGTTTGGGGTTGGGAGCCATGGGGCATAGTTTTTGGTTGGCGGTGAGGGACAGGGGGCATAGTGTTTGGTTGGGGGTGGGGGCCATGGGGCATAGTGTTTGGTTGGCGGTGAGAGACAGGGGGCATAGTGTTTGCTTGGGGGATGAGGGACAGGGGGCATAGTGTTTGGTTGGAGGTGGGAGCCATGGGGCATAGTGTTTGGTTGGGGGTTAGGGGGGTGAGGGGGCCATGGGGCATAGTGTTTGGTTGGGGGTGAGGGGGCCATGGGGCATAGTGTTTGGTTGGCGGTGAGGGACAGGGGGCATAGTGTTTGGTTGGGGGTGAGGGGGCCATGGGGCATAGTGTTTGGTTGGGGGTGAGGGACAGGGGGCATAGTGTTTGCTTGGGGGTGAGGGACAGGGGGCATAGTGTTTGCTTGGGGGGTGAGGGACAGGGGGCATAGTGTTTGCTTGAGGGGTGAGGGACAGGGGGCATAGTGTTTGGTTGGGGGTGGGGGCCATGGGGCATAGTGTTTGGTTGGGATGGGAGCCATGGGGCGTAGTGTTTGGTTGGGGGTGAGGGGGCCATGGGGCATAGTGTTTGTTTGGGGTTGGGAGCCACGGGGCGTAGTGTTTGGTTGGCAGTGAGGGACAGGGGGCATAGTGTTTGGTTGGTGGTGGGGGCCATGGGGCATAGTGTTTGGTTGGCGGTGAGAGACAGGGGGCATAGTGTTTGCTTTGGGGATGAGGGACAGGGGGCATAGTGTTTGGTTGGAGGTGGGAGCCATGGGGCATAGTGTTTGGTTGGGGGCTAGGGGGATGAGGGGGCCATGGGGCATAGTGTTTGGTTGGGGGTGAGGGGGCCATGGGGCATAGTGTTTGGTTGGCGGTGAGGGACAGGGGGCATAGTGTTTGGTTGGGGGTGAGGGGGCCATGGGGCATAGTGTTTGGTTGGGGGTGAGGGGGGCATGGGGCATAGTGTTTGGTTGGGGGTGAGGGGGGCATGGGGCATAGTGTTTGGTTGGGGATGGGAGCCATGGGGCATAGTGTTTGGTTGGGGGTGAGGGGACCATGGGGCATAGTGTTTGGTTGGGGATGGGAGCCATGGGGCATAGTGTTGCACTCCAAGAGTGAACTCAATAATAAAGCTAAAACAGGCACAGTTAGGAGATGTACATCCTTTGCTTTTTTGAGGAAACCTGACTCAACGAAGGCCATACTCCTCTTGGGTAACCCATACAGCAAACTATAGCAGTCCAAAATAACGGAATGTCCAATCAAGGGTCAATAAAATATATATAATTTAATTAAACAGACGATATACAATAACTAAATCGAAATAAATGATAGCAATGGAAAATGTGTAGTACAAAATGTAAGTTTGAAATGCAATAAAAATCGTTACCCCTCGAAAACATATCTTTTTCCTTGTGTTTAATACAAATTGGGGGTTGAAAAAGCCTCCTGACATGTCCCGCCTACCGCCCCGCCCACTTTTACTTTTCGGCCCACTATAGCCCTCATACCTCATGTAAGGTACTTTCGGCCCTCTGTCAAAATCAGTTGTGCACCCCTGCTTTAACCATCTGATACTACTCTTCCCTGGGCTGATAGAAGTACAAACATTGTATCTGGGATAAACCTTTAAAAATCTAATACGTCAACAATAGAGGATTGGTGGACAATGATGGTCTGTGTTAAAAATGTAACAGCGACAATAGCCTTGACTAATTACTTGGAGAACATCTTTTTAGGAAAATAATATTGAGTTTTTATTGATGAAAAATGTGTTGAATTTTAAAAGTGGGTTTTGTTTTATTTTTATTGTTACTCAGTCTGATATTGATACTTTCTAAATCGTTTAATGAACTGTAATACTGTTTTAAGTGATATTGTGTAATAGATGAAAGGTTTATAATTAAACCCAACACCTTAATAAATAAATAAAAATAAACATGTTTGATGTCCCACATCAGATGGCTGGACTATGTGCTTGTGGATGTGGCGCCTAGGCTGTCCTTTGCGTGCCACCACCTGAGATCTTTCTACTCCACTGGAACATTGGTGAGTCCCCAACTCAAACACCATCTCTCCAGAACCTAGCAATGCTCAGACGTTTTTCAGCATTTCAGTCTTCCTAACCTTCCTGCCATGAGGGAGATGCAACCTCTCATAGCATTTAAACAGGCTGCCTGTTCCCAGGTCTGCACCAGGCTCATGGTGAGCCACATCAGAGCAATTAGATAAATGCCTTGGAAGCCAATCTGACATTAACTGCACACTTTTATTTTGGATGACCAAGCTGTAGGCACATTCTGTCTCGAATCCCACTGCTACCACCAATGTGATGCTTCGACTTATGCTGCGCATGAGTACAAGAATGAGGAGTGATTAAACTGCCTACTCAACCCTAAAACAAGAGTGATAGCAATCACAATATGTGTAAAAGATATGTAGTTGTGCAAGAAAAAGGAATTAATGGTGACCTAACCTGCCTCTACGGACCAATGTTAGGAGTGAATAATACTGTGTTGTTGTTGTTGGGGATTCAACAGCGAACAGGTCGAACCAGGTTTGGGACTGTCAGATCATGTAGTTCTGTGTTATGAATAGTGTTGAGTTAGTTCAAACCACTGGCTCAGAGCAGTTTGAGTGATGGAGTCAAACTTATGTTCACTGCAGATGAAGAGAGGCTAGAGAGATACAGATCACAAGGGCCATTAGGGTCGGTTTGGTGATCAACTGATGTTCCAACAGAGAAAATGCTGATGACTAGATGTGTAGGTCAAGGCAGTTCGATACACTGTTTGAAGGTTGCAGTTCAATGAGAACACCAAGGTTAGTTTGGCCATTGACTTGAGCAGCGATGAAGAGGCTGTGATTCGGAAGCCAGTACAAATGGTACAGCGGCCTCTTGTTTGAGCTGCAGCAATGACACACTCAGGGGGTGTGATGCAGCAGAAATCTTGTTAAAATGTGCAGTACAGATGTTCAGCGATCAAATGGGTGCGAAAGGCAACAGCAGAGGATCCTGTAGGTCTGAATGGATTGAACAAGCTCAAATCATTGCTTGCAGTTGTGCAATGGTAGAAAAAAACCATCGCTGTCTGTCATGGCTCTCAGGATTCTGTGAGTTCCAATCCGGGGTTGGAAGGATAAAATGGGCACTTGTTCCCATTGTCCCAAACACATGAGAGGCTGGCTAACATCTACAGAAGTCATTCAACTCCAGTCAAGTCCTGGGTACCAATGTCAATGGCAGAGAATCAAGTCTTGCTTTATGAACATGTGACCCCAATGTGCTCTGTGGGTGGTTAGGGAGCAGAGCATGCCTCTGCTTTTCCACACCCAGTCTCAACCTCAATGGGAAAGGGCTTTGTAGAGTCAACTCTCCCAAAAGAAGTCCAATGAATTATTTTCAAAGTGTTTGTCCAAAAGTGAATCAAAGGAGTGGGAGACTAAAGTGAACAGGTGATTGGACAAATGCAAGCCTGTTATAAGGGGGTACAATCCCTGCTCCTGTGACAAGTGGGCCTTACCTATTTGCATCATACCCATAGTTCTTTGTGCTTAAGGAAGTGGCGAGGACAGGAAGGGAGAGCTCCTCCTGTCTACACTAACTTTGCCTGCTTTCATTCTCCACATCAACAAAGGCACTTTTGGTATGCAGCACGCTGGTGTGAGGCTTGTCGTTTTGGGATGGGTGTGCCCTTTGATTGCTATTTCCCATGATAGTTCCTGCTTGGAGGCTTCCCTGCTAGAGAGGTGTTGCCAGACCTCACAGAGGATCAAAGCAGAAGCACAATCATTCAATATCCTGCCCCCGTAGTGTGCAGGGCAAGAATGCCTGCCCAGAATATACATAACCCTCCCACAGCTGAGCTCGGCAGTGCCTACACAAGTATTATATCAATCTGAGGTTACTTTAATACATATGAGAGATACTAGCCACAATATCTTAAACTCAGTTATGGTTTATATTCAAAGTTTACGACTGCCACCAGTATAGTAACTCTCATAGATCTGTGGTTTGGAGACAGAGGTGCACATTTTAAATGCAGCCCCTGTCATGCAGTGACTTGGCTGTTACTGCAGCTGTCAGGAGGGCACCTATGACCCCTAGACCCGCGCTTTGCTGCTGGAGAGCAAGTGCTGCAGAACAGGATACTGATTCAGCAGGACACAAGTGTACATTATGCTTTTGGCATGGAGTTTGCTGAAAAGCCGGGACGGGGTTTGCAGATCATCCTTTGTGAGATGGAATTACCCATATCATTTTATTAATTAATAAAGGGTTTCTACACTCTTGCCACATGGCAATTCCACACAGGTAACAAGTGTATCTCTTTCATTGGGGACAATCTAGCTTTCAGTGATTCCCATTACTGTGAGTTGGGGATTGTGAGAGTTGAAAAGCTTGTCATACAGAATGATCAAACATGTCATAATTACAGAGTAAGCGTAGAGTGCAAGGATAAAATGGAAGTGCATCGATTGCTCGGATGAAGGTGAAAGGAATAAGTGATGTTAAAGCATGATTGGCATCCCAGTTCTGTCTTGTGGGTGATGTGAAGGACGTGGATGGAGTAAGAGAGTGCTAAAGGAGGAGAAATGAATTATAGGGGACAATTTGTCGGAGAGGGGCAAAAACACAGGAAGCATGGTATAGAGACAAGAGCAAAATGCAGCGAATCAGAGATTTAGGTATATGGTGTAGCATTGATGAGGTGGCAATTGCTGAACACTGAAGGTAGCAGGATGCAGCACGCTGGGTAATGAAACAGGGGTGCCAGTTATAATATGTGTAATGGATATGTTCTTGTGCAAGGGTTTAAAGGCTACCAAACCAGTCTCTAGGGCCCAAAGTTGGGAGTCAATAATATCTTTTTGCTGTCCTTGGTGGTTCAACAGCGTTGGTTCTGCGCAAGCAGGTCGAACAAGGTCTGGAACTGACAGACCTTCGGAACAGCCCTCCCGTGATAGCCAGATTGCCCTTGGATCATCTTCGCCTCCATGTGCACCCTAATGCTTACCAAAGCGACAGCCGAAGAGCTGAAAATGTCACACTGTGGTTCACATTTCCAACACATAGACTTTTTTCCCTCTGTTATCAGGACCGTCCTGGGATGACAAACTGCCCAGCCCCCGCACACGATTACCTGCATAAAGATTCATTGCTTTGTTTTCAGTCTAGGCGATGCAATAAATCTTTGTGTTAGTAATCGTAGGTGCCTAAATAGTGCATTTATTTTCGATTTAGCTGACGCTGTTGCTGCACGGTGGGGTTGAATATTTTTGGGATAAGGAGCGCAGTCACTTTTGTTTTCATTAATTATTTAGCGACATCCTAACCGCAAGCTTTCTGTGTTTTCCTGTTTAAGTGCAGCCCTTTTTTCCATTTTCTTTTTCTTTAAATGATGGTGACTTTCTATTATGTCCTCCATTAAAACAGATCCCAGCCACAGTATTTTGGGAATTCGCATTTACAAGATTATTCTTAATATGTTATGTTAAATCGCATATATGTGGCATGGAGGGGCACACAAGCATATCTTAATTCTAGAATAATATGAACACGGAATATGGCTGACAAATCACACACTGGCAAGTGCCGTGTTGTTTTGTCTGGCAAACATGAGCAGTGATATAATACTGGGGGTGTGTGGACATCTCACAAGTAAAGCGCCTTCTTGCTTGCCTCAGACATTGGGTAAGCCTGTACTTTGCCAGTCTGTACCTAGGTTTGATCAGCTCAGCCCTTAATCCTTCCGAGGTCGATACACCAAGTAGCATTACACCGGTTATCACCTTGCCTTACATTGCTCGGAAATGGGATAAAGCCAGCCTGAAGCACTGTATAACAATGTGATATAGGCAAAAAACCCTCATCCTAAATAAATGTCAGCACTATTTGAAGAGCAAAGAATTGGTGCTTAATGTCCACTCAAGACAAGGGTGATATTCTATGTTGCTTCACAAGTATTGAGTAGACCCCTACCGGTGAAACAATATAAAACACCTGTTGTCACATGCTTTGGTCTTTTCCCGCCACTTCCATGCAGATGATTCCCAGATTTCAGATTCTGCATCCTTGATTGCCCCATACTGGATGGATTCTCACTTTCTCAACGCTTCAAAAACGGGCCTTTTCTTTGTTCCTGGCTCAACTAAAGCTTTCCTCCCCGCTCCTCTCATTTCCTCCATCTGTTCTCCTCCTTTCCTCTTCTGCTAATAGTGGGGGCATGATCTTTGACTCTTCCCTCTCCTTCCCTCTCCTTTTCTCCTAATATTTGTAATGGGTTCCATGCTTTCTGCTTCCAGCTCCATATTCAAAACTGAGTTTGTTCATCCTTTCATGATGCTAAACCTCTAATGTCCTCTCTTGCCCCCTGTCATCTCAATTATTGCACTGCTCTTCTGGTTGGTCTCCCTTCTTATCAGCATCCTCCTCTTTACTCTATTTTTAATTCAGCTAATCTGTCTTTCCCCTTGTGCCATAACTTCCTCTCCTCTCCTCTCCTCTCCTCTGCTCTCCTCTCCTCTCCTCTGCTGTCCTCTTCACTCCTCTTCTCTTCTCTTCTCATATCTTCTCTTCTCCTCTCTTCTCTTCACTTCTCCACTACACTGAACGGATCAGCGTGTGTCTACCCTTCGCCGACAGGTGCAGGTAACCCGCTGAACCCTGTTCGTGATAGGGTTTGGGGATTGCAATTATTTCCCATGAACGAAGAATTCCCAGTAAGTACGGATCATAAGCTTGCGTTGGTTAAGTCCCTGCCCTTTGTACACACCGCCCGTCGCTACTACCGATTGGATGGTTTAGTGAGGTTCTCGGATCGGCCCCACCGGTGTCGGCAACGGCCCTGGCAGAGCGCCGAGAAGATGATCAAACTTGACTATCTAGAGGAAGTAAACGTTGTAACAAGGTTTCCGTAGGTGAACCTGCGGAAGGATCATTAACGACAGAGCAGCCGGAGTGAGAGCTGCGGGCCCGACCTCGGTTGCATCCCAGATGCGCACGACCCACAGCCCGGAGAGCGGGATTCCCTACTGCCGGAGGGGGGTCCAATTTCCTCTTCTCTTCTCTTCTCTTCTCTTCTCTTCTCTTCTCTTCTCTTCTCTTCTCTTCTCTTCTCTTCTCTTCTCTTCTCTTCTCTTCTCTTCTTTGCATTGTTTTCAGATTCCTCCATGGGTGAACCCCCTACTTACTTATCAACTCTATTTACCATCCTCATTCCACCTCGACCTTACACTTCCAAAACCAATTTCTCTGGCTCCTCCTCAGCGCCCTTGTGCTATATCTCATTTCCATTTTTTCTTACGTCTTGCTTCCGAACACTGGGACTCATTGCTCTTGTCCATCGAATTCTCCCTTAACCTCTCTTTAGTCTGTTCTTCTCTTAAAACGGACTTGTTTACTACTCGTCCGTAATTCATATGTATTACCTATTAAGTTTTTGTTAAGCATTTTCATTTAATTGCACTATTATTGAGTCAAATACAGTGATTCGAAATAAAGAGCTATAATAATCAGTAAATACAAATACAAATGAGGCTGTCTCCACCACCATCTTTAGTTTTCGTTCAATATTCCAGAAGCCTTCGAATGACAATGTCTCGAACCGAACCTGGAACCCCCAGCATCTTCAATGCTGACCCTTGTTGGAGCTTCTAATCATCCGTGGTGGCCTCAAGGACTGCAATCTTTGTTTTTGCAGATGTGTTGGACTACAGCACCCATCAGCCCTGGCCCCATAGTCGATATTAGTACCCAGAGACGGGCAATCAATTTGCTAGAAACAATCTGATTGGCCTTCGCACGGTCCTTACCCAGCCAACAAAGACTCACTGGCTGCAGTTCCAGAGCTCTGTGTCCCGTGGAGTTCATTCACTTTCCTCATCAGGCCACCATAGAAAAGTAGAAGGAACTACTTGCAGTCCCTTCACCCCCTTCCATGGTGGCCATTTTGTTTGTTTTCTTTTTTTTCTATGTTTTTATTGGCCACCATGGAAAGGGAAAAGGCACTCTGTGTAGTCCCCTCTCCCTGGCCATTTATTTTGCTTTTTTTCTCAAGTTGAGGAATGGTTTCAACGCTGTTTCTCAACTCGAGAAAAAATATTATTAGTACACTGGTACAACGTGCCGGGTTATTAATAGCAACAGAACCCTCAGAGGCGGTGCATTACCTGTCAGGTAATGCCCCTAGGGCTACATTAAAGCCCCTGCTTCACTCTGGCTTGTAACTATCACCCCGGGGGCATTAGCCGACCAGTAATGCCCCTCCTGCTCGGGTTCATTTGCTCTAGTGAGACATCATAGGAGTGTTAGTGCAGAACAGCTGGTGAGCAAAAGGTTGCAGACCATGTTATGCCATGGCATGTTTAGTAAAAGAGTTGTCCTTCAAGGAAGTATGCTTTTTGTTCTCCATAATTGCATTGTGTAATTTGTGGTCAAATTCTATCTTTGGACATGCTTTCAGAATCTTTTAGTATTTTAAAAGTGTGAACCTAATGCCATTTTAAAATATGCACACTTAAAAGATTTAAAAAAGTACACGTGAGTCCGAATGAAAATGAACACGCACACATGTATCATTTGCAAGAGGATGCCTCTGGAGAACAAAACACGTTTTTAAAAATAAAATGGAACACATAATATTTGGTTGTCGCACATTTAACTTGAAATGCACCATCACCCGTGTTGGCTCAGCTGTACTTTTCAACATTACACATGAGCGTTGTTAGAAAAATCGCTTCACTACATAACCTGGATGTGGCTTATAGGAAGTGAGGCCAGCTCCGGCAAGAGTTTGCAGCATTATAGATGCACAATGCCTTACCTCCATACATTGGACTGGAGCGGGCTGTTAAGAATTGTATGATTCCAGAGATGTCAATAAATCCTTGAACGGTTTCTTAAGGGTGGTGGTGGTCACGGATCTGTTAGCTGTAAGGAAATCAAGTGAGATGCAAATCTCAGACAGGCCTGTGTAAAATCGGAACTGGTTAAAATCCAAAATGATAGTGGGCCTCAATACCTTCAACTTTCTCTTCCTAAATATCTTCCTTCTTGAGCTCTTCGCTCATCCGCCTCCAACTCCCTCAGGGTCAGTCGCTTCTCCAAACAACGAGTTGGTGGTAGATCTCTTTCTTCTGCTGGGGCCTCCCTCTGGAGCTGCCTCCCTGCCTCTCTGCCTCTCTGCCTCTCTGAAACTTGAGGAGAACCATCTCTGGTTCCGGACGCACCTTAAAGCCTTCCTCTTTGCTTCTGCTTTCTCTCCTCCTCTCCCCTGCTGAACATCTGGCTGAACCTGAATCTGCAATGGTTACCTGGCTACCCTCTGACCTCGGGCCCAGGTCCCCTCCCTGCCAATTGCACACCTGCCCTGCCCCCCCTGGCAACCTTTGCACTCAGGGACTGTTTATGTATCCCTACAGTCCACTACCAGCACTTTACACCTGATGTCTGCACTTTCCCCTGCCACCAGCTGGCCACACTTTTATTTATTTAGTCTCTTATTTATTTACTGTTTATCCTATGCACTGAACTGCCCCCTCCCCTTTCCCCTGCACTTTATCCCCTTCCCCTCAACTGCACTTGCGCGTTCTCAATGTCACCGGGCCTAGTAAGATCGTTGTCTCTGTCATCCCTCTGTTTCTCCTTCCTTGCCTCTTTGCACCTTGACACACTTGTGTATAGGCGCTTTATAAATGCCATATTATATCATATCATCTTAGTGTGTCAGAGGACCTGTGTCAATTAAAGACAGTAGAGCTTTGAGACTAGGAGCCAGCAACATCGTCTACATTTCTTAGCCTAAAGGAATATAAACATGTCAAATAATAACAGTGTCTTCTAAGAGCAGGCAGCGAAGGGAACATCAGCAACCGCATGTTCTTCAGCAGCAAGGCATGTATTCAGGTGCAATGATGCATGTCAACCTTTTTTGATAAATATAATGTGTAGCTAAAATGAGGTTTTTATGGAGCATGCGCTCTGGAGCGGCTATTTGATTGATTACACTCTCCATTGACATCAAAGTACTGTATAACAGTCTACTACCCAGAGATCAGGGAATTCATTGCCACCAGACCACGAGGACAGTTCTTTCTGGCAAATGGTGTGTGGACAGATCCTCATCAACGTATCAGTCACACACTTGGCAACTTAGAGAGAGAGGGAGAACTCTGCCATATTCTGGGGACCCATTCATAGTCAGTATTCTTTTGCAACCTGATCCAAAGGCTGATCTCTGCCAAATCTCCAGGCAGTTGCTTAAATATCAAAATCCAAGCATTTTTTGCCAACCCATCTTGAGATGGCAGCTATTCACAAATCAAAGGAAATCACTGAATACTTCTTGTCTAGCTTACCTTGAAAACCGAAATCCTGGCCATTCTTGCTAGAAATCTTCCAGGGGGAAGACTCATCCAATTTTGGACAGCCCGTTCCTTGAAAGACTTAAAATACCCAGAGCTTCCCGGGCAGATGGCACATGGTGATCTGTGGCAGGATAACGATTATAAAACAACCTCATAGCATGTGGCCGAGGAGGGAGCAAGATAAGCCGAGATTCAAATAAATAAAGTTGAACCCGAGAGCCTGGGCAACGACTCTGACTTATCTATTTCAGAATGTGGCTATGACTGAATCTTTCCCCGTGTCATGGTCATCGGCGCATGTTGTGCCCATCTACAAAAAGGGAGCAAGATCCAACCCTACCAACTATAAACCAATCGCCATTTTGGGTTCTGACAGCAAGGTATTTGCCTCTATTTTGCGGCAGCACCTTGAGCAGTGGGCAAGCGTGAGAGGGAGAATTGAAAAATGGCAGATTGGTTTTAGGAGGCAAATAGGCACATCCCTAAATGGTCTGATTGTAAAGTGCATACATCATCTTGAATGGGAAGGAAAGTATGGCTCTGTCTATGTTGCATCCAGAGACCTTACGGATGCCTTTGATGCAGTTCATCACAATCTATGGACTAAATTGAGCCTGTAGTGCATCCCGAGTGGTCTTCTAAGAATGTTAAATGTCTGCATTTAAATTCTAACATTCAGGTCTGACTAAATCACGATGGACTTCTTTCTCGCAAAATGTCCTCTTTTCACGGAGCAAGGCAGGGTTGCTTGTTAGCACGCTGCCTGTTTAACTTAAACATGGCTGACATCAGTGAAAACTTAAAGTCTGCTTCCCTGGTTTCCCCAAAATTGCATAAACTTAGACCGTTTTGTGTGGTATGTCTATCGTCATTCATGGACAGACACACCTTACAGATCAATCCAGCAAAGACCAAAATACTGCAGTGCTCTAAACCCAATGAGCGTTCAACCTTATGCTGGACATGTTGGGATGAAGCCTGCGGGAAACATTGATGGCCTTATCTACTTTCCCAAGATTGTATACGGGACGGAAGTGTATGCGTTATGCATCTTAGATTCTTTGCTTCAAGGAGGGTACTTCGTATGCAGGGCTCAGCTCCTGTGTGTGCCATAAGATGTGAGCTGGGTGTTGTCTCATTGAAGGCAAGAGCGCAATGGAAATGCCTATCCTTTGTCCCACGAAAGGTTCCTGGTTTCTAGAACTTAAGGTAGCCTTGTTGGAGAAAGGTTGCAGGTTATTGGAAGAGCTCGATGAGTTTGCCAGTGATCTTATTATTAAAATTGATAGTTCACTGAGCGAATAGCAAATCCAACTAAGGTTAAACTACCCATATATAAATCTGATTGAATTACCACAACAGAGGTTATGAATGAATATGCCTCATTGGGACACCTCCTTGAAGACCACAACAAGCTGGGCACCCTTGCTCACTATCTAGCTATCTACCCAGACAAGAGTAGTCCGTGTCTTTTTCAGCATTTTCCTTAGAATCTTGTGCTGATGAAACAGATTCTAGTCAGATACGTTGTGTTGTCTCCCGATGCAATGATAGTGATCTATGTGAAACCTTAAAAACATGGTAGATCTCTTTACTCAGCTCGGGCCTCCCTCTGGAACAGCCTTCATGCCTCTTTGAAAATTGAGAAGAACCCTCTCCGGTACCGGAAGCACCTCAAGACCTTCCTCTTTGCTTCTGCTTTACCTCCTCCTCTCCCCTGCTGAATTCCTGGCTGAAACCAAAACTGCACTGTTCACGTGGCTACCCTCTGTTCTCAGGCCCAGGTCCCCTCCCTGCCAGTTGCACACCTGCACTGCCCCCCCCTGGCAAGCCTTGCACTCTGGGGTTGTTTCTGTATCCCTACAACCCCCTAACAGCACTTGACTCCTCATGTCTGCACTTACCCTTGCACCTGCCACCAGCTGACCGCACTTCTTATTTATTGCTCCTATTTATTGTTTCTATTTATCTACTGTTACCCTAGGTACTGCACTTCACTCACCATCTTCTGTCTCCCACTCCCGACGTCACAGCCCATTCTTTAATTGAGCAAACTGTATTATGCATATCTATAAACTGTAAATTGTATATAATGTACTATGTAAACTGTATTTAATGTATCTGTAACCGTGTCCCAAAGCGTCCTTTTACCTCTGGGTCTGGAGCGCTATATAAATAAATAAAACAAACAAATTTCCCCTTTTCCCCTCACACTTTTCCCCTGCCCTTGCGTGATCTCAATGTCACCTGGCCTAGCAAGATCGTTGTCTTCGTCTTCCCTCTGTTCCCCTCCCTTGCCTCGTTTCGCCTTGAAACACTTGTGTATAGACACGTTATAAATGCCATATCATATCATATCATCAGGCCGATTCATGGAATAATTAGCGCGGCGCAAGTGGCCAAAAACGTGCAATTTCCAGTGGAATAGCAAAAATCGCAGTGCAATTCCGAAATTCGCATGAAAAGCAGCGCACATCGATTCATGGAAGGCCGTGCGCGAGAAAACCATCGGATGTGCACTAAAAAAGTGCGCGGCGCACGTTGGCACACAGGCCATCTAACGGCGTGCGCCAGGTCACAGCGAAAATCGCACAGGCCACAGCGAAAATCGCACATAGCGCGGCGCACACAACAAAAGTAGGCGGAACACGGGGCGTAACACTCGGAATGGGGAACAACTTGCCAAAATGTGGGCGTCACGGGGGAAGTACAGGGAGCACGTGCGCGGAACGCCCACACGCTCGCCTACAACACGTATTCATGGAATCGAATAGGGCAAAACAGCGCACGGTCAAACCAGCGCACAGGCACAAACACGACCGCCACAAGAAAGCAGGCGGTAGCGTCCCTGCGCCTGTAATAAATGTGCACCAAAAGGTGCGCCAACAAATAGCACCTATATACAGCTATGATGAATGTCCTATACTGTGACGTGCAAAGGGGTACCCACAAACACGGACACCCGCTGACTGAAAAATAACGTGTCCGTGTATTTCGGGGTGCGCGGGAAGTTTCACACACGATTTGGCTGGGTACATGGATTCCAGGGGTGCGCGGGAAGTTTCACACGCGATTTCACTGGGTACGTGGATTTAAGGGGTGCGCGGGAAGTTCCACAAACGATTTGGCTGGGTACGTGGATTTCAGGGATGCGCGGGAAGTTTCACAAGCGATTTGGCTGGGTACGTGGATTTCAGGGGTGCGCGGGAAATTTCACACGCGATTTGGCAGGGTATGTGGATTTCAGGGGTGCGCGGGAAGTTCCACATGCGATTTGGCCGGGTACGTGCGCGGGAATTTCCACACGCGATTTAGCTGGGTACGTGGATTTCAGGGGTGCGCGGGAAGTTTCACATGCGATTTGGCAGGGTATGTGGATTTCAGAGGTGCGCGGGAAGTTCCACACGCGATTTCGCTGGGTACGTGGATTTCAGGGGTGCGCAGGAATTTCCACACGCGATTTGGATGGGTACGTGGATTTCAGGGGTGCGCGGGAAGTTTCACACACGATTTGGCTGGGTACATGGATTTCAGGGGTGTGCGGGAAGTTTCACACGTGATTTGGCTGGGTACGTGGATTCCAGGGGTGCGCAGGAAGTTTCACACGCGATTTCACTGGGTACGTGGATTTCAGGGGTGCGCAGGAAGTTTCACACGCGATTTCACTGGGTACGTGGATTTCAGGGGTACGCGGGAAGTTCCACACGCGATTTGGCCGGGTACATGCGCAGGAATTTCCACACGCGATTTGGCTGGGTACGTGGATTTCAGGGGTACACGGGAAATTCTACACGCGATTTGGCTGGGTGCTCCCAGGTATTCCCTGTACACCCTCCACGGCCCACACTACCCTGCACACCTGCTCATGTCACCCAGCACCCCCACGCCCCGGCACTGTGGGGCACCCTCCACCAGGCCCCACTCATATCCCCCAGCACCCCCACCCCCCAGCACTGAGGGGCACCCTCCACCAGGCCCCCACTCATGTCGCCCTGCACCCCCACCCCCCAGCACTGTGGGGCACCTGCCACCAGGCCCCCACTCATGTCCCCCAGCACCCCCAGCACTGAGGGGCACCCTCCACCAGGCCCCCACTCATGTCTCCCTGCACCCCCACCCCCCAGCACTGAGGGGCACCCTCCACCAGGCCCCCACTCATATCTCCCTGCACCCCCCACCCCCCAGCACTGTGGGCCACCCTCCACCAGGCCCCCACTCATGTCCCCTTGCGCCCTCAGCACTGTGGGCCACCTTCCACCAGGCCCCCACTCATGTCCCCTTGCACCCCTACCCCCCAGCAGTCATGGGGCACCCTCCACCAGGCCCCCACTCATGTCTCCCACCCACCCCACCCCCCAGCAATGTGGGGCACCTGCCAGCAGGCCCCCACTCATGTCCCCCTGCACCCCACCCCCCAGCACTGTGGGGCACCTGCCACCAGGCCCCCACTCATGTCCCCCAGCACCCCCACCCCCCAGCACTGAGGGGCACCCTCCACCAGGCCCCCACTCATGTCTCCCACCCACCCCATCCCCCAGCACTGTGGGGCACCTTCCAGCAGGCCCCCACTCATGTCCCCCTGCACCCCCACCCCCCAGCACTGAGGTGCATCCTCCACCAGGCCCCCACTCATGTCTAGCACCCACCCCACCCCCCAGCACTGTGGGGCACCCTCCACCAGGCCCCCACTCATGTCCCCCAGCACCCCCACCCGCCAGCAATGAGGGGCACCCTTCACCAGGCCCCCACTCATGTCTCCCAGCACCCCCACCCGCCAGCAATGAGGGGCACCCTTCACCAGGCCCCCACTCATGTCTCCCTGCACCCCCACCCCCCAGCACTGTGGGCCACCCTCCACCAGGCCCCCACTCATGTCCCGTTGCACCCCCAGCCCCCAGCACTGTGGGCCACCCTCCACCAGGCCCCCACTCATGTCCCCTTGCGCCCCCACACCCCAGCACTGTGGGGCACCTGCCAGCAGGCCCCCACTCATGTCCCCCTGCAACCCCACCCCCCAGCACTGTGGGGCACCTGCCACCAGGCCCCCACTGATGTCTCCCACCCCCCACCCCCCAGCACTGAGGGGCACCCTCCACCAGGCCCCCACTCATGTCTCCCTGCACCCCCACCCCCCAGCACTGAGGGGCACCCTCCACAAGGCCCCCACTCATGTCTCCCACCCCCCCCCAGCACTGAGGGGCACCATCCACCAGGCCCCCACTCATGTCTCCCACCCACCCCACCCCCAGCACTGTGGGGCACCTGCCAGCAGGCCCCCACTCATGTCCCCCTGCACCCCCACCCCCCAGCACTGTGGGGTACCCTCCACCAGGCCCCCACTCATGTCTCCCTGCACCCCCACCCCCCAGCACTGAGAGGCACCCTCCACCAGGCCCCCACTCATGTCTCCCACCCCCCACTCCCCCCAGCACTGAGGGGCACCCTCCACCAGGCCCCCACTCATGTCTTCTACCCACCCCACCCCCCAGCACTGTGGGGCACCCTCCACCAGGCCCCCACTCATGTCCCCCTGCACCCCCACCCCCCAGCACTGTGGGGCACCTGCCACCAGGCCCCCACTCATGTCCCCCAGCACCCCCACCCCCAGCACTGAGGGGCACCCTCCACCAGGCCCCCACTCATGTCTCCCTGCACCCCCACCCCCCAGCACTGTGGGCCACCCTCCACCAGGCCCCCACTCATGTCCCCTTGCACCCCCACCCCCCAGCAGTCATGGGGCACCCTCCACCAGGCCCCCACTCATGTCTCCCACACCTACCCCACCCCCCAGCACTGTGGGGCACCTGCCAGCAGGCCCCCACTCATGTCCCCCTGCACCCCCACCCCCCAGCACTGTGGGGCACCTGCCACCAGGCCCCCACTCATGTCTCCCACCCCCTACCCCCCAGCACTGAGGGGCACCCTCCACCAGGCCCCCACTCATGTCTCCCTGCACCCCCACCCCCCAGCACTGAGGGGCACCCTCCACCAGGCCCCCACTCATGTCTCCCACCCCCCACCCCCCCAGCACTGAGGGGCACACTCCACCAGGCCCCCACTCATGTCTCCCACCCACCACACCCCCCAACACTGTGGGGCACCTGCCAGCAGGCCCCCACTCATGTCCCCCTGCACCCCCACCCCCCAGCACTATGGGGGACCTGCCAACAGGCCCCCACTCATGTCTCCCCCCCCACCCCCCCAGCACTGAGGGGCACCCTCCACCAGGCCCCCACTCATGTCTCTCTGCACCCCCACCCCCCAGCACTGAGGGGCATCCTCCACCAGGCCCCCACTCATGTCTCCCACCCCCCACCCCCCCAGCACTGTGGGGCACCTGCCAGCAGGCCCCCACTCATGTCCCCCTGCACCCCCACCCCCCAGCACTGTGGGGAACCTGCCACTAGGCCCCCACTCATGTCTCCCACCCCCCAGCCCACCCAGCACTGAGGGGCACCCTCCACCAGGCCCCCACACATGTCTCCCACCCACCCCACCCCCCAGCACTGTGGGGCACCTGCCAGCAGGCCCCCACACATGTCCTCCTGCACCCCCACCCCCCAGCACTGTGGGGCACCTGCCAGCAGGCCCCCACTCATGTCCCCCTGCACCCCCACCCCCCAGCACTGTGGAGCACCTGCCACCAGGCCCCCACTCATGTCCCCCAGCACCCCCACCCCCCAGCACTGAGGGGCACCCTCCACCAGGCCCCCACTCATGTCTACCACCCACCCTACCCCCCATCACTGTGGGGCACCCTCCACCAGGCCCCCACTCATGTCCCCCTGCACCCCCACCCCCCAGAACTGTGGGGCACCTGCCACCAGGCCCCCACTCATGACTCCCACCCCCACCCCACCCAGCACTGAGGGGCACCCTCCACCAGGCCCCCACTCATGTCTCCCTGCACCCCCACCCCCCAGCACTGAGGGGCACCCTCCACCACGCCCCCACTCATGTCTCCCACCCCCCACCGCCCCCCCAGCACTGAGGGGCACCCTCCACCAGGCCCCCACTCATGTCTCCCACCCACCCCACCCCCACCACTGTGGGGCACCTGCCAGCAGGCCCCCACTCATGTCTCCCTGCACCCCCACCCCCCAGCACTGAGGGGCACCCTCCACCAGGCCCCCACTCATGTCTCCCACCCCCCACCGCCCCAGCACTGAGGGGCACCCTCCACCAGGCCCCCACTGATGTCTCCTACCCACCCCGCCCCCCAGCACTGTGGGGCACCCTCCACCAGGCCCCCACTCATGTCTCCCTGCACCCCCACCCCCCAGCACTGAGGGGCACCCTCCACCAGGCCCCTACTCATGTCTCCCACCCCCCAACCCCCAGCACTGAGGGGCACCCTCCACCAGGCCCCCACTGATGTCTCCTACCCACCCCACCCCCACCACTGTGGGGCACCTGCCAGCAGGCCCCCACTCATGTCTCCCTGCACCCCCACCCCCCAGCACTGAGGGGCACCCTCCACCAGGCCCCCACTCATGTCTCCCACCCCCCACCGCCCCAGCACTGAGGGGCACCCTCCACCAGGCCCCCACTCATGTCTCCCACCCACCCCACCCCCACCACTGTGGGGCACCTGCCAGCAGGCCCCCACTCATGTCTCCCTGCACCCCCACCCCCCAGCACTGAGGGGCACCCTCCACCAGGCCCCCACTCATGTCTCCCACCCCCCACCGCCCCAGCACTGAGGGGCACCCTCCACCAGGCCCCCACTGATGTCTCCTACCCACCCCACCCCCCAGCACTGTGGGGCACCCTCCACCAGGCCCCCACTCATGTCCTCTTGCACCCCCAGCTCCCAGCACTGTGGGCTACCCTCCAACAGGCCCCCACTCATGTCCCCTTGCACCCCCACCCCCCAGCAGTCATGGGGCACCCTCCACCAGGCCCCCACTCATGTCTCCCACCCACCCAACCCCCCAGCACTATGGGGCACCTGCCAGCAGGCCCCCACTCATGTCCCCCTGCACCCCCACCCCCCAGCACTGTGGGGCACCTGCCACCAGGCCCCCACTCATGTCTCCCACCCCCTACCCCCCCAGCACTGAGGGGCACCCTCCGCCAGGCCCTCACTCATGTCTCCCTGCACCCCCACCCCCCAGCACTGAGGGGCACCCTCCACCAGGCCCCCACTCATGTCTCCCACCCCCCACCCCCGCCAGCACTGAGGGGCACACTCCACCAGGCCCCCACTCATGTCTCCCTGAACCCCCACCCCCCAGCACTGAGGGGCACCCTCCACCACACCCCCACTCATGTCTCCCACCCCCCACCCCCCAGCACTGAGGGGCACCCTCCACCAGGCCCCCACTCATGTCTCCCACCCACCCCACCCCCACCACTGTGGGGCACCTGCCAGCAAGCCCCCACTCATGTCCCCCTGCACCCCCCCAGCACTGAGGGGCACCCTCTACCAGGCCCCCACTCATGTCTCCCTCCCCCCACCCCCCAGCACTGAGGGGCACCCTCCACCAGGCCCACACTGATGTCTCCTACCCACCCCACCCCCCAGCACTGTGGGGCACCCTCCACCAGGCCCCCACTCATGTCCCCCTGCACCCCCACCCCCAGCACTGTGGGGCACCTGCCACCAGGCCCCCACTCATGTCCCCCAGCACCCCCACCTACCAGCACTGAGGGGCACCCTCCACCAGGCCCCCACTCATGTCTCCCTGCACCCCCACCCCCCAGCACTGTGGGCCACCCTCCACCAGGCCCCACTCATGTCCCCTTGCACCCCCAGCCCCCAGCACTGTGGGCTACCCTCCACCAGGCCCCCACTCATGTCCCCTTGCACCCCCACCCCCCAGCAGTCATGGGGCACCCTCCACCAGGCCCCCACTCATGTCTCCCACCCACCCAACCCCCCAGCACTATGGGGCACCTGCCAGCAGGCCCCCACTCATGTCCCCCTGCACTCCCACCCCCTAGCACTGTGGGGCACCTGCCACCAGGCCCCCACTCATGTCTCCCACCCTCTACCCCCCCAGCACTGAGGGGTACCCTCCACCAGGCCCCCACTCATGTCTCCCTGCACCCCCACCCCCCAGCACTGAGGGGCACCCTCCACCAGGCCCCCACCCATGTCTCCCACCCCCCACCCCCCCAGCACTGAGGGGCACACTCCACCAGGCCCCCACTCATGTCTCCCACCCACCCCACCCCCCAACACTGTGGGGCACCTGCCAGCAGGCCCCCACTCATGTCCCCCTGCACCCCCACCCCCCAGCACTGTGGGGCACCTGCCACCAGGCCCCCACTCATGTCTCCCACCCCCACCCCCCCCAGCACTGAGGGGCACCCTCCACCAGGCCCCCACTCATGTCTCCCTGCACCCCCACCCCCCAGCACTGAGGGGCACCCTCCACCAGGCCCCCACTCATGTCTCCCACCCCCCACACCCCCAGCACTGTGGGGCAGCTGCCAGCAGGCCCCCACTCATGTCCCCCTGCACCCCCAGCCCCCAGCACTGTGAGGCACCTGCCACCAGGCCCCCACTCATGTCTTCCACCCCCCACCCCCCCGCAGCACTGAGGGGCACCCTCCACCAGGCCCCCACTCATGTCTCCCTGCACCCCCACCCCCAGCACTGAGGGGCACCCTCCACCAGGATCCCACGCATGTTTCCCACCCTCCAACCCCCCCAGCACTGTGGGGCACCTGCCAGCAGGCCCCCACTCATGTCCCCCTGCACCCCCACCCCCCAGCACTGTGGTGCACCCTCCACCAGGCCCCCACTCATGTCTCCCACCCACCCCACCCCCCAGCACTGTGGGGCACCCTCCACCAGGCCCCCACTCATGTCCCCCTGCACCCCCACCCCCCAGCACTGTGGGGCACCTGCCACGAGGCCCCCACTCATGTCCCCCAGCACCCCCACCCCCCAGCACTGAGGGGCACCCTCCACCAGGCCTCCACTCATGTCTCCCTGCACCCCCACCCCCCAGCACCGTGGGCCACCCTCCACCAGGCCCCTACTCATGTCCCCTTGCACCCCCAGCCCCCAGCACTGTGGGCCACCCTCCACCAGGCCCCCACTCATGTCCCCTTGCACCCCCACCCCCCAGCAGTCATGGGGCACCCTCCACCAGGCCCCACTCATGTCTCCCACCCACCCCACCCCCCAGCACTGTGGGGCACCTGCCAGCAGGCCCCCGCTCATGTCCCCCTGCACCCCCACCCCCCAGCACTGTGGGGCACCTGCCAGCAGGCCCCCACTCATGTCTCCCACCCCCTACCCCCCCAGCACTGAGGGGCACCCTCCACCAGGCCCCCACTAATGTCTCCATGCACCCCCACCCCCCAGCACTGAGGGGCACCCTCCACCAGGACCGCACTCATGTCTCCCACCCCCACCCCCCAGCACTGAGGGGCACACTCCACCAGGCCCCCACTCATGTCTCCCACCCACCCCACCCCCAGCACTGTGGGGCACCTGCCAGCAGGCCACCACTCATGTCCCCCTGCACCCCCACCCCCCAGCACTGTGGGGCACCTGCCACCAGGCCCCCACTCATGTCCCCCAGCACCCCCACCCCCCAGCACTGAGGGGCACCCTCCACCAGGCCCCCACTCATGTCTAACACCCACCCTACCCCCCAGCACTGTGGGGCACCCTCCACCAGGCCCCCACTCATGTCCCCCTGCACCCCCACCCCCCAGCACTGTGGGGCACCTGCCACCAGGCCCCCACTCATGACTCCCACCCCCCACCCCCCCCAGCACTGAGGGGCACCCTCCACCAGGCCCCCACTCATGTCTCCCTGCACCCCCACCCCCCAGCACTGAGGGGCACCCTCCACCACGCCCCCACTCATGTCTCCCACCCCCCACCACCCCCCCAGCACTGAGGGGCACCCTCCACCAGGCCCCCACTCATGTCTCCCACCCACCCCACCCCCACCACTGTGGGGCACCTGCCAGCAGGCCCCCACTCATGTCCCCCTGCACCCCCCCAGCACTGTGGGGTACCCTCCACCAGGCCCCCACTCATGTCTCCCTGCACCCCCACCCCCCAGCACTGAGGGGCACCCTCCACCAGGCCCCCACTCATGTCTCCCACCCTCCCCAGCACTGAGGGGCACCCTCCACCAGGCCCCCACTGATGTCTCCTACCCACCCCACCCCCCAGCACTGTGGGGCACCCTCCACCAGGCCCCCACTCATGTCCCCCTGCTCCCCCACCCCCCAGCACTGTGGGGCACCTGCCACCAGGCCCCCACTCATGTCCCCCAGCACCCCCACCCCCCAGCACTGTGGGCCAACCTCCACCAGGCCCCCACTCATGTCCCCTTGCACCCCCACCCCCCAGCAGTCATGGGGCACCCTCCACCAGGCCCCCACTCATGTCTCCCACCCACCCCACCCCCCAGCACTGTGGGGCACCTGCCAGCAGGCCCCCACTCATGTCCCCCTGCACCCCCACCCCCCAGCACTGTGGGGCACCTGCCAGCAGGCCCCCACTCATGTCTCCCTCCCCCCACCCCCCAGCACTGAGGGGCACCCTCCACCAGGCCCCCACTGATGTCTCCTACCCACCCCACCCCCCAGCACTGTGGGGCACCCTCCACCAGGCCCCCCCCAGCACTGAGGGGCACCCTCCACCAGGCCCCCACTCATATCTCCCACCCCCACCCCCCCAGCACTGGGGGGCACCTGCCACCAGGCCCCCACTCATGTCTCCCACCCTCCCCACCCCCCAGCACTGTGGGGCACCTGCCAGCAGGCTACCACTCATGTCCCCCTGCACCCCCACCCCCCAGCACTGTGGGGCACCTGCCAGCAGGCCACCACTCATGTCCCCCTGCACCCCCACCCCCCAGCACTGTGGGGCACCTGCCAGCAGGCCCCCACTCATGTCCCCCTGCACCCCCACCCCCCAGCACTGTGGGGCACCTGCCAGCAGGCCCCCACTCATGTCCCCCTGCACCCCCACCCCCCAGCACTGTGGGGCACCTGCCAGCAGGCCACCACTCATGTCCCCCTGCACCCCCACCCCCCAGCACTGTGGGACACCTGCCACCAGGCCCCCACTCATGTCTCCCACCCCCCACCCCCCCAGCACTGAGGGGCACCCTCCACCAGGCCCCCACTCATGTCTCCCTGCACCCCCACCCCCCAGCACTGAGGGGCACCCTCCACCAGGCCCCCACTCATGTCTCCCACCGCCCACCCCCCCTTGCACTGTGGGGCACCTGCCAGCAGGCCCCCACTCATGTCCCCCTGCACCCCCTCCACCCAGCACTGTGGGGCACCTGCCAGCAGGCCCCCACTCATGTCCCCTGCACCCCCTGCCACCAGGCCCCCACTCATGTCCCCCTGCACCCAGGTGCTCACAATCCCCAATCATGTGCGTTATGGTCAGCCTCCACAGCCAAAAGGCCCTACCAAGTAACCCATTCACCCACATGGAAAAGGAAATTACATGTTACACCCCCAATGTTCATAAAGCAAATGAACCCATGTCCGTCACACACAATGGTTGCAATTGAATGGGAAAACACCCAACATGACATGCATGAAACCAATGAGATGATACCACACAGTGAAGTATGAAAACAAAATTGTATTAAAAAAATTTGAATGCAAATGAAATGAAACAAACTACAATGGCAATAAAAAAAAGATAAGCTGCATGTCTGTCAAAAAAAAATTAAAACTACAAATCCCAATTCAAAAAAATGTTGTCCAAAGTCACATTAAAATTAAAATCAATCCAAGAGAGAAAAATAAATGCAAAAACCATTGCTCCATGGTGAATAAATAAAAACTAAAAAAATAAAACAATCCAATGAAGAACTATGTACAAAACATCCAAGGGTCCATGAGCCCAACGGAACAAAGGAAACCTACAAAAAACCCTAACTAAAATGCAACTATATACAAAAAGTGGAGCAGTGTCCGTCGACTCCAAATCATAAGAAGAAACAAAGGAAACCTAAAACTAAAGAACTATATACAAAGGCGGCGGGCAAGTCCAGCGGCTCACTCCGTGGTGTTCCGGGCCAGGGCATCATCAAACTCCTCTTCGATGTCCCGGAGGCGGTCCTGTTCCATGGCCCCGAGGGTCTGCAGGGACGATGCCATCTCCTCCTCCAACCCCCTGCGGATTGCCTCGAGGAACTCGGCCCGCCTCAGGGCTCTCCGCATGGAGTTCTCCGCCCTGACCATCGTGAGCCGCGCCTCTTCCGCCCGCCGCCGCTCCGCACCTATCTGCTGGCCCAACCGCAGCCACACGGAAGACACTTCCCGTCCTGGGTCCTCCTGCCCTCCAGCCGATGCCTGCCCCTCCGATGTTGATGGCCCCGAGCCATGATGCCTCCCACGTTGACTCTGCTGCTGCCTCCGACGCAACCGCCTCTGCCAGCACGACGGCACGTGCCCTGCCTGATGATGCCGGCACATCCTCCATCTGCTGGGGTACAGTTGCTGTGGTGTCCACCCCTGCTGGACCTCCGACTCCCGACTGTGGCAGGGATGGGTACCCCACCGAGCTGGCTGCATTGGTCAGAGCAGGTCCAGAGGGGGCCCTGGTGGCATCTGGGCCGGAAGACGGCAAGGAGAACGACCGGCGTATAGCCTCCACAGAGGAGGAGAGGGCCGCCAGATTGGCCGACACATGCAGGAAACCCCCGAACATGGAAGATCCCAATTGGGCCACGTCGGCACGGTGCTCTTCGTGATGACGTGCGTGCTCCTCCCGGGAAGCACACATGTCATCACGAATTGCACCCGCGCGCATCGCGACCCCAATCAGGACCTTCTCCATACGGCCACGGGTCCCCTCGTCCGCAGGTGGAGGGGAGTCAGGTGACATGGACATCCCCTCTACCTGTGGACGGGCCTGGGACGGTGCGTCCCTGCTGGTGCATGGTGGTGCACTCACAGGGTCAGGGACAGCGACATGCACAGGCCCCTCCACGGTGACCTGTGCTGCCTCCTGCCCCTGCCCCTGGACTGCACCACTTGCACCAGCAGGGATGCCCCCACCAGGCCCCATGTGCGCCTCAGTGGCGGCCTCCTCCTCCTCTGTGGAAACCACCAACCTGGATGGCTCCTCACCATCTTCCGCCTTGCTCCACAGCGCCGTCTCCACCCTCTTCTTCACTAGCCGCTGCGTAGAGGGAGACATAGAACACAAGCATCAGGGTACTGTACAATGGTCCCCTAGACAGGAAGCAATAGCAGATGAGTACCACTGTCAAAGTACACTTCCATCATGTCCCTCCACAACACATGGGTCAGTCCAGGCAAAACACACACAGTAACAGGCATGGTGCATGCCATGGACATTTCCATACATGTCCAATGGACTCTTGAAACATACAATGATATGGAACTCACATGCATCATGGGTCATGCCTATCACATGCACACACTTCATCTCAGTCACATCCATCTGGCCTCATACACCCCAAACACAGCGGATACAAGGATAACTAGGCTGCATCAGTGAATCTGTACATTGTCACAGACATGTGTCATGCATCCATGGCATTCACAAGTCACAGACACGCAGGTCAGGCACACAGACATGGCTACCATATATGTACCTGGCATCAGCACCCATCCCTCACCCCCACCCATGTCCAGGAACAGAGACCGGCATGCTCTCATGTGTAAAATCTGCATAGGGCTCCCCATGTCGCATTTAAACACATGCAACAACCATGTGGTTCACACATCACTGGTCGCACATGCATTACCATGATGTCCCTGCACACATACATGCGTACATGGCCTATGTCACACATACAGGCAAGTATCAGACAACCAGCACACCGCAACATGCCCTGTCTCACACAGCAATGCTTGGCCACTTACCGCTCAACTCCAGATGGGTCTCCCTCTCAAGGATCTGGGCGTGGAGCGCTGGGCGTACGCGTTCCAGGACCCTCATCTGGATGGAACTCATGCGGCCCCGGCCCCCCTCCACGAGGCGCCGGGCCTTCACAAGGGTCCTAGACCTCAAGTCCTCCCAGCGCTTCTTGATCTTCTGGACGTTGCGGGTTGCCACCCCCTCCGCGTTGATGGCAACCACACAGTCGGCCCAGATCCTTTCCCGTCCTTCCTTGCTGGCGCGGGACGATCCGAAGAGGGCATCATACTGCCCCAGGACATGCTCCACCAGGACACCAACTTCGGTGGCAGTGAAGCTGGTGCCCCTCTGCCCCACTGGCCTGGGGTTGCCACTGGTGCCAGATGTCGAAGTGCCCGACATGGCAACCCCAGAGGCAGGAGTGGGTGGGCAACTGGGTCCTGGGGCTGGGCTGTGGAGCGATGTTATCCCAGTCGGGAGTCTTCTGTTCCAGCAGGGGTGGACACAGCAACTGGACCCGTGCAGATGGCTGATGTGCAGGCACCAAATGGCAGGGCACGGTGGCGGCAGGCAGGCAGGCAGCAGCAGATGGCACGTGGGAGGCTGCTCGGGGCACTGGGGGGAAGTAATTCGGCCTTCTGGGCAGGAGCGTGGTCTTCCGTGTGTTTTCGCGTGGCCAGCTTGATACGGAGTGATTTGGCACGTGAAAATCCTGCACGTCAGCGTGAAATTCGAGGAAAGGCCCTTAGCGCGTAAGCGCGTCAGCACGCATACGCGATTCCATTCCATCCCCAGCACGTAAGCGCGTCTGTGACGTGACCCGCACGGGTGTTTCCCTCATAGCACGTGATGACGGAGCACACGCGATTGGCCTATGTACATGTGTTTCAGGGGTGCGCGGGCACTTACACACGCGAGTACATCAGCGCACGGGTATTCCAGGGTGCGCAGGAATTTCCACACGCTATTGGCCTGGGTACGTGGATTTTAGGGGTGCGCGGGCACTTACACACGCGAGTACATCAGCGCACGTGTATTCCGGGGTGTGCGGGAATTTCCACACGCTATTGGCCTGGGTACGAGGATTTCAGGGGTGCGCGGGAAGTTTCACACGCTCGCCTACAACACGCGCAAAAAATGACATCCTAATCCGGAAACACGTACGCCAGCAGGAAGCAGGCATACGTCGACCCGCGACGCATAAAATTGCGTGCAAAAAACTAACAAGCTCAGACGCCAGGATGAATATACCGTTCCTAGCAGCAGTGGCCGTGGGCTACCAAAGGAGGAGGAGGAGGATAGTCAGGGCCAGAATTTTCACACCCAGAACCAGCCTTTTTGGGATGCCTGATGACCAGGTGTATGGGAGGTACAGGTTTCCACCACACATAATACTGGACCTGGTGAGTGAGTGGGAGGATGACCTCACATCACCCACCCTGTGCTCCCAAGCACTCAGCCCCCTGGAGAAGGTCCTCAATGTACTGCACTTCTTAGCCACTGGATCATTTCAGCGGACAAGTGCCATAGTGGGTGGGGTGCCACAGGCCACGCAGTCACGCTGCCTACACCAGGTCTTGAACATCATCACTGCACGCCCATCAGTCCGCAGGCACATATACCTGCCCAGAACACCTGCAGAAAGGCATGCTGCCGCCCTGGATTTTTACAGTGTGGCACGATTCCCCAAAGTGCTAGGAGCCATCGACTGCACCCATGTGGCTCTACGTCCCCCCAGGGCATTTGAGCACATCTATAGGAACCGCAAGCACTGGCATTCCATCAACGTGCAGGTAGTATGTAATGCCAAGGGAATCATCACCTCAGTATATGCCAACTATCCCGGGTCCACCCACGACAGCTTCATTTACCGAATGTCCACCCTAAGCCGGGATCTAGAAGCTGGGCGGCATGGCGATACATGGCTGCTTGGTGAGTATGAATGCCACTGCACATGCATGCATGTCAGATACTGAGCAAGGTCACAACCCCACCAATGATACCCATCACCACCTCCACAGGGGACAGTGCCTACCCTCTCAGCCCCCACATGATGACGCCAATTCGGAACCACATCACGCCACCCGAGGTAAGATATAACACAGCCCACATTGCAACCCGGGGCATAGAGGAGCGCACATTGGGAGTGCTTAAGTCACGCTTTCACTCCCTTGACCGTTCTGGCGGGCAGCTGCTATACGCTCCCCCAGTAGTGTGCAGGATCATAGTGGCAGCATGTGTCCTGCACAACGTTGCAATACGCCGGGGCCTGGCCGTGGACATGGTGGTGCCCCCACATCCCCAACCACATGCACGCCCTCTGCGCATGGGAGGGGAAAGGGCACGGGGGAGGCAGCCCGTACACAGCTAGTGGCTAATTACTTCACATAGAAATCACACCCCTGTGGAGTGCACACTGCCCTGGCACGTACCATCTGACAATCAATGATGACTCAACCTGACAATGATCCTGAATGTCTGGAGAATCAACCGTCAAAACCATATCAGCCTGAGATTGTTCACCTGGAAGTGTTACAATGTGTGCATCCCTACCTACACAGACACCACCAATGCAGTTTCGTGAAAAGACACATTCATGCAGCTAAAATGAATACCCACTTGCAAAATGCAACATGAGGACAGTGCCATGTCACCCAACCCATCCCCAGCACCGCCACACGACACACCATGCCATGTCATGCTATGTGAGGGCAAACAAAGTAATCCCCACAACATGACACAAGTGTCACAAAGTACAGTGTCCCTAATTGAAACTCGCGACACCTGAAATGCTCACAGTAATGCAGGACCAACAACACACTTGAGCAGGTATTTAGCAATAACACTTATCAGCTATTGACCCTCAAAACTACCATTAACATGACATTACGAATGTAAGAAATTATTAGTCTCACCACCTGGAAATGCCTGCACTCCCAACACTTCCAACTGTACAGTGTTGCCGCCATGTAGAGTTGTAGGTGCACTGCTGCCAACATGGACTCCATCTCCAAAGTAGAGGGCCTTGTGTAGACATGAGGAAAGGACCTGCAAATTAGGAGGTAGACATGGATGATGAGTTACACATCTATGCAACATGCAGTGTACAACACAACAGCAATATGCACTAGGAATGTATACACAGTATTGACTAGACTACCCACACATGTACTGGGAGTCCAACGTCACCGTGTAAGTCAATGTCACTTGGGGACACCCTTTGCAAGCCCATGGAAACGGGAAGCAGTGGGGGTGTGTGTCTCACAAACCCAAGCATCTAACCCAAAATCAGGACAAGCCTGCACGTGCCCAGCCACAATACAGCAGATGCCCACGGGAGCCACACAAGGCATCACACTGTTAAAAAAAATATGAAAAAAAAAAAATCAAAAATGGCCATGAATGGGCCAGGAGGGGTGGGGGAGGCCACCCAGGAGGTCCGAGGTCAGGATGCACACCAGAACCCACCTGTGTGGATTCTGTGGAAAAAAACACCTCCATGGGCTCGTGGCCGACACGGCTACCCTATTGTGAGAGAATCACTGTGGTCGCTCTCCTCAGACTCTGCAGCTGCATCAGGAGGTGGTGGCACTATGGGAGGCAGCCCACACAAAGCACTAGTCTGCTCCTCCATGGCAGCAAGCATGCAAGTGTGGAAGGTCTGGTTCTGGAGGATAATCGTGCGGAGGTCCCCATGCAACAACTCACGGGATGACCGGACCTCTGCCCGAGTTGCCTGCATCTCAGCTGAGAGCGTACGTGTGAGATGCTCCAGCTGCTCTTCTGTCCTTCTGTGTGTTGAAGCCTCAAGCTCAACAAGGGTCGTCCTGATCTGACTGAGTTCCACCCTCAGGGCTTCCCTGTGGCCCTGGGACTCTATGGAAAGGGCATCCTGCAGAGTCGCCAGTGCCGCCCGCCTGTCCCTGTTGGACGCCAACATGTCCTCCCTGTGTGACTGGCAGATGGAGCCTGTTGCCTGCTGCAGTCGCTCCATCAGCCTTTCTGGGGGGACAATGGAGGTGGCCACCCTATCCATGGCCTGAGCCATCATCTCTGATGATGCTGCCTGTTGGGTAGCCATACCGTATATGGATTGCTCCCATGCGGTATTGCCAGGTGGCGTACGGCCACCACGTCGGCGGGCACCACACCTGTCTGGGGCAAGGCGAACTGCGCCTTGCTGTGCCGGCACTGCCTGAGGCTGCAGGACTGCATTCCCCCTCTGATCTGCTGGCCCAGGAACAGGATCAGATGTTGCGGAGTGTGACCCTGCATCCGTAACCACCAAAGGCAGACCTGCCAACACTGACATCCCCATTGAGGGTACTACCCCTGGTGCAGGTGGGTCGGACAGAAGAGAATCCCTCCCAGGAACACTCACCTGCGATGGCACATAGGTCTCATCATCCGAATCGACACCTGAATACAGCTCGGGGAGGTGCACCCAGAGACACCCCTTGAGAGCACGACCTGCAGCAGTTGTGGGTTTTCACCCACCACCACACCACGTCCCTCACTGGTGGTCGGTCGGGCCTGAGACCCCTCCTGGGTCTGCACCATCTCCACAACCCCAGCTGTATCAAGTGCGTCATCCCCTGCAAAGACATGAAAGAAAAGAAATGGAAACAGGCATTAGCACTATGGCACACAATTAGGGCTGAGAAGCAACAGAACCAGTACTTGATTGACACATGTCCCACATGACTAAAACCCTCCCATGCATGCACCCTCACTGCGTATGAAGGGGAGGCAAATGACACACATTGATGACACCAAGATGGAAGATCAACACATTTGCTGCATGCTGCCTAGCAGTGGCATCACACATTGGCCTGTGATTGCCAGGTGAAATACACATGCCATCACACAGATGGCATGTACCATTGCTATTGAGTGAAGATGGAGAGGAGGGCAGCACTTATTCATTCAGTCCAGTTCCCTCATGTAATAGCTTTTCTAATTCAAACAGGTCTGATTTCTCACCTGGAGCTGCCAGTCCAAAATGGTCCTATTGCACAGGGACATGTCTAAACAAATGATATCCAGGTAACAAAGTCACTCCACTTTACCATAGCCATGTCAGACATGTGACTAGAGGACTGAGAAATGTCTAGTAAAAGTGGTGGAATGCAAACAATCTGCCTGAATGAACAGAGAAAAATAAGCAACAATGTTGTGGCAAGGAGACACTTCAAGGGCAACTGGCGTGGTGTTGGGCTAGATGTCTACTGTTGGCAGAAGGGATACTGCTATGGCCAAATGCTGCTGCGCAGAATGTATTGGATGAAGCACATGGGTGACCCAAACAACTCAGGCACACACACCCTCACCTGGCACACAAACAGAAGCCCTCACACACACACCATGCACATGGATGACACACACATGCATGTGCACTCACCGGACAATGCCTCATAATCTGGCAGATCTCCCACGCCTTGGATCTGTTCCTCCGTGACGTAGGTCCCAGCGACTGACTCATGTGGAGTGAGTTCCATGTCTTCTACTGGAGACCCACCTCCAGTCACTAGAGTTGCGGCATGACTTAAGGCCAGCTTATTCTTTGCCCTGCACTTTAGGTCATTCCAGCGCTTATAGCAATCATTGGCTGTGCGCCTCACGATTCCAAGGGCACTTACGATGTCCGCAACGGTCTGCAAGAGTGCCTGGCGTTGTGCAGGTGTGGTCTTGGATCCTGCAACAATGACCATTTCGTTATCATGTGCGGACACATACTTGACAAGTGCATTCAGTTCGGCATCCGTGAAGCTGGGCTTCCTCGACGGGCCGGACTGTGTAGCCGTGTCTGGGGCATCAGCCTGTGCCGGACGAGCACTCTTCCTCTTCCGCTTGGAAGGTGGTGAGGATCCTGAGAGTCCTACGCCGCTCTGGACACTAGGGGCAGGAGCCCTGGTGGACTCTGTATCAGGAGTGTGGGATTGCACACTCAGCATGGGAGTTGGTGCAGGCATTGGCTCAAGTGAAATGATGTCAGGGGGAATGTCAGCAGGATGGACTAGGACCGACACTGGCCTGGCTGGGTGTGTGAGAGCTGGGGTGGATGGAGCCGCAGCTGCCCCTGCAGCCTCTCCACCCTGCCTACTTGGGGCAGCAGATGACCTTGCTGCCCCTGATCCACGTGGCCTGATGACATCAACATGCACCAGCGCACGTGTCATAGGCCTGCTGACCTGGAAGTCAGCCATGGAGTCAGCCAGGTCTGGTGCCACAATGGGCTGGTCCAACAAGGGCTGAGCATGGATGGTGTCAGCCACATCACCCTCAACCAGCGGGGGTGGGGGTGGGATTATGGGTGCCCTTGACTGGTCCTCCACACTGCAAGTAACAACCACGTCCCCTACCGGATCCACCACGGCTACCACTTGTGGCTCGTCCACCTTTGCCACCCTTACGGATTCCTCGCCTCCCAACCATGGCACTGATGTTAATGTGCGTATGGGAGTGGCTGTAAACTATTGTCCTGGGCAATTGGGGGTCAAAGGAGTTGGGTACCAGATGGTAATCGTACCCTAGTGCTCTAGCAAGGCTGAATGTGACCCCTGGGGAAAGATGACGGGTCACGCAACGCACAGGAAGCCCAAAAAAGGGAGATAACATGCACGCAACCCCTCCTAGACCACGTGTGCGGAAAAATAAACCTGCACTACGCTGTGGCATCCAGTAACACAAGAATGAACGTATGCGTGTCACACGCAGCCTAGAATGACCTCTGAAGGGGTAGGCTACACACGGGGCAAGCACAGATGTTAGATACGTGCGTGACTCACCGTCTGCCAGGAAAAAGAGCGTGAAAAAGAAGCGCGTGTGTGCGTTGGCAACACCCCCGCCAAAAGAAGAATTGAACGCTGTCTTAGGAGACAGGACAACAGTAGAAGGGAACGCTGTTTGAGGGAACAGGCCCAGGAAAACCAGAAAAAGAGAAAAAAGAGAAAAAGCTGTCAGAGGTAACAGGGAGTACGAACTTGAAACGCCGTGAAGTAAATCGCGTGTGAAACGACAAGAAGTACAGATTTCACCCACTCGCTCTCCACGAAAAGCACGTACAAGGAAATGGTGTTCTACACGTACCTTTTATGCAGGCCCACCCGTCCAGCGTGACTTCCGCGTGTACGCACTAGGGCCATTTCCACCAATTACACGCTTTGTCACTTCCGCGTGTACGCGCTAGGGCCATTTCCACCAATTACACGCTTTGTCACTTCCGCGTGTAGGCGCTAAGGCCATTTCCACCAATTACACGCTTTGACACTCGGACGTGTCTTACATTTTTTTAACACGCAACATTTCAAACGTGCGCCATATTCAACGTGCACGTGACTTCATAGACGCGCATACGCTGGTGGCCTTTGGGCCAATGAATGTACAGACGTGTGCTGACGCGCTTATGCGCTAAGGGCCTTTCCTCGAATTACACGCAGACGTGCTGGATTTCACGTGCAAAATCACTCCGTATCAAGCTGGCCACGCGTTCACACATGGAAGACCACGCTCCTGCCCAGAAGGCCGAATTACTGCCCCCCAGAGCCCTGAGCACGCTCCCACCTGCCATCTGCTGCTGCCTGACTGCCTGCTGCCCACGTGCCCTGCCATTTGCTGCCTGCACATCAGCCAGGCGTGCTGTTGCTGTGACCACCCCTGCTGGAACCAAAGACTCCCGATTGCTTTTCCATCGCTCCACAGCCCAGCCCCAGGACCCAGTTGCACACCCACTCCTGCCTCTGGGGTTGCCATGTCGGGCACTGCAACATCTGGCACCAGTGGCAACCCCCGGCCAAGGAGGCAGAGGGGCACCAGCTTCACTGCCACCGAAGTTGGTGTCCTGGTGGAGCATGTCCTGGGGCAGTATGATGCCCTCTTCGGAAGGTTGCGCGCTGACAAGGAAGGACGGACTCGGATCTGGATGGACATCGTGACTGCCATCAACACGGAGGAGGTGGCAGTCCGCGACTACGAACGTGTCAGGAAGCGCCGGGAGGACTTCAGGTCCAGGACCCTCAACAAGGCCCAGCGCCTCCTGAAGGCAGCGGATGCTAAGGGGCGCCGGGGCCACTTGTCGGAAGATCAGATGAGGGTCCTGGAACGCATATCCCCAGCGCTCCACGTCCAGGTCCTTGAGAGGCAGACCCGTCTGGAGTCGAGCGGTAAGTGTACATGCATACTGATTGTAAGCTATGCGTGTGGTGGTGTGCCAGGAGTGTGCAGGTTGAACATGTATTTTTATGTGGGCAAGTAGGGGGGGTGTACAGGGGTGGGTGTACAGGGCCGTGAGGGTGACACATGCGAGGGGTCTCATGTGTGACACATGGATGGTGCTTGTGTGTGTGGGCTTGCATGGCACAGGATGTGGAGGAATGATTGTCAGGTGTGACATGGATGTCGATCGGAACACTGCGACAGTTGGCGGAGGTGTACACATGCATGCAAGTTTGGTGGTGTGTGTGCATGTGTAGTGCACTCCCTATGTTGCATGTGATGTGTGGATGACCTTTGGCTGCTCATGCTGTTGTATGTGAATGGATGGTGCTGGCTGTTGCAATATGGCTGTGGTATGGCTCATGTGTGCAAGTTGAAATGACATGTGTGTTGGGGATTGTGATGCCATGTCTGAGGTTTACCAACGCCACTCATGTATAACTGTCATGTGTGTATGAGTCCATTGTACAGTGCCCTGATGCCTGTGTTTTCTTTCTCCCTGTCTGCAGCGTCAACTGATGAAGAGGGCGGAGAAGGTGCTGTGGAGCACAGCGGCAGGGGTCGCACCACCAGCCGGAGACGCAAGGCCCGACTCCCCTCCCCGGTTCTGATCTCGTCGGGGAGTGAGGAGTCCCAGGCCGCAGCTGCCGAGGGGAGGTCCAAGAGGCGGAGGTTGGAGTTGGACTCCTCGGCAGCAGATGGGGCAGCTGGGACCCCACAGGGCCCAACGGAGGAAGATGGCACGGAGTCATCCAGGTTGGTGGGGGGTTTGGAGGAGGAGGAGGCCGTGCAAGCGACAGAGGCGGGGTCTGGAGGTGGGGATTCCACTGGTGCTAGTGGTGCAGTGCAGGATCAGGGACAGGAGGCAGCACAGGCCGCCGCGGAGGTGCCTGTGTGCAATCCTGTCCCTGCTCCTGTCACTGCATCATCTTGCACCAGCGGGGATGCCTACCTCCAGACCCGTTCTCAGGGAGGGGATTGGCTTACAACACCTGGCCTTCCTCTCCCTGCGGATGTGGCTATCCTGCACCAGGTTGAGCCTGTCCAGGGTGGGGTGGCGTTGCGTCAACGGGCCATGCGAGCTGACCTGCAGTCTTTTCATGATGAGTCTGCACGTCTTCTCGCATGGCTCGTTGACCGCGTTGACCCACTGGGACAGCTCACCAGGGCTGGATTCCTCCGTTTCCTGGACCTTGTTCCGACCCCCTCCTCCACAGAACCCCCTATGCCCCAGTCGTCCTCCATGCCATCTTCCCACCCATGTGTCAACTGGGTGCCCTGTGGAGCTGCCTCTGACCGTGCGGCCAGGCTGGTGGACAACAGATCCCTGCCACAGTCGGGAGTCGGATGTCCAGCAGGGGTGGCCACATCGACTGCACCCCAGCTGGAGGAGGATGTGCAGGCACCATCGGACAGGGCACATGGACAGCAGCAGCTGCAGCAGCAGGAGGCTGTAGGTGGGAGCCACGATAGCTCGGGGCCTTCAACATCGGAAGGGCAGGCATCGGTCGGAGGGCAGGAGGACCCAGGACGGGAAGTGTCTTCCGTGTGGCAGCGGTTGGGCCACGCCATAGATGCGGAGCGGCGGCGGGCGGAAGAGGCGCGGCTCACGATGGTCAGGGCGGAGAACTCCATGCGGAGGGCCCTGAGGCGGGCCGAGTGCCTCGAGGCAATCCGCAGGGAGTTGGAGGTGAACATGTCGGCATCCCTGCGGACCCTCAGGGCCATGGAACAGGACCGCCTCCGGGACATAGACGAGGAGTTCGATGATGCCCTGGCCCGGAACACCACTGAGTGAGCCGCTGGACTGGCCCGCCGCCATTATATATAGTTATTTAGTGATAGGTTTCCTTTATTGTTTATTTTGATTTGGAGTCGACGGACACTGCTCCACCTTTTGTATATAGTTCCATTTTAGATAGGTTTTTTTGTAGGTTTCATTTCTTCTGTTGGGATGATGGACCCTGAATACTTTGTACATAGTTTGACTTTGCATTTGGATATTTTTTTACTATGAATATTTTTTTCCATGGAGCAATGGTTTTCTATTTCTTTTATCCCTTCATTTACTTTTTATGGACTGGAACTTTGGGAGACATTTTTTTTTATCATCATTTATTGATTTTAATTTGAAAAGGGACATGTTTTGTATTTTGTTTAATTTTGATTGCCCTTACTGTTGTTTTTAATACATTATTTTTCATTCTTCAATGTATGGTTTCATCTCATTGTTTTCATGCATGTCATGATATGGGTTTTCAGGTTCACTTGCAACCATTGTGTGTGTGTGAGACACATGTGTTCATTTACATTGTTTCCCTTGGAGTAGTATCATGGGTGCATGTAATACTTGGTTGTGTCTTTGGGCTGTGGTGGCTGGCCATGAGGCACATGCTTGAGGATTGTCAGGGCCTGTGGGCAGGGGGACATGTGTGGGGGCCTGGTGGCAGGTGCCCCACCATGCCGGGGGGTGGGGATTGTGGGAGAAATGTGTGGGGGCCTGCTGGCAGGTGCCCTGACTGCTGGGGGGTGGGGTGCATGGGGACATGTTTGGGGGCCTGGTGTAGGGTGTCCCTGCACTGCTGGGGGGTGGGGGTGCAGGGGTACATGTGTGGGGGCCTGGTGGAGGGTGTCCCTGCACTGCTGGGGGGTGGGGGTGCAGGGGTACATGTGTGGGGGCCTGGTGGAGGGTGCCCCATGACTGCTGGGGGGTGGGGGTGCAAGGGGACATGAGTGGTGGCCTGGTGGAGGGTGGCCCACAGTGCTGGGGGCTGGGGGTGCAAGGGGACATGTGTGGGGGCCTGGTGGAGGGTGCCCCACAGTGCTGGGGGGTGGGGTGGTGGGAGAAATGTGTGGGGGCCTGCTGGCAGGTGCCCCTGACTGCTGGGGGGTGGGGGTGCAGGGGAACATGAGTGGGGGCCTGGTGGAGGGTGCCCATGACTGCTGGGGGGTGGGGGTGCAGGGGGACATGTGTGGGGGCCTGGTGGAGGGTGTCCCTGCACTGCTGGGGGGTGGAGTTGCAGGGGTACATGTGTGAGGGCCTGGTGGAGGGTGCCCCATGACTGCTGGGGGGTGGGGGTTCAAGGGGACATGAGTGGGGGCCTGGTGGAGGGTGCCCCACAGGGCTGGGGGGTGGGGGTGGTGGGAGAAATGTGTGGGGGCCTTCTGGCAGTTGCCCCTCAGTGCTGGGGGTGGGGGTGCAGGGGACCATGAGTGGGGGCCTTGTGGAGGGTGCCCATGACTGCTGGGGGGTGGGGGTGCAGGGGGACATGTGTGGGGGCCTGGTGGAGGGTGTCCCTGCACTGCTGGGGAGTGGGAGTGCAGGGGTACATGTGTGGGGGCCTGGTGGAGGGTACCCCATGACTGCTGGGGGGTGGGGGTGCAAGGGGACATGAGTGGGGGCCTAGTGGAGGGTGCCCCACAGTGCTGGGGGGTGGGGTGGGTGGGAGACATGAGTGGGGGCCTGGTGGAGGGTGCCCCTCAGTGCTGGGGGGTGGGGGTGCAGGGGGACATGTGTGGGGGCCTGGTGGAGGGTGCCCCATGACTGCTGGGGGGTGGGGGTGCAAGGGGACATGAGTGGGGGCCTGGTGGAGGGTGCCCCTCAGTGCTGGGGGGTGGGGGTGCAGGGGGACATGTGTGGGGGCCTGGTGGAGGGTGCCCCATGACTGCTTGGGGGTGGGGGTGCAAGGGGACATGAGTGGGGGCCTGGTGGAGGGTGCCCCACAGTGCTGGGGGGTGGGGTGGGTGGGAGACATGAGTGGGGGCCTGGTGGAGGGTGCCCCTCAGTGCTGGGGGTGGGGGTGCAGGGGGACATGTGTGGGGGCCTGGTGGAGGTTGCCCCATGACTGCTGGGGGGTGGGGGTGAAAGGGGACATGAGTGGGGGCCTGGTGGAGGGTGGTGTCCCTCAGTGCTGGGGGGTGGGGGTGCAGGGGGACATGTGTGGGGGCCTGGTGGAGGGTGTCCCTGCACTGCTGGGGAGTGGGGGTGCAGGGCTACATGTGTGGGGGCCTGGTGGAGGGTGCCCCATGACTGCTGGGGGGTGGGGGTGCAAGGGGACATGAATGGGGGCCTGGTGGAGGGTTGCCCACAGTGCTGGGGGCTGGGGGTGGTGGGAGAAATGTGTGGGGGCCTGGTGGAGGGTGCCCCACAGTGCTGGGGGGTGGGGGTGGTGAGAGAAATGTGTGGGGGCCTGCTGGCAGGTGCCCCTGACTGCTGGGGGTGGGGGTGCAGGGGAACATGAGTGGGGGCCTGGTGGAGGGTGCCCATGACTGCTGGGGGGTGGGGGTGCAGGGGGACATGAGTGGGGGCCTGGTGGAGGGTGCCCCTCAGTGCTGGGGGTGGGGGTGCAGGGGGACATGTGTGGGGGCCTGGTGGAGGGTGTCCCTGCACTGCTGGGGGGTGGGGGTGCAGGGGTACATGTGTGGGGCCTGGTGGAGGGTGCCCCATGACTGCTGGGGGGTGGGGGTGCAAGGGGAAATGAGTGGGGGCCTGGTGGAGGGTGCCCCACAGTGCTGGGGGGTGGGGTGGGTGGGAGACATGAGAGGGGGCCTGGTGGAGGGTGCCCCACAGTGCTGGGGGGTGGGGTGGTAGGAGAAATGTGTGGGGGCCTGCTGGCAGGTGCCCCTGACTGCTGGGGGGTGGGGGTGCAGGGGAACATGAGTGGGGGCCTGGTGGAGAGTGCCCATGACTGCTGTGGGTGGGGGTGCAGGGGGACATGTGTGGGGGCCTGGTGGAGGGTGTCCCTGCACTGCTGGGGGGTGGGGGTGCAGGGGTACATGTGTGGGGGCCTGGTGGAGGGTGCCCCATGACTGCTGGGGGCTGGGGGTGCAAGGGGACATGACTGGGGGCCTGGTGGAGGGTGCCCCACAGTGCTGGGGGGTGGGGTGGGTGGGAGACATGAGTGGGGGCCTGGTGGAGGGTGCCCCTCCATGCTGGGGGGTGGGAGCGCAGGGGGACATGTGTGGGGGCCTGGTGGAGGGTGCCCCATGACTGCTCGGGGGTGGGGGTGCAAGGGGACATGAGTGGGGGCCTGGTGGAGGGTGCCCCTCAGTGCTGGGGGGTGGGGGTGCAGGGGGACATGTGTGGGGGCCTGGTGGAGGGTGCCCCATGACTGCTGGGGGGTGGGGGTGCTGGGGGACATGAGCAGGTGTGCAGGGTAGTGCCCTGTTTTGTGGGCTGCCTGCAGGGGCCGTGGACGGTGTACAGGGAACACCTGTGAGGACCCACCCAGCCTAATCACGTGTGATAATTCCTGCGCATCCCTGTAATACACGTACCCAGCCAAATCGCGTGTGATAATTCCCGCGCACCCCTGTAATACACGTACCCAGCCAAATCGCGTGTGATAATTCCTGCGCACCCCTGTAATACACGTACCCAGCCAAATCGCGTGTGATAATTCCCGCGTACCCCTGTAATACACGTACCCTGGCTAATCACATGTAAAACTTCACGCGTACCTCTGTAATACACGTACCCTGGCTAATCGCGCGTGAAACTTCCCGCGTACCCCTGATATAAACGTTACCCGCTTTGCGTTCCTTGTTTGGCAGCCCTGTAAACTGGTCCAGGGTTGGCGCAGCCCTTTGCGATGATTTAGCGATTTTGATGGCTTTTCCTTGCGCAAGGGCGTTCTTGGGGGCGTTACTGGCGCTGCTGCAGGGTCGCTGCGATACTCTGCACCACGGCTAGTTTGGGAGTCCAAAATCAATGAATACGCTGTGCGCGGAAATCGGTTTTAGCGCACACGCCTGGCGCAGACATTCGCACGCGGACACTCTGCGCCAGCCGCTTGCGACACTTTTCTGCGAAATTCTATGAATTACCCTGCATATCTCTTGGTTGTGTGCCTGCCTATACAAGGACTAAGGTGGAATACACTTAAAAATGCATGGGCCTGATTGTATGGAAGAGGAAGACCTAGCCCGGAAAAGCTGTCTGGCTGCACATACTACATCCACCGTTGGAGCGGTAACCGGCTTCTTAAAATCTGTGAACCTTGAATTATCGACCAACACAACTGTTATTTCTGATGCCTGACTCTGACCCCTTGTATTGGCCTAATTTTTAGTGAGTGATGTTTCGTATCTGCTTGGTGTTGTGAAATTGCTGGATAAAAGTGGACATTTTCTGGGTGATTAGAGTTTTTTTAAAATATATTATTGATTTTATTCATCCTGTTTTTTTATGTCTTGGAGGATTTTACACCGAAAGGAATATAATTTGCTGTATTGTTTCATCTGTATTACTTTTATATTTGAGGTGTTCTGTGTCCTTTCGTCTAATATGGAGGCTTGCCTGCCGGTGTGCCCGTGACAGCGTTTCTGCCTCCGCCCTCTAGCCACCACTGTGCAGACCTGGTATGTCTTATCGCATCTACCTCTTCGGAAGAGGATGAAAAAGAAATTGAAGTTGGAAGAGTTCCCTATTGATTGATTGATTGGCAATAAACATGCTCCTTTTAGTCTGGCAGGATAGAATAGATATGCAACCAGTGAGAAAGCCACCATGATCGGGGCAGCATCTATAGTAGAGCAAACCATGCATTAGCATGTCTCAAAGTGACTTACGATTGATTGATCCATGCATACCTACAAAAATCAACCCAGTGTCTATGCTAATCTTCCATTATCTTTCGCTCTCTCTGTCTCTCTCTCTTTCGCTCTCTCTTTCTGTCTGTCTCTCTCTCTCCCTCTCTCTCCCTCTCTCTCACTCTCACTCTCTACCTTTCTGTTTTTCTGTCTTTGTCTCTCGATTTCTCTATAAATCAGTGTTTCTCTGCCTCTCTCTCTGTCTCCGTCTCTCTCTGTCCCTCTCTCTCTCGCTCTCTTTCTGTTTTTCTGTCTTTCTGTCTTTGTCTCTCGATCTCGATCTCAATATATATCAGTGTTTCTCTGCCTCTCTCTCCCCCTCTCTCTATTTGTCTCTCTCTCTGTGAGTGAGAGTTGCATTGCCAGGTGAAAGTTTGCTAGACCCACCCTCGCCATTGCTGAGAGAAGTGCTACCAGAGTAAAAAAAAAGCACGTATCTTACATGTGTTTGTTGTTAAAGTTAAAAGAGGAATGAGAACAGCAGCAACAGTGGCCTACCCTGAGGTTGACAGTGTACGGGACCAGAAGACGAGGCGGCAGGCTCTACAGTTGCTAATCATTAGTGAGTGTGCATTCTGTAACAAATGTGTGGCTTCAGCGACACTTCCAAACAATCAATAGCCAGCATGGAAAATTATACATGTGCTTGTGGCTCACAGAAGAAACAGATCATTCGTTTTAATCTGAGTGCAAGACTTTCTTAGAAGGGAGAATATTCTCAGAGAAAGAATTGAGTGTATCCCCATCAAAAAAGCCATTAAGAAAGGAAAATATTTAGTTGCATTAATATTGTAAATGGACTCTTTCTTGAAAAATGTTTACAATATTAATTTCTAATGATGACTTTGTGAATATGTATTGTGGTCATAATAAGAATGACGTACTTTTCTTACTGGGCAAAACAGTTGATCAAATCCTATACTAACCATTTAAAGTGTTTCCTCATAGAAAGTTATCATTCCAGGATGGCGAGACTGGCACACTCCTATTGTACGGTTTTGAAATGGCCCTATGAGCACTGGTAAGTGAACAAAAAGCACCAGTGATGATTCCAGGCTGTTCTAAACTCTCATAGAGAATTATGAGAACATAAGAACTATTCAAATACAAGGGGGGTCCTGGGAGTCTCTCTGCCAGACATTAGTCCCGGTTATGAGACGCTTACCCAGATTATTTAGCTCAGTATCTTTCACAGAGGAGAAATATCCAAAACATATCAGTCTTTGTCCTGCCCTGGGGCAGTCCAGCACCAAAATGCTAGGCAATTCTCCTCTGAACAAGATTACCAACAGCAACCCCAGACACATGTTTCGGTCTGGTTGGATCTAAACAGTAGGGTGGAGCTGTGCCTCTCTGAGAATAGTGAGCAAGGTGTCCACATCTGGATTCCCCTAGTAACTTAGGGTGAGACCCAAAGTTACTTAAATTATGCAAAAACAAGAGTGGTCGTGGGAGTCCCTCTGCCAGACATTAGTCCCAGTTACGAAAGTCTTACCCAGATATATGCCGGTAAAGAGACACTCTCAGGGCCCCCTCTTGTTTGAACCTAAGAACTATCACAGATCTTAATATTTTGCAATTACATTGGTAATGAAATTATTGAATGCTTTAATCACTAAGTACATATTGCACACTGGGATTGGTGAACATTTCATTTTTTCATGACACTCGCCGAAGGAGTAACTTATTTGTAACCATACATCATATATATTGATTTGGAGGGTTTCAACATTTGGAAGTGAGGATTGAATGGCTTTTAGTCACTATGTTGGGAACAGAGGGCCATCCTGCTTCTCATTTTTGTGAATTCCCAGTCCCCAATGTACCGACATCCTTAGAGAATTATACATATGGAATGCACCTAAAACTCAAGCAACTACCCATACCCCCTTACTGCTCTCTGTACCAGTGAGGTCTAACAGCCTTGTAGTGCTTGACAAATTGGCGTGTTGACGAGGAGAGGAAATTACTGACTGGCCAATTGGTCAGCACTCACCCTTGAAAACTAGTTATACAAGATAGCTGCACCATGTGAGGACAGAGTGCAGGATTCATATACTCCGGCAAGATCCAATAATCAGGACTCAATAAATTGGCAAAGGGAAGTCTGTTTAATGATACATACATCAGCGAATGGAAATCAGCAGCATCGCGATCACCTGCCTCACCCCGACTTCCCCAAACATTAGTCCAACAGCCTCTTTTATGGGCAAAATCCGTCATCATTGACGTCTAATTCTACAAAAAATCATCATGCAATACAATTGGTTGGGAAAGGTAACTTAAGTATAGGTGCTATATCTGTATATGGAAATAACGCAAGTGGATTGGATAACTCTTATCGGGTGGGCGTCTACGCCCTTCCCTTTACACCACACGTGATTGACGTCACTAAAAGTACGACGTCTCATTGGTTACAGTGTCTATAGGACCCTAGATTACATGGTCCCCCCTAAACATGAATCTCCATTTTAATTAGCAGCTTTAGTGTAGAGACCCAGGTGTCTAGTGTCCCAAGATTCACCCTTCCTCCCTTCCATCAATCAGTGTTTTAGGGTTGTGTGTCAATTAGTTAGCTGGGTATGGCCTCAGATCTGTAGTCTCGTATCAGGAAAAGTTATGGCACCCTCTGGTTCTGGATGACATCAGGCGGTGGTACATCTTTGCGCCTGTCTGGTCACGTGTTGGTTCACTGTGAATCTGCTTCAGTTTCCAACCTTTTGTGCATTTAATTCTGTGTGCCCTTGGCCACCTGCATGGGCCTCTCTTATCTTGACCTTCACGGGCGGGCTGGTATTCTCTGTAGTTGGAGTCTCGTGAGCTCATGCTCACCTCCCCTTCACTGGTTGACCTCGATCTCCCCGGCATAAGCCTCTCTTTCTTGAGTTTCGATTCCGCTCCTTCTCTGGTCTTTGCTGGGTTTCTAAACTCTGCCTGTCAGGCCTTTGGCCACCTGGGTACATTTCTGCTTTCACAAAATGGAGTTGCACGTGTACATTTTGCAGTATTGAGGTAGATATATGGTTGGCGCTTGCCGCTCTAATCTCCTACTAGGCATTGCAAGCAGTATCGATTTCTGAGCCTCTTGCATTTCAAGCTTATTTACACACATTCAACTGGGTGGTTGCTTCCATCTTGCCGTATGTCACCATTCTCTTATGTTTTAACAGTGTCTCCCCCCTGCATCCATTATCATTATCCTTGCGGTTACTAGTACTGGCATTCGTGCTTTCAGTAGCCAAGTCTGTTTGTTCTCGGGGCTGCTCGGGCCCTTGGTTTATTTTCATTGGCCTTCCATTAAGGCTTTAGGGGTGTCCTCGTGGACCGTGTGCAGGTATTCCTCATTCCGTATCAGTGGCTGCTATGGCTGTCTGATAGAGTATTGTGCTGCCCAGGGTTGTCGCGTTATGGCTGCTTCAACCGGTATTGATCTCCTTACGTACAAGGGGCAGAGTCCCAGTGTTGACGAGGAGAGGTAATTACTGACGGGCCCATTGGTCAGCACTCACCCTCGAAAACTTGTAATACAAGATAACTGCACCATGCAAGGACAGAGTGCAGGACTCACATACTTCGGCAAGAATCAATAATCAAGACTCAGTAAATTGGCAAAGGGAAGTCTGTTTAATGATACATACATCAGCTTAAGGAAATCAGCAGCATCGCGAACACCTGTCTCGCCCCGACTTCCCCGAACTTCAGTGAAACAGCCTTTTTATTGGCAAATTCCGTCATCAATGACGTACACTTCTATAAAAAATCATCATGCAATATAATTGGTTGGGAAGGGAACTTAAGTATAGGTGTTATATCTGTATATGAAAATAAGGCATACGGATTGGATAACTCTTATCGGGTGGGTGTCTATGCCCATCCCTCTACACCACACGTGATTGACGTCACTACAAGTACGTCGTCTCATTGGTTACAATGTCTATAGGACCCTAGATTACATGGTCCCTTGTGATTGGGCGAGTTACACCCCTAAACATAAATCTCCACTTTTAATTAGCAGCATGCAGAATAGACACCCTGGTGCCTGGTGTCCCAAGATTCACCCTGCCTCCCTTCCATCAATCAGTGGTTTAGGGCTATGTGTCAATTAGTTGGCTGGGTATGGCCTCGGATCTGTAGTATCTTATCAGGAAACGTTATGGCACACTCTGGTTCTGGATGACATCAGGCGGTGGTACATCTTTGCACCCGTCTGGTCACGTACTGGTCCACCGTGAATCTGCTTCAGTTTCCAACCTTTTGTGCATTTAATTCTGTATGTGCTTGGCCACCTGCATGGGCCTCTCTTATCTTGACCTTCACGGGCGGGCTGGCATGCTCTGAAGTTGGAGCCTCGTGAGCTCATGCTCACCTCCCCTTCTCTGGTTGACCTCGATTTCCCCGGCATGAGCCATCCTTTGTTAAGTTTCGATCCCGCTCTTTTCCTCTGCTTGGGCCTGGATATGAAACTTGGCCAGTCAGGCCTTGCCCGCCTGGGAGTACTTCTGTTTATACAAAATGGAGTTGCACATGTAAATTGTGCTGTATTGAGGTAGATGTATACAGTCGGTGCTTGCTGCTCTAACATCTACTAAGCATTGCAAGCAGACTCGATTACTTAGCATCTTGCGTTTCAAGCTAATTTACACACGTTCAATAAGGCGGTTGCTTCCATCTTGTCTCATGGCACCATTCTGATACGTTTTTCACAGTGTCTTTCCCCTTCCCCTAGAATTATCCTTGCAGTTGTCGGTAATGGCATGCATAACTTTCAGTAGCCACTTCTGGTTGCTCTCGGGGCTGCCCAGGCCCTTAGTCTATTTCCATTGGCCTTCCATTAAGGCCTTCTGGGTTTCCTTGTGGACATTCTGTAAATACTCGTTGTTTCGTACCAATGGCAGGTACGGTTGCCTGATTAGGTACCATGCTGCCCAGGGTTGCATGGTTATGGGCATTTCAACAGGTATTGATCTTCAAATGTACACAGGGCAGGGGCCCATTGCAGCCCTTTGTTGGTTCAGCTGCTCCTCGTATGTCACATACCTTGTCAAGTACCTTACTGGCAACTCGCAATGGGGGCAGGGGTGCAGGTTGTATCTGGGACATCCTCTACACTCCCCCCTCTGGTCGGTTCATCAACCACTCCTACTTCCTCCTTTATATTCAATTTCTTTGATTCCTCAGCTTCTTGCTCATCGTCTCCTGGGTTTACACAAGATGGCGTGAAAGTATGCGATTTTGGTGTCCATATCTTTATCACCCCTTTCAAGCTCCTGCTGTTTTCACATGCTCATCTTTGTTCCAGGTCATCAATTGGCATTGTCCATTTGGACTGCAGTAAATCCATTTGCCTTCATACCTTCTTCGTTTCTTGGGATAAGTGAATTTCGTTCCCTCAGTTGCAAATTTGCTGGTCTTCACAAAATTCCTTATCTCCTCATCTGTTAGGTCTCTGGGCTTCCATCCTGGCTCGACATCAATCATTACTTTCATTCCCAATGGCCTTCTTTGCAGTTTTCTGGCTCTGTGTGATGATTATCTTGATAACACAGAATTCTAGCAACACCATTGCTAGCAATGCTCCCAGAAACTTGAATATATCAGCCATCCATTGCGGGACCCATTAGAATAGGTTCCCAAACCAGCTGTCATCATCTACTTCATCTGTTTCCTCAGTCACCTGGTTTTTCAGGGTCGTTAACATGCTTATGGCCTCTGTGAGGGTTCCATTTTCTTCATCGTGTGATGGTATAAAAGTGTAACATGATTCTCCGATTTTTGCACAAACACCTCCATCCATTGCTGTGATCATGTCAAGCACATATCTGTTCTGGAGGGTCATCAGTCTAACCGCTCTTAGCTCTTCTTTGAACGCATTGAATAGTTTTATTGTGGTGTTGATGGTCTGCAGTAACTCCCATCTGGTTATCTGCAACCATTTAGCATTCACTCCAATTTGGATGTGTGGCAGGAGCATTGTGGTGAATACTGTTGAAGTGAGGCTGAACAGCCTGTGTTTGTATGGAATCGAATAGAATGCTTTTTCTGATTTGGCAGAAAAGTAGTTTTCCCTATTCATTCTGGATATCAGTTCTGCGGATCTCCTCCTTCTCAGATGAGCATCTGCTTTCGGGAAGCTGTCCAGATTCAGATAGTTTTTTGGAATCACCAGTGCAGGAACATGGACAGTGACCAATGTACATATGCCCCTCCAATTTCTTGGCAGTTTTATGTATGCTTTGGATCCACACGCCCAATAGCGGTGCATCAGGACTGTGGTTCCTTGTGCCATTCCTGGGGCTTCATATATTCAACCGCAGTTTTTATTCTCCCCCATTTTCCTTGTGCCATTACTTCTAAAGCACAGTTTTGGGTTTTCCAGCGGTACTATCTGCAAGGGTCCTCCTCTGTCTTCGACCCTTGTCAACAGCTTTACCAATTTTGGCCACAATGGTCTGCATAGTCTCTGAGAGTTCTCTATTGCTTCTTTACAGGCTCCAAGGACTATCCAAGCTTGGCAGATTACTACTCCTTCTTCCCATTCGTCTGGGGAAACTACTGACCCCCAGTTCTGCATTTGGCCTATGTTCTTCCAGATTTGAGCCTCTTCTGCAGTTTTTCCTTGGACATTCAGTCTTGGGTTTATTTCCCATCTAATTCCTGATCCTTTGACGTCAGGGTTTTCATATCTAATAATGTGATTCTTGGTGTGCGCCCTGTTTCTTGTTTTGATGTCCTGGACAAACCCGTCTTCATCAGGGTAGTCCTTTTCGTTGGCCCATATCAATGAGGCATCTCTTCCCATGAATTGTTCTCTGATGTTACACATAGCTATGTGTGACATACAGTGTGCTGTGGGGACATCTTCTTCTACAGCCACGAAGATCTTGTACTTTCCCATGCTGTATGGCACGAGTGCACAGACAAATCATTCTCCTTCTGATTGACTTCGTCCAACTTCCTTCATGTGCTGGTACCATATGTTGTTTCCAAGATGGGCTGTGCTGTCCAAGTAGTCGTTTAGTTCATTGTCCGTTTCATATGGGCTTCTCTTGATTCTTAGCGTTTTTCTGTAGTTGGCCAACACTATGTCTCTGAATGCGTCTGTACTGCTCTTTCGTTCAGGTAGTTTCTCGGGTATTATCCTTGGAGGGGCAGGTTTCATTTCCTGCCCTCCAGTACTATGGGGAGGTCTTGTGTTTCTTCACCTTCCCTCGTGCATTCTCTCGTAGAGCTCCTTCCACATGTGGCTCATCATCCTTCCAACATGTGGCGGTGTCGTAAGCTCGGTCGTTATCTCTGGTGTTGGAGCAGCTGTGCTCGTTATCACAGTTGCTGCAGTTTTCTTGCTCAGCTCCTCATGTAGTTTCTTTGCTCTTAGTATGAGCGTAAACATATACTTGACTACCGCATGTGTCTTCCCCATGAGTTCTTGTGTGACTTCCTCTGTTCTCTTGAGGGATTTTGTCATGCCATCTCTGTCTTGTTGCTCGCTTGGTTCTCTGTTCTCTGGAGCTGTTCGTTTCACAGGTATCTTTTTGTTTTCTGTCGGTTCGGCCTGGCGTCTCACAGCCATTGACACTTGCCCTTACTCGTGTGCACTCAGTGTGTGGGTGCGTGCTGTGAACAGTGCTATGTTGTCATTCATTCTGTGCTGACCCTGTCTCCAGCTTTTCGCGTCATTCATAATTTCAGGTGCATCCATATCACTGTTAATTCAATTCAACTGTAAATCATTTGCTTTATCATCAGGTTTTCTTGGAACAGGGATGACAATATAAGGTCTGGGTGCCTTTGTTGGGCCCAGACGCTCCTTACCTGGTGGATGCACGGACATTGGGATGCTTTGTGCACCAATAAAAAATGCATTTCTGATCGATAACGACAAAAATACTACAATAATCACTATACATATACATATGATTGCCTTGAAGGACAGTTTGCAGCACCTCCTTCCAGGAACACGGGGGAGCCCATCCACTGGTGGCACAACTAAATTACTGTTTTGGGCCCCCATCTCGAACAAGTCCATAGTCAATAGTTTATTTCTTTTCTTATCATGATTTCGTTACTTAAAAAGTTCAGCAAACACTAAAGTGGCGGGTGCAGCTTAATGTCCCCCCTCTTGCGAGGGATGACGGAAGTCTCTAGTTATGGAGTACAGATCCTTTGCTAGACTATGGAAAAAAGGTTAGACTACCGGTTTTTGCACATCACATTCTTCTTGCATTTGTGTATTCAACGCATACCCAGGGCACCTTCCCAATTCGTCTTGACCCTGAGGACATGCAGGAATTTGTTCGCAGTGACACCATAAAAGGATGGCTTTGCTGCACATCACACATAGATAAACCATTGAAGAAATAAAAACAAAAATAAAAATAAAAGTGAATATATGAGAAGGTAGGAAAAAATAAGAAAAAGGTTTAACAAAGGAAATACGGCAGTGAAGTTCGTTGCTCTGCTCCTTTTGCTTCATTCTTCGAGGTCGAGTTGCTGCAAAGACTCTCTCTCTCCCCCCATTTACTCCACTGCGGGAGGATGATGAAAAATAGAAAAACCAGAAAAAGTAAATCACGATATTGGTATCCTTGTTTCTGCTTTCCTCGATCTGTCCTCTGTTAAAAGCATGGAGAACTGCGTCTTTATTTCCGTGCTCTGCCCCTGGGGGGGGAGATGATGAAAGAGTTTTATCTTGGACCTCTCCCTTCTAAAGCCCTTCTCAGCAGCGGATGTCCATGGTTGCTTCTCAGCTGTGATGCAATAGCTCTCAGGAGCCTGTTAAGTTGGGCATTATTTGCTGGATCACAGAGAAACGTGTGCACATCCACAGTGATGGGTCTACCCAATAGCTCTGGAAAGTTCTCGATGAGGTGAAAGAAGACTGTGAAGGCAATTCTGCTATCTCTAGGTGATAATGACATTTGCTCTGGTTCTCTGTCTCTTAGGTCACCGTCTTTTTTTGCAGTGTGATCAGTCCTTGCCTTCTCGATCTGTCCCTCGCCGACTAATTTCACTGGAATTCTCTCAGAAACTCCCTTTGAAAGCTGGACAGTTCCATTTGTAGCTGTATGCTATAGAAGAGTGTTCCTATCTTTCTCGCGTTGTCAGGGTCTCTGAGCAAGGTGAGGGCGTCAACCTCGGCAGGTCTCCCTACCATTTCTGGAAAGTCATTTACTAAGCCAAAGAGGACATTGTGGGCTATCAGGCTGTCCTCAGGGGACAGGGACATTTATTAATTTTGCAGAGTCTCAATCACAAGGTTTTTTTGCTGTCGTGAACAGTTTCTTTGCTTATCTCCCCGATCTGTCCCTCGGTGGAAAGTTTCACTGGAGACTCCTGAGGAATTCTTGCTGAAAGTTGGTCAGTTTTATCTGGAGCATGATTCCGTGGAGAAGAGTCTTCACGTGTAATAAATTGGCTGGATTTCTGAGGAAGGTTGCAACGTCGACACTAGAGGGCCTTCCCACCATTTCAGGAAAGTCTGTGACCAGTCTAATCAGCACATTGTGGGCTAGCTTCGTGTCTGTGGGGGACAGTGGCATTTGCTTCACCTTGCTGGGTCCCAATCACATGCCTCGCTTTTGCTTTGAGCAGTCTTTGAACTTGTCTGCTGCGTGGATGGCTACCACGTTATTTAGTTTACTCCATATCTGGTTTAATAAATTATTGTTTCGGGGATCTCTGATGAACGTCAGTGTATCTGTGGTCCTCCCGACAAGTTCTGGGCACTCCTCAATGATTCGAAAGAATAACGCGTAGGTCACTTCGTCAATGACTGCTTGAGGCGGGAGCATTGGTCTTTGAGTCACTGTGCTCAGGCAACTCGGCGAAGACCTCTGCGATGACAGTCAATAGTTACCTGATTACCTTCTCGTTTTCTGGGTCTTGATGTATTCAGTGACACTTGTTTCTCTCCCTTTGAGTGACGGGTATGACAGTACCACCAGTTGGAAGTAGGTTAGCACATCCCACTTGAGGCTTCTGCTGGGATGAACCATATGATCGCAACCACAGTCTTTATGCTGGGCCCTTCAGAATAACAGTTTCAGTTCTCAGGAATGTCCGGTTCTGTTGCTTACCAGAGTCTTAGGGTTTTCAATGCTTTGTGTGGATTTTAAATGTTCATGAGTTTAACGCTTTTGCTGATATGAATACCTGTTTTTCTTCATTTACCCTGCACCTTTGGCTGCACAGGGTGTTTGCTTGCTTCCTATTGTCTTTTTATGCCTATAGAAAAGGTTCAGTGTGGACAAGATTTTCACAAAAGTTCTTTGTTGGCTACACTGAATGTTCATTTAATTGTCCCTTTATCACTGTTCACTTGGTTTGAAGAACTGTCTTGTTTCGAAAGTCTCACTTTTATATATATATTTTTCCTCGTTCTTATAACTTGTCTGCTCCTGCGTCCTTCTTCCTCGCCATAGATCTTGTCTGCACGTGCTGAGGATCTTCTCTGTTGTCTGCGGATTCCTCGGCAGTAGATGTAGTAGGAGTGCCTTCTCCTATAAAGGGCTTGACATCATTCAGGAAGATCCAGGCTCTTCTTCCTTGGAGCTTGACAGCGGACGGGGTGCAGTCCTCTACAATGAAAGGGCCATTAAATCATGGTTTGTCCCATTTCTTCCTCGTAAAGTTCCTCACCAAAACGCTGTCATCAGGGAAGATGAGTGGCACAAAAAGACTGTGTGCTGCACCTGTCTCAGCACTGTCTGTTGTAGTTAGTGATGTGCTGTTCACTTTACAACGTCGATGTAGCAGGCCTGAAATGACAGATGTACTAGAGGTAAGGCAGTCAAGGTAATTCTTCATTTCTTCTCCCAGAACCTCCCTAGCAGGCTGGGCATCACATCTAGCCCTATCTCGGGGGGTAAGAGGGGTTCTCATTCTTCTACCAGTGATAATTTTGTGCAGCGTGAGGTGATGGTCGGAGCCTGGCTGGTTCCGAAGCGCATATAATGCCAGTGGTAGGCAGTGCAGCCATACCTTCTTTAATGTGAGCTTCAATTTGGCTATCCTTTCTTTCAACAGGCCGTTGAGCCGTTCACATATGCCATTTCCTTCTGGGTGATACGCCGACGAGAACTTGTGCTTTATACCAAGCAACAAGCTAATCTGCTCAAATACTGAGTTTACAAAATGGGGCCCATTGTCTGACCTCATAACCTCACACACCCCCCACCTGGGGAAAACCTCCCTCACCAAGAATTTTCCAGCACAGGCAGCGTCAGGGTGTGTACAGGGCCCTGCTTCTATCCATCCAGAGAATGGACACACCACGACAATTAAATACCTGTACCCATTACAAACCTGAATCATATCGACATAGTCGATATGCAGGTGCTGGAAAGGCCCTTCAGGTCTGGGAATGATTCCTCTCATCACCTTCAATGTGTGCCCAGAGCTGAATTGCTGGCAAATTATGCAATTGACCATAAAGAATGCAACATGCTCCGCTAGATTCGGCGTGAACCAGTCTTCTGAGAGCGTTGCCGCAAGATTTTCTTTTGATGTATGGAAAGGGTAGTGGAGCTGTTCTAATGCTACCTTTAGAAGGGTGACAGCATTACTGGTTTACCAGTGCTGTCCTGCCTCCATAACCCATCAGAGGGGTTTAAAGAACACCCTCAACGCTTCCATAAATTCTTCTCATCCTGAGGTGTCTCCCCCTGGAGTTCCATTAACTGTGTCTGCCCCATATTGCTATAGGGTTCTGGAGTGGCTCGGGCTGTCATCATTCGTTCATGGGTACGTGCCACCTCCACGTCCATGATTGTCTCACCCTTGGATGCCATGCGCTTGGCTTCCGTGTCCACTTCATGGTTTCCACGTGACACAAAATCTGTTCCCTTGGTGTGAGCGGCGCACTTGACGACCGCTATGCACACTGGGAGCTGTAGTGCTTTTATCAGCCTGTCCAACAAGGCTGCATGTTGCACTGGCGTGCCGTCCGCTCGGAGGTAGCCCCTCCTTTTCCATCGTGCCAGGCCTGCGTGTAGGGTGGATGTCACATAGGCCAAGTCACTGTACACTGTTACTTCCTGGTCTGCATGATTCTCAATGGCGAGTATCAATACCACTAGTTCTGCAGCCTGTGTCGAATAGTGGGATGGTATTCGTGCACTGACAAGTACTTGGAACTCTCCATTTGCCATGTGTTTGATCACGGCCATGCCTGTATACTGTTGCCCGTCTTCTTGATCAATTCTCGATGACCCGTCAATGAAGACGACTTCTGCGCTTGGCAGAGCATTCTCTCTTACTCTGGGGATTTCATCATAAAACTCTTCATAGTTGGCACAGTCATGCACAGGTTCTCCCTCTGTGACTGGCTCAGCAATAAACATAGCAGGGTTCACAGTTTTGCATCGCACTATTTTGATCGATGGATTTGAGATAATCACCTCATATGCGGAGGCTCTCTGTGAAGTCAAGGAGCCTTTTGGCTTCTCCAATATGGCAAATAATGAGTCCTCAACATATAATGTCATGGAGCGTCCCATCACAATGGATGACGCTTTCTCGATGGCAAATGTGGCGGCTGCTAAATTTAGCTCGCATGGGAAGTGGCCCCTCATGACCGGGTCCAAGCTTCATCTGTAGTAGGCTAGGGGCTTGTACCCCAGCGATGTTCACTGAGTGAGCACTGCCGTCATAAAATTGCCATCGGTATGAGAGAAGAGATAGAATTCCTCTGCATAATTGGGGATCCCGAGAACTGGGGCCTGACAAATTGCCCCCTTTAGCTCTGCAAACCCCTTTTCCATTTCTTCAGTCCATTCAATTTTTCCCTCTGTTGCCTGGGCTTTCTTTAAGGCCTGGAGCAAGGGCTTGTTGTACGAGCTGTAATCGAAGACCCATGCTCTGACATGCATAGGCCTAAGAAGCTCTGCATTTTTTTTAACATGAGCGACTTAGCCGTGTTCATGATAGCTTCAGCCCTTTCTGGTGTTACCTTTTTCCCTTTATGTGAGATTAGTTGCCCTATGTATAACACCTCCTGTTGGCAGTATTGCAACTTGTCCACCTTGTATCCCTTCTCAGCTAATATGGTCAATAGCTGAACAGAGTCGTGTCGGCATTGCTCTTCAGTGGTGCTGCAGTTCAGAATGTCATCTACATACTGCAATACAACACTGTCTACCGCAATGTTGCTTAGGTCCATTTGCAGGACTCTGTTAAAAATGGACGGAGATTCACAATACCCCTGTGGCAGCCTTGTACTTTTCAGGTGCATGTGTCTGAAAGTAAATGACGTCAGGTCTTGTGAGTCACGATACAATGGAATCGAGAAAAATGCATTCCTCAAATCGATTACCGTGAAATATTTTGCCTCTGTGGGTATGTTGCACAAAATGGAGGATGGATTAGGGACTAGAGGGAACTCGGCTTCGACTATGTCGTTCAATGCTTGTAAATCCTGGATTAAACGCCAAGACCCTCCCTTCGATTTCTTGACAGAATAGATCACTGTGTTAAAAGGTGATTCTGACGTTACCAGAATGCCCTGTTCCATCATGGCAGAGATTGTCTTTGCAATCCCCTCATCCGCTTCTCTGGACATGGGGTATTGTCGCGCTCATGGTAGGATCGCTCCAGGCTTGAGTTTAATCTTCACCTCTCCTGTCCCCTTCAGGAGTCCTACGTCATAAGGCCCTTTTGTCCATACTGTGACTGGCACCTGGGCCATGTCCTCCTCAAAGTATTCTGGTCGTGCCATCACTAGCATCATTTGCTCTGGCACTTCTCGTTTGACCATTTTTACCCAGAATATGAGACTTACTTCCACCCGTGTCTCCTCTAAATCAGGGTGCCCTTCGAACAGATCATCATCTGTGACATCAGTCACTCGATACCCTTCTTCAATGGCGATAACTGCGCACCATTGCCTTCCTTCGTCATCGTATCCTTCTACTAAAACCACCTTCCCCTTTACTGCGGCAAACTGTATCTCCAAAGGAAATATTTGCCCCTCTTCTTCATGCATGGGTATCCTTGGTCTAAAAAAAAACTCGTCAGGGGTCCTCATAGTTTTGCCTGCGAGGCCCGGCAATCCCGCCATAAGCACTCGCACGCCATATTCGAAGACCTCTGGCTCCAGCGGAAAAGCTCTCATAGCTGAACGTCCCGAGTATGCTCTGATCATTTCTCATATGTTGGAATAATGCGTTCCTGGCATGGAGCACACTATGCCATCCTCAGTAAATGAGATTGACATATTCAGCTTTGTCATTATATCTAGACCCATGATGTTTACTGGGGACTGACGGGAGTACAGTAAAGGCACATTCATTTCATGCTCTCCCACTGAGACCGGGAGAGTGTCTGTAAAGGGAACTCTACTATGAGCTCCAGTGAAACTCTGCGTGTCTATTGCCTCACCGGACAAGGAAAACGTGCCTTCTCTTATGCACGAACGCGTTGTGCCTGTGTCAACTAAGAAGGAATACTCTTTTCCCCCTCACAATGGATGACGTCATCGTATCCTTCTACTAAAGCCACCGTCCCCTTTACTGCGGCAAACTGTATCTCCAAAGGAAATATTTGCCCCTCTTCTTCATGCATGGGTATCCTTGGTCTAAAAAGAAACTCGTCAGGGGTCCTCATAGTTTTGCCTGCGAGGCCCGGCAATCCTGCCATAAGCACTCGCACGCCATATTCGAAGACCTCTGGCTCCAGCGGAAATGCTCTCATAGCTGCACGTCCCAAGTATGCTCTGATCATTTCACATACGTTGGAATAATGCATTCCTGGCGTGGAGCACACTATGCCATCCTCAGTAAATGAGATTGACATATTCAGCTTTGTCATTAGATCTCGACCCATGATGTTTACTGGGGACTGACGGGAGTACAGTAAAGGCACATTCATTTCATGCTCTCCCACTGAGACCGAGAGAGTATCTGTAAAGGGAACTCTACTATGAGCTCCAGTGAAACTCTGCGTGTCTTTTGCCTCGCCAGACAAGGAAAACTTGCCTTCTCTTATGCACGAACGTGTCGTGCCTGTGTCAACTAAGAAGGAATAGGCTTTTCCCCCTATGGTGACATTTACCCTCGGTTCCCTATTAGGGTCTGGTGTCACCGATAGGATAGAGCACATCAGAGATTCCTGTGAGCCGTCCTATTTCATGTATAGGTTTGGGTCACTGTATACCTGTGGGTTTCCCCCACGAGTGTTAGTTCTCTAAGCCACTTGCATCAGTGTCTGCTGGGGTTGTCCCTGTGGTACATTCCCCATGTTCAATGGTTGGACCACTTGCTGTGCACCTTGCTGCAAGCCCGCTGCCTGCTGCTGCACGGTATAGTTTTGTGCATTGCCCTGTTGTGGGGTAGCCGGTTGATTCACCGTGCCTGCCCCCATCCCTTGATTGTTCTGCCACATGCCTTGGCTTCTGCACATGCATGCCACATGTCCTGTCACTCCACACAGCCAACACACTGGTGGTGGTCGGGCCATCTGTCCATCTGGCATAGCTGGACTGCCCATTGGTGCGCTCCGGATACCACTTTGAACATTTTGAAAACCTCCTTGGTTACCTCTAAAGCCTCCCTGATTACACTGCCATCCTCTTCCTCCAAATCCCCTTCCTCTCAGATAATATGCCGCATTACCCTGATTGTTCTACGGCGGGTTAGTGGCACATTGCGCACTCGAATCGGCTGTGCTTGTTAGCATGGCTCCCTCGAGCGCATACTTCGAGAGCTTCCTTTGCACTAGCTTCGCCTCTTCTCCCTTACGTGTTGCCTCTTTCTTTCGATTCTTTTCTTGCAACAGCCTACAATAATGGGAAATTGTCAACTGGATTTCGGGCCACCGTTTAGCTTCTATTCCTACCAATTTTTTGAGTTGTTTTTCCACCGGTTCTGGTAACCCTTGGCACAATATATGATAGAATACAGGGATAGATTTCTTCCAAGACTCATGCATTTCAAGCACCCACGCGTCTTAATAATTCTGGATATAAAGCAACGGATCCTCCGACTCCTTCATTTTTCGAGTCATTATAGTTCCCATATCGGATGTGTCTGGATACAGCATTAGTAGCCCTTTCCATACTGCTGCTCTACAGTTATTAAACGGTGCTCTGTCATGAGAGGTGTTAGTTATGGTTACCCTAGGGTAGCCTGTCCTTTTCCACACATCGTCTGCTCTTTCTCTGAGTATAGCAATTAGGAGACCCTTGATGTCCACTATGGCTAGGGTGACACCCCCTGTCATTTTCTCTAACTCATGTATCCACATCCCAGCCACCAACGTCAGCATGGGAAGTTTATTTTTAAGATTCTCACGGTCCGTGTGCGGCCATGGAATATATTGCGGTCTTGCTCCCCCCTTTTCTAACAGTGGGAATTGGAATGCACAATCCTTCCTTCCCCTCTCTATACTTCCTTGGTCTCTCATCGGTGTGGCTTCCCGCCTTGCCGTCTACCTGGCAATGCCCTTAATCGATCAGTTTAGGCCGGTGCCGACGCCCCCCTCTGACCGTGGCGTGTTTCTTCATGTCGGCTGGACTGTCCAGCGGACTTCGGTGTCCTACTTGTGGACCCTCTAGCATCTGACCATCGTACCTCTTGGTTCCCTGGGTGCTGCTTTTCGCACCGTCTCCCTTTGTCATACACAGTTTCTTCCGTTTCCCCTTCAGGGTCAGACTCTGAATACTCCCAGTTCACACAGCTTCTTGTATCATCTTCGTTCTGCCCAACTTCTAGTCTATCTAGATAACGTCCCCTACTCCCACTACTTTGGGTGACATCCTCAGTGTCATATAACTGAGTGCTCTCTAGGCGCTCATCTTCCCTTCCCTCTTGGGAGATTCGTTCCAGTCCCATTTCATCATTTATTTTATCAATCGCTTCCCCGATGCTTCTGATGTCGAAGTCATCATCAATAATTTTCCCCCTTATACCTGGTACTGCATCACTTGCTGGAAAGAACTCTTCTATCTCTTCCCAGTCTACAACAGGATTGGGTTTTTTTCACTTCCCGCTGCAAATATTCTAAATCTCGCGCCTTTTGCCTGCGCTTACGCTCTGCTTCCTCATCCATTTCTCTTTGCTTCTTCGCCTCCTCTCTAGCCTTATCTACTTCCCTCATCCGTTCGTTTCTATGTTCTTTTGCCCTTCTACTTTCCTCATCTTCTCTCTTCTTCACTTTCCTTTCGTGCACCCTCCTTTCTTCCAACTTTAGCATGTTCTGCCTGCACTTTTCATAGGCTGCATATTGTGTGCGACTGAGCGTTATACCCTGCTCTTCGCGATATAGTTGGTCTCGCCTCAACCTATCCTTTTTTCTTGCCCTCTCATCTCTCATAGCCATTTCTTTCTTCCTCTCCTTACTTTGCGCCTCAACAGACCGTTCACTCGGCCTTGCGTCATCACTTCCTTTTCCATCTAATTTCCATAGTATCTGCCCTCCCATCCATTTGTCCTTTGCACATTTTCCCTCATCGGTTCCTTTCCGCTTCTTTCCCTCTCTCTCTCTATCGAGAGGTGCACTAGTTTGTGCCTGGTCCTTCCTTTCCTCATCTCGCCTCTCTTTGTCCCACGGGATTGTGGAGGCCGAGTCAATTTCCTGTTCCTTCTCTTTCGTCTCGTCACTGCTACACGCAGGTGACTCGTATGCAGGGTTGCTATAACCTGTGGCTGCCTTAAATTCTCGTAGTGGGTAAAGGCCTTCTGACTTACTTCCCTCAACAACTGGTTCCGGCGGGGCAGGTGGCGCGGTAGGCGTCTCACCCCCCTCCGTACATACATTTAATATCCAGTCTGCGGGAGGTTCTTCTTCCTTTACTTGTTCAAACATTTTCCAAAGCTTGAGAACGGCAAGGCGTTTCTCGAGTTTCTTCCCGCTATATGTGGCATGTAGGAACGTGGTCAAGTGCTGTAAGACAGCCTTAGACAATGACCCATTCTGGGGCCACGGCATAAACATTTTATTTGCGGTGCCCTTAACCCACTCCTGGCTGTATTTCTTCAGCTTTGCTGCATGTTTTGGCAATTGCTTGCACAAGTGTGCAAGTGGAGTAACTTCTTCCATTCTTAATTTTTTCACCAACAATGATCACAGTGTTTCAACTTTTACTCTATTATGAGCGAGCCCCACATACGCAAGCTCCAATCCAACTTTTCCGCAAACTTTTTATACCAACAGTTTTACTTGAGACACATCAATTCAGTGGCGATTCCCTCTCATTTACAGAATCGCGAAAACCAAAATCCATTGCCATCATTTAATATCACAATAATTCCACATTCAGCATACACAGAACATGTAGGACAGACATTTGACAGACTAGACAGAGACCAGCTGGTCAACGTATAAACGTCATCGTAGCCTAGCGTCCTCCTCTCTGTGGGCTCTGGGTTCAAGTTCCTTCTGACCACTCTTTAAAGTGCAGGAACAAGGCGAATTTACAGTTTTCTCTCGGGTGCCCCCCGGTACTCCTTACAGTTTTTAATCTCGGTGCCCCTCCGGTACTCCTTACAGTTTTTAATCTCGGGTGCCCCCCAGTATTCCGCTATATCGGTCTTCTTTTATACTCAAGTCATTAACCCACTATATATATACCGTCTTCTCTACCTCTAACTATTTTATCTTTCTCTGCCACCCTCCGTTACCTTTCCCCCACTTGCTCTAATGCATATAAGTCATTTGCCAAGGTAACGAGTTTCGTTGTTTCACTCATCGATCGTCTCTTTTCTTCTCTGGATCACCGGGATCACCGCCCCTTCCTCTTCCCGCTTCATGGTTTTCGTCCGATCCGCTTCCCGTGGGAATGAAAAGGGTTATGCTTGAAAAAGCGGTTCCTTCAGACCCACTGCAGATTTTTGGGAGTAAATACACTATCACTGTCCACGGGAAGCTTCTAGGCCTACTCAGCCGGAATAGCGAAAGGACTCGCGATGTAACCGGAGGCCCAGAGTTACTTCGTGCCGTCGGTTTAAAGGTGTCTTATAACTATATTAATCGATTATCAATAATCGATGGCCGAAACCATCCTCACGCTACCAAGTGTTGATGAGGAGAGGTAATTACTGACGGGCCCATTGGTCAGCACTCACCCTCGAAAACTTGTAATACAAGATAACTGCACCATGCAAGGACAGAGTGCAGGATTCACATATTTCGGCAAGAATCAATAATCAGGACTCAGTAAATTGGCAAAGGGAAGTCTGTTTAATAATACATACATCAGCTTATGGAAATCAGCAGCATCCCGAACACCTGTCTCGCCCCGACTTCCCCGAACTTCAGTCAAACAGCCTTTTTTATTGGCAAATTCCGTCATCAATGACGTACACTTCTATAAAAAATCATCATGCAATATAATTGGTTGGGAAGGGAACTTAAGTATAGGTGTTATATCTGTATATGAAAATAAGGCATACGGATTGGATAACTCTTATCGGGTGGGCCTCTATGCCCATCCCTCTACACCACACATGATTGACGTCACTACAAGTACGACGTCTCATTGGTTACAATGTCTATAGGACCCTAGATTACAGGATCCCTTCTGATTGGGCGAGTTACACCCCTAAACATAAATCTCCAATTTTAATTAACAGCATGCAGAATAGACACCCTGGTGCCTGGTGTCCCAAGATTCACCCTGCCTCCCTTCCATCAATCAGTGGTTAAGGGCTATGTGTCAATTAGTTGGCTGGGTATGGCCTCGGATCTATAGTATTTTATCAGGAAAAGTTATGGCACCCTCTGGTTCTGGATGACATCAGGCGGTGGTACATCTTCGCGCCAGTCTGGTCACGTGCTGGTCCACCGTGAATCTGCTTCAGTTTCTAACCTTTTGTGCATTTAATTCTGTTTGTGCTTGGCCACCTGCATGGGCCTCTCTTATCTTGACCTTCACGGGCAGGCTGGCATGCTCTGAAGTTGGAGCCTTGTGAGCTCATGCTCACCTCCCCTTCTCTGGTTGACCTCGATTTCCCCGGCATGAGCCATCCTTTGTTAAGTTTCGATCCCGCTCTTTCCCTCCGCTTGGGCATGGATATGAAACTTGGCCAGTCAGGCCTTGCCCGCCTGGGAGTAGTTTATACAAAATGGAGTCGCACTTAATAGATTAATACAGTCGGCGCTTGCCGCTCTAACTTCTACTAGGCATTGCAAGCAGACTCGATAACTTAGCATCTTGCGTTTTAAGCTTATTAACACACGTTCAATAAGGCGGTTGCTTCCATCTTGTCTCATGGCACCATTCTCATATGTTTTTCACAGTGTCTTTCCCCTTCGTCCATTACAATTATCCTCGCAGTTGTTGGTACTGGCATGCATGGCTTTCAGTAGCCACTTCTGGTTGCTCTCGGGGCTGCCCAGGCCCTTAGTCTATTTCCATTTGCCTTCCATTAAGGCCTTCAGGGTTTCCTCGTGGACAGTCTGTAAATACTCGTCATTTCGTACCAATGGCAGGTACGGTTGTCTGATTGGGTACTGTGCTGCCCAGGGTTGCCTGGTTATGGGCATTTCAACAGGTATTGATCTTCTAATGTACACAGGGTAGGGGCCCATTGCAGCCCTTTGTTGGTTCAGCTGCTCCTTGTACGTCACATACCTTGGCGAGTACCTTACTGGCAACTCGCAATGGGGGCCTGGGGTGCTGGTCGTATCTGGGACCTCCTCTACACTAGTGTGGCTCTCTGTTGGTTTATTTGATCCTCATGCGTCACGTACCACGGCGAGTACCTTACTGGCAACTCGCAATGGTGAGCAGGGGTGTGGGTCATATCTGGGACCTCCTCTACACTTCCCCCTCTGGTTGGTTCATCGACCACTCCTACTTCCTCCTTTTTATTCAGGTTCTTTGATTCCTCAGCTTCTTGCTCATCGTCTCCTGGGTTTACACAAGAAGGCGTGAAAGTATGCAATTTTGGTGTCCATATCTTTATCACCCCTTTCAAGCTTCCTGCTGTTCTCACATGCTCATATTTGTTCTAGTTCATCAACTGGCATTGTCCATTTGGACTGCAGTAAATCCATTTGCCTTCGTACCTTCTTCGTTTCTTGGGATAAGTGAATTTTGTTCCTTCTGGTGCAAATTCACTGGCCTTCACAAAGTCTTTTATCTCTTCATCTGTCAGGTCTCTGGGCTTCCAGCCTGGCTCGACATCGACCATAATTTTCATCCCAATGGCCTTCTTTGTTATTTTCTGACACTGTGTGATGGTTATCTTGATAACACAGACTCCTAGCAGCACCATTGCTAGCAAAGCTCCCAGGAACTTGAATATATCTGCCATCCATTGTGGGACCCATGAGAATAGGTTCCCAAACCAACTGTCGTCGTCCACTTCATCTGTCTCATCGGTCATCTGGTTTTTTAGGGTTGTTAACATCTCTATGGCCTCCGTGAGGGTTCCATTTTCTTCGTCGTGTGATGGTATAAATGTGAAACATGATTCTCCAATTTTTTCGCAAACAACTCCATCATTGCAGTGATCATGTCAAGCACATATCTGTTCTGGAGGGTCATCAGTCTGACTGCACTCAGCTCTCCTTTGATCGCATTGAATCCTTTTATTGTGGTATTGATGGTCTGCAGTAACTCCCATTTCGTTATCTGTTTGCACCAACTTGGATATGCGGCAAGAGTATTGTTGTGAATACCGATGAAGTTAGGCTGAACAGCCTGCGTTCGTAGGGAATGGCATAAAATGTGTCCTCTGATTTGGCGAAGAAGTAATTCTCTCTCTTCATCCTTGACATTAGTTCCACAGACCTCCTTTTTCTCAGGTGAGCGTCTGCTTTCGGGAAACTGTAAATTCAGTTAATTTTTTGGAATCACTAGTGCTGGAACGTGTACGTTCACCAGTGTGCATATGCCTCCCCAGTTCCTCAGTAGCCTTATGTATGCCTTGGATCCACATGCCCAATAGTGGTCCATCAGTTTTGATTCTCCCCCATTTTCCTTGTGCCATTACTTCTAAAGCACAGTTTCGGGTTTTGCAGCGGTACTAACTGCAAGGGTCCTCCTCTGTCTTCGACCCATGTCAACAGCTTTACCGATTATGGCCACAATGGTCTGCATAGTCTCTGTGAGTTCTCTATTGCTTCTTTGCAGTCTCCAAGGACCATCCAAGCTCGGCAGATTACTACTCCTTCTTCCCATCCGTCTGGGGAGACTACTGATCCCCAGATCTGCATTTGTCCTTGGCTCTTCCATATTTGAGCTTCTTCTGCCGTTTTCCCTTGGACGTTCAGTCTTGAGTTTATTTCCCACCTTATTCCTGAACCCTTGAGGTCAGGGTTTTCAGATCCAATCACATGATTCTTGGTGTGCGTCCTGTTTCTTGTTTTGATGTCCCGGACATATCCGTCTTCATCAGGGTAGTCCTTTTCGTTGGCCCATATCAACGAGGCATCTCTCCCCATGAATTGTCCTCTGGTGTTACACATTGCCACATGTGACAGGCAGTGTGCTATGTGGACATCTATTTCTACAGCCACAAAGATTTTGGACTTGCCCATGCTGTACGGCAGGAGTGCACAGACGAAACATTCTCCTTCTGATTGACTTCGTCCAACTTCCTTCATGTGCTGGTACCATATGTTGTTTCCAAGATGGGCCGTGCTGTCCAAGTAATCGTTTAACTCGTCATCGGTTTCATATGGACTTCTCTTGATCCTTACCGTTTTTCTGTGGTTGGCTATCACTATGTCTCTGAATGCGTCTGTAGTGCTCTTTTGTTCAGGCAGACTCTCGGGCGTTATCCTTGGAGGGGCAGGTTTCATTTCCTGCCCTGCAGTAATAGGGGGAGGTTTTGTGCTTCTTTTCCGTCCCTCCTTCATTCTTTTGTAGACCTCCTCCCACTGCATGTGATTTATCATCCTTCCAACACGTGGCTGTGTCGTAGGCTCGGTAGTTACTTCTGGCGTTGGAGCTGGTGTGCTCGCTATCACAGTTGTGGTGGTTGTCTTGTTCAGCTCCTCCTGTAGCTTCTTTGCTCTAAGTGTGAGTGGAAACACATACTCAACTACCGCATGTGATTTCTCAGTGAGTTCTTTCGTTGCTTCCTCTGTTCTATTGAGTGATTTTGCTATTTCGCTTCTATTCGGTTTTTCATGTTGCTCCCTGCTTTCTGGAGCTGCTTGTTCCACAGGTGATTTCTCTCTTTCAGTTGGTTTGGCCTGCGGTTTTGTAGCCGTTGACACTTGCCCTTGTTTGTGTGCACTCAGTGTATGGGTGCGTGCCATGGACAGTGCTATGCTATCATTCATTCCGTGCTGACTTTGTCTCTAGCCGTTCTCACCATTCATTACTTCAAGTGTATGCGTGTTACTGCTAATTACATTTAACTGTAAATCGTTTAATTTATCATCAGTTTTTCTTGGAACAGGGATGACAATATAAGGTCTGGGTGCTTTTGTGGGCCCCAGATGTTCATTACCTGGTGGATGCACAGACATTGGGACGCTTCGTGCACCGATAAAAAATGCAGTTCTAATAGTTAACGATAAAAATACTACAATAGTCACAATGCATATACATATGATGGCCTTAAAAGACAGTTTACAGCATCTCCTTCCGGGAAACCGGGGGCGCCCTTCCGCTGGTGGCAAGACTAAGTTACTGTTTTGGGCCCCCATTTCAATCAAGTCCATAGTCCACTATTTATTTATTTCTTCATTTTGATCTCGTTGTTCAAAGTTCAGCAAATCAAAGTTCAGCAAATACTAAAGTGACATGTGCTGTTCAATTTCCCTCCTCTTGTGACTGATGAGGATAGTCTCTGAGTATGGAGTACAGTTCCTTTGCTAGACTATGGAAAAAGGTTACACTACCGTTTTCAGCACATAACATTCATCCTGCATTTGTTGTGGGAACCGCATTCGCAGGGCACTCCTTCAACTCGTCATGGCCCTGAGGATATGTAGGACAATGTTTTCAGTGACACCATGAAAAGATGGATTCGCTACAAATCACGCACATAAAATATTGAAAAAATAAAAATAAAAATAAAAGTGAACATATGAAAAGGTAGGAAAAAATAAGAAAAAGGTTGAAAAAAGTAAACACGGCAGTGAAGTTCGTGTCTCTGTTCCTTTCACTTGGTCGTTTGAGGTCGAGTTTATGAACAGTCTCTCTCTCACCCATTTATTCTCCTGCGCGATAATGATGAACAAATAGAAAACACAAAACAACAAAAATAAGAACGGATGTAGTTATCCTTGTTTCTGCTCTTTTCGATCTGTCCTATGTTGGAAGCATGAAGAACTGTGTCTCTTGTTTTCTTGCCTTGTCCCCGGCTGGGGATGATGAAAAAGGTTATTTTGAAATGCCCTCTTCTAGGGCTCGTCTAAGATGTGGATGTCCATAGTTGCTTCCGAGTTGTGATGCAATAGCTCTTAGGAGCCTGTTCAATTGGGCATTATTTGCTGGATCACTAAGAAAGGCAGGCACATCAATGTTGCGGGGTCTGCCCACTAGTTCTGGAAAGTTTTCAATGAGATGAAAGAAAATACGAAAAGCATACGACTGTCTTCGGGTGTTAATGATATTTGTTCTGGTTCTTTTGCTCTAAAGTCACAGGCCTTTTCTTGCAGTGTGATCAGTTGTTTTTCTTCGATCTGTCCCTCGTCGGCTAGTCTCACTGAAATCTCCTCAGGAATTCTCACTGGAAATTGGACAGCTCCACCTGGAGCATGATGCCTTGGAGGAGTGCGCCCATGTGTGGGGTGTTGGCCGGATTCCTAAAAAAAGGTGATGACGTCAACATCTGCAGGTCTCCCCACCATTTCCGGATAGTCTGTGACTAATCGAAATAAAACATTGTGTGCCAGCCGTGTATCCTCAGGTGATAGGGACATTTGCCTCATTTGCTGGGTCCTAATTACAGTCCCTTCTTTTGATGCAAACAAGTTTTCACTTTCCTGCTGCGTGAGTTGCAACCCTGTGGTTCAGCTTGTACCACACTTGGTTGAGAAAGTAATTGTTTTTTGGATCTCTAATGAATGTCAATGTATCTGTAGTTCTCCCGATAAGTCCTGGACATTCTTCAATGATGCGGAAGAACAAAGTATATGTGATCTCGTCAATGATTACTTGTGGTGGAAGCATCTGTGTCTTTTCTGCTGTGTTCGGGTAGTGTAATGAAAGTTTCTGTTATGACAGTCAGTAGTTGTCAGATAATTTTCTTGTTTGCAGGGTCTTGAATGAATTCAGTAACGCTGGCTTCTCTGCCTATAAGTGAAGGGTAGGACAGTACTACCAGCTGCAAATATGTGAGCACATCCCACTTGAGACTTCTGCTGGGATGAACCATATGTCCATGAACAAAGTATTGATCTTACTTTTACTTCTTATCAGAGTCTTAGGTTTTAAATGCTTTGTGTGGCTTTCAATGTTCATGAGATTAGCGCTTCTGTTGATATGAGTACGCGATTTTCTTCTTTTACCCTGCACCTTTGGCTGCACAGGGTGTTTGCTTGCTTCTTATTGTCTTTTTTATGCCTATAGAAAAGGTTCAGCGTGGACAAGATTTTCACAAAAGTGCTTTTGTTGGCTACATTGAATGTTCATTTAAATGTCCTTTTGCCACCTTTCACTTGGTTTGAAGAACTGTCTTGTTTTGAAAGTCTCACTTTTATGTTTTTTTCTCCTCGTTCTTGTAACTTGTCTGCTCATGCGTCCTTTTTCCATGCCATAGATCTCGTCTGCACGTGCTGCAGCCATTCCCCGTTGTCTGTGGATTCCTCGACAGTAGATGTAGTAGAAGTGCTTTCTCCTATAAAGAGTTTTATATCATTTGTGACGGGGTGCAGTCCTCTACGATCAGCACTGTCTGTTGTGGTTTGTGCTGTGTCGTCTCTTTTCTGCCGTCGCTGCAGCTGGCCTGAAATGACAGTGGAACTGGATGTGAGACAATCCAGATAGGCCTTCATCTCCTCTCCCAGAACCTCCCTAGTTGACTGGGCATCACATCTAGCTCTATCTCAGGGGGTAAGAGGGGTCCTCATCCTTCTGCCCGTGACTATTTTGTGCGCGTTAGATGATGGTCGGAGCCTGGCTGGTTCCGAAGAGCATACAATGCCAGTGGTAGGCAGTGCATCCATCTCTTTCTTAATTTGAGCTTCAACTTGGCTATCCTTTCCTTAAGCAAGCCGTTGATCCGTTCACATATCCCGTTTCCCTCTGGGTGATACGCCGATGAGAATTTGTGCTTTATACCAAGCAACAAGCTAATCTGCTCAAATACTGCATTTACAAAATGTGCCCCATTATCAGATCTCATTACCTCGGACACCCCCCATCTAGGGAAAACCACCCTCACCAGGAATTTAGCAGCACAGGCAGCGTCAGGGTATGTACAGGGGCCTGCTTCGACTCATCTGGAGAAGGGACACACCACCACCTGTACCCATTACACACCTGAATCATATCGACATAATCAATATGTAGGTGCTGGAAAGGTCCATTTGGTCTGGATGACTCTTCTCACTACTTTTAATGTGTGCCCAGAAGTGAATTGCTGGCAGATAATGCAGTTTACCATAAAGAATGCGACATGCTCTGCTAAATTCGGTATAAACCAGTCTTCCGCGAGCGTTGCAGCAAGATTTTCTTTTGACATATGAATGGGGTAGTGAAGCTGTTCTAGTGCTACTTTTAGTAGGGTGACAGGCATTACTGGTTTACCAGTGCTGTCTTGCCTCCACAATCCATCAGAGGGGTTTAAAGAACATCCTTGACGCTTCCATAAAGTCTTCCGCGAGTGTTGCAGCAAGATTTTCTTTTGACATATGAATGGGGTAGTGAAGCTGTTCTAGTGCTACTTTTAGTAGGGCGACAGGCATTACTGGTTTACCAGTGCTGTCTTGCCTCCACAATCCGTCAGAGGGGTTTAAAGAACATCCTCGACGCTTCCATACATTTTTCTCCTCCTGAGGTGCCTCCCCTGGAGCTCCATTAATTGAGATTGCCCCATATTGCTATAGGCTTCTGGAGTGGCTCGTGCTACCATCATTCGTTCATGGGTACGTGCCACCTCCACGTCCATGATTGTTTCAGTTTTGGATGCCATACGTTTGGCTTCATGATTTCCACGTGACACAAAAGCTGTCCCTTTGTTATGAGTGGCACATTTTATGACCGCTAAGCCCACTGGGAGCTGTAGTGCTTTTATCAGCCTGTCCAACAAGGCTACGTGTTGCACTGGCGTGCCGTCTGCTCGGAGGTAGCCCATCCTCTTCCAGCGCGCTAATCCTGCGTGCACTGTTGACGTCACATAGGCGGAGTCGCTGTACACTGTTACTTCCTGGTCTGCATGGTTCTCTATGGCGACTATCAATGCCACTAGTTCTGCAGCCTGTGCCGAATAGTGAGATGGAATTCGCGCACTGACAAGTACTCGGAACTCTCCATTCGCCATGTGTTTGATTACGGCCACGCCTGTATACCTTTGCCTGTCATCTTGGTCAATTCTTGATGACCCGTCAATAAAGACGATCTCTCCACTTGGCAGGGCATTTTCCTTAACCCTGGGGATCTCATCATAGTATTCTTCATAGTTTGCACAGTCTTGCACAGGTTCTCCCTCTGTGACTGGCCCGGCTATAAACATAGCAGGGTTCACCATATTGCATTGCACTATTTTGATCGATGGATTAGAGATAATCACCTCGTAGGCTGATGTTCTTTGCGAAGTCAGTGTGCCCTTTGGCTGCTCTAGTATGGCGAATAGTGAGTGCTCAACATATAATGTCATGGAGCACCACATCACAATGGATGATACCTTCTCAATGGCGAACGCGGCGGCAGCTCAATTTTGTTCGCACAGGAAGTGGCCCTTCATGACCGGGTCCAGACTCCCGCTGTAATATGCTAGGGGTTTATATCCCAATGAGATTCGCTGCGCGAGCACTGCTGTCATAAAACTGCCATCGGTATGAGAGAACAGATAGAATTCCTCCGCATAATTAGGAATCCCAAGAACTGGGGCCTTACAAATCGCCCCCTTGAGTTCTGTAAACCCCTTCTCCATTTCTTCATTCTATTCAATTTCTTCTCTTGTTGCCTGGGCCTTTTTAAGGGCCTGTAACAAGGGCTTGGTATATGAGCTGTAGTCAAAGACCCATGCTCTGACATAATTGCACAAGCCTAAGAAGCTTTGGATTTGCTTTATTGTGTGCGGCATGACCGTGTGCATGATAGCCTCAGCCCTTTCTGGGGTTACCTTTTTCCCCTCATGTGAAATTAGTTGCCCTATGTAAAACACCTCCTGTTGGCAGTACTGCAGCTTGTCCTTGTCTACTTTGTATCCTTTCTCAGCCAATATAGTCAATAGCTGGACTGAGTCGTGTCGGCATTGCTCTTCAGTGATGCTGCAGATTAGAATGTCATCTACATACTGCAAAACAACACTGTCCACCGCAATATTGCTTAGGTCCATTTGCAGGACTCTGTTAAAAATAGACGGAGACTCGCAATACCCCTGTGGCAACCTCGTACTTTTCAGGCGCATTTGCCTGAAGGTAAATGACGTCAGGTCTTGTGAGTCACGGTGTAGTGGGATCGAGAAAAATGCATTTTTCAAATCGATCACTGTGAAGTATTTTGCCTCAGTGGGTATGTTGCACAAAATTGTGGATGGATTCGGGACTAGAGGGAACTCGGCTTCGACTATGTCATTCAATGCTCGGAAATCCTGGATTAAACGCCAAGACCCTCCCTTTGATTTCTTGACAGGATAAATCACTGTGTTGCAATGTGATTCTGACATCACAAGGATGCCCTGCTCCATCATGGCAGAGATTGTCTTTGCAATCCCTTCATCCGCTTCTCTGGACATGGAATACTGTCGTGCCCATGGCAGAATTGCCCCTGGTTTCAGTTTAATTTTTACTTCCCCGGCCCCTTTCAAGAGACCTACGTCATAGGGCCCTGTAGTCCATACCTTGGCCGACACCATGTCGTTATCAAAGTATTCTGGACGTACTAATGCTAACATCATCCTCTGCGGTACTTCCCGCCTGATCATTTTGACCCAAAATATGAGACTCACTTCCACCCGCGTCTCTTCTAGGTCATGGTGTTCTTCGAACAGATCGTCATCGGTGACGTCAGTCACTCGATACCCTTCTTCGATGGCGATAATCGCACACCAAGGTCTGCCCTCATCGTCACACCCCTCAACCAATACCACTTTTCCTCGCACTGCTGCAGAGTGTATCATTAAGGGAAATACTTGTCCCTCCTCTTCGTGCATGGGTATTCTTGGCCGGAATAGAAACTCCTCCGGAGTTCTCATAGTTTTGTCTGCGAGGCCTGGCAACCCCGCCATAAGCACTCGTACGCCATATGCGAATACTTATGGCTCCAGTGGTACATCTCTCATAGCTGCACGTCCAGAGTATGCTCTGATCATTTCGCACACATTTGAATAATGCATTCCTGGAGTGGAGCACACTATGCCATCCTCAGTGAATGAGATGGTCATATTCAACTTTGTCATCAAGTCCCGACCCATGATATTTACTGGGTATGATGAGAATACAACAAAGGTGCATTCATGTCGCACTCTCCCACGGAAACTGGGAGTGCATCAGTAAAGGGAACTCTGCTATGAGCCCCAGTAAAACTCTGGGTATCTATTGTCTCGCCGGACAAGGAGAACTTGCCTTCACGTATGCACGAGCATGTTGCACCCGTGTAAACTAAGAAGGAATAATCTTTCCCCCCTATGGTGAAATTTACCCTTGGTTCCCTGTTAGGGTCTGGTGTCACTGATAGGATAGAACACATCAGAGTTCCCTGTGAGCCGTCCTATTTCATATAAAGGTTCGGTCCATTGTATACCTGTGGGTTTCCTCCACCTGAATTAGTGTCCTGAATCACTTGTGGCAGTGTCTGCTGGGGTTGTCCCTGCGGTACATTCCCCATGTTCAGTGGTTGGACCACTTGCTGTGCACCTTGCTGAAAGCCAGCTGCCTGCTGCTGCACGGTATAGTTTTGTGCATTGCCCTGTTGTGGGGTAGCAGGTTGACTCACCATGCCTGTCCCCATCCCTTGATTGTTCTGCCACATGCCTTGGCTTCTGCATATGCACGCCACGTGTCCTGTCACTCCACATAGCCAACACACTGGCGGTGGTCGGGCCATCTGTCCATCTGGCATAGCTGGACTGCCCATTGGTGCGCTCTGGATACCACCTTGAACATTTTGAAAACCTCCTTGGTTACTTCTAAAGCCTCCCTGATTGCTCTGCCATCCTCTTTCTCCAAATCCCCTTCCACTCGGGTAATATCCTGCGTTACCCTGATTACTCCAGGGGCAGGTTAGCTGCACGCTGTGCACTCGATTCGGCTGGGCTTGTTAGCATGGCTCCCTCGAGAGCATATTTTGAGTGCTTCCTTTGCACTAGCTTCGCCTCTTCTCCCTTACGCGTTGCCTCTTTCTTTCAATTCTTTTCTTGCAACAGCCTACAGTAATGTGCAATTGTCAACTGGATCTCAGCCCATGGTTTAGCTTCTATTCCTACCAATTTTTTGATCTGTTTTTTCACCGGATCTGGTAACCCTTGGCACAATATATGGTAGAATACAGGGATCGATTTCATTCAAGACTCATGCGTTTCAAGCACCCACACGTCTTGAAAATTCTGGATATAAAGCAACGGATCCTCTGACTCCTTCATTTTTTGAGTAATTATAGCTCCCATCTCAGACGTGTCTGGATATAGCGTATGCAGCGCTTTCCATACTGCTGCTCTACAGTTATTAAATGGCGCTCCGTCATGAGAGGTGTTAGTTATGGTTACCCTAGGGTAGCCTGCCCTTTTCCACACATCGTCTGCTCTTTCTCCGAGTATAGCAATTAGGAGACTCTTGATGTCCCCCATGGCTAGGGTGATGCACCCGGTCATTTTTTCTAGCTCATGTATCCACTTCCCGGCTCCCGATGTCAACATTGGAAGCTTATTTTTGAGATTCTCACGGTCCATGTGTGGGCATGGAATATATTGCGGTCTTGCTCCCCCCTTTTCTAACAGTGGGAATTGGAATGCACAATCTTCCTTTCCCTTCTCTATACCCCCTCGGTCTCTTGCCGGGGTGGCGTTCCCGCCTTGCTGTCTACCTGGCAATGCTCTTAATCTATCAGTATAGGCAGGTCCCGACGCCCTCCTCTGACCGGGGCGCGTGTCTTCATCTCGGGTGGACTGTCCAGCGGACTTTAGTGTCCTACTTATGGACTCACCTGCGTCTGACACTGTACCTCTCGACTCCCTGGGAGCCGCGTTTTGCACCACCTCCCTTCATCATACATCACTTCCTCCGCTTCTCCATCAGAGTCTGACTCTGAATACTCCCAGTTTGCACAACTTCTTGGTTCATCTTCGTTCTGCCCATCTTCAAGTCTATCTAGGGAACGTCCCCTACACTCACTACTTCGGGTGACATCCTCAGTGTCATATAACTGAGTGCTCTCTAAGCGCTCATCTTCCCTTCCTTCTTGGGAGATTCGTTCCAGTCCGTTCTCATCATATATTTTATCAATCGCTTCACCAATGCTTCGGGTGTCAAAGTCATCATCAATAAGTGTCCCGCTTGTACTTGGTACTGCATCGTTTGCAGGAAAGAATTCTTCTATGTCTTCCCAGTCTACAACAGGATTGTGTTTTTTAACTTCCTGTTGCAAATATTCTAAATCTCGCGCCCTTTGCCTGCGTTTACGCTCTGCTTCCTGTAATGAAGCAGGTCTACACTTGCTTAGATTCCTTCTTTATAAGTTTACTTCTAGTTCTTAAGTTACATGTTACAGGACATAAGGACATCAGGTATAGGACAATAGGTCACCTGCACCCATCACCCAGGGAGGGAGGGACCAACTGAACCAATACAGAACACTCAACACAGCATTCTCACAATCATACATCAACATTCCACTTGACACGAGAAGTCAATTCTTATCTTTAATGGACAAGTGATTCTGTTAGATGAAGTTGTGGTAGTGGTTCTGTTAGTAAAAGTTGTTGTACTGGTTGTAGACGCCCTCTAGTAAACATATTGGCTAAAGGGAAATATGCTGTCCAAGATGAAGAGTTGTCTGATGAGTTGTTTTCTTTGTGTGTTATCTGTCAATCCTGGCCATGGTATTCTGAGGTTAGGATCATGGGACTTGTTGGTACTGCCATTGAGATGAGCGTTTAGGCCAACCCCATTGTTTTGTTGGTGGTCTTGGAGATGGCTGGCCAGCATTTTCAAGCTGTTGCAGGATATGTATACCTTGGTGTGGTTGAGTGGGCTCTATTGGCCAAGTCCATTGATGTATCTGTTTGTATGTTCGTGATGTAGGCATAGTTGGTGAATTTCAGCGGTGGTTAGTGGTTTTATGAGTTTTCTTACTAGGTATGTGATGATGGGTGCCGGTGACCTATTGTCCTATACCTGATGTCTTTATGTCCTGTAACATGTAACTTAAGAACTGGAAGTAAACTTATAAAGAAGCAATCTAAGCAAGTGTGGACCTGCTTCATTACATTGGCGACGAAGGTGGGAAGGAAAGCGACTGTAGACCACTGCTGCGGGGGGTGCAGAGATCATCAGGACGGAAGAAAGGACATCACTGCCCCCAAGTAAGGAGACCCATCACCCAGGGTGGATGTGGGAGGAGGTAGGAGCCCCACTAGCCCCCCAGCAGAAAGCCCTGCCACAGACTGACTCCGCTCAGCAGCCCATATTGGGAGTGCTGCGCTCAGAGGGGCGAAAAGGGAGCTCACGAGGTGTGTAAGGATCTGGAAGAAGCCCATCTCAGAAGGGGCCCCGGAACATTATGATGGATTTGTGGCCCATTGGAGTGCTTGGTCCGGCCACACTAGGAGCCGGGCAGCGCCACCACTGATGAACCGAGCGCCGTTTGGCTCCTGCAGTGAAGAGGTTTCTGGGACCTGTAGTCCCGTTATGGAGATGCCATGAAGGTGCTGAAAAAAAAAAAGGATGTCCGTGTTTTGAGAGATTTTCAGGGGCTACTGGGGGCCATGGGTGGTGCGCGTGCCCATGCGAGCCCCCCCCCCGTGTTCCAGCTGTGCCGTTAGGCTGGAACGCATTGGATCAGCCCCTGCGCCATGTTCGGACCTCAGGGATGTCTCCTGCATTGTTGGTGTGAAATTAGAAGAGAGGCCCTCGCAACGTGCTTTGCCGTCACAACGCGCATCAAGGAAGTGGAAGGAGTTCCATTGGAACGAAGTACGTTCGTTTAATTTCATCCGGAGTGGAAGAGTTCACAGCAGCAGGAGTTCTTTCTATATTGGAGCAAATGAATATATAAACGCTCGCTTCAAGGAGATGAGGCAGCAATGGACTGCTTGAGGACATGGAAAATAACGTTTGTTTCATGGATGGAAACTGTGGTGGACTGACAGGAGAAGTATTTATTTATGAGGTACTGTTATATTTTTTTTACATAGCTGCGGCATCCATGCGATACATGGCACTTTGTTTTATGTAAGGACTGCCGCTCCTGGCATTTCAAGAACAGATGGAGTTTGTTATTGGAGCAGGGCGTCCTGTGTTAGTTGCCAGAAGAAATGCAGAGCACGGTGCTATTGAAGGTTTTATGGTTTATGCTCGGTTTAAACAGTGCCTGGGGGCCGATGGCACATTGACTTTGAAGAGTACAGAGTTTTAAGTGAAATGAGTCATTTCCGCTTAAATGTAATGAAGCAGGTCCACACTTGCTTAGATTGTTTCTTTATAAGTTTACTTCCAGTTCTTAAGTTACATGTTACAGGACATAAAGAGATCAGGTATAGGACAATAGGTCACCGGCACCCATCACCCAGGGAGGGAGGGACCAACTGAACCAATACAGAACACTCAACACAACATTCTCACAATCATACATCAACATTCCACTTGACACTTGTATGACATCACTGAACACATGACCACCTACAGCAGACTCAGACAAGCACATCATAACACTTCCTCATCCATTTCTCTTCGCTTCTTCGCTTCCTCTCTAGCCTTATCTACTTCCCTCATCCGTTGATTTCTATGTTCTTTTGCCCTTCTACTTTCCTCCTCTTCTCGCTTTTTTACCTTTTTTTCGTGCACTCTCTTCTCGTCCTCTAACCTAAGCATGTTCTGCCTGTACTTTTCATAGGCTGCATATTGCGGGCGACTGAGCGGTATACCTTGCTCTTCGCGATATAGTTGTTCTTGCCGCAACCTATCCTTCTTTCTTGCCCTTACAGTCTTATGTCCACTTCTTTTTCCCTTTCCTTTCTTTGCGCCTCATTAGACCGTTCACTCGGCCTTGCACCATCACTTCCTTTTCCATCTAACTTCAATAGTATCTGCCCTCTCATCCATTCGTCCTTTGTAAATGTTAACTCATCGCTTCCTTTCCGCTTCTTTCCCTCTCTCTCCGTATCTAGAGGTGCACTCGTCTGTGCCTGGTCCTTCCTTTCCTCACCTCGCCTCTCTTTTCCCCATGGGACTGTGGAGCCTGAGTCAATTTCCTGTTCCTTCGCTTTCGTCCCGTCACTACTACACGCAGGTGACTCATATGTAGGGTTGCTATAACCTGTGGCTGCCTTAAGCTCTCTTAGTGGGTAAAGACCCTCCGACTTACTTCCCTCAACAACTAGTTCCGGCGGGGCAGGTGGCGCGGTAGACGTCTCACTCCCCTCCGTACATACATTTAATATCCAGTCTGCGGGGGGTTCTTCTTCTTTTGTTTGTTCAAACATTTTCCAAAGCTCGAGAACAGCAAGGCGTTTTTCGAGATTCTTCCCGCAATATTTGGCATGTAGGAAGGTGGTCATGTGCTGTAAAACAGCCTTTGACAATGACCCATTTTGGGGCCACGGCATAAACATTTTATTTGCGGTGCCCTTAATCCACTCTTGGCTATATTTCTTCAATTTTGTTGCGTGCTTTGGCAACTGCTTGCATAAGTGTGCAAGTGGGGTAACTTCTTCCATCCTTAATGTTGTCATCAACAATGTTCATACAGTTTTTCAACTTTACGCTATTATGAGCAAGCACCACATACGCAAGCTCCAATCCAATTTTCCCGCAAAGTTTTATACCAACAGTTTTACACAAAACACATCAATTCAGTAGCGATTCCCTCTCATTTACAGAGTCGCGTATAGCAAAAATACAGTGCATCAATTAATAACACAATAATTCCACATTCAGCATAAACAGAACATATAGGACAGACACTTGACAGACTAGACGGACACCAGCTGGTCATCCGTATACCTGCCTTCTAATTGTTACCCCGTCATGGGATTTGAACTAACCCCTTTATGACGTCTTTAAACGTCATCGTAGCCTAAAGTCCCCCCTCTGGGTTCAAGTTCCTTCTGACCACTCTTTAAAGCGCAGGAACAAGGCGAATTTTACAGTTTTCTCTCGGTTGCCCCCCCGGTATTCCTTACAGTTTTTTTCTCGGGTGCCCCCCTGGTATTCCTTACAGTTTTTTTCTCGCGTGCCCCCCCCCACGCCCTGGTATTCCTTACAGTTCTTTTTCTCAGGTGCCCCCCGGTATGCCTTACAGTTTTTTTCTCGGGTGCCCCCCGGTATTCCTTACAGTTTTTTTCTCGGGTGCCCCGCCGGTATTCCTCCCAATTACTTCAGGTGCCCGGGTTTTTACCCTTTATATCTCTACAGTCTTTCCTACTTTTAACTGTATTAATCTTCTCCACCACCCTCCAATATCTTTCCCCTTCTTGGCCTATAAGATATTTGCCAAGGTAACGAGTTTTGTTGTTTTCACTCACCGATCGCCTCTTTTCCTCTATGGAACTTCAGGATCACCGCCCCTTCCTCTTCCTGCTTTTATGGTTTTCGTCCGATCCGCTGCCTGTGGGAATGAGAAGGGTTATGCTTGGAAAGGCGGGTTCCTTCAGACCCACTGCAGATTTTTTGGGAATGATTACACTATCATTGTCCACGGGGAGCTTCTCAGCCTACTCAGCGGGAATAGTGAAAGGACTCGTGATGTAACCGAAGGCCCAGAGTTACTTCGTGCCGTCGGTCTAAAGGTGTCTAATACTATATCAATCGATAATCTATAATCGATGGCTGAAACCATCCTCACGCTACCAAGTGTTGACGAGGAGAGGAAATTACTGACGGGTCCATTGGTCAGCACTCACCCTCGAAAACTAGTTATACAAGATAGCTGCACCATGTGAGGACAGAGTGCAGGATTCCTATACTCCGGCAAGATACAATAATCAGGACTCAATAAATTGGCAAAGAGAAGTCTGTTTAATGATACATACATCAGCGAATGGAAATCAGCAGCATTGCGATCACCTGCCTCACCCCGACTTCCCCGAACATTAGTCCAACAGCCTCTTTTATGGGCAAAATCCATCATCATTGATGTCTAATTCTACAAAAAATCATCATGCAATACAATTGGTTGGGAAAGGTAACTTAAGTATAGGTGCTATATCTGTATATGGAAAAAACGCAAGTGGATTGGATAACTCTTATCGGGTGGGTGTCTACGCCCTTCCCTTTACACCACACATGATTGACGTCACTACAAGTACAACGTCTCATTGGTTACAGTGTCTATAGGACCCTAGATTACATGGTCCCTTGTGATTGGGAAAGTTACACCCCTAAACATGAATCTCCATTTTAATTAGCAGCTTTAGAGTAGACACCCAGGTGCCTAGTGTTCCAAGATTCACCCTTCCTCCCTTCCATCAATCAGTGTTTTAGGGCTGTGTGTCAATTAGTTGGCTGGGTATGGCCTCCGATCTGTAGTCTCTTAGCAGGAAAAGTTATGGCACCCGGCAGTGGTGCATCTTCACGCCTGTCTGGTCACGTGTTGGTTCACCATGAATCTGCTTCAGTTTCCAACCTTTTGTGCATTTAATTCTGTGTGCGCTTGGCCACCTGCATGGGCCTCTCTTATCTTGACGTTCACAGGCAGGCTGGTATTCTCTGTAGTTGGTGTCTCGTGAGCTCATGCTCACCTCCCCTTCTCTGGTTGACCTCCATCTCCCCGGCATAAGCCTCTCTTTGTTGAGTTTCGATTCCGCTCCTTCTCTGGTCTTTGCTGGGTTTCGAAACTCAGCCTGTCAGGCCTTTGGCCGCCTGGGTAGATTTCTGCTTTTTACAAAATGGAATCGCACGTGTACATTGTGCAGTATTGAGGTAGATATATGGTTGGCCCGTGCCGCTCTACTCTGCTACTAGGCATTGCAATCAGTATTGATTTCTTAGCCTCTTGCATTTCAATCTTATTTACGCACATTCATCAGGGCGGTTGCTTCCATCTTGCCTTATGACACCATTCTCTGATGTTTTAACAGTGTCTCTCCCCTGCATCCATTATCATTATCCTTGCGGTTACTAGTACTGGCATTCGTGCTTTCAGTAGCCAAGTCTGTTTGTTCTCGGGGCTGCTCGGGCCCTTGGTTTATTTTCATTGGCCTTCCATTAAGGCTTTAGGGGTCTCCTCGTGGACCGTGTGCAGGTATTCCTCATTCCGTATCAGTGGCTGATATGGCTGTCTGATAGGGTATCGTGCTGCCCAGGTTTGTCGCATTATGGCTGCTTCAACTGGTATTGATCTCCTTACGTACAAGGGGCAGAGTCCCAGTGCGGCTTGTTGTTGGTTTATTTGCTCCTCATACGTCACGTACCACGGCGAGTACCTTACTGGCAACTCGCAATGGGGGGCAGGGTTGCGGGTCATATTGGGACCCCCTCTACAGGCGCAAAAGCAGGTAGCCAGAAATAAGCTTGCTAATTAATCAGCTTTTCTAAAAATGTTATTTAGCTTCGCTCCTCCAGGATTTCTTTGCTCTGAAAACTACTCAGCAATCTTACAGCTTCCACGTTTGGGCAAGATATTTTGGGGGGTCCCAGGATGCATGGTTATTGTCAATCATAAAACCAACAGACAGCTGTCGCCTTTCTTATTCCCAATGATCTACCCATCTGTCAACTGCATGTTTGAAATGTTTATTTGAATTATAGGAAGTTGGTTTTGAAGTTATTTAGGTTTAAAAGGCGCTCCTCCATTTACGCCTCAATCCTGTCGCAGCATCGAGTCCAAAGACATCAAACGTCAGTGCAAGTATATCTTTAATTGCAATGCTTTACCAAGCAACAGACATCAAGCAAACAGCCAAAGGATCCTAGTTTTCTTATATCCACCACCACCAAAACAATCTCTACATATTGTTCTGAGTTTGCCACTACCAGAATTACCAAATCCTCAACTTTGGGATTTTTGTTCTTGACAAGAGCAATGACCATATTTTATCCGGCACACTGTGAATAACAGAAGAGTCTGGGGAACTTAATACAATGCAGTGAGCTAAAGAAAAATCATTGAACACACTGGCAATGTCCAGATCCAAATTCATAAACCAAGCGGGCAGATGGTAAATGCATGGTGTGTATGCAAGTTAGCTCAAATATCAAGCCTTTGTTCCAGGAAAACGTCTTTGTCTATATGGCAGTGCTATTTTAAGTATAGCATTCTCCAACCCATAATGGACCGCTCTCGAAGATGCAGATAACTGCATACCTGTTTTACCCTCATTATGGACCACCAGTGCAGTATAGTCTGAATCTTTGTGGTTGGAGCAATGGGTCAAATTGAGCAAACACCAGCAAAGTTCTGGTGTGTTTAAGACTCCTGGGAGAAAGGTATTCCACCTGAAATGTAAAAGTGCACGTTCTGTGAAACTATGTTATTGATTTTGGGTTATTTTCCAATACAGTTCAGCACAACACATTATTCCAGTAGCAACTCTTGTCAGGAACCTTATTATTTATCTCTGAAATTACAGTAAGAGTTAGCGAATCTTTGGACTTCATCTGGTTAGGGTTAAATGTTTGGGGTTTGCAGGAGACGAGTAGATGTTTTCATCCTTTTGATTTTTAGATTTTTAAAAGTAAGTCAAGATTTGCTTCTCACGGACCATAAGCTATCCAGAACATTCTTAATGCAGAAAGGGTGGTTGTTGCAGAAGAAGAGCATGGATGTATGTGAATTCTTCGAAAATATTTCACCTAATGGAGATTTCAGCAAATCCATTTAAACGAAAAATGAAATCTACCTTTTACTTTTGCTACTTTTTTAATGCAGTGGGAGACCCCCACAACCATCCCTAATTCCTCCCTACCCCATACCCACCTATTATGCATTACACATATACCATTTCCCCTACCGTTTTTGGTGAAATGGATTTGGTGAAGTCTCATTAGGTGAAATGGTATTCGAAGAAATCTATGGTAACGGAAGAGCACAACTTAATGTTATCCTAGCCTCCAGTGGGAGCCACATAAGGTTAATGAAGTAAGGGGCGAACTGGTAATTCTTTTTGACTTCTCTTATTGGGTGGGCTTCCGCATCTCGATTTACCTTCAGTGGTGCTAATTCAATGGCGAGAGAGTATGAGGTTTCTTACATCCAGACAATCCCAATTCCTGGACTTCTAATCATAAATCCTATAGGATCAATATGTTCCTGTCGAGGTGAAGTTGATGTTGTGAATGTATTTTAATAAGATAGATTTATGGATGCCCAATGGATGTCCAGTCGGAGGATGGCTGACCAAGCAGTGTTCCAGGAGTCTCTTAAACAGACAATGGATGTCCAATGGACGTCCAATCGAAGGATGGCTGACCAAGCAGTGTTCCAGGAGTCTCTTAAACAGACAATGGATGTCCAATGGACGTCCAATCGGAGGATGGCTGACCAAGCAGTGTTCCAGGAGTCTCTTAAACAGACAATGGATGTCCAATGGACGTCCAGTCGGAGGATGGCTGACCAAGCAGTGTTCCAGGAGTCTCTTACACAGACAATGGATGTCCAATGGACGTCCAGTCCGAGGATGGCTGACCAAGCAGTGTTCCAGGAGTCTCTTACACAGACAATGGATGCCTAATGGATGTCCAGTCCGAGGATGGCTGACCAAGCAGTGGTCCAGGAGTCTCTTAAACAGACAATGGATGCCCAATCGATGTCCAATCGGAGGCTGGCTGAGCAAGCAGTGTTCCAGGAGTCTCTTAAACAGACAATGGATGCCCAATCGATGTCCAGTCGGAGGCTGGCTGACCATGGATGCCCAATCGATGTCCAGTCGGAGGCTGGCTGACCAAGCAGTGTTTCAGGAGTCTCTTAAACGGATAATGGGTGTCCAATGGATGTCCAGTCGGAGGATGGCTGACCAAGCAGTGGTCCAGGAGTCTCTTAAACGGACAATGGATATCTAATGGATGTCCAATCGGAGGATGGCTGACCAAGCAGTGGTCCAGGAGTCTCTTAAACAGACAATGGATATCCAATGGATGTCCAATCGGAGGATGGCTGACCAAGCAGTGTTCCAGGAGTCTCTTAAACAGACAATGGATGTCCAATGGATGTCCAGTCGGAGGCTGACTGACCAAGCAGTGTTCCAGGAGTCTCTTAAACAGACAATGGATGTCCAATGGATGTCCAATCGGAGGATGGCTGACCAAGCAGTGTTCCAGGAGTCTCTTAAACAGACAATGGATGTCCAATGGATGTCCAGTCGGAGGATGGCTGACCAAGCAGTGTTCCAGGAGTCTCTTAAACAGACAATGGATGTCCAATGGATGTCCAGTCGGAGGATGGCTGACCAAGCAGTGTTCCAGGAGTCTCTTAAACAGACAATGGATGTCCAATGGATGTCCAATCGGAGGATGGCTGACCAAGCAGTGTTCCAGGAGTCTCTTAAACAGACAATGGATGTCCAACGGATGTCCAATCGGAGGATGGCTGACCAAGCAGTGTTCCATGAGTCTCTTAAACAGACAATGGATGTCCAATCGGAGGATGGCTGACCAAGCAGTGTTCCAGGAGTCTCTTAAACAGACAATGGATGTCCAATGGATGTCCAATCGGAGGATGGCTGACCAAGCAGTGTTCCAGGAGTCTCTTAAACAGACAATGGTTGTCCAATGGATGTCCAATCGGAGGATGGCTGACCAGGCAATGTTCCAGGAGTCTCTTAAACAGACAATGGATGTCCAATGGATGTCCAGTCGGAGGATGGCTGACCAAGCAGTGTTCCAGGAGTCTCTTAAACAGACAATGGATGTCCAATGGATGTCCAATCGGAGGAGGGCTGACCAAGCAGTGTTCCAGGAGTCTCTTAGACAATGGATGTCCAATGGATGTCCAGTCGGAGGATGGCTGACCAAGCAGTGTTCCATGAGTCACTTAAACAGTCAATGGATGTCCAATCGGAGGATGGCTGACCAAGCAGTGTTCCAGGAGTCTCTTAAACAGACAATGGATGACCAAGCAGTGTTCCAGGAGTCTCTTAAACAGACAATGGATGTCCAGTCGGAGGATGGCTGACCAAGCAGTGGTCCAGGAGTCTCTTAAACAGACAATGGATGCCTAATGGACGTCCAATCGGAGGATGGCTGACCAAGCAGTGTTCCAGGAGTCTCTTAAACAGACAATGGATGCCCAATGGACGTCCAGTCGGAGGATGGCTGACCAAGCAGTGTTCCAGGAGTCTCTTAAACAGACAATGGATGTCCAATGGATGTCCAATCGGAGGATGGCAGACCAAGCAGTGTTCCAGGAGTCTCTTAAACAGACAATGGATGCCCAATGGATGTCCAGTCGGAGGATGGCTGACCAAGCAGTGTTCCATGAGTCTCTTAAACAGACAATGGATGTCCAATGGACGCCCAATCGGAGGATGGCTGACCAAGCAGTGTTCCAGGAGTCTCTTAAACAGACAATGGATGTCCAATGGACGTCCAATCGGAGGATGGTTGGCCAAGCAGTGTTCCAGGAGTCTCTTAAACAGACAATGGATATCCAATGGACGTCCAATCGTAGGATGGCTGACCAAGCAGTGGTCCAGGAGTCTCTTAAACAATGGATATCCAAGCAGAGCTGAATAAGGAGGCATGTTATGCGCCCCATCAATACGCGAAAGACGTAGAAATTCCACAGGAACCAGAAACTAGACAACACTATGAAACCAGTGCTTAGTAAACCGACCTCGAGGATGTTGACCAATGTCTAATCCAAGATTACGATTTGAAAAGTTACAGACAGAATGTGACTCATAAAACATTGGGAGCCCCCACCGCCGCCCACAGCATCCTACCTGTACAGGTATGTACTTGTGGAATATGTTTTGACCAACCAGGGGTCCCAGTAACTGAACCTAAGAACAGCCTTGTGCAGAGCATACATAACAGCAAGGTGCCTCTTGACACTAATGCCAAATGACTTCTCAGACCACAGGAGTGCCTGTACGCGCTCTAGCGCCATACAAAGCTGGGCATGCAGATGAGATGTGAGGAGGGACACAATGACTGTTGGTTTTGTTTGGAATTTTACCCGTGCATTGACTGCCCATTGAATTGCTAGTATCTATGGTCAGTCCCATACATTGCATGCCCTTCCCTGCCTAAAACCATCCCCCTGGGATCTCTTTGGCTCTATCTCTGTGCTTTCTGTGCAGCATTCTAAGTGGTAATGGATTAATTGAAGCTATAAATATGCCCCTCGTGTAATAAAAGTGTCCCAATCTACTGACCATTCAGCCACCTGATTTATCAGCAGTATGTGTATCCTTGCATCTGTACTTTGCAATGAATTGCTGATAAAAACAATCATTGACAAAAGCAAGCAATGTTCGCTCTTATATAAGGATTCGAAAGGCATTATCCAGGCACTGCCATAATACACCAAGGTAATAAAACTATTGGAAAGATGTTGCCATATTATCGCCAGTTAGTACCATCTTGTCAGTGCCTGGAAAATGCAGATCCCATATCAACCCACAATCCAACACAGTTGGCTTTGCCAATGCTTGTATTCAATATTCTTCTTTTAAGAATGTGGCAATTATAGGTATAATATGCCTAACGCTAGCCTCCCCTCTTGAAATACAAATCCATTTCTAGTTCCTTTATTCTAACCTATTTGTCATTTTATACACTGAACAGGCACTGTGGTAAATCAGTCATAGTACTTTTTAATGTAGTAACTCGAGGTGTTTATGTGGCGCTAAGCACCCGTGTTAGCGGCCAGCAGCCCAATTTAAAAGCCCGAGCCAGCTCTTGCATCCCGTTCAATGAATGAAATCCTTTTCCAAGATGGCCTTCATGGAAAGGGATGGCGGGGCTCTTTGGAGTCCCTCTTCCCTTTCCATGGCAGCAGGAGAATCGGGGAAGCAGCTGTGGTGGCGGCCAAAGCCGCCACAATGAACAGGTAAGTGGGGGTGGTTTAAGCCCGCGTTCCTAGCCACCCGATTGGCTAGCTCCCCCTGCCAGGATGCTAATAAAGATTGTATGTTCATAACTCAGCCTTTACGGTTGATCCTCATTACTCTTTCTGTGAGAAGTCTTGTGTTCATTTTGCCTCGGAAGTCTAAGCCGCTTTGTAACTTTCCGGAGTTTTGCTCAGCAGCTTTGGGGACTATCAGAACCTGCCCTGAGACCTTGTTCTTGAGTGAATAGAATTGCATTAAGCCCCCCACATCCCGCCAGTGCTTTGCTTTTTCAGTCATAGCTCCAATATCGCCAGCAGGCTTGTAGTGTTGTAGTCATAGCTCCTAACTGGCGCTCTGTGATGTGGCTCAACCTCAGCCAGGCTTCTTTTTCATTTCCACCGCACCATGCTTGCTGGGACTTGTAGTCACATATTTACAGTGATAAAATGAAACGAGAAATTGCAGAAACGAAAGTGGGGTTGTCTATCAAGCCAGGTTTGGCTGATGGTAATAGCGGAAGAGCGTTATTAGGTCGGTGGCCCGTTTAATAAAGAGAAACGAAATTCGACAATTGTTCTCGAATTGTATAGTATAAATATCAACAGCATTCACGAAAAGACAACAAACATGAAGTTATTCCATTAACAGTGAAATACAATCTATGTGAGTGTGTCTGAAAATTCCTTACTGTGAATGTAGTCGTAACGTGAAAAACGTGGCATTTTAAAGACGTGTTTTTTAAATACCACCTTTAAATACCAAAGCAAAAAATGATTTCCCTAACCTTGGCCAACGTCAGCAAAGAAAAGTGAATCCAAGGAAAGTGAGCCTCCGCGGAAGTAGTTACAAATAAAAGCCAGCATCACAGTGTCTCAGCATCTGTGGAAGGAAAAAGAAGCGAACATGCTTTCCCTAACCTTGGCCAATGGAAAGCGAATCAATCAGCAACATGTTCTAACTGAACGTCAGCAAAGGAAAGTGAATCCCGGGAAAATCAGCCTCCGTGGAAGCAGTTACAAGTAAAAGCCAGCATCACAGTGTCTCAGCATCTGTGGAAGGAAAAGGAAGCAAACATGCTTTCCCTAACCTTGGCCAAAGGAAAGCGAATCAATCAGCAACATGTTCTAACTGAACATCAGCAAAGGAAAGTGAATCCCGGGAAAGTCAGCATCCGCGGAAGTAGTTACAAATAAAAGCCAGCATCACAGTGTCTCAGCATCTGTGGAAGGAAAAAGAAGCGAACATGCTTTCCCTAACCTTGGCCAAAGGAAAGAGAATCAATCAGCAACATGTTCTAACTGAACATCCGCAAAGCAAAGGGAATCCAGAGAATGCAGCCTCCGCGGATGCAGTTACAAATAAAAGCCAGCATCACAGTGTCTCAACATCTGTGGAAGGAAAAGGAAGCGAACATGCTTTCCCTAACCTTGGCCAAAGGAAAGCGAAACAATCAGCAACATGTTCTAACTGAACATCAGCAAAGGAAAGTGAATCCCGGGAAAATCAGCCTCCGTGGAAGCAGTTACAAGTAAAAGCCAGCATCACAATGTCTCAGCATCTGTGGAAGGAAAAGGAAGCGAACATGCTTTTCCTAACCTTAGCCAAAGGAAAGAGAATCAGGCAGCAGCATGTTCTAACTGAACGTCAGCAAAGGAAAGTGAATCCAGGGAAAGTCAGCATCCGCGGAAGTAGTTACAAATAAAAGTCAGCATCACAGTGTCTCAGCATCTGTGGAAGGAAAAGGAAGCGAACATGCTTTCCCTAACCTTGGCCAAAGGAAAGCGAATCAATCAGCAACATGTTCTAACTGAACATCAGCAAAGGAAAGTGAATCCCGGGAAAATCAGCCTCCGTGGAAGCAGTTACAAGTAAAAGCCAGCATCACAGTGTCTCAGCATCTGTGGAAGGAAAAGGAAGCGAACATGCTTTCCCTAACCTTGGCCAACGGAAAGCGAATCAATCAGCAACATGTTCTACCTGAACATCAGCAAAGGAAAGTGAATCCCGGGAAAATCAGCCTCCGTGGAAGCAATTACAAGTAAAAGCCAGCATCACAGTGTCTCAGCATCTGTGGAAGGAAAAGGAAGCAAACATGCGTTCCCTAACCTTGGCCAAAGGAAAGCAAATCAATTAGCAACATGTTCTAACTGAACATCAGCAAAGGAAAGTGAATCCCGGGAAAATCAGCCTCCGTGGAAGCAGTTACAAGTAAAAGCCAGCATCACAGTGTCTCAGCATCTGTGGAAGGAAAAGGAAGCGAACATGCTTTCCCTAACCTTGGCCAAAGGAAAGTGAATCAGGCAGCAGCATGTTCTAACTGAACATCAGCAAAGGAAAGTGAATCCAGGGAGAGTCACTCTCTGCAGAAGTAGTTACAAATAAAAGCCAGCATCACAGTGTCTCATCATCTGTGGAAGGAAAAGGAAGCGAACATGCTTTCCCTAACCTTGGCCGAAGGAAAGAGAATCGGGCAGCTGCATGTTTTAACTGAAAATCAGCAAACGAAATTGAATCCAAGGAAAGTCACCCTTCAGAATGAGACATTGAAGAGGGCCTTTGTTGTGCAGACAAAGACAGGCTTCCTGTTGAGTTTATGCTAAACACTGTGTACTGCATTTATCCGGACAAAACAATGGCGAAGCATCCCCTGTGCTGGGCAGGGGTCATGGCTGTACAGCAGAACACTGGTTGGTTCTGCCATTGAAATTGTCTTGGAGAATTGTGTGCAATGCCGAACAGTTTCATATAGGGAGGGGCTTAGAGGACACACTGTGTGTCTGTGTGGGGGGGGTGAAGGGGGGCTGGGAGAATTGTGAGACCTAACAGAGCTTTGTTTTTCGCTGGCTCTCATTTTGCAGCAGCATTATATTAATATTGAAGTTACATTTTTTATCACAACAATAAGATTATCACAGGGAGGACTGGGCATTAATACCGAAAGCCACTCAGGCTTTCGGGAGGTTAATAAAAAACATCTATCATTTAACCATTTCCGTGCCCTTCGGACGTATATCTACGGTCGAATGGGTGTGTTGGTGGAGTCTGCTCATCCCACAAACCTCAGTGAAATATAGATGACATTTTTACAACAAACAATGTTGCGTATCAGGCTTTTTCAAATGGAAGACACGGCCCTTTATCCCCTGTGCATGACATCTTAACCTAGATATGTTTGCTGGAGTCATTTGTATAGAACCATTAGAGATATGTTTGACAGTTTTCATTTTGTCAATTTTGTCAATTTGAGAGTTTAAAAATAAGTTGGAAATTGCTCCTGCTCCCCCCTCTCCCTTCACACTTTGCTGTAATTGATACAATTGGGTCCCATACCCAGGGCCAGCTATAACTCTGGAAGCACCTGGGGCGAGTCAGCAACATTTTACACCACCACCCCATCCCCCTGAGCCCCAGACCCAGATCCCTGCGGTGGGAGGGGGGTAACCAAATGTTTTGATGCTGTATTTAATGAAGTGCTTAACTCCCCACTCCCATGCAGGAGCGGGGAGTTAAGCACTTCAATACAGCCGGTCTGCCCCATGCTGGTTTGACAGCCATGCTGTATTTTTATAAAACGCACCCCGCTCTCCTGCTGGCGCGTCCAGCACAAGCAGGCGCACGAGGCGCATTTAATTAAAATAGGGTGCCTGCTGCGCCTTCACCCACCACGCTAGCTCTGGCAAGCCCTTGAAAGACTCCCCCGAGCTGGCCTGGCAGGCGGGCTAATGTGGCAACCCCCGGGTGGTCGCCCGTGCGCCCTGCTCTGCCCATTCCATATCGGACATAATCGCATGCTATTACCGAAGGAGATGTCTTTTGAACATTGTAAAAGAATTACGATAAGAAAGGACGGCAGATCTTGAAGCACTGCAGAAGAGTAAGGGCAGCCATTATTTAAAAGATGGTACGTTACCGGCGGTGGTATTGGTAGATTACTACTGACGTACCCTTCTGCCCATTGCTCATTGGGTGGTCGAAGGTCAGGAGCATTCATGTTTCGTGTCTCCGGTGCTCTCATTTGCAAAAAAGCATGCCTGATCAATATGTGGCCATCAAGTGAAGACAAACCTTTCTGACAAGGGAAACTCTGAGTATGGCAAATGCATATGCCGCTCACCATTGTGATACAACAGGGAAATATGGGAGTGCGCATCAGGAAGTATCAGGACACTGGACACAGAACATGAAAATCCTGACTGAGCACTAAGGCCTCATCACGAGTCTGGCGGTAACCCTTAAATGCGGTGGTAGTGCTATTACTGCCGCATTTAAGGGTCTGCCAGATCATGGCCTTGGTGGGGCAAATTTGCCGATTTTCGGCGCTATTACCACCAGCGGGAAATCCGCTGGCGGTAATAGCGGACATTTTCTCCATTGGCTCCCAATGGGTAATGAGGAATTCCCGAATGGGCCTAATGGGGAATGGGCACTAACCGTTCCGCCAAACCCGTGGGGGGGTTTGGCGGTAGGGCTAATAGCGCCGGCGGTAATAGCGCCAGTGTTACTGCCCAACTCGTGATGAGGCCCTAAGTGTCCTACTGTTATTTGCTGCAGCCTCCCTGGCTTGGTAAGGGAGTTGAGTATGGGTATGTTCTGTTATGGCCTGTAAAGATATCCAGACCCAATAGTAGACGTGCAGGGTTAGTGGGTGTGAATGTGTGTCTTTTTTGCATATCAAATATGTTGCTGCACCTTTGCTAAATAAGTTACATAGGTACTTGCAGATTGCTGCCTGAATGCCTAGGCCCTAGGGGGTCCATGTTGTCTGCACATCGGATGGGCAGCAAGGAAGTTCTCCATGTTCTACTTTCAGTCCTCCTTATTGCTGCAGGGTATCTCTCGTGCAACTTTCCCACTTACTGTCCTCGATGCACCGGTGCGTAGTAGGGTGCAACATTGCAAACTGTGGATCCCTGATATGACCACCACTAATCTCCATGTATGTTGCTTCGTGACTTGAATGAGATGAGTTTAACAAGTGTTCAGCTCCCTTTCTTATACTCCACCATAAAGGCATCAGATCTACGTTATAATATCACATTTAGTTTATCTAATCTCATAACATCAAATTATATTTTCTTTAAAATGCATTTCGTTGGAATTTTAATGAGGGGGAGAACCCCTCTGCGCCTCCCCTTACTTCCCTCCACCATAATTAATCCCCTTACCCAACCCCGTCTACATATTGGCAAAATGCATTGAAAAAAATATGTTTGGTTTCAATGTTTTGGTACGATACTGAGGCCCCCACCTGTATGTCTGCTCCTTCCTTTTGTTGTTACACCCACACTGCAACAGTATATTCCCATATTTAGCAACTTCTGCTGTTCATCAAATTTCGAGCTGTAAAACATGCATATCATGGCCTGACCCTAAAACCCCCATACTGGCAATGGTGATGACTCAGTTGGCATCTCCCTTGGAGGTTGAAGTGTTGTGAATGCCATGAATTATATATAGCCACCCCCCCATTGTACGTTTTTGTTGCTTTTGGGGGATATACCAATGTATTTTCTCTTAGTAGTGCTCAGAACCTAAATCTTCTTATTACATGTGATGCTTTATCTACGCTGAGAGCTGCATCCCTGCTTTAGAAGCAGTCCTCCTTTTCAGTGTTCAAGATTATAGTATGGGAAAAGCAACCCCCTCAGAATATTTGGAATGTTGTTAACTGTTGGCCTCAAAAGGTCCTTGATGAACTTTGATACAAATGTATGTGAGGTGTTCTTCTGTTCCACGCATTATTGAAACATGTTTGTCATGCCCTGATCATCATGCTGTTTTCTGGCACTGCATTTGTGGTCCCCAGGATCACATCCTACTCTGCTTTCATGTCATATGCCATCCCTGCAGAATCTTTATGGACACTGTTGGGCCAAAGACTTGCCATGTTTTCTACCTTGGAAAGTCGAGTAAACAGCCGTACATAATCGTAGAATGAATGATTGCCCCTTGAGCAAGGTAATGTTTGCATAATGGGAACGTTTGTTGGCATTTTGTTACTGTACTGAGTGAGATAAACAAATTGATGGGCCATCCCAACCATGCACCTAACAATATTTCTAATAATGAAGAACAGGCCCTACGATCACTGAAGGACCACCCAAGCATGTTGATAAAACCAGCTGATAAAGGGGCAGCATAATTATTATGGCCAAGGCACAATATGAGGGCATAGTTTTAGATATTTTAAATAATCTGCAACACTATAGGAAAGTCACCAAAGATCCAACACAAAATATCCAATCACGTATAGTAGGTTTGGCTCTCAATGGGTTAGAACGTCAATGGATCAGTCGTGAGCAATATGACTATTTGAACCATGAGAAACCAAGCATACTAACTTTTTATGCCGTTCCTAAGGTACACAAACGTGCCAAAAAAACACCCGGGAGACCGACAGTATCCAGATGTGGTTCAATTATGGAACTTCTCACTAAATTTGAGAATCTTTATTTGAAAGGTCTTAGTAAAAAAACTGTCCCATATTTGCAAGACACTACTTGTGTAGAACTATTTGTTACAATGGATATACAAGCATTATATACTAATATTCCACAACAGGGAGCCATTGAATGTGTCAGCGAGGCCTTATATAATACAGATCAGATGTAGAGGTCCAAGTCCCTTTATTTTACAGGCCATGAACATTGTCCTTGAAAAGTATTATTTTGAATTCAATGGTCAATTTTACAAACAAATAAGGGGTACAGCAATGGGAGCATCATTTGCCCCAACTACCTATCCTATAAATGGCCAATTTTGAAATCAATTGTATTTTTTCTGAGATCAATCCATAAAAAGAACACATCTCAATGAGGAAACATTACAACCATAGGGTTTTCCGAATATGGACAGGGACCACTAATCAACTGGCTGATTTTGTTAAATAGCTTAATACATGTAATAAGAATCAATTCACTAAAGATCAAAGTAATTTACAGATGCATTTTTTGGCCATTTTGATTAAGCACCTGAATGCCTCTCTACTTTGTGATCTGTACAGAAATCCTACTGATAAGAACACGCTACTGCACTATAAAAGCTTCCACATATGCTCATGCAGAGTTAATCTCCCATATGGCCAGCGCCTACATATGCAACTGTAGCTCAATTGAAAAGACTGCAATATGCAATCTTTTAGATGAAAGATTACTTGCACAGGGATATCCAAAATCCTTGATTACCAGATCAAACAAAGAAGCTTGATACACATCTCGATAAACCACATAGACTCCAAGACATACGTCAGCTAGTGTGTGTGTCCAAATTCAATCCTACAATTCAGAACCTCAAGAAGGTAATTAAGAAATTATGGCCACTAATCCAACAAAGTATTAAGGATGCACCAGTTCCACTCGTTGCCATAAAAAGAGGGAAAAATCTTAAGAATTAGTCCACTTAGCTTATTCAGACCTTCTGATACAGTCAGTGGGCATTAACTATGCAGACAGTGGGCCTCATTATAAGTTTGCTGGTAAACTACGAGTTCTGCTCACGGGTGCCTTAGCGCCTGCCAGGACTGGCCTGGCTGGCGTACCAGCACCCGTGAGAAGAGCATGTCGGATGCACCGGCACCTTTCTGAATGGTGCTGGTGCATTCGACCTCCCCATTCCCATTGAGCCCTATGGGGGCTTAATGGGAATGGGGAGCATTTTTATCCGGCACCCATGAATGGGCAATTACCGGGTCTGGCAAGCCGTAATGACCCGGTAATTGCCCATTCGTGGGTGCCGGAAAAAAAATTAGACCAGCGGCAGCCGTGCCAGTTTTACCGGCACGGCTACCGGCAGTATCATAATGAGGCCCATTATGTGTATGCTGCACATTTATTAAACCTACGAAATGATTTAGGATACAGGATAAGAAATGGAACTTGTATGGCCAGACTAATTGTCAAACTAAGGGGGTCATTTATTGCATTGAGTGCCCCTGAGGACCAACTTCAAGTAGAGTAAACTTACGAATTTCAGAACAAAGGTCCAGAATTAGATGCAGAAATCTGTCTGCCCCACTGGGATGACACTATTTAGACAATGGTCACATAGAAGATGATCTGCTCTGATGAATTGTTGACAAAACTCAGACATAGACAGTAGCCTCAAATATAAAGAATCAATTTGATTTTATGGATAAGATCAGATCAGATCAGCTCGGGCTGAATGATCAGATGGAATGGTCAGTTATGGGCTAATCTGTCCAAACATCTACCCCCTGGTGAAATACAGCAGAACATATATCCACATAAATGATTTTTTACAAAACTATAAGCATGCCTTTGTAACCCTGCTTCTCCTTCCCCCATATATTTATAAATATGGGATAAACACTTGCACTATCCTTTGCCTCTTATCAACGAAATAACATTGTATAATATGAAGTATGTTATTGCCGCTTTGTTTACACAACAGCATACATTTTTTACATCATTACAGTGTTGCGTCATCAATATGCAATTACGTCATCACGCACTGCATATATTGCCGCAGTCAATCCAAGATGGAGGATGTCCCTCTTGAAACGCTGGCAGCATGCAGGCTTTGCGGCTTGAAGTTAAGCAGCACAGTCTTTTTAACCAGAGTGCAATTTATGTAGAAACCCTCTCTTTTCAAACACTTGTAGGAATTTCACATGACAATGGGCCATATATTGTGCTTGTTTTAGAACAAGTGCATTAGTCAACAATGTCCGTATGTTTAACCAGTGTATTAGTCAACACTGAAATCATGGACCTCAGCGCACTGTAGAACTGCCCCACGGTGTCAAAAGACAACCGTAAAGTATGCTGTAACCACCTGCATCTATTTAGTTTTACCCACACTTTGAGCCTATTAAGCATTCGATTTGTTACTTTTTATACATTTGTTGTTTTCAGCACCACAACTGAATATATGGCAACCAATGGCTTAATTTCCCAATAGCACAACTGCACAGAGACGATAGGCACGGTGGCATTACATACTGTTTGCCAATCAGTTCTGCTTAAAATAGATCACACTGATAATCAATGAATGTATTAATGTATACCTTTCAGGCTGAATCAAATTCCTCTGTCATGAATTCAGAAGAGTGCTCTACATCTTGAGATGTAGTCGAGATGGCAACTTGAGCTACAGTACAACTGAGTGCTTTGGTTCCTGAGGAAGGACAGTTCATGTGTTGCTCAAATGCAGACTCTTAGCAGAGAGACTTCTGTGTGGCTACGTCGAAAATATTTATCAGATCAGAGTAACAAAAAGAATCTCCCTTGAGAAATAACCGCAAAGTGAATGAATCATGTGAGTTCTAAAATGAACCAGAGGAATTATAACAGCAGAAACTCCCTTGTGAAATGACCACACTGTAATTGAACTATATGTTTTCATTGAAACGACTGTATGAATTATGCATTCTTTACCTAATTTGGAAAGCGCATTGCGGATGTTTTCATTAACTGCTTGATTATATGCTGTTTGTTCACTACTTACGTTTATGTATTCTCCATTTACTCAACAAGGTGCTAAGTACTTTGCCAGTTCATCTTCATTTAGCACCACGTTTTATATGTCTGTTTATGTATGTGTGTAAACTCTCAGATTGTATTGTTTAGAATATGTTGTTTGTAACATAAAATTAAATATACTTTTTCTTCTGTTTGCATGAAAAATAGCATTAACTCTTTCTGTGTTCACACGATTGCCCCTGCGGGAAGGCACCTGTTGCCACTTGATCTAACAAGGACCAGGGCCCTCTGCTGCACTATTTATGCATTGTGTTACCACTGCTGTTCAGGACTGCCATTATATTGAATCTACAATATGCTGACTAGGAGTGCTAACTGCAGAGGTATTAACTATGTGTCTCAGGGCCTGATTAATGGAATTTCTTGACGGTTCAAAGTGACTTTGCACTGATGAAAAGTGATTTTGCACTGGCGACGCAAGCCCTGATTCATGGAACTGTGCAATGTGTATTTTTGCCGCAGGGACGGATTGGCCCTGTGGCCGAGCCGAAATGGTCCTTGGGGTGTGGAGGCCGGTTTCTGGCCATGCCTGGGACAGTTTGGAGAAAAAAAATGTGGAAAAAAAAATGTATTCTTGTTAATTTTTTTTCAAAAAGCCTCTCATCCTTCTTGGGTCGATAATGAGTACCAACACAGGTTGGGTGATATTGCATGCATATTTGTTCTATAAAAAAAGAGCTTAAACATAAATGCTATACAATAACATATCATTTGGCCTTGGACGTCTGCTTGGATTCGCAGTAATTTTGTGTACTTAGGAACAATGCTATTTGATGCCACTTCCTGTCTTGTCAAGGGGTGAAAGGTTGTGTTTCATTGCTTCCGGAAATGTCACTTTGGGGTGGGGTCAATATTCTTTGCACAGTTCCATGAATCAGGGTTTGTGTCGGCAGTGCAAAGTCACTGTTCAGCGTGCAAGAAATTTGATGAATCGGGCCCTCAGTGTCATAGTAGAAGGTTAACTAGTGCAGTTTCTAATTCCACATTTACCGTAAATGCTCTTGCTACCATTAATAATATATTTAAGGCCCTTATGTTTCACCGGTTATATCTTTGAATTTCGAGACACACAGAATACAGAGACCTCAACACCAATGCAAATGCTTTCACTGGCACATCAATCAGCGACCACGGCTCTTGGTCATACTAGTGCATGCTTCCTCATTAAACAACAATTCAAAGAACAAGGACGCAATTGGGAAGAGCTCTAAAACGAACAGTTCAGGAGCAGATTTTTTGAAGAAACACTAGCAAGACCATGGGGCTTGATTACAAGTTTGGCAGTAAATGGAAAAAGTGGAGGTAAAATAATCACTGCCTCTTTTACCACTCTGCTGAATTCAGGGTCAGTGAAAATGGGCACTTAGCCCCAGTGGAATTACTGCTGAAATCCAGTGGAAACAATGCCAGTGCAAATTCCACAAGTGGAATTACCACCACAAATAAAAATGTTAATTCTACTGCATTACAGGTTGAAATATCAGTGACATACTGCCAGAAATGGGTGGTAATACCACCACCAACAGCAAATGAGCGCAGTTACGTCCATCAAAGAGGTGAAGGTAAATTCATCCAGGTGAAGGCAATGAACCCACAGGTGAACCCAATGGACTCAAACAGGGTATGTAAGAGACACACAGGACACACATTACCCAAACTCACTTCCACAAATTATGGGCAATGCTGCATGGGCATCCCACAAGCGAGGCAGGGTAACTGCTGTTACCATCGGCAGCTGAGAGAGGGGCAGCCCCAACTTTCTTTGTGCCTGCTCCTCTCCTCCCCCCAGCTACGGAGACACGCAGTCTCGGCAGCACAAAGCCACGGAAGGGTAAGGTGCGAACAGTCATCTCACCCTTCCTCCAAACAGCAAGATGCTATGCACCATAAGGAAAACAACCATCAGGCAGGGCCCAGATTCAAAAGATCTTCCCCCACCTGGGGCCAGACAGTCAGCTATCCGGCCGGGGGTTGCGACAACAGCAGCCCCCACCATATACACAACAAAGACCCAGGGCCTCCCTGGGTCCTATAAAGATGAGCAGCATGCTCAGAGTAAACACAATCTGTTTGTGGACCCTGAACGGGGACCCAAGCAAATAGGAGGTTCACTGTTTACTCAGTGTCTTCCAAATCTTCTTGCTTCTTTAGCAAATCTCGAAGTTCGCTGTACATCGCAGCGTCTTTTTTCGTTCCTGAACATTGTACTGTTCAAAGCAATTGCATTGCAGCCTTAACGAAGGAGGAAGAGGCAACCGAACAGCCAGCGCAGCCGGCGTCAATTTCAACATTTCGGCATAGAGAAAAAGCGAGCGGCGAGCATGTCCAAAACGAAACAAACAAAGACGCATGCTGCAGAATCATCCTAAGCCAGTACGAACGAAGGAGAGAGAGGCACCCGAGCAGCCCAGTGCGGACGGAGGCCGATTCAAGTGAGCCACCGCGCTGGGGCTACTAGGGAGGAAAAATAGACACTTGTGTCTGGTAAGAGACAAAATTTGTTACAGTGGACCGGAGCCCCCGCTTGATAAGGCAAGCGGGGCAAGATAACACAAGCCAGTTTCTAACGCGGGCAGAGCCACAGCCAGCCTGGTAGTACAGCGAGCCGGGAGCTCGTTCTTTCTTGACATCCACACAGAGCTTGCGAATGCAATTTCAAGCTCGGCGGGCCCAAATACTACAGATTAAAAATATTTTCTATAATTTTGCACGGGTGCCCTCACAGCAAAACCAGTTATTTAAATACCATTGAAACAAGTCTGGGGGCTGCCCATTTATTAAAATGAACACCGCACAAAGCGGACACTAGGAGACAATTTTCTTTGAACCCTTTCAAGAAGTTACCAGCCAGCAGTTACCCAGCACGGGCAACAAATAGAACAGGCTCAAAGAGCTTGCTGATAGCAACAGTTTTAACTCCTTGATAAAACTGTTTTCCTTTTCCTATAACAGGCATAAAAAATCATGGGGCATAAACGGAAAGCAAGGGCACCCTCAACACTGGCGCAAAAGCCCAAATCACCACAGTTGTTAGCAGCCATTGAGGCGGCAGAGCACTACGGATGGGCATGGGTTAGAGAAAACATGTACGACCTACCCAGGGAAGGAATTACCAGCCCACCCAGCCAAGATGAGGTTACTGCGCCATTTAAAAGGAGGAAAGTATCTGAAGGCGCCAAAAAAGGTAACAAAAAATTGTCAAAGCTATGCGAGAATGTAGCGGAATTACAGCAACTAATGGTAGAAGTAAGGGGGAAACAGACACCGTCCACAAGGGAACCTGGGGCTTCAAACCCTACCGTCACAGTAGAACCTACAATAACGGTTGTCAACCCACCCGTAACCCTACCCACAGCAATCCCACCACAACAAGTACAGCAGTTGCCAGTAGCACACACAGCTATAAATACAACAGCCTCCACAACTCCAGCAACAGACGCAGCAGGTGCTCTAAAAGCATGGGCAACCCCCAGCGCAGACAATACGGGCGTGACAGGGACACCCGGCAGCAATACAACTGACATTGTAACAATCTGTAATGCACAGTTAGACCAAAAAATGAAATCTTTCCTAACAGAGATATTAAATAGATACAAAAGATGCCTTGCCTGGAACATTGATACCACAATCAAAGAAGCCAAATGGGCCAAGGAATTTATAGAAATCTTTTCCCTAATAGAAGCCCAACGCAAAGGGAAAGATGCTTTCAGAGACCCCAAAAAGATAGAAGAAAAAGCGATTGCCAGAAACGCCCAGGTCGAACAAAACTGGGACAACTGGTTACAAACCTTTGCCATTTTAGCAACAATATATGAAGAAAAATTCCCCATGGATGGTAGGAAGATCTGGGCATACGTTGATAAAATAAGGGAAGTAAAAGTAACCCAGAGGGGGAAGACATGGCTAGCATATGACATCAGATTTAGGAATAGCATGTCAGAAAGGCCGGCCATTGAGTGGGATGAAGTCCAGAACGATTTATACACCCTCAACGCCGAACCTCCCCAGGAAGAAGATACTATGCATTCTTCTTCCAAAAATAGCAAAAATTTGCAAGGAAGCAAATCCCATGACAATGATAAATCCAAAAAAGGGGAGCAGCCCTTTCGGAAGAACCAGCCCTGGGCGGCTAAGAATAATGCCCACAGACAGAACAAACAGCAGGCTGCCAAATCCAACATCCCATGCAGAAATTTGGGGAAAAACCAGTGTACATGGGGCAAAGAATGCTGGTACAAACACGCCTGCACAAACTGCAAAGGCGACCATGCAGCAAGCAACTGCACCAGACTATCAGCCAAGAAAGAATAATAGGTGCCAAACCCCAATTTTAGAACCAGGACGAACACCCATCAATCCGGGCAAATTTAGGGACGCCCTAAACAACTACCCAGACAAGGAAATCAGCAGGACATTATGGCAGGATTTCACCAAATGTTTTTCCATCCCATTCAAGGGCTCTGGGTCACACACCATCGCGATGAACCTGAAGTCAGCCAGGGACAACCCCCAGATAGTAGAAACCAAAATCAAGAAAGAACCGCAAGTAGGCAGGGTAGCAGGTCCCTGGGACGGCATGCCTTTAAAAAACTATTTAATATCTCCACTAGGCCTGGTCCCCAAAAAAGAACCTGGGAAAATGAGGCTAATCCATCATCTTTCCTACCCCAAAGGCCAGTCTTTAAATGACGGCATCCCACACACAGAATCCGCCGTATCTTATACACATTTCCAAGAGGCGGTAAGGCTCATACAAGAGTGCGGCAGAAACGCCTTGATGGCCAAACTGGACATCGAATCTGCTTTCAGACTTTTGCCAGTACACCCAGATTCACAGCAGTGGCTAGGTTTCACTTTTAACAACAAATTCTATGTAGATAGATGCCTCCCCATGGGGTGCGCAGTATCCTGTGCGCTATTTGAGTAATTCAGTTCCTTTTTCCAATGGACTTTCATAAAGCAGAGACCATGGACAAAAATAGTGCATTACCTAGACGACTTCATGGTCATAGGGCCACCAAACTCCGGGGAATGAGGCAGGGCTTTAGCAAAATTTGAGCACATGGCCGCACAGTGGGGAATTCCCCTAGCGAAGGAAAAAACCACCAAACCAGACACAAACATAATTTTCTTGGGCATCGAAATAGACACAGCAAAGGGCCTCTGCAGAATCCCCAAAATAAAAATAGCAGAACTCCTGTTTAAAATACAAAACCTGATAACGAAAGAAAAGGGGACAGTAAAGGAAATACACTCCTTAGCAGGCAGCCTCAATTTCGCATCCAGAATAATACCGCAAGGGAGGATATTTTCCAGAAGCCTAGAGTTCAAAATCAAATCATTCACCAAACCACACTTGCATGTCCGGCTAGGTAGAGAGGTGAAACAAGACCTGGAAACATGGGTAAAATTCCTCAGAGATTTCAACGGGTCTTTACTTTGGCGAACTCCTTTAAATACCTGGTCAAACAGGGTCCTATACACCGACGCAGCGGGGAGCAAGGGGTTTGGAGCCATACTAGACTCCGAATGGGTGGCAGGACACTGGCCCAATTCACGGCAAGCAGCAGGGTGGACAAGAAACATCACCCTACTAGAAATATTTCCCATCTGGCTAACATTACACATCTGGGGCAGGTGACTAGCGAATACGGAACTTTTGATCTGGTGCGATAACATGGCGGTAGCAGGCTCCATAAACAGAAGGTCTACGAAATGCCCTTTAGTACTGAAAGTATTACGAGCCATTACAACAGTCACACTACAAGAAAACGTTGTAATCAAAGCGAAGCACATTTCGAAGCACATTTCAGGGGCAGATAATAACATTGCTGATGCTTTATCTCGCTTCCAGTGGACAAGATTCCGAGAGCTAGCGCCGCACGCCCAAGAACAGATGACGCCAATACCAGCAGAATGCTGGGCAATAATGGGAAGACAAGAATAACGGCCTCAACGCCAATGCCAGAGAGCACAGGCCGGGATGCCCAACGAAAACCAGGCACCTCCGAAACAGGTGCCAACAACACATTGGCATCAACGCCAGCACCAGAGAGTGCAGGCCGGGATGACCAATACAAAGCTGGCACCCCTACAATGGGTGCCAACAACACATTGGCATCAACGCCAGCGCCAGAGAGCCCAGGCCGGGATGCCCAACAAGAATCAGGCACAACCTCACAGGCTTCCTAACGGAGATGGTACAGAGGGCAGTGGCAAGCACTACGGCAACTACAGTACAGTAAGTGTTTGGAAACAGTATTTAAGGCCACATGTGTAAACCACATAGAATTAATAACGATTAAAGATATAGAAGTATTTTTAAAATGGGCTCGGGAACAAGGTTTCAAAAGGGATTGGGCCAAAAGACACCTGGTGGCAATTTCATATTTTACAAAAATACGGGGCGATTCAGACCCCACCCAGAACGCCCTCATCTCTTATGCAATGAAGTGATGTGGCAGAATAGAGGGTGCCCAAGTGGACACCCGCCGACACCTTGATTTCAGCAAACTGGTGCAGATAGCAAGCCAGTTGGAAGCCATATGTTGGCACCCATACGAGGTAATGTTATTTAAAACAGCCTTTTTCCTAGCCTACTTTGGGGCTTTCCGGGTAGGAGAACTCATTGCTTCCAGCACCAAGGCCACAAACGGCCTGGGTGTCATGGAAGTCAGGGTGAGACAGGAGAGTGTTAACATAGAAATGCAACAGTCAAAAACGGGTGCAAAAAGAACCATCAACATTTGTTGCATTGATGAAGCAACAAACTGTCCGGTTTGCATCACCAACCTCTATTAAGCCCAACGACCCAAAGTGGGGGGAGTTTTTTAATCCACAAGGATGCATCAGCCCCAAGCCGCTACCAATTTAAAAGAGTGTTGATAAAAGCAATCAGCAAAGCGGGGTGGGATCCCAATCAGTTCGGCACCCATTCCTTCAGGATAGGTGCCTCCACTGCAGCATGGCAGGGAGGCTTAGCACCGCAACAACTAAAAAACATAGGGGGATGGAAGTCAGACTGTTATAAAAGATATATCAGATCACAACTGATATAGTCATCCTCCCTCAAATTTTCTTTTCTTTTCCCTCCCTCCCTCCACCACAGAAACAACAGGCGAATCTAGGACCACACTCCGATCAGCATGGATAGTTGTCCACTCATTCGTTTTCAGGACAGGCAGATGGGCAGAAGAGACCAAAGAAGGGCTACCCTTCAGAAACTCCATTACTTCATGGTGGGGATACAGAGGCCTACGCTGGGCTGACGTCCACGAAACACTAGCAGAATTGGTGGCATACAGGGACCCCCCAGAATTCCTGATCATTCATATAGGGGGCAACGACTTAGTCAACACGGCCAGACGCATTCTATGCGAGGAAATCTGCTCCTCCCTAGCAGGCATTTCGCATAACTGGAGGGGTACTGAAATATAATTCTCAGCCATCTTACTAAGAAAGAAATGGCTAGAGGCCAACTGCTACAAATCTATAGACATATCCAGAAGAAAACTGAACAGGACGGTAGAGAGATTCTGTATGACAAGAGGACTGGGTTTCATAAAACACCCAGCGATTACACTAGGCAACCGAGACCTCTTCCTCCACGACGGCACCCATTTGTCTAACCAGGGCATGGAGCATTTCCTTCGGGAAATCAACGCAACACTTGCTCACAGGGGCTGTCTCTAGGGCATACTCTTGGGGGAACACGGTCAGCCGTCAACCTGCCCCTGTGTGGCGGCACGGGTCAGAGGGGGTAACCTCAGGACCCGGTGCCCAAAAGTATGATACCATCATGATATGTGATATTGTGTATTTGCCATAACTCATATCTGTACAATAAAATCCTATGGCCTTTTATTGCCAACACTTGACACATGTTGTGAGCCTATCATTAAGGGAGAGGGTTTGGGGTTCGGCCAATACCAATGCATGCATATGGGTTCAGCAGTTATGGGCAATGCTGCATGGGCATCCCACAAGCGAGGCAGGGTAACTGCTGTTACCATCGGCAGCTGAGAGAGGGGCAGCCCCAACTTTCTTTGTGCCTGCTCCTCTCCTCCCCCCAGCTACGGAGACACGCAGTCTTGGCAGCACAAAGCCACGGAAGGGTAAGGTGAGAACAGTCATCTCACCCTTCCTCCAAAAAGCATGGTGCTATGCACCATAAGGAAAACAACCATCAGGCAGGGCCCAGGTTCAAAAGATCTGCCCCCGACAGGGGGCCAGACAGTCGGCTATCCGGCCGGGGGTTGCGACAACAGCAGTCCCCACCACATACACAACAAAGACCCTTGGCCTCCCTGGGTCCTATAAAGATGAGCAGCATGCTCAGAGTAAACACAATCTGTTTGTGGACCCTGAACAGGGACCCAAGCAAACAGGAGGTTCACTGTTTACTCAGTGTCTTCCAAATCTTCTTGCTTCTTTACCACAGAACCCGCCCACCCTAAAAAAAGGGGAGAAGAACAAAAAGAAGTACAAGACACTGTACGGTGCCCACAACAAGTAGTGGGACACAAGAAGGCGGCACGGGTCAGAGCGGGTAACCTCAGGACCCGGTGCCCAAAAGTATGATAGCATCATGATATGTGATATTGTGTATTTGCCATAACTCATATCTGTACAATAAAATCCTATGGCCTTTTATTGCCAACACTTGACACATGTTGTGAGCCTATCATTAAGGGAGAGGGTTTGGGGTTCGGCCAATACCAATGCATGCATATGGGTTCACCAGTTATGCAAACTATGGCAGTTGCTTACTTTGACATACAGGGACTCCTACTCTACATCAGCTTGCCGAGGATAGCACAGCAGTAGCAACAACGGAACCCACCAGGGCCTTGGTGGAGGTGACGTGTGGCAAGGAGGGTGTGTATTCACAGTCAGACCATTGCACTGGGCAGTTACACATGCACAGTTGCTTACGCTTTATCACCTCAACCGACAAACCATATCAGACCTCCTCACCCTCATCCAGCCAGACATTCAGAGTGCCATCAATATACAAACCACCATACCACTGCTGCTGAAGCTGGTACCAGTCCTGCATGTTTGTGCCATAGGCACTATCAGAACACCATCAGCATGCTACATGCATTTTGCAGCCAATATTTTCCAGAGCACTGGGTCAAGTTCGGAATGCACTACTGAAACATGTGCAGTGGCACATCTCTCTGCCCAGCATCCCTGCAGAGTGCATGCCACAAATGCCAGATGTTACGCCACTGCCCACTTCCCCAATGTAATAGCAGCTTCGGACTGCACCAATGTGGCATGGGTGGCACCCCAGGCATCAGAGCATGTGTTTGCCAACAGGAAACAGTACCATTCCCTGAATGTACAAAGTGCATGCAACGCAGGCCTCACTGTAACCCGCTGCTGCAACCGTTTCCCTGGTTCATGTCATGACGCTATGGTACTATGGAGCAGCACCCTGCCTGTGTACATGTAGACCCACAGAGGACAGTAACCTGTGATCCTGGGTATGCGTCCACAAAGGTAAATGTGAAAGTGATTTGGGGGGAGCCAAAGATACACCATGCAGATGTAGCACAACGTTTCCTGGAGCATGATCCACATGACCTTGCAAACCCCCCATGACATGCCCCCTCCACACTTAAGCTGTTGGGCTGAAGGGTCCATGTGTTCCAGAATACATAGCATGCCATGAATAAAATAGCATTTCATTGGTAGAACGTACCCTCTCCTGCCCCTCTGATTTGATGAATGGCCAGGTGGTCACCCATTGAAGCAGGAAGGACAGCACCCCACCATTCCTAGTTGCAGACAACTGTCTGGAGACATGCAATATGCCAATCGAACACACTGCCATCGATACACATAAAATACACCACAATGACCGATAAAAAGGCAGTTCAGTCCACAATATGCCAAGTAGTCATTGGGATGTGCAGGGAGGATTGGGGAATGCAGACTGTGTTGGTGCATACATATGTTGCAGAGAAGGATGGGCACAGATTGTTGGGCATTGTCAAATGGAAGGGAACACACACCAATGGCACTGGTGTGTACCCAAATCTCTGCATGGACGTGAAAAGCCAGCACCATTTAGTTAGGAAGTATGAGCATGACCACTGCCTATATGCAAGTGACCCAGTCTCATTCCATTTGCAGGTGACTCTGGCTACCCACAATTACCATGGCTCAATAAGGAACCCTGGGACACCACAGGAGATTGACTACAACGAGATATATATACAAGGGCCTGGGTGTGCATAGAGTGCACATTTATATTCCTGGAAGGAAGGTTCCTGTGCCTCCACCGGACTGTAGGAACACTTATTTACAGTCTGGGAAAAGTTGGGAACATACAACTTGTCCGTGTTTGTGCTCCATAATATCTGCATCAGGAGGGATGTTTCATTGCCTGCTGTGGAGGGCGGGGCACTGGCAAACTCAGAGGAGGAGGAGTACAAGACTTTGGCTGACAGACCTGCACAGGATGGCTGCGTAGAAGGAAGGGACGGGTGCTTGCGGCTTCACAAACAGATAGACATTTTTATTCTGAACAATAATATGCACACTGCACAATAAACATAGAGAGATCACTTTAGTAACATCGATGACATGACCTAAAAGACTACCGGATCGTTACTTGTTATGCAAACTCCATTAAATCTGTGACTCTCATGCCCTCCCACGACCTTCATACACAAATCATTGTCCACGGACAGTTGCTTCACTTCTTGTGCTGCTTCGCTGGTCCAGGTGGAGACTGCATATTGGATTACTGACTAGGGATCCCTTTGTTAGGGTGGCACATGCAGAGCTAATGGAATCAAGTTAATGTATGTGCTGCAGTGTCAGCATCAGGGCACGATGCATAGAATCATTACCCGTGGATATGTCCTCAGTTAGTTCTCACACTCGCTGCCCAACCAAGGTATTTGAAACAGTGGCATCTGTGAGGTGCCTACACTGGTGGCCAAGTTCCCTTGCCACCCGGCGAGATTCACCCTGCACTGCGTCCCGTATTGCTTTGGCGCGCTGCAGTTAGAGGTCTTTGAGCTCCGCCATTCTTTGCAGCTGCTGCTCCATTTTTGTCGGATGTTCCCTAAAGGCTGTCAGGGTACACCTAGGGAGTGTATTCCAATCCCGTCATCTCCATCAGCTGCAGTCTTCCTCCTCTGTGCCAATATCTGTGGACCCTGAGAAACTGAGGAGCACGGAGAAGCAAATGCAGGGTTTTCAAAGCTGGGAAGGGGGTCATGGTGGATGCAGGTCTATTGACTGGTGTTTTTCGGAGAGTGGGCAGACTTTGGGCAACATGGATCGAGGAGACGCCTTTCCTGGCATTTGTTTGCTGATCCTCAGTTGTGGCCTCAACCTGTGAAGGTCAAGCTGCACTGCTGCTGTCATTATCTGCCTGGCTTCTTTGGGAGCTTGTTGTCAGAAAAAGGAACGGCACTCAGTGACATGGTAGGCACTTGTTAATATTTGTTTCAAGCATGTAATTGTATTAAAGGGGCTAATTCAGTGCCAGATAGAGGGGGGGGGGGCGCACCTACCACCTATGGGAGTAATCAAGAGGGGAGGGGGCACCTCCTAGCGGGGAAAAACACAAGTACACAAACGAACTGAAGTCACACCATGAAAGAAGGACTTGGGGGGAAATGAGGGGGTAGGGGTGCACTGTGTATGCCACCAGCCGAGGGAGCTTCTGTATAGTATTACAAGAAAGGGAAAAAATAATTTCAGATAAACACACCTAACGGGGGTTCCCCCAGGATGGGGCTCGCCCTGGACATCTGCTCTAAACACAAGATCAGCACACCGTGGGTTATGGAGAAGGGAGACGCAGAGCAAGCTGTGCAGAATGCGCAGACAAAAGCAGCTAAAACACCACTTGTTGATGTAATGACAGGGCAAAAAGCCAATGCTGAGGACACTCGGGGTTAAAGAACCATTCATATGGCTACGACTGCCTCTAGGCAGGTGGTTATAGGAATGGGAAGCTGAACAGAGTGGCATTCTTGGGAGGACCAATCAAACAGTATGTTTCTATGTCCTGGAGAGGTTGCCAGCCTTCATAGTAACCACCACAAGTTTTCCGAAGGCTGTTATCCAGCAGGTATCAAGTGAATGTCTCCATTCCCACCAGAATCGGGGTGTATTGTGTTCTTTTCGCAATGGTGTTGAACACGGACAGAATGATAAAGTCCCAGCGGTCAGCACAAATGTTATTTTACTAATTGCAAACTGTTCCCGGGAGGGGTGAGAAGCAATGTGGAGCCACATTGGGAGGTGATGAGTTGGGATACTGTTGACCTGTTAGCTACAATCACGTTTCACTAAAATATGTTTAGTTCTAAGGATATGACGTCGTTTAGCCAATGGGTTTCTTGGGAAACCTAGAAAGTATGAACATCCTGAGCTGCAACTGTTTTCAATACCATGATCATTATATATGTAATATATAACTAATGTTCACTGTATGTCCAGATATCAGCTCACATCAATCAGTACCAGTCCACTGTTCTCTTTGATCTGTGTTCACCCAACTGTAATAAACAGCATTGTTACTTGCCCAGTGTGCGCTCCTTTTTAATCACGATTTTTATATGGTGGGATTGGAGGACCCCTGATGCACAATGTAGAGGCTGATCCATATACATCTTGTATGGGCGGGCCATGACAGATCTCTGGAACTAAATGCACATGATGTCTCGATTGTGCTTTGCCACTGGAAGGGGATGTTCTCTACTTTAGTTATTAGGACAGAGATGCTGGACCACCTGAGACATTCTGGGAAAAGCCATTTGGTTTCCTGACAGGCGCTTTGATGATGTCAATCTCACATACTCAATATCACGGCCTAAAATCTAGACCTATTGTTGGGATTGAGATATGGAGTTAATGTAATTTGTATAATCCCAGTCCTTTAGAGGCATCAAATAGTGTTTTTGGGAGACCAAGCAGTGCCCTCTTGCCAGGTGCATGCTTTTGTTGGGGTAATGGTCTATTTGCTTAGTATTGTGCTGTCAGGTACATTTGTGGACACAGGTTGCGTGGGGTGACAACTATATAGGGGCATAGAATCATCCCATTTATCCCTGTCATGTTGTTCTTCACTTTGTGCAATGTGTCAGTTGTTTCTTTCAGTGGCCTTTTCCCGCTAGCAAGACCATGCATGAAAGGGGTGGTGTTCAGCAGGGGTAGATCAGAACTGTGATTGGCTCACGTCTGTGTACATCACTGACACGTCCACCTAGTACTGCCACCCCCTTACCCACCACATGCACAAAACATGGAAAACATCTTATAAATGTTGTTTAATACAGAAATAGAGCTGGAGTTTGTGTCCCTTACTAAAAACTAGTGGTGTACCGAACTTCGGCTTCGAGTAAGTATTTGGCCGAATTTCGGCTGAAAATAACTATTCGGCTTTGGCCGAAGGTTCCTGGAATACTTACTCGAAGCTGAAGTTAAAAAAAAAAGAATTTCTTTTTAATAAAAGTCCTCTTTCTATGATTAGCAATCTTCTCTCAGTGTGAGAGACAATAGCCAATCCTAGAAAGTAGAAGGCGACCAGAAGATACTGCCCGAGGAAAGACAGACATTGAGGCGGCATCAGGTAAGTCTTTTGTTCTGTCTCACTTAATGTCTCACTTAATGTGCCTTTGAAGCGGCTGCCACATGGTACAAGTACGTATATTTATATAAATGTATAAGTGTGCTGTGACGATGAGTATTATCTGATGTTATTGGGCTGTGTACCGAGCGCTGCTTCCATGTGCTTGGTCTCAGGCGCAAGGCGGGTGAGAAAGGGTGTGAGTTGGCACGTTCGGTTACAAAGGGGAAGCATATAGAAATTGCATGATATTTTATTTGATGTCATTTGTTTTCTTATTTCACCTTTTTAAGTGTTCCATTTCCCTAAGCAATGCTGGTAGTAATGGCGTGTGAACGTGTGCCAAGCCACAATCCTGTATTTGTGATTCAGCAAACTCACAAGATGGGCAGTGGCTTAACGTCAGCCTTACATCTGCAGATCTCGTGTGCCCATAGTAATGGGTGCCAACTTCATGAATGTATTGGTGGGACCCAGGCAGTGATGTGAAAACACCACATTAGAGCTGTAGTAGAAGAGACAGTGTGTGCCCATTGATCCCTCAACAAACACTTGTGCTTCTAGTGGATGGCGTTTTACTTGGATGTTTTGTTTAGGTGTGCCATAATTGGGGTGTCATCACTGGGCAATCATTTGCACAGGTATCCACCAATGTGACGCGTAGTGCCGAGATGACGGACTGGACTGGCCCACCTAGCTTTGTTTGCTTGGCCCGTAGGAATATTCTTCTGCAAATGGAGAAAGGGAATTAACCACCCGTGGAGTTGAGCGTTAACCCTCCCTCACTCCCGCTGTTCTCCCCACTGATCACCTTTGATGTCCCCTCTTATAGTCTCACCTGATGGTTTGGAAAGATGAGCTCTCCATCCTGCATTGAGCGTAGGTATGCCCCCCGGAGATCTAGCTTAGTGTATATGCAAGCGTCCTTCACTTGGTCTAGTAGTTCAGGGATCAGAGGCAATGGGTATCGGTTCTTAACAGTTATCTGGTTCAATGCGCGGTAGTCTATGCACGTTCTGAGGTCACCTTCCTTTTTGGGCACGAAGAACAAAGCTGAAGATGCAGGGGACTTGGATGGGCAAATGAAGCCATAAACAAGGTACTGGTCTAAGTATTGTCTAAGTATTGCCGTAGGTGAAGGTTCTCAGGTTCCGTAAGGCCATAGATCCTGCTACAAGAGGGTTGTGCACCGGGTATGAGATCGATTTGTCAATCGTACGATCTGTGAGGTGGTAAGGTGTTTGCCTGTTCTTTTTGGAAGACATCCTGGAATTATTGGTATTCTGGAGGTAGTTGCACGACTGCTGTGGTTACTGGGGCCAGGCCTGCGTTCAGATTTTTCTTTGGGTATCAGGTTTGTGCACAATCCGGGAAGGTTATTCTCTTCTCTCGCCAATCAATACAAGGATTATGTGTTTCCAACCAAGGTATCCCCAGTATTATTTGGAACTGTCGGGCTTTGATTAGATCAAACAAAATAGTCTCTCGATGCCCATCCTGACCCAATAGTGTCATCTCTGCAGTGGAATGAGTTAAAGGCCCAGAGGCAATTTCAGTTCCATCGACTGTGGTGATGACATCTGAGGTGGTTTTTCGGCAGAGAGGTAGATTCCTCCAGGAAGCCAATTCATAGTCCACATAGTTTCCTATGGCCCCGCTATCAATGTATGCCCTTACTGCGTGCATACGCGATAGCTGCCTTGGATCTACGAGGACCATTGGGATGATGAATGCAAGGTCTGAGTATCCTTCTTCAAGCTCGGCAAGCGGACCTCTGCGCTTGTCGGGCGTGGTCGTTTCCCGAGTCTGACTTCATATGGCTTTTATCAGCAGCTCCTACCACCTTTTTGGGTGGTTTTACAGGGCAATCCCGTAGAAAATGCCCAGAAGTTCCACAATATAGACACAATTGCATTTGCCGTCTCCTTTCTCTTTCCTTCTGGGTTAAGGGTCCTTTAACCCCTCCGATTTGCATGGGTTCTGAAGCATCTGCTCCTTTGGGGTTAGCGTGGGTCTTGACCAACACCCGATTCTCAAATTTGGCTCAATCAGCCTTTCTGTTCTGAAGTCTGTGATCTAACTGGACCACTAAGTCTATATATTCAGCGCAGTCTTGAGGTGGGTTCACGACTTGAGCCAAGACATCCTTGAGTTCTCCTCGAAGCCCTCGGTGAAATTCGTTTTACTTCAAGCCATCCAGTTTCCACTATCAACCTATTAAAGGTCGCGATGTAGGATAGAAGGTCCTGGTTACCTTGTCGTAGGGACAAAAGTTTGTTATCTAGGGCCTGGCCGTGGAAGTGCCGGGCAAATAGTCTTTCGATGCTCATTTGAAAGCCCTGAAAATCCCGAAGAATTGGGTCATCCTGAGTAACTAGTGGAATTGACCAATCAGCTGCACTGCCGCTGAGATATGACAATACGAAGGCTACCTTGGCTTGATCGTTTGGGAATGCTCCGGGTCTGCATAAAAAGTGCAAGTGGCATTGGTTCATAAACACGGCAAACCTTTTGGAATCTCCGGCAAAGCGTTCGGGCGGAGCTAATGGAATACTTCCTGGTAGGTTTATTTGCACAGGGTTACTCGATCACACAGGAGCTGGATTCCCCCCGGGACCTGGTAGGGGTGCTTGTCCAGCCTGGCTTTGCAGTAGTTGCTCAGCAAGGTCATCAGTTCGCTCCTTTGACAAAATCAGTTCTCTCCTAAGAGCATTGGTTTCTTGATGGGCGGGATGCACTTCAGCCCTCAGTTCCCCTAGTAATTGGGCCAATTGGTCAGTTTCTGAGGTATCCATAACGCCTGGGTGGGAATTTGTGGGTAGGCTTTGCATTCTGTTATGCTCACCTGGCTCCCACAGGGGCGTCGATCTGAACTGGACAGCTGCGGCCTCCACCAATGTGACGCGTGGTGCCGAGATGACGGACTGGACTGGCCCACCTAGCTTCATTTGCTTGGCCCGTAGGAATATTCTTCTGAAAATGGAGAAAGGGAATTAACCACCCGTGGAGTTGAGCATTAACCCTCCCTCACTCCCGCTGTTCTCCCCACTGATCACCTTTGATGTCCCCTCTTATAGTCTCACCTGATGTTTTGGAAAGATGAGCTCTCCATCCTGCATTGAGCGCAGGAGCGCGTTGATAACCAGTTGCTTCACTGGCTCGAAGGAATTGGTGAGTTCCAGAACAATATTGACTCTGAGATTCCCGGCAAGACGCCGTAAGTATGTAGTTCGTAAGAGTTCAAATGTCTGACTTTCACTCTTGTCCGATTCCTTGCAGGTTGCATCTTGACCCTAGCAAAGAGTTCCTCCTGGAAACCGGTAATATTCAGCTAAGGATTTGTATTATCCAACACAGTTCGATAAAATAATGTCAATATGTATGTAACCTGTTGCTTTCTCCCTTATTCAGGCGCTGAGAGAAAATATGAAGTCTTGGGGAATAATGCCTCCGGCGGTAAAATCAGGTAAGTCTATTGTGGTGAGGAAGTTTCCCCTTGTTTGTCCCTTTGTTTCACCTTGCTGTCCTTTTTTTTCCCCTTAGGGGCCAGGGTTCGACGAGGATGCAGTGGAAGATGTGCCGACCCGTGAAGAGGAATAGTACCCCCGGCGGTAAAACAGCTAAGTCTATGGGGGGTAACTAATATTGCCTCTGTGTATTCCCTTGGCTCACCTTGCTGTTCTTGTCTTCCCCTTAGGTGCCGGAGTGTGGCGGGAGCATGCAGAAGGATGCGGTGGAATGTGAAGATGCTGCGAAGGCCGGTGAGTTCAGCGCGGCGCTGCTGCAGGCGAGGCGACGCCCATAAAACAACTTCTTTCTTCCAGCTCGATGGCGCGATGGTTCGGGAATTCAGGTAATGATCAAAGGTATTGCTCTTGTTCTAACCTTTTCTCCTTCTCTCCCCTTTTTTTAGGAGCTCCGGACTCGAGGCGGGCATGGCAGAAGACTGGATGCAGACTTGCAGGCACGGTGAGCGTTACGCTGCTGGATGCAGAATAACGCGAAGCGTGTGCTGCTCTTCGGACGTGGTTTAAATAGCCTCCAAAGTAGTCCCAGATAAGTATTCCTCCCCAGCCCCACCCGAGTACAAAAAAAGTCCCTAGGTAAAGTAGTCCCTTCCTTTGGCTTGGAGCTCTTGCAGCATGGTCTGCATCAGGTGAGTTTGCAGCATGGTCTGCATCAGGTAAGTTTTAATCTATGAGCCTGGCGTCTATGGCGCCAGAACTGACTCTCCATATGAGCCTGGCGCCATAGGCACCAGGACTGCACCCAAATAGCCCCTAGCAGGGGTTGTTGGGTTTGCTTAGTATAACTTGATGCCTGCTTCCGGGGTTGCTGGACTTGGTCTGGGTCCTCGCGGGTAGGCATCATGACACCACCCTGCTAAACATGTACCTTCCCGTCCGGAAGTCTGCTAAGAAACTACATGCGTGGTAAGACTGCGACTACCTGCATTAAGAATCACTGATCTTACTCACAAACTATATATGTACTGCCATTGTCCAGACCCCGCATCTAAAGGTATGCGTATATGCCTCGCTCTTTTGCCTGGTCGCGCATTTGCCACACTCATCCCTAACTTGCATAGAGCACGGTAGCACCAGACGCATGGTACGGACTAACGTAATATGCCCCTGTTGTCATTTGTTTCTCATTGTGCATAACTATAGTACTGCAAGGTTTACAATTGCATTGAATGCGTTACCTGCTTTGTACAGATTTATGGCACTGCCCATTACCTCAATCCATATTAATTACCTCACCTGCCATTACCGTTATTACCGTCTACTGGGTCTGCCCGATCTGCTGCACTGACACGCGTTGCCTACACTTTAATCCACTCTGTTAGACAGTGACACATCGATCTGGCACGATGTCTTTAGAGTAGTTCACGTACTGTATGTTTTTAACCTGGTGCCTCGCCACGTTCTGGAGCTTTGCTAAACGCTGTGCGGTATTGAAAGTCCTGCCATTCAGATATTCATATGTGCTCTGTCCTGTTATAATATGAAGTAGTAAATACTCATTGCTTGGTGCTAACAGCCATTGCTCTGTCCTAGGGGTCACCTCACTACGCTACTGCCACTTCTGTCCTGACTCGCTGATAAGCTGTAGTATTCTAGTGTTACGCCCACAGCCTATTATATGTCATGATAGACTCACCATGATGTATTTATTCTTAGAATCTCTGTCATGCCCCAGTGTTCCATTTGTTATGTCTGTCCTACTTTGATGCATTTCGACATGATTTTTTGTGATGCCATGCAGTACTCCACTTTCTATGTTTTACCCACTGTGATGCTTTTTATCACGCTCTTTTAGTGATGCCACGTACCCAGCATGTTATTACCCTTGCACTGTACTGACTACTGCTGATGTTTAGAGCGACCTATCAGCATTGGGCCACCCTCTGTGTTGTTCCTATAAACCTTGGCAACCAGCAGCCATCATAGCCATGAAGGCAAAACACCTACTTTTAACTACCATTGCTAGTGGCCTGGCCTACCTGAGCCTGCTACTCACAGCGTTCACATTATCTAGCTTAGTCTTCACACTCGTGAAATCCTCTACCAACCACAATGTGCCCACCATTAGCTTATCTATGTCATCCAATCTACCACCATCAATCCTCATACCTCCATCATGCTTTTTACCATCTTGTCTGATAATGTACCTGTGCAGCCGCTAAAAATAACACTATTAGGAACTAACACAAAACCGATAGCTCGGTACCTGCCCATAGCCTCGCCTTTTAACAGCACAATACCCACATACACCACCATTGACCCCTTAGGTACCACTAACGGCCCATTTAATCAAGCATTCACACTTACTGTATTTCCCACACTGCCTTGCACCACACTTCACAGAAACCACAGGCTCAGATCGAGATTTACACGACTCGACAGACATTACAGACTTAGATCGAGATTGACAAGAGAACTCTCTACCCCCAACACACAGAATACTATCACAACAACTACCACAACCAAACCCCAACAATCACATGCCTCTGAACCTAGTCTCAAACCACCTAACAATAAACAAAACATCAGCTTAGCACATATCCTTATTAATGCTAGATCACTTCAGGCACATGCCTTAGATATTGCAGATATTATTACATCACATGACCTTGACTTCATCGCCATCACGGAGACCGGGCTGCACACAGCATCTGGCCCCTCACTTGCCCTCGCCATTCCGGACAATTATTCAATCATCCACGAAGACAGAGATGCCAACATCTCCAAAGGAGGAGGCATTGCATTTATCTACAAGACATCATTAGGTCTGAGAAAGATTACCAACACTCTAATGTCCTCAGCAGAACCTTTATCTGTCAAACGACCCACATCACCCACCTCGACTATTACCATCCATCTTGTTTTTCTCCCACTAGGTCCCACCACCACCTTTAACAACGATTTCTCACACCTGCTATCCACCAACACTAAGAATAAGTCTCAAGTCATCATCCTCAGTGATGTCAACTCCGGCTTACATGACCCCACTGACCAGAAAGCAGCTGCCCTCAAGGATAGCATGAATGATCTAGGATTTGCTCAGAGTATTTATAAACCCACCCACCATAAAGGTAGAATCCTTGACTGGATAGCTGATTTGAAATACAATATTTACACCCTTTTCAACACCCCTTGCACTTGGACTGACCATCACCTTATTCTGTTCAATATCAAAGAAGCCGCCTCACCTACCCCTCATATTCAAGCACCAGCTATGATGACCAGGAACCAACGTAATTTAACATTAGACAATCTCATCCCGCTACTACAGCCAATTACCACCCCTACCACGACCACCTCAAACCCTACAGTTCTAGTCGATATATATAATCACACCATTCTTAAGGCAATTAACACACTAGCACACATAGGGCCTCATTACAAGTACTCCGGTCCGGAATTAACACTGCCGGTAAAACCATACCGGCACCGTTTCCATGTCCGCCCAATCATGACCCGCGGCCCCGGTAATAGCACCACCCTAAACCGCCACCGTGGAAATAGGGTTCCCGTTAAGTCCGTCTGCATGGAAACCCCTCCATTACCATCAACACGAAACACCGTGAGCATCACAACTAGAGCGGACACGGAAATACCGGCAAAAAAATGGCGTAAATACCGTGATCACGGTGGCGGAACCGCCGCCACCGCGAACATGGCGTTATACACTGCCTGCTGAACTGAATCAGGGCACAGGTGCACCAAATCAGCCCAGCTGGGCCTAGCAGGCCACTGGGAGCCTTCAAAAGGGCCACACCCAGCCCAACAAAACACAGAACCATGCAGGCAGCAGGTCTAGTAGCCTACTCAACCAACAGGCAGCACTGCACATGGTGGCAGTAATGGCGCAGAGGAGGAGGCGTAGGCGGAGGAGGCGCAGGCGGCAACCAGCCAACCCTGCAGCTATGGCAAACCCCATTGCCCAGCCAGACCGACCCCGCCGCCAGCCAGCAATACCACGCATCAGGGCCTCACCCTGGAACCTCACCCCAGGACAGATCCACACACTATACCGGCTGGACCGTGCAACAATCCTGCACATCACCACCATGATTGAGGACAACATCAGCAGCCTAATTGACACCCCCACCGCCACCCCCCCCCTCTTGAAGGTTGTCTCAGTACTGTCTCAGTACTGCATTTTCTTGGCACTGGCACCTATCAACACACGGTTGGTGAGCTGCACGGCATATCACAACCCTGTTTCTCCAAAATCCTGGTACAGGTACTGGATGCCCTGTTGCGCCATGTGTCGGAACACATAGCCCTACCCCGCACCCTCCCCGAGGTCATTGCCACCAAGTTGGCCTTCCATGCCATAGCAGGCATGCCAAATTGCATAGGCGCAGTTGACTGCACCCACGTCGAGCTGACAGTACCACATGCAATTGAGGCGGTGTTCCGCAATAGGAAACAGTATCACTCTTTGAATGTCCAGATGGTTTGTGATGCCATGCAACTGATTACACACTGCTGCGCACGTTTCCCAGGCTCATCAAATGACTCAATGGTACTGCGGAATTCCACGTTGCCACGGTACATGGAACGCTATGCCGGACAAAGCACATGGCTATTGGGTGAGTACAGCTGACGATGCTACAACCCTGTCGAAGTGGTGTGTCTTTGTCCAGGCCAATGAGCATTGTGAGTGTGCCGCTGTGACCGCACATGCATCACTCCCCTTCCATCTACCAAATACACAGCGGATGGCAAACATCATGAAGGAAGACATGACAGGGCACCACAATGTGCCCGTGCACACGCTGGCACAGCCAATCCCATCACTGTCCCATGAACCCTGTGCCACTGCAGACACCCACCCTCAATTGAAACACTGCCTCAAAAAGCACGAGAGGCGTGTACATGAGACGACGTGTATTTACTACTTCCGTACAGTGGAGTCACTCTGCCATGTGTGGACAGCACTGCACCGTGACATGCACACAATCAAATGTCACCCGCAGGGCACAGTAAACATGCAAGTTAATGTGTAGGCCCATATGCAGTCAGCGACATACATCGTGATGCCCAAAACATACCTCCATACACTGCATGGTACATATGCATGAATGAATGATGATACAAGAATGCACAGCAGCAGATGAGGACATGATGCCACAAACACTGACATGTTCCCCCATCTACATCCCATGTAGGTGACGCCATGGATGATAACACCTGTACGGAGACCAAGGAACAGCATGAAGAGGCATACAATAGGGCACATATCCGCACACGTGGAATGATTGCGAGGACATTTGGACTGCTGAAGGCCCGTTTCCGCTGTCTGAGCAGATCTGGCGGATCACTGCTGTACAGCCCAGTGAAGACGGGTAAAATCACGCTCGTATGTGCCATGCTGCACAATATATGCCTGCGCAGGAACATCCCAATGCCACCAGACGCAGATGAGGAAGATGGGGATGGGGATGGAGATGGGGATGGGGATGGAGATGGGGATGGGGATGGAGATGGGGATGGGATGGCACCGCCTCCCCCTGGGGGTCCACATGATGGCCAGAGAGCACGGGATGCCCTGATTCGCATTTACTTTTGAGTCACAGCACATTCACAGGAATGCACGAACATGGTGACGACAATGAATTAATAGTTGCACTGCAAAATAAATGATCAATGTCCACACATGTATGTCTTGATTTGAAATGGTGATGTATTGATGTAATAACAACAGGGAAGGAGGTGCATTGGTTAGGGAAGCTGTACACCCGGGGCCACCCACCACCCAAACGTGCCCACCCCCACCCAGAGCCCATTGTTCAAACCCCCAAAACTACCTACCTGTCACGATGCCCGCTCCCGGGGAGCCGGCTCAGGCCCTGCGTCCCCGAAAGCGGACATCAAGTCCCCGGGGAAGGTCCCAGCAACCCCTTATAGGGGCCCTTTGGACAGCGTCCTGGTGCCTATGGCGCCAGGCTCATAGAAAACGTCAGTCCTGGCGCCATAGGCGCCAGGCTCATTATGAAAGTGTTTGGGTGCACTTACCTGATGCAGACCATGCTGCAGAACCCCGGCCTCCTTGAGGCCTGAAAGGAACTACTTTACCTGTGGGACTCATTTACCACCCGGGGAAGGATACATACCTGATTGGAGGAAGGACACATTCTAGGAACTTCTTCCAAGGCTATTTAAACCACACCCGATCAGCCACACGTGCTTTGCGTTGTTCTGCATCTAGCAGCTGGACGCTCACCGTGTCTGCTCCTGCATCTTGACTTCTGCCACACCTGCCAGCATCCTGAATCACCTGCAAAGGAAGGGAACAAGAGAACAGAAGAAGGAAAAGGCCTCACCTGCTAAATCTGCATCCCAGAGACATTTCGCCGACAATCCTGAAAAGGAAGACATTTATTTTTAAAAAGCACATTGCATCGATCGCTGCAGCGCCGCATTCTACTCACCTTTACAGGGCGCCTCCATGTTCAGCAGCGACCATCCGGATTCGCAGTCGCGCCCCCGCGCCCAGGGAGAAAAAGACAAGAACAAAGGTGAGAGAAAGAAGGGAAAAGGGAAGCTAAAACTCCATGTCAAGACTTACCTGTTGGGTCATTCCCTTTTCATTTCGGGTCCGCACCGCATCCAGGCATTTTCGGACCCAGGCCCCTAAGGGGAAAAAGACATCAGCATTAATGAGTGAATGAAAAGACATTACCAAAACACTCATTAAAGACTTACCTGATTTCCACAAGGATTTCACCGCTCACCTCGGGTCGGTGCCTGTTCCCCGGCATTCCGTACCCCGGCCCCTATGGGGAAAAAGACATTAGCATTAGAACAATAATGCATGGACACAAGGGGAACCACTTATAAAAAAACTTACCTGGAAGCCAAGCAAGTTTGGTTCTCACCCATCCGAAAATCCAGTGACGTAACTGGATACCAAAGCGCCCCTGCATCAGAAGCAGGATGGAGAGCTCGTCCTTCCAGACCCTAAGGTGAGACGCTACGGGGAAGCACAGAAGGTTTTGAGGATGGTGAGAGGGGTAAGTGGGAGGCCGATTGCATTACCCCGCAGACAGTTAACCCCCTATTCTCACCTACAGAAGGATACTTCTGCAAGTCAGACAAGCCAGATCTGGGGCCCGGTCCAGTCCGTCTTCCGAACCCTGCGCATCACCTTAGACGAGGTCACAGCAGCGCGAACCAGGCCAGCGCCCCCGTGGGAGTCAGGTGAGCGTTACAGAACGCGAAGCCTTCCTACAAATTCCCACCCAGGATCTATGGAAACTTCTGAGACTGATCAGTTGGCCCAATTACTGGGGGAATTACGGGCCGAAGTACATGCCGCTCGTAAAGAGACTAATGCCCTCAAGAGGGAATTAATAATATCAAAGGAAAGAACTGATGACCTGGCCAGACAGCTTTTGCAAGGTCAAGCTGGACAAACTCCTCTACCCTGTTCCGGAAGGAACCCCGCTCCTGTGGTTCCCAGTAACCCTGTGCAGATTAATCTACCTGGAAACATGCCGCTGGCCCCACCTGAACGCTTTGCTGGGGACCCCAAACGATTCGCCGTATTCATGAATCAGTGTCGTTTGCACTTCCTATGCAGACCTGGGGCCTTCCCTAATGATCAGACCAAAGTAGCCTTTGTATTGTCATATCTCAGCGGATGCGCTACCGATTGGTCAGTTCCCCTGGTTACTCAAGATGACCCGATTCTCCGTGATTTTCAAGGATTTCAAGCAAGCATGGAAAGGTTATTTGCTCGACTCTCTCAGGGGCAGGCTCTGGATGACGAACTTCTATCCCTGCGACAGGGCAATCAGGACCTCCTATCCTATATTGCAACCTTTAATAGACTAATTGTGGAAACGGGATGGCCAGAGGATAAAAGAGTCCCATTATTTTATCGAGGTCTACGGGGAGAACTTAAAGATGTCTTGGCCCAAGTTGTAAATCCGCCCCAAGAATGCACAGAATATATAGACTTAGTGGTCCAATTGGATCACAGACTTCAAAACAGAAAAACAGATCGGTCCAGGTTTGAGACCCGGGTGTTGGTCAAGACCCACGCTAACCCCAAGGGAGTTGATGTCTCTGAGCCTATGCAAATTGGAGGGCTTAAAGAACCCTTAACTCAAAAGGAACGTGAAAGGAGGCGGCAGTTAAAATGATGTCTTTATTGTGGGAACTCCGGACACTTTCTACGAGATTGCCCGGCAAAACCGCCCCGAAAAGCGGTAGGAGCCACTGATAAAGACCATGAAGACTCTGTTTCGGGAAACGACTCAGCCCGACAATCGTAGGGGTCCGCTTGCCGAGCTTGAAAACTAACTCTCAGACCTCGCATTTCATTGTGCTAATGGTTCTCGTAGATCCAGAAAGGCCTAAGCGGTTGCATGCAATAAAGGCATACATCGATAGTGGGGCTATTGGAAACTATGTGGATCGTGAATTGGCCTCTAGGATTAACCTCCCTCTCCGTCCTAAAACCAGCAAAGATGTCATCACCACAGTCGATGGAACTGAAATTGCCTCTGGACCGGTAACACATTCCACTACTGGGGTGACTCTTATTGGTCCTGACGGCCATCGGGAGGCAGTTGTGTTTGATGTAATCAAGGCTCCACAGTTTCAGGTTATTCTTGGAATTCCTTGGTTAGAGACACATAATCCTCGAATTGATTGGCGAGCTAAGAGAATAACCTTCCCAGATTGTGCACAAACATGCAACCCAGAAAACCTGAAGATTAATCTAGCATCTGTAACCTCTGCCTCCATGCAATTACCTCCGGAATACCAGGACTTTCAGGACGTCTTCCAAAAGGAACAGGCCAATACGTTACCTCCTCACCGATCGTACGATTGCCAAATCGATCTGGTGCCCGGTGCACAACCCCCTTGTAGCAGGATTTATGCCCTTACCGAACCTGAGAACCTGCATTTGAGACAATATTTGGATCAATACCTCGCCAATGGTTTTATTCGCCCGTCAAAGTCCCCGGCATCCTCGGCTTTGTTCTTCGTGCCTAAAAAAGAAGGCGACCTTAGAACTTGTATTGATTACCGCGCATTGAACCAGATAACGGTTAAAAACCGTTATCTTCTGCCTCTGATTCCTGAACTCCTTGACCAGGTGAAGGACGCTTGCATATACACCAAGTTAGATCTCCGAGGGGCATATCATCTGGTGCGAGTAAAAGAAGGCGACGAATGGAAAACTGCCTTCCGTACAAAATATGGATTATTCGAATACCAGGTAATGCCTTTCGGGTTGTGCAATGCGCCTGCTGCCTTCCAATTCTTCATGAATGATGTCCTTGGGGAACTCATCGATGTTTGTTTTGTCGTCTATATCGATGACATTCTAGTGTACTCCTCTTCGGAATCTGATCACAGAAAACACGTTAGGGCAGTTCTGGAAAAACTGCGCCAACACAAACTATTTGCTAAACTGGAGAAATGTGTTTTCCATACCACAGAAGTTGAGTTTCTTGGTTTCATCCTGACACCCAAAGGAGTCCGAATGGGCTCAAGAAAAGTGGATGCCATCCTCAAATGGCCATCACCTAGCTCTGTAAAAGGGGTTCAAAGCATGCTCGGCTTTGCCAATTTCTATCACAGGTTTATCCCGGAATTTGCATGCATAGTACAACCCATTACTGAACTCTTGAGGAAAAATAAACGTTTTGAATGGTCTGAAGAAGCTGAGCAGGCCTTCCAGGATTTAAAAGCTAAGTTTACCTCCGCACCTATATTGAAACACCCACGTCCAGATCTCCCGTATGTCGTTGAAACTGACGCATCCAGCCTAGCCATGGGAGCAGTTCTGTCTCAAAGAGATCCTGAAACCAACCAACTGCATCCCGTAGCATTTTGGTCCAGAAAATTCTCGGCACCAGAGATTAATTACGCAATCACTGACAAAGAACTGTTAGCCATAAAGTCTGCTTTTAAAGCCTGCCGGCATTACCTGCTTGGTGCTCGACATACCATCACGGTGATCACTGATCACCGGAATTTACAGTATTTGAAAACCGCCAAGGCTCAGTCATCACGGCAGCTCCGATGGGCTTTGTTTTTCGCTGAATTTGATTTCGTGATTACCTATCGACCTGGCTGCAAGAACGGCAAAGCAGACGCCTTATCCCGAATTGGAATGGGTGAATCTGATACAAACTCAGAACCAGTACCAATAATTCCCGAACAGAGAATTCTAGGCATGACTTCGTTACAGACGCTTGAAGACATTCAAGTCAGAGTGAAACAACTCCTGGACCCTACAGTCCTACAGGATTGGATACAAAAGGGATCAGACTTTACCATAGATAATGGTTTACCTTATTACCAAGGACACTTATTCCTGCCGCACAAGGATTTACACGAACTAGTTATTTCAGGTTATCATGATACATTAATAGAGGGACACCCCGGTATTGCCAGAGACAATGGAAAAGGTGGAACGACAATTCTGGTGGCCCTCTTGGCGAAAAGATGTTAAATCTTTTGTGATTTCCTGTGGTGTTTGCGCCCAAAATAAAGGTCAAAAGAAAAGACCAGCCGGTCTCCTTCAACCTCTAGACATACCGCCAGCACCCTGGCACACCCTATCAATGGATTTTATTACGGACTTGCCTCCTTGTTCGGGATACAATACCATTCTGGTAATTGTGGATTTGTTTTCCAAAATGGCCCACTTCATTCCTTTGAAAGGTTTACCTTCAGCTTCTGTCCCAGCCAAAGAATTCCTCGAAAATATTGTTCGGCTACATGGATTCCCATCTATACTAATCTCTGACCGGGGAAGCCAATTCATTTCCCACTTCTGGCGCAAATGTTGTCAAATGGCACAAATCGACGTAAGATTATCGACCAGTCACCACCCTCAGACCGATGGTCAGACCGAGAGGACAAATGGGACCCTTGAGCAGTACTTACGGTGTATGTTACAGCAATCTGAAAGCAACTGGAAAGACATTCTTTGGATAGCCGAATACACATATAATAATTCGGTACACTCTGGAACTGGCCATAGTCCTTTTTATACCTTGTTTGGACATCACCCTCGAACCTCAAATCTCGACTCACCTCAGAACCTCAGAGTGCCCGCAGTAAAACATTTGCATTCTACCATTACCCGAGCCTTCAAAGAGGCAACCACGCATTTACAACAAGCCAAGAGAAAATACAAGGAGAATGCTGACCTACATCGGAGTGAAGCACCTCCGTATCAGATTGAGGATCAAGTGTGGTTAGCTACCAGACATTTACCGCTCAAAGGGCCTCGAACTTTTAACCCAAAATATCTGGGACCTTATTCTATTACGGCAATAATTAACCCAGTAGCGGTTAAACTTGATTTACCAGCTAATATGCGAATTCACCCTGTTTTTCATGTGTCACTTCTGAAACCAGTGGTACCCGGAACCCGACTACTCAAACCTCCAGATCCTATTCAAATAGATGGGGAACCCGAATTCGAAGTGAAGAACATTTTAGATTCAAAAATGTTTAGGTCAAAGCTTTTCTACCTAATTGATTGGAAGGGGTACGGACCTCAGGAGAGGTCATGGGAACCCAGTGACCATGTGCATGCACCTCGATTAGTCAGGAAATTCCACCGACTTTTCCCAAACAAACCAAAACCCCCGGAGGGAACAACCTTGGGAGGGGCCTTGGGGGGGAGTGCTGTCACAATGCCCGCTCCCGGGGAGCCGGCTCAGGCCCTGCGTCCCCGAAAGCGGACATCAAGTCCCCGGGGAAGGTCCCAGCAACCCCTTATAGGGGCCCTTTGGACAGCATCCTGGCTCATAGAAAACGTCAGTCCTGGCGCCATAGGTGCCAGGCTCATTATGAAAGTGTTTGGGTGCACTTACCTGATGGAAACCATGCTGCAGAACCCCGGCCTCCTTGAGGCCTGAAAGGAACTACTTTACCTGTGGGACTCATTTACCACCCGGGCGTGGTCGGGGAAGGATACATACCTGATTGGAGGAAGGACACATTCTAGGAACTTCTTCCAAGGCTATTTAAACCACACCCGATCAGCCACACGTGCTTCGCGTTGTTCTGCATATTGACTTCTGCCACACCTGCCAGCATCCTGAATCACCTGCAAAGGAAGGGAACAAGAGAACAGAAGAAGGAAAAGGCCTCACCTGCTAAATCTGCATCCCAGAGACATTTTGCCGATAATCCTGACAAGAAAGACATTTATTTTTAAAAAGCACATTGCATCGATCGCTGCAGCGCTGCATTCTACTCACCTTTACAGGGCGCCTCCATGTTCAGCAGCGACCATCCGGATTCGCAGTCGCGCCCCCGCGCCTAGGGAGAAAAAGACAAGAACAAAGATGAGAGAAAGAAGGGAAAAGGGAAGCTAAAACCCCATGTGAAGACTTACCTGTTGGGTCATTCCCTTTTCATTTCGGGTCCGCGCCGCATCCAGGCATTTTCGGACCCCGGCCCCTAAGGGGAAAAAGACATCAGCGTTAATGAGTGAATGAAAAGACATTACCAAAACACTCATTAAAGACTTACCTGATTTCCACAAGGATTTCACCGCTCACCTCGGGTCGGTGCCTGTTCCCCGGCATTCCGTACCCCGGCCCCTATGGGGAAAAAGACATTAGCATTAGAACAATAATTCATGGACACAAGGGGAACCACTTATAAAAAAACTTACCTGGAAGCCAAGCAAGTTTGGTTCTCACCCATCCGAAAATCCAGTGACATAACTGGATACCAACGTGCCCCTGCATCAGAAGCAGGATGGAGAGCTCGTCCTTCCAGACCCTAAGGTGAGACGCTACGGGGAAGCACAGAAGGGTTTTGAGGAGGGTGAGAGGGGTAAGTGGGAGGCCGATTGCATTACCCCGCAGACAGTTAACCCCCTATTCTCACCTACAGAAGGATACTTCTGCAAGTCAGACAAGCCAGATCTGGGGCCCGGTCCAGTCCGTCTTCCGAACTCTGCGCATCACCTTAGACGAGGTCACAGCAGCGCGAACCAGGCCAGCGCCCCCGTGGGAGTCAGGTGAGCGTTACACTACCCCACCACCCAAACGTGCCCACCCCCACCCAGACCCCATTGTTCAAACCCCCAAAACTACCTACCCCACCACCCAAACGTGCCCACCCCCACCCAGACCCCATTGTTCAAACCCCCAAAACTAACTAACCCACCACCCAAACGTGCCCACCCCCACCCAGACCCCATTGTTCAAACCCCCAAAACTACCTACCCCACCACCCAAACGTGCCCACCCCTCTCACACCCTTGTAGTCCACATGTGTCCTGCACTGCCCCACACACATGCCATCACTTCCGTGTGCGCTTCTGTGCCTGTGCAACCTTGCCCGAGGGACCCATTAGCCTACTCGAGTGCCTCCTTGACTGGCAGTAGTGGAGCTGGATGGGGTGGTTGTGTTTGATTGGCCAGAATCTGGGATTGAGGGCATCCATGCCAGATTTGCCTGTTGGCCAACCAACATGGCCTCTACAAGCCTGGAGGTGTCGTCGTTGCCCTCCTGCACATGGCGTGCAAGGGTTACTATAGTGCTCGCAAAGCGTCTGATGGACCTCGACAGGCGACGCACTGAGGCGCTGTAGCTCTCCCTCTGCAGCCTGGATTCCTCTAGCTGCCTCTCCACCAGCTGGGTAAGGGTAGCCTGCTGGTCCTCCATCCGCTGCATGCGGGCATTCAGTTCGGCCATGGATGGGGTGGGCGACCTCATGGGACTCCCCAGTGAAGTGGGGCTGAACCCCAGCTCATGGAAGGAGCCCATGTCTTCCAATGTGGGCATCTCCCCCTGTGGCCCCGTTTCAGAGTGCTCTTGCGGGGCACTGTTTACACTGCAGGCCGCCCCCTCTGCAGTGCTGCTGCCTTCGGTGTTGTGTTGGGTGGCCATGATAGGTTCCCGTGGCACCTGTCTAGACTCAGCCAGTGTGGAGACGGTGGGGATGTCGGTGGTGGTGGTGGGCCGCACATCTGTAGTGGCTGGTAATGTGGCCAGAGGTGCAGAACTGCCGGCAGCATCCTCCTGTGTGGTGGCGGTGGCTTGTGTACTTGACGGTGCAGATTGGCTGGCCTGTTGTGCAGTATCACTGTCACTTGAAACGGCTGTGGGGACACAAAGGGCATGCAATTAGTGTTGTTGTGGTGGCAGATGGGTGCATCACATGCGTCATTAAGATTGTACATTGAATAGTGTTAGTCACATGCATCTGATTGCTGGTGTATGCATTCTGTGATATTGGTTGCCATACGGATCATGATGGGTCCTTTGGCCCACATATGCACTGCCTGGGGGGGGCTTGTTAATGGGTCCTTTGGCCCACACATGCACTGCCTGAGGGGGGTTGTTAATGGGTCCTTTGGCCCATACATGCACTGCCTGGGGGGGGGTTGTTAATGGGTCCTTTGGCCCACACATGCACTGCCTGGGGGGGGGGTTGTTAATGGGTCCTTTGGCCCACACATGCACTGCCTGGGGGGGTTGTTAATGGGTCCTTTGGCCCACACATGCACTGCCTGGGGGGGGGTTGTTAATGGGTCCTTTGGCCCAGTACTCACAACTGCATATTTACATGTGGCATTCATGTTTGGGCACTTACCGGCATCTGCAGGTGGGCTCACTCCTGCCTCAGCCTGCCCAATCCCATGGATTCCCTCTAGGTGGAGGACGCTGCTGCAATGCTCCTCCCATGCTTGCAGCTTCAGTGGGGAAGGGGGTCCTCCGCCTGTCCCACTGCTGCGTTGGCGGTGCGTGGAAATGAGGTTGCGTACCCTCAGCCTCAGGTCGTCCCACCGCTTGTGGCAGTCCTTCACGCTCCTCACTGCCACGCCCACAGCGGTGCACTTGCGTGCAGCTTTGGCCCACACCTCCTTCCTCCGCTGCTGTGTGGCACGCCGTTGGTCGGCGCTGAACAGCATCTCCGCATTGTCCACAATGTGCTCCACCAAGACGGTTAGCTCCGCCTCGCTGAAGCGCTGTTTGCGCTGCCTCTGAGCAGGAATCCTGGCAGACATGCTGGTGGTCCCTTTTGGCTTCTCAGAGTTAGGATTGTGCTTGTGCTGGCTCTGGATGGCAATGGATTGTGCTTTTATATGATGGCCGCCTCTCTGTTTCCTGTTTTGGCGATCATGGTATTTCCGGTTCCGTGTCCGTGGTGGCGGAGGCGGAATCGGGTTTTGCGCCACTTGTGGCTGCGTTATTTCCATTTCCGTGGGGTTTTCCGTGACGGCGGTAACAACATTTCCGAGTCCGTGTGGTGCGCACGACCGACAGCGTGTAATCGGACGGTTTTTCCGCAACCTTGCGGACACGGAAACGTTTTTACCGCCATCACGGATTTTGCACGGTGCCGGACTGGCAGGTTGTTATGAGGCCCATAGAACTATGTAAATCCAAACCATGCACCCACCTCAATACGTGGTATACTCCACACCTCAAGTCTCTCAGGAAAATCAGAAGATCAGCCGAGTCTTCATGGAAAAACTCCCCTTCCTTATCAAATAAGGCCAACTTTGCTGCAGCCTCTTTCAATTACAAAATAGCCATAATACAAGCCAAAAAAGACAACTATAATGACTGTATCTCCAAAGCCGAGTCCAACACTAAGGAACTCTTCAATATCCTGAAAGATCTAGAATCTCCTGTCTCACCCACTGACACCTGTATTAAAAAACACCCAATGGTGCACTAATATAAAAAACGCACCCCAAGACAAAATGACTATGCTCCAAAACAAAATAGAAATCAAGAAATCACTTATTTCTAATGTTGACCCCATCCTGGACTCACACGCCACTATCAAAAACACACAACCTCAATTCAATTTCTCACTGCTATCCATTAAAGAGGTCGAAACCATTCTACTGAAACTTAAACCCTCTACTTGTAAGGGAGACGCTTGCCCTGTTCCTCTTGTCAAGGAAGCTGTCAAGGAACTAGCCCCTTTATCACCACAGTTATCAACGCTTCTTTCAAATCCAGCACAGTGCCCAACAATCTGAAGGATGCCTGGGTACTCCCGCTCCTAAAATAAAACCCCTAGACCCTATCAACCCAGCAAACTATAGACCTATCACAACGGTTCCTTTTCTGTTAAAAATACTTGACCGTGCTGCATATTTGCAAATACAACATTACCTGGAATCCAATAATTTACTAGGACTGAGCCAATCAGGATTTAGACCTAGACATGGAACCAAAATCTCCCTTATCAACCTCAAGACTCAAATGCAGTCTCTGAAAGACAAAGGCAATTTGGCTCTGCTTCTGTTACTCGACTTATGAGCGGCCTTCGACCTGGTGAATCATAATATTTTATGTAAACACCTTTCAACAGCTGCTCACTTTTCAGACCAAGCCAACGCTTGGATTGAATCCTTCCTCAATAACAGATCTATGAGGGTCTTTGCACCTTCTGTCTCTGCTTCACCTACTCCCGTCACTTGTGGGGTGCCCCAAGGCTCTTGCGTGTCTCCTACTCTTTACAATGTATTTACCAAACCACTTTTTGATGAGCTTGACTATCTGAGTGTCACTTACACCAACTATGCACACGACACCCAGATACTCATGCCTATCACTGGTGATTACATTGTGGATAGTGGGACACTCAACAACATTTACCTCATCATACAAGCATGGATGATGAAACACGGGCTCTGCCTTAACGATGATAAGACAGAGCTGCCCCTCCTGGGCTCACCTGCCAAGTTGAACAAATTGGATGTACTATTCTCCTCCTTTAACATTGACGGCAACATAATCAAAGTCGCCAATGTGGTGAAAACATTAGGAATTTACTTAGATTCAGCATTAACACTAACTAGACAAACTAACGCCATGGCCTCCTCTAGCGCCTATACTTGTAAGCTTATCACAGCTTTGCGACCGTACCTATCCTCAGCAAACTGTATTACATTAGCTAGAGCCTTAGTCCTCTCTAAGCTTGATTATTGTAATGCACTGTACCTTGGCAGCTCTAAATTAAAACCTTAATGAAATGCAAGTTCTGCAAAATAACGCCAGTCGGGCTGCTCAAAATATTCCAAGGAACCGACACATCTGTGTAACTAGACACTCGCTAAAATGGCTCAGCATCAACCAAAGAATAACTTACAAAACATTGTCCCTAACCCACAAGTGCCTTTCCAACCAAGCCCCCACCTACTTGTCTGATACCTCTTCCCGCCACACATCTACGTGCCACTTCAGATCAGCATTGAGGCAGTGTGTCAATATTCCGCGCTTCAGGCAACAACGAGCAGGTGGGGCTAGCTTCCCTGTCCTTGCGGCCAAAACTTGGAATGTCCTTCCTTTATCCTTAAGAGAAGAACCTTCCTACCACCTATTCCAAAGAAAGAAGAAAGCATGGCTCCATGAGCAAGAATGTCAGTAACTTCCCTGCATATATTCTACATACGGCTAAATTGATGTACATTTTATGTATAGCCTTTCAATCCTCGCACCACAGGTTTGTCTCATTATGTATATCCGTAAATCGTGTAAATTGTGTTTTATTACTGTACATCTGTATATCATGTAACATTTTGTTTTATTACTGTTCTTCCTCTATAAACTGCCTCTATTTTTGTAACATGTAAGATTAGCGCCCAGTTGCCTAAGGGCTGGGAGCGCTCTATAAATAAATAAACTAAACTAAAGCTATAAAGCTTATTATTAAATCGCAGGCTTGGTGGGTAAATTGCTAATGGGCACTGAGATGAAATTACCCCACCATAGACCGTTGCATCTTTTTCAGAACCAGTTTCTGAAGGATACAATGTCTCTCTTGCATCATCACAGTGATTCATTGCGAAGTATAGGCAAAACAATACTTCCAGGGCCCGCACGTCTGTGTGCTGAACTTTAACAGTGCACAGTCGTTTGTTTCTGCTAGAGAGGTTGGCAGTGCTACCCAGCATTCGGGTTGCAAAGCACCAAACTGCTTCACGTCTGCCTTTCGACTACAGAGCAGTGCCCCCCTGCTATAAGCTAGTTTCAAGATGGAGAGCCGTGTTCATAGATTAAACAAAAACTAGCAGTAGACAATTTTTGGTTTGTCTACTTTCCCTTGTAGGGAAACACAGTGAAAAGAAAAGGAGGACAACTGCATGGGTAGCAATAATGTATGTGCAAACACCAAGTAGTGCAAAAACACACACAATGCAATGCAGCATGAAAGGGGAAACATCAGTGCACCAAGCAGCAGGGAAACAAAACAAGGCCTTTAAAAGAAAATTCAGCAACTCTATCACCGTCTTAAACAGTTCCACTGTTTCTTACAAAATGGCTGCTGCTGTAAACATGGGTTACACGAGTGCTCGTGTACGGATCTTCATTTGCACGCTGTGCCAGTGAGCAAATCTCACTCAAGCCAGGTCTAATAACAGTGTGAGGTGGATAGAAAGCATAAGCAGGGAGGCCAAGAAGAGGTAAGGAGCATTAGCCAAGACAGGACAAGGCCAGTTGAAGGGTAAAGGGTTTTGTATATTTTCAAGTTGAAAACAGGAGGAATGAAAGGGAATATATGAGTGGTAAAACAGAGCAAAGAATCAAATAAAATGACAGGTCTATGGAGAGAGAATTAGGTGGGAAATGATTATTGAACAGATCATTATTGATGGCATTATTGATGTCCAGGTACCACCTCAGCTTTTTGCCGAAGAACAACTGTGGATACACTGTCTACAGACTTTTGGGGACAGCTTTAATGAATCAATCAATTGGCCTGTGCTTTTGGGAAAATCCCAATGATTCGGTGTATTCGTTTTCAATAGCTTCTATTCTTTGGGTGGGATTCCAGTTCAATACAGGCAAAAACATTCAAGCCATCTAGAACTAGTGTTTGAATTAAACATTTGGGATCTAAACATTGTTCCCCTTCCACATCAACTTTCTGGTGAACATACCTGTGCATCTCCATGGTAACGCAATGTCTCCAGTTCCATACTGAGGAGAAGTGAAACTGAGAGCCATTTTCCCATCTAGTAGGATGGTGGCTCCACAGTATACACATACTCTGGTACCTGTATCATACTATCATTCTACGGTTATGTCAACCTCCAGCCACCAAAAAGGCAACATTATACCAAGTCTCTTTCTTACTGTGGCCACTCAATGAAAGCATACCTTCAGAGAGCCAGAGGCATGTGATATGATATGTTTGGTTATTTATAACTCACTTAATACCCAGAGGTTTCTAAGATCGGACCCGGGGATCGAATCTGTGTTGCTCCGTGTCATCTTGCTTCCAAGGCGAGCATGTTGCCGCTGAGCTATCCTCCTGATACAGGGTTTCAAAATGTGTTCTTTTAAATGAACCATTTTACACTCACTTCACATAAAAATAATAACTTAACGTAACTCTAATTACATTTCACGTATGTTTCTCTTTTAGACCAAAAATAAGGCTGCCTCACCCTCTTATAACCTTCCTGTGAATTACAGCCGACTGCTAGATGCCACCAGAGATACTGTTTGGAAAGTTAAGAACTAATATACCTTGTCGCTATATTCAGCTTAATTGTTGGCCACCAATTATGTATGGTTCTAAGAACGTTTGCCGCAAATGTTTTGCCGATCTACACTTTTGCTGAATTGTGTTTGACTGATGTGTGCACTTTTCTGGCAGCAAAATGTGGGGGAGAACCCCCCTTATGCAAAATGTGGGGAGTGACCCCCCTTACACCCACCTTACTATCCCCACCCACTCCCCTATATGTACCTTACCTCCACTTACCATACCCATTTGTTTGCAAAAAAGTGCAAAATGAATTGGCAAAAACGCATTCGGTGAAAGTGGGCTATACCATATTTACAGTGGTCCGCTTGTGCTCTTTCAGAACAATAAGAATTATTCTGTGTGGCAGCAGAATGTTTGCATTAGCATTGATAGGTTCATGCAAATATGGAGTCCACTGAACATAGGTATTGGTTCCACTCTTGCATAATTTAGGATTGTATGTTTCAAATAGTGTTGTAATTTATGCAAGATTAGGACAACTGTTACTCATTTGTTTTCTTAAAGTTCCAGATGGAAATGCATTTAATCATCTTATTTCCAGTCAGGTGCTCCAAAATCTAGAGTCCTGATGAAGGCGCAGTTGACGTAGAAATTACGCAAACGGCCGAAATTGGCATACTCTAGTCGATTCATTATGAATCCAGAATGGTGTACATTTTAAATGTTGTGATAATTCATGTATGAAATAGGAGATACAATTAACTGAGGGCATTATGTTTCTGCTATCATTTCCGCAAAATGTCAAACCATATTGATTTATGCCTATGCAATATAATTTTTTGTGAATATTATGTGTTGGATGCTATACCTAATGTCTTGCACAATGGAATTGTTCATTTAGGTATGTAGAAATACCTGGCTTTATTGATATGTTAAATATAATAGTTCTTTTCATTATTTTAGATTGTCACATATTTATCCCTGCATGGAGATTTTATATTGTGTTTGTTACCCTCATGCTAATTAGCACAAAGGAATGTTCCCTATAACATATTTTTATGCGGTCATCCAGTGCGTTCCACTGTTGTAATTACTGCCCGGCCTTCGTTACGAGTTAAATAGCGGCACTTCCTTATCCTCTTATGCGTGACGAATTAGAAAAGCCTGGCATAAAGGGTGCTCCCCGAAGACACCTTCTGAGGTTCTCACAATAGAAGTGGTCACCGCCAATGGTTCCCTTCCACTTTGTGACTGGCACCTGTTCATAGCTGTTGGTAACCATTCAATGTAAAAGCGAGTGTCTTTACTGTGGTGTCATCATACACTCATGTCACGTCGGGAGGGACACGGGGCGGTGGGAAGGGGAGGAGCGTGCAAGGGGAAGAGAAGTCAGTTATCATTTTGCACGTTGGCAAATGAAGATGTGTAGCACCCCACCTCCAGCCTCCGCTTGTTTGTATGTGTAAGATAAGCATGGTAGGCCCAGGTGAGGTAAGGCCGTCCACTCAGATCGTACACTGGCGACGAGGAGGCGAAGTATCCCAGTGCCTGCACATACCACGCTTGTGGCAAAGGAAGCGTCACTTGAGAAACGGCAGTGATACTCCAGCGGAAGGGCGGGAAAGACCGTCTTCCTGAAACGGTGAGTGGAAGAGGGAGAGGTGAACCCTCAAGGGTGCTGGCGGAAAGACATGCCCATTCCCACTCATACAGAATCCGGGTGGTGTGAGTGACAAATGTATCTGAAGGCAGCAATCATGCAGCAACCGTAGACCGTGCATGTACCCAGGGGAAAAGACACCAACCAGCAGCAATTTTTTTTATTTTTTAATAATTCTGTTTATTATGTTTTAGTAACACAACAACAAAACAGACATGAATCAAAGGCATACATCTGATCATGGTAGTAAGGCAGTTTTCAAAAAAGCAAAAGGAACCCAGTTGGGCCGAGAGCCATCAGGCATTTGTGGGATAAGGCAGGTAACCAATGTTAACAACAGTACATTTCTATTTTCAACGGCACATTTCAGTTAGCGTCCAGCCATTTACCCCATATTTTTTTGAATTTGCGGGGGCAACCCCGTGCATTATAAATCCGGCGCTCCGAGGCTGCGCATCTGTCCAGCTCATTGCTCCAGCGCTTCACAGATAGAGGGTCGGCAGATCCCCAGCTAGTCCGATCAATCTTTTGCCTGCCCCAAATGCCAGTGCCAGAAATATTTTTTCATATTTCGAGAGATCCACTTCACCTCGGATTCCCAACAGTATCATTTTGAGATCCCTGGGGATTGGTGTCGCCAGGGTGGCTGCGATCTTGTTGATACAGCTCTCCCAGAAGACCTGTAAGACTCGGCAGTCCCATAACATATGGTAAAAAGTGGCAGGTTCTGTTTTGCACCTGAGGCATGTCCCGTCTTCCAGTCCCCCCCATCTGGCCATGGCAGTGCGTGAATAGTATGTGCGGTGGAGGATCCTCAGTTGTATAAGCCTGAGTTTGGAGTCTATACCTATTTCTCTAGGGGACATCAATGCCTCTACCCAGTCCTCTGGTTCCATTTGACCTATGTCCTTTTCCCATTTTTCTTTGAGCCCATCTAGCTGCGTCGCCCCAAAGGAGTTAAGGGCTTGATAGAGCGTGGAAGTGACCTTGGAGTCAATGTATTGCGGAAGGATGTTGGTCTCAATGGGAATACAGGGGGGTATGGTTGTCGTATCAGGGAATTGGGTGCGGATGGCGTGGGCCAGTTGCGCATGTCGAAACCGGTCCATGGGTGCGAGGTCGAATCGCTCTTGCATGGCCTCAAAGTCAAGGAGGTGGCCTTCTTGTATCACATGCGCTAGTGTGTGTATCCCTTTCACGCACCAGTGACCGAAGGGGCCCATCTTTACTATTTCCGGGAGGAGTGCGTTGTGCCATAGGGGTTGAGATAGTGTTGGTTTACCTTTCCAGCCTATTAGTTTGTGCGCGTCCCGCCAGGCCCGGCAAATGTGGCGTGTTATTTTGGGTAACAACGGGGGTTGGTCGTGGGTGGCGTACAGGGTCTGTAGTGGGGTTAGTGGGGTCATGCTCTCTCTTTCAAGGCGGATGTGGGGGAGTGTGGGGTCTGCGTGTATCCAGTCGTTTACCACCCCAATCTGGGCTGCAAGGTAATAGGTGCGTATGCATGGTAGACCGATGCCTCCCTCCCACACTGATCGCTGTAGCGTTTCAAGGGCGATCCTGGGTTGTTTCCCTCCCCACAGCAGTGTGCGAAGGCGTCTGTCTATGAGTGCGAAGGTGTCTCGGGGGATGACAAGGGGGGCGTTTTGAAGTACATACAACAGTCTGGGGAGGGTCAACATTTTGAATAGCGCCGCTCTGCCCATTAGTGATAGTGGGAGTGATTGCCAGTGGGAGGTGTCCCTATTGAACCGGTCAATTATTGGTTGTAAGTTGAGTTGCAGGAACCCATCCAGTGTCGGGTCGAGTCTTATGCCCAGGTATTTGAGTTCTCTAATGGAGACATGATATGGGCAGGTTTCAGAGATCGCAGACTCGTCTCCCTGGATCGGGAAGTAAATGGTTTTGGTTTTGTTTACCTTAAGGCCTGCAAAGCGCTGGTATTCCCTAAGGATGCGGGAGACAATCGGGCAGGAAGTGCGTGGGTTACTGAGGTATATGAGGAGGTCGTCCGCGTAGAGGGATAGTCGGTCCTCTCCCCCCCCGGCCAGGCGAACCCTGACCAATTAGTGTTAGCCCTAAGCTCAAATGCGAGAGGTTCTATGGCCAAGAGAAAAAGCAGCGGGGAGAGGGGGCACCCCTGTCTCGTACCACGACCCAAGGGAAATGATCGAGAAGACCTGCCGTTCACCCTTACCGTGGCCTCCGGGTGTGCATACAGGAGTTTAACCCACGATATAAACGTTTGCCCCAGGTTCATCCGAGCCATGATTGCCCACAAAGCCTCCCATTCTACAGAGTCAAATGCTTTTTCAAAGTCCACTGCCAGGAGGGCAAGTGGGGCTGGTATTTCCTTGGCTCTGCTTAGCGCCAGCTGAACTCTACGCAGGTTCATGCGGGTGGATTTGTTGGGCATGAATCCGCATTGGTCGGGGTGGACCAGGGTCTCTATAACTTGCAGCAGTCTGTTGGCTAGTGTTCTTGCGAGGACCTTGGCTTCACCGTTGATCAAGGATATTGGGCGATAGGAGGCACATTCCTCCGGGGGTTTCCCGGGCTTATGTATGACGATAATGCCTGCCTTCCTGAGGTCCGGGGGGAGTGCCCCCAGCTCTTTGCTGCGTAGAAACATACGGTGCATGTGGGAGGGCAGTGAGCCGCCGAGGCATTTCCATGTTTCTGTAGGGAACCCATTAGGACCCGGGGTCTTCCCAGGTTGGAGCTGTGCAAGCGCCTCTTGCACCTCGGTGACAGTGATTTCGGCGTTCAGGAGGTCTGTTTTGCGCTGAGAGAGCTTCGGGATCTCGATCTCGATCTGGTCAAGGTAGCATGCGGGTTCGGAAGTTCGAGTATAGAGTTTCTCATAGTAGGCGGCGAATGCCGCAACAATGTCCGAGTCGTCAGTGAGGAGCGTTCCGTCTGAAGATTCAATTGCCCGCACATGTCCCTTGGTCTGTTCGCGCCGTTCCAACCAGGCCAGTGTCTTATTCGCCTTGTCGCCTCGTTCATAGATTTGGCTCCGGACTAACTGATGGGCTATTCGTGCATTGTCTAGAGCCAGGTTGCTAAGGGCCTCTTGTGTTGTAATCAGATCCTCCTTCGCTTCTTGGGTGCAGTGTTCTAGGGTTCGCCGTTCGCACTCCAGGACACGCGCTTCTGCCTCTTTGATCTTTTGGACTTGTCGTCTTTGGTAGGCTGAAACTTCCGAGATAACTTCCCCGCGGAGGACAGTCTTATACGCCTCCCAGAGCGAGATCGGGCAATCCTCTGATCCTTTGTTGTTTTCAAAATATTCTGTTGTCTTCTTTTCCAGTTCCTCCGCAATTTCGGGGAGACGTAGGTGATACGTGTTCAGGCGCCAATTACGATCCGGACCACGGCCGGAGTTCTTCATGGACAATAGGAGCGGAGAGTGGTCAGAAATACCTCTTGCGAGGAATTCCGCGTCAAGGAGCCTGTGATTTATATTGCGGGGGATGAAGGCATAATCGATTCTGGAGAATGACTTGTTGACGCCTGAGAAGAAGGAGAACCCAGCCTCGTTGTTGTGGAGCGAGCGCCATGCGTCCGTCATACCCATTATGTCTGTGGTCTTGCCCATAGACAGTACTTGATTCCCTTGCCAGTGCTTCTATGTGTCTTGCCTTCTTGTTTCTTGATTCGGTTTCTTTACAGTCCTTGAACTCCCCCCCACCCTGTACTTCCCCCCCAACTGGGAGCACCTGTCGCCCAAACATTGAACCTATAACTTTATAAACTTCTTCGGGATAACCCGGCTGTGATAACGCGCGCGCAGCCTTAGGGGGCGGCGGCCGCTAGGTGAGCATTTCCATTCTACCAATCTGCAGTTTGGGCCCCTCAGTACAGGGTATTCATCCTTTTTCCGTAGGGGTCCTTGACGCATCGTCGTCCGCATCGGACGGGGGACAAGGGGGCGAGGGTCTCCCAGGTCGGGGTCGCTGCGCGGGTGGGCCCGATAGCAGACGTCTCCCGCTGGAGTCCGTGAGGACATGAGTTTCAAGCCAGTCCCATGCATCTTTGGGGTTGTAAAACAAGTGAGTAGCGCCCTCATACTGGACTTTTAGCAATGCCGGGAAGAAGAGGGCATATTTGATGGATAGTGACTGGAGCTTCCTCTTAACGGAGTCAAAGGACTGGCAGGCTTTTTGGACTTCTTTCGTGTAGTCGGGATAGAAACCGACCTTGTAGCCGTTGTATGTGATCGGGCCCATGGCCCTTGCCATTTGTAGGATCGCATCTCGGTCGCGATAATTCAGTAGGCGTGCAATCATTGTTCTGGGCGGGGCACCCGGTATAGGTCAGCCGGTGGGGACTCTGTGTGCCCTTTCCACCGAAAATAATTTGGATAGCTTCTTCGGGGCAAAGATATGAGTGAGCCAATCTTCTAGGAAGAGTTCTGCGCTGGGGCCTTCCTCTTTCTCTGGTATACCGAGGATCCTGAGATTATTGCGTCGCGCCCTCCCCTTACTGTCTTCCGCGCGGTTTTCCAGTTGGGTCACTTTTTGGGCAATCGCAGTGAGCTGCTGTTCCATGCGATGGACCGCATCTTCAGTGTTAGACACCCTCTGTCCGCTTCCCCCACCCTGGTCGACAAGTTGCGGAGGTCCTGGCGTATAAGGGACACCTCAGAGGATAGGCCACCCATTTTAAGTTCCAAGGACGTCCTTGAGTCCCCAATCGCTTTCATAAGGTCTGACAAAGAGATAGGAGGGTCTCTGAGTTCTCCAGGGTTACTCTCTTCTTCTGGGGGTTGAGGCTCGCGCTGGGGAGGGGCCCCCACGGTGTAGAGATCCATCTTGCTCTGTAGCGTTTGCCTCTTGGTTTTCTCCTTTCCCATGCTTTGGTCGGGCTCTGTGTAGCAGGGATCTGGATGCTCCCCCTCGGGGCAGACGAATGTGTATAGGCTGTGCAGGGTGCGCACTGCGAGCCGCTGCCAAAGTTACGTTTGGGATGGCCGCAGTGTCGTCGCTCAGCCTCGCTTAGTGGCGTGGTGCATAGAGTGGCCCCCGTGGTATCTGGGCTCTAGGCCAAAGTGCGTAGGGATCTCGTGGGGAGGACTGTGCCCCTGTTCTACCGTTGTTGTGGGCTGGCCAGCGCCTATCTCCGCTACATAGGGTGGCCCCCCGCGAGTACTGCATTTTGGGCGATGATTTAAGCCGCTCGGGGTGGTCCCAAGAGAGGGGCAGGGCAGTTCCACCGTTTACGCCAAGTCTTGGGGTCCACTGTGGACCGGGGGGGGGGGCTCACTTGGTTGTGAGAAGAGGATCTTTTCATCCCCACACTCCCAGTGTCGTTTAGCTGCGTTTGTGGCTCGTGGGTCTATGGCGCAGCTGTGCTCTGTGGCCTCTGCAGCAGGCTAGTTGCAAAAAGGGGTCGCGGGGGGGGAAACAAAGCAAAACATCCACCCCCCACACCCGTGTACCTTGCCGTGGGTGCCTCTGGTTGCAGCGTGTCTTCCCTCAGCGGGGGAGCGCAGCTCTCAGCTCTTGCTGCCGCTCGACCCCGGGTATTGTAGTCTTGCTGATGAGGGGGGGGGCGGGGGGAGGAGGGAGGAGGCCCCGCTGGGAAGGCTAGCGATGCAAAGTCTCTCCGTATGCGTTGCTCTCGTGGATCGGGAGGTGTGTGAGCAGCTGTTGTCCCGAGGGTGGAGCAGGTGGGGGGGGCCCTCAGCGGCCGCTCAACGGCTCCCGGAGAGCGCCGCGGGGTCTCGCTCCCAGCGTCGACCTCGCCTGGGAGCCACCGCAAACTCAGCGTCTCCGGGGGGGGAGGAGCGATCCTCTTCTCCCGCCCGCGCCGCAATGGCCGCGAGTCATCCGCCAGTGGTCCGCGGGCTGGTTCTGGCGTCCCCCGCTCCGGTTTCTCTCCGGAGTGCAGCGTCAGCAGCTCTAGTGGGTTCGCCACCGTTGGCGGGCGGTTGAGGCGAGATTGGTTCTCGTAGAGTGGAAAAGAATTCAGGATAATAGTAGCGGCCGCCGGGAGCCGTTGATTTTGGTTCCGCATGCGTCGCGCGCGCATGCGCAGTTCCAACCAGCAGCAATTGAAGGGGCCCATGAACAAAAATAATGAACATTAGCCACTGACAACAAACTGTGCATCCAGCGTCAGTTTTCTCTCTGAGGCAGCTCCTGTCGCATCAAAGTTCCACAGGATTGAGACAACTCTCATCAGCCCACCATCGACTACGACTACAGCAGGCCTCCCCTAGACCACACACAAGGGGCAAGGCTCACCAAAGCCCACAACCACAGACAAAAAAATCGTGGCAAGGGGACAAGTTTTCTCACCAGTCTAACACAAAAATGTCAGAGGGTGAATCCCTAATGGTATAAATAACGCCCGCCCGCACACTTCCATCAAGAATGACAGACAGCCTACAATCCCAACTGCCCACCAATTTTGACCTCAGTGACACTTTGGGATTACAGTGGAAGCGATGGCTGAGGGATTTGGTAGTTGGCCCCATTGATGACGAGAAGAAGCATAGCCTACTCACTCACGCAATAGGCTCAAACGTGAGGGATATCGTGGACGAGCTGTCTGAAAGTGACACGGACACGTACACTAACCTGAAAACGACTCTCACAGAATATTTCACGCCCCACACAAATGTTCACTATGAGAGACACATATTCCACAGCACTAAGCAAACCAAAGGCGAAACAATGGACGCATTCGTAATGAGGCTTAGGGTGAAGAGGAAACATTGTGATTTCAACAAATATGGGATGTTTTGTCAAGAACCCCACTCCTGTGCGAGTAGCTGGGGCATATACTGTTGCTAAACTGCCTAACAGACATAAATGCCTTTATTTCAGGGCCCTCCTGTGTCCAAGGTGCAGGCAAATGACTTGGGACCAGCCCTCCTGGCATAGAAGTCCACAAACACCAGGAAAGAAACAGAAGACTACATTTCCCAGAGGCCCCGCGCGACCGCAAGCCTCTGGGAAGCTTGGGACCACGCCCGATCAATCGCGCATGCGCGCAGAACCCGCACGGATCCCCGCTTGCGCTACAGACTCTTCGCCGGAGAAGACGTGTCTCAGTGGGCTCCTGCAGGCTGCTGTCAGCGGGGCCATTCCCCGCCTGCGAACACTGCAGGCCCCGTTGCTTGCTTGAGATAAGTGCTTTCACTCATTGGTTGGGAACGAGGGCGTGTGGGGAGTTTTGGTGCTACTAACCCGCTCCGACTCGGGGCCTTGAAACACCGCGGATTGGGCTCCGGCACCGGCACCATTAACCCTTGGTTGGCAGACTCGCATGCCGGACTCCAATATTGTAGTGAACCAAGGCACCCGGCATCGTCAACCCTTGATTGGCAGAGCCGCATGCTGGATTCTATGTTGTAGCGAACCGGCACCATTAACCCTTGATTCTTAAGGTTGCACGCCGCATGCTATGTCTAACGCTGTTAAGCACCAAGCTCATAGGTGTCTCATTTCTTGTAGTGGCTGAACGCCGGCTACGTGGCCTCGTTAAGGAACATTGGAGGGATCGATCCATGACAGAATCCCGTACTTCTGAAGCTAAGTGCTTAAACCTTTGTGTGATCAAAATGCTCTTGTGTTAATGTTTTGGGGGCATTTACCTGTGTATCTGAATCTATGGGAGCTCTCTGAGTAATACGCTATGGTCAAATCTAAGAATCTATGTATGTATGAATGTATGAATGTGATATGGTATTGTCTAATGCATCCAAGCCTAGAGAAGTAATCTGGGTGTTGGAATTGGTAAGCACGAGGAAGTGCAAGGGTGCATGAATCTGGCAGTATCTGAGAGTCCACGGATAGCCCAGAAGGGCTGAACCTTATTTTCCCTGAACTACCCCAACCCTATCCAAAACCTCTCCCTTTCCCTCAACCCGGTTTACCTAATACCCCCTACCCATCCAAACCAGCGGACCCTAACCCTCTTTCCCCGGCGGGTCGCGGATGCCTGTGTGTTGAATATCTCAGGCGCCAAGACCCAACGGGGAGGCAGGTGTACGTGCTACCTCCGCGCAAGACAACGTACCTGACAGGAGCGCAAGCCCAAGTATTGCCGAGCGCCTGGGTAGCACGTCGCCATGGAGGAGATTTTACATGCCCTACGTGATTTAAAACACGAATTGCAAACTACTTGCCATGATTATGCAAACTTGGCGAGTCAGGTCCAAGCCCTTACGGTGCAAGCCAATGCCCAAGCTATTCCGTTGCCCCCGGACCCAACTCCACCTGCCCCAGTCCAGGTATCAGTGACCACGGAAGCCCCTATTCCCTTGTCAGCCCCCGAAAGGTATCATGGGGATCCACATAAATTCAACCAGTTCATCATGCAATGCCAGTTGCACTTTATTACTAAGCCAAATGTCTTTCGTACCTCCCAGGCTCGTTCGGCTTTTGTGATCTCTTACCTTGGGGGGGACGCTGCATCTTGGGCTACACCGTTAGTGTCTAAGGACGATGAGCTTTTATACCAATGGGACAATTTCCTTGAGGAGTTCGGGAAGATTTTTAATCGTAGGGCGGCGACTCTGGTTAAAGATCGAGAGCTTCTTACCTTGCGTCAAGGAGGCAGGGACTTGGTTTCTTATGTCACTACGTTTAACAGGTTGGCAGTAGAAACGGATTGGCCCCAAGAGAAACGCCTGGCCTTATTCTACCAAGGGCTGCGGGACGAAACTAAGGACCTCATAGCACAGGTTGATCCCCAACCAGAAACGTGTTCAGCCATGATTGACTTAGCCTTGCGGTTAGACCAAAGGCAGAGTGATAGGAAACTAGACAGGAAGAAATGGGAAGCAAGGCCCCTACTACGACTAGATCAACAGGTCAAAAATACCAGAGTAGAGAAGCCCTCCGAAGAACCGATGCAGGTAGGAACAGTGCGAGGCCCTCTCAGTAAGGAAGAAAAAGACAAGAGGCGTTGTGAGAGGCTCTGTCTTTACTGTGGAAAGGGAGGACATTTTGTTCGAGATTGCACCAGCAAGCCTAAGGGAGAGCAATCGGGAAACGAAAAAGCTCGCCTGTAAGGGTGGCCCCGGCGAGCCAATCTGAAAACACCCCTAAGGTTCTCGCTAATATTCAGCAATCAAAATTCACACATGTAACAATTTCCGGGCACATTGGTTGGGAATATCAGCGTATACCAGTTAAGCTGATGATAGACTCGGGAGCTACCGGGAACTTCATTGACACAACCTTGGCACATCAGTTGGGTATTCCTCTAACCCTTAAAAAGCATGAGGAAGAAGTGAAATCCGTAGATGGATCACCCCTAATCTCAGGTCGCATAACTCAGCAAACCAGGTGGTTGCATTTGGAATGCGATGCGCAGCATCATGAGGACATCAGGTTCGATGTCATCGCAGCACCCCAATTTGGAATGATTCTAGGGTTACCTTGGTTGGGTACCCATAATCCAGACGTAGACTGGGTTCAAGCGTCGTTGTGCTTCTCATCAAGCCACTGCCTTAAGACCTGTCTGCATGTTGGGAAGGTGTCAACGAAGGAAGAACAAGTAATAGGAAGTACCGAAACTACGTTACCCGCAGTGTACGAGAGCTATAGGGATGTATTCAGTAAAACCGCTGCCGAGACCTTGCCGCCTCACCGAACCTTCGACTGCAGGATCGACCTAGAACCTGGTGCATCCATGCCTTGCAGCAGAATATATGCTCTAACAGAAGCAGAGAATGAACACTTAAAAGCCTACATCGAAACTAACCTAGCCAATGGGTTTATACGCCATTCTAAGTCACCTGTCTCGTCCCCCTTATTCTTCGTCCCAAAAAAGACCGGGGACTTGAGGACATGCATTGACTACAGAGCCATTAACCGTATAACCATAAAGAACAGGTACCCCCTGCCGTTAATATCCACTCTGTTGGATCAGGTGCGAGACGCTAAGATATTCACCAAATTAGACTTACGAGGAGCCTACCATCTTGTGCGGGTGCTTGAGGGTGACGAATGGAAGACTGCTTTTCGGACCAAGTTTGGCCTTTACGAGTATCAAGTCATGCCATTCGGGCTCTGCAACGCACCGGCCGCTTTCCAGCACTTCCTGGATGAAGTTTTGCGGGGGTATCTAGACGTTTTTACCATGGTGTATATCGATGACATCCTTATTTATTCTCACAACCTGGAGGAACATCGAAAACATGTGGAAGCAGTCCTACAACGCCTAAGAGAACACCAACTCTACGCAAAACTAGAAAAGTGCGAATTTCATCAGTCTACTATAGAGTTCTTAGGTTTTGTTTTATCCCCAGACGGCATCACCATGGACAATAAGAAGGTGAAGGCCATCCTGGAGTGGCCTTCTCCTACGTCAGTGAAGGAAGTTCAAACAGTGTTAGGCTTTGCCAACTTTTATCGACGGTTTATTAATGGATTTGCAAAGATGGTGCAACCTATTACCCGTCTGCTCAAAAAGGGAATCACGTTCCTTTGGGATGCAGCTGCAGATACCGGTTTCCAAGCCCTGAAAAACGCATTTGCTTCGGCCCCTGTGTTGCTTCACCCAGACCCCAATCGCCCCTACATAGTAGAAACTGATGCCTCCAGCTACGCGCTGGGGGCAATTCTGTCACAAAGGGACAATTCAGGTCAACTGCATCCGGTTGCGTACTATTCGCGCTCGCTGCTTCCTGCAGAGCGTAACTATGTGATAGCAGACCGGGAACTTCTTGCAATTAAGGTGGCCTTCGATGAGTGGCGTCACTACTTGATGGGTGCTCGTCACACTATCACCATATTAACGGATCATAGGAATTAACAATTCCTGAAATCAGCCAAAGCCCTAAGCCCCCGACAACTACGTTGGGCAATGCTATTTGCTGAGTACGATTTTATTGTGACTTATCGTCCTGGAACTGAAAATAAGAAAGCCGATATCCTATCTCGTTACCCCGAACCAGATCCTAAAACACTTAAGGAGGAGGAACCAAGGCCCATCGTGCCTTCCGCACGCATCATAGGCAGCGTCACTGTGGATGATATATTCAATGACATTAGGAATGCAATGACTGCTCAGGAACTAGCACGATGGAATGACCCTAAGAATTCACGAACCATCAAAGAAGGACTTCCTTTCCAAGGTGCGACTTTATATTTACCTACCACAGCCATACAACTACAAGCTATTAAATGGTGTCATGATTCGCCATATGTGGGACACCCAGGGGTTGCGAAAACCTGCGAATTATTGAAGCGTCATTTCTGGTGGCCTAAGCTACGATGAGACGTCCAGCGGTATGTACTAAATTGTGAATGTTGCTTAAGGAACAAAGCGGACCATCAAAGACCTGCCGGAATGCTGCAACCATTACCGACACCACCAACGCCTTGGCATACTGTTTCCTTGGATTTGATTGTGGACTTACCCGCTAGCCATGGCCTCACCACAATTATAGTAGTAGTAGACTCTTTCAGCAAGCTGGCTCATTTTATACCTTGTAAGGGGGTTCCTACGGCCAAAGAATTAGTCAAGCTTTTCCTCCAAAACATCGTAAGGTTACATGGCATCCCTCATTGTATGGTATCTGATCGGGGTTCTCAGTTTACGTCTCGTTTCTGGCGGGCTTTCTGTACTTCAACTGGTATTGACATGAGACTGTCTACCAGTTACCACCCAGAAACAGACGGACAAACTGAACGAGTCAACCAAACACTCGAACAATATTTACGATGCATGACCTATGATAATAATGTTTCTTGGGCTGATACTCTCTGGTTGGCAGAATTGGCTTATAATAATGCTGTACATTCATCTACCAAAATAACACCCTTTTATGGTACTTATGGTTATCATCCACGATTCCAACCTGTTCCCCATGGGGCTGTTGACATGGTGCCTGCGGCTCAAACACACAGAGAACACTTAGTAAAGATTTGGAAAAATATCCTTATAAATTTAAACAAAGCAAAACTAGCATACAAGAAGTCTGCAGATAAGAAAAGACGACCAGGCCCCCAGTACAGAGTTGGTGATAAGGTCTGGTTGGCTACACGGAATCTCCACTTACATGGTCCCAAGAAGTTTCAGCCAAGATTTATAGGCCCATTCTTGGTAGAGAAAGTCATAAACCCAGTAGCTATCCGCCTAACTTTACCACCGCAGATGCGTATACACCCAGTGTTTCATGTGTCTCTCATAAAGCCGGCACCCACGTCCATCCACCTGAAGAGACCTCCCCCCATCGACGTACAGGGAAACCCAGAATATGAGATACAGTCTATTTTGGATTCACGTATACAACATGGGGTACTACAATATTTAATAGATTGGCTGGGGTATGGACCCGAAGAACGATCTTGGGAGCCAGCGACCAATGTCCATGCCTCTCGTTTGGTCCGACGGTTTCATGTCAACAATCCTGCCAAACCGGGACCTGTTGGGAGGGGGAGTACTGTCAAGAACCCCACTCCTGTGCGAGTAGCTGGGGCATATACTGTTGCTAAACTGCCTAACAGACATAAATGCCTTTATTTCAGGGCCCTCCTGTGTCCAAGGTGCAGGCAAATGACTTGGGACCAGCCCTCCTGGCATAGAAGTCCACAAACACCAGGAAAGAAACAGAAGACTACATTTCCCAGAGGCCCCGCGCGACCGCGAGCCTCTGGGAAGCTTGGGACCACGCCCGATCAATCGCGCATGCGCGCAGAACCCGCACGGATCCCCGCTTGCGCTACAGACTCTTCGCCGGAGAAGACGTGTCTCAGTGGGCTCCTGCAGGCTGCTGTCAGCGGGGCCATTCCCCGCCTGCGAACACTGCAGGCCCCGCTGCTTGCTTGAGATAAGTGCTTTCACTCATTGGTTGGGAACGAGGGCGTGTGGGGAGTTTTGGTGCTACTAACCCGCTCCGACTCGGGGCCTTGAAACACCGCGGATTGGGCTCCGGCACCGGCACCATTAACCCTTGGTTGGCAGACTCGCATGCCGGACTCCAATATTGTAGTGAACCAAGGCACCCGGCATCGTCAACCCTTGCTTGGCAGAGCCGCATGCTGGATTCTATGTTGTAGCGAACCGGCACCATTAACCCTTGATTCTTAAGGTTGCACGCCGCATGCTATGTCTAACGCTGTTAAGCACCAAGCTCATAGGTGTCTCATTTCTTGTAGTGGCTGAACGCCGGCTACGTGGCCTCGTTAAGGAACATTGGAGGGATCGATCCATGACAGAATCCCGTACTTCTGAAGCTAAGTGCTTAAACCTTTGTGTGATCAAAATGCTCTTGTGTTAATGTTTTGGGGGCATTTACCTGTGTATCTGAATCTATGGGAGCTCTCTGAGTAATACGCTATGGTCAAATCTAAGAATCTATGTATGTATGAATGTATGAATGTGATATGGTATTGTCTAATGCATCCAAGCCTAGAGAAGTAATCTGGGTGTTGGAATTGGTAAGCACGAGGAAGTGCAAGGGTGCATGAATCTGGCAGTATCTGAGAGTCCACGGATAGCCCAGGAGGGCTGAACCTTATTTTCCCTGAACTACCCCAACCCTATCCAAAACCTCTCCCTTTCCCTCAACCCGGTTTACCTAATACCCCCTACCCATCCAAACCAGCGGACCCTAACCCTCTTTCCCCGGCGGGTCGCGGATGCCTGTGTGTTGAATATCTCAGGCGCCAAGACCCAACGGGGAGGCAGGTGTACGTGCTACCTCCGCGCAAGACAACGTACCTGACATGTTTTGACCCAATTTTGCTCTGCTATGCGGCATCCCTGTGTTCTGATGGTGCCAAAAATACTAAAAGGGCCGCAAAACCTTTATGCGCACCAAAACCGATGGAAATTGCGCTTTGCAACACAAAAAGATGGCTGCCAAATCTACCATGCATGTTGTCAGTGGTGGAACAGAGATCTCACTCCTGAAACACTTCACTGGGCTGCCCAACAAGGAAAAATGGAGCACAGGGGGAAAAACAGTGTTTTGCTCAAAGAAATCCAAAATCTTGCTTTTAAATCCTTTTTCTTGGTTGCTGAAACTGCAGAATGCCGGTATAAGACACCCTCAAACATCCAATATTCTTGCTGGGTGTCACCATTCACTGAGTTAAGAAATCATTGTGAAATTGTAATATCCTGAAAAGCTGAATTTGTCAAAGAAACATCCACAGCCAAAGTGCCTTGCTGTGAAATCTGTCAAAATCTGGGCGCAGTATCCTCGGCTGCCTGAATGACAGCTGTCAGAAGCCTGCATTAGAACTGTAAACTCATACAACTGAAATATAATGTCTGAAATCTAAGTGACCTGTTATTGAGAGTAACCTATGTTGTAACTGTTTAATCTTATAGTTTAGAATCTAGCTGCTTGTTTTGAAATTACAAGTTTGTTTGAAGCAAAGGAAAAATGCAACAGAAATAACTTTTGAATTTAAGCCTGACTCAAAGCAACCAAACCAGTATAACAGCTTCCCCCCAAGGAGGTAAGGCCTCTCTCTCCACCGGGAAATCACACCCATGTGATGGTTATAGGGTGGGAGAAGAATTTGGTCTGGCAGGGGAAGAAGACATTGGACTTCCTCCAGTCAAAGCAAGGTTAAGTGTGAAGGGTCGTAAAATGGCCTGGGCCCAGGAGGAACTGGGAGGAGACTGATTTTGAGCTGCAGGGAGAAGAAGGAGGCGGAGACAAACAAACATTTGGTGTTTAACAAGGACCCAAGACACATTTTAAAAAGATGGATAACTTACTGTGTAAAATTGTTAAAAACACAAAAATAACAGCATTGTTAATGTAAATATTGACTGCACATTTTAAAAGGCGCCAGAACTCTGTGACATGTTCTAGGGAGAAATGGCAGAAAAAGTGATATTACACCAAATGTATTTTTGATAGAAGCATGAAACTTCATACACTTATGCCCATATTCAATGCACACATTTGTGGAAATTTGCTCAGAAATTGGACATTGTGTTCCTGATAAAAAGGGCGAAATTCGATGGAAAGCAGTACCAAGATCCTACAGCAACGGGACTTGGAAGAGTATCTGCTACACAAAATATGTAATCTATATATGTTATTGTTATAGAGGTTGCACACATGGAAATATGTATTGAACCAAAAGTAGATTTTGTGTTCAAGAGGCGAGGGGTGGACTCTAGGCCTCGTAAACCCACATCATCATGATGACACACTGTTTTTATCCTCCTATCAAGGGGGAGAGTAGACCCTGACCAAACCCTAGCAAGGGGGCGTGCTTCGGATAAGCCAACACACACACCTCTTTATCATAAGCATAAATAGAGGCAGCTGAGCACTCAAAGGACACACAGATTCACCCACAAACTGATTGCTGGCGGAGCACCCGGTAACAGAACCATCCATCATCCTTGCTCCAGACTCCAGAAACTTGGAAAAGCAGAGAGGCCCATCTATAGCTGAACCATTTTCAGCTAGGCCTTAAATTCCAGAACCAGAATCCCACAACCTAAGGGGAATCAAACAAACAGCCGGGCTGTGCTGTACTGCTGCCTGCTGAAATAATTATCATCAGAACCAAGAGATCCAATCCAGTCCTGTGCCGAGCTGTGACACGAGCCATTGCAGACCTGATCCAGTCCTGTGCCCTGCTGTGAACAGACCCAGTCCAGTGTGCCCAACTATCTATGCCAGAACCAGACTCCCTTCCCTGACCAGAAATCTTGATGGACCAGAATCCTGACGGGTCTGTGTAAAAACATATCTAGTGAGTATCTAATAGATAGGCCTGTCTCACTAGCATATGTACTGCCCATAGTAATCCCTGTCTTAAACCCATCCTCTCTTGTATTCAGACGCAGTAGTGTTAGGAGTATTTGTGAATTGTCAGAACTTTTCTGGCGCTAAGATTCTCTCATTTGTTTTCTAAAATCATACATCATTAGTGTTGTGAATAAATTGAATCCCAGAAAGAAAGTGAGAAGTGAGTATCCACTACGTGAAGGGTCCCTGGCCAGGACTGCGGAGATTCATGTGTGGCATTCTCTTTTCCTATAGCCATAATCTAGTATAAGAAATCCCATTTGTCTTTTAAAAGTGCATTCCTGTTTTCCCATTCTTGCATCTATCTCAGAAAAATGACCTCTGCTAAAATGTCCATAATATCCTCATTTCAACGTCTGATTGTAGCTAACATCCACAGCTTTAATTTGCATCCAAAACCGCATTCCAAATCCATATAGTTCTCTTGCGCACTGAAAAGTTTGCCGCAAATTTTCATTTCGGGAAATTTTGACACGTGTAAAACAGCTTTTGATTGCTCCCGACCTCAGTTTTTAGATTTCACATTGCTTTCACATTCCTTCTGAGTATCAAATCATTGCTAGTGTTTGGCTGTAACTATCCAAAGCGGCTCCCATAACAATTTAAACAATTTCAGCCATTTAGACCATATTTAGTGTTTTTGCACAGTCTATTCTCAGATAACTTTAAAAACCATTTTGACAGCTTGCCTATCAATTCTGTTTTTCTCTTGTGTTTGCTGGGGGGGAATTGGGATTGATATATTGTTTGAATTTTGCCATTCCTGAAACTTGTTCTCTCCTCCTATCTCTTTACATTGTCTATTGGGGGTTGAGGGGTGTGCAGGGGGAAATACTAACCACACTGCTATCTGTTCTGAACACACACACAAAAGTATTATTTATGTGCTGAATTGTTCACTATTACAGCTTGTGATTAAAGATATTGTTTAGTGTTACATCACCCCATTGGTGATTATTGTATACCCATTAAACATAGTGTGATTAATTTGCAACTACATAAATAAATATTTTAACTTTGCAAACCAGCTTGATTTTTGGTTCAGTGTGTTCCGGGGGGGGGGTTCCAGGAGAGGGGCATGATATGAGTGGTACATCGTTCAGAATAAAAGAACTTTTAGACACAAATAAATAAGGATTTCAGTTGTGCATTAAATGCTAGGCGTTGACTTAGGTGAAGTGTCGGATTGAAATCACTTACACAAATACTCAAATGAAGAAGCAATTAGCTCGCAAATAATAGTCGGATGCGAGAGCACAGACATCAGAAAACGACTACTACAAAAACCGTGCAGCCTCGATGAGATCATGCACCTAGCAAGTAGAGGGACTTGAGGACATCAAAATCACTCATGGGAAGCAAGAAAGTCTGAACAGACTGGAAGGCACCTCAAAAAGTAACAGTGACCCATTCTGCTACCAGTGTGGTCACGAATATCCGCATGAAGGTCACAGCCTTGCAATAGGCCAACAATGCTCTGCGTGTGGGGAAGAAAACCACCACAAGGCAGTCTGCCTCATATTCCACAGCAAAATGCGTGGCGCCGGAAAGAGTGGGAGACCAGCACAAGACAGAGATCAAAGACAACCAAGCCCCCCACATGCCATACCACCCACAAGACTCTGCCCACCGCATATACTGGGAGGATCAGTCAGATAGAAGAAAGGAGGGCGCCGCGGGTGACGAGAGAGACAACAAACACGCAATGCCCAGGCTCAGGAGGAGACCCCAAAGATACATTAGATATTTAGTCGAACAATCACAGTTAGAAAGCGCATCAAGTGCAACACCAGAAGAAGTGAAAGACACAAAGAGGAACCGCGGAAAAAAGGGCTACCTATACGCATTGGGCAACCCAACCACGAAAGAGCACAGCCCGACACTAGTCATCCAAGTCAACAAAACAGCAGCCGAATTTCTGATAGACACCGGGGCCACCAGCAACGTGATCAGCAAGGAGGTATACAACATCATATCACATGCTCCCCGGCTACAACCTGCAAAAGCACTCATATTTCCTTACGGATCGAAGACACCCCTAGCTTGCAAGGGCTCCTTCACAGCGTTATGCAGCTACAAATATCATACCAAGGACATACCTATGCACGTCCTAGAGGCAGCCACAGACAGCTGATACATTTTAAGCTACAAAGCAGCAATTGAAATGGGCCTCATTCACATCCTTTATGGGCTCATGATGCACAAATATCTAGATCCCACTGTGAACATTGAGCACGTATTTCCAGCACTGAACAAGGGGCTAGGAAAACTGAAAGGTCGACAAATCGAATTACACATCAACACCAACAACGTCACTACAGTGGCACAGCATTACAGAGGAATCCCATCAATATATAGAGACAGGTAGAGAGCTAACTAATCAAGCTGTTGGAAGTCGACATCATTGAGCCAGCCGAAGGCCCCACTCCATGGGTATCACCCATAGTGCCAGTACCTAAAACAGATTCATCCAACATCCGCATATTTGTGGACAGGCGATGACCAAATGAGGCGATCATGAGAGAACGCAATCAAGCCCCATGCATCACCGACATGGTGCACCTCCTGAATGGGGCCACTATCTTGTTGAAGCTGGACCTCAACAAAGGGTACCATCAACTAGAGTTCAGTCAACGGTCCAGATACATCACAACATTCTCCACCCACCATATAGGTACAAACGGCTCAGCTTTGGAGTCTCATCAGCAGCAGAGATTTTTCAATTGGAATTCCACAATGTAATTAAACATGTGTCAAATTGCCTCAACTACAGTGACGACATTTTAATATTTGGCCAGACACAAGAACAACATGATGACACTCTAATGTGAGTATGCATGGCCCTTGAGGAAGTGCAACTGACCCTAAACAAAGACACGTGTGAATTACGGAAGCGTACACTTCCTTATTTTTATCACATCTTCTCTGCCCAGGGGATGACATCCGACCCCGAAAAGGACAGTGCTCTCACCGATGCAGAACTACCCAGCTCCACATCAGACCTCAGGTCTTTTCTAGGACTAGCGAGCTATTGCACACAATATATTCGGATTTTGCATCCATAAGTCAACCCCTCAGGGCACTCACCAAACTCAATACAGAGTTCAGGTGGTCAGAAAAATGCCAGGAAGCATTCCAAATCATTAAAAGCCACATAGCTGATGCATAAAACATGGCCTACTTCAATCCGAAGAAGCACACTGAACTGAGAGTGGATGTGAGTCCAGTAGGCTTGGGAGCCATATTGACCCAATTGGATGAGAAAGACGGACATTCTAAACACATCGTATCTTGCGCAAGTAGGAGCCTGACAAAGACAGAACAAGCCTACTCGCAGGCCGAGAAGGAAGGGCTGGCAGTGGTTTGGGCCTGCGAACATTTTCATTTATTTCTCTACGGGAAACCGTTTACAGTCGTCAGAACCACCAGGCATTATTATTCATCTTTGGCAATCCGCAGGCCAAGATGCCCCCAAGAATAGCGAGGTGGGAGCTACGGCTGCAGGACTATCAGTTTGACATAATTTACAAACACAGAAAGGAACAAAATCCTGCAGACTTTCTCTTGAGCCACCCAAGCAAAGAGAACACTGTGAACCCGTCTATAGCAGACCAGTACATTTGATACGTCATCCAGGGCGACTCATTGAAGGGAATCGAAGCAGAGCAGATAGCTCGAGAATCCAATGCAGATCAAGGGTTGAAGATCATCATGAGGTGCTTGGAAACTGGTCATTGGGAGCGCGTGAGACACCTGAAGGAAGAAGTGGGGTAAGAAGCAAAACAAGACATCACCTGCTTGTTGGCTGTAAGAGAACAACTTGCCAAGTCAGGGGAAGGACTACTCCTCAAGGGTACCAAGCTGGTAATTCCTCGCAGCCTCAGACGAAAGATTCTGGAACTAGCACACGAAGGACATAGGGGAATGGTCTCTACAAATAGAATGTTAAGGCAGAAAATGTGGTTCCCTCATCTCGACATCGTGAAAGGGGCCCCTATGGGACCCTGACGTCTATGGAAACAAGGTCACCACACACGATAGAGATGCCAGACACGAGGTTGTATTCCCAAAGCTAGGGTTTTATTGCAAAGTAAAAGTCTCAGTTGGCCAACTCGGTCTCGACGCCCCGCGACATGTATCTCTAGACCTCGTGGGACGCAAGAGAGCGAATTACGTACATCATTACATATATACAAAATGCATATCAAACAATCAGCTATGTCATGGTTAACACCCCTCTTCATTGGCTTTCTTTGAACTTGGTGTGACGATGGACATCTCCGGCCACTATGACACCTTCAAACATCTATTCTAGTAACAATTTGCAATTTTTGAGTGCCTAGGCATCTTTTGGTTATTGAATAGAACATGGCGCTTCTGTTCTTGGAAGCGAGCTACATGCAGAGGGGGTTACATTCCAGACCTTACTATCTATCAGGTGTTATTCGCGTCCTGGGCGCCGACATGCTCTTAGCAGGCTCAGCAAAGGGGGGCCGTTAGAAAAGCATAATTCAAGCCTTTAGTGGTATTATTCTAACATATTCTACCATATAACGAGACTGGCTGGCAGCTGTGAAATGATTAAATGCCCTGTGGCTCTGGTTCAAGGCTACATTAAGGAGGGAGCCGGGCATTCTTCCTGGCGCTGCCTACGTTTGTGTTTCAGCGAAACTCTTGTTATCCTCTCGGCCCTGTGGCCTTGTCCTTTTCATATACAGACAGCATTGTTCCTCAGTCAAGCAGTGTAAGCGAAAAATATACTGCGAAGCAATAGGAACAGAAAGCAATGAGCAATGGTTAGAAAACAAAATGGCGATTCTTGTTACATCAAAATGGCTGTTCATTAGAACACTCGAAAACCTATATTCTGTCGTATTGTGCATGAGATGGTTGGCCCACGGCCACCAAAATACGTTTGCGGTCTCGAATTAGATTTCTAGACTGACAATCCAAGTGGAGAAACTGGTCAAAAACTGGCCCACCAGCACCGTTATACACCCGGACACCAGACCAGAGCCTCTGTGCATGACGGCGCTGCCTGAGGGAGTGTGGGAGGAAATCGCAGTGGACTACTTTTGACCACTGGAAGGAGGGGAACACATCCTAGTGGTGGTCAACGAATACTCAAGATTTCCCGACATGCAGATTGTGCTATCCACTTCGGTGTACCATGCCATTCCTGTGCTAGACAGAATGTTTGCCACTTATGGCATCCCCAAAGTCGTGAAAATGGATAACAGCCCCCGATTCACGGGGCAAGACTCTAAAACATTCTCAGAATATATGGGATTTCATCATCGTAAAATAACACCCTGTGGCCCCAAGCAAATGGCACAGTAGAACGGTTCATGGGCAACATCAAGCGCATGACCCAGATTGCTTGACTCACCGGGGAACCAGTAGAAAAACTACTGTGCCAACTGATGCGAGACCACAGAAATACCCTGCACTGTACCACAGGAAAGACACCTTCAGAAGTCATGTTTGGATGAAATATAAGAACTCGCCTCCCTCACGTGACGTCAGATGACAGATACAAGTGTGATCAAGAAATGCGAGAACATGACACGCAAAAGAAAGCTGACATGGAGAGAGCAGCAGATGAGAAAAGGCGGGCCAAAGGACACGACCTAGAACCAGGGGACATAGTCGTCGTGAAGCAACCACAAAGTCGCAAGAACATGACCGCTTTCAATGAAGAGCCCCTCACCATCGTTATAGTGAAGGGATCCCTCATCAATGCTGAGGGTGACAGAATGAACACAAGAAATTCCTCACATTTCAAGCGGATGCCCGGGATTATGCCAGTTGCCGACCCCACCTCATCAGTCCCCAGCCACGAATGGGATGCGCCCTATGAAGGAGACGAAGGAGACTCCAGCACTGAGGCGCCGCCCTGGGCGTCACCAGGACAAAGTGGAAATGCCGACCTACGACCTCAACGAATTCAGAAAAAGCCGCACAGGCTCATCGAAGAAATTAATTGTAGCCGGACTTCATGTCTAGTATCGGAGGGGGAGAGGGGATGCGAGGGGGTGTGGTGTCATCAAAGACTCATGTCACGTGGGGAGGGACACAGGCAGTGGGAAGGGGAGGAGCGTACAAGGGGAAGTGAAGTCAGTTATCATTTTGCACATTGGCAAATAAAGATGTGTAGCACCCCACCTCCAGCCTCCGCTTGTTTTTGTGTACAAGATAAGCATGGTAGGCCCAAGGCAGGTAAGGCGGTCCACTTAGATCGTACATTTACTGACTGGTAATGGCCAAGTGAGCACATGAACGTCCATACCTTCATTCTGGCTTGTAACTTGGTCCTGATATTAGGGTTGTGTTTTAAACAATAACCCACATTCCATGAATAACCTTCATCGATCGGAAGTATTAGATTTAATTCTGATCACCAATTATGGTGTACTTCATCTGCAATTACATTTTGTAGTCTCACTTTTCTGAAGAGAATCCGATTTCTGAGCACTCCCACTGCTCCCATGTAGGTAATATCACATAATTAATTTTTGAATTTAGATTGCAATTAATTCATTTAGATATCTTCTCAAAGTGCACAAGCAATACAGAGTGACACGATACCAAATTACAAAAGCTACACAAATAGCAACATTAAAAGCATTTGAACCAGAATTTAGAAATGAAATCAACATTGCAAAAGTCCAATCCATCCAAAGCAATACATGAGAAAAGCTCATTCCATTAGGAAGAGCTTCATGGCGAATCGCTCTGCCTTGGCAGTCGGCGTGGTAAAACGCAAAGATGCAATGATAATGCCGCTTGACAGGAGAAAAAGATGCACTTAATGAAAGTGTCCCGCTCCGTGTTAGATAAACGAATACATAAAAAAACAGCCCTTGTTTCATGATGGTAAACAAGAGAGAAACACTTACAAACATAATCATGTTCCCTCAATTTGCTCAACAGAGGAATCATTCCACAAAGATCCATTCATAATTACTCTTGTCGCGGTTGTCCCCGAATGAGTTCTATTAGTGCTGTGTCTGCAGCACTGCTAGTGTCTGAGTTGTTAACCCCTTAAGTGGCAGGCTATTATGCAAGTCTATGCAGAAAGGCCGAGCATCCTCGTCCTTGGCACTTATCTACGAACATGCTTTATTTTGCTTATTCCAGTTAAATCTCAGAACTAGTGATTGGCCTTTCATGGCCTCCATCAGTTCTGGATGGCATTTTTAATCAACCAGAAGAATTTCCTACTGGATGTATTCTAATCCAGTGCCCAAAATCCATGTACATTCATTAGACAAAGAAGAACCGATGTGGATGTAGCAGGGGAAACGGGGTGAGTCCTACTGCATTGACAATGGAGACAGGTGTAGGCAGGCTCAGCAGTATACATTTTGTGGCACTTTAATTTAACACTTGACCCAGATCTTACCTGTCTCCAACCCCTGCTTACCTTAACACAATATCAATTTGGTGCATCTCTCTGGGAAATGGCTGTGGGGTAAAAGGTAAAGGTCAGGATGGTATTCCCCACATACTCCTAGGTAAAAAAAAAAAAAGAACACCGATTTATACTAACTTTTAGCAGACACAAAAGGAAAGGCAGACAACAAAAGGCTGCCGTACAGTTTTTCGGTTGGTATTTTGCTTATGTATCTCCTTTCCCTGTACACCTGCAGGGTTTTAAAAAAAAATACTAGAAAAAGGGAGTAATCACAAGACACATCATATTCACTATTCTTTTACCCAAAGCAGCTGCATTGCTAAAATACAAAATTCAAAATACTGAAGAGTCCTTCTTAAAACATTTAAAAGTTCTTGAAATATATGAGTCCTTAAAACCATACTCTCTATACAGTGCAATGTAATTATATATATAATCAATGAAAAAACATACTTTTGGGGACCTTATGGTTAAGTTGCACTAATAAAAACCTATGAAATTCAATGGAAAAACATTTTTACAGGGGCGTTATGGTTACAGGTAAAACCGAAAAACCTCAGAAATTCGCCAGTTGTGGTAAACTAAGCAACCATAACTCGCGCCACCATCATGCACTGCTAAGACTAACAACCAGGACATCAAAGATGACATCACAAATGCACGGAATTGCATTTTCTACTGATTTTCTACTGATCTAGGAACTTTCAACTTCAACGTTTCCCTTGCACAGCCCCTATACCTTTTTCGTACTCATTATCCATTACCAATCTCGTACACAGTACATACTTGGAAATATTTTATCAAAACTGCTATTTATCTTAAAAATGGCATCAGTTATTGCCATCCCTCCTCCCCAAGAGCCACCACCACCACCAGCTGGAGGACCTTCACAACAAAAAAAGTGCAGTACTTTCAAAGACAATGAAGAGGACCAAGAAGATATGGTAGAAGAATTGCCTACTTCTAGCACCAAGAACGAATCATGGGTGTGCCAGTTCTTTGCTACTGTTGGGAGTATACCAAAGGCTAAAGCTACCAAAGTGAAATGCACTGAGTGCAATTTTGTACTCAGTCGCAGACTACCTGGACAGTACTCCTATGGGACCACCTCCATGCGCCGCGCCGCCACACCAAATCCAAGGACCGCAATGCTCTCAGAAAGGCTGTCCCTTTCGCAGCAAGTAGTAAGCTGTCTTCCTCCACCTCATCTTCCTCAACAAATACTGTAACCACACAGCCTGATGTCTGCGGGCTTTGGCGCGTTATAAATAAATAAATAAATAAATAAATAAGGAGGGCTATGGACCATTTTCGTCCAATGCAGCCCCTGAAATGGGGCATAAAGGCCATTAGCATCCCTGGTCCCCAAAGCGTCCCGCTGTAGGAAGGAAAATCCTTTTCCAAGACAGCCAACATGGAAAGAGAAGGCGGGGCTTCGTACACAGCCCCTCTTCCCTTGCCATGGCAGCCTGAAAACCCTATGAACATATTACCACAAGCACTTTTTTTCCCTTTCAAACCTATCCTACCTTTGAATAACTTTACCACATAACCGGTCCCAGGAAGAAATAGCCACTTTAACACCATTTTTCGTCCCTAGCGGTCATGGCCAGTAGCCAGATTCTCCGCGTCATGACCTTATGCCATAACCCAGACAAACTGGCTACTGCCCCCGGCTACAGGCTATCCCTCAGTCCCCAAAGGTATATGACTATTATTTGTACCTACATTATGACACTTGTCAAACAATAAAACACAAGCACATTTGCAAAACCATGCTTCAATGTATTTGCCAATGCTCCTCACGAGTTTGCTTAAAATCCCCCCATGTTATATTTTTTTTAAAGTGTCAAAATGTATGTACATACAATAGTCATATAATTTAGCCCCCGCTTGAGAATATCCATTCCGTCTTTACACAAACATTGAAGGTTAGGTCTATAATCTTTCTCAAAACTTTTGTCCACATTCATCAAATAGCAACCAAGTTATAAGCCATCTAAACATTTTGAGACGCCCCCTCTAATTTCACCCCCTCTTGAGAAAATCCCACCAAACATCAGAAATATGCCTTTACAATATTTTGGGATCCCCCCTTTAATTTTGTCCCCTCTTGACAGAATCCCACAAAACTTTGCAAAACCATTCAGGATTAGTTCTACAATAAAATTGCAAACTTACTTGCAGTTTCATTGAGTGGCGCAAAAGTTATAAGCCATCCAAAAACTGTTTTTCCCCAACCCTGTAATGCAGAAATAGGTACAGATGGCCTACGACATCTGAAGAGTCCGTGAACACCCCAGGACTGCCCCAGGACATCTGGAGTGTTCGCGGATTGTCGGGGGTGAAACAACATGTTTTTTGGTTTCTTATGGCCATATCCCATCCTATCCTCACCCCCCCACATCCCCAGAGATTGTTTGTTGAGTTTGACAAGTGCAATGTTGCTTTTTTTAAAAATGTTTTCACCGCGCCGTCCGTGGACCCCAAAACAGTCAGAGAATCCAAGTTGGTGGGCGTTTCAGGAAAACGGACTCATTTCATGTTTTCTCAACACCCAATCAGCAGCCGTGTCCCAATGTCCGCGGACCACACAAATCGTCTGTGAATTTTTCTGGCCAATCAGAGGCCAGTCTGCGGACCGTACAGGGAAGTGAGTCCGCGGAGCGGACATAGACATCATACATTTCTTTGCCTTATGATTTGTTTTTTTAAAAAAGAAATTACTGGAGGCAGTTACACCAAATTAACTAATGCACGCTTTCGGGACCAAGCCGCCGCTCCTGCTGCAAATTTGGTGAAAATCTGTTCAGTGGTTTGGGCGATAGGCATGATGGAAATGTTTTCTCCATTCAAATTTTGGACCCCCCTATAACTTTGCCCCCCCGCCAGACCAAACATCACCAAACTTTGCAAAAAAATTCAGATTGGGCCATATACTGTTTTTGCAAAGGTTGGTGAGGATTTGTCCAGGGAGAGCGAAGTTATAAGATGCCTAAAAAGTGCTCTTCTTAAGGGTTTAGCAACTTAACCATAACTACATGGCCGCTACCGCAGGCCATGTAATTCAGTGAAAAAACGTTGTTAAAGGGATGTTATGGTTAAGTTGCGCTACTAAAAATCTATCAAATTCAGTGAACAAACTTTGTTAAAGGGACATTATGGTTCAGTTGCCCTAATAAAAACATATCAAATTCAGTGAAAAAAGTTTTTTAAAGGGATGTTATAGTTACTTTGCAGTAATAACAACCTATTTATATTATGGTTACAAGTAAAACTGAAAAACCACAGAAATTCACCTGTTATGGTAAGCTAAGCAACCGTAACTTGCGCTACCACCGTGCACTGCTAAGACTAACACCCATGACATCTAAGATGACATCACTGATGACATCATATGTACATTTACTTTTCATGAAAAGTCTCCACAAAGAATTCTTATTATAATGTGGGCAATAAAAGTGTTTTTCTTGGCCAATCCACAGTGTTTCACTGTGAAACTTCACCATTGCAGAGGTCCCAGACCATGCCCCTGGCGATCTGGATACTTTTTGGAACTTTTTGAGCCCTTTTTGGGGTCTGAAATATGTGTGGAGCGCGTGACTGTCTGCGAAGCACTCTCCAGCACCCCTATAAAAGGCCACAGCCCAGAGCTGCTCCTCATTCTGTTTTTGGATTCCCAAGACAGAGCACCGTTTGTCATTGGGCACTTGCTGTCATTGGCATTTCATTCCTGCATTACTTGCATTTCTATTGGTTATAGTTCACCAGGACTACTATTGCAGGTTGCTGTTTAGCTACTTGCCACATTGCTGTGTTCCTGCTGTTCCTGGTTCCAGACTACTTTGGTGATGGCATCCATAGCTGCTCCTGCTGCTGCTGCCTCTGCCTCAGCACCACCTCCAACACCTCCACCACAACCACCTTTCCAAGGGTCTGGGGAGGGGAACAGGTGTGGTGATGTAGAGAAGGATCAAGAAGAGGATGAGGTAGTGGAAGTCCTTGCTACCAGCAGCCAGTGTGAGTCTTGGGTGTGGATGCTCTTTACCACCATTAGAGATAGGCCCAAAGCTTGTGAAAACAAGGTGCGCTGCACTGAATGTGACATGGTGCTTACTCGCAGCAAACCTGGCTTGTACAGCTACGGTACCACTTCCATTGCAGCGACACCTGCGGTCAAATCACAAGGCGGCAGTTCGGAGGGTCGTCCCCTCGAACAAGGTAGTAGGTTGAGTTCCTCTGCAGCATCCTCTGTATCTGCTCCTGTCAGTACAAGGGACACTCCTGTGGGGCAGCAGATCCCTGAACCAGCCTCGCAGGCCATATGCAGCAAAGCACACCCTTACCTTTCAAGGGTCACTGTATTGTGCATGTACTGCGTTGTGGTACCCTGCAGGGGGGAGCAATTTCGAAGTGCTTTTGAAGTTACGGTCCGGGAGCATGAGAAAAACTGCCACCTACCTAAGTGAGGTCCACCCTTCATCTTCCTCTCTCCACCTGCCCTTTCTTATCCCTGTGGTTGGTGCCCCTTCCTCACCCTCCCTTTCCTTCCCTCCCTTGTGTGTAATGTTTAAAAAATCCCAAATAAAACACAAAACAGAAAAATCAACAAAAAAGGCTCTTTTCAGAGCACCCTTTCACAGTTTAAAAATAGAAGTGCCAATGAAATGATTCATGCCCCTGCATAGTTTATGAAGTCCGCAGACAACGCAATATTTCACAGACTTTCAAAGCATTCAGGTGGTGGCACCATCAAAAACATTGCCCTCTTTTCCGGGAGAACGTGGTGGCTTTGGAAAGAGCTTTTTTGTGGTGTTTGTTTGCTTTTGGAAGTGTTAAAGTGGCCAACACCTATCGAAAAAATGCTCTATACTTGCAAAAAGGACTGCAATGTATTTTGGATATTTCGCAGAAAAAGCTGATTGCCAGCATCAGTGAGATAGACTCCATCTCTGCGAAACATGTTGGTGCTAGGAAATGTAATATTTTCATTGCGGAAGGACAACATGCCAACATCTCTCAAAGGCGCTAACAGCCTTGTTGACATTGCGCCTTGCTTTCTCTATTTGCAGACCAAATGAAGAGGAGCACAGCCACGTCTGTCTCTGTGCAATGCGAGAAAACATTTCTCGGAAATTTGGAAACATGTCCATGCCTTTCCCAAGTGTCTCCTTCATCGCAAACTGCAGTGAGATTCCGGTTACATGTCCTAAACTGTTCCCTCCACATTGAATAATAATAATGTCTGAATTATAGTGTGTCACCAATGTGGCACAAAGAGGAACCAAACCCAGCCACTTCATTCCACGCACTCCATACCAGTGCACATCCACATGATGGAATCCAAAATGTGAAGCCACTCCACAATGCTGTGCATACACCTGCAACCAATGTACCCAAGAAATTCCCAAAATCCAGACACTCTGCCTCCTGAAAGACACAGCCATAGCCATAGCCATAGCCATCTGCACTCCTCTCAGTAAACAGACCTTCTGCCAGTCTCTCCTTACACACCACACCCAGAAAACCTGATTGACCAATTCCCTCCCCTCCAGAGTTCCATTTCCACGCCTGCCACCCTCAAAAGCCCTGGATGTGGTGCGTGTGATCCATGGACTTTCACGTTATCCGCAGACATATTGTGGAATTCGCGAGGGTGGGGACAGAAATTTCAGGGTAGGAGATTTCCTCTTTAGTGGTGGCTCTGTAAAGAGCATTTTTTTAAAGGTGCTTCTACACAAACACCTTTTATTTTGTATTTTTTTCGGGGGTTCTCTTATTTTTCTCCAGAGTTCTTTACATTAACCTCTGTAAAACATTCCTTATATTGCTAAATAACAAGGCATTTCCCAGGATGGATAAAGAAATGCCATCTGCTTTGAAATAATTAACATTACCAGAATCAATGTTCTCATTATTACAAAAGAACATCCCAGCTCTGAGCAAGAAAGCAAACATGCCGTGGTTAACCAAACAACTTGCACCATTTTGCTGGGGACAAAAATCACGACGAGTGTCCCATGCTGCCCTAGGTAGCATCTCAGAAAAATAACCTTGGCACTTGGAAGAACTTTCAATACTGCCTGAACCAATTTTCGCAGAGCACTCAACAAAGTAGGACCACTGACATATCCCAAATGCAGAGCACCACAGTGCAACACTACTACAGTGCAGCACTACTACATCTGGACTGTTGAACCTGGACATATCCTTGCAAACTTCAAGCACTCCCTGCAAATTGAAGCCAGGCACAGTGGACCACAAAACCTCTACTTCTTTAAAACCAAAATTGGCAGCCACATCTCTAGACTTAGCATACCTCTCCAAAACATTTACAAATATATCTCCAACCACCAACACCCTGACTTTCTGCACCTCTTCCAACTTCACTACTTACAGCCTCTCTCCCTACAAAGCAAAACCTCAACACCTGATGGCTAATCCCCACAGTACACTCCCATTTCCATGCCAGGTATGCTGAGAAGCCCCGGATGTGGCACTCCCTATCCGTGGACTAGTGTGGTGTCCGCGGACCCCGTAACACAGGGGCAGCCCTGCTTCCCTTTCCGCTTCACTCTCTGCAGCACTCCCTCAATGGGTACTGTTAAGCAGTCACACAACCATCCACCATTCACATTCAAGAACTCTACATCTAACTCTGTGATCACAGTTCAGCACTTTAGATCTACTGTTCAACACTCTGAGTACAAGTCTCCTGTGATTGCAAAGCACCTCGAGCAAAAATTACTGTAACACTGTCCAGGATTTCTGCTTCCAGATTCATCAGCAAAAACTACAGGTATTCATATTTTTTGTAGACTACATGTGCAACTCTTTTACAAATGCATATGAATAGGTTACCTGCGACTTAAACCTGCATAATCTACTCAATAAGCATACTGTCATTTGTACCATCTGCTACCATCAAGTGGCAGTTACAATGCTGTGTGCTTTCAAAGTTACCCATATCACCCATTGTAAAGTGCAAACTGTTTTTCTCTTCTTTCCTTCTGTCATTTTTGCAACCACTTCCCCCACCAACACACCTACTATAAAATTCCTAGAATGCACACAGAGAAGGAAAACTGCATGTATCTTACAAAAGCATACCAAGTTCCGCATGCATTAGAACAGGGTGCCTGCCACCTACCTTGCATAACCTACTAAACAATCATACTGTCATTTGCTGCATCGCTTAACATCAAGTGGAACTTACTTACAATACTATGTGCTTGCAAACTTTTCTAGTAATGCCCACTTGCATAACTGTTTCAAAACTCATTTTTCCATTTTATCACCACTCTCTCTGATGTATTTGTAAATGAAAACAAGACAGCAAATCAAAGTGGTAGGTCCTATTTTACATGCCCAGAATGCATACAGAAAAGGGAAACTGTATGCATGCTAACACACCATAGCAAGTTCATACTTTACACAATTCACAAAACACACATACTAACTTCCTTCTTTTGCAAATTACAGTGAATAATAGTCTCCTGAATGCCAGTGATGTCTCAAGTGGAAAATAGGACCCAGAAGAAACCTACTCTTGTCATCCAACAAAGTAAGTGCAATACTGTTGTAGTGTTCTACTTGTTACTGAGACAGTGCAGTGTTGTTGTATTGTAGGCTACAAAATTCTAGCAACCCAACAGCATTTGCTTCAATCTTACTCACTGCACCTCAGCAGGTGCACACTTTGCATTGTCATATGAATGCCACTATAGTAACACACAGATACCAGTACAGCCTTCCCAACCTGAAGTAACAGCCCATTCCACAATCACACACCTCTATATATCAGCCTACCCTCATATTCAGACACTCATGCACAGTGCACACATATACATTGCACAACCTCCAAACCCACACTTTCCCTTTTTCTCCAGCAGAAACCAAAGAATGCCTACCAAAAAGCAACTCCGTAGAAAGCAACGAAGAAATAGAGCAGATCAAACTAAAAGCTTACAAAATAGCCATCCGCCTCTAGCAGAATTTGTACAAAAAGTACAAACAAAACAGCTAGTAGAGTCACTAAGCAAAACTGAAGCAGCTAACCAGAAAGAAACCGACACCTCTTTCAAAATGTAAAACTAAAAAGAAATGTATTAAGAAAATTGCAACTACCACTAGTGCTAACACTGCAGATACCAATGTTCATGTAGCTAATTGTACAAAAAATGTTCCACCACGGTCCTTCAGAACCTTATATAAACAAGGGAGAAATCATGCTCAACTGTTTATATTAATTTTAAACAGAATTAAACCACAAAAAAATGAATTAGTAAACTACAAAAGGTACTTCACAACAAACACAACATCAGCATAGATACCTTTGGAAACATCTGTACAGGTGAGTGGAGTCACACCACAAGCACAGAGCCATAGTTCAATGAAGAGGCATTCAAACAAGAGCAAACAAACCCAATTGCCATACATAACAGTGGGAGAGGTTATGAAAAGGTAGACAATACCATGGACGAAGAAGCACTGCTTTCAAGAATATCCCCAGCAAACTCAGCATCAACTCTCCATTCCACCAAACCAATACGTTCCGTCTACAAAAGGCTGTGCACATCAATGTGTAAAGTGTGCAAGCAATCTTTCAAATCTTTGCAGCAGTTTTACTCAATTAGTATGTGGAAGCAAAAGACAAAGTAAACATTTAAATATATAAAACTATGGACTCCTGTCCAGTGCGCAAATATACAGGACTACGAGGACATTCATTAGCCTGCATTTCTGGACCTGCTTGCAAAAGCACCTTCCACCATATCAACATGTTAACAACACACCACTGTATGAAATCATGTTCACAAACTGTACTGTGCAAAAAGTCCTGCTTAGCACCGGAGCTTTTAAATCACAGTTTCCTACATGGTACAGCCAAAGGACTGCTTGAAGAAAGAGACCACATCCAAAGAAATATTTTGGAACTGAAGAACACTTACAAAATCCAGTAACTTTAGAAAAGAGTAGCAACAACCTTGCAGATGTCAACCTTCTATTACACACTTACTAAAAAGAAATAGTAAATATTGTTAAGGATTTCAATCAGGCAATACACCCAGGTCTCGCCTAATATGTAATGCACAGATGAAATACTTATTTATTGTGTCTATAGGTTCAATATTCTGAGTGATATACCACTCATATCACACCCTTCTCAAAATACCTCCCAGGTCCTATACTGGACCAGGAATCAGGCTGGTTGGTAAAGTTAAATATTTATTTATTTATTGAAAATTCAAATCAACACACATTTTTATATATATATATATATATATGGGGCAGTAATCACCAATGTGGTGACAAAACAATTTGGAAAATAAGTAAAGCAATTGAATTCACTTATAGCAATACAGAAGATAAAACACAGGAAAAAGAACAATTGTGATTGGTGAAAGATAGCATTTAAGTTAAGATTCCCCCTGCAAAGTTCTTAATGCACAAATGAGCAATTCTACACAGATGTAAGTAAGCAGCAGGTATTCAGGAATGTAAGAACAGAGTACAGTGTTTGAATATAATCTTCCCTCCCCAAACAAGAGAGAAAAGCGTTTTTGGGAAATTTACACTTTTTAAAACAACAGTTGAAAATGGCTTAGAAAAACAATGAAAAGTGTGCAAAATGCTTAAATTGAGGTAAATTCATATGAGAGCAATACTAAACAGATTCTAACCAAATGAGCTACAAGATGAACAACAGAACACACTTTAAATCAGAATGGAAGTTAAGAAACACTTTGAATGGTAAAACACACATTTAAAACTTTTGCAAAAATGCTAATTTGCACCTAAATTTCACTATAACGGGTCAAATATACTTTTTCTCAATGCCGTTTTTAGTTGTAGATGTAGCTACAGGTCTTTGGTTTAACTGAGAGTTGAAATTAAGTCTTTAGCTATAAAATTGAAGAGGTTATGCAAGTTTCTTTTGAAAAATAGAACAGAGAAAAGCAGAAATGTGGTTTTAAAATGACAGATTGATTTTATTTAAACTATATTAATGACTATGGAAAAGAGAATGCCACCCGTGAATCTCCACAGTTACGAACGGCCGCTTGTAACTCTTCACGTGGCGGATACTATGTTTTTCTTTATGGGAATTACTTTATTAAACCCAAATCACTAATGGCTTATGGTCTAGCAAAACAAATGAGAGAAATTCAGCGCAACACTAGGGATTACAAATAGGGTTGCAAGAATGGTTCTCACAATATTATAGGTTCTTGAGTTAAAGATGGGATGGGTTATAGGTTGGGATAGGACAACGCAAATATACTATGGGTCACTAGGATTCCTGTTGATACTTACAGTCCATGGTAAATCAAGATTGGACCGTCAGGTTCTGGTCATCACGGATCGTCTACAAGCAGCAAGGCACCTCTGCGGAATCGGATCAGCTGGCCGGATCTGGTCCATTGGACTGCACCTCAGACTGGACTGGATTGGATTGTCCCTTATGGTCACTGGACACTGTAGATTAGCTGTATAGCGAGTTTCAGCAGGCAAGCATGAATTGTAGCAAGCCAAACTGGATCAGCATTATTTCCCTGCAGTTCTTTTGGGATGGTTTCAGGATTTGGGCCTAGCTGAAAAGAGTTCAGCAAATGCTGAGGCCTGGGTTTTGTAAAGTAGTCTGGAATCAGGACAAGATGAAGAAGTCAGGAACAGGATGAAGAAGTCAGGACCAGAACGTCACGTGGAAATCAGGATGTAGTCAAGAATCAGTGTGTGTCTGTTTGTGGTGAGGTTCCCATATTTATCATGCCAAGTGACATCACTCAGTTTATGGTAGGGGCATAATTACAAACTGTGGCAGGGGTGTGCAGTCTTTTGTGATTGTGAGCCACACGCAGTTTTGCAGATTTTTGCATGCACAGTTGTTAGCGCATCAATTTTGGGCTGTTTCTTTCCCCATTTGTAAATTGATGCAGTGGGGCACATTGGCATGGGTCAAAATATCCCACAAGTTTAAAAGCACATCTGCTGAAGTAACAAACCAAGTATGTGTGTGTTGCTGCCGAACTTTTTATACAAAGAGCACCAAAACTGTAGATATAATGTACAAAATAGAAGACAATGAAGAATGGCTCCAATTACCTCTCTATCATATAGCAGAAAAAAACATGAATGTACTAATCCCTCAATACTGTGCACATGCAAAACTTGACAATAACCAACTGCCTTCACAGGCTATCAGTAATAACTTAGAAATACTCTGTCATGATCTCTGCTTCCAAAAGGTCAGGGTTTTCCCAACTCCCTTGGAAGCAGATCCATAACCCAGGTTCCGAGTGCCAACCAGTCCCAATTGGGACCTTTTGGACCCAGTCCTGGCGCCAGTGGCACCAGCCTCATAAATATGCCCAGTCCCAGCGCTGGAAGCGCCGGGCTCATAATGCTTGGGTGGACTTACCTTCAGCAGACCATGCTGCATACTTGCCTGCCAGTTGAGCCTCTGATCCTCTTCTGTTTGGAACTACTTTTCCTGTTGGGTGGGGCTGGAGCCACTCCCTAGATTCAGAACACTGGAACTCTTCTGGAAGGCAGGAACTCTTTTCTTACCAGGAACTCTTTTCTTACTTAGGCGTGGCTGTGGAAGGAGACACCTAAGCACTACAGGAGGCTATTTAAACCACACCCGGTGGATGAATCTTGCTTTGCGTTATTCTGCAACCTCTGCAGCAGAACGCTCATCGTGTCTTCTGCATCCGGTCCTGGGCCTAAGGAAAAAGGCTTACCATCCTGAATCCAGTCTTCAGCAACACCTATAAAGACAAGAAAGAACAGGTTAGCATTCCGGCATCTGAAAGGCAAAGGCTTACCATCCTGAATCCAGTCTTCAGCAACACCTATAAAGACAAGAAAGTGCAGGTTAGCATTCCGGCATCTGAAAGGCTTACCTACTCTTCGTGCGCTCCGGAGGTCTTCACACTGCATTCCGGCATCTGAAAGACAAAAGTTTACCAACTCTTCGCATGCTCCGGAGGCCTTCGGCGCTGCATCCCGCATCTGAAAGACAAAACAAGGTGCGTTTAAAGACATTGGGGAACTTTAATACTCACGTGCCATTACTCCTTTCCACATCTAATCCAGTGGGTATTCCGGCACCCTGCAGCCGCTCCGAACTCGTACCTGCAAAATAAAAAGACAGTTAGAGCGCATAGTGAAGCAGGCAACAAGCGCTTACTTACGTGCTTCCAGGCGCTTCTATTCATCACACGGGCTCCATCTTCAACTCACTTCAGCCCGTCATCCGCCATCGCCGGAACCCTGCAAAACAAGAGACATCATTACTAAAGACTTTAAAGACATTTGAATGACTCGAAACTTACCGTTCGTGCAGTAAACGACGGACAGCAGTCCTCTGAAGTCAAGAGGCCTGCGCTACCTATCCAGTGAAGAAACTGGTTACAGCACCCTGCCCCGAGGCAGATGGAGAGCTCGGCATTCACTTACCTAAGGTGAGAGCGTTAACCTTTGGGGGTCTACAGGAGAGGAGAAGAGGAAAGAGATAGGGACACCCCAATAACCCCAGTTCATTAACCCCATATTTTCTATCTGCAGACATCTTACTCTACACGTCAGGCATACAGTGCACAGAGGTCCAGCCCAAAGAGCCAACCGGGTGCTACACATCACCTTTGAAGATACGGTAGTCGCCCAGTCAAGACCGGCGCCTCTGCGAGAATCAGGTGAGCGTTACAGAACGCAAAGCCTACCGCAAAACTCTCGCCCAGGCGCTATGGAAACCTCGGATACTGACCCCCTAGCCCGGTTACTTGGGGAACTAAGGGCAGAAGTGCATGCAGCTCGTCAGGAAACGAATGCTCTTAGAAGGGAACTAATTATTTCCAAGGAGAGAACAGACAATCTTGCTAGACAAGTGCTACAGTCACAAGCCGGACAGACCCCGTTACCCGCATCAGGGGCAAATCTTCCTTCAACATCCTCTATGAATCCAGTGCAGATCAACCTACCTGGGAATGTACCTCTGGCTCCACCCGAACGATTTTCTGGTGACCCAAAGAGGTTTGCAGTATTTATCAATCAGTGCCGGTTGCACTTCTTATGCCGGCCAGCAGCCTTTCCAACTGATCAAGCAAAAGTAGCTTTTGTACTTTCGTACCTTAGTGGCAATGCGGCAGACTGGTCGATCCCTCTAGTTAATCAAGATGATCCGGTTCTCCATGATTTTCAAGCCTTTCAGCTTAGTATGGAAAAACTGTTCGCAAGACATTCACAGGGGCAGGCCTTGGACAATGAGCTTCTTTCGTTGCGACAGGGTAATCAAGACTTTTTGGCTTATATTGCATCTTTCAATAGACTAATAGTGGAAACTCAATGGCCTGAGGACAAAAGGATTACGCTGTTTTATAGAGGTCTACGTGGAGAGCTCAAAGACGTTTTAGCCCAAGTAGTGAATCCCCCACAAGACTGTTCGGATTATATAGACTTGGTCGTTCAAATAGATCACAGGCTGCAGAACAGGAAGGCCGATCGTTCCAAGTTTGATGCTCGAGTATTTTCCAAACCGCCAACTCCTTCCAAAGGAGTAGACTCCGGGGAACCCATGCAAATAGGGGGTCTGAAAGGTCCTCTAACACAAAGGGAGCGGGAAAGGAGGAAACAGTTGCAATTATGCCTATATTGCGGAAACTCAGGGCACTTTCTTCGAGACTGTCCGGTGAAACCTGCCAAGAAGGCAGTAGGAGCTGCAGTTACCAAAGTTACAAACTCTGAGCAGGGAAACGACCTCGCCCGACAAGAATAGAGGTCCTCTTGCCGAGCGTGAAAACCAGTTCCGTGACCTCGCATTTCGTGATACCTATGGTCCTCATTAGCCCTGATAATCCGGATCGATTACATGCAATTGAAGCTTACGTCGACAGCGGTGCCATCGGCAATTATGTGGATCATGAAATGGTTTTGAGGATGAATCTAACTCTTTGTCCCAAGGCTGTAAAGAACGTCATTACTACGGTGGATGGTACAGAGATAGCCTCCGGGCCAGTAACGCATACCACTCAAGAGGTGACGCTAGTAAGTCAAGATGGACACCATGAGAAGATCGTGTTCGATGTGATCAAGGCCCCTCAGTTTCAGATTATTCTAGGAATACCTTGGTTAGAGAAACACAATCCTCTGATCGATTGGCGAGCAAGAACGGTCCAGTTTCCAGAATGTGTCTCTACTTGTCACCCTCCACCTGGTGTTGCACTGGCCGCAATTTCTTCAGAGACTCCCCAGTTACCTCCCGAATACCTAGAATACCAAGATGTGTTCCGGAAGGATCAGGCTAACTCTCTACCTCCTCATAGGTCTTATGACTGCCAGATAGACCTGATACCTGGATCTACTACTCCTTGTAGTAGAATTTATGCCCTCACTGAGCCTGAGAACCTTCACCTTCGACAATACCTGGATCAATACCTGGCAAATGGGTTTATTCGTCCTTCCAAGTCCCCTGCTTCTTCAGCTTTGTTCTTCGTTCCAAAAAAGGAAGGAGACCTTAGAACTTGTATCGATTATCGCTCCCTGAACCAGATCACCGTTAAGAATAGATATCCGTTACCTTTGATCCCTGAACTCCTGGACCAAGTCAGAAAAGCATGCATATATACAAAGCTGGATCTTAGAGGAGCTTACCACTTGGTACGAGTAAAAGAGGGCGATGAATGGAAGACGGCCTTCCGCACCAAGTATGGGCTATTTGAATATCAGGTCATGCCCTTCGGACTTTGCAATGCCCCGGCCGCCTTTCAATAGTTTATGAACGATGTCCTCAGAGAGCTCATAGATGTATGTGTTGTTGTTTACATTGACGACATCCTCGTTTATTCTTCATCGGAATCTGAACATCGGAAACACGTGAAAATGGTCCTCGAAAGATTGCGTCAACACAAACTTTTCGCTAAGTTGGAAAAATGTGTTTTCAACGTGACTGAAGTTGAATTCTTGGGATTCATATTATCACCTGGCGGAGTGCGTATGGATTCAAAGAAGGTCGATGCAGTTCTCAAATGGCCATCACCATCCTCCGTAAAAGGTGTGCAAAGCATGTTAGGCTTCGCTAACTTTTACCGCAGGTTTATCCCCGAATTCTCTCGAATAGTCCAGCCCATCACTGCCTTGTTAAAGAAAAACAAACGTTTTGAATGGTCTACCGAGGCGGAACAAGCTTTCCAGGATTTGAAGACTAAATTTATCTCTGCACCAATCTTAAAACACCCTCGCCCCGAACTCCCCTACATCGTGGAAACTGATGCTTCAAGCCTTGCCATGGGGGCAGTTCTATCACAAAAGGACCCGGTAACCAATCAGTTGCATCCCGTGGCATTTTGGTCCCGCAAATTCTCGCCTCCTGAAATCAATTACACGATTACTGACAAGGAACTTCTGGCTATCAAGTCTGCCTTTAAGGCTTGGCGGCATTATCTGCTGGGGGCCCGACACACCGTTACTGTGATTACGGATCACCGAAACCTGCAATATTTGAAGAACGCAAAAGCCCAATCCTCTAGACAACTCCGTTGGGCATTATTCTTTGCCGAGTTTGACTTCATAATTACTTATCGACCTGGTACAAAGAACGGTAAAGCCGATGCCCTTTCTCGGATGGGAGTGGAAGAACACTTGGTCAACCCTAAACCTGTACCAATCATTCCCGAACAAAGAATTCTGGGTGTAATCGCCACAGAATCCATAGAGGAAGTTAAGGATAAAGCCAGGCAACTTGTAACTCCAGCAGACATACAGAATTGGCATCTGCAGGGAAAGGACTTTGCAGTAAAGGACAACTTATTGTATTTCCAAGAACGATTATACCTACCCAGCACAGATTTACAGAAAAAAGTAATCTCTTGTTATCACGACTCTTTAATGGAAGGTCATCCCGGTATAGCCAAGACCTCAGAAAAGATCAAGCGCTACTTCTGGTGGCCGTCTTGGAAAAAAGATATCAGAGACTTTATAATGTCCTGTGGAGTATGCGCCCAAAACAAGAGTCAAAAGGAAAGACCAGCAGGCCTCTTACGCCCTATTGACATACCACCTCGCCCTTGGCATACGCTTTCTATGGACTTCATCACCGATCTACCTCCATGCTCCGGATACAATACGATTCTAGTAATCGTGGACTTATTCTCCAAGATGGCGCATTTCATTCCGCTCAAAGGCTTGCCAACAGCAGCAACTCTGGCCCGAGAATTTCTCGAAAACATCGTCCGACTGCACGGTTTTCCTTCGGTTCTAATTTCGGATCGAGGTAGTCAATTTATTTCTCATTTTTGGCGAAGTTGCTGTCGGTCGGCTCAAATTGATGTGAGACTATCGACCAGTCACCACCCTCAGACCGACGGACAAACCGAGAGGACCAATCAAACTCTGGAACAGTATTTACGGTGCATGCTGCAACAAACTGAAAAAACTTGGAAAGATATCCTTTGGATAGCCGAGTATGCCTACAATAACTCTGTCCATTCGGGAACTGGGAAAACCCTGTTTTTTCTTTTGTACGGCAGTCACCCTCGAACCTCGGAGTTGGATCCCCTCCAAGATCTTGAAACACCAGCAGTAGACTACCTGCATTCTACAATCACCCAAGCCTTTAAGGAAGCTGTTTCTCACCTTCAAAGGGCTAAAGAACAATACAAGAAAGGAGCAGATCAACATCGGAAGGAAGCCCCTCACTATCAAGTAGGGGATCAAGTCTGGTTATCCACCAAATATCTATCTCTAAAAGGGCCACGCACATTCAACCCAAGATACCTTGGTCCCTATTCCATCACTACCATAGTAAACCCAGTAGCGGTCAAGTTGGACTTGCCCCCGCACATGAAGATACATCCGGTCTTCCACGTCTCTCTATTAAAACCCGTGCAACCTCAAACCCGACTAACCAAATCTCCAAAACCTATCCTAGTGGATGGAGAACTCGAGTTTGAAGTCAAAAGCATTCTGGACTCCAAGATCTCCAAATCTAAACTATTCTACCTAATTGACTGGAAAGGCTACGGCCCCCAAGAGAGATCCTGGGAACCTGCTGAATATGTCCACGCTCCTCGCCTAATCAAAAGATTTCACCGAACATTTCCTGACAAGCCAAAACCCCCGGAGAAGCCCGGTTTGGGAGGGGCCTTGAGGGGGGGTACTGTCATGATCTCTGCTTCCAAAAGGTCAGGGTTTTCCCAACTCCCTTGGAAGCAGATCCATAACCCAGGTTCCGAGTGCCAACCAGTCCCAATTGGGACCTTTTGGACCCAGTCCTGGCGCCAGTGGCACCAGGCTCATAAATATGCCCAGTCCCAGCGCTGGAAGCGCCGGGCTCATAATGCTTGGGTGGACTTACCTTCAGCAGACCATGCTGCTTACTTGCCTGCCAGTTGAGCCTCTGATCTTCTTCTGTTTGGAACTACTTTTCCTGTTGGGTGGGGCTGGAGCCACTCCCTAGATTCAGAACACTGGAACTCTTCTGGAAGGCAGGAACTCTTTTCTTACCAGGAACTCTTTTCTTACTTAGGCGTGGCTGTGGAAGGAGACACCTAAGCACTACAGGAGGCTATTTAAACCACACCCGGCGGATGAATCTTGCTTTGCGTTATTCTGCATCCGGTCCTGGGCCTAAGGATAAAGGCTTACCATCCTGAATCCAGTCTTCAGCAACACCTATAAAGACAAGAAAGAACAGGTTAGCATTCCGGCATCTGAAAGGCAAAGGCTTACCATCCTGAATCCAGTCTTCAGCAACACCTATAAAGACAAGAAAGAGCAGGTTAGCATTCCGGCATCTGAAAGGCAAAGGCTTACCTACTCTTCGTGCGCTCCGGAGGTCTTCACACTGCATTCCGGCATCTGAAAGACAAAAGTTTACCAACTCTTCGCACGCTCCGGAGGCCTTCGGCGCTGCATCCCGCATCTGAAAGACAAAACAAGGTGCGTTTAAAGACATTGGGGAACTTTAATACTCACGTGCCATTACTCCTTTCCACATCTAATCCAGTGGGTATTCCGGCACCCTGCAGCCGCTCCGAACTCGTACCTGCAAAATAAAAAGACAGTTAGAGCGCATAGTGAAGCAGGCAACAAGCGCTTACTTACGTGCTTCCAGGCGCTTCTATTCATCACACGGGCTCCATCTTCAACTCACTTCAGCCCGTCATCCGCCATCGCCGGAACCCTGCAAAACAAGAGACATCATTACTAAAGACTTTAAAGACATTTGAATGACTCGAAACTTACCGTTCGTGCAGTAAACGACGGACAGCAGTCCTCTGAAGTCAAGAGGCCTGCGCTACCTATCCAGTGAAGAAACTGGTTACAGCACCCTGCCCCGAGGCAGATGGAGAGCTCGGCATTCACTTACCTAAGGTGAGAGCGTTAACCTTTGGGGGTCTACAGGAGAGGAGAAGAGGAAAGAGATAGGGACACCCCAATAACCCCAGTTCATTAACCCCATATTTTCTATCTGCAGACATCTTACTCTACACGTCAGGCATACAGTGCACAGAGGTCCAGCCCAAAGAGCCAACCGGGTGCTACACATCACCTTTGAAGATACGGTAGTCGCCCAGTCAAGACCGGCGCCTCTGCGAGAATCAGGTGAGCGTTACATACTCCCACTGCCAAAGCCACTCCAACAGCTTAATTTGTATGATAGCCTTATAATCCAAACAGCACACCCATTGCAAGCGATAATACGCCAGCAACCAAAAACAGCAAAATTGCCTCTCTCTGAATTACTGAAAGGAATTTGTGACAAAGTAGTTTATTTGCCATTAGATCCCAAAGAAAATGTATATTAGGAGTGCAACTTCTGTCTGTAGAGGTGGTCTTTCACACCCCCCTCGACGTTCCTGCATAAAATTGATCTTTTGTTTTGCTAAAGGTGTGAGACGTCCCCACGTTAGTTTGTTGTTTTACATAATTCTAACCAAGCACTAAACAATAAGCAAAAGCAAAAAACAAAGCCTTTGCATAGAGACTCCATTTTGTGCCACCCTGAATGCCATCTTTTACTAGGCCTGAAAATGGTCTCTAAAAACCTGTCTCTCTCTTTGCCCAGCGCCTCACACAGCCAGCCCTGACTCACCCCTCTGCCTCCTGCCAGCTGTGCGCAAAGCCAGTTCTCACGGAAGTCCAGCCGTGTAGTGATGCAAATGTTCAATATCTTTCCAGTGTCTGATGAGCTCATTGCTCTGTGTGTGACCAGAGCAGGCCCTGGCCTGTGTGCTCATCTGTCTCCACAAACCCATCTGTGCTCCCTCGACCCCCACCCAGACAAGCCACAGCTCATCAAGCCAATGCCCCTCTACCTCATTGATGCAGATACACATCTAACCCTTTGTAGTGACCAAGCCGGGCACCCACCACAGTCTTAATCCCCTTACTCAATATATCCACTGTGGAAACAACACATGTCGATCTGTATCATGAGGCATCAGGTAGATCCAAATAAAAACAAGGCGAGCATCTGGGTCTGGGGCACTGTGGTTTATGGGTCCTTGGGTGTAAAGGATAAACCAACCATATACTTGTCAGTGAACTCCAGAGCACCCTCATTCACGTCAGCTTTTTATGATGGTAATTTCTCTCATGCCTTTAGTTCCTGTTGTTTTAGATAGAAAGTTAGTAATGTTGCATCATGCACATCTAACCTTCACCCCATGGAGACAAGCCCAGCTGACTCGCGTGCTGCTGGGCTGACACCAATCCAACGTGGCCATGTACTGCATCTGTATAATGAATCCATATGTTTTGCCAATCGTATTGTAGAATTGTACACCTATAGTGAAGCGTCATTAGTGACGTTTTATACACTTATAATGTGCTTCCAGTGTAATGTTTGGCAGAGCACTCTGAGGGCAGCAGAATTCTCTGTGTGCATATTTTATCTTAAATATACTTTATTCTACTTGCAATCTATCTCCTGGTCTCATTCCCTGCTAGGTGTGTCTATGATTTGGTTCTTTTGGTAACGTGTTGGGGAATGGGTTCCTACATTTGGTGACCCATCCAACGTGATTTTCCTCGATGGCCTCATACAGCGGTGTGATCCAGGGCTTCCCAGGAAGGGCAACCGCCACCTATGGCTGACCAGTCTCCAAAAAAGCGTACACTCCTATGGTGGTTATATGGGTCCCGGCTTTGAGAATACCCAACTGCTCGACGGAGCCGGGCACGGTCAGATCGGGGAAGCCCCCACTTGTGGATAGACCGTGAACAGAGGCTCTTGGGGGACCACAGGCACGTGAGTTTTGTTTGCAAGGGGAAGCTATAAGGGAAAGTGGGAAGGGATGGAGCAAATTAATTAAAGGGAACACGCCAGGGTTGGGCTGGAAGTGAGTGAGTGGAGTGATTGTTTAATACGAAGCGCTTCTTCTTTCCATGGCCATTAGGTTTTTTATAAATAAGGTGATGAAATAAGAAGAGATACGTGAACCTAGCTCCGAAAAGGGGTGCAAGACGGCGCTGCATAGTACTGTCCCGACCAGTGTAGTACATAAGTGAGGAAAAGGAAAAAAGTAGGAGCCTCGTATATTTGGTTGTATACGAATTGTTCGTTTTACAACTGTTCGAATTACAATTGACCTTTTCACAACTGACCAAATTGTGAAGGTCAATTGTAACATATGTGTGGGGGGAAAAACCCCACAACCCCCCACCCAATGCCAAACCCCCAAAACCCCTATATATATATATATTACCCAACCGATATATATATATATATATATACGGTCAATTGTGAAAAGGTCAATTGTGACCCTTTAAATTCGGTCAATTCTTCATTCGAACAATTGTAAACTAACAATTTGGGTAATACCGTATATTTAGTAGGCTCTGGAAAATACTAGTGTTCATTCTGCTTTAACATTCTTTAATCTTTTGGCGGTACGCCTAGGAGTGGCAGAGGTGATGTGAATATGAAGCATGGAAGTTGGGGTAGTAAAGGTTAAAAGAGAAGGGCTTATAGGGTATAAGGGGTTGTTGTAAGGTTTTGTGTTCCTCGTTTGGTGTTGTTAGTATATTTGTTGGTCGGTCATGTCAAAAAAGTTTTGTGGTCAATGTTTACATGTGTACATTATGACAAATGCATAAGTAATCTTTTGAAGTGCAAAAATTGAAAATTGTGTTGCATATACCAGAGTTTGACATTTTGAGGTGATAGCAGAACCAGGGCAGTAAAAGGAGCCCAGCAGCAACATGGGGGATGATACGCCACTCTCACATATTTGTAAACACCTCCTTCTCTACAGTGACAAAATAAAGAAATATCATGGGCAGTGGGTGACAGAGATTGAAGGGGAGGGATCGCCTCAGGTCTGGCTAGAAGAGAGTTCTTTTGATAAACTAGTGCTAGACCACGTAACAACTTATTTAATGGCTAAATACAAGGGCAAACAGCTTTAAAATAGACGGTACGTGTTAGATTTGTGGAGGTTGTTCGAGGAAACTCCCCCTATAAATCGCAAAGAAAAAGAATCAAAGGCCCTGGGAGTGTCAAATAATGTGGTAGGAGAGAAGGGCAAAGAAGGTGAAGAACCTAAGAAATTATACCCACTGCTTTTAAGACCCGCCGAGGTGTATTGCGACCCGATATACCTGACAGGGGCAAGTGCGCAAGCCACGCCAGTCACTGCACCTCCGCATATTCCATCAAATACAAATGCTGCCCCCATGGGTCCATATGTTTCGTCAAAAAAGACCCCTGCCCCCTTAGGACCAACCACCCAGGATCTAGAAATATTACTGACAAATACACAAGTAGAATTGTCCCGATTGCAAACATTGTGCGAAACAACCCTGCCACTACAGGAGGGAGGGCAACCACTTTTACCGCCCCCATTAAAAAGCTTCCTTTTCAGAATAGAGAGCACCCCAATTAAAACCGTCCAGGTGGAACGGGGTGAGGTTGTGAGTGTGGGATATGACTCAATAGCCTCAGAGAGGGAAGAGGAATGTTGGAGTGACTTTGATGAGTCAGACAAAGGGGCAATAGGGGGAACACAGCACATCCAGTGGGAAACTCCACAAGTGACAGAACCAGAAGAAGAAGGATGGGAGGGAAGGATCTGGAACAGGTTAGGGAGAATAGCATTGTCAAAAAAAGGAGGTAAGTAAAGGGAAGATGAGATCAAAATTACCGACGCCCCACATCCATAAGGGTGCGGGACGACCCCATTATGTGCCATGGGTACTGATGGATAAAAATAACTTGCTGAAGTCCCTCCCACCGCTCTCAGGGAGTGCGGGAAAATAGATATACGTATTTGAGAAGAACACAGCCGGGGTTCCTCTAGCTATAGCGGACATCAAAAGCCTTTTGATACCAGCAGTGGGTGATCAGGCAGACTCAGTGTGGGTGAAGGCGGGGTTCCTGCCAGTAACCATGGGCAATGACAGGCATGATGGGGCATCATTTAACAACGTGAGAACACAGGCATGGAATGCACTGTGGAGGAACTTCCCTGATACCCCAGATTTACACTTTTTGATGCAATGCACTATGGGGTATGAGGAAGATGCTGCGTAGTTCAATCTCCGGGTGCTGGAGATGTGGCGGGTGGAGGCAGGCACAGCCTGGGACCAATCCACCTACCTGTTCTATTTCATTATCAAAAGAAGCCTCCCTAAGGAGGTACAGTAGGCCCTTGATAAAATTGCTGGGATAGAAGCCAAGGGATGGCCAGAAATTCAAAGCATCATAGTACACCATTACAGGAGGATCAAAGAAAGGGAAAAATAAATGGTCCAGATGATATTAGCAGATGAAGCAAAGCTGGTGCAGAGCAAGTTAGTGAAGGTTGCAGCAGTAACTGCAAGACTGCACCCCGGAAAGGCGGCGAGAAGAAGGGGAGGAGTGAGTAGCCCTACAGGCTAGAATGGCAGCTACTTTGACAGACAATGGTCAAGAACAATGGGGTGGAGAAGAGCGGTACGGAGGACCCCAGTGGCAGGGAAGACCCACGAGAGGAAGCGATGGGCACCGAAGGCAACGGGGAGGAGGAGGAGGATATGGAGGGCGAGGACCAAGGGGGGAAGACCGGGACAATGCTGGTCATGTGGGAGGTGGGGCCATTTTGCAAGGGAATGTTGCATCCGACCTGTGGCCTATTATCAGGATAATCAGAGATACAATAATGAACAGCAATGCAGCCACCCACACCCATGCAGCCAATATGGCTTACCTATGGCCGGCAATGAACGAGATAAACAACCTGATGGTAGACATATACAAGGACATAATACACTGAGGCATGCGCCATACTGCATGCAACCCTGCCCTACCCATCAAAATCAAGTAACCCACACATGCAAACCCCTTTGCCACCACAGTGAATGGTTTGTTTGTTTGTTTGTTTATTTTATTTATATAGCGCTCCAGACCCGGGAGTAAAAGGACACTTAAGGATAGCTACAGGCACAGTAAATAAAAATTGCAATGATACATTTGTAAAGTTATGTACAGTATATACAGTCAGAGGTAATTAGACATACAGTTGCAGCTTTTATGCATGTACAATATATATTTGTAGTAGGCTAAATCAAACTAAGGTTGGCTTTTATTCAGTAACCATCCAATGACAAGTTTCCTGAATAGTTGGAAGGATTTGGTCAGTTTGATGTTCAGAGGCAGGGTGTTCCAGAGTTGAGAGGCGAGGACCGTGAAACTCGAGCCGTCAGCTCTTTTAGAGGTGAATCTGGGCACTGTGAGGCATAGAGTATTGGAGGATCTGGTGATTCTGGTGGTTGGCTTCATGGTGAATTTGCTTGTGAGGTACAGAGGGGCTAGGTGGTTTAAGGCTTTGTAGGCAAGGCACAGGGTTTTTAAGTAAATTTTCTGTTGAATGGAGAGCCATTTGCATGAAATTCTAGTGGCAGAGATGTGCTCACGCCTAGAGATGTTTAGTGCTGCTCACAGCGCATTATATTAGAGAACCTGTAGTTTATTGATGATAGATTGGTTGGCACCTAGGTAAAGGCTGTTGCAATAGTCTAACTTGGATTGTATGAGAGCCGTAGCCAGTGTGAGGCAGCTACTGGTGGATAAAAAAGGTCTGCAGGCTCCAATTAGTTTCCCGGTGTAGGCGCTGGCTGAAGCGGTAGTGTTTACTTGTTTAGTGAGGTTGGTATTGGCGTCAAGATAAAAGCCAAGGGTTTTCACATTTTTAGCAATTGGGATAGTGTTGCCATCGATAATGAAGTTGGTGTAATCCGGGCTAAGTTTCTGTAAATTATTAGGTGATCCGACAAGGAGAAGTTCGGTCTTCTCATCATTCAGAGGCCATGTGTGGGCATCAATGCCTGAATGATGGAGAAGATTTTGTTGATCCTAATGACGTCAACACTGTAGTTACCGGAGATGGTGAGGAGTATCTCACCAACACCTTACGAGGAAATGTATGTGCTCAGCAACAGTGCCTTTTCTTGCCCCTGGACAAGCAGCCACCCAGACTAGGACAGCCCACAGAGACCTTTTCAATTTTTAGTTCCTGACGGTCAGTGAAGAAAGAAAAGAGGGAGCCAGGCATGTGATGTCATCTTTGATGTCATGGGTTTGTTTGTTTGTTTTTGTTTGTTTGTTTATTTATTTATAAAGCGCTCCTCACCCGAGGGTATCTGGGTGCGACAAGAGTATGCAGTTTTTATATACAGTGCAAGGTAATTACAGGTAGAATTATTATTTACAATACATGACAATTACAATTATAGTACAATACAGCATAGTACATAATGAGATTGCAAAGCAATGTGGTTGCATTTAGATGTCATTACAGACAAGCCAAGTTTTCATATTTTTCTGAAACTTGAGAAGGTCTGTTCTGTTCGGAGGTGCAACGGGCGTGCGTTCTAGTATTGGGCGGCTTGGACCGGCAAGCTGTTGCCACCAGCTCTTTTTAGGTTACATCTGGGAACTATAATGCAACAAGATTGGACAGCCCTTGTGGGACGAGATGATTTTCTGATCATGTTATCTTGGAGGTACTGTGGGGCGGCATTGTTTAGACATTTATGGGTGATAGAAGCTAGATTGAATTGAATACTATCCTTGATGGATAGCCAATTGTTTTCTCTTCTGGCTGCAGAGATGTGTACTCTCTTTGGGATGCTTAGTGCAGTTCTCAGCGCATTATTTTGTAATAGTTGTAGTTTATTAGTGATCTGTTTGCTAGCTAAGGGTGTTAGCCTTAGCAGTGCACAGTGGTGGCGCGAGTTATGGTTGCTTAGATTACCATAACTGGCAAATTTCTTGGGTTTTTCGGTTTTACTTGTAACCATAATATGGATAGGTTATTAGTAGTGCAAAGTAACTATAACGATCCGTTTAACAAAGTTTTTGCACTGAATTTGATTGATTTTATTAGCGCAACTTAACAATAACATCCCTTTAACAAAGTTCTTTCACTCAATATATGAACAGTTGTTTTCAGTTTCTCGGTGAGTCAAAAACACACTCAATAATCTATAACTATCATCAAAGAATGATTGGTAGAAGGGGTACACTTTGAACCAATGGAGGAACTGGAAATCATTTTCAAAGTGACCCCATATTACACACTTTGAGGTACTTCAACCCTTTTCCCAGGACAAAATGTGGAAATTAAATACAAAATAGACCCAGACTGTAAACATACATCAAGAAAATCTACACAGTACCAACCCTTATTATTACCCTTTTCACTCACCTCATCCCCATCCATCCCCCCTCCAGTATTAATAGCAGTTTACAGCTATGGCCCTGGGAGGGAGGGTGGAAACATTCTAGTTACCAAACACCATGCACACCTCAAAATGATCTTCTGCAAAAACACCATTGTTCACATAAGCTCCCCAGACCGTCTCCATACCTTCCTCTTCAAAACCCAGGCAGACTACAATTTGTTTGTTGCTCAGCCATCTCTAAATTCCAGCGTGGCTATGTTGGATTCATCTATCCATATAGTGTACATGAAGTCTCTCGCTCTCACAAAGTACATTGTGTAAAGTACGATAATATGCTAATCCGACTACTACATCTGTACGGAATGCACCAGGAATGTTCGTGGGATACCGCAATGGTTAAATAATGGAATAAATACACTCACAATAACCAACCCTTTTGCACTTACTACATTAAACAGTGCTAGACCAGAGTGAGCTGTGCTTTCTATGCAATTTCTTTGCAGAGATGATATATTCACGACCGTTCCAGCAACACACATCAATCTGGAAAATTCACACGTATACGTCGCGTAACCTATTTTAAGACGCTAATGAAGACTTGCTGTATGAGCCTTTCCTTTTTTTAGGCACATGTTTTTACGAAATCAAAACCTACCATATCTATCTTCACTAAATGAAAACTAGGTCCTTTTGTTATTTGGCATTCAGCACAAGTCAGCAACAGTTCGAAAGACAAAAGTTGTCCAATAGTCACAAAAAATGATAACATTTACTATATTGTGAGTGGACATTCAAAAGCTTAGTTTACACTTCTGCGATCTGACCTTCAGAGCACTTCTTCATTGACAGACCAGCACAAAGGAATTTCCAGAAATTATGTAAATTGAAGTTTACATAATATTATTACCACAATGAAAAAGCGACCAACATGTTACATGCATAATACCTAGTTAAACAACGTGCAAACTACCCCTGTTCTAGGTTGTTAGCGATAGCACATATAACTACTAATCATCTACCTCCAGTAAACACCACTCGTATACAGAGTGCTTATATATGAACCGATTTTTCCCATGGAACATACCATTGTAACCTACAGAGTCATGAAGTCCGAGTTTGGGGCACTGCAGAGTTGGTAAACATTTTTCGTGTGCACTGGGATTGCTTTTTCATCAGTAATCTTGTCAGTTTACTTATAACAACATCTGTCTGTACTACAACCTGAAACTGTGATATCTTTCTCCTTGTTTTCTGCATATACGTCTCCATCCCATTGTGAGCCATACCCAACACTGCTCAATGCGCCACCTTTCTGCAAATACGGCACCTGAGAGTTAGCCGGATCTCGGGATCCAACCAGCATCAACACCAAATAGCACTTCACAAAAATAGCCTTTCACAAAGATTACAACAAAAAAAACAAAGCGCTTTCCGCGCTACGGTAGTGAGTGGGAGGATCAATGCCCACTATTCTGGCTCCGCCACCTACCTATGTAACAATCAACAGGACCCAAGGCAGACCCTCAGCAAGCCTGGGGGCTCCCCTCTCTAAACAAATCTGCTCTGTGCAGTGTTGCCAACTTTTTGAAAGTTTTGCTGTATTTAGCGGAAATCACTGTCCCCTACCGACTTTCTGCTGAAAAAGCAGCTAGCGAGAAATCTACCTGTTTTTCCTGTTGATTTGAAGACTTATGCTTCTTTCGATTGGTTAGGAAACTCACGTCATTTACACTATTTTCCAAACCAATAGAAGAAAGTGTAACTCTCAAAAAAAATACAAGTAATATTACCTTCATCCGCACTGCTATGCGCCTCTTTTGCTAATTGGAAAAGGCTCCTAGAAAAGTTGTTAGGAGGATTTACAGTGACTATAGAGTGTGCACGATGTAAATTTGGAAATTGAGTGAGATGGTTACCAACAGTAGCTGACTTAAGAAGGCACAGGAAGTAGTGTCAATGAGCATACATCTAGGCACATGGGGTTTAGCTGTCCGTTCCTTCCATCACTTTTAGCGTGTTGCATGGTTTGGCGGTGTCGCTCTCGGAGCTTCTTAGACTTTAGCACTGTAAGCCCGTTTCACCACAGTTGGTCTATATTGTTAATTATGCTTCCATTCATTCTGCTGCCCATATTTGCATATTGCATTTTGTACACGGGCGCGCAAATGATGGAATGTTACAGAGAAATAGGCACTGTCCTCTCGGCAATCACCCATCATGCACATGGCCAAATATGCAAATTAGGTGAAGTCGGAATTTAGCTACTTCTACCTACCTTCAGGAGAGGCAATAGCTACTTTCCTTACTGACCAGCTCGCTACACAGGCTATCTGCTACCACACTGTGCACAGCGTACTCAGACAGACCACATTACATCACTGAGGCGAGCACCCAGGTTCGCCGAGAGCTGAAGACCCTGTGATTGGCCAAAAAGTAGAAAACAGTTCAAAAACACAATTATCACTGAGTCCCCACGTTTCTGGACTTCCTGAAACTTGACTTTCTCCAATGAATTGTAGTGTTTCTATTTTTGGATGTCTAAGCACATTTTGACACAGACAGTGTTGGCTTGACCAGTACACCAACCACAGCAAGATAAGCTTACTATGATTTGTGTACTTTTCAAGCAATTAAATAAATTATGCCATTTTAAAAATAGTATTTGAAACATTTCCTTTCTTTGGAGTTCAACTGGCACCTCTGCCGCTTCTAAACTCTGCCTTGTAGGAACGCCGCCGCCCTCTGCCAAATGCTGCCCCTGCACCGCCCTTGTGCAATCACACTCGACATTTCTTCAATTACCACCACTTGCTATACCTACTTCATAGCGCTCACCTTAAACGCAACTCCTGCTCTGAAATACTCCCCCATGTTCTCATGAGTGTGTTCAATGTCTGTGATTTGTGTTCATAATTAAGTTTCATGCAATTATCAGTGTACAGTAACTTCCTGGCTCCACTACACTTTTCTGCTTTTATTATGTATTTTATGTATTTATTATTTATTTATTTTTATTTTTTTGCATAGCACTTTCAACTTCTCCCCACCACCATACACTTTCAGCCTTTCACTCTCCCATGCACTTGCACGTTCTCAATATCACTGGGCCTAGTAAGATCTTTGTTTTCTTCTCCCCTATTCCCCTCCCTTTCCTCATCTCACTCTGAAACACTTCTGTACAAGAACGATACAAATAAAATATCAATAACAATTGTTATATTCCAGTACAAAACAGTTACTAAAATGTATTCTTATTGTCTTCTCTCGACAGATATCTTCTACCGTACTGCATGTGCCACAGTTTCCAACTACTATCCGTCAGATTTTTCAACCAGCATTGGAAAATAAACATTCATTGAATTTTTTCCATCACCGTCATATGGGACGATCGACATGGACCAATCTGCCCTTTTGCGTTACCAGTAACAAGAAGCAACCTATCAGCCTTCCCAATGTAGCAACGTGCACAAGCGATAAAGTTCTGCTTCAAAGTGCAAAAAAAAATAACATCTCCCACAAAAACCACCATGCGCGTCTCTCCAATATTTCACCGCTACAACATGAACACACACAAGACTTATTGTTCTTCGTAATCAGCATATCATACAGAAATTGGAAACCACAACGGAGTCATGCGATATTTCAAACCTTTAACTCCCATGGAACAAACAGTATTGTTAATTTTGTGGACTTAACAATGTCTTCCACATGTTCCTTGTTAAATAAAAGCACTTGTTACATTACAAACTGTTACTGTTTCCATTCTTTATATCAACATCATTTTTGACAAGAAAGAGAATGTACCCTCTGTATAGCGATATCTGGGTTTATCTTCCTGGTTCTGCGTTAAGTAATGTTTTGACATAAATGACAAAGAGGCACATTTGGGTACAATGCCCACGAACATAATAAAATAGGTGCAGCAGATCCTTCGGACAAATTATATCAGTTTCAGGAGTGGCTCGTCTGTATTATCACCGAAAGGGAATTTTAATTTAGGGCGACACATCAACTGTAACATTAGCACAAGATCACCATATAATCTAAATTCCCCTCCCTACTCTAAACATCTGTCTTCACTCAACAAACAACCCCAAACATATTTCCTCAACTCCCCACCAAACACAGAGAAAGAAACAAACATTTCTCCTGCATTACAATGTACAACAAACTCAATCTGTGCCCACAATGTTACATCAATAAAAAAGTACCATCTCCACTTCAATGTATTGTCTCAGTGTATTCCAAAATGTGTACACTGCTGTAAGGGAGGAAGGATCATTTGGGCCCCCCTACATTCCGGGCAAGGTGTATGTTATGCTCATCCAATGGTTGGAGACGTTCCCTTGTCTGAGCCCTGGTGATGGGTGTGAGGAAGCCATTGAATGACACCTATCCAATGCACCTCGCACAACCCCAGTGACTCCATTTTGTGTAAGTCACAACTCCATCTTTGACTAGGCCACACATGACAATCTCAGAGGCAAGCCTGCATCTCTCCCCTATCCAGCCCCGTGCACAGCCAGCCCGACAACCCCCACCTCCTCCCCACTACCTGCGCTGCGGCTGTCCTGTTCTGATGGAAGTTTAGGCGTGAATTGTTGCAAACTGACACTGTAGCTCTCCTCTTCCTCTGAGATCACTGCCCTGTGTGTGACTGAGCCGGAGCATATGTCTCCAAAACCCTGCCCCTGCTCCAACAACCCCCACCTCTAAGACTTACTAGGACACATAATGACCCTGGCGTTAAGGGTTTAACGGCGCCGTAAAAGGTGTCGGCGCCGTGAAACCCTTAACGCCTGATTCCGAGGTCCCTTTGCGGGACCCGACCTTAATGGCTGGTTTTTCCAGCCGTTAAAGTAGGGACCTGCAAAGGGACTTTGGTGCTAATAACGGTACCGCAATTTGCGGTACCGTTATTAGCGCCTTCCCCATTCCCATTGAGCCCTATGGGGCAAAAATGGGAATGGGGAAGGGCCATGCGGCATGGGAAATTACCGCCCCACCAACCACGGAATGGGGTGGTAATCCCCCATTCCGCCATGGCAGACACCGGCATGAACCATGGTGCTTATAGCACCATGGTCCTCCGCCTGGGTCGTAATGAGGCCCATTGTCTTCATGAACCTCTAACCCCTCATTCCTTTGATGTAGCAGTGGTGGGACGCCTGCCCATGGGCAACCCTCTATTGCCCCCATATAAAAAATACTGAGCAAACATATATTCTTCATGTACTAACAAGTTCTGACACTCTTGTTTGATCCTTGAGGCGCCTTTTCAATGTGCCCTATAATTATACATCAAGATAAGGCACCTGGACCACCACACCTCTGCCCCACTATAGTTCAGGTTAAGAATGTTCACTCTTGCAACAATTTATAGATGACAAGATATTATGATGAGTTTTATGTATCGCATTAAATCTTGCATGCCCATGATTACTGTGAAGCTTAGCTTGGTTAGAATTATAACGGTGTGGACACAGCTTGACCCTTCGCCCCGCCCTGATGAGCCCAGCTGCCCCGCATGACACAAGAAGCAACGAGATCAGCATCAGCCAATCACGCAGCAGCACAACTATATATTGTATACTGTCATGTTCTACTAAACCAATGAAATGTAATCATGTAACCCTTATAGCACACGTCATTGAAGATGTGTTTTTGACTTAAAATGTGATGTTTCTGTATTATTGGCAGAGCGCTCTCGGAGCAGCAGAGTCCTCTGCATGCCTCATCTTATTTTTATATAAAGATATCCTTGACTCACTCGCAATCTCTCCTGGTCTCATTCCCTACTGGGGTGTGTCCATCAATGTCTGTTATTTTGGGATGTTTAATTGTAATTTTGGGGAATGACTACTTTCATTTGGTGACCCTGGTGTGATAGTTGATAGGAGAAGTCCCCGGCCAGAGCAGCGAGATCCGGGGCACCCCCAACTAGGCTACCCACCTAAGGCAACTGGTAATCTTAAAAATGCGTACGCTACTGAGAAGGTTCCACTGGTCTTTGCAAATACCCAGCCCTAGCGCTCGCCGGAGCCAGGTTTGGCTCTTGATTGGGGGGCGGCACCCTGATTGTGGATAAACCGTGCACAGAGGCTCTCGGATCAATACGGACACGTGAGTATTGATTGCTAGGGAATCTAAAGGAAGGGTAAAGGGAAGGGGAATGGCGTCAAATTGAAAAACAAAAAGGGATATTATTTTTGTGGTTTTGGAGCATGCATATTTGAAGTGATTAGGACTGTGAGAATGTCTTCCGTGTCTATTCTTTCCTTTCAATGGCCATTAGAATTTAAAAGGAGATACAGAAACCTAGCTCCAAAAGGGGGTGGAAGGTGGCGCCGCATAGTACTATCTAGACTAGTACAAGAGTTTAAATGATGAAAAAATAAACAATTGGGAGTCTTGTATAAGGAGAAGACTCAGAAAATATTAGTGTTCTCTTTTCTTTTTCGTACCTCTTTCTGATAGTAGTTCTTTAGAGGTCGGTCCAGAAGGGGCCAGTAAAGGGTGAAAGAGGGAAACTTTGGTTTCAGGGCAGGCGGGTAGTAGGTGAATAGGAAGGAAGGGTCTATGTTTTATGTATCTGGTGTAAGTACTACGTCAGTGTGATACGTTTAACGTTATGTGGATGATGTTTTGTCGTTCCATTGTTGGTAAAAATGTTTTGTATTGCAAATTGTTTGAAATATTAAGTAGAAGTGCTGTCAAAATGTTTTGTTGAACGGTTGCAAAAAAAGGTTTTTGTGGTGAACATAGTGCAACAAGGCACTACAAGAAGTAATTTTAGATTGTGCATACCTCCGCGCACACACCCTATAGAGAAGAAAGAATACATGATGGGGGCAGACACACCATTCATGCACATATGCCAATACCTTCCATTGTATAGTGAGAAAATAAAAAAGTATCATGAGCAATGGGTAACGGAAATAAAACTGGAAGGAACATCCCAAATATGGCCAGAAGGATGGTCCTTTGACAAGACAGTATTGGACCTTCTAGCAACATATCTATCGTATATATATATATATATAAGGGTAAGCAGCTCCAAAATAAGAGAGAGGTGCTAGATTTGTGGAGAATTTTTGAGGAAATACCACACGTTAAAAACAAAGATAGAGAACAGCAGCCCCAAGTAAAAATGGCCAAAGAGGAGGGAGGAGAGGAGAAGGAGGAGGGAAAGAACCCCAAAAGCTGTACCCATTACTAACCAAGCCCGCCGAGGGATACATTGAACCCATATATGTGCCCAGGCCAAGTGCTCCCCTCACACCGGCAGCAGCAACTCCTCCCCGTTATGATCCTAAAAGGTTGTGCGGGCCAACGTGTGCACCTCTCGTGAATTTGGGGTACCTGATGCAAGATTTAGAGACACAGATAACTATGACCCAGGCCGAACTAACCCGGTTGAGGGCAATATGTGAAAGAAGCCAACTCTTGCCTGGGGGCGAGCAAACACTGCCACCGCCAACACCACATACCCCAACAGGCACAACGGAAGATGAATGGAAGTCAGGGGACTTACTATTCCGCATCGATAACACCCCTGTTAAGGTAATACGGGTAGGGCGTGGAGAAGAGCAGGTGAGTATGGGACAATGAAGTTTGACATCAGATAGGGAAGAAGAATGCTGGATTGATCTAGATGAGTATGAAGAAGGGGCCAGAGCAGGTGGTGCGTCATTACCCAGGAGGACATTACTGAGTGACAAGGGAGAAGAGGAAGGATGGCACCCCGGGAGGTTAAGAAGTAGAATTGGGAGAATGGCCCTAGCAAAGAAGAAAGGGACGAAGGTGAATGAAGGAAAAGGGAAGTGGAATTTACAGATACCACTGAAACACAAAGGGGCGGGGAGACCTCACTATGTCCCCTGGGTGCAGGTGGATAAGGCCAACCTAATGAAGACATTGCCCCCACTTTCGGGGGGCGAGCAAATGGATATAAGCATTTGAAAAGAATACAGTGGGGGTTCCATTGGCAATTGGGGATGTCAAAAGTTTGTTGGTGTCCGTGGTGGGTGACCAGGCTAACTGGGTGTGGGTGAAGGCCGGGTTCCGAGGGGTGACATTGGATTGTGACCGCCATGATGGGGCGTCATTTAACAATGTAAGGGCACAAGTGTGGGATGGACTGAGGAACACCTTCCCATACACGCCCGATTTACAATCAGTGATGCAATGTACAATGGGGGAGGACGAGGATGCTGCGACTTACATTCTTCGGGTGCAGGATATGTGGAGGGCAGAGATGGGCACGGCTTTGAACCAATCCACCACCCTCTTTTACTTCATAATTAAAATGGCACCTCACCAGAGGAAATACAGATGGCACTTGATAACATTGCTGGGATAGAATCCAAGGTTTGGCCAGAAATACAGAGCATTATAGTGCATCACTATAGGAGGATCAAAGAAAGGGAGAAAGAAATTACGCAGAAAAAATTGGCAGAAGAAGCAAAGCTCGTGCAGACTAAATTGGTGAAGGTCACGGCAGTAGCAGCCGCCCTCCCCACAGAGCAGCAGGGAGATGGGGAGGAGGAGCCAATAGCAATACAAGCAAGAATGGCAGCCACCTGGGCAGAAAACGGACAAGGGCAATGGGCTGGAGAGGAGCAATATGGAGGGCCCCAATGGTAAGGAATGGCCAGAAGAGGAGGAAGAGGTGGGTACAGAGGACAAAGAGGAGAGTATGTAGGACAAGGACCCAGAGGGGGAGGGCAAGGAATGTGTTGGTCATGCGTTAGATGGGGCCACTTTGCTCGGGAATGTTGCACCCATCCAACAGTATGGTCATCCCCACCCAGGCAGCCCCTATGGCTTACCTATGAGTGGATACAGACAAGAAGGACAAAGTGACACCCGTTACACACAAGAGCAGAGAGCACCACCACAAGACACACAGCAGCGATTAACACGACAGAACGACATGATAAACACATGCAGTAACCCATTTGTTACCACAACAAATGGCACGCCAGTGCCATTCAGAGGAGCAGCTGTGGTGGGGGACCACATTTTCAACCACTCAGAGACTACTAGAAAACCAGAATAGGACAGCCCACAGAGAGCACTTACGTGTCCAATCCTATCGACAACCCTACATCCAGATGAGTAACCACTGATGGGGGCAGAAATAGGAAACAAGCAGTTTATCTTCATGATGGACTCAGGGGCGGAAAAATCGTGTCTAATAGAAGGCCGGTTTCCGCTTTCAAACCAGAAGTTGGAAACGTAAGGATTTTCTGGGGCGGTGGTCACGGTTCCTTACAGTAAGGTTTGGACATAACAGTGGGGGGGGAATGGTGCGAGCACCTCTATTGTATCACGAAGACTCACCAATAAATGTACTTCTCAGCGAGTTTAACATGACCATCTCCTTTACAGAAAGAGGAATAGTGTGTTCAACACCAGGCATATGTGCCATGAGAGCAATGCTACTAATGAACACTATTGCAAACAAGGTGGTAACAGGGTCCATACTGTCCCTAGATTTGCATAGTGTGCATGTTCCAGAACAGCGAATAGCAGTGATAGGGTTGGTTACGCACGGGTGTGAGTGGAGAACAGTGCTATGCATATATCCCAATATAACGCTACATGTCCTATCAGATGAGGAGCTATTCACTGACGGTGAAACTGATGGGGAAATAATAATGGACATTTGTATTCCTTGCAACATAATGATTCAACACAGACAAGTGACAAATCCCCTCATGGCCATTGTCAGTGTGCCCCCAGCATTTTTCGACGAAGACATGCAGCAGGTACCAGCCACATTATGGATGACCAATACCCATGACGTAGAGCTACTGCAAGAAGTAACCCCCGTTAAGATAAAGCTCAAACCTGGTGCAGTGTTGCCCCGAGTAAAACAATACCCTCTGTCAAAAGAAGCAGAAGAGGAGATAAAAGACACCATAAACCCCCTACTAGAACAAGGGATAATTGTACCATCAAATTCACCTTGCAATAGGGCAATTTACCCAATTAAAAAAGCGAAGGGCAGGACTTGGAGGATGATACAGGACTTAAACCCACTCAATGACGTCATACAAAAATAATTTGCACTTGTCTCAAACACTGCATCAATTTTGTTCAGTATCCCAAAATCGGCAACTGTTTCACAGTGGTAGACTTGAAAAACACACTTTTCTTGGTACCACTGGACCCAGAATCACAGTACTTGACTGCATATACCCTGGGGGAAAGAGATATGAGCATTGCAGATTGCCCCAGGGGTATTGTGAAAGCCCAAGCATTTTCAATAGAATACTACACAAAGACCTTGGCAACATTGATATCAAGAGCACAATAATACAATATGTAGATGACCTCTTGATATGCGGAAAAAATGAACAACAGTGCAGAACAGACTCAATCACATTGTTAAATTTACTGTCCCACAAGGGGTACAAGGTGGACAGACAAAATTGACAGTACTGCATAACAGAAGTGCTATATTTGGGACAGCTGATATCTAAAGATGGTAAACGAATACTACCAGACAGGGCAGCAGCCATACGTGCAACCATCAGGCCCCACACAGTAAAGGAAATGCAAATGTTTCTCGCCATATGTAATTATTGCCGGGCATGGATACTAGATTACGCAGCACACACCAGACCCTTGTTACAAGCACTAAAGGAGGCACAGAAAGAGAGCTCAGGGATCACATGGACCCCAGAAATGTAGACAGCTTTTAACACATTGAAAGTTCTTCCTATTATCACACTGTGACGGAACACTCATGACAGCAGTATTGACACAGAAAACATCCCTAGGACACTAGCCCCTAGCTTACTACAGTGGCACACTTGATGCTGTAATGCAAGGACACTGTGTGTGCAAACAGGCTCTTGCAGCCGCCGCCTTCGCCATTGAAAAGAGTGCCACCATTGTAATGGGATGTTCAGTAACGTTATTTGTTCACCATTCTTGAAAGATCTATATCTACACTGACGACACAACGGGCCACAGTTCATGAAATAATACTGTCAAGCTCTAACATACTCATAGTACATTGCAAAAGGTTAAACCTAGCAACATTCATTACAGAAGCATGCATAGCGGAGGACATGCAAAACCATGATTGTGCCACATATGAGGGGGAAGGTGACGATATACCCAAAGCAAATGAAAATGCCCTAGAGGAAGGGGAAGTGCATTTTGTAGACGGGTCAGCATCCATTTGTCCAGAGACAGGGAAAAGGCACATAGGAGCAGCAGAAGTATGGTTGGAAGACAGAGAATATGAAACAATTGTACAGAAAAGGTTACCAATGAATTTCTCAGCTCAGGCAGCAGAATTAGTGGCATTAATTGAGGCACTTCACACAGCAAAAGTATGCGCAGTAACAATTTACTCGGATTCAGCATACATGACCACAACGGTACACAGAGGGCTGTCACGGTGGGGAAGGAGAGGTTTCGGAAGAGCAAATGGGTCCCCAGTGCAACATGCAGAACTTCTAAAGGAACTAATAGTAGCATTAGCAGAATCCTGTGTAGTGGCATTAGTGAAGTGCCAAGCCCACAATAATAACAGTGGCATCATCTAATGGGGAAACGCGGCAGCGGACGCCGCCATGAAAGAAGCAGAATACCTTGATAAACACTTAAAAGGAGAATTCATACTAAAAACAAATGTGGAAGAGGAAAGGGAAGTGGGGTATAACTCGATGCCAATATCGCAGATAATAGACTTGCAAAAAAGAGCACCAATCGAGGAGCAAGAAATATGGATTAAAAGAGGATGCACACAATCAGCTACAGACCTCCTCTGGTGCTAACATTGCACAGGGAAAGTAGTAATGCCCCTAGAACTGTTACAAATAGCATTTCAACAACTGCACTTCCCAGCACATACTGCAAAACAACACATAGCTGCAGACATACAGGAAGATTGGTTTGTTCAAGGATTACCGGAACATGTGGCAAAATTAACAATAGAATGCACAACTTGTCAAACATATAACTCAGGAATGACTCTATGAACATTGAGAGGGACCCTGCCCCGCACCATTGGACCCTCCCCTGAACTGCATTTGATTATGCTGACATGGCAGAGAGGTGTAATGGAGCAAGATATCTCATTGTGGTGGTCTGCCCTTTTTCACACTGAGTAGAGGCGGGCCCTGCGCCCACCCGGGTGAGAAATGTGCAGCACATTTTTTAGTAAGAGAGGTATTCCCATGATGGGGTATATGTGACGTCATACGTTCCGACAACGGAAGGCACATTGTAAATTACTTATTTAAGAAGACAGTAACATCTCTATTGGGCATCAAACACAAATTATGTTCAATTTATCACAGCAAGCGAAAGGGGTTGTGGAAAAAATAAAATGCCTTCTCAAAAGCAGATTGTCAAAAATGTGCCACAACCTAAAAAATAACTTGGTATATTGTTTGCCTCTAGCATTATTCCAATTGAGAACACAGCCAAGTAAAGACCACCACTTGTCCCCACACAAGATAGTGACAGGGAGACGCATGCATACTCCAATATCTCCAATTAGGAGAGCATCAGATGCTCACAAAATGCCCACAATATTGTGCGAGGAGTTCCAAGAATATTTAACACAGTTGACGAGAGCAGTAAGGAACAGAGCAAAACAAATCGCGCCACCCTTTACACGAGAAAATGAAACTGACACTGTCACAGTTGCAGCAGACAGCCCCAATACCCAAATAATGCCTAAGGAAATGGTGTATGTGCACAGTTTCGTAAGATGATGGAATTCCTCAAGATTCCATGGCCCATACGAAGTAGTATATTGCACACCAACTGCGGTGAAGGTGAAGGGCCTGCAATATTAGATACATCTCTCGGACATACGAAAAGCACATGATAGCGTAATAACCCAAGGAGAGCAGCAGGATGAGCGAGAAATGGCTGCACCCTGAGGTCACTGAAGCACACCCAAAATAAGTGTGACACTGGTTATGTGTAACAGAACACAAGAAGTATATGAAATGGCAAACAGAGGAATAATTAATATGATTACAAGTACTGTAAAGTAGATATATATATAAGTATATAAAATGATTATTTCCTACTGTCTCTCTCTCCCGCTTACTCACTGTCTATTTGTTTTCTCCCTCTCTCCACTTGGTGCTCAGATCTTTTATGAAAAGTATGAAAAGTAAATGATAAGATGAATGTTTACTTAGCCCATTATATCTTACTCTGCAGGTACAAACATGGCTGAAACGAGGGCACTCAATGCCAACGACACATCTTCAGATAGCAATAGGGGAAATATTAGTGCAACTAGAGCCTACTCCTCTGAGTGTGGCTTATGTTCTTTCGCTGTCGTGTTCTCAACAATGTTGTTATGCATTGGACTATATTGGGCAATTTATTTTATTTCAATTGGCATAAAAGAAGGGTGAGGAGTGAAAATGATACAAGAATGCACCCACCTAGTGTGGGATGGTTTTAAACTAATTTGGGCCACAATGTGTCCACAAACCTTACTACCCTACATAAGAACAAAACTATCAGGCTCCCACTAGTTGAGTACTCGGTAATTGACACTCCTGATCATGAATTCTAATGTGTATGATATGAACAGTCCTAACCCTGATGCAATGATGTTGCCACATGCTATACAGCCTCACAACCTACCTCAAGTGGCAGTTATATGTATGATGAAACTCAGACCTCCGCCCTATCACCTGACACAATGTATTGGCAGCTGAGTCATGAAAAGAGTGTAAAGTTGGTAACTGGAATATTCCCCATTCATTATCAAAAGTTACTAAAAACCCAGACTGGTCTAGGGGGGAACAGGCGATGGAAAAGTGGGGTGGGGTGAAAAAAGGTATGACGCATATCATGGCCTGTGTTTAGATGCAGTAGAAGACCCACACCACCCAGATCAATCAAACAAATGGTACGTAGATATGAGCACCATGGCAAAACAAGCAACTAATGAGAGTTGCTATGTGTGCTCTTTGATACCCCATGCCTCGGGATGCCCAATGTTTTACTACCACAAGAAGCGCCTATTGCTGGGGCTCAGTGTCTTATTAATCTTGCACTGTGTAGAATTAGAAGCACCAACCAAGCACACACTGTTTCATTACAATCAATGCAAAATGAAAAAACCTGCCACAGCAAGCCACAAGGAGTAATATGTGTAAAGGAGACGTCGTCATCAAGGGGACAATGTTCTCAGACCATAGGTGGCAAGAGGAGAAAGTGATGTGCAAAGCAGAAGCCTTGCGAGGATTGTCGGATAAACAATTCCAATGGATTGAAGAAACATGCACTCCAATCTGGTCTCAGCACATCGCTAAACTAACGTGGGTAACAGCTCTCGAAAAGCCAATCAAGATCCAATGGGAAATACAATATGAACTTTGCTTTCATAGTGAAGGGAAGGTGCCCCTGGGCGCAAACAAAAATTGCAACAAGACACTCATTTTGTCCGACATGAAGAAAGGAACAGCAGCTTTAATGGACACTTACTGGGTGTGTGGCAAGCAGGCATACTGTCATGGAGAGATAGCTGAGCCCTGGCCAAGCTGCACTCGGCCCTAATGGTAATCCCTGAATGTCACATCCAAGGATACGGGGCGCCGGTCGAGATTTGTCCCAGGCACCCCAGTCAACAACCGAAGAACTCTCTACGTATTACGATCTGTCGGAGGAGCAGCTTCAAGACAGGGTGTTGTGAAAATGGAGGGCATCAAATTACATCTCCTCAGAATCTTCAGAACTCTTGGCACCAGTCCCTGACAAGCTCAAGCTGTTCAACTCAGCAGAGACATTTTTTTCGCATCACTCATACCAAGCATCCAGGCTCAAGCAAACGCCAAATGGCTGCAAATTGTTAGCTGGGAACTGATCCAGTTGGCCAATGACACAGAAGAAGGGTTCAATGTCATCAAAGTGGAACTCAGGGCCCTGCGGTTGATGACAATGCAGAACAGGTATGTGCTGGACGTGCACCCAGCAATGGATGGTGGCGTTTGCCGAAAAATCAGGAGTGCATGTTGCACATTCGTGCCTTCTGCCGACGCAGACAATGGGACACTGTCGCATGTGATAGCAGCGTTGCACAGTCTCGGTGAAAGAATGAAGGAGGAGGGCGGTGAGCATCCAAGCACTTGGTTTGACAACCTGTTCGAATGGTTCCCATTGTGGCTAGGGATGGCCATGAAGCTACTGATACCCATTGTTGTGTTTTTGCTGCTAATTTTATGTGTGTGCCAGGTAGGAATCAGATGCTGTGCAAAGTCCATTCCTAACAGTGCAATGATGATGGTGACAATGGGCAACCCAGCAAAGGTGCTTCAGGTTGCGCGAGATGCCCAAGTACAAACTGGAGAGAACCCAGAACCCAAATATCGAATGACTACAGTATATAACACAGGAGATTGGGTAGATAACCTCCACCACACCACGATCAAAGAGCCCTATGAATTTAGAATGGGACAAAGATGTATGGATGGATCTAGTGGGAGATGGTGGGTGCATTTATATGACCTGTACTCCAGATGAAAATGCACAACGAGGTCAGAGCCTCAGATCTGTGTGCAGGGCCTGCATGCCAATAAAGGGAACCCCAGCATGGGATGAAGCGGTGGTTGAGGCAGAAGAATGGAAATGTTTGACGGCCTTAGCATCTTTGTTACTTATGTAACAAAAGGGGGGAATGTAAGGGAGGAAGTGTCGTTTGGGCCCCCCTACATTCCGGGCAAGGTGTATTTTATGCTCATCCAATGGTTGGAGATGTTCCCTTGTCTGAGCCCCGGTGACAGGTGTGAGTAAGCCATTGAATGACACCTATCCAATGCACCTCGCACGACCCCAGAGTCTCCATTTTATATAATACACAACTCCATCTTTGACTAGGCCGCACGTGAAAATCTCAGAGGCAAGCCTGCATCTCTCTGCTGTCCAGCACCGCGCACAGCCAGCCCGACAACCCCCATCTCCTCCCGACTGTCTGCGCTGCAGATGTCCTGTTCTCATGGAAGCTTAGGTGTGAATTGTTGCAAACTGACACTGTTGCTCTCCTCTTCCTCTGAGATCACTGCCCTGTGTGTGACCGAGCCAGAGCCCGGCTCTTGAAAACCATTTGTCTCCACAAACCTGCCCCTGCTCCGACAACCCCCACCTCTAAGAGTTACTGTCTGCATGAACCTCAAACCCCTCATTCCTTTCATGTAGCAGTGGGGGACCCCTGCCCATGGGCCACCCTGGATTGCCCCCATATAACTAATCCTGAGCAAACATATATTCTCCATGTACTAACAAGTTCCGACACCCTTGTATGATCCTTGAGGCGCCTGATGAATGTGCCCTAGAATTATACGTCAAGATAAGGAACCTGGACCACCGCACTTCTGCCCCACTATGGTCCAGGTTAAGAATGTGCACTCTTGCAACAATTTATAGATGACAAGATATTATGATGAGTTTTATGTATTGCATTAAATCCTGCATGCCCATGATTACTGTGAAGTTTAGCTTGGTTAGAATTATAACGGTGTGGACACAGCTTGACCCTTCCCCCCTCCCTGATGAGCTCAGCTGCCCTGCATGCCACAAGAAGCAACAAGATCAGTATCAGCCAATCACGCAGCAGCACAACTATATATTGTATACTGTCTTGTTCTACTAAATCAATGAAATGTAATCATGTAACACTTATAGCACACGTCATGGATGACATGTTTTTGACTTAAAATGTGATGTTTCTGTATTATTGGCAGAGCGCTCTCGGAGCAGCAGAGTCCTCTGCATGCCTCATCTTATTTTTATATAAAGATATCCTTGACTCACTCGCAATCTCTCTGGATCCCATTCTCTACTGAAGTGTGACCATCAGTGTCTATTATTTTGGGATGTTTAATAGAAATTTTGGGGAATTACCACATTCACTGCCTATACAGTACATATAGTCACTATACACATATCTGTTCAATATTTCTTTCCAATAGCCAAATTCCATTTCTATAGACATATTACTGCAATGCTTACAGCCAGAGTCCACATTGTTGGGTGCATGGCTGTATTATGCTGTGGTGGTTGTGGCCAGTTCCTGGACTCTTGGGTGCATGGCCTACAGCCTACATCCTCCAGCCATGCACCCAAGAGTCCAGGGTCTGGCCAGAACCACCACAGCATAATTCGCCCATACATTCAACAACCTAATTAGTGGCCACAACCCACACTCATACGCCAGGTGCCTGGATAAATTACTGCTCGTATTGCCATATGACCCTGCAGTAGTTGTGCTAGTGCCTAGATTCTTGTACGCAGAGCCTATCTGTTAGCTGTGCAAACATCCTCATATCACCTACATTACAGTCACATACCATAATGAAGCATCCCTATATTCACCAGACAAGCCGCCCAGCACTCCTGTCCACAGACTACCGCTGTGCCCTTGGACTGATGGGCCCCACACAGTCTTCTTCCACCTATACAAATACATCATATCCACCATCTTTCACTCCCCCTCTCTTCCCAGCCCCTCTTCCAAACACAAAATACCCCAAAACATGTTTCCTAGTCCTGTCCCCCACTGCACTATCCGTGGACATCCGTGAATGCAACATGACAGTGTTTCAGGAAAATAAGACGCACATCACGCATTCCTCCAACCAATCAGCAGGTGTGTTAGGTGTCCGAGGACACCACGGTGCCCCCCAGACCAATCTGAGTCCTGTCCGCCGAGCGAATAGGAAAATGGGTCTGCGGAGTGGAGCCAGATATCACACATTTTTAGGCACCTACATTTTGCCTGTTTTTAAAAAACTACTGGACGATTTTCACCAAATTTACAAAAGCACACTTTCGGAATCAAGCTGTCGGGGGTGATCTCCCGGGGGCCGGCAGAGCCGTCCGTGGACCTGCGGGGCTGGGGAGGCCCCAACTCCTCATGCATCCCTAAAGGAGTATGAGACACACACAAGGAGCAAGGCAACTACTGCTGTTTATTAGAGTAACGGCAGGGATACGCTCAGTCCGTATGCATCCGGAGTGGCTCTCATCGTGAGCGGGGCTCGCAAGCCCTTTTTACAGCAGTATGACGCGCTACTTGCTTCACCTGGGAAAATCATCACAAAACCTATTGGTTGGTTCCCCGAGTGGTAGGGTTAGTACAGATCCACTATGGAAAGAAATGTTAGTGGATGAGGAGGGGTCAGGTGGTACACTTGGGTTGTCCCTAACAGTTGTTACATTGGAATTGTTACAAGGGGACCTTTGGTGATTGGCTAAGAGTAATAGCGTCAGTGATGAGCCCCCCTGTATTCTGATTGGTTCTCCTGCGAGCCCCCAAGCCTGGGACCATCGTCGTTCCCAGCTCGCGGTGCACCTGACATTAGTAACAATGTGCAACTATGTGTTTGTGCGGACAATGGACAGGTCTGCTTACGGGCTGGTGAGCAGGTCTTTCCCATCGCTGTAGGTGTCCAACTTGCCGCTTCATTGTTGCAGATTGTGTCCCAGATGTGGGACCCTGTCGGTTCTCTGTCTCGTAGGCTTGGCACCTTGTCAGTTCGGCTTAGTCACATGTGGAGAGACCGTAACTGGAGTAGAATTATGAGCATTATATTTTGTATTTTGTCTCTGAGGGCTTGGCACCTGTAGGTATAACCTTGGCGCGGGGCGCGCGTCATGCAGGTTGCAACATCGTAGTCTTGGCTGCGGGCTCTTGTTGGGGCTCGTTCTGCATGGTCAGCACTTGTATTTTGTTCTGGGAGGATTTTCGTTTGTGAGGCTCCTGCCTGGGGGCTCTTGCTTGTGGCCTACTTGGGCCTAGTTCGTGGGTGGCGGTACATAATCCATACCGTGGGTGTCGCAGGGTGTCAGAGTGTCCTACGCAGCATTAGCTATACATGGTGGTGTCTTCATAGTGATAAGTAGCAAGAAAGCACTAGCAAGCATATACACAAGCTCTTCAGGTGTCTTGCGTGTCTGCGGTGCTGTAGAAGGCCTATGTGAAAAATAACAATGATGCATGTCCGTGGGTATGTCAGTCCGCTACGTCAAACCACTGAGTATATTCTTCGTGTTGGTTGGTGTGCGAGTGACCAGTGCGCATGGTGGCATGTGTGTTCTTGTCTGTTGGCTATGTCGTCATGGCATCTCTAACGATGTGAATACCTGTGGCTGTTATTCTAGTCGAGCCGATCCATGTCGCAGGCGTCGGCTTGACCCGGGCATACTAGTGGGCATACTCTTCGTATATGAATGTTTTTGAAGCAGGGTACTTTGTCATCTGGTAAATAAGTGAACTCCTCTCGTGGGGGTGCCTGGGCCGTGATCCCCGAGGCCATGGTCTGGATGAGATCGGGGGGAGGGTATTATCCCATTCTCCCACTTCAGTACCCCCTCTGGTCGACTTGTCATCCACAAAATCATCCTTCTCCTTATCTCCTTTCACTCTCCATACTTCAGTTATTCCAGCCAGGTGTCCATAGTGGTTGACATGATCTTCAAATGACCAGTACATATAAACGCATCCGCCGCCGGGTTTACAATATACCAATCTTCCAACAAGCTCCTCAGGTTCCTTGGGGTCTTCCCCTTCACAGATGGCGGGTCTAGGTGATTTTCAAGTATCTGTTTGCGCAACCTTTCTCTTTCTTGTATAATCATGTCCGTGTGCTTGTCGTCTTCGGCTGGTAGCAGGGCGTGCATGCCGACCATGTCCATCATCTCATCCGTTGTACGTTCTTTTCTTGCCTTCCAAACCCTCATTCCAATCATCACGGCCATTCTTACTAATAAAGAGCCAACTATCAATTTCAGTCCGTTTGACAGCCATGAGGGCATCCATGACCATAAAAAGGAGAACCAGCTGTCATCTTTCTTTACTCCTTTACTTTCTTCAACCATTTTCGAGTGCATATGGGCAAGTTGTGATACTGTTTCAGTAAGTGTTCCATTGTCTGCGTCATTAGCAGGGATAAAAATGTGCAACATGATTGTCCAATTTTTGCACAAACTCCTCCTTCCATTGCCGTGAGGAGGTCTAGCACATAACTGTTTTGTAGGGCTACCATACGTACCACCCTCAGTTCTTCTTTTATTGCATTAAATCCATTGATCGTGGAATTAATTGTCATCATTAGCTCCCATCGGGTTATCTGGAGCCACTTTGCATTTGCATATGCCTGCAGTCCTGGGTGTATTATTGATGAGAAGAACATTACTGCTCTGCTAAATAGTCTGTGTTCGGTGGAATGGCAGTGAGCGCTGTTTCCGATCTTCCCCACAGGTAGTTTCCCGTCAGTGGTTCTCCTTGTCTCCTCACTCTTGACAGAATGTTTGTGTCATCGTTCTCGTCACTTTCTTTAAACGTCACAGATCTTTTCCTCCTTTTCTCTCCTTCGTCCATCTTGGGGAAGTTGGCCATGTTGACATGTTTCTGAGGCACAACCAGAGATGGTACGTTGATGTGTATCATAGTGCATATGCCATTCCATGATGGAGGTAATGTGTGGTATGCTCTATCGCCGCATGCCCAATAGTGGTCCATTAGAACTGCTGTGCCGGCACCCCCCTCTGGTATCAATATTGTACTTTTACAGTTGTTGTTATTTCCAACATCAACATCGCCGTTGTGTTGATAGCACAGCGTGGGTGCAGTTAGCGGCAGTTTAGTTATTGGGTCTTCGTCTTTCTCCAGCCATATTAATAGTGGCACACTTTTTACCCACTCCATCCAACACTTGTGGTTTGTTTCGTTTATTGAGTTCGCATTTTCGTTTGTTACCATATTGCTCCCCACCACTCCCTCTATCCATCCTTCATTTGTGTACATCTTCTACAATGAGGGCTCTTTCCCAGCAACCTTGTTCAACAGCAATTTCACTTGCATACCAATCACACGGCAGGTATTGTAATGTTACTTTCTTCGTCTCTCCTTTGTCAGGGCCATCCGTTACGTATCTGAACCCTTGAGTGTGTCGGCGGTAGCTGTTGTACATTTTAAGTGTTTTGATGAAGTTATTTTCATATGGGTATGAGTCTCTTGTCTTCCATTGCAATGATACCACTGTCCCTTTAAATCGTCCTTTTGTTTGGAACAGTGCCATATATATCAGGCATTCAACTGTCCTTGCCGGTACTTCAGTAGCTACAAACGTCCTTGATGCGCTCATGGCATATGGGATCAATGAGCACATATAGCAGTTGTCTTTAGTTGTCTGCTTACCAATTTTGGACATGTGCTGATACCACATGTTGTTTGTGACGTGTGCTGAATCTGTGAGATATTTGTCAATCCCATTATTATCCCCATATGTGCTACGTTTAACCCTATTCCCATTACCTCTTGTGTTCCTTGTACCACCTGACACCATACCTGTTGCAGCTGTGGGAGGGGGTAGATTAGTTTTAGGTGCAGCTACAATTTGAGAAGCATAGTATGTCTGCCAGACAGAGGCAGCAAGTAGACTAGTGATGACCAACACTCCTACAATTTTTATTACAATAGCTAATATCACCGGCATTTTGTGCTTACCTTTGCTGGGCTCCTGCAGCTAATTCTTTGTGATGCTAAAGGTGCCCGCCTGAAAATCTCTAAAAGATATGCGTTAAGGTGTTAGTTGTTAAGCTCTCCCTATCAGGTAGTCGTTTAATGCCCAGGCGAAAAGCTGTTCCCACGCTAATCTCAGCGACCTATCTCTCAGAGCTGGTAAGTGCTCGTGGAGATGATTGTTCTATGGCCAAAATGAACATGTTGTAATATACACGTATCCTTCTCTTCTTTAGATATTTTGGTCTTTTTATAGCGTATACAAATTGGTGTGACAAGGCTTCAGGGGTGTTATCGTCTGTGGGTAGCATTGACCCCTGGGCAAAACGCAATGTTATTTTCTTCACTTTTCTTATACAGAAACAGTTGTGCGCAGTACCTGCATGTTCGAAACAAAAAAGGGAGAGAGAGAACATGCACGTGTCTACAAGTGTGGTGCAACGTAACAATTTGTTAGGCAATGTCCTTTATTTGGGTAATGGCAGGGGTGGGCTGGCTGGGGCAGGGTTTTATTTGACCTGGGATCTTGTGACCATGGGGTGGGCTGTGGGCGAATTTCCAAGGTTGTTATAGTCTGTGGTTGGGGAAGGGTCAGGGGCAGTGTCGCAAATTATCTTTCGTTGCAGCTGCTGATGTGTTGTCCTTTGTTGCGGTCATTGCGGTGTTGGCCCTGTTGTCAACGCAAGGGCGGGTCTGGTCTTTAAAGGGCTTGACCTCATGTAAGTGGTTCCGTACTTTCTTATCACGGAGCTTTACAGCTCGAGGAGCTACTTCTTCCACCTGGTGGGGCCCAGTAAATCTGGGGCTGTTCCACCTGTGGTTGAAGTTGCGGAGGAGAACGTGGTCTCCTTCCGCAATAGTCCAGTTAGCTTGTTGTCCTTGCTCCTCGTTTGTTTATTCTTGTCCAGTGGTTTTTGACCTGCCCCACGTGCGCTCGAGCTGTTGAGAGATAAAGGTGACACTAGTAATCAAGGAAGACACATATTGAAACATTTCATCACCAAAAGATTTGCAGAGCTGTCATAGTCAGTCAAGGCCCTTGATGGTGGCGTTAGTTGAAGGCATATCTGACGTCCAGTCACCACCTCGTGGGGTGTGAGGTGGTGATCTGACCCTGGCCTATTCCTTAACTCAAACAGAGCCAAGGGGAGGCAGTACAACCAGCTTTTCTTAGTTGTCTGTTGGATTTTTGCAATCTCTTCTTTCAGGAGGTCGTTCAGACGTTCACAAATACTGTTAGCCTGCAGGTGATATGCGCATGCAAACTCATGTTTGATGCCAAGTAGTGCAGTTATGTGTTCGAACATTTAGTTTGCAAAGTGCGGGCCATTGTCTGACCGCAGCATTTCGCAAACTGCCCACCTCGGGAAAACTTCCCTCACTAGAAATCTTGCCGCTCTGAAGGCATCTGCATGAGAGCAGGGCCCAGCCTCTGTCCACCTCAAAAATGGGCATACTACTACAATCATGTATCCGTGTCCTTGACATACATTGATCATGTCAACGTAGTCAATGTGCAGGTGCAGGAAGGGTCCTTCTGGCCGGGGTATAGTACCTTTTATCACTTGCAGCGTGTGACCCGCTGTGAACTGTTGACATGTTAGGCATTTGCTGATAAAGTTCGCAACATGTGAATTTAACTCAGGACAGAACCAGGCCTCCTTTATTCGTGCTGCAATCACTTCCTTTCCTGTGTGTGCTGGATGGTGTAGCTGAGCCAGGGCTGTTTTCAATAGGGCTAGGGGCATCACTACCTTGCCTGTATTATTCTGGCGCCATAATGCATCTGTGGGGGACATTGTGCACCCTCTTTTGACCCATAGCTCCTTCTCCGTCATGGGTGCTGCTGCCTGTAATTCCATTATTTGTGTTTCAGGGATGTGAGTGTATCCCTCCTTCATTAACATCTGTTTTGCTCCCACCCTCCCTTTATGTTCTTGGTTTTCTGGGAGGGTCCACATCTCACCAAAGTATGCAGCATGTTTGGCATGTGCGTCTGCTGTTTCATTTCCAATTGAGATAGGGTCATCCCTGTTAGTGTGTGCTTGACACGTAACCAGGGCTATTTCCCTAGGGTAATTAATTACTTCAATCAGTTCAGCAAGTAGTAGGGCATGTTGTACTGGGGTGCCATCAGCTCTTCTGAACCCCCTTCATTGCCATTTTATTAATCCTGAGTGTACTGTTGATGTGACATATGTACTGTCTGAATATATTGTTACTCTTTTATCATAGCTCTCTTTTAGTGCCAATATTAGGGCCACTAGTTCTGCCGCTTGGGCCGAGTAATGTTGCGGCAGCTATACACATTTTACTGGTACATACATCCAATGTTCTGTCAGCCTAACCACTGCTGCTCCTGTCCTTACAACCCCATCACTCTGGTCAATTGTTGAGGACCCATCAATGTACATTACCCCCCCCCCCCTCTAGGGCATTTTCCTCGACCTTTCTTGTGCTGGAGTAAATTTCGATGGCCTGTGTGCAATCATGTGCGTAGTCACCATCTTCAACTACCTCCGCTATAAACCTGGCTGGGTTTATATTGCTGCACCTTACAATTGTTAATTCTGGTCTACGTAAAAGTATTTCGTAGCCTGATGCTCTCTGTGTGGTTAATGTTGATTTGGGCTTCTTCAATATTGCAAAGAGGGAGCGTTCCCCAAATAGTGTGGTGGGGCACCCCATCGTTATGGATGATGATTTTTCAACCGCAAAGGCTGCGGCGGCCAAACTCTGTTCGCAAGGGAAGTGACCTAACATTACAGGATCCAGGTGTATGCTGTAAAATGCTACAGGCTTGTGTCCCATGCTTGTCTTTTGTGTCAGTACTGCCTTCATTACTGCTGAGTCGCAATGTGAAAAGATACAAAATTGATGGTCATAGTTTGGAGTGGCTAGTACTGGTGCTGTTGAGATGGTGTGTTTTAATTCGTCAAATGCTTCTTTCATTTCTCTTGTCCACCCCAACCTTTTGTCCCCCTTCTGTGCCTCCCTGAGGGCCTCGAGCAGGGTTCCTATGTATGAGCTGTAATCAAAAACCCATGCCCTGCAGTAGTTGCATAGGCCCAGAAACTGCTGCAGTTCTCTCACTGTCTGTGGTTGTGGTGTGTTCGTTATTGATTGTGCCCTTTGTGGTGCAATGCTCCTTCCATTCTGTGAGATGAGCTGACAATGTAGAGTACCTGTTCTTGGCAGTACTGTAGCTTTTCCTTGTCTACCTTGTATCCCTTCTCAGCCAACACTGTGAGCATCTTAATTGAGTCCTTCCTATACCTTTCTTCTGTGGTGCTGCAAATTATGATGTCATCTACGTATTGCAGCACCGTGCTCTCCATCTTGATGTTTACCAAATCCATTTGTATCACTCTGTTGAAGATGGATGGTGACTCACAGTACCCTGGGGCAAATTTGTGTGTTTCCATTTTGTGTTGCAGTATGTGAAGCTTGTCAGATCCTGTGAGTCTGGGTGCAGAGGTATCGAGAAAAAAGCATTTTTGAGGTCAATCACGGTAAACCGTGATGCCTCTGCTGGGATCCCACATAATATGGTAGCCAGGTTAGCTGCTATGGGATACTGTGCCTCTACAATGTGGTTCAAGGGCATTAGGTCCTGGATAAAACACCAAGACCCTCCTTTTGCTTTGCGTACAGGGTACACAGCAGTTTTGCAAGGTGATTCTGATGGTACTAATATACCATTGTTTATTAGGGCGGTTATTCTTTCATATATGCCCTCATCTGCCTCCTTTGATAGTGGGTATTGTTTCACTCTTGGTAGCATTGCTCCTTTTTTCAATTTTATTTTTATGCCACCAATGCTCTTGATGCAGCCAACTTCATATGGACTGGTGGTCCAAAGTGATGTTGGTACAGCTGCCATGTCTTCCTCGTAAAATGGCACTGGTGTAGGGGCAGGTGCCTCGAGTGCCATTGCCATTTTCTGTGCCACCTGCTTGTATTACTGCCAACCAAATGTTAATGCTCATCCCAAACACCATCTCCATTGTCGTCTGAGAAGAGCTCCTCATCAGACACCTGTGTAAGCCTGCATCCCTCTGCCAGTGTTATTACAGCTCTCCAAGCTCTCCCCTCTCTGTCCTGGGCATGTACTGCGATGTAGTCAGCAGTTGCCATAATGCTCTCGATGCTCACTAAAATAATTTTCCCCTCAATTTCACTTGCTGGTGTCTCTGGTCTGAATTGGTATGCTGCTGGCCTCCTCCAAATTTTGCCCTCAATTTCAGGCAACCATGCAATTGCCATGTCTGTCCCATATTGGAAGATCTCTGCATCTACAGGCTCAGCCCGGGCCACTGTTTGGCCACAGTAAGCTTGCAGTATTTGTCGTGCTGTGAGCATGTTAATTCCTGGTGTAGAGCAAATTATGACCTTCTCCGTGAAGGAGATGGTCATATTCAACCTGCTCATTATGTCCCTTCCAAGTATGTTTACTGGTGACTCCTTCGAGTACAGGAGTGGGAGAGACATGTCGTGATCTCCCATAGATAAAGAGATGTTATCAGTGAAGGGAACCAACCCTCGAGCCCCAGAGAATCCTTGAGTGTGCATGGCTTCGCCTGACAGCTTAAATTTACCCTCCCTTATGCAGGACCTAGTGGCCCCAGTGTCAACTAGGAAGGAACATTTTTTGTCACCTATCGCTACCTGTATGCGTGGTTCCTCCACAGTATTAGGTGTTACTGATAGGATGGGACACATCAAAGACATCTGTGGGCTGTCCTATTGTGGATATAGTGACTGACTGCTTCCTGTGTAAGCGTTGTGACCCAATATTGTCACCTTCCCCAGCAGTGTCTGCTGTAGTGGTTCAGCAGTTGTTGATATGTCCTGTATTTGTGTAATCTGCGGATCCGGTTGTACTTGATGTTGTTGCGTTGTTATCACCTGTTGCTGTGGTGGTGTGTATGTTTGTACCTGCTGCTGTGGTTGTTGCAGTGGCGCTTGTTGTTGTGGTAGGCATTGTTGTATTCCTTGTTGTTGTTGGTAAGCTTGTTGTTCCCTCATAGGCCCTTGCTGCCCTTGTTCCCCCCAGGCTGTTGGTGTGGAGCTCATCCTGCAAGTGCGTGACATGTGTCCCACCATCCCGCAAACCCAACATATTGGTGGTTCCCTAGCTTGCCATGGGAAACCCCCGCCGTGTTGTCCTGGTACCCTTGTTGTCCGTTTGTGTAGTAGCCCCGGAACCCTCCCCCTTGCTGTTGTGCAGGTTGGCCATAGCCCCTCCCTCTTATCATGCCGCCCCTCCCTCTGTAGTTGTTATAGTATCCATTTCCCATTGGCATATATCCTCCTCCTGCGTTTGCCGTGTATAGTGGGGGCGGGGGGACCTGCTGTGTTATAATTTGGGCTGGCTGCTGTAATTGTGCTACCTGTTGTTGTGTTGTGTCTTGTGCCACCGTTACTTGTGTGGGGGTTGGTGTTACTACCGCGGGCGTTGTTATTAGTGCTCCTTCCATTGGATATTTAGATAACTTTTTCTGTAACAATTTTTCCTCCTCTGCCTTTCTATCTTCCTCCTTTTGTTTCATCTTTTCCTGCCACATCCTGCAGTGGTGTACTATGGTTAGTTGTATTTCCGGCCACACCTTAGCTTCCATCCCCACTATTTTCTTCAGCTGTCTTTGTACTTGCTCCGGGAGCCCTTGTACTAATATATGATAGAAAATTGCTAGTGTTTTATCCCACGGCTCCCGAGTTTCCAGGCACCACTTCTCCTGAATCTCCTGGATGTAATCTACATGATCTTCATTCTCACGCATCTTGCGTGACGTTATAGCTCCTATGTCTGACGTGTCTGGGTACTGGACCCTTAGAGCCTGCCACAGCGCATGTCTGCAGTTGGCAAATGGCGCTCCATCATGTGATGTGTCAGTTATAGTGACCCCTGGGAAGGCTGCCTTTTTCCAAATGTCATTGGCAACATCCCCCAATATTGATATTAGGAGTCCCTTCACGTCCCCTACTGCTAGTTTTTTCCCCGCAGTGTGTTTTTCCATCTCATATATCCACTTCCCTGCTCCTCCACTTAGTGATGGGAGTCTGCATTTAATATTCTCTTTATCGGCATGCTTCCAGGGGACATATTGTGTTCTGGCCCCTCCCCTTTCCAGAAGTGGCATTAAATTGTACCCCCTCATTTCCCCCCGTGCCCGTGGGGTTATGTCTGTGTACTCATCCTCTTCCTCTGTGTCAGGTAATTCTTCAATCATATCAATATTACAGCTAATTGCTCTATCATCCTCTTCATTCTTCCTCCCTCTCTTGTTACCTTCTTCTCTCACTGTGAGCGTTCTTTTCCGTTCTTCCTGTCTGCATCCTGGGGGGTCCCTAAGTCTGTCGCCATACGGGTGTGCGCAGGGGTTGGCATCAGTGGGGGTGGTGCTAGAGGTCGTGTTGTTAGAGTGCGAGGCGTTTGTACTGGTGTCGGTGTTAATAGTTGTGACGCTCTCCTTGCTACCTCTTTTACCTTCTCTTCACCTTTCGTATCTTCTTCCCTCCTTTCACACATCCATGGTGACTGGTAGTTGGTGCGTGTAATGTACAGTTTCTCTAAACTTTCCCCATTGCCATCTCCTCCACTTTTTCCTAAACGTTCTTCCTCATCGCTGCAAAATCCATCAGGAAAAGACAATCCCCACTCCGTGCGTTTTCCACCCACTGTCACCGTCCTTAGATCTATTAAGTCTGCTTCCTTGTGCTCTCCTCCTTTAACAGCTGCCCCTTGTGTTGACGTTGTTGCCACCTCCAAATCCTGGCGTGTGTATGTTCTTACACCGTGCTCCACCCTCCTATCTCCACTCTCCTCATCCTTTTTTTCTATTATTTCACCACCTATTTCCGCTCTCTTCCTTTTTAGTTCTTCCAACACCTCTGCACTTATCTTCGCTACTATCTTCTCTTCCTCTTCCTTCCTTTCCCATTTTGCCCGTTCCCTTTTTAATATGCTCTCTATTACTTTACCTTCTTCATATTTCTGGGCGCTTTCAGATAGTATTTTCTTTTTCCACAGTTCCATTTCCCTTTCTTTCTCTTCCTCCCTTCTTTTAATTTCTCGTTGCCCCGCTCGTGACACCCTCTCTGCTATTGCCTTCATCCGCTCTGCTTCCTTCTTTCTTTCTTCCATTCGTTCCTTCATCCTCTCCTGCTCGTCCCTATTCTCCTTTCTCTCCTTCTTCCTTCCTCGTGTTTCTTGCTCGAACTGTCTGATCAGTGCACTTTTTGTGTCTCTTAATTCAGCCAACCTTTCCTCCAACATTTCTTCCTCTGTCTGTGACAGTTGACCTTCTCTTGTCTTACTCACCTCGGTCCCTGTCTGTGTGATACCCATTTCATCCTTTGCCATCCTCCTCACTACGTCCTCTTCTTCCCCTGTTAATGTCCCTCGGAGCTTTAGGAGCACTTGTGCTGCTTCCCATTCGTCTGGTCCTATGGTTGCGATGTGTTCCCCACTTTCCTTCCCTCCCTTCGTTCCTGCCTGTGTGGAGTTTAAGTTCATCGTGCTCGTCGCCTCCTCCCCCTTCTGGTAGCTATCTGTAGGGGCATATGGTGGAGGGCGCTATGCGGGGTTGGAGTACCCCTCAGCGGCTGTCAGTTGTTGTCTGGCGGCTTCTCTTAATTCCGTTACTGAGTACAACCCCTCTTCTTCCTTCTTCACTACCTTCGCCAGAGGCATATCTTCTGTCCCTTCCTTCTTCACCTTCTCTTCTGATACTGTACCCGTTCCTTCTCTCTCCTTCTTGCTCTCTTCTGCACATATTGCGTTGCTGCTCGCCGTGCCTATGCCCCCTCCATTCTCCTTCTCCTCTTTGCCTCCCTTCTTTTCTTTGCTCTCTTTCTCCTCTGCTGCCCCTTCCATAGTAAAAATCCCCATTGCCCCTGGCCTGGCTCCCTGAAACATCTTCCATAAGTTAAACATCTCTATATGGTGAGCTAATTTCTTTCCCTTGTACGTGTTGTGTATATATGTCAATAGCGAGTTTTGTGTGCATGAGTCAAAACTGCCGTTAGGCGGCCATGGTGTCAGTATTTTGTTGTCTGTTCCTGGTGTCCAGTTGATACTGTACTTGATAATTTTCTCCTTGTATGGTGATAGTGACGTGCAAATGTGTTGGAGGGGTATAGTTAAAGTGTTTCCCCTCACCCCAGACCCCGACCCATAATATGTGGCCATGTTACAGTTTTTGTTTTCTCAATATCAACCTTCTTTACCTGGCCCCATTTCATCCTTTGCCATCCTCCTCACTACATCCTCTTCTTTCCCTGTTAATGTCCCTCGGAGCTTTAGGAGCACTTGTGCTGCTACCCATTCGTCTGGTCCTGGGGACTTCCGACCGTCCGCTGAAAGGTAATACAATTACAAAATATATAGTTATTTTTTCTTTATTATTTGTCCCCCTTGATGTCACCAGTATGGCCCCCTACGGCAGTGGCAAACGAAGCCCCCTGCGGCTGCGTGCCCTGTGTGGCGTGCTTTTACAGCCGCTCCACCTTTCATTCTTCTTCAAACCTCTCCCTCCCCTTTTCCAACCCCCTTGCTGAGCATGACCGGTGTTCTCCGTGCGCGGCCACCTCTCCCCTTTTCGCCCCTCCCTTATCGAGAGTTGCCGGCGTTCTCCATGCGTGGCCCTCTCACCTCTTCTATCCCGCCCTTTCCCTTTCCCTATCCCCCGGCCACTCCTTAATCAACCTGAGATGGTTGCGGTGCCCTATACAATCCCTGCGCGTGACGTCACCACCTTCTGCAACTATTACCGGTAAGAAACCTTTATAAGATGAAAGAAGAGCGCGCAATATGTTTTAACCCTTTTGTCCCCCGTAAACCCCACAGCTGTCCTCTCGCTTCAACTGGAGCAAGGTAACTCACAATAAACTCTTATAATCGGACTGCGCATTCTGCGTCGATTCGCGTGTGATACGCCCCTCACCAGGGGAGGTTAACCAGCCAATTATCTTCCGCACTTGGAACCAAACTAGCTACCTCCTGCGGGGAAACTTTATCTACCTAACGAGCTTCAACACTCATTTAGTAGGGATCCTCATCTACTCATTGATCTATAACACCAATTCATAGGAAAGCCAAACCCCTTCCTTACAGGTGCCCGTGATCTGAACAAATCAGTGCCTTCTGACAACCACACGTGGTACCTTTCGGCTCCACCCAATTCACTCCGTGACACGGTAGGAGACAGCCCTCTTGCCTGTCCAGCCACTGCTCACTCGTCTATCGTCACTTATTTATCAAATCTGTAAACACCTCCCTCCTCTCTTTTCACAATTCCTCCCCCCTCCCGCACATCATTACATTGCTTGTTGGGTGTGTCATACTCACGAAGTCCTCTTGAGGCGGGGCCGCCCAACTGCGTGCACCCCTCCAAAGCGGCTCACCACCTCCCCTCGTTTGGACCACCTCTGGACACTCGCCAACCGCGGGCGGGATACTTCTCAAGTCGGCTCCCGAGGGCCAATATCCGGTTTGCACTGTCCGCTCTTCTCGCAGTTCCGCGATGGTCCTGTAGACCTCAAAAGGGGGCAACAGCAGAGGGGGCCGCGCTGCCGGGTCTCGTCATTGCAAGAGGCCTTGGAATGGTGCTCTTAGGGTAATAGACCCCAAAACAGATCTCAGCAGTGCCTCCAACTTGTCGGGGTGATCTCCCGGGGCCGGCAGAGTTGTCCGCGGACCTCCGGGGCTGGGGAGGTCCCAACTCCTCCCGCGTCCCAAAAGGAGTATGAGACACACACAAGGAGCAAGGCAACTACTGCTGTTTCTTAGAGTAACGGCAGGGATACGCTCAGTCTGTATGCATCCAGAGTGGCTCTCGTCGTTAGCGGGGCTCGCAGGCCCTTTTTACAGCAGTATGACACGCTACTTGCTTCACCTGGGAACATCATCACAAACCCTATCGCCACTTCGGGTTGGTTCCCCGAGTGATAGGGTTAGTATAGATCCCCTATGGGAAGAAATGTTAGTGAATGAGGACGGATCAGGTGGTACACTTGGGTTGTCCCTAACAGTTGTTACATTGAAATTGTTACAAGGGGACCTTTGGTGATTGGCTAAGAGTAATAGCGTCAGTGATGAGCCCCCCTGTATTCTGACCATCGTCGTTCCCAGCTTGCGGTGCACCTGACATTAGCAACAATGTGCAACTATGTGTTTGTGCGGACAATGGACAGGTATGCTTACGGGCTGGTGAGCAGGTCTTTCCCATCGCTGTAGGAGTCCAACTTGCTGCTTCGTTGTTGCAGATTGTGTCCCAGACGTGGGACCCTGGCGGTTCTCTGTCTAATAGGCTTGGCACCTTGTCAGTTCGGCTTAGTCACGTGTGGGGAGACCGTAGCTGGAGCAGAATTATGAGCATTAGATTTTGTATTTTGTCTCTGAGGGCTTGGCACCTGTAGGTATAACCTTGGAGCTAGGCGCACGGCATGCAGGTTGCAATATCGTGGCTTTGGCTGTGGGCTCTCGTTGGGACTCGTTCTGCATGGTCAGCACTTGTATTTCATTCTGAGAAGATTTTCGTTTGCGAGGCTCCGGCCTGGGGACTCTTGCTTGCGGCCTACTTGGGCCTAGTTCGTGGGTGGCGGTACATAATTCATACCATGGGTGTCGCAGGGTTTTCAGAGTGTCCTACACAGCACTAGATATACATGGTGGTATCTTCATAGTGATAGGTAGCAAGAAAGCATCGGCAAACATATACACAAGCTCTTCAGGCGTTTCTGCGGTGCTGTAGAAGGCCTATGTGAAAAATAACAATGATGCATGTCCGTGGGTATGTCAGTCCGCTACATCATAGCACTGAGTATATTCTTCGTGTTGGTTGGTGTGTGAGTGACCAGTGTGCATGGTGGCACGTGTGTTCTTGTCTGTTGGCTATGTCATCATGGCATCTCTAACGATGTGAATTCTTGTGGCTGTTATTCTAGTCAAGCTGATCCCTGTCGCAGGCGTCAGCTTGGCCCGGGCGTACTAGTGGGCATACTCTTCGTATATGCATGTTTTTGAAGCAGGATACTTTGTCATCTGGTAAATAAGCAAACTCCTCTCGTGGGGGGTGCATGGGCCGTGATCCCCTAGGACATGGTCTGGATGAGATCGGGGGTGGGTGTTATCCCATTCTCCCACTTCAAAGCCGCCATTCCTGCAGCTAATTTGATGAAAATCCATCGAGCGGTTTGGGCTGTAGGTGTGTGCACATTTTCTTTCCATTCAGACCATGGAAAAAAAAAAATTGGGACCTCCTTATAGCTTTGCCTCCCCTTGACGAAACCTCACCAAACTTAGCACAATAATTCAGAGCGGGCCAGATACTTATTTTGCAAAGTTTAGTGAGGATTTATCCAGGGGGAGAAAAGTTATAAGTCGCCCAAAAAGTTGTCTTCCTATGGGTTATGATATGATATGATATTTTATTTGTATTGCGCTCGTACACAAGTGTTTCAGAGCGCGACTAGGCAAGGGAGGGGAACAAGGGAGAACACAGCACAACATAAAAACGATCTTACTAGGCCCAGTGACATTGAGAACGCACAAGTGCATGGGAAAGGGAAAAGGGAAAAAGTGCATGGAAGGGGGAGAGTGGAAAGTGCAGAAGCCGAGGAGCACAGATAAATTAAATAAATATAAAATTGAGGCAAACTGTGGTAGTGCAGCCAGCAAGTGGCAAGTGCTGTGTTTAAGGCAGCAGACTGGGTAAGTCTGAATAAGTGCAGAAAAAGAAGAAAAATGGGGGGAGAGGCTGTATGGGTACAGATACAGTCCCCAGTGCAAGGGGGGGCCAGGAGGCAGTGCAGGAAGGTGGCAGGGTGAGCAGGTACCTGGGCCCAGGGCACAGAGGGTGGCCAGGTGCACAGTGCCAAGAGGGCAGATCAGCAGGGGAGAAGGGGAGCGAAGGCAGAAGCAAAGAGGAAGGTTTTGAGGTGCTTCCGGAACTGGAGATGGTTCTCCTCAAGCTAACCATGGTTAACCATAACTACACTGCGCTACCACAGGCTGTGTAATATATAGCGCATACATTTCTATACGATGGCATTTGAGAGGTCTAATACCTATGCCATCACTATCATCAAAGTATACCAATGTGAAATAACGCATTAAAAGTGTAAATGGCTAAGTCTGAAATTCAAAACTAAATCTAAATCTAGTAACATAACATTAAATAATAAGACATAAGGGGATATTTGACATGTGCATAACTAAGAAGAATATTGAGTTAAAAAATCAACAATTTACACCAAGTGAGGCAGAAAAACATTATATTTAGAGTGAATAAAAAAACCACACTGCACCCCAATATCCCAAGGAACTATAGCCTGATCACCACTGTGCCATTTCTTCTAAAAATCGTGGATAGAACATCTTACCTGCAAATCCAAGAGCACCTAGAAGTAGATAACCTCCTTGGACTTAGACAATCTGGCTTCAGACCCTTGCATGGAACCAAAACTGCGCTGATTGACCTTAAGACCCAAATTGAAAACCTCAAGGACAAAGGCAAACTAGCCCTCCTCCTACTATTAGACTAGTCTGCAGCATTTGAACTTGTCAATCACGAGGTACTCTGCAACCATCTCTCCTCAGCAGCACACTTCTCGGACAAAGCTAATAGCTGGATCCAATCATTCCTCAACAATAGATCAATGCGGGTATTCACACCCTCGTCCTCAGCAAAACCAGCACCAGTCACATGCAGAGTCCCTCAGGGATCGAGTGTATCCCCTACGCTCTATAATGTGTTTACAAAACCACTGTTTGATGATCTTGACTATTTGGGTGTCACCTACACACATTATGCTGATGACACCCAAATACTCATCCCTCTTACCGGCGACTTTGCCACGATTCTAAAGCACTGAAGACATCTATAGCATCATCCAAGCCTGGATGGCAAAGCATGGTCTTTGTCTAAAGGATGACAAGACCGAACTACTCATCTTGGGCTCACCCTCCAAAATTAATAACCTCAACTCGCAGTTCAATTCTTTCAACAGTGATGGCAACAACAGCCAGGTCTCTAAGGCTGTAAAAACGCTAGGCATTTACATTGACTCCACTCTGAACCTCACTGGACAAACTAATGCAATTGCATCCTCAACTGCCTACAAATGCAAACTAATCACAGCCATCAGACCATACCTCACGGCTGCCAACCGCATTACCTTAGCCAGAGCACTAATCTTGTCCAAGTTGGATTACTGCAATGCTTTATACTTGGGAACCAGTCAACAAAACCTGCACAAGATGCAGGTAATTCAAAACAACGCCATCAGATCAGCATTAAATATTGCCAGATCTGAACACATCTCCTCTTGCAGACAAAACCTAAACTGACTCTCAATCAAACAAAGAATTGCCCTAAAATCCATATCCTTGACACACAAGTGCCTTGCTAATAAAGCACCCAGCTACAGGCAGAGGTAAATCACATAAATAACGTTTGTCTGACATGGGCTGGGGGTCCAAAATGCCAATCAAAGGTACATATCTCAATGTGTGTCCAATGTTTGCACAGGTCAGATCAAGCTCAGAGCATTGAAAAATGATTCAAATTTCTCAATGCTCTAGTCCACACTCCCTGTTCCTCTTCCCCATTTGTGTCAACTACATTCACCTTGCTTGAAGTCCACTATGGGCTCTATCACTTCTGATAACTGACTGGGAAATCCCAGATCTTTCCGTCCTGGGTCTGATTGGTTACTGTTAACAGCTAACAGACAAACAAGCCTCCATACTGGGTGAGCAGAAGCACAACTCAAACTTACTGAGAAATTTCAGTACTCCTGTCAAGTTCTAAACGCTGTTCACCAAGGGTATACGCTCGATCTTCAGAACATTAGACATTGGCCCCTTTCATAATGAGTGGTGTGCTCCGATCTCTCTTCCCTGATGTTACAGAGATGCGGACCATCAAAGTCTGTATCCTTACCTTCCATCCCCTCTCTTGCGTGTCCAAATCATTCAGGCTTTACTAACCCTAACCCTACCCCCCCTTCATCCTTCCTCTCCTCTGTTGCCATTTTCCATTTCTCTGCATACTGAGGTGTGCATACCTCTGGTGGAGACACAGTGCCCCACTGCCCAGACATGGCTTGCACTATTGAAGCACTGTGGTGGTGATTGGCACAGTATGAATAACTATCAACATAGCAGACTATAACTTTTTGGCCTTTGGGCTGTTCATTATGAGAAAGGGTCTAAAGCTCGATTTTTCCTGAATATCCTCATCGATGACTGGGCGAAAAAGGCAACAATAGCATTGCTGGGTTCATAGTGATTGTATCGAATGCCAAGCATCGAATGCCTTAGCATCTAAAAAAAAGCAACGAAAAAAAAGCATCAAATGCATTTTTTTTCATTTCCTTTTTTAATGGGGGGTCTCCCCCAAACCCCCTGTTTTTTTACCCCTTAAAACCCATTATAATTAAAATAAAACCTTTATTCGATGCTTTTTTTTCGATGCTTTTTTTCGATGCTTTGGCATTCAATGCTTTGTATTCGATGCAATGACTGGATACCCATTGGGCAGAACATTTGAGATCGTTGCATTGCATTATTTTGGCTCATCAAATTCTTTCGGTTTTCAAGAATGAAGAAATATTCTAAGTAGAGGAGGCAGAACTGTACAACAAGTCACTAAGGCTAGTGAGTCCATGGTCCATAAACTAAGCTCTTGTGCACCCTCATGTTACATCTTATTGATTTTGATCATTCTATCATATTTTAGTATTCATTTGCTCTCAAGGAATTAGTGCTGCTTTTTAAGAATTTGAATTGCGTTTAATATACGTGATTGTATTGTATTAGCTATTGGCACTATTTGACTGGAGGTTAACAGTGTCACTTTTTGTATTGTATTAGATATTGGTAATAATTTCACTAGACCCGCCTACTAATCTCGCTTCAGAGCCAATGGGTGAAGACATCAAAGACCTGTGATGGATCGAATGTGTGCAGGATCTACGAGTGGCGGATTGATTCACATTTTCTCTCAGCTGGATTTTTCTATGATCTATTCCTGCTACACTTGAAGAGATGTTTGTGCTTGACCACTGCAAGTGATGATTGAACAAAGGCAGGCGTCAATTGGTCAGACTATGCTAAAAGTATTGAAGGATCTCCACAAATGCATCCTCTGCCCGATTGCACCTCCTCAACACTTCCAGATCTGGTCACACTTCTCATTTCTCCGAGCTAATGTTCATCCTCGTAAGTCTTCAGAAAACTGCACTGTTGCAGTAGCCTTATCTTCGGTCTGCTCCACTGCTACCAAGAGTTCCCAACTTTCACACCCGCACGCTGTTCTGCCACCCTTGACCACACCCATCTCGTCCTACCATGCTGCCTGGCTTCCTCTTAAGATAAAGCTCTTTAAAAATGTTGCATCTTCAAAGATTTAAACATTCAAAAGGTTTCTTGAGAGCCACAATATGTGCTTAAAGGTCCCCCCATAAAGGCATGCTATGCTCATCCAGTTGCACTTGGTCTGCCAATGACCCCTGCAGAGTGCTGGACTGCTCTACAGGTTCTGCATTCATTGTATCCTCCTACTGCAGGGGACTGCAACCTGCGCTTCTCCAGATATGCTGGACTACTTCCTCCTTTGCCATTGACTCTGATGACAAGGTATAATGGGAGTTGTAGTCCAACACACCTGCACAGCAAAGGTTGCAGATCCCATCTAGCAGGCTTTCATTTCTCCTTTTTGGATTACTGTGGAATGTGGGAAGAGGGACCAGGTACTTTTTATGCTGTACATAGTTTGTGCATGCCTCCTTTCAACACCCTAACAATATTGGTCCATCCAGACAGCTCTAGGGGTAGAAAACAGATGCAGAGGCATAACATAACATTACAGTTGAGTAGCTTTCAATAATGGGGCTGTTCCACCTTGATCTTCTAAGTGACATCTTAAACAACTCAACCGTCGCTGCCCCCTATTAAATGTCACTCAGAACCCCAGAGTGTGATGTATCCACGTAGTACAGTGATATTCAAATGTTTTTATGCTGAGCCCTCCCCTTGAGTGAAAATACTGTTGCTGCCCCCCAGATGCCCTATCTGTTCATAAGTTCTATTTAAAGCAGTCCCCTCACTCCCTTTCAGAACAGCCTTGGGCCCCCTACTGCCTCGTACATCCTTCAGCCCCCCAGGGGGCTAGACCCACAGTTTGAAGGCTACGGCATAGTAGATAGCGACCCATCGACAATTCTATAGATTGCATTTACAGTATGCCCTCTCTAGATTCTTGAGTAATGCGTAAAAGGCAATTATAAAAGTGGTAGAAGCGTTCTACATATCCAGTGGTAAATCCGCCTGAAAACCTACCCAATGGAATGACAGTTATATTTTAATCAAATATCTAAATCTCAGTCCCATAGACCTAACCGATCCACCTACGCTGGCCTAGTCACTATACTCAGATTTAGACGACAGAAAGCGGGTTGCACTAGCTTCCCAGTGCTTGCTGCCAAATGATGGAACTCCACGCCCCTAGCCTTGAGGACAGACCCATCACTATGGTCATTCTGCAAAAGTCTAAAAACCTGGCTTTTTACCCAAGATCGCAACTAAGCTTAGGGTTTTCACAGGCAGCGAACAATGACACCTTTGCATCATGGCCTGTATACCATGTATGTTGCAAATGAATCACCTATTGCACTATGCTGCAAGGAACACACGTAACATGTGCAACGAATTACTGTTCCAGAAGATTTGTAAATAATGTAAAATAATGCTGTAACTTGAAACCTGCTACTATTGTGTTGGAACCTTCTATGACTTAACGTCCTGCTACAAGCTCCTAATGTAATCAATTGCTCAAGCAAAAGGCGCCTAGATGCCTGTGGGTTATGTGCTATATAAATGCCAAATAAATAAATAAATAAAGTTACTGCCACTTGGTCTGGCAGAATTACCGCTGGATTACAAGGGGCAGTGGTGGCGTTAATCCCAATTTCTGAGAGTCCATTGGACTTTATGAGCCATTTTTTGGGTGGTTTTACCGCTGACGGAATTGCTGCTGCAGTAATTATGCTGTTTTTGCCGATTTTCAGCAGAAAGTTGGAGGATTTACCTCCAGTGTGGTACCCCTAGTCATAGTCTTTGGTAAATCCCCCAATCTGGGGCCATACTCGTAGTATGGTGGAGTGGGACAAGTGGTGTTAATTCCATTACCAGCAATTTTTCCTGTACCACCATACCCTTAATGAGCCCCATGGTGACTTCAGCAACATTAACTAAGTTGCGGGCAGGTCAACTAGGGAGGTCTCCGTCCCGGGTAATTTGAAGCTTATTATGGCATTTGGTGAAGCGGTAGTCTGCGGTTCTGAGAGTTAATTGTTTAACCCCAGAGGCGTTTAGTTGTTGTGGAACACACGCAAGTGGTAACAATGAAGTCTCCCACATTCAAACATTAATTAATTCAGCTAAATTCAGATTGCAAAACTTAATTAAATTGGAGTTGAAGGTCATGAACAGATTAAATTCCTCTTCCCACTGACTTTGAGCGCAACATGTTTTAATTAATCCTTCAGCCTGCTCATCTGAAGATCAGGACTCCAGCGAAACAGAAAAACTCAGCCATTGCTTCCATTACTCATTGGTTCGGTGCCACTGGACTGACTGGGCATTATTGAAACCTGTGACGCCCTGCGATATGTTGTTTCCTTGCTGCATTTTTACATTTGAAAAACAAATATGTAATATGTGCTTGTCAATATTTGGGAAAATAGGATGTTTAAATGAAGTCAATTATTTTCAAGAATTGGGAATATTATACGTGCAGGAAGAAAATGGGCCTCATTACGACCCAGGCGGTAAGTTACCGCCTGGGCCGTGACTTTACCACCATGGCGTAAACTACATTTACGCCATGGTGGTAGGCGGACTTACCGCCCCATTCCGAGGTTGGCGGGGCGGTAAGTCCCCAATCCCCATTTACCCTTCCCCATTCCCATTTTTGCCCCATAGGGCATAATGGGAGTGGGGCAGGCGTTAATTACGCCACCGTAAATTACGGTGGCGTAATTAACTCCATGGTCCCTTAGCGCCATGGATTTTAACACCTGCTAAGAGCAGGTGTTAAAACCTCCATGGCGCTAAGGGACCTCGTACTCAGGCGGTAAGGGTCGGCGCTGTTTACGCCGCCGTAAACCCCTTACCGCCTGAGTCGTAATGAGGCCCAATGTGTTTCATTAGAAGATAAGAGAAAGTAAAACTACAAGTCCCAGAATCCAAAGTGGTGATGGCATGAATTCGAGTAGTGGCTCAAAGATACCCTTGTGACAGGATTCAAACCAAAACGAGATGGATCCAAATGGATGAGCCGGTACTTTTTAACCACTGAAGGAGGTCCTCTGGGAAATATTCCATTCCATTGCTTTTGATGCTGTTACTCAAGGGAGCCATCTATATTGAAATCACTCTGTCCCGCTTCACAAAGATAGCCGTCCAGCCCAGTGATAGGTCAGTTTAGCTATGTACAGGACCACATTGTCTGTATGGATTTTATAACAGGTTTTATTAAGATTTTCTGAATATACAACAACATGAATATTTCCAGCAACATATATAAGAAGGGACACATTGAGAACATGTTTACATAATAGGCCACGAACAACTGGTGACAGAAACCCTCATCCCACAGAGGAATGAGGGATGGAGAGCAAAGGAAGGGGACGTTGGAGTGAAAGGGAGAAAGGCATAGCGCATAGTATCTCTCCCTATACAGTCAGAAACTGTAGCAGTGGTGGAGCACCTGGTACAGATGAATTTACAGGTTCTATGTGAAAATCTCCCCAGGAAAATGTAGTAATGTGACAGTGTAGTCAGTTTTGAAAACATTGTTTTTATCATAGGATTTGGTTTATTTCAAAACTTTACAACATTGAGAGCAAGAAAAAAAAAAGAATAATTCATTGTAAACAGATTGTGAACATTAAACACCAAGAAAAATACATACATGCCTATCTAAAAACCGAAAACCGTGACATAAACAGTAGTACATTTCACAAAATGAGCAGTACTTATACCCCAATATGCATCATCTATAATGTGATCCTATGTGGCAAACTATGAAACCTATTAGCGGGAGGGATTGGTTTCGGGTGACATATCTATTTATAGAAGGTATACGGGTTAGTACTTCATTGGCTGTCTCTTATCTGTAAGAGAACCCTCAAACTACCGCTAAATACGTATAATACTGATTATAGCAAACACAATGGCAGCTGATTGGTCTATGCAACATTGTATAGCAGGTTGCCCCATAGACCCACTGATTGTTTGGCATTCCCACCCAACCTTGGACTTTCAACTCGGCTAGCAGCACATAAGCGAAACAAAACCCAGGTGCTTGAGTCACTTCAGATTATTCCCCAATTTCCCAATTGGTCCTTCATCTCACATCAGTTCATCCATATGCCAAAGTTTCCAGTCTGTAGTTGACATTGTAGCCTGTTCTCTGTTCTCTGTTCTCTGTTCTAGGACATTCAAAGGAGTGAAAGCACATCACTATCTTCTTTCTAGACATAATGAATAGCCCTTCTTTTCGACTTCTGGGTCACGTCTGAAGAGACAACAAATTTGTCCATTTCAGCTTCTTATTTATTGCTATTTGATTTAATCATACTGGTTGTCATTGCTCCTCTTGGCCTCTAGAGACTTGCTCACTCTTCCTTTCATAGACTTTATACACTTTAAATTGTCCAGTACTTGGCTCTTGCAAATGTTTTCTTCTTCCTTAATCGTAGGGAAATATGTCTCATGTCCATGACTCATCAATATGCCAGCCTTTTGTGCTTTGCAGCTATTCCTTAAAAATATTCTCCTTCATCCCAAGCCAACACAAACTCCTCTTTGTTTTGCACACAAAGCTGTTCTTCCAGCGTCTCCTGACTCTACAACCCTGATCAGCTTCTGAGGTAGTTGAATTGAATATTTACATGAGCCGGCATCCATTTTCCAATAATGGCTGTTCTTGCCACGTTTTATATTCCTCTATAGCAAGGTTCTATGTATCTTATCTACCTTGTGTTATTGCGGATTTAAACTTATTGGTCAGGAAGTTACTTTATTCTTTTGCATTCAAGAATACTTTATCCTTTCGTACATGTGTCTCATATTGCTTCAGTTACATTGTCACTCTACAGTATTTTCATATCGTTTCAGCATGGCTTCATATATCTACTTTATGATATCACTCTGTTCACATCAGATTTCACTCAGCGCTCCATGATGTCCAATGGTGCATCCTGCATCCTTCCATCCAGCATCCTTCCACACTTTCAGTGCAAGGGTACATTCAGTAGGGTGGTCTGAGTTCATATCACCACTGATACACTCAATGAGGTATAGGCATAACACATGTTGTCTGTCGCCAGGCCCTTCTCCTACTATTGCAGTATGATGTCAGTGAGGGGGTGGGATTTCGGGAAAATGTGTTCACTTGCTCCTCTACATTACCCATCTGGTCGAGTTCAATATCACATTCCTCTTTTCATTCTCTTTTTCATTCTCCTTTATCATCTCTTTACATGATCATTTCTTTGTAATCCATATCTTTGTTACCCCACTCAGGTGACCTGCATTCTTTATATGTTCATCCACACTCCAGGTCATGTGGTAGCAATCTTCTAATGGTGGACAAAATATCCACCATCCCACAACTTTTGTTTGCTCCTTGGGATAGTAGAACTTAATTCCTGACAGTGCAAGAGTACTTTTTTTATAGTCTCACTGTCACTTTCTTCATTTTGCATCTGCTCAACAGTTCCAGCATCTATATTAATCATGATCTGCATCCCAATAGCTTTTGTGGCTGTCTTCTGGCATTGTCCCAAGATGATGCTTATGAGACAAAATACTAGCAATACCAACAGTAGTACTGCTCCAAGTAATTTGAAGGCATTTGACAATCAAGTTGGAATCCACGACAACAGAGACAAAAACCAGATGTCATCTGTCACAACACACAATAATAGGAGGAGAGGTCGACACTCTCCCCCGAACCACAGAAGCCGAATGAAGTCGACCCTCCCACCGTGGTTGGCACAGGTACCTGATATATATATAGACAGGACACCACGTGGCAGCCAGTGGGGGGAAGAGGGTTAGGGAGAGGTTGTGGATAGGGTGAGGAATTTTAGGAACACCGGATAGAGGGTAGAGGAAAAACCTAGTTTGGATAGGACTGGGGAAGTACAGGGAAAAATCCTACACTTAATAATACTTGTAACACCATAATCTGCAATACCTTGATTTCTTGATTTCATATATGCCTGTTACCTGATAACCCCTACCTTGAGAACATCTTAATACATGTATCTCACACACTATATGTCATCGACATGAAACAAACAAAGCATGATTAGCAAATGAAACATACAATGGGAATTCTCCCAAGATGAAGACATGACACATGGCCCCTTGGGCTTGTATATGCAACACTTAAGCAACTAACAAGTACAACGAGCACAACAAGTACTTAAACGTGTAGAACATAAAGATTTGTCAAATGCTTTCTTGCTGCATAACAGAAGAATATGCACAGTCTCTCAGTAGGTCGTTGTCCCCATACGCCTAACAAACACTGAGTATTTTAGTGAGCATGCTCGTAATCACATGTGCATTTCATCAATGACCAATAAGCCCTTCCCGCACTTATCTTGTGTCCGGGAAGCTCCTGAGCCTTCCCGGACGTTGAATACTGTTGCCCGTAGCAGCCGTGAAGAACTCTCTTCTCCCCGCTGCGAAGTGCTCCCGCCTGCCGCCTCTGTGATCATGCCAATTTCATAGCGGGCGGCTCCTGACTCTTCCGATGCTGCTCCGACCGACGCAGCTTCGACCTCCAAACAAAATAAGCCACACCTGCCGCACGCTGTGAGCCGCTCATAAACTGTTAGCAATCAAGATCAGCTGGCCCCACGCGCGCCCGGCAGTAAACTACCCAGCCTCCCAAGTACTGCCGGGAATTGTAGTTTTGTTGGACTTTTTCAGTGTTTTAGCCCTCTGAGCCCAGTGTACACATGTTTGCCCTTATTCCTGACATTACCTCCTCTCCGAAGGCCCTTCCCAGGACCTGGCTTACCCGGATGCTGTCGATGAAATTGTTTAACCAACCTTGGAGCATGTACTGATTCTGCCAGCTCCCAGGAACAGTCCTCCGGCCCATAACCTGTCCAGTTAATCAGGTACCATAACCGCTGATTTCTTATTTTTGCATCCAGAATACTTTTCACTTCATACTCCATCTGACCTTCTTTCATGATGGCTGGTGGTCTTTTAGCAGTCATCCCCGGAGCTGCGGGTTTAAGTAAAGAGACATGGAATACCGGATGGATAGGTACATTTTTTGGCAAACGTAGTTTCATCGCAGTGGCTGACACACATTTAATTATCACGTAGGGCCCAATAAAACGAGGCAGAAATTTTCGAGAGCCTATCAAGGCTAAATTTCGTGTGGATAACCACACCTTATCTCCCACTGCATATTTAGGACCTGCTTGTCTATGTCTGTCAGCTTGACTCTTGTATTGTCTTTTGGCTTGTTCTAGATTTGCCCGTGCCTTTTGCCTGATCTCCAGAAGCAACTGCTTACGCTCTTGTAACGCAGGGATTTGTCCCACTTCTGGCAAATGTTCGGGTAGCATATTCTGCACTTGTCCATATAAACATTCATTTGGTGCCATTCCCAGGGAAGTGTGATAGGTATTATTGTATGTGAATTCTGCCAACCATAAAGCTTGTACCCAAGAATCTCTGCCATCACCCAAGTACCCTCTTAAATATTGCTCTAGAGTCTGATTAACGCATTCTGTTTGCCCATCAGTTTGAGGATGATAGCTGGTAGAGAGCGCACAATTGATTCCCAGCATCTGACAAAAGGCACGCCAAAACCTGGAGGTGAATTGTGAACCTCTATCCGATATTATACACTTTGGTAGCCCATGCAATCTGACCACATGTTGCAAGAATAACTCTGCCAACTTTCCTGCTCCTGGTATTCCGGCACATGGAACAAACTGAGCCTGCTTAGACATGAAGTCCACTACTACCCAAATGGTATCATAACCATTATCAGGAGGTAAATCCGTAATGAAATCCATCGAAATGGAAGTCCATAGCTGACTTGGTGTTGGTAAGGGCTGTAACAACCCTCTCTTCTTCCCATGCTCTGCCTTGTTACGTGCACAATTCTCACATAACCTTAAGTACTTCTCCGAGTCTTGTTTTACTGTGGGCCACCAGAAATATTTCCCTAGCATCTCTTGCATCTTTCTCAAACCTGCATGCCCTGCCAATGGAGAATTATGGCACCAGTATAATGCTTGCTTCTGTAAATCCTTGGTGGGCAAGTACAGTCTACCCTGATGATAGGGTAAACCTTCCTGTAGAGTACGTGCGGGATGAGTTTTACACCATTCCTGCAGTTGTATAACTGGTAAAGCCTTCTTGACCTGCTCAATGATTTTCTGTGTAATAGCCCCGACAATTCTTTCAGGTGAAATAACAGTTTTAATTTCCCCTACTGAATTATCCACATTTTGTTGTCTAGACAAAGCATCCGCTTTCCCATTCTTACTACCTGGCCTGAATGTAACCACAAAGTCAAATTCATTAAAATATTGAGACCAACGTAGTTGCCTAGGGCTTAGCGATTGTGCCGTTGTGAAGTATTGCAAGTTTTTGTGGTCTGTTACCACCACCACCTGATGCCTTGCACCCATCAAATAATGTCTCCATTCCACAAATGCTAATCGAATGGCCAATAATTCTTTATCCGTAATAGAATAGTTTTGTTCACATCCTGACAATTTCTTAGAAAAAAAAGCCACAGGATGCAAAATTCCCTCTTCATCCTTCTGTGATAGAATAGCTCCTACTGCCACATTACTAGCATCAGTTTCTACCTGAAAAGCTCTCTCTAGTTTAGGATGTCTTAACACAGGAGCAGTAGTGAATGCTGTTTTTAGTTGTTGAAATGCTTGCTCTGCCTCCACACTCCATGTAAATCTCACTGCCTTTTTTAGTAGTTGTGTAATTGGACTAACGATCTTGGAGAAATTGCCAATAAAACATCTGTAGAAATTAGCAAACCCCAAAAAAGATTGTATGTCTTTTATACATTGTGGAGAAGGCCAATTCACTACTACTTGCACCTTCCTTGGGTCCATCACAATCCCTGTGTTTGTCAATATAAAACCCAGAAATTCCACCTGACTTACATGAAATGCACATTTCTCTGATTTCACACATAATTGATATTCTTGTAACCTTTTCAACACTGCTGTTACATGTTTTACATGTTGTTCTGGGGAATCTGAATAAATCAAAATATCATCAATGTACACAATTACAAAGAGATCAATAAACTCATGCAATACTTCTTGCATAAAAAACTGAAAAGCAGCAGGGGCATTACACAAACCAAACGGCATGACAAGATACTCAAATAATCCAAACTTTGTTCTGAATGCCGTCTTCCACTCATCTCCCTCCTTTACCCGTATCAAATGATAGGCTCCCCTTAGATCCAATTTGGTATAAATCTTTGCATTCTTTACTTGGTCCAATAGAACCGAAATCAAAGGTAAAGGGAATCGATTCTTGATGGTCACCTTGTTTAATGCCCGATAGTCTATGCATGTGCGTAGCGTTCCTTCCTTTTTAGGGACAAAAAATAATGGAGAAGAAACTGGAGAAGTAGAGTGCCTAATAAATCCTTTAGACAACATTTCATCAAGATACTCTCGTAAGTGTTCATTTTCCTTCTCTGTAAGGGCATATATTCTACTGCAAGGTAATTTCGCCCCTTCTTCTAGTTCAATAACACAATCATAGGTCCTATGAGGAGGCAACTGCTCCGCCACTCTTTTGTCAAACACTTTTGCAAATTCCATGTACTGTGAGGGAATTCCGTTTTCCACTGCTCCCACCACTTGGGGCCCTACTACCTTCTCAATTAACAATGCTGTGGGGCCTGTTTCAAGTAACATGTGTTCTTGACATCGTTGTTCATCAAACCTTACTGTCCGTAGTACCCAATCAATTTGCGGGTTATGTAATCTTAACCATGGCATTCCCAGAATCAACCCAAATTGCAGGGCTGCTATAAGGTCAAAGGTAATTAGTTCTTGATGACCTCCTTCACAAATCATTTCCAATTCCTCAGTCTGTTGTCGTATGGGACCTGATGTTAATGTTGAACCATCTACCGACTGGACTCCTTCTACCTGCTGCTTGTCGACCACAGGTAACCCTAACTGATTAGCCAGTGAGATGTCTACAAAATTACCTGTGGCCCCTGAGTCCACCATAGCCCTAACCTCCTGTTTCATCAAAGCAAAACATAATGTAACCAGAATGTAAAAATGGGAAGTTTTCCCACCCACCGTGTTTGCAATCCACCTGGGGAATCTTACTTCTAATGGGCCTGACACCTGTGTTCCCCTCAAGGCCGGCCCAATTCTTTTCCCGCCTCCTTCGAACTCTTTTCACCACTCTTCTGAGGGGTATTGGGACATGTTCGTATAAAATGCCCTGCTTGCCCACAATACAAACACAACTTATTGGACCTACGTTGTTCCTTTTCTGCCGCCGATAATGGCCCTCTGACACTTCCAATCTGCATTGGTTCTGCTTCACTTGCCCTTCCTCCTCTACTTCTATCTAGTCGTACAAAAGGTGCTACTTCCGGTCTCTTTTTATCACCTTTCCTTTCATTCATACGATGATCCAACCTCAGCGCTAAATCTATCATAGCAGTACATGTGCTCGGTTGAGGCTCCACTTGGGCAATAGCATCTTTTAATTCCTCCCATAATCCTTGGTAAAATAATACTGTTTGTTTGGATGTTGGCCAGTCTGTCTCTATGACTAGCCTGTTAAACTGAGTTACATACGTTACTAGGTCCCGCACTCCTTGTTTTAATCCCAACAATTCCTTATCCTGAGCTAGAGACACCTCTCTGCGATCAAATAGCCGGCCAAATTCCGTCAAAAACCCATCCCAGTTATATAATAGGGGATCATCCTTTTGTACCAAGGGCATTGCCCATGCTGCAGCATCCCCGGTTAAATAAGAAATGACAAAAGCCGTTCTAGCCTGAATAGTCTCGAAGGCCGTAGGTTTACACAGGAAATGTAATCTACACTGTGTAAGGAACATCATGTATTTTCTGGGATCCCCCGAAAAACGCTCGGGGGCTGCCAAGGGGACACTACTGGGAGGGTGGACAATTACCGTTGAATTCTGACTAGAAGAGGCAACTCCCATTGCACCTACCCCCTCCAAAGGAGTTCTCTGAGCAACCAAACTTTGAACTTGAGTCTTCAAATTATCAGCTTCTTGTCTTGTCTGAGCTAATTCTAACTGCATATCTTGAAGGGCCTTTAGCACATCGGCCAAAGGCGGTGGAGTCGCTTCCATTTGGCTTGGGTGGTTTGAGTATCCCAATATGGGGGTGGCTTATTATGTCACAACACACAATAATAGGAGGAGAGGTCGACACTCTCCCCCGAACCACAGAAGCCGAATGAAGTCGACCCTCCCACCGTGGTTGGCACAGGTACCTGATATATATATAGACAGGACACCACGTGGCAGCCAGTGGGGGGAAGAGGGTTAGGGAGAGGTTGTGGATAGGGTGAGGAATTTTAGGAACACCGGATAGAGGGTAGAGGAAAAACCTAGTTTGGATAGGACTGGGGAAGTACAGGGAAAAATCCTACACTTAATAATACTTGTAACACCCACCATAATCTGCAATACCTTGATTTCTTGATTTCATATATGCCTGTTACCTGATAACCCCTACCTTGAGAACATCTTAATACATGTATCTCACACACTATATGTCATCGACATGAAACAAACAAAGCATGATTAGCAAATGAAACATACAATGGGAATTCTCCCAAGATGAAGACATGACACATGGCCCCTTGGGCTTGTATATGCAACACTTAAGCAACTAACAAGTACAACGAGCACAACAAGTACTTAAACGTGTAGAACATAAAGATTTGTCAAATGCTTTCTTGCTGCATAACAGAAGAATATGCACAGTCTCTCAGTAGGTCGTTGTCCCCATACGCCTAACAAACACTGAGTATTTTAGTGAGCATGCTCGTAATCACATGTGCATTTCATCAATGACCAATAAGCCCTTCCCGCACTTATCTTGTGTCCGGGAAGCTCCTGAGCCTTCCCGGACGTTGAATACTGTTGCCCGTAGCAGCCGTGAAGAACTCTCTTCTCCCCGCTGCGAAGTGCTCCCGCCTGCCGCCTCTGTGATCATGCCAATTTCATAGCGGGCGGCTCGTGACTCTTCCGATGCTGCTCCGACCGACGCAGCTTCGACCTCCAAACAAAATAAGCCACACCTGCCGCACGCCGTGAGCCGCTCATAAACTGTTAGCAATCAAGATCAGCTGGCCCCACGCGCGCCCGGCAGTAAACTACCCAGCCTCCCAAGTACTGCCGGGAATTGTAGTTTTGTTGGACTTTTTCAGTGTTTTAGCCCTCTGAGCCCAGTGTACACATGTTTGCCCTTATTCCTGACATCATCCTAAATCTTGTCTTCTTCATCCTCCATTTTCGTATGCAGGGTTGACAAAATCGTTATTGCTTCTGTCAGACTCCCATTGTATTCATCATGAGCAAGAATAAATGCACAGCAAAAAGGCCCAATCTTGGTGCACACACTTCCTTCCATTGCCATAATTAAGTCCAGGACATACGTATTCTTGAGGGCCATGAGCCTGATTCCCCTCAACTCTTCTTTGATCGCATTAAATCCTTATATTGTCCTTCTTATCGTTTGCAGTAGCTCCCATCTGGTGATTTGCAGCCACTTGGCGTGCACTGCAATCTGGACTTCTGGCAGGAATATAACTATGAATATCACTGCTGTTCTGCTGAACAATGCATGCTCATCTGGAATGTCATAATAGGCGTCTATTGATTTTGCTGAGAAGTAATTATTCTCTGCTGTCTGCTTTGGTAAAAAAAGATCTTTTCTTCCTCAGGTGTGTGTCCAGCTGTGGGAAGTCTGTAATCTGCAGGGCACTTTGTGATACCATTATGGCTGGTATTCATATCAGCACCATTGAACAAACTCCCCCCCATTTGGGTGGCAACTTTATATATGCTCTTGATCCACAGGCACAATAATGGTCCATCAAGGCTGCCGTTCCTTCCTTCATGCCTGGTACATCAAAAACTTTGCCACACTGGTGGTTCTCTCCAAATTTCACCACACCATTATTTCTGAAGCATAAAGAAGCATTCTTTAGGGGTAACATTTGCAATAGTCCTTCCTCATCGTCGACCCATGTCAACAATCTTGCAATCTTAGGCTATTGGGTTTTGCATTTCTTTTCAGCATTTGCCGCAACTACTTCCCATTGTCCGGTCAATGCTGTTGCCCTCCACACAACCAATTCTTTAGCCCATCCTTTAGGAGTAAGCACTGTTCCTTTAATTTGTAGTTGGCCTCTTTCCCAGCAATCTTCTATCTCCTTCTCGTTCATATTCTTGCATTGTAGCATCTTGTTTTCTTCCATCTTGCTCCATTTATTACAGGCTGTTCATATTTTATTATTTGAGACAGTGTTTCTGACTTCTCTCTTGACTTTATGTCTTGTACATAGTTGTATTCCCTCTGAGATGTCGCTTTATTCACCCACACTATGGATGCTATTCTTCCTGGGAACTGTCCTCTTGTTAGGCAAAGTGCAAGATATGTCAGACAATGTGCCGTTTTCACTGATACTTCTGTTGCTATGAATATTTTAGAGGTTTTACAAAGCATAAGGTATGAGGGAACAGATGTAGCAGCTTTCATCTGATGTCTCCTTTCCACCTTTTTCATGTGTTGATACCAGAGATTATTTTTAAAAATGAGCCAAATTATCAAGATATGTGTCTATCGCTTCATGATTTTCCCCGACATCCCTTTTACATCGAAATACATGCCTAGTAAGATTATAAAAGATGCTGTTCCTGATTTCAGATTTCATCAGGCGCAACAGTAACTTTCATTGTCATTCAGCATTTCAGTATTATTTCTTATAACTTGTCATAATGTCATGATAAGCAGGAGGAAAACACAAATCATAATGCAGAATGACACCACAATTATTATGACATGGAAAATCATTGATTTTCTTGATAGCAGTGAGCCTCTTGCATTCTGAAATTTCCTCATGTTTGCTCAAACTTTTAATGAGTACCTCTGTAAATTTCTAAGAATAACACCTTTATATCAAGAACTGCAAGATTATTGCAACAATTATCCTGGAATTAATGTAATTGTTCTTAGGATTTCTAAAAAACATTATGACATTCATTTATCTTCTAATTAGAGCTGGATATGACTGTAGGTAAAAACAGCATACAGGAATGTGTGTAATATTATTGCAATAGGTGGAATATAGATGAAGTGTGCTTTTCATCTTTCAGCTCCAGTACTTTAATGCATAGTGCCTTTAGCTTGTCTAAATAAAGTTCCACAATAACTGCAAGTCTGTTTACTCCTTGTCAAATGTTTAAAGACATTGGCCTTTAGTCCACAGTGCTGCAGTGTTCTTCACATCCCTTGTCTTTACTCTTGGCCATAGAATGAGTCTGCATATGCATAACTTCTTCTCTTGCTTCACTGTGGATAGTTGCAGGAGGGGTCGAGATGTCGCCTTTGTATGGCTTGATGTCATGCAAATGAAGCCAGGCTCCTCGTACTTTTAACTTGAATGCTGTGAGTGTAACTTCTTCCACCTCGTATGGACCTTCAAAGCGAGGTGTACTCCAAGTGTGTATGAACAATCGCACCAGCAGCTGATTTCCTGGTTATAAGCTTGGTTGTTTTAACAAATCCTCTGCTTAAATGGGTTGATCGTCTTTTTCACTTCTATATGACCCCACCCTTCGATTCTTGACCTGTTGACACATGAAAGAAACACTTGCAGTCATTGTTGTTAGGTAATCATGACTTCCAACTGTGGGGTGCGCCCCCAGGGGGCTGCGGCCGCATCCCCGGGGGATGGGGGGTGCGAGAGCCCAACATGATTTGTAAAATATATATATATATATGCACCAATGAAAAAGTAGCCAGCAGTTGCAAATGGATATTCAGTCCTTTAGTCAGAGTCTGTTTGAATAGTATGCAAGGGGGTGTTTTTTGTTCAAATGTAAACAAATTGTGATATTTAAAGAATATTTATTCAGCAACAATGGTCAAAACTACTAGCTGTATAGTGAAGTAACTCCTTAAACTAGCCCACATTGGCAAAAAAAGTGGCCCATTTTGACTGGCCTACACTATCATTTTGCATTTTTGGTACAGTCCTTGCCCTATTGCCCTATAGGCCAGTCCAAGCCTGGCGGTTCATCCATAATGGATGAGAGGATGTCTACCCACTAGCCCCTCACCCATTATGGAGGAGCTAGCCCAGTGAAACACTGAGCACTCCCTCAGCTGCTTTTTCCAGCTGAGGGAGTGCTCCTGGGCTGGCTGAACTGTCAAAGGGAAATACTGTTTGCCTTTGACAGTTCAGTTCCCCAGCCACACATAATCACTGAGCCATGCAATGCTGGGGGTGTTTTGCTTCACCAGCCTTGAATAGCTCATTGGAAATGCTGGCTGGGGCACTGCATGTATGTATGTGCAAGGGGTGCTCCTATGCCTCCTCGCACATAAGGGCAGAGCAACCTGGAGCGGGGCATTTTATCAACCACGCGCAGGCCCCTGCAGAAGGTACATTTATGGTGATTTATTTTTTATTTAAATATGTGTATGGATGCTTGTATGCTTGCGTTATAGGACCTTGGTGGGAGCAGGATGGGCAGGAGCACTGGGATAGTGGTGGGAGCAGGGTGGGGAGAGCCCAGGGTCTGTACTGGGAGTAGGGTGCGGTGACGGCATGCAAAAGTTCATAGCGATGTCTCCATACTGTCCATCTGGCACTTTATGGGGGGCCTGGCCTGTCCAAAATTTGCTCAGGGGGGGCCCAGGCCAAAAAAGTCTGAAGACCACTGGTCTAATGTTGTTGCTACACTATGGGCAACAGTTTTTAACCTAGTTTGAGGAGCAAGGGGCATTTTCATGCGGCATCCAGTCACCAACTCATGAGGAGTTAGATTGTGATCTGAGCCAGGCTGATTCCTTAGAGCCTATAAGCCTAGGGGTAGGCAATGTAGCCACCCCTTCTTCAAAGTTATCTTATTCGTCGCTATTCTTTCCTTCAATAAACCATTTAATCGCTCACAGATGCCATTTGCCTGTGGGAGATCAGCTGAAGAAAACATGTGCTTAATTCCTAATAGAAGAACTATTTGTTCAAACAGCTAATTTACAAAATGCTATCCATTGTCAGACCGCAAAACCTCTCACACACATACACTATCTTGGGAACCCTTCAAGCACAATGAACCTGGCAGCGCACATGGCATCAGGGTGTGTACATGAATCTGTCTCAATCCATCTAGAAAAAGCACATACCACGACCAGCATATATCTGTAACTGTTACATGTCTTCAGCATGTCTACATAATCTATATGTAGATGCTGAAATGGGCCATTGGGTCTAGGAATTGCTCTTCTCACTGTTCGCCAAGTGTGCACTGCAGTACATTTCTGGCACACAATGCAATTTACAATAGAATGTGCCACATGTTCTAACAGATTTGGCAAGAACCATTCTTCTGCAATTATTCTAGTTTGACTCTATTGAGTCACATGTGCAGGGTAGTGGTTTTGCTCTAATGCTACCCTCAATAACACTAGAGGCATAACTGGCTTTCCAGTGCTATACAATTGCCTCACAGGGGATAAAGAACACCCTCACTTTTTCCATAGATCTTCTCTTCTTGTGGTGATCGCCCTTGTATTTCAATTAACTGGACAATAGACAGCATGTTAAAACCCTCATTTCTGACAATGCATCGTCCTCTCATTTGTTTAACACTTTTGATTTCAAAATTTGAAACGGCTGGAAATAGACTGCCTTTTTGGCTTCTATTTCTGCAGCTTCATTTCCGTGAGAAATTAAATCTGTCCTTTTAGAATGCGCAGTGCATTTTACGATAGTGAGCATCAATGGGAGTGCCAATACTTCAATAAATGTATCCAGTAGGGCCGCATGTTGCACTGAAGTGCCATCTGCACGGAGGAAGTGCCTCCTTTTCCAGCGTGACAGACCTGTGTGTACAGTTGACGTCACATAGGCAGAGTCAGAGTACATGTCACTTCCTTATCTTTGAATCTCTGATGCGCGACGATAAGCACTACTAATTATGCAGCCTGTGCTGAGCAATGCGAATGCAATCTCACGCTTGTCACTACTTCAAATTCACCCTCTCAGTTCAGCTTCACTATTGCTGACCCAGTATGGCTTTTGCCAGTCGTTTGATCAATTTTTGAAGAACCATCAATAAAAACAACTTCTTCTTTCCTGGGGGAATTTTCTCTAGCGTAGGGAATTTCATTATAATTCTCAGTATATTTCACACAATCATGTACATACTCATCCTCCCATACTGGTTCAGCTATGTATGTTGCTGGGTTCACTGTCTTACATCTAACAATTTTAATCTCAGGATTCTATATTATTACCCCGTATCCTGATGCCCTCTGTGTGGTCAATGTACTCTTAGGTTTCTCTAAATCGCAAATAATAAATGATTAACAAATAATGTTACTGAACCCCCCATCATTATACTTGAAACTTTTTCAATCACAAATGCAGCAGCAGCTAAAGACTGTTCACAATGATAATGCCCTTTCATAACTGGATCTTAAATCCAACTATATAGGATAATGTTGTTTGTCCATGTCCTAATGTTGTTTTTTGTGTAGGGATCGCTGTCATGACTTCTCCATTTGAATGGGAAAATAAATACAATTCTTCATGATAATCTGGAATTCCCAAAACAGGGGGTGTACTGATAAACCTTTTTAATTCTTCAAATCCTTCAGCCATTTAATCGGTCCAAATTATTTAGCTCTTGCCCACCTGTGCTTCTTTAAACCCTTTTAAAAGTGGTTGAATAGGATATGGGTTGTTTGACCGAAGTCAAACAGTTCACAGCGGAATGGAACGTAACCGATTTCGGCTCAACTATGTTTGACCTTCAGTCAAACAACCCCAAACCCCTGCCCCTGAAGCAGCCCTATATTAATCCCCCCTCCCCTACTTAACGTCTACCCTGCCACTTCTTCCACTACCCTGCAGCATCAGTTCTGTCCCTCAATCGTGGGCCAGAGCGGACACTGCAGGGTCCTTTTTTAAATAATGTTTTTCAGAGACCCTGCTTCCCATTGTCAAGGAAGCGGGGGACAACCCGCAACCCCCAAAGCCTAATATACTGAACATGGGGTATGGGTGACACCCCCACAGCCCCCGTTTCTCATGTTCGGAATAATAGGCTGCATACAACCAGTACTACCCAAGTTCGAACAAAACGTCCATACGGACAGTTTTAGTCGAACCAATTGGGTACTACCATCGATTATATAAGTTCTGTAATTGAAACCCCAGGCCCTGCAATAGTTGCATAGGCCCAAGCATTGTTGATTTCCTTTATTGTTTTAGGTTCTGAGGTCTTCATAATTGCTTTTGCTCTTTCAGGTGTCACTTTCCTCCCTTCATGAGAAATCAACTGTACTACGGGCTGGTGCAAGGATTTTTGCCACCCTAGTCGAACTGTCAGATTGGTGCGCCCCCCACCCCCCACTCCGGGTCCTAACCATTCTCAACCAACCACCCCCATTTTGTTACTGATTGCCACTATCCCCAGGAGTAGCATTGATATCTGTGTTGGTATTGTGGAATGCAGCTCTTACAATTCCCTGAGCTGAATGAGCATGAATTGTGTGTGCAGCCCTTGATCCCCAAAACACTGACAGAATTGCAATAGTCCCTGACCCCCCTCCCACACAGCACCCACATCAGCTGCAGCCATCAGACCTGGGCTCTTGAACCTATGCCCACCACGTCTCTGCACACAGCGGGCAAACATGACGGTTGTTGCACAGTTAGCAATCCTTGGAACAAAGACCTGCTGGCATCAAGTCTGCCAGGCTGAGCATGGCTTTGCTGCCAAACAGGGCAAATTAATTGGTGGGGCCAGGAGGTGAGAGATGGAAAGTTACAGAGGACATCTGCCCATTTGTTAAGTGTAGAACGATCTACAAAAATGACCCCATCCATGCTTCAAATATAGTTACAAAATTTGCTTTCAATCCCACTCCCTCTTTCAGAATATGGGGGCTCCATTAAGCAATTCTCTCTGCGATCTGGTGCCGTGCCAAACACCTACATGAACAAATGTATGTGGCTAGTAGTTTTGAACAGTGTTGTTGAATAAATATTCTTTAAAGTGTACAATTTATTATTTTGAAACTGTGGGCCACTTATTTATTGGTGCCCGAGACAGTTTTATGCCCCAGTCCTATCCCGCCCCATTTACCCTTCCCTACTCTTCAGTCATCGCACGTGTTACCTTTCACCCCCCAGCTTCCATTCACCACTAATGTGTTCAGTCACACCTCTGAGTTCCATTCTGTCTCCATTGCTCCAACTATTTACCTCACAGCAGGCTTGCAACCACCCACCACAGCAATTTGCACAGGCTCCATCCTTGAGGCAAATGCTCACTTTAGATATGCATGCACATAAAAACAGCAGTAACGTTCCCTGCAGTCGCACGTCCCTTGCAATGAAGCATAGTGTGCACCCACTGACACGGGTCGTGTGGTTCAGTTTAAAGACATTCATCTCGGAGAATGGGAGGGTAAATACAATGGACCTGATTCATTTACAAAGTATTTTTCAGTGGGATTCTTCCATTGCAAAACCCTTCTGTAACTCAGGGGGGCTGTACTCGGTATGTGTGAGGAATCTGAGTAGGGGGTGGGGTGAAATGATATGATTGGTTATTTATAACATGCTTAATACCGAGAAGTTTCTAAGTGTGGACCCGGGGATCGAACCCGTGCTGCCCCGTGTCGTCTTGCTTCCAAGGCGAGCACGCGGAGCTATCCTCCCGTGGCAAACTAACAGGGTTTGGGTGTGACTGGGCTGGGATGCACAGAGAGTCACTGAAGAGTGAGGCTCTGTGGTGTCACAGTCCAGGTGGAATTGCCGTGTACCAGTGGCCATCCCATGGCACTGTGCACAGCCCACGGGTACAGCATGAGGCATGAGTACCGTCCGTGCAAAGGTGCGGCACATCATGCATAAGAAGAGGGCGCAGCTTCAGCCCCGCCCAGGCTCTGCAGTTCTCCAGAAGCGCCCCTCAACTGGTTGGCCACATGGCACTGTGCTGTAGTTAGTGTAGTGCATTGTGAGCCAGGTGGTCCCGGTGTGCTGTATTTAGTGCTCATTCCGATACCTACGTACTATACCACCACGCAGCGCTTTTGCAGTGCCAGTGCTACCAGTGCTGTAACACTAAGAGAATGGGGCAATACAAGGTTTTTACTGACTGAGATCCCAGCCGAGCTAATGACAGAAGGCAGATTCTGTCCTTATAGGTCTACATCCCCCTGGAACCTGTGGGTTACCGGTACCAGACTGGCTCCTCTTGTGCATCCTTTCACGCTCCTTTGCAAGCCTCGACGTTTGTTGTATGTGCAGGTAGATAGATTTACAACACAGTGGGCCTCATTCCAAGTATGGCGCTAACCAATGGCGCTATTAACGCCTTGGTTGACGCCGTACCCGGACCGGCAGCGCCTTGGTGGATGGCGGAATCACCGCCCCATTCCAAGGCTGGCGGGGCGGTAATTCCCCATTCACCAAGGCTCTTCCCCATTCCCAAATGAGCCCCCATAGGGCTCAATGGGAATGGGGAAGATGCAAATAACGGTGACCGTTCATTACGATCACCGTTATTGGCTTGGAGGCCCCTTTGCGCCCTCGACTTTAACACCTGCTCAAAGCAGGCGTTAAGGGCGAGGGCGCAGAGGGAACTCGGAGTATGGCGGTAAGGGATTACCGCCACCGGTCTCGTTACCGCTGGCCGCTATCCCTTACCGCCATACTCGGAATGAGGCCCAGTGTCAGCCCGAATTCAGAGGAAATCAATGCAAAGATGTTGCCACTGCGTTTCAATCACGTACCGACTTTATGAAACATCATCCTCCCGGCGTCCCCCTGCCAAGAGGTCTGATGATAAATAACAAATGTAACTGGCCGGTGTAACCTCAGAACTAGAAATTAACCCTCATATAGGCGCTGAGAAAAACTGCACACTGGCCACCGGGTGCATTGTAAAACTGCTGGCAGTTGCAAATAAAAAGGGGTAAACCATTTTTTATTTAAAGAAGCACAAATACAATTTCAGTGTCGTCTCTTGCCCTCGACTGTGTAGGCTGTAGTGCAGTAATCAGTTTCGGCGGGTTATATAATAATTCTGCAGTTGTTTGATGAGCTTTACTGTTGTACGGACGGTGACGCTGTGGTGACAGAGGCTGCCCAGTCCCTCACATAACATGCATGTCCCCTCGCAGGTGCACTTTATCCCTGCCTCAAGGGTCTCTGGTGTTGACCTTTGGGCATCCAGGAGAGTCAGACTCTAGCCTCTGCCTGGACATCCAGGAAGTCTGGCCACAGGTTCTGACCATACCAGGGGAGCTAGCCAGGACACACTGCCCTCTGGCCGTGGACATCTTCGGAGAGTCTACTCTGCGACCCCAACCTCTTATCAGGGAGCTCGAGGTCAAGGCACTCTAGCAGCCAGACAAATTAGACAATATTTATTATAACATTAACAAATAGCGATATTGAGACGTATTTGCCGGGGGGCATTCACCCACCACCGGCATATATATTTGGCAGTATAAATCGGCACTGCACCTCACCTGTCAGTCAGTCAGTTAATCTCAGCAGGGCTAGGCCAAGGCCGGGCTCGGGGCTAGGCGAGTGCCGCCACATTCCCACGCCCACTCGTGACCTGTCCCTGACCCAACCCTTCATGGGGCCTGCTGCAGGCGCTGCACAGTCAGCCTACAGACAGCAGGGTGAACGCAGCCTAGGCTGAGAGACGAGGACGAAAGTCGAGATGGAGAGACAATACATTTATATCTGCTGGAGGAGGTTAAGCCTTTGCATCATTTGCCACTCTAGGATTTGTGCATTATAGGCAAGTGCCTTAACTTGCTTAGTGATAGCACTGGCCCTGACTGTACTATATACGTGACCTCTTCCTGACTGTATTGTAGCTTCTCTTTGTCCACTTTATATCCTTTCTCTGAAAGAATAGTCATTAATTTAATTGAATCTTATCCACATTTCTTCTGTCTCACTGCACACTAAAATGTCATGCACATATTGGGCGATTGCACTTGCGAGCTGAACATTGCCTAAGTCCATCTGGAGGACTATATTAAAGATTGAAGGGGACTTACAGTACCACTGGGGTAATCGGGTATGTTTCAGGTGGATCGTTCCATACAAAAAGGAAGTCAAATTCTGTGAGTCTTTGTGAAGGGGGATTTAGAAAAACGGCAGGGTCAGACCTGTCGGTCGGGCACAGCAGCCACAGCAGGCAGACTCGTAGTTTGCCGGTCCGGAAACAAGGGTGCCAGTGAGGTTACCGGCACCCTTTTTTCCGGACCGGCAAACTCGTAATGAATCCATATAACTGTAAAATATTTGGCCTTAGATGTGATATTGCACAATATTGTCACAGAATTTTGAACTAAAGGAAACTTAGCTTTGACTATATTGTTTAGAGGGTGAGGGTCCTTAGCTTTGTCCTTTATTTATTTCTGCTTCTTCGCTTCCTCCTCTATCTCCATCTGTTTATCTTGTCTATCCTTTCTCTCATCCCACTATTTACTTTCATCATGTGTCAAGATATATTTGCGTTATCTGCTTTTAATCTCTTCCACATTGGCCTCACTGTTATAAGTAGGGGCCTTTATGAGTAAAATCCTCCCCTTTATGCTGATTAAGCATCCACTCCTTCTCCACTGGACCTTCTTTCTCACTCTGGTACATCTTCCATAGCTCTAAAACAGCCAACCTTTTCTGTAACTTCTTTCCCTTATATGCAGCATGCAAATACATTGTCATATGTCGCAATACTGTTTTTGACAACAAACCCTCCTGAGGCCATGGCATAGGTGTCTTATTAGTTGTGCCTCAGGATCATTCTGAATCATATTTCCTTATCTTAGATGTGTATCTTGGCAATGTCCTACATAAGTGTAGAGGAGGGGTGTCTCCTATGATGAGTAGTCGATCTTGACTGTTCGTACTTACCCGTTTTTTATTCTTCTCTTTACATTATCAAATATACCACACTGATCAATTTGAGCAGGCACCATCAATTGCTGTTTAATTATCTGAAAATCAAAATATGTTATTTGCTTTTTTTAAATTGTACACAACAATGTTCTTTTTGTTCCTTCTTTTACACTTTCTATACATTTTTAATATCTCATTGTTTTATCACTGATATTGTAATAATATCATCTTTTTTATTTATTAGTTGCCTTTGATTTCTATCCTTCTGATAGATGTTAATCTCTTGATCAAAAATCTAAAATCTAAAAAATCACGTTAATGTTTTATTATCGTTTTATATCTACGATTTTAAGCAGAACAAAAGCTTTATACTGACATATTTATAACTCCACATATATGCACTTCAATAAGTTTTCCCCTGTGTACACCTTCCTTTACTATCTTTAGTAAATGTTTCTCATCTCATTTTTGCCCCATTTTGGAGCTTGACACACACTCTTCTTGTCGGCTTTACCTCAGGTATACTTAACACCCACTTTTGGAGTCTTTTTAATGGGTACCCTTCCGTCCCCTTGGAACCTGGAATCGAGTTATCTACTTCTCTTCTTTATAATACCCAAAAATCTAGTTAGCTTTATATATAAATATATATATATATATATATATATATATATATATATATATATATATTTATATATTATTTACAACACAGTCCCTCCCCCTTATTTTTGCCACTTTTGGTGTTCTACTTACATCCGTGGCTCAGTTTGAGTCCCTCTGCATCGACTCTCCATCAACCGACCAGTCGCCTTCCATCCAAGGGGCACCTGCACCTTAAAAATAGGCTCCTTGATCCCAAGCCAAAATCGACTCTTCTTTGGTACAAAGCTGTTCTTTCCTGACTCTCCAACCCTGATCGGCTTCTGAGGTAGTTGAATTTAATATTCATATGAGCTGGCGTCCATTTTCCAAAAATGACCGTCCTTTTCACATTATATATTCCTCTATAGCAAGCTTCTATGTATATTTTCTACCTTGCGTTACTGCATATTTACACTTATTGGTCAGTAAGTTACTTTATTCTTCTTTTGCATTCATGATTACTTTATAATTTCATGTTTCTCTTATTGCTTCAGTTACATCGTCACCCTTCAGAATTTTCATATTGTTTCAGCATGGCTTTGTAAATCTTATTTATGACATCACTCAGCCCACGTCAGATTTCACTCAGCGCTCCATGATGTCCAATCCTTCCATATGGCATCCGCCTGCGCTTTCAGTGTGAGGGTACATTCAATACTGTTGTCTAAGTGCATATCGCCTCTCATACACTCAATGAGGTATAGACATAACACCATGGAGTCTCACACAGGACCCTTCCCCTACTATTCCAGTATGACATTGGTAAGGGTGCGGGAGTTAGGGAAAATGCCTGCACCTGCTCTTCTACAACGCAAATCCTCTCTTGCCTGAAATGGTAGATTCCCAAATCCCCCAGAAGCAGGGACCCATTTGCCAACTGCAGAGGAAAGAAAGCAAACTGGGCAACACAATTTAATTTCTAACTTCAAAGTGCGGCCCAAAGAGTGGGGCCAGTTACCAACTGTTTACTGCTACCTGAATCTGCTACGTACCATGGGAACACTATGTCTAACTAGCCATGGACCTTACTTTTACCCTGTCAGTACCATTGCTACTAATGGGTCGGCTCATATTGCTGTGGATAACCCAAAGCAAGATAAAGAAATAACGCCAATTAACATCCCAGATTCTATTATCCCTAAGGATGATGCTCTACAGCAAGAAGAGGCTCTTATTGATTCCCAAGGAGATTGTTTCCCATGAAGAGGCCCTGAATGATTACAACTCTCTTTTCACGATGTGTTATAGCCTACAATCTGAGATAATGACTAATAAATCTGCACAAGCTGTTACCGCTGGGTCACACGGAATGCACAATCTGGATGTTAAGGAAGGGCTTCCGCTTATATATCCTGACAAGAAGCTATCAGCCTCTCCATTGATGGAACAATATGGCAATAGTTCTAATGAGATTTTATTTATTTATTGAATATTTGCAAGGCGCCTATACAACAAAATTAGGTTTACAGGCGGCACACGACAAAGAAGTAGGGGGGGACAAGGGATAAAGATTACTCTAACGGTCCCACTAGGCCTTGAGAGATTCAGATTGTGTAAGGGCAGTAACTAGAAGTCTGAGGGAGGGGGTACTGTAGCTTTGTTCGAAATGTGAAGTGCTAGGGTGGGAGGGGGAGTGCAGGGCAAAGAGGAGGGAGTGCAAGTGAACGGGGAAGAGGGTTGAAGGGACACAAGGGCTAGGTGACTGTTAAAGGGAGGCCAGGTGGGCAAGTGCCAGGGAATGCATTGGGTGTGGGGGGTGAGGGTGCACATGCTAAGTGCGAGGAATTGATTGGGCGGGGGGGTAGACCTCAGAGGGAAACCAGGCAGCCCATCGCAGCGGCAGACATGGGCATTAACAGGGCAGAGGAGAGCGAAGGAAGAAGAGAAAAGGAAGGTCTTGAGGAGCTTTCGGAACTTAAGGACATCCAGCTCAAGGCTGAGAGGGGCAGGGAGACCATTCCAGAAGGAGGTTTCTGTGGAAGAGAGAGAGAACTACTCCCAACTCTCTGCTTAGAGACCTGTCTGATCTGCAGAGAGTTGGAGCTAGAAGACCGAAGGGCTCTAGCAGGGAGGTATTTAGGGAGAGATAGTTGGATGTAGTGGGGCCCCATAAAGCCTTGTGGATGATGCAGAGAGTCTTGAACTTTATCGTAGCAGCAACCCGGAGCCAGTGGAGAGATTTAAGGGCTGAAGAGATGCGGTACCCTGGGTTTGAGGCCAAGAATATGTCTCACAGTCCTATTCTGGATTAGTTGAAAGGGGCAAAGGATGGATAAAGGAAGATTGAGGCAGAGGCTGTTGCAGTAGCCCAGCCTAGAGAGGACCAGTGCTCTGGAGACACTCAGCTTCTGAGGGAAGGTGAGGAAAGGGAAACTGCCTCTGAGGAGGTGCAGTTGATAATGGGTTTTCTTGGCCATGTCCGTGATGTGAAAAGAGAAGGAGAGAAAGGAGTCAGAGATGACACCAAGGTTTTTTGGCTCACTAGAGGATGAGGGGAGGGGACCCATAGAGGTCGGCCAGAGGGTAGGAGGGAAGGAGAGGGCTGGGATCCCAATGAGAAGGATCTCAGTCTTACTGGCATTAAGGCAGACATCATTGGCAAAACACGATGGCTGAACAGCAGTCAGACAGTCAGGGATGAGAAAGAAGGAACAGGAGACACACAGGGAAGCTTGAAGGAGAGCTGCGTGTTGTCTGCTTAACATTGGAAGTGAGGAGAGAAGGAGGAGATCAGGTGGGCCAGAGGGGCAAGGTAGATGTTGAAGAGTTGAGCAAGAGGATAGAGCCTTGAGGGACTCCACCGGTGGAGAGTGTGACAGTGGAGAGAAAAGGGCCCAATTGAACCTGCTGTCAGTCAGAGAGGAATGAGGTCAACCAGTCCAGTGACAGATTTTACATTCTACTCATTTAGAAGACATGCTGAAGAAGAGACTTCCGAAAGAAGTCCAGCATGATTTAGATAAAGTAGTAGGGATGGAGGCCAAGAGTTGGCCGGAATTTCATGCCCACATTGGGCATTTTTGCAAGAGAAGAAAGGAAAAAGAGAGGGAGAATGTAGAGCAGGCATAAAAAGCAGATGCTAAGCTCATTCAAACGAAATTGGCAAAGATTTGTTTAGAACGGGCAGTAATTACAAACTCTATGGAAGGACAGCAGGGGCAACCAGCAACCAGGGCCACAGGGACAGAGTGAATCTGGTATGAGGTAGGGTTGAGTGGACGGGTATGTTCCATGTCCAAGGCCAATGAGAGGATTTCTGAGGGGAAGAGGAGGATTTCCACAGAGAAGTTGGTCATTTGGTGGCTTCAGAGGAATGGGTCCCTAGTTTAATGGGCCAACAGGAAATAACTATGGAGGATTTTATGGGATTCAGTGTTGTCATGTGGAAGGTTGGGGCAGGTGTCACAGGATTCTAGTGAACAGCCACAGTACTTTAACATGGGAGCTCAAAAGATGCAGGCCCCAACCATGCCATATGCCCAGGCTCTGTGCATTTGCAACAGGCACAGGTTGAATAGAACCCAGTGACTGGGGCTGCTCAGACCTTTGGGATCCCAACAATCATGCCAGCATAAGCAGCAGTGCAGAAATGGGACAAGAATCCTTTACCCCAAGGAACAGTTGCACACTACACTGGAGCGAGTGTTTTCGGGGGAAATCCTTTTCCTCTCCCAGGTGCTAATATGTACCAGGAATAGGAGAGCCCACAGGGATCTCTGAGTGTCCAGTCCAGTCCATTACCACCGATCTGGAAGAGGAACCCCTGATAGGTGTGCAGGTAGGTGACCAAACGTTTTCCTTCATGGTTGACACAGGAGCTACCAAGTCTTGTATTAAGGAAGATGTTCTCCTTGTCAGGCAAAACAATGGACACACAGGGATTCTCTGGGGCTGTCCTGTCGGTTCATTATACTGATGATCTTCGTATCAAGGTGGGTAATCAAAATGTATCAGCCCCTTTGTGTATTATACAGATACCCCTGCCAATCATTTGGGAAGCGACATCCTGAGCAAGTTGCTAATGTTGATTGTCTTCATGCAAGAAGGTATTGTATGCTCGACACCAAGGCTGTAGCCAGTAAGGGAAGCAGCCTGTTTTCAGACTCATTGTAGTGACAGTATGATTAGGGGGTTACCATGCATACAGCATTGATTCTCTATGGGGTGATGGTTTTGTTGAGTTGGGTCCCAGGGATCAGAAATCAGGCCTGGCGAGTACCATTTGAGTTTTTATTTCAGACTGATGTTCCACAAGAAATAACGCCAGGCGCCATTGTTACAATTCTCTGGCGCAGTGATTAAGAAGAACAGCGTGGTTCTCTCAGGCACAGATGAGGATGGCGGAGAGTGGTGCAGAGTTCTGTGCATCGATCCCACCTTATAGCTAAGGGACATGTCTGATGAGCAATTGTTTGAAGACACTGAGAGATGGAGAGGTGGTCTTTGAGATTGGGGTGCCTTGCCAGATAGCGGAAGAGCAAAGGGAAGTATCACAGATCATGCTCTTCGTTAAGAATACATTGTCATTTTGGAAGGAGGATTTGGGAAAAGTGCAGGACCATTTGTGGACCAGCAATCCTCATGATTCGGGCTGCTAAAGAGTGTTGGAGCAGTGAGGAATTGAAACACAGTGCGATATTACCACGGGTTAAACAGTACCCCATGCCCAAAGAGGTGGGTGAAGGGATTCATGAGACCATTATGGCATTGTTAAAGCAAGGCATTATACAACCCTCTGTGTCCCCATGCAATATGGCTATCTATTCTGTGAATAACACAAAGGGTTCCAGTTGGAGGATGATCCAGGATTTGTGCCTCCTCAATAATATTATTGATGCAGAATTTACAGTGGTACCAAATCCTGCCACCATCCTCTGTAACATTCCTGCTGGGTCAACCCACTTCACAGTAATTGATATGAACAATGCATTTTCACTGTTCCCTTACACCCCGATTCTTATTACCTCACGACATTTATTTTGTCGTGGTTAGAGATTCGAACACAAGAGGTTTCCCCAGGGGTACTGCGAATCTCTAAGATTTTTTAACATGGTTTAAATGGATTTGGGGAATTAACATGTGTCCAGTACCATAATTCAGTATGTGTACGATGTATTGGTCTGTAGCACTTCAGCGGAGCAGTGTTGAGGAGACACAATGATGCTCCTCACCCTGATCACGGAGAAGGGGTACAAAGTGGACAAAGAGAAACTGTAATACTGTCAGAAATAAGAAATTTACTTCGGGCAGGTTATATCACCAGCAGGAAGGAAATACAGTCAAAAACGCAGTTATAAATAAGCCTCAGTGAGTCTCATTGAAACAAATACAGCTGTTTTTGGGGCAATGTAACTATTGTAGAATCATGGATGTTTGATTACTCTAGTTATGTGAGTCCCTTATTGCAGGGTCTAAAGGAAGCACAGAAGGTGAAAAGTTAGATAGAGTGGTCTGAGAAAATGGGGACTTGCTTTCGGGAACTCAAGGCTGCAATCAGTTGTGCTCCGGTCCTGGCGACCCCAAATTACAAGAAGCCATTCTTTCTGTTTTCCCATTCAAACGTGAAGGTGATTTATTTATTCATTTATTAGCATTTTTAAAGTGCACTGCAGCCCTTAGGCATTGTGGCGCTGTTGCAGAAAACAACTTATCGCTGACTACAGTGGATATAGAGAGCTTGGTGGTTACAGGTCAAGCAGTAGTTAAATTACATTACATACATAATGCTTACATATTGGGAGAAGAGCTTAGTTACCTTGAGTGTGTATGTTTAGGGCTAGTTGAACAGAGAAGTTTTGAGTGTTTTCTCGAAAGATGGACAGAGATGGTTCAGCTCTGAGTGCGTTGGGTATGGCATTCCATAGTTTGGGAGCTATGTAGGGTAAATCTATACCTCTGCGTTTGCTCTTTCGATAGGTGGAATAGAGACAGTTTGTTTTGGGTAGTTAGAAAGGGCTTTATAGCATTAATCAGTTTGGTGGTGTGAGCTGAGGCTGAGGCGATGGCGCTGACCTGTTGTGACATGGAGAGGGTCGAATTCAGGTGGACTCCTAGGGTCTTTACTGATGTAGAGACTGGTATTTTTGGTTACGTTTAGGCAAAATTTCTTGGGACCTAGGATGACGATCTCAGTTTTATACCCATTTAGGCGGAGACCTTTGGCTGCCATCCAGGTTTGGATGGTAGTGTAAATTTGGAGCAGTGAGTCTGTGACTTGGTTGATTGAGCCTGTGAGAGGCAGGAGAATGTGTGTAACATTGGCATAATTTGTGTAGGCTATGCCGAGCGAGTCCAACAAGTCAAAGAGTGGCTTCGTAAATAGATTGTAGAGGGTGGGTGCGGTGCATGAACTCTGAGGCACGCCACAGTGGATGGTGGAGGGAGCTGCATTGGCCTGGCCAGAGTAGACTTTCATGGCTCTTCTTTCTAGGAAGGAGGTTATCCATGAGGTGGCTGCGTTAGAGAGTTGTAAGGTTAGGATGCTATGATCAACCAGCTCAAACGCAGTGGAGAGATCCAAGAGAAGCAGGAGGGCAGGTTTGCTTTGTCCATTATTTTGGTGATTTGGTTCTTTAAGTTTAGGAGGGCGGTTTCTGTGCCGCAGCCTTTGAGGAAGCCTGATTGTCTTCTGCCTAGGACGGCGTTAGATTCAAGGTAGTGTTGGATTTGATTATGGGCAGCTTTGTCTAGAATTTTGACAGCGGTCCTCACCCAGCAAACATTCCTAGGCCACAAACCTTTAGCATATTACAGCGTACTCCTAGACCCAGTGATGCAGGGACAGTTCTCTTGTGAACAAGCTCTGGTGGCAGCGGCTTTTGCAATTAAAAAGTCTTCAAACATTACTATGGGTTGCCCGGTAACATTGTATGTAGTTCATGCAGTCTTTGCAATTTTAGGAAAATCTAAATCCACATTGACGACTTGAAGAGTGTCAGGGTATGAGGTAATCTAATGAAATTTAACAATTCAGCCTGTGCAATGTGACCTAGTAAATCTTGAAAAATTTTAACAAGCCGGTGCAGCCTAAAGACATTGTTCAGGATTGTACCACATATGAAGGAGAAGAGGAAGAGAGGGTGAATGTGAAAAAGGATGCCATTAAGGGGGTTAAGGTGATTTTTGTTGATGGATTTTTCGACCATCAACCAAGAGACAGGTGAGAGGCTTATGGGTGCAGCTGTCGTTGGTCTTGTGGATGGGGAGTAACGGGCCAGACTGAAGAGATGGTTTCCTTCTAATTACCCTGCACAAGTGGCGGAACTGGTGGCACTTATAGAGGTGCTAGAAATGTGTAAGGGGAACACAGTCACTGTTTTTTCTGACTCCACGTATGTCACCTCTGTCATCCATTCTGGGTTATCAAGATGGCAGAGAAGAGGATTATGGATTTCTGAATGATCCCCTGTCCAGCTTGCTGCACTGCTATCCTGGCAGATTGAAGCGTTAGCATGGTCAGCAGAGATAGGTCTAGTGAAGTATGCTGCCCATACTAGGCACACTAATTCAATTACTCTCAGAAATGATGCCGCAGGTAAAGCGGCATAGAAAGCAGCATATTTTTCTTTCATAGATTCCCAGGACAAGGAAGCCGTGTCCCAACAGGTACAGTTACCAGCCCTGTACACTGCAGTTCCGTTGCTCCAGATAATAGAAATACAAGGGAAAGCCCCCAGAGAAGAACAGGAGCTCTAGAAAAAGAGAGGATGTGTTCTCTCACACAGAGATTTTCTTTGGATACAGGAAGTGGGGGGAAGGTAGTAATGCCTGTAGAGCTGCTTCTTTTGGCACTTAGAGCAACAACATTACCTGTCACATACTTCTCAACAACAAATCACAGCAGAGCTCCAAGAGGATTGGTTTATCCCTAACTTACAAGAACAGGTAAGTAGATTCATAGAAGTATCTGTGATGCTTAACGTGCCTATTGCGCACATTTTCAGCAACCTTTCTTCACAAAAGTGATTTATTCTGCTGCTTCATCGATGATTGCATCATGAGCAATCACGTTGCCGGAACAAACACATTTCTTGGGTTTTTGCCCTCATTTCTACAATTGCCTACTGCTAACCCATTCCCTTTGGCCCTTTTCAGGATGGCAGCATTTCAATAACTGGCTCTGCTTCCACCTTTGTTCTGGCCTGACTCCCACCTCCATTGGTTGCTTTGGCCTTGATAGGCCAATCACAGCCACCGGGAGGCGGGAGCTGGCCCACATGACTAAGGCCCACTACGAAGGCCCCTGTCTGCTCGCTGTCTGCTGCCGTAATGCTGCCTGCTCCTCTACCCACCTCTCTGTTCCCCCGTAATGTCTCTCTGTGCCACCCGCCCCTGCTGGTCCCCTGTGAAATCTCTCTGTGCCCTCCTCTAGTCCCCCATTATGTCTCTCTGTGCCCCCACCACCTTCTGGTCCCCCGTGAAGTCTCTCTGTGCCCCCCTCTGGTCCCCTTTGATGTCTCTCTGTGCCCTCCACCCCCACTGGTCCTCTGCGATGTCTCTCTGTGCCCACCCTTTGGTCCCCCGTGATGTCTCTCTGTGCCCTCACCCGTCTGGTCCCCCCGTGTGTAACGCTCACCCGGTATCCACGGGGATGTCACTCAGCCTGTTCTGACCTCTTACGACCTCAAACCCGTCCCTGGAGTCTACTCGACTGGAGACTGGGCCTGAAACACAGGATTGGTAGAGTTTAACTCCCTATTATCTCTGTGTGCTTGAACCCCTTCTTCCCCTTGGTACAACCCTTCCCTTTGATCCACAGCTCACCTTGTTTTCTTGGAAAGTGTGCTCTCCGTCCTGCTTTCAGCACAGGGGCACGGTGATTGATGCAGGCTTGTTGCTGCCTAGTTACTTCACTGGCAAGAGTCCGACAGGTAAATATAATGAGTCTTTTGAACAGTTCTATAACTTTGTTGCTTTCCTTCCTTTGATGATGGCCGGCGTACGGGGATGGCGACGTGCTGCTGAGATCAGTAGCGCTGAAGGTGAGTGAGAGCGCGATGTGCGATGCGACCCTTTCGTATTTGTATTGAACTGAGTTCTTTTTCTGTGTCTTTTAGGTGCCGCTACGTTTTCACTGTAGATGCCGGTTATGAAGAAGAAATGCGGTGAGTAAGCACGGTATGCGGCGTCTCTAGATGTTTCCACGCTAACCTGGAGTGTCTTTTTCCTCTTGCAGATAGATGAGAAGTTCCGGAGACAGAGTTCCCTCAGAGCGGCTGGGATTCAGGTAAGCGTTTGAAGCTCGTACAGTCTTTAAAAATAAGCGAAGATTTGCTGAATGCTTACTAATGCCTTTTTTCTGTTCGTTTCCCTTTTCCTTAGGAAGCGGCGTGCCGGGATGGGAATGACACAGCCGAAGATGGACGCAGAACAGAAGAAGCGATGAATGATGGGCAGAAGCGCCGCAAGGTAAGGCTGTTCCTAACAGTGTTCTTGTTCTTGCAGGAGCTGAGCGCAGAAGAAAGATGCAAGCCTACTGGAGACCGATCTGAACACGGTGAGTGTCACCCTGCAGGTGCAGAAAACACACAGCATGTTTCTCAGCCTGGGCATGGCTTAAATAGTCTCTGGGTATCCCAGTTTTCTCTGGGCTGAACCACACCCAAAAGACTAGACTGCACATGCAGTTCTGGGAACCAAAATATGTGGGGGCATCCATCTTGTCCCCATCAATGCACTACAAGTCCAATCCCCAATGTTATTCTATGGGAGTGAGTGAATCTGGTGCCATACCGCCAAGTCTGACTCCAAGTGGGGCGTTGGAGGGATGGAGAGGCCCTTGAGGGCCATGTAGGTGATCGTGGCCTGGCTCCAGCCTGACATCTTGGAGGGCTGGGAACATGAGGGGCAGGAATCATGACATTGTGATGTCTCTTGTATGCCCCTCCCCGTCTGGGCCACTGTGATGTCTCTCTGTGCTCCCCTCCCCTCTCTGGTCCCCTGTGGTGTCTCTCTGTGCCACCCACCCCTCTCTGATCCCCTATGATGTTTCTCTGTGCCCCCCACCTCTCCTCTGGTCCCCCGTGATGTCTCTCTGTGCCCCCAAACCCCCACTGGTCCTCCAGGATGTCTCTCTGTGCCCCCCAAGCCCCTCTGGTCCCCCATGATGTCTCTTTGTGCCCCCACACTCCCTTTGGTCCCCTGTGATGTCTCTCTGTGCCCACACTCCCTTCCTTGTCCCCCCTTGATGCCCACTGTGCCCCCCCTTGTCCTTTACTTTATAACTCCTTCCACTTCCCCTTCCCTCCATCCCTTTCTTCCAAACCCCCCCTACACATTATCTTTGCTGGAGTTTTCTTGATTCACTATGGTTTCATCATCACCGACTTGTTGCCAATGCTTGGATTTAACTTTATGGACATATTGGGCCTCATTCCGAGTATGGCGGTAAGGGATAGCGGCCACCGGTAACGAGACCATGGCGGTAATCCCTTACCGCCATACTCCGAGTTCCCTCTGCGCCCTCGCCCTTAACGCCTGCTTTGAGCAGGTGTTAAAGTCGAGGGCGCAAAGGGGCCTCCAAGCCAATAACGGTGACCGTAATGAACGATCACCGTTATTTGCATCTTCCCCATTCCCATTGAGCCCTATAGGGGCTCATTCGGGAATGGGGAAGAGCCTTGGTGAATGGGGAATTACCGCCCCGCCAACCTTGGAATGGGGCGGTGATTCCGCCATCCACCAAGGCGCTGCCGGTCCGGGTACGGCGTCAACCAAGGCGTTAATAGAGCCATTGGTTAGCGCCGTACTCGGAATGAGGCCCCTTGACTCTTGCTGGTTCCCCTTCGCAATTCTCATGCTGGACCTCCCCTGGATCTCGTTCGTACTCAGGGTGGCACTGAATCATGCTGCGTCCATTGTCATCTTGAATCCTTTCCAACATTTTCTGTTCCCTGCATTATTATGGGGGTCATTACGACCCAGGCGCTAATTGCGCCAACTTTACCACCATGGTGTAAACTATGTTTACACCATGGTGGATGGTGGATTTACCGCCCCATTCCAAGGTGAGTGGGGCGGTAAATCCCCATTTCCCATTTTCCCTTCCCCATTCCCATTTTTGCCCCATAGGGCATAATGGGAGTGGGGAAGGCGCTAATTACGCCACCATGAATTACGGTGGCGTAATTAGCATCATGGCAGGTTAGCGCCATGGATTTTAACGGCTGCTAAGAGCAGCCGTTAAAATCAGAATAGGCGTTAAGGGTTAACGACGGCGTTAACCCTTAACGCCTGGGTCGTAATGAGGCCCTATATGTTTTATTGACCTCTGCAACTGTTTTCGCTCTCCCCCCTGCTTCTCTGCTCTTTTTGACTGCTTTATTCTCTGTTCTCTCCTCCTCTCCTTTCTCCATTCCCCCTCTCTCCTCCCACCATCCCTTACTATTTTCTATGCACTTATTCTATCAGAATTGTCCTTGGACCTAGTATGATAGCAACAAATGTTTGTCTCCTCCCCCCTCCCTTGTACTTCCTCCTTCCCAGCCCTATCTGAAATGTCATCAGGCCTAGTATGATAGTCGCTTGATTTGTTCCTCTCCCTCCTTTCTCTTCCCCTCTCCCTCACCTTCTGTAATTCTCTGCTCTACCAGCAATGTCATCAGGCGTAGTACGGTAGACACTTGTCTGTTCCCATTTCCTCCCTATCTGTGTTTTAGCTCTTGCATTATCTGAAATGTCAAAGGCTCAGTACGATAGTTAATTTCAGATTCTTGTTGTTCATGGCCTGTATGAATGTCACTGTATTTTCTCCTGTTCCTTCCCCTGCCGTGAAGCGCTTTGAAACACTTTGTGTATAGGTGCTATATAAATAAACTATCATATCATAGGGAATTGTGTAGTGTGAAAGGAGTTAAATCACAGAAATACCATGAGGTCAGTGAGAGGGTCTTGCCCTGGCCCTCTGGTCCAGTCAAGGAGTGCCACACCGGTTTTGTGGACATGATAACGAGATGCCGTAATTTCAGATATCTTATTGTGGTGGCTTGTCCATTCTCCCTGTGGCTTGAGGTTGGTCCCTGCGTACATCGTGATGCTAAAACGGCGGCAAGATTTCTGGTGAGAGAGGTAGTTCCAAGGTGGGGAATTTGTGAATCCGACAACAGAGCCCACTTCTTTAATTCCTTGTTCACTGAAATCACTTTGTTGCTAGTAATAAAGCATTGGTTGTGCTCGGTGTACCACCTGCAGGCCAACGACATCATGGTGAGGATTAATAGGGTCCTTACGGCCCGGTTAGACAAATTGTGTGCAGAGTTAAATAAATCATGGTTCGTTTGCCTCCCACTAGCTTTATTTTACATACAAAACCAGCCAGGGATGGACCACCATTTGAGCCTACACGAAATTGTGACTGGCATAGGCTATGTAAACCTCTCTCACCTACACATATGGCATCATATGCACACAAGACCGCAGCGATCTTAGGAGAGTTTAAGGAATATCTTACAGGAAAAATAAAAAGTGTTAAGAATATATCATCCCAGGTTATGTCTTCTCACCAACAGATAACAGGAGAAAGCAGCAAGATTATCGATGATCAGCACAAAATACAGATTCTCCCCAGGGACAGAGTCTACATTTGCTGGAACGAGCAGCATTTCGATGGGCTGCATACAGTCATACGTGAGTCTGACTGCCATGAAGGTGGAGGGCGATAAGAGTTGAATCCACCTGAAAAATACTCAAAGGGATATTAAAAGCCATCCAACTGCATAGGAGCCGGCATAGAAGTTAATTACGCCCTAATGATTCACAATTCATTTCAGTGAAAAGCATGGTGTGAGTGGAGATCTGGAGGAATGTTTAAGATTGCAAATTGTGTAACAATTAATGTTTTTGTGGGGGTTTTTTGTCCTTGGGTCACCATGTCTAAAGAGGACAAAAAGTATGAATGGAGACAACTTAAAATTGCGGTGTGCAGCTGTGAGCTCCATGTGGCTGTGGTGACTTTCCTTTCCCCAACAAGAAAGCTGCTGAGTCTGTCTTTGTCTATGGTGCCCCTGAACTGGTGTAAGAGCAAGCACAGGTTACAAAAGCTGCTAGAAGACGCGGAGCACAGCAGTGTGCAGCTGTGTGTTCCATGTGGCTGTGGTGACTTTTCTTTCCCTGACGAGAAAGCTGACTCTGGGCCTCATTACGACCCAGGCGGTAAGTTACCGCCTGGGTCGTACCTTTACCACGATGGCGTAAACTATGTTTACGCCATGGTGGTTGCGGACTTACCGCCCCATTCCGAGGTTGGCGGGGCGGTAAGTCCCCATTAACCCATTTACCCTTCCCCATTCCCATTTTTGCCCCATAGGGCATAATGGGAATGGGGAAGGCGTTAATTACGCCACCGTAAATTACGGTGGCGTAATTAACAACAAGGTCCCTTAGCGCCATGGATTTTAACACCTGCAAAAAGCAGGTGTTAAATCCTCCTTGGCGCTAAGGGACCTCGGAATCAGGCGGTAAGGGCCGGCGCTTGTTTACGCCGCCGTAAACCCCTTACCGCCTGGGTCCTAATGAGGCCCTCTGTCTTCACTTGTGGTTCCTTGGAACTGTTGGCAGAGCAAGCACAAGTTACAAACGCTGCTAGAAGACGCAGACACAGCAGTGCGCAGGTGTGTTTTTTATGTTCCCGGTGACCAGCGCCGGACGATGAGGTAAACAAACAAAGCAGCGCGCATTCAAGGAATGCATCAAAGAGTGCTGTCCAATGTCAGGGTATCAGCATGAGAATCCAGTTCCCTAACTAAATGTGAGTAGCAACAGCTAATAAGTATGGTTCTGGAAATATTTCCCTGCTCAGGTTCCCTTCCTGTCCCCCATTGTGATTCTATTCTTGGGCTGACAAGCGACGAGGTGAGCCCTGTTAATGGATTACTGTCCTAACCACTACTTCTATTAACAATCTCCTAATAAAAAGAAACCCTTTTCTTGGGTTTGGACTTGCATAAACTTGGCCTTTAAGTGACATTTAAATAATGGTAATACACCTGAAAAACCAGCGAAGGGTGGGTTAACGTAGCAGAATGCCAAACGTCAGAGAAGCCTGTTGCCTTCGGGGGGCAGAATACCAACTTTCTTTATCAAGACACCATGCATTTAGATCACCCCCAAACAGAATGATCTGATTTTCCACCTCTATGCCCAACCACAAGTATCTCATCAATATAATCGTGTATAATATCCAGTCATGTGGAATCTGGAGGAAAGTAAATATTAATAACCCACATATTATAGTTTTCCATAAGATCGCCTATCCTTAGTTCCACTGCCAAGACATTATCACATGGCTTGGGCAGTACAACATCATTTTTACCAATTTATTTTCTTATCCCCATTGATCATACCTTGTTTGGGGTGATCTAAATGCACAGTGTCTTGATAAAGAGAGTTTTTGAGATGTCCAGGAAAATGTTCTATGGTACAGATAGGTACAAATACAAAAAGGGACACGTGGCTGGATTTCCTTAGAAACTGGTACCTAACCCCATTGAATGGCAGAACAAAGGGAGACTGCCCGGGGCACTTCACCCTGGGGTTAATATTAATGGTGCAGGAAATCGCATCTGTTGGTCTGCTTGAAGAATCAGTGAGGCTAATTCTCTGCTTGCTCAGATCATCTCTTGTGATAAGATCTTGCAAGGGAAACAGGTCTGGTGAAATCCCAATATGTGACCTCAGAAAAATATGTGAACAGATTTGATATCATGATAAGAGACGCTAATGAGACAGAGACTAAGAACACTAAATAGGGCGGGTGTTCTGGCCAATGAGCTGGCTCTCAGGATAAGAAAAATTAAGGCAGAGCATAGGGGTGGTTAAAGCGGTGCAGATTCTCAGTTAAAAATTGCTAATGTCAAAATATGATATGTGCCCTTAAAAGTACGGATACGAGGAAGGTTTGGGGGATTTCAGCTTCAGGCAAGAGGATGAGACTTAAGAAAACTATAAACCCTATTAAAGAGGAAGTTTGGTCAACTCACCTAAGAGATAGAGGCAACTTTTGTCAAAGTCCCCCGAGGTGGAATGCTGTTCTGGTGGATGACCCTCAATTTACCTATCTCTAAACTTCTAATTGTAGGGCGCCTGGACATAATGGGCTTGCCAGTGCGGTATAAAACATAATCCTATGGGATGGGCTCAAATTCTCAAGATTTTATTTGATAAAGTTTATCAATCAATGGTGATTCCCTTTTCATGGCAACAATCTATTATGATCCCAATTTATAACAAAAGGGATAGGTTACTACCAGAACATTACAGATTGCTTTTCCACTTAGATATCGCCAGGAAAATGTTTGGTACTTTCATTCTAAAGGTCTTACAAAAATGGGCAGAGGATATTCTTCAATTCACACAGACCGAGTTTCATCCTGGGAGTGCCACAATCCACAATATTAGAGCACTAGACAGATTAATCCAGTCAGTTGGCTATTACGGAAAGCCTGCGCTTTATATTGTCTTTGTGGACTTCCGGGCCGCTTTTGATTATTTCAACCAACATAAATTATGGTCTGAGATGGAAAGGATGGGTTGTCCAAAATGGCTGATCTGTATTCGTAAAGGTCTCCATACGAAGACTGGTGGGCAAGTTAGGCTGGATGACACTGGCACTTTGTCTGCAAGAGTAACTATAAATAGGGGGGTTAAACAAGGGTGCGGACTGGTCTTCCATTTATTTAATTTACACTTAACAGATCTTCCAAAGTGTTTCTCAGCAGGAGCAGGATGCTACCCCAAAATGGGAGGAGTGGCCCTACCGTGCATGATATACGCGGATGACCTGGTGATACTTAACCATATGTTTAGTGGTGTCAAGGCTATGTTCGAGGAACTTCTTGTATATACCAAAATGAATGAACTTATGATAAATATGGACAAAACTAAAATAATTATGGAAGCCTCATTCTTGAAACAAGTTTGGGTGTGTTGGATTATGTGGAAAAGTAACTTATTTAGGTTTAGATGTGAGTACCTCTAGGAACTAAGTACATAAAAAAGAGGAAAGCATGACAATTGGCGTTTATGATTGAAACGTTTAACAACTCTACAGCCAGATATTCTTTGGAGGGTATTATTGCTTTATATAAGCAAAGTTTCTGTCCCTCGACTTTACATTGTATGGATGCAATTGCTATATATAAATTTAATTTGCTTGATAGGTTAGAGGGCTATTTCTGGAAAAGAATGTTGAAATTGTTGTCATGAACCCCGATACAATATTTACGATTGGAACTGGGTTTGGGGTCATTAAAAAGCCAATTACTTAAGAGGAGAGGAGGGCTGTTCATAAAAACTACATCTAATCCCAAATGCCAGCTGCTGGCGGTGGCCAGTAGGGAAAGACTGTTTAGTACAGATATGGTAGTGAGCGAGTTTGTGGCTTTAAACAAGAGTTTATTTGTTCAAATTGGTTGCCTCCCTGATTTTGGCCTTGATATGGATTACATTACCTTAAGGGCCTTATTTAGGAAGAAGATAAAACAATGGGATTGAGAAAGTCTATATGTACATCTAACTACATTGCAAACATATAGTTACGTTACACATGTAACCTACCATTACCTAAGAGCACAAACCTACCTCTGCCAAACCCCCAACCCAGCAGTACGCCACCTCATGCTTAGATTGCGAACAAATCAGCTACTTTTGTTTATCTTTAATTGGGAAATTCTAAAAATACTGATAAGTGACTGAGTCTGTCGAGTTTGTAACGAATTAGGAAAGCTAGAAAAACTTCCAAACATGTTTTTAATAAGTGCATTATGCTGGTGAATACCTATAAGCATATATTTGAGAAATACATATGTGATTATGATGCTATTAGAACCCAGGAATTTGGGCATATGTGCCTGAATACCGATTGTGTGAGTCTTCAGATTGATTTATACTGGCTATGGCACACTATTTTGAAATTCCTACCAGGAAAGAACTAGGGATATTTGAGACTGAGATTTTAGAATTATGAATTGATTGGGTTTTATTAATTATAAGAGTATAGGTTTTTAACTATGTTAATAATGGTTGTTGTGTATGTTTGAAAATATGGTTTTATTGACGTTTCAATGGAACAAAGCTGATTGATATTGTATATGTACAGTTTTTACATGTTATTACTTTTTAAAGATTGTAAAACAATTATTGTTTTATTGTTTGTTGATGCATAATGTATTTTGTAAATGTTCTTTTAGAGCCATATACAAATATATAAATAAAACTGTCTAATCTTATGAAGTCTGAGGAGAAAATGTTAAGAGGAAAAAGAAATTATTTTTATGATAATGATAATCATAAGCTAAATTCCTTAATAAATGCACATGGTTTCGTAGCTGACAACATATGGTATGGCCATATGAGGAAGATCCGGGGAGAGAGATCCATAGGATATTGCTACTTCTGCTCTCTCACCCCCCATGCTTTTGGTGTTTCTAGGGTGTTTTTCCCAAGTGAGATAGAGGTAGCAGATGTGCTGTGCCTTGTGCCCGTGGGCAGTTTAAAGGGCAGTCAGTTACCGCATTAATCATACCAAGTGACGATAATTGTTCAATGACCGAGCGGGCACAACACAAAAATATTAGGTGTACACAAAGAGTGCAATTGATCTCGGAAGGAGCAATTTTTCTAAAAATTGATGTGAGCAAGGGGTGAAGAGTTACAGAGCTGGAGGAATGACGGAATTCTCAGAGGAAGGGTGGCACAAATAAACAAAGAGTGTGTGACAGTATGGAGAAATCATTTGCTGTATCTGGCGTGGCTCAAAGAGCCAGAAGAACCTGCTAATATACAGACACTTACCCATTTTTCGCTATGGTTTAAGTTTAAGGGCGATGGCACAGTGCCCGCTGGCACAAATGGGAATTGCAGTAACACTCTAACATTGCAGATTTGCTTGGAGGTATGGCTGTCCTTCTCAACAACTTTTTGATCTGTGCACAGAGTGCATACAGACAGTTGCCTCTATCCTGGAGAGGTGTGTGCAGTCTCTCTCCCCTTCATGTGCCCGTCCATATGATCCCCGAAGAGCACCTAATTTTGACCGATCCAATGCCCAAAATTACATCTGTGCTTCCCTTGTCCTCTGTGCCCCCCCATCCCCTGTGCCCCTTGCATCCCCTTCACCACCGTATGTAAACAAATCAGAGACTATGTTCGATGGCAAATCCCGGCCAATTACAACAAAGGGAAAAGGTCCAACTACTTCTCAGTAGGACCTAGCAGACATTTCTGATTGGTATTGGCTGTTTAGCCACACCAAGACTTTGCCTCCCTCCTGGCACCTGGCATCCAAGCAGTGGCAAATGCTAAATGGCTCCAAGTGACCAGGTATGAACTCTTGCTCTTCGTGAACACTTCCGAGTCAGCTTCTAGTGCCATTAAGGAAGAATTACAGGCACTGATGCTCATAACTTTGCAAAACCGGTGCATACTTGACCTCTTGACAGCAATGGAGGGCAGAGTATGCAAGAAAATCAGGAGTACCTGCTGCACATGTGTGCCTCCTAATGACACTGAGAATGGCACGGTCACCAGAACTATCGCTGCCCTGCATAAACTGAAAGTTATAATGGAAACTGAGGCTGGGATCACCAATGACTCATGGATTGATTATCGTTCCTCGTGTGTACCTCCCTGGTTGAGCCTTGGTGTGATGATTCTGATGCCTATTTTCTGTTCCTGCCAGCTAATCCTACGTTGCTGCTCTGCCCAGGTACCAACAGTTTCTGCCATGATGACCGTAACCCTGTACAAGGCTAGAACCACCTACTCAAACTGAAGCTGTTTTGTATCCTCCACTAAAGAGGTGTGTTTTGAATATGATCTGGAGATGATAGTCAAGATAAGACTGGCCAATAAAAATGGAAGCATTGCGAAAAGATGGGTTTTATTTCAAGAGGTTTTGTCTAGTAGATTGTAATAAAGTATCTGGGAGTGTTTTAAATTGTTGCAATAAGTATATAAGATGCCAACTGATGTTGTATTGTTGAGATTTAGAGGTTAGTTTGCTCCTGCAACACCATCTGACTGCTCCTTAGAGCTTTGTACAATAAACTTGCTTTATGTACAACCGTGTACTAACTTCGTAAGTGGTGGACATGTTTTGGGTGAAGGTGATTAAAGGCCCATCCCCACACCTGTGCCACTGAGAGGGGGAATAAGGAGGACATGTCAGTCTAGAAAAACCAGACAGCCCTCGAACGGAAGGCAATGCATGATAATTGGTTGGCCGAAGACCAACCGCCTCATTTAAAGTGTTAAGAATATATGCTCATTAGTCATTACGTAGCTATTAGCTCAACTAGAGTGCGCCCATTTTAAGATGACCAGAATCGCCATTATGTTTTCTCTCTGCTCTCTCTAACGTTGCCACTTTGCCTCATGTAAAACTGCTTTGCTGTAGATATTATTCTGCTTCAATGGTCCAAGGTTACTAAAGACATGTTGAAACATTACGCTGGAGAGCCAGACAGAAATGCCCGGTTCCCTCCCTCACATATCCTTGAAGGCAAGGAGCAAGGCATTTTAATCAGTACACGGATGCCAGCGAGTCTCCTTAAAAGAATAGCAATGTACAAAACAAATATTAAAAGGTTTGAATTATGCTCTTCTTTACGGCCCCCCTTTCTGAGCACTGTGAGGCCCCAGAGAGCAAGCTGACTTCTAGAGCGTGAATCGAAACCAGGAGATAGTGAGGCCTGGAATGTGCCAGTCCCCTACGTGCAGCTTGCCCATGAAAATAGAAGTGTTGTGTTCTCTCAAATAAAGAATGGTGTATGTAAATTCGAGATTGCAAACTGTTACCAAATATGGTGGTCTAAGGTGTCATATTTGTCACCATGGTCAATCATCGCCTCCAATTCAAAGGGAATGAATTAAGGGTGGCATCGAATGTGTCATTACTGATTGTAAGATGCTTATTTTGTATATATGTAACTGATGTACGATTCTCTCTCTCTTGCATCCCCCGAGGTCCGTTAGACACACGTCGTGGGGCGTGGGACCAATTGGCCAACTGGGACTATCTGTTTTGCAATAAACCCTAGCTTTTTGGAATGCAACCTCGTGTCTGGCGTATCAGTTCGTGTGTGGTGATTGTGCCTTGTTTGCACATCCGAGGGTCCCTCAGGGGCCCCTTCAAGATGGCACCTGAATAGGGACCCTTCCTCACTTGTTCCATCATGTAGGTTGCAAAATAAGGAAGGCGGTAAGAACGGCGAGGACGGGAGCGATCGAGCCGGGATCAAGAGGTGTTCGGGGCACCCTGCGTAAGTGATGAGATTCCTTGCTGCAGATCTGCACACAGCTGATCCCTGAGCGACGTCTCTGGCCAGCGAACAAGGAGGCGAGGGTCCGGAAACGAGGCCAAGCCAAGATACGCAGACACAACGTCATTGGTTGCCTCAGTATACGGACGAATTGTGTCTTGAAAAGACAAATTGAATAATCAGGTGAGTCGTGCCCCGATTCGTAAGTGATCCTGATATTGGTTGAGAGTTGATTTTGCAAAATCAAACACCCAGAGTAAGTTTGATTAGCCAAGGATAAGGTTAAAACATGTCTGGGGTATTGTCCACCTTAGCAGGATTTTTCCACTGCGGCGAACAATCTTTGAAAACTGGCCAGGTCGCGCCTCCGGGGGGAATGCCGGCTTATGATATGTATGTGAAGTATGGTGTGGGAGCAATAATGTTTTGTGAAATTTGGCATAAGCAAACCAGAAAGCAGGAAGATCTTCAGTGGCCGAGTAATGGTAGTTTTGAGATGGATCGGATAGATAACCTGGAAAAGTTTTTGATAAGTAAGAAAGCACGCCCTGTGGCACTTGATATCCTTAGGGACTGGAGGAGGGAAGCAATGCTCCTATCTAGAAGTAGAGAGAAACATGCGAGCAGGCATAAGTCAAAAGCGTAGAAAGCCGAGGAAAAGGAGGCGGAGGTGTGGAGTAATAGTTTGAGGAAGGCAAATAGACGCAATCAATTGAATATTGAAAAAATATATCCACAGAGAGAGTTACACTCATCAGACGAATTAATAAACAAAGTATTAACCGAAACAAAACAAGGCCCGAGGGGAGAGACTAAAAAGACTACGTTAGTAGTTGTCGTTCAACCCCCTCCCGTTGCTCAGCCCCTCCCAACCCCAGCACAGCCACAGGCTGCATCAGTAATTTCACTGCCCATTAGTCAGCCAGCCCCAAGTGTTTCGCAATTATCACAGCCCCAAGAGACATCTCTCACTCTCACTGCCCCCTCCGTACCTCCTGCCCAAGAGGGTGCCTCTGTACCGACTGCCCCCCCAATGAGCGAATTTGAACAAAGTGAATGTATCAGAGTGACCCGCAGTGCGATCCGCAAGTAGAGAAAGTGTGAGCTGCAAGAACAGGCAGAAATGTATATAGACGAGAATGATGGGGCATCTATGCTAACGTCACTGTATGACTTCAGAAGGAACAATGAAAGACAGGTATTGTTGGAATGCATGGGGGAATATTTGTCGGCACAATGGAAAAAGTTAATTGGGAAGTTACCACTGCAACGATTGTTGGATTTGAATGCATTAGCCCGTTGTAGAGGGAGAGATGAACAAATAAAAGAACATGTGAGCAGACTGTTTGAACTTAAGAATGAACTTGCTGAGGAATATTCCGAAGTACTTGCCACACCTGGGTATGGAAGGAAGGATATTGGTAGAAAGAAAGCGGCGGGCCCTTATATGCAGAAATCCTTGCCGCCACCGGGGCAGATAGGTGATAGACAGAGACTGCGAGTGTGTATGCGGGAAATAATGAGATGGATGTCAAGCTCTAGGACTTCTGTGGGGGAAATAAATGAGATATGTAATGAGTACCATTTGCAAATAAGAATAGAAGCCCTGCGAACGATAGTAGGGGTGTTACTCCAGCAAGTATCGGGACTCAACAGGGGAAGGGGGAATGCACAGGGCAGGAATAATTCGAACATGCATGGAGGGCCTTTGGGATTAAATCAATGTGTGTATTGCAGAGAGGAAGGACACTGGCGAGCGCAATGTGCACATCTGCAAAATATAGGCGGGTCTGGTCAGAGAAGCCAGCACAGAGGGCACCCAGAAACAAATGGCCACGACAGAAACCATATGCAGCAGCACCAGAATAATCAAGGGAATGGTGCACAGAATCAAGGCCAGGCTCAAACTACTTTTACCCAGAGTCAAAATCAGCAGGGTATACAAAATGGAAATAGAGGAAGGGGTGGGAACATTTTTGATACTCAATCGGGTGCATATTACAATAATAGCAGTGACTACACTTCGGATGATGTGTTGTTACCGCAATAGGACAGCCCACGCCAGGGGTTGGAACCAGTGTCTATTCCCGTGAATCAGAAAGGACCCTACGTAGAGATGAAAGTCGGGAATGAAGAGCATAGATTCCTCGTAGATACGGGGGCACAGAAGTGCTCGATAGACCATCACTTGGTTCCAGATATACCTCTGTCAGGGCGGGAAAATATCTCAGTAGGGTTAGCAGGTACCCCAGTAATAAATCCTGAGTCCAAATCAGTAGCAGTGACAATAGGGCCTTTTACTGAACATTGTCCATTTCTTTTAAGAGAGAATTGTGGGGAAAATCTCCTGGGATTAAATTTATTGAAAAAACTAAGCGCAGTTATCCACTGTACACCAGATGGGGTATTCTTGACCATTATTGTTTTAAAAGAAGGAGTAACGTTACCGCGCATCCCGCAGTATAAAATTTCAGCAGAAGCAGAGAAAGGATTGAAAAGTATTGTTTCTTATTTGGTGAAATTGGGAGTGATTGAAGAGATTACAGGCAGCACATGCAACAGCCCAATTCTTCCAGTGTATAAGAAAGGGGGTAATGAGGTACCGTACCATTTCATAATTGATTTGCGTGCATTAAACCAAGTAGTAGATCCCCAATTCCCGCTAGTTCCAGATGTTACCACAATTTTGACAATGATTCCTGCTTCAGCAGAATACTTTAGTGTTATTGATTTGAAGGATGCTTTCTTCAGCATTCCAATACACAAGGAAAGCAGATATTTGTTCGCCTTCATGTTAGGAGGGTGATCATCAACATTCACACGCATTCCACAAGGCTACACTGAAAGTCTGAGTATATACAGTAGAGCATTAAAAGAACAGCTAGACATGTTAGAACTTCCGACAGGCTGTGTATTGCTCCAGTACATTGACGACTTGTTGATTGCTGCTGACACGGAAGAGATTTGTTAAAAAAGTACTGTCTTGTTATTGACTCATCTAGCTGTGCATGGCCATAAAGCGAGCTTAAAGAAATTTCAGTATTGTCAGAAGGAGGTAGCTTATTTGGGTTACCTACTCTCAAAAGAAGGGAGAAGACTAACGCCGGAGAGAATAGAGAGCATTTCTGGTATGCCTATTCCAAAGACACAGAAAATAGTTAGAGCTATAATAGGCATGGCTTCTTATTGTCATCAGTGGATTGTAAATTTTGCATTAATTGTGAAGCCAATGGTGGAGTTGACAAAGAAGGATGTAGTGATGCCATTGCAATGGAATGAAGAATGTCAAAAAGCATTTGATTTGCTTAAAACTGGACTGTGTTCTGCTCCAGTTTTGGGCACGCCAAATTATAAAAAAAGTTTTTAGGTTGTTTATGCATGAGAATGAAGGCTGCACGTTATTTGTTTTAAAGCAGGAACAAGGTGGAAGAAATAGGCAGTGCGGTTATTTTTCTTCTGCGCTGGACCCTGTAGCGCACGCACTACCACGATGTTTGTGAGCTGTTGCAGCGGCTGCTGCGTCAGTGAAACAAACGGAAGGGATGGTATTGGGGCACACTTTCATTTTGATGGTGCCACATGCCATAGACGTTCGACTCAATAGAACGCAGACGCAACACCTCACCTCTGCTAGATTAACTAGATATGAAATAGTGTTGTTCGCACCCCACATTCAAATTATGAGGTGTAGCGCTTTGAATCCAGCAGAATTGATGCCAATGCCCGAGGAAGACCTTGGTGGAAATGAATCACCGCCCCATGATTGTTTAAAGGTTACTGAGGAAGAAAAAAAAGGGAGAATTGATTTAAGTGATACTCCACTAAAAGAACCAGATGGAGAACTGTTTTGTGACGGTCCCTGCTTTAAATTACCTGACAGCACATCAACTGCCGCATATGCCATCAACACGTTAAAAAGCATTGTAGAAAGTAAAAGAATTCCCTACAACTCCGCCCAAGCTGTGGAAATACTTGCCTTAACGAGAGCCTGTGAAATTTCTGAAAATCTAAGCGTGAACATATGCACTGACAGCCAATACGCCTTTGGCATGGTTCATAATTTTGGCCGACTGTAGGCCGAGATAGGTTTTCTAACATCACATGGGGCTAGAATCCAACATGGCCCTTTGATTGTACGATTGCTGCCTGCACTTATGTATCCAAAGCACTTGGCGATAGTAAAGTGTGAAACACATAAATAGGTGGCATGCAAGGTGGGAGAGGAAAACGCATTTGCAGACAGAATTGCGAAACAAACTGCCACTGATTTAAATACGAAAATGTTAACAGTACAATCGGAGGAAGTACCCTGTATGATAGAAAATGGAATTGTCACTGTCAAAGAGATGCAGGTGGAAGCCACTGTTGATGCCTCTCTGCGGCATTCGACCTAGTGGACCACAAGACCCTCACCTCACACCTCTCCCACTCCGCACATTTCTCTGACCAAGCCACCTCCTGGATAACCTCATTTCTTGAAGGGAGGGCCATGAAAGTCTTTTCAAACATTTCGAGCGCAACACCATCCATAATACACTGCGGTGTCCCTCAAGGCTCCTGTACAGCACCTACGCTTTACAATCTATTCACTAAGCCCCTATTCGAGAAACTTGATGCACTTGGGATTGCCTACACCAACTACGCCGACGACACCCAAGTGCTCCTCCCTCTATCAGGCTCATACCACAAAGACGCCCTAGCTCTAAAACTCATATATGCCACCATTCAAGCCTGGATGGCCACTAACGGCCTATGTCTTAACGGGGATAAGACTGAAATCCTTATCCTCGGCCAAAAATCCACACTGGCCAGGCTAGACAGCTGCTATGCCAATTTCAACATCGACAACTGCACTATCCCAGTCCTATCCTCTGTGAAAACGCTAGGGGTCTACATTGATGCAACCCTGTCCATGGACAAACAAGTTAGTGCCATTGTCTCCGCATCTGCACTAAGCACTAAACTCATCAACGCCATTAAACCATTCCTTTCCAAAGAAAACTGCCTTTCAATAGCAAGAGCTACCATAGGCGCTAAACTTGACTATTGCAATGCACTTCTAGCCGGCACCTCTGAAAAAAACCTAAACAAACTCCAGGTCACCCAAAATAACGCTCTAAGAGCAGCATTAAACATCTCCAAAAGGGACCACATCTCACTGGCAAGGCAATCAGTTCACTGGCTCCCTGTCAAAGAACGCATCACCTTCAAGGTACTGACTACTACCCACAAATGTATCCACCACACTGCACCATCATATCTCTCAGACACCATTCTCAGACAGACCTCATCCAGACCTACCAGACTCTGCTACACTAACCAACTCACTGTACCACGCATCCACAAGATTACAGCCGGGGGGCTGGGTTTCCCCTACATAGCACCAAAACTTTGGAATAATCTCCCCCACGCTCTAAGAGCAGAAGGCTCCCTCACAGCGTTTAGAAAAAAACTCAAAACCTCTCTCTTTAACTAAAATTCCTCTACCTACTGCCATTCAGGCACACACTGCTAACTATTGCTACTGCCCAAACTGTATGCATGTATGCCTCTGTATGCTGTAACTAAGACGCGCTTTCCCTGTAACCAGCGCTATTCTGTAACCAGCGCCACGATGCCTCAGGGCTGATTCTGTGCGCTTAACAAATGCGAATAAATAAATAAATAAATAAATAAATCCAAGGGGGGGCTGAGGGCTCTGCAGAATTGGACCTGGAGGGTTGTTGGGTGGACAAGAAGAGCGGGAATTGGATGTTTCCAAATGCCTATGTAAATGTAATGGTTACAATGGCTCACAGTCCCACCCATATTTGTGCAAAGAAAATAATTCAACATCTAACCACAGTCTGGGAAAACCCACTCATAAAAAAGAATGCTGAGAGGTTGGTACAGAATTGTATCACAGTGACTCCAACAGGCAGTTTTGGCCCTCCTTCTATGCCATTTGAGGTGATCCATTTTGATTTCATAGAAATGGAGAGATGCCAAAACTTCAAGTATGTTCTGGTGGTCATATGTGCGTTCAGCAAGTGGTTGGAAGCGTATCCATTGAAAGACTGCACTGCCATGAGCATGGTGAAAGAAATGCTAAAGGAGTATTTCTCTCGCTTTGGTCTGCCCCGTGTCATATGGTCGGACAACGGTCTGCATTTTGTAGGTGCAGTAATGCTGCAAATTTGCCCAGGTTTACAAATTGATAAACGATTCCATTGTTCGAGACATCTGATGTCGTTTGGTCTTATTGAACGCCACAACGGAATCTTGAAGTCCAAGATTAGCAAGATCTGTGCAGGTAGCAAACTAAGTTGGGTAGATGCATTGCCAATAGCGTTACTGTGTATGCGAACATCTGTACAGGCGAGAACTGGGCTCTCCCCGTACAAAATTATCATGGGGAGACCGGCGAATGTTTGGTGTGCACCTCAGCCGAAAAGGATGAGGGAAGTGGAACATCCTGTACTCAGCATTTATTGTAATCTGTTAATGAAAAAACTGTGTTTGATTCATCAGCAGGTGCAGGAAGCGTTGCCTATCGGATACACTGGCCCATGAAATGCATTGGAGCCAGGAAACTGGGTGCTAGTGAACAATTTTGAATGGAAAACATCGTTAGCACCCAGGTGGTGTGGGCCCTACCAGATCCTCATGACTACGCAGACGGCGATACGAGTGGATGGACGAAAGGCGTGGATACATGTCACACACGCCAAGAAAGTCCCACCTCGACTCGACACTTTGACTGATCGGGAAAACGACCAAAAAGAGACAGCGGTTCCAGAAACGAAAAATACAATTGCAAGTTCTTTGCCACAGAAAATTCCTGATCCTGAAACAAAGCCTGATGAGATTGCCATAAAAGAGGAAGGGCAAAGAGTGCCCCAACGTTGTCCAGCAGATTCTGCATCACTGCTGGCCAACATCAAGCGTATACCTCTGTGGCACCCACATCATCTGCCATTGTGCCCCAGGCTGACTCCAAGCTTGAGACCGGATGTGCACCCGCACTATTTGTCGACCACACGATACCGGGAGCAAATCGGTATAACCTACGGAGCAGAAAAAAGGAGTGATCACATCTTCATCTTTTTGAGATTTTATTGCTTCTGTTTCCTATTCTCGGATGAAGTAGGAATCCGAAGCCTAGAGGATTGTGGCATGAAGGTTGTGCAAGCCAGACAGCACAACAAACGCAACTCCTCGGTGCTAATTCCATGTGTCCAGAACCCGAGCGGACAAGCGGGGCGCACATTGTACAAAGGCAACTGCTCTGAAACTCTAGAGCAATGTGCGAATGCACAGAGATCTTGCCAAGCGACTAAGCAATCCAGGCTGAGAAGAACTGGCATGGAAAGACTGTAGACATTTATCGAACTCTCTAACATTCCAAGAAGCGCACCGACAGGAGATATTCACGACGAGCACGGCAGAAGAAGAAGGACGAGAGAAGATGCCGGAACCAGCAAACGTCCCCTCCTGCACCAATGCTGTTAATGAGTTAAACGCAATACATAGAATGGTGAAAAAAGGACATGATCAGAAGAATTGTATGCTGAGTCTAACACTAATAATGTGTATAATGAGCATACTAGCCCCAATATCGACTGTATCAGTATTATGGTACCTGGAGGAAATGCAACCTCTAGAGGTACTTTTGCCAATTGTGAACATTTCTACGACGGAAAGCCCAGTTCATGTGATTTCCAATACCTTGTCCCCAATGGAAGAGAGACATAGGGAAGGGTATGGGAACAATACATTACTATTGATAATGAACATGACACACTCAATACTAAGAAAAAACAACTGTTGGGTGTGTGCCCACTTGCCCCAGCATGGTGGTAAGGGAATAGGATGGTATGTACAGCCCCTGCCATTGACTTCTGCATGCTATGCCTCTCTGAGTGCCTTATATTATGGTAAATGGAACGAGAGTGAAACTGGTCAACTAGACAAAACAAACATGAATGAATTCGAGGAAGTGATTATGAAACCGGTGGGTTGCTCCATATTCCATAAAACACGATCAATTACACCAGCAATAATGCCACAGGATAGATTGTCTGTGCCTTATAAATCATCTGTGATCACGTTTCTTATGAACCCAGAAGGAAACAAGGATGCAAAGCCCCCTTCCTATACAGTAAATTATAATCCATGTTCGGTCCCTTTTTGTTTACAGAAAAAGGGCTCTTTTCAGGTGGGGACATTCACTAGATGCAAAAATATAGCATTCCTTGATAAAGAAGTGGAACCTATATATGTGGGAGAAAAGGCATATCCTTGGTTACCTAGAAACTGGTGAGGCATTTGTTATTTAGGTTTCCTGTTCCCTGGGGTGTTCCTTTCAAAAACAGCAGATATAGCCAAATTGACCAGATCAAGACCTTGCCGGAATATTGAGGATGGGTTAATTGTAGAAGATATAGCAAAATCATTTATACCATTTTGGGGCCAAGCAATAAACTCTTATAATATAAGACGACTGTCCAGAATATTAGAAGAAACAATAAATGGAACAACCGACATATTATATAACATGACTCTTGAGGAAAAAAGAATTAGATTGATGTTGCTACAGAATAGAATGGCCCTTGATATAATCTTAGTTGATCACGGCAGTGTTTGCAAAATTGTGGGATCAGCGTGTTGCGTATTTGTAAGTGACTCCTCCCCCACGATTTTGGAAGCAATAAGAAAATTGCATGTATTAAGCTCTGATCTTCACCCCACTGAAGGAGGCTGGAATTGAACACAAGCTCCTGGTTCTGGAAAGTGTTGCGGTCCTGGGGATCGAAGCTATTTGCAATCTTAGTAGCAATTCTAGGAATATTCATGACATGTTGTTGTTGCATACATTGTCTCCCCATAGTATGCACTGAAATTAGTGAGGAATGTGTACAAATGGTAGAACGAAAAAACATTACTAAATCAAACACTCAGAATAGTTATGAATCCAAAACCATTAAAGAATTCATGGCGATCGATATTGATAATAATAAGGAGGAGACAACAAGTGTATATGAGTCAGAGTTCGAATCAGATTCCGAGTCTGATCTAAACACTTAGTCGGAGGAGGATGCAATGTATGGATGAGGCGTTTGGCATACGGCCAAGAGGAGGGTTTGTCAGTCTAGAAAAACCAGACACCCCTCGAACGGAAGGCAATGCATGATAATTGGTTGGCCGAAGACCAACCGCCTCATTTAAAGTGTTAAGAATATATGCTCAGTAGTCATTACGTAGCTATTAGCTCAACTAGAGTGCGGCCATTTTAAGATGACCAGAATCGCCATTTTGTTTTCTCTCTGCTCTCTCTAATGTTGCTGCTTTGCCTCATGTAAAACTGCTTTGCTGTAGACATTATTTCGCTTCAATGGTCCAAGGTTACTAAAGACATGTTGAAACATTACGCTGGAGAGCCAGACAGAAATGCCCGGTTCCCTCCCTCACATATCCTTGAAGGCAAGGAGCAAGGCATTTTAATCAGGACACGGATGCCAGTGAGTCTCCTTAAAAGAATAGCAATGTACAAAACGAATATTAAAAGGTTTGAATTATGCTCTTCTTTATGGCCCCCCTTTCTGAGCACTGTGAGGCCCCAGAGAGCAAGCTGACTTCTAGAGCGTGAATCGAAACCAGGAGATAGTGAGGCCTGGAATGTGCCAGTCCCCTACGCGCAGCTTGCCCATGAAAATAGAAGTGTTGTGTTCTCTCAAATAAAGAATGGTGTCTGTAAATTTGAGATTGCACACTGTTACTAAATATGGTGGTCTAAGGTGTCATATTCGTCACCATGGTCAATCATCACCTCCAATTCAAAGGGAATGAATTAGGGGCGGCATTGAATGTGTCATTACTGATTGTAAGATGCTTATTTTGTATATATGTAACTGATGTACGATTCTCTCGCTCTCTTGCGTCCCCCGAGGTCTGTTAGACACACGTCACAGGGCGTGGGACCATTTTGCCAACTGGGACTATTTGATTTGCATAAAACCCTAGATTTTGGGAATACAACCTTGTGTCTGGCGTATCAGTTTGTGTGTGGTGATTGTGCCTTGTTTCCACATCCGAGGGTCCCTCAGGGGCCCCTTCAGACACTGCCGTGGTTAGAGATAAGAAGGAACAACAGAGATTCTCTTCCACATTTGCATATGGTCCTTTAAAACAGACTGCCACATCTAAAGAGCAAAATGTCAGCAAGTGGCAGCCACACCGTCAACTCCACCGCTACCAACTTCATGTACCGGTATGCATAGTAGGACAGCAAGGGAATCACATCAAATAAAGGTTGGTAGGTGCATACCAATCGAAGAGGCAAAATGAAATACCTGTGTCACTGAATAAACCAAATTATTATAAGTAAACTCAACAGTGGAAAGAATCGCCTTTCAATAAGCTGGACTTCCTCAATTTGTCTCCTCTGCCTACCCCATCTTGATTCCCACAATTAAAAATCAGTAGGGCCCGTTCAAGTAGTCCTCTAGAGGCCATTTGATACACAATTGTTGTCAGTTCATCCTTAATGTTCGCTTTAAGGCCAGTTTTAAAATAAATCGGTATACCCTGCGTTCTTGATTTCCACAATGTCAACTGCTTAAACCTCCTGGTGTACTCCAGAGCATCTATTGTCAGCTGTTCTAAACTACACATGGCTTCTTCTTTAGAAGAATCATCAACATCTTTGAAAAAATGACAACATATGATTCGCTAAAATAAATCTAAATCAGAGGCTGTCATCAGTACAACATAGCAAGGCTAAAAACCTCGGGGTCATCTTCGACTCCACACTCTCCTTCTCTCCTCATATATCTGACGTCTCTAAGAAGTCACACTACCAGCTGCACCTCCTCAGAGGTATTCTTCCCTTCCTCTCCTTCCCCCAGAAGCTCACTGTCTCCCGAGCCCTGGTTCTCTCAAGGCTGGACTACTGTAACAGCCTCTATCTTAATCTGCCTGCCTCCACTCTCCGCCCTCTGCAACTTATCCAGAACAGAACTGCGAGACTTGTCCTTGGCCTCAAGCCCAGGGACCGTATCTCTCCAGGACTGAAATCTCTTCACTGGCTCCCAGTGGCTGCGAGGATTAAGTTCAAAACCCTCTGCATTGTCCACAAGGCCTTCTGGGGCCTGGGGCCTAAATACCTTCAACTCTCTCTTCCTAAATATCTTCCTTCACGAGCCCTTCGCTCATCCGTCTCCAACTCCCTCATGGTCAGCCGCTTCTCGAAGCTACGAGCTGGGGGTAGATCTCTCTCCGCAGCAGGGGCCTCCCTCTGGAACAGCCTTCCTGCCTCCCTGAAACTTGAGGAGAACCATCTCCGGTTCCGGAAGTACCTCAAAACCTTCCTCTTCGCTTCTGCCTTCTCTCTCCCTCTCCCCTGCTAAACCTGCTTACTCCCCACTGAGTTCTGCACTAAACCTGCATCTGGGCCACTCTCAGCGACCTCGGTCCAGGGCCCAGCCACTCTCCACTTGCACTGCCTCCCTGGCTCCCCCTGCACTGTGGGACTGTCACTGTATCCCTACAGCCCCCCTTCCCAGCACTTCTCAGCACTTGCTCTGCACTTACCTTGCACTTGCCACCAGCTGGCCCTTTTTATTTATTATTTTATTACGCTACTTACCTTGTACTGCACTTCCCCCCCACCTCCTCCCCCTGCACTTTCTCCTTTTCCCCTTACCTCTGCACTTGCGCGATCTGAATGACACCTGGCCTAGTAGGATCGTTTGTCTGTTCTTCCCCTTGTTTCCCTGCCTCGTCGCGCCTTGAAACACTTGTGTATAGGCGCGTTACAAATACCATATCATATCATATCATATCATAGCAGGTGCAAATCTTTGATGCTCTCGAGCATCCTCATATTTGCGCAAGGACAGAGCTTTGTGAATCAGGCTCTATGTGTTTAAAGGAGGGCTCTAGTGAATTGAGTTTAAGGGTTTGTGGCCATAACCCTGACGCAATGTTAGATATGTCCTTTCTTTTTATTGGCCACTAGAAATGAAAGTTCAAAGTGCCAAAAACACAAACACAAATCGGAACCATCCAGGGTAGAAAATTTTAGGAAAAAATACATTACAACTAGGGGATCGAAGCCATGCCTTGCCCCTTATAGTAGGGAGACTGAAGGGACCAAGTTTGGCGTGCCAGCGCTGCCCCAAAGTAGCACTCAAGTGGCGCTGTTTGCTGTCTTCCCCACGAGCCCTGCTTGAGAAAAGCAATTCCATGCGCCTTGCAGTAGGGAGGCTGAGAGGTGAAAGTTCGGCGCGCCAGCAGCCACGCCGTGCCAAAGTAGTGCTCAAGTGCTCAGTTTGCTGTGATCCCCAGGAGCCTGTGCTCGACCAAAGCCATGTCACACCCCTTGCAGTACAGCGGCTGAAAGGACACATTTCGGTGCACCAACACACTGCCGCACCAGAGTAGCACTCAAATGCTCTGTTTGCTGTGATCCCGGGAGCCTGTGCTCGACCTAAGTAAGCCATGTCACACCCCTTGCAGTAGAGAGACTGAAAGGATACATTTCGGCACGCCAGCAGACTGCTGCACCAAAGTAGCTCTAAAGTGCTCTATTTGCTGTGATCCCGGGAGCCTGTGCTCGACCTAAGCCATGTCACACCCCTTTCAGTACAGAGGCTGAAAGGATACATTTTGGCACGCCAGAACACTGCCGCACCAAAGTAGCTCTTAAGTGCTCTGTTTGCTGTGATCCCGGGAGCCTGTGCTCGACCTAAGCCATGTCACACCACTTGCAGTACAGAGACTGAAAGGATACATTCTAGTGTGCCAGCACACTGCCGCATAAAGGTAGTGCTCAAGTGCTCTGTTTGCTGTGATACCGGAAGCCTGTGCTCGACCTAAGCCATGTCACATCCCTTTCAGTACAGAGGCTGAAAGGATACATTTCAACACGCCAGCACACTGCCGCATAAAAGTAGCGCTCAAGTGCTCTGTCTCCTGTGATCCCGAGAGCCTGTGCTCGACCTAAGCCATGTCACACCCCTTGCAGAACAGAGACTGAAAGGATACTTTTTGGCGCGCCAGCACACTGCCGCACCAAAGTAGCTCTCAAGTGCTCTGTTTGCTGTGATCCCGGGAGCCTGTGCTCGACCTAAGCCATGTCACACTCCTTGCAGTACAGAGGCTGAAAGGATCAATGATGGTGCACCAGCACACTGCCGCACCAGAGTAGCACTCAAGTGCTCTGTTTGCTTTGATCCTGGGAGCCTGTGCTCGACCTAAGCCATGTCACACCCCTTGCAGTACAGAGGCTGAAAGGATCAATGATGGCGCAACAGCACACTGCCACACCAGAGTAGCACTCAAGTGCTCTGTTTGCTGTGATCCTGGGAGCCTGTGCTCGACTTAAGCCATGTCACACCCCTTGCAGTACAGAGGCTGAAAGGTTCAAAGATGGTGCACCAGCACACTGCCGCACCAGAGTAGCACTCAAGTGCTCTGTTTGCTGTGATCCTGGGAGCCTGTGCTCGACTTAAGCCATGTCACACCCCTTGCAGTACAGAGGCTGAAAGGATCAAAGATGGCGCAACAGCACACTGCCACACCAGAGTAGCACTCAAGTGCTCTGTTTGCTGTGATCCTTGGAGCCTGTGCTCGACCTAAGCCATGTCACACGCCTTGCAGTACAGAGGCTGAAAGGATCAAAGATGGCACACCAGCACACTGCCGCACCAGAGTAGCACTCAAGTGCTCTGTTTGCTGTGATCCTGGGAGCCTGTGCTCGACCTAAGCCATGTCACACGCCTTGCAGTACAGAGGCTGAAAGGATCAATGATGGCGCACCAGCACACTGCCGCACCAGGGTAGCACTCAAGTGCTCTGTTTGCTGTGATCCTGGGAGCCTGTGCTCGACTTAAGCCATGTCACAGCCCTTGCAGTACAGAAGCTGAAAGGATCAATGTCGGCGCACTAGCACACTGCCGCACCAGGGTAGTGCACAAGTAGTGCTGTTTGTTGTGATACCCAGGAGTACAAAGCCTTGCCATACCCCTTGCAGTAGGGAGGCTGAAAAGAGCACCATGCTAGAGCCATGGCTGTACTTAGGCATTACTATATGATGGCACCCGTAGATAGCTTGAAAGATCTTTTGGCTACATCTTGTCTTCATCCCAGAGTATGCACGCTTGCACTGTGCTAACCTAACACTGTATGGGTTCAGTAGTGTATTTCTTTAAATAATATGCGACTTTCTCACATCATTTCTTATGTGTGATAGAGTAAAATGTAAGACCTCTGGGTCTTTCTGCTCCAAGTGCTCTCGGTATTCCTCCTTAAGGATTTCTATGTTTTCCTGCAGCCCGTCTTGCCACGTCTTCCTCCCGCTACATTCATATCTCTCCAGTGCTTTGCCATCTTCACTGGCTGCCGGTTGCTCATCGCATCAAATTTAAAGCTGCGTGCTTCGTGCAGCCTGCCTACTATGGCCAGGGGGTGGAATATCTCCAGGAGAATGTCTGCCCTTATGTACCAGGCCGTGCACTTCGCTCTGCTGATGCCTGCCTGCTATTAGAGGTGCAGACTTAGCCGGATTGGTGGTCAGGCTTTTTCAGTCACAGCCTCCTCACTGTGGAACTCTTTGCCCATTAAGCTTTACAGTTTGTCTAATCACTTTCTTTTTCAGGAAGCGTTTAAAACTCATCTTTTCTCAAAACATTCTGACCCACTGTTCTGCTGATTAGCGCCAAGATGCCCCTGTGGCAAATGTTACACTCTACAGATAAATAAACATAAACATCCATATCAACCACATGACCTATGGAATCAGCTGGCCTAGACACTAAGCGCCCCAGTGCCACATGCCATCCATGCTAGCCTGGGACTCACTGTTAAGGATATTGGTTGGGGAAACAATGCAACAACCACAAGAGACTGATCTGTTACCCTCCCCCCCTCACTCTTAGATCTAGTGTCCCAGTCTTCCCGTGCTAAACAACCATTCAGAGATGCCATAACTCCACTAGAAGGAGGCCAATGGGCAAACCCAGGATATGGTTCAACTAGTCCCAGGACAGCAGTTAAACTGTTTGAGACCCATCAGACAATCTCTGGTGTCTTAACTTTATGAACTCATCACTGCACACTATATTTTGTTTGTAGAAAGGAGACTACTTTGACTGAGACCCCTATGCCTAGGGTGCAACTATTGGGGGGTTAAGGGAGTACTGACCCCCTCAAAATATGGAACATTGCCTTTGGACTGCAAAATATTAAACCTCATTCTTAACCCTATGTTCCCCACTAGTCAACTAATGTTCTCATCAGAAGAAATGCATAGTGGGACGTCTGCAGCTTAGGTGATACAGTCCAAACCATACAACCAAGGATAAAATCTGTCCAAAAGAGTATACATGTCCAAAGGTTCTCAGATATTTCACTGTTAGTGTGGTGTTGTGACAAATGAAATGTTCACCAAATCCAGTATATCGATAAAGAAGATATGGGGGTCGTTAGAATACAGTGTGCAAGTTGGTACCACAGGTTTTGGATAATAATTGGGCCTGCTGCATTGGCACCCTTCCACTGGTGCCCCCTAGTGAACACCAGGACAAGTAAATTGAAAGCTAGGCAATGAAGGTAAGCACAATGCGCAGATCCAAAGTTTTGTTTTTAAAGTCCATAAGAAAAAACGTATTCAATGGCTTCAGTGCACAATTTAATACTCGTAGAACAGCGAACACGTGTTTCGACCTATCCGGTCGTTATCAAGGCTGTACATTTATCCAAATAATAACAAGAAACTGAAATATAGTCAAATATAAAGTGAAAGGCATAACGAGGTAGTATAACATCCAAATTATGAAAATGCCATGCACATTGAAAAGCAAAGGAAATATCATACCAGTGTTCAGTGTGAGGTTGAAGCCAGTAGGAAAGAAATATAATAACCCAAGAACAAAAACAAAACAAAATTCCAGTTACTCTTTGGACATCATTAACAAAGAAAGAGCATGATTCGAAAATGTGCATGATGGAAGGTGCAACATATCGTGTATCCAGATTCAAGAAGAGCAAAATTGTATGTGATGGGAAATGCGTTTGTTACCTGGAAAAATAAATAAAACCTAACTAGAGCAAACAGAAAGTGGATGTCTCAAAATGTAATGAACAAGTATAAGTCTATTTCCAATTGTGTGTATTAACAAAAGAATTTTTTTTGGTGCACAGAATAAAGCAATATATACTGAAAATTAGCAGACTTACCATCCGGTAGAGGTCATGCTTGAGATTATTCCAATTCTAAGGGGTGGAATTATGAAGCCAATTGTGAAAAGTAATACATAATTATCTGAATGTTAGTAGTGCAGAGTTCTCAAAAAGTATTTACCTGTAGCAAAAATGCTCTCACAAATCGTGGGGTCAAATCCCCATGCAAAGATAAATCCACACATCCAGTCTGTGTGAGTGAATAGAGAGCCAAGCATATTAATGGCCGCTTTGTACAAGGCGGCAGAGTCGCGCGCGTGACGTCACGCGCACGTTTTGTGGGTGATGTCACGTGCACACGTATTGCGGATGATGTCAGTGCGCGCCATTCGTTTGCGGACCGCGATATATGTAAACAGCGTCATTGTCAAAGATAAACAGCATAATGCTTGTAATCAATAAGGAGATCCAAGTATGGCTCAAACCGCTGAAATAAGTGGTTAGTAGCAGCAGGTGAGTATATTTGTTTAGATATCCCACACCTAGTCCAGTGTGACTAAGATAATGAACGTATATCTAGGGTGCATTGAATTATGCTTGGCAGCATATAGATTATGTGGATTGGATATGCAAGTTCCCACAGCACATTACGAGATCTGCAATGACTATTGAGAAAGGTTCTCAAAACACACAGGGGCTGGCAGAGGGGTCAGTGTTATGTGGGTATGCTAGCAGATATGTAACATCATTACCCTCAAATTCAACAACGATGTTGCAAAATATGATACAGGGTCACTATTACATGGATGTGCTTGCAAATATAGCATCATTACGTGAAAATTCAATATCAGTATTGCAAAATAACATGAAATGAAGGGCGAACATTGGTAAAAATCCACAGGAGTAAAGTACAGCAGGAATTAGCGAAACCCTGTGCACGTTAATGCATTATTGGTAAGAGCAGAGATATAAGTTTTAGAATATCACACATCAATGATACAAGATAGTTTTTTCTTGTTTTGTCCAGAGTTATCCACTCATTGTGTTTGTTTTTCTTTATGTTAGGTCATATCGTACATGGTTGACAAATTACTGTTCTTTGGATCCCCATTACCTTGCCAGGAGACATCTATTCAGCATTGTGTTTATAGACAAAAATGTTCACTAATGTGCCTATTAATTATCTGTGTATACCATGACAACTATCTTGTATCAGTATTTTTTCTTTTTGCACTCCGTTTTGGAGAAATGTAAAATTGCTTGCATGGCAACAAAATGCACGTACGGCTAACCCTGGTGTTCCCCTGCCTGCAGTTACTGCTTTTAACAATATTAGATTGGCTAACGTTTTATTTACAGGCAGCAATTTATATACAAACTGTGCTCGAGAGACTTACTAAAATATGCAGACTGGATGCAAACCAGAGCACCTGGGACCATGCTGAGTGACTCAAAATAAAGGATTGCAGGGTCTCATCATCAATTGTTTGGAGCATGCGGCTCCCTTTCTATGCAATGATCATCACTCTTTAGACCACATCCCTTCTTAGACCTCACCCTCAATTTCACATGTCCTTGATTTTTTCATGTGTTAAGATAGAGAACATATTGTAAATGCAATCCCGTTTTACCCTCTTTTTCTCAAAAACGTTGGTGTAAAATGCCCTTTTTCAACAAATTATTAAAAAAACAATTTGAGGGGATAAGTAGGGACCCTTCACTGCACTCGTTCACTTGCCCTAATTTGTGGGAGATATTAATGCTCAACCACTAAAAAGATTCAGCTGCCACCAGTGATCTTGAATAGCTCACAGTTCCAGTGCCCCCTCAGATGCCAACCATCTCCTGGGCAACACAATCTGCCTCTGCCATTGTGATACACAATAATGCTACTGGCTGCACACTGCTTGGTATCTTATGTTATGTTATGTTATGTTATGTTATGTTATGTTACTTTGCATTTATATAGCGCCTTATGTATCATTGGTATGATCTCAAGGCGCTGGTAGGTTGAACGCCCTCGGGAACTGTAGTTCAAGTCAGCAGAGAGAGAGAGAGAGGGAGAAAGTCATAAGGTGTGTGGGATATATATGATATGGCATTTATAACGTGCCTATGAACAAGTGTTTAAAAGCGTGACGAGGCAAGGGAGGGGGAACAGGGGGAAAACAGACAGCGATCTTACTAGGCCAGGTGACATTGAGATTGCGCAAGTGCAGGGGAAGGGGGAAAGGGAAAGTGCAGGGGTTGGAGGAGCGGGCAGTGCAATACATAGGATCAACATTAAAAATTAAATAATATAAATAAAAAACAACGCTTAGACCAGCCCCCTCCCTGCCCCTTGTTTATACGCTAGGTGAAAGATGCAATATTTGATTCAAAAACATGCTTGTATATTTCACCGAGTGCAGCACACGGCATGCTCCTGCTGCAGCATGAACATTTCATCTTGTGCCTTGCTCTTGGAGGATTGCCCAGGCCGTCCTGGGATTGTTTTGATGGAGCATGCACTTCTTCAAAGATCATGGGGGGCCCCTCAATAGGGCTTACATCTCCCCTTAATTTTGTGTCATGACACTGATACATAAACTTTAATCTAAATTGGGGTCCTGTGCTGGCCTGGTGATAACACTATCATGATGACGGGACAATCCAAGTATGCTCATCTTCCTTGTATCTTCATGCCGCCTAAATATGACTTATGATGACTATATCACCAGGGCGTCAGCTGCTGCACTGTTCCTTTACAAACTCTACACAAAGCATGCTGCAGAGAGGCCTGCCATGGACCCACTCTGGCAAAATTGATACAAATGTTTGTGAGCTGGGCAGACTCATCCAGCACTGTCTGCCAGTGTGCTGGCCTACCCCAGTGCCAGGCCACTAAGCCAAAGGAAGAGTTAGTGTTTGTCAGGCACTAGTTTGTGGCAGGAGAGAGCCACGCCAATGGCAGCTACAGCCCACACGACATCAACTCATGCTCAAGTTGAAAGAAAATTGTCGTAGGCTCTGAACCCTACAACTACAACAAACTGCCTGAGCCGAGCAGCCCTCCATCTTGGAAAGTGTTCAGGGAAATGATGAGACAAAATAAAATTCTTTGGGGCTTTTTGCGGGTTTGCAGATTCTCCAAGAGAGTACAAGAGTTTTTTATATTAGCAACAGAATTTGAGCAGATTATTCACTGTTACGATGCTCAGGTTGTTCAGGTTTTTCAATGTTCCAATAGGCAGCTGTTCACTGTAACACACTTGGATGGAGAGTGGGTGGGAATGGGTGGGAAAATATCCTAGAGGTGTGCCTCAGCTCCCTTTAGAAAGCTTTCCCTCATTAGCCAGGCATCCCTAAAATCCCATTTTCCACATGAGTGATCAGGAGCATCTACTATCTATGTCCAGCTAGTAATGAGAGCCTAAAGGCAGCAGCCTTATCTATCTGGCTCCATCTGGGGATTTTCTGGGATGGTCAATGTGGCTTGTTGTGAAAAGTGCCAATCTCAGATGCTCTGATTCAGTCGGATTCTCAGTGGCTCCCTTTCCCTTTCACCCCTTTCACTCCCCGAAGGGCATGACTTGATATTCAAACAAGCCGTACTTAGTACGGAAGGCGGTTTTACATTCATCTCCTTTTGTGACTCGGCCAGGTGGTGTGCTCTTCGAAGGTCCAATTTGGTATAAATCTGGGCATCTTTATCTTGGTCTAGCATCTCAGGGATCAGTGGCAAGGGGTAGTGGTTCTTCACGGTGATCTGGTTCAATGTGCGGTAGTCAATACAGGTTCTCAAGTCTCCTTCCTTTTTCGGTACGAAGAACAAAGGACTGGCTGCGGGGGACTTCGAAGGACGGATAAATCCGTTTGCAAGGTACTGGTCTAAATAGGATTTCAAATGAAGGTTTTCCTGTACTGTGAGAGCGTAGATCCTGCCGCAAGGGATTTGTGCACCAGGAACAAGGTCGATCTGACAGTCATAGGGCCTGTGTGGTGGTAATGTATTGGCTTGGTCCTTTCGGAATACATCCTGGAAATCATGGTATTCACTTGGCAAGGTATTAGTTGCTCCCAGGGTTTATACTGTCACTCCGGGAGTCATGGGGATACAGACGTCAGGCTTCTCCTCTTGGTAATAGCAGGCAGGGGAGCAGTCACCGGGGAAGGTTCATTTTCATGCCCGCCAGTCTATCAAAGGGTTGTGAGCAACCAACCATGGCATCCCTAGTATTAGCCTGAACTGAGGTGCCCTGATGAGATCAAATGAAATAGACTCCTGATGTTCGTCCTGGCACAGCAAGGTTACCCTGGCTGTGCACTGGGTTACTGGTCTGGAAGCGATTTCTGTCCCATCCACGGTGGTTACCTTGTCCATAGTTGACTTGGAACACAAAGGAAGCCCCATCTCTGCTGCCAGTTCTTGATCAATATAATTTCCAACTGCTCCGCTATCGATGTATGCTTCAACGGTATGCATTCTTGACAACTGTTGGTGGTTAATTAAGATCACTGGTATTGCAAAGTGCGAGGTCAGCAACTCTTTCTTCTCACTCGACAAACGGACCTCTACGTTTGTCGAGCTTGGTAGTTTTCTGATTCCTTAGCTTCATCCTTCTCTGTGGCCCGACTGTTGTTCTTGGGGGTTTTACTGGACAGTCCTTCAGGAAATGTCCTGGTTTCCCACAATGCAAACAAAGTTGTTGTTGTCTTCTTTTGTCCCGCTCTTGTTTTGTTAATGGAGGCCGTATCCCTCCAATCTGCATGGGTTCTACAGTATTTTCAGGTACACGGGGAGTGTTTTCCTTTGGTTGAACATACACGGTCCGAGGGTCCATCTTAGACCGGTCTGCTTTTCGGTCCTGCAACCGGTGGTCTAGCTGCACGACCAGATTTATGAACTCGGCACAATCTCTGGGTGGATCAACCACCTGGGCTAAGACGTCCTTTATTCACCTTGTAAGCCTCGATGGAATAACGTGGTTCTTTTGTTTTCTGGCCACCTAGCTTCGGCAACCAGTCTGTTGAAGGTAGCAATGTACGTTAACAAGTCCTGATTCGCGTGTCGGAGGGACAAGAGTTCATTGTCCACTGCTTGTTCCTGGGTATGGCGAGCAAAAAGTTTTTCCATTTCGCTCTGGAACCCCCCAAAGTCATGTAATAGAGGTTTGTCATGGGTCACCAACGGCACCGACCAATCTGCTGCACTACCACTCAGGTATGATAAGATAAAAACTACCCGAGCTTGGTCGTTTGGAAATGCTCCAGGCCTACCAAGAAAATGAAGGCGACACTGATTGATGAATGCCACATACTTCCATGGGTCGCCTGAGAACTGAGAACCTTTCCGGTGGTGCCAGGGGAGCTGTTCCAGGTAATGTGATCTGTACTGGAGTGGGGGTAGTAAATGGTAAGGTGGGGTTTTGCATCAGTGGGTTGCTCCCAGGAAGAGGAGTCTGCCCTGCCTGTGATTGCAGGATCTGCCTACTGATCTCCTCCGTACGATCTTTGGTCACTAGCAAATCCCTCCGGACAGCATTAGTCTCTTGTCGGGCAGAATGAACCTCAGCACGAAGCTCTCCTAGTAATTGGGCCAATTGGTCCATTTCTGATGTCTCCATGGCGCCCAGGTGGATTTGTTACGGTAGGCTTTGTGTTCTGTTACGCTCACCTGGTATCCACAGGGACGCCACCCAGCCAGGTTACTCGCTGGTATGCTTCTCAGTTTTGCCAAGATGTGGTCTGTGGGGAAAGTTCTGCCTGAAAATACAAGACTGGCCGACCGGGGTAAGTATCCTCCCTCCACCCCGTATGATTTCAGCCCCTCAGGGGCCCTCTCCTCACCTTGTGGTAGAGTTAGGCATGCTCTCCGTCCTGCCTTCTTTGCAGGGGCACGTTGTCTTTCGTGGGCATGTGGGCATGTGCGGTCCAGTTACTTCAGTGACGCCGGCCCGTTTGATATCGTTCAGGTAGGTCTTATTGCTGTTCTTTAGTATTGTTGCTATCCTGCATGCCTCTCTTGTTTAATAATGTCTTTTTTTCTCCCTTAGGTATGAAGGCGACACTGATTGATGAATGCCACAGCGCAGCGAACTGGCTTGGTTGAGCCCCGCTGGTAAATGATGGTGCTTTAAGAGCGCTATGATGCGGTAAGTAAGCGCTATGCGCAGTGCTGCGATGGCTTGCCTTTGCTAACCTGTTTTGTCTTCTTTCCCTGCAGGTCGCGGTGTTCTTCAGCACGTGTGGAATTTTCCGGAGTGGTGCCAGCCAAGAGGTGACCAGCCAGGTAAGCCTTTTGAGCAGTTTGTAATTTTCAATATCTCTTCTGCTTTCTTAATGTTGCCTCTATCTTCCTCTTTCAGGTCGTGCAGTCTGGGAGGTGTGCAGATCTAAGGAAAGCTGTTCTCAGGAACTGCGAGTAACTAAAGATGAAGACTGCAGATAAGATGCTGCTGCTAATGATGTTCCTTTTGTCTCCATTCAGGTTCTACTTCTCCGAGGTTCGGGAGCATAGCTGGACACGGTGAGCGTCACGTTGCAAGCTGCAAAGTAACGCGAAGCTTGTTGTCTTGCTCGGGTGTGGTTTAAATAGCCCCAACAAAATAGTCCAGGTAAAGTAGTCCCTAGGCTACCACACCCAAAACACTAGACCGCATAGCTTGGTTCCGAGGAACCAAGCTATGTGGATGCCTCCATGTTGGCTGACAACACAATAAAGTAGTTCCCAAGCACATTGTTTTTCATGATGTATGAGCCTGGCGCCATAGGCCCCAGGACTGGCCCCAAGAGGGTTTTGGAAGAGGATGCCAGGCTCTAAAGGCCCGATTCCTGACTCCACCTGGCCAATGGGTTTGCCAGAGGGGGTTTTGGGCGAGGGTCGTGACAGTACCCTGCAGCGTCAGTTCCTCCCACGTAAGTTATGGTTGCGCGAGTTATGCTTGCTTAGCTTACCGCAACTGGTGAATTTCTGGGGTTTTTCAGTTTTAGTTGTAACCATAAAATGCCTTTAAAAAATGTTTTTATTGAATTTCATAGCTTTTTATTAGTGCAACTTAGCCATCATGTCCCTTTAACAAAGTGCTTTCATTAGATGGCCGCGGTAGCTGGCATGTAGTTATGATTAAGTTGCTAAACCCATAGGAAGAGCACTTTTTGGGTGGCTTATAACTTTGCTCCCCCTGGACGAAACCTCACGAAACATTGGGAAAAAAGGTATATGCCCACTCTGAATTTTTCTGCGAAGTTTGGTCAAGGGGGGGGCAAAGTTAGAGGGGGGTCCCAATTTTTGTTTTTCCCATAGACTGAATGGAGAAAAAACTTTGCTCACACCTACAGCCCAAACCGCAGGATGGATTTTCAAAATATTTGCGGCAGGAGTGGTGGCTTGGTCCCGAAAGCGTGCTTTTGTAAATTTGGTGGGAATCCAACCAGTAGTTTTTTTAAAACAACCAAAAAGTAGGTCCCAAATAATGTGTGATATCTATGTCCGCTCCGCGGACACACTTCCCTGTCCGCTCTGTGGACAGGACACCGATTGGCCTGTGAAAACATAAAAATAATATGAGGCCGGGAAGCCCAGAAAGAAACACACCAACACAGGTTACAAAGTACATACAAGTGCTTTATTTAAAAGCTACAACAGTTACCAAAGTCAATTGACAAACGGATAGCTATTCGGCTCTCAGAGTAACATAACGAACTTCAACGAGAGTTCAATGCGTTAGTGAGAGAGACCGTACATTGGAATACTTGGGTCTTTTATACCCTTTATCCAGCACTTGGCCTACCCTCTCGGGGGTTAACCATTCTAGGAGTCGGGCCTATGGGTTCCTTGCCAGGTCAATCCTAAAATATATGCATTTTGATTAGTTTTGCTGATATAGTTGTACATTTACACATAGGTCAACAGTAGGACAAGGTCTCAGTTCGCGACCCCGACAAGTGGCCTGCAGGCATATTAATTATTCGCTTGTACGGAGGTCACAACGGCCAGAATTTTACTGAGAATGTCATTCGGCCTCCATTTTGATGTTCAGGGTGACTTCCATATAACAAGAGAACCTAAATTGGCGGCTTAATCCAAGGTGGCGACTTACATTACTTTCTCTAAGGTCAAGACCTTGCCCTGGAGTTTGTTCGCATATGATGTTTTGACAACTTGGCGTAGGCCAATACACATACAATTGTTACGATAGGAGGCATAACAGTGTTTCAATTCCGACAAACCCTCCTTTTGGCCTATGCCAAGTGCTAATATCATTTCTAATATCTTTGTAAATAACTCCATGCATTGTCATCCATACATCCTGAATCATTATCTGTAATATCTATAGCCATTAGGTCGTTCATCAGAACTTCTTGTAACACAAACTATTTAGATGCTGTATCTGGGGCATATATTTTGTGCCCTACTGTGCTCACTGCTTGAGCACAACATCCCTCTAGCATTGCACATACACTAGGAAGACATTGGAAACAGCAACAAAGGAATAGCAGGATTCCCAAAATAACCAGGATAACAGAAAGCACCTTCCAACCTCAGGATCGTAGAGAATCCCAGAACCAGGCGCTTATATTCCAATCTCCCACAGGAACATGCACTTCAGAACTAAGGATGTGCAAGTTCTGTATCGCTTTGAAAATTGTCGGTGAGGAATCTGGTACGAAAACACAACAAGCGGACCCCACTAATTTGCATACTCCACCTCGTTCTGCCAGAATGACATCTAATGCCATCCGATTTTGGAGTGCTACCAATCTTATTGCTTTTTGTTCTAGTGTCATATTGTAGAGTATATCGGTGGTCCGGTTGATGGTTCTCTCCAGTACCCTTGCTAGTCCCCTAATATTTTCGGAATTTGCTATCTGTCCCCAAAATGGCACAACTGATTTTGCTATATCTCCCAATACTTGCCCAGGGGTATCTCCGTTCTCGTCCCGCCGTGGGCGAGCCTTAGAAACTTCCAATGTACTAGCTATAAATACCCCAGGTAACAGGATTCCTAAATAACAGGTTCCCTGCCAATCCTTGGGCAACCAGGGAAATGCTGAACTACCACAAACAAAATAGACAGGCCCCCTCTACATACAGAGGCCTGTTCTCTCCGGTCAAATTTACAATGTTTACACAACCTTCAAAATCTCCCAATGACCGAGTGCCATTTCTTTGTACACAGAAGGGGACTGAATCAGGGCTATGATTAATAGAGTAGGAAGGAGGCACGGCGCCCTTATTGCCTATCGGAGCCATTTTAAAGGAAATTAGAGTTTGAAAAGGAAGAGATAGTTTATCAGATGGCCTAATAGAAGCAACATTAGGTTTACTTCTATGTGCAAAAAGCGAGCATCCCAGGGGAGTCAATTCACGTTTTTCAAAATCATTTAAATTAGTTCCATCAAAGTTCCCTGAGATGCTATCATTCCAACAGCCAAAGAATAGTGCTCTAAGAGAGGCATAGCAAGCAGTCGTTAAAGGTAAAGGGTGAATACACCATCCTAGCCCCTTGTTCCCATGTTGCGGTAAATGGGTACAAATCCAGCAATTACTCTTATTAAAAATGGCATGCGTTGAATTCATTATTATCATTAAAGTGTTATTATGGTACTTTCGTCTATGCTGGGAGTCTCTAGGTGACAGAGTCTGAAGGCGTACAGAGGGAGTCAAAGCAGTAGGTACAATTTAAATTGGCAGTAGAGGTTTTAGAGGGTAAATTTCTTCGAAGTACCAAAGTCCCACAGCAGTAACTATACAAATTCCAATTATTATTAAGACAACACAGCAACACGTTTTCGGGCCCAGGCACATTGTTCGTTGTCCGAGTTGGTCACCCCCTTATTTACAAGTCCAATGCGAACAGCAGCGGTGGAGGTGGCAGGCATCGTAGTTTCTCAATCGACGACCCCAATGTTCGTTGCTGGCGACACTATGGTCGCGCGACTTCTTAGTCCTTCCCCAACTCTAGCCAGCAGAATCCCTTTTTTCAACAAAAACTTCCTTTTACAAGAGAAAAAACTCTCAATGACTTTTTCTTTCCAAATGCACAGGCAAAACCCGTGCCGTAGTTCTATTTTCTTCGTCGAAGGTCGTACCTGGTGGTACCCAATGCTGTTTGATCCGGAAATAGGGTAACTTCACTTCCTGAGGGAAGCAACGTATCGGAGGTGACGGAAGTCGCAGAACTTGAAACAGTGTTTTCCGGAAGTGACTTTTTCAAAGAGTGCGGAGACGAAATGGACTGTTCCCCAAGCTCCACGGGATCAGAGAAATTCTCCGACGCACTCACAGCGCTGTTTGCTACTCCAGGATCAGAGATTGTAGCTTCAGCGAGGGGTTCTGCTTCTTCTGTAATGTGTGGCGTCGTGTGAGGAAGTTTCTTGACATGCGTCGCGTGGATCCAATGCTTCTTTCCAGCCACCCGCACTGCTGCTTGGGTGACCAACAGTACCTGGTGGGGTCCCCGCCAGCGAGGCGCGAGACAGGAAGACCTTTCGTAGGCATTCACTAGGACCCAACTTCCAGGCTGAATATCGTGTCCTGGGCCCGTAAACCGTACAGGTAAAGCTGATTGGACCTGATGATAAATGAGATACAGATTTTTAGTCAACTGGTTACAGTAGTCTACAAGCAATACATTTTCTACCTCCCTCAATGCTTTAGGCTTCGGAAGACCCCAAATGTTAGCAGGTCTCCCCATCACTACCTCAAATGGAGAAAGCCCAGTCTTAGTTTGAGGTGTGGTACGCATGGCTAACAAAACAATAGGTAAGGCATCTGGCCATTTCAATTTGGTGCCGGCACATGTTTTTGCAAGCTTATTCTTTAAGATACTGTTATGTCTCTCTACCAACCCAGCACTTTGAGGGTGTCTAGCCGAGTGAAATCGCTTTTCAATGTGTAACGCTGTGCATATCTGAAAAATTATTGCTGCAACAAAATGGGGACCATTGTCCGACCAAATGACCCTTGGAAGCCCAAATCGTGGAAAGAATTCTTTTACCATAGTCTTTGCAGTGGTCATGGCAGTAGCATCCTTAAAGGGGAAAGCCTCGACCCATTTACTAAAAGCACAAATAATCACAAGAACATATTTTAGATTGTTACACCGTTCCATCTCAATAAAATCAAAGTGGATGACCTCGAAGGGAACAGAAGGGAGCCCAAAGCTACCCCTTGGAGTTACTGTCCCCTTCCCCACATTGTGCTGTAAACAAATCATACAATTCTGGACATGTCGCTGTGCAGTCTTCAAAATGGTATCATTCACCCAGGCTTGTTCTAGCATTTTCGTGATCTGTTGAGCACACACATGCGTAGGACCGTGTGCTATCGTAACCATTGCCAGCACATATGAATCAGGGAGCAACCATTTTCCTTCAGATGTATCTACCCAACACCCATCGTCATCCAGTTTCCCCATCCCTTTGGCCCACCTTTTAGATTCTTCTATTGTAGCATCAGTTTGAATTTCTCGCACAGACCCGATACCCTCATCTATTACATAGGCATCTTTTGTTTCCCTTAGAGGATACATGTCTGCGCTAAGGTCTGTGGCCATTTGCCTGGCTATCTGGTCAGCAAAAGCATTCCCTATTCCCACATCATCTATGACCTTAAGATGTGCTGTACTGCCTAGGGAGTGAGAGCGCCGAGAGCAATTGCTGAATCTTGGTCCCATGTGAGGTTAGGAACCCTCTTTCTGACCAGAGTCTCCCAAAGTTGTGAGCCACCCCAAAGGCGTACTAGCTATCAGTATATATGTTTACTGTATGCCCTTCGGAGAGTTCACAAGCTCGGGTCAACGCTATAATCTCTGCGGCCTGCGCAGAGTTATGCAGAATTCTCTTAGTTTCAACAACCGTACTCAATGTAGTAACTGCATAGGCAGCTGTAGATGTACCATCTGGGAGTTTGAAGCAGGAGCCATCACAAAACAGCTCCCATTCTGCATTGCCCAAAGGAGTATCTATAAGATCTATCCTGCCCTCCGTTTCCTGTTCAGTGGTATACAGGCAGTAATGCAATTCTTCGTCACCGCAAACAGTATTTTGCTGGAAAGGTAGAAATTCAGCCGGATTAAGAACACAACACCTCTTAATTTGAATGTGAGGGGCAAACAGAATTAATTCATACCTTGTCAGCCGGGCAGAGGTGAGGTGTTTGCATTTGAGTCTTATTCAATAGGACATCTACAGAGTGAGGTACCATCAAAATTAAATCATGGCCTAGGACCATTCCCTCACTCTGTTTTACAGACGCGGCAGCAGCAGCGACAGCTCGCAAACATCTTGGCAAAGCGCATGCAACAGGATCAAGGACGGAGGAGTATTAGCCGCACAGCCTATTCTTCACTCCGTGTTCCTGTGTTAACACAGCCAAAACACATCCATCACATTCATGCACAAACAACACAAAGGCCTTGTCATAATTTGGAGTACCCAGAAGCGGTGCAGAGCATAACGCGGTTTTGAGAAGCTCAAATGATCGTTGATGTTCGATTTCCATGGCAGCGGCAAAGAAATGCCCTTCTTTGTCAAAGCCAACATCGGTTTTATCACTAGTGAGAAGTTTGGGATCCACAACCTACAGTAAGAAGCCATACCTATTAAGGCTCTGACTTCCTTCTGTGTATTTGGAACAGACATGCCAGAAATGTGTTTTATTCTTTCAGGTGTCAATCTTCTCCCCTCCTTTGACAGGAGGTAGCCTAAATAGGCGACCTCCTGACAACAATATTGAAATTTTTTGAGCGAAGCTTTATGACCATTTTTAGCTAGATGAACAAGGAACAGTACAGTACCTTCTTTACAAGCACTTTCAGAATCTGCAGCCAAAAGCAAGTCATCGACATACTGGAGCAGTGTACAAGTAGGCGGCAATTCAAGGGTATCAAGCTGATCTTTCAAAGCTCTACTATAAATGCTTGGACTTTCAGTATACTCTTGAGGTGCACGAGTAAATGTGAATGAACGCCCCCCCAAGGTGAACGCGAACAAATATCTACTCTCCTTGTGTATCGGAATACTAAAGAAAGCATTCTTTAGATCCACAACACTAAAGTGCGTAGCTGTAGCAGTGATCATTGTTAGTATCGTTGTTACATCAGGCACAATTGGAAATTGTGGGGCGACAACTTTGTTAATAGCACGAAGATCAATTATGAAACGGTATGGGATTGCATTGTCGCCTTTCTTGTATACAGGCAAAATCGGCTGTTACATAAACTACCTGCAATCTCTTCAATCACCCCTCGATGCACAAAATCGGAGACAATGCACTTCAAAGCACGCTCGCCCTCAACTGATATTTTATATTGCGGAATGCGTGGTAGTTTAACTCCATGCTTCAAAACTATTTTAACGGGCTCAATCTGTAGCACCCCGACATCATTGTCGTCAACCGCCCATAAACATTCTGGAACAACACTAAACTCAGGAGGCAATGGTCGAATCAAAAACGGAGAATTGGGAAGTTGCTGTGGTGAAACCGTCAGTCGTACTCCATCAGAGGAACAATGAATTACTGCATTTAGTTTCTTCAACAAATTTAACCCCAGCAAATTCTCTCCACAGTTCGAAGTCAGGAGGAAGGGACAATGGTCCATGAAGGGACCCAAAGAAACAGACACCGGCGAAGAAACCGGGCAAGCAATTGGTATACCAGAAAACCCTACAGAAACATTTGTTTGCCCTGACAGTGGAATGTTTGGAACCCGGGAATGATCAATGGAGCACTTCTGTGCTCCAGTGTCTATCAAAAACGGATGTTTCCTATTCCCCACTAACAATTCAACGTAGGGACCTTTCTGATTAACGGGAATAGGTGAAGGTTCCAAACCCTGCTTCGGGCAGTCCTAACGAAATAAAATGTCATCGGAAGGAAGCTCTTCAGAAAGGTAGGCAGCAGAAGGGTGATCAAATATGTTTCTCGTGTCCACACTTGAAGTCTGATTTTCCCGTGTAAAAGGTTGCTGAGGATCTTGCGAGAACTGACCTCTATCAGGGCCCCCCTGCTCCAGGGCGACCTCTAGGTCGTCTACCCATACTCCCAAACGCATTGTTTGACCTTTGTCGAAGGACGGGGCACTGTGCTCGCCAATGACCTTCCTGGCGGCAATAGGCACATTGATTAACATTCACAGGACCCAAAGGAGCGTTTCCTTTTGGGACATACTGACCTCTGATCTGTGAAGTACCTCCTCTGGGATTTCTAACAATTTGTTGTAACAATACTTTAGTCTTCAAATCTCCTTTCCTCTTCTCCATTTTCTCTTTTTCATTATTAACACGGTTCTCATAATACTGAGCCATGTGCAAAACTTCAGATTGAGATTTCGCCTGCCAAGCGCTCTCAGAGGACATAATCTGTGACTGGATGTCGGGTAACAATCCACGTACAAATTTGTCCAAAACAACATTTTCCCAGGTTCTGTGCCCTATTCCTGTCCACTGAAGTCAGAGAATACATGTTCGAATCTATTAAAGAATTCAGTGGCACCTTCAGTTTTTCCTTGAACACAGGCCATAAGCTTGTCCCAAATAATTATTTTCTCTGGAATCACAGTTTTCAATTTTGCGACAATTCTATCAGGCAAAGTAAATATTACCTGAGGTGGTTTCTCACCAGCTGGTCTTTCCCCATCAAACCTAGTCATGTTAGCCCACGTATCTCCCAACCCTGGCACATCGTCTATTGTCCGAACCTGTTTCCATAAATCTACTGGCAGGAGTACAGGGAACAGCAAGTCAATATCACTTAAGGTGAACACAGAGGACTGCAAAACGGACTCTATCTCTTTGTAAAACCCTGTCGGGTTTTTCCTGATATCGGGAATTGATTGTCTAATAGTGTTCACTTCCTGTCGTGAAAACGGGACGTGAACAAATTGTGATACATAATGTGCAGGGATATCCACAGCGGGTGCACCAGTCCCAGCGTTAGCGGGAATCTCAACCTTTGGGACAAATGTCGGAGGAACCTCTCTCATAGGCAACTGAGATATAGGTAACTCCGACCGCTCACTAAGCAACAGAGTCAGGTCGAGCGCTAAGGCAGTCGAAGAAGTGTCGGGCGAAAAATCCCTTTTACAAATTCCCAATAACTCTATAGGACAACTAACCTTCTTCCTTACACATTCTTCCTGCAGGTACTGTACCATTACCTGAATCACCTTCCTTTGCATTTCTACTGTATACTGACTATACGTGTCATATACTTCATCTGGCGGTATCGATGAATCCAAGATCCATCGAATCGCATCTTTGGTACAAATTCGTACTTCCTCAGGTGCCGATCTACGACACGGAAGGAACCGTTTCAGCACAAACATACTGTCGTCTTCATCATCCTCATCCCGCAATTTCTCAAAGTCCCTCCTATACTCAAACTATCTCTCAACATGCCCATGTACTTTCTCCTCTGTATCCCTCAAAAGTGCTAAAGTATTTAGATCCCTCACCCCTTGTGGGAGATCTGAATTATGTAATCTACCCCACATTACACATAAATGAGTCCCCAAACCTTCGATAAAAACATTTTTCTCGGGAAAGTTGTCCAGATTTGATAATGTGGAAAAAACATTGACTTGATCACCTTTCTCCATACAGTGTTAGCCCATGAAAATAATTCCTGTTTCTTGTCTGCAGAAACAGTATTTCGAATGACAATCTTTGACCCCGCATCCTGATCAACTTCAGTCAATACAGAACCACTCAGGAGCGGAGGTGTGGGCAAATTCAATGAGGGTGCAACTATCGGCGCAAGAGGAAGGGGTGGCGGGATAGGTGGAGGAACAACAACTAGAGGAATAGGAACAATGGGTTGTACAGGGGGAACAGGAATAACAGCAGGAACAACAGCAGGAATGGGCAGAGCACCCGGGAGAGGATCATACGGAGGTGGCGCAGAGGCACCAGGCCTGCGTTTGTTTAACAATTTTTCAATAAATTCTTCAGAAACATGGAAGTCTTTAGAGGGATACATTTTCTGGATCCCGAGTGAGAAAGCCCTTTCCATATTTTTAACTGACTCCGAATGTTTTTCATTATCATATAACGACGCCTTTTCGGCATTTGTTTTATGATGGCGTGCATGTTTATCCCTACTTTTAAGCTGCTGCAACGCTTCTTTTTTCCAATTCTGCAAAACATCAAATGCTGCAGGTCTGGCCTTCTTTTTTAGCAAGACCGATTCTAGGTATTCAATACGGGGGATCTCGAAACTACCATTGATTGGCCACTGAAATTCGGAGGCACGTCTGGTTTGTCTGTGCCAAATATCATTAAATACTATACTTCCAATGCCATACTTACAGTACATAGTACATGCCGGCGACCCCTCCTGTGGTGCCGGGCGGCTAAATTCCAAAGATTGTCGATCGCTGCGGAACAGAGCCCTAAAGCAGCTAGACAATTTCCCAGGCATTTCACAAAAAATCAGTGTTACCTGGTCAGTAATTGTGTCTGCAGATACAATATGCCAAATTCAAATTGTCAGGGTTAAATTAAGAGCTGGGTCACGACTGCACCTGACCAACCTAAGGAGGACCGTACGGTTTACCAAAGAACTTACCTAATCTGCCCGCCTCAAAAATGGACCCTTGTCAAGATGCCGTGTCAGACCACACGACTATCGTCCAAGGATCGGATCATGCAGCGCTGCTGAGGTATTGCGTCTCGTTCGGTCGGGCCCGCAGTATCACACCGTCCGATCCCGGTTCGATAGTCTGCGTCAACCTTCAATGATCCGGCATCAATCTTGAGGGTCCCTATTCGGGCGCCAACTGTGAAAACATAAAAATAATATGAGGCCGGGAAGCCCAGAAAGAAACACACCAACACAGGTTACAAAGTACATACAAGTGCTTTATTTAAAAGCTACAACAGTTACCAAAGTCAATTGACAAACGGATAGCTATTCGGCTCTCAGAGTCGGGCCTATGGGTTCCTTGCCAGGTCAATCCTATAATATATGCATTTTGATTAGTTTCGCTGATATAGTTGTACATTTACACATAGGTCAACAGTAGGACAAGGTCTCAGTTCGCGACCCCGACAAGTGGCCTGCAGGCATATTAATTATTCGTGTGTACGGAGGTCACAACGGCCAGAATTTTACTCAGAATGTCATTCGGCCTCCATTTTGATGTTCAGGGTGACTTCCATATAACAAGAGAACCTAAAATGGCGGCTTAATCCAAGATGGCGACTTACATTACTTTCTCTAAGTTCAAGACCTTGCCCTGGAGTTTGTTCGCATATGATGTTTAGACAACTTGGCGTAGGCCAATACACATACAATTGTTGCGATAGGAGGCATAACAGTGTTTCAATTCCGACAGGCCAATGGACCTATGTATTGTCCGGGAACAGATAATGTGTTCGCTGATTGGTTGGAGTGAAGCGTGAGGTGCGTCCAGGGGTGTTGCTAGGGGGGGTAAGGGGGCTATAGCCCCTGATCTTTTGGTTGTAGCCCCGGATAGAATTTCAGGAGCTACAGCCAAAAGACTAGCTAGCCCCCAGTCCCAACAGTTCCGACATCAGCGTAGCCCCGGGTCTTTTCCAGACCTAGCAACTCCCCTGTGCGTCACATTTTCTCGATGCACCAGCCATCTTGGATTCACAGACATTGCAGTAAAACAAACAAAAAAACACAACATTGCACTCGTCAAACTTATCAAATAATCTCTGGGGAGGTGATGGGTGATGAGGATGGGATGGAATATGGCTGCAAGAAGCAAAATAATGGATGTTTTTCACCATGAAAGTCCGCGAACAGTCCTGTGAAGTTCACAGGCACCTCTGCATTACAGGTTTGGTGACAAGCAGTTCTTGGATGGCTTATAACTTTGGTGCCAATACTGCATGAAATTCTGCATATATATTCTTAACCCGATTCTGAATGGGTTTGCAAGGTTTGGTGGGATTCTGTCAAGAGGTGGCAAAATTAGAGGGGGGTCCCAAAATATTCTAAAGGCTTATAAATGTGGTGGCATTTGACGAATCTACACAAAGGTTTGCAAAAAGATTATAGATCTAGATATAAATGTTTTTGCAAAGTCTGGTGGGATTCTGTCAAGAGGCGGCAAAATTAAAGCAGAGGTCCCAAAGTATTGTAAAGGCTTATAAATGTGGTGCAATTTGATGAATCTACACAAAAGTTTGAAAAAAGGTTTGAAATCTAGATATAAATATCTTTGTGAAGCCTGAATGGATTTTGTTAAGTGGGGGCTAAGTTAAATGACTGTTGTATGTGCATACATTTCACACTTTAGAAAAAATAAAACATGGGTGGATTTCCAGGAAACTTGTGTAAGGAGCATTTGCAAGGACCGGAAAGCATGGTTTTGCAAACGTGTCTGTGTTTTATTTTTTGACAAGTGTCATAATGTAGGTTAAAAAAATAGTGATATCCCATTGGTGACTGAGGTGTAGCCTGTGGCCACAAGCAGTGGCCACATTGTCTGGGTCATGGAATAAGGTCATGATCCGGACAATCTGGCTACTGGCCATGACCACGAAGGACAACACATGGGGTTAAAGTGTCCATGTCCACCTGCGACTAGCTTTATGGTAAAGTTATTTGAAATTGTGATAGGCTTGAAAGGGAAGAAAAACTTGCTTGTGGTAATATGGTCATAGGGTTCTCTTTACATCTTCTGCAGGCTGCCATGGAAAGCGAAGAAGGGCCCTGTATGGAACCCCGCCTTCCCTTTCCATGGTGGCCGTCTTGGAAAAGGATTTTCCTTCCTACACCGGGAGGCTGCAGGCGTCCCATTGTAGGAATAAAAATCCTTTTTTTAGCACCCCGGTTCCTGCATTGGGAACCTAGGGTGCTAATGGCCTTCATCCCCCTTTACAGGGGGTGGAATGGGGGGATAATGGTCTAGAGACCTCGTTATCCACCCTCGCTTCAATTGGGCTGATAACTTGGGCTGCAGGGCTGGTATCCACCGTTCCAGTCCCTGGAACGGGGAATGAACGCCACAATATTCCCATTAGCATAACACAAAATGCAAATGGAAATGTTGGAAAATCTTATTGAGTCTATGTACTTCACTAAGAAATGTAAAGTAGATGGAGTCAATACGTTTATTTTTAGTTCTATGTTTTAATCAATGACATTTGTGATGCCATCTTTGATGTCCTGGGTGTTAGTCTTGAAAACAGGGAGGGATCCTGCCTGTCAAAAATTCTTTTCAATTGCACCTCATTCAAGTGCAGGATTAGTCGAATATATGGCAAACAGGCAGTATACTATTTCACTGCCATGTAATGCACTGCTGTGTGAAGTACAACTATACACTCAGTATATTTATGATAGGTCAGTTTTGCATATTGCTGACACTATATTTAATTGTTTGTACATGAACATAAGCATAACGTAAGTGTGAGCAGAGACAAGAGGAAGTTAACAAATCACAGTGCAAGTGGTACCATGGTTGGGACGGTACAGACATTTACAATGTTATCTCAACAGTGTGAATTATTTAAACAAGAAAGAAGATTCCCAAAAGGCATTGATTCATGCAAATTGCCCATACATTGTAAAACATTGCGAATGCATACAAAGCAAAATTACAAGTGACAAACTGGAAGGGGAGCGCACATATCTACACCTCACATTAAGAAACATATACTGTATAGTAGTATCTTTGATCAACACTAAAGCTTTGCATAATTTTTGTTTTTTGTTTTTTTGTGTGTCTTCCTAGTAACGGTATAGTCAATATAATTCGTCTAGGAGACTGGACCTTGGGGAGGTCTACTAGAGCCAGGCTAAAGGGTGAACTTGGCTGTTAGTCTTAGCAGTGCACGGTGGTGGCGCAAGTTATGGTTGCTTAGCTTACCATAACTGGCGAAGTGCTGAGGTTTTTCGGTTTTACCTGTAACCATAACGTCCCTGTTACAATGTTTTTCCATTGAATTTCATTGGTTTTTATTAGTGCAACTTAACCATAAGGTCCCCTTAACTAAGTTTTTTCATTGAATATATATATATATATATATATATATATATATATATATATATATATATATATATATATATATATATATATGCATGCAAACTCACACATTCTAAAATGGCCGCCAGCATTTGACATAGAATGCTTAAGGGGTATTTCAAGAGTGGAAATAGAAAAAGGACCAAAAATATGTAGCGCGGAACCATAGAGACCAAGCCCTTTTGTATTTAAAAGCAATCTGCAATCTCATTTTGTCGTATATGTGAGCAAGCAACGGGAGCGTTGCGAAACGCGTCATGAGTTTAAATGCCTTGAATAAAACTGGATATGGCATGAAAACCTTTGGTCAATGGTGAATTGATTTACTTTTTGGAGATTTATGCTGGCATCCCAAACCGCGAAGAGTGCTGTCCTTGTGTAGAGAAGTGCAACTACTTTTTCCTTTTTACAATATATATATATATACATATATATATATATATATATATATATTCCCATAAGAACTCCTCAAAATTCTATTGTTAATAACTTTTGATTTGAATAAAAGATTTGACCGAAATTTCAAATGTGATTAAGGGCTCTTGTCCCCCCTCCCCCCAGCTGCAAAGTTTCCTATAGATTTGCTACAAAGCAAAAAAGTTATTACGAAGACAAACACATTTTTATTTCCAAAAGTGCATCCTACTTCCCCTTCATTTTATGATATGATATAATGTTTTATTTATATCGCGCTCATACACAGGTGTTTCAGGCAAAGGGATGGGGAGCAGGGGAGAAAACAAAAACAAACAATCTTACTAGACCCAGTGACATTGAGAACGCGCAAGTGCATGGGGAAGGGAAAGGGGTAAAGTGCAAGGAAAAAGTGGGGGGATGGAAAGTGCAGAGCATAGGAGAAACAAGATAAATAATAAGTGAGTGGATAAATACATGAATAAATAAGGGTGCTCAAGAGCAGTGGTAGTGCAGCCAGCAAATGGTACAGTGCAGGGGAAGTCAGATAGGGTTAATCTGATAAGTGCAGAAGAGCTGTGGGGGGGAACTGTGTAGGTACAGATACAGGCCCCAGTGCAGGGATGGCCGGGAGGCAGTGCAAGAGGGTGTCCGGGTGGGCTGGTAACTGAGCCCAACAAACTGTTTTCCCATAGACAAACAGTTTTGTCTATAACTGAAGGCCATGAATACTACCATTCATGTGTTAAAATATATTTGGCCATGCACACTGATCATGGCTGAAGGCCATGCTTAATGCCAGTTACTGTTGTAATGTAATTAATGATGTTATCAGTGATATGATCTATGATGTCATCATTGTGGTCACAGGCTGTGCAACAGGGGGTGCGAAGTTAAGGTGGCATTAGTTGAATTTCAGGGGCTTTGTTGCGTTAAGTTCTCACCTTTAGGTCAATGCAACTAAAGTTTTTTCCTTGAATATATAAATATACATGTTATAGTTGAGCATTGAGTTCCATAGGAAACCTGAACAATGAAGTGCTGATCTTATTGTGTGGCAAGTATTCTTTAATGTCTTTTTAACTTTCACTAACATGGACCTTCAAAATTAGATTTGTGAATCAATAGCATTTCGATGCAGGCATTTCATTTTTGTGTTCATGTTAGTGAGGTTGAAGGTTTATTTCATTTTGAGTTTTCAGTGAGGTCGCTCAATTGGTGGTGTTTTGTAGGTTCATTTTGGTCATCTTTTATTTTGGATTTTGTTGTAGCTGCATCGTTGTTATCATCCCAGTGGATTTGCACCAGATGTTGTACAGTTAACTCCTGTGAAAGGCCAACCTATATTCAAAACATAGTGGTAGTGCTGGAGAGGGTAGCAGCACATCTGTAGACAGACAGTTCATGAAAAGCCTTCTTTGTTAACCTCTCTAGCATTTCTGATGATTCTTCAAAAGGAGTGCTCGAGTGCTGCAGGTATTTCAAGTCTCTGGCTGTTGGTGGCAGCATCTTTAATGTGTGGAGTTTGATTCTGCACAAGCACCACTCAGACCTAGCTTGTTTTTTGGAGGTAAAGCTGAAACAACTCAAAGCAGCTCAGGTTCCAAGTTTAATTATCCAACCCCGTATTGTTTTGCTGTCCAGGTTTACTCACCCTACCTTATCCTATTCTATTCCAACTACTTAGTATAATTTCCCCTGTTTATTTTTTACTCAGTTCATGTATTGTTGTTCTATTCCTTGTTCTCCAAGTTTACTTAACCTTTCCCATCTTCTGTTCTGCAACCACTCAGTAAAATGTCCTTTGTTTATTGTCATCCAGTTTATAAATCCCTGTTTGTTTTTGTATTGGTAGCTTTTAAACTTTGGATATTATTGTATGTTTTTTTTTTTTTTAAATCTGAGTTGGATTATTTTCCCATAGACCCAATGATTAGTATGTGCAAAGAGAACAACAGCGTTGTATTCACAAATATTGTGTGTTATATAGTGCATGAGATGCACTGCATACAGGATATTAGGGTCATACAAATGTGTGTGTTAAATTGTGTTTCTTAAAGTGTGTGTGTTCTCCAACTAATTATGTTTTCTTTTTTACAGATAGAAGGATATAATTTTTTTAAGCATAACTGCAGCTACGGTATCGACTAATGGAGTGTTGAATTTCAGAGGCACGGTTAACCAGAGAAACTACTGGGAAGTGTCGTAGCCACGGTATAGTTGAACTATACCCACATCTATAGGCCTCAATATGCAAAAAGGTATGCTGTTTTCACCTGAAAGAGTCCTTTCTAAGATTGGTCTATTATGTAGATATGTACAGAGCCACAGTATGTTGTATGATTGGTTGGCGCATCAGGTGCAAAGATGTGTAGCCGCATTGAAGGAGCCTGATGCCCTATTGGGTCTTTTCGCAGGCACGCATTTCGTCAAACGGCATGGGCGTATTCATGTCAATGCAACGCTGTGTCTCATTGGCTAGTTCGTTGACGCGGCTAGAAGGGTGCTGTAACCCATAATCTGATTGGCTGGTAAAAACAAGCATATAGCCGTGTACCCGTGGCAAGGTAGCTTTCGAAGTGATTGGGACTTCCATAGACGCTGCTACTGACACGTTCATGCGCGTCTCCTCATTGGATGATGTGATTGGTCAATAGTAGGCGCAAACATGTCATTGCACTTGGGCTTACCCACATGTACGGAAAACACATTCGAGTTGGCTGAATAACAGCGGTTTCTCCCAAATATCATCAGTGTGCTAACATGTTAATTGTGTTGTGTACATGCATTGTGCTTCATTATGTTACTATCTGCCCCTCAACACTCTGCCTGTTAATGTTACCCTAAACCTGCTCTACAGCGCCCGCTACTTACTAGCTCTGTGTTTGCTATATAAGTATAATAATAATGTCTGAAGCGCCCAAACTGCTGAGTTCATAGTGTCTGGATTGGGTTATGTCATAGTTATGTTTTTGAGGAAGAGGAAGTGACACACCTGCAAGTGCAGATAATCAGCAATGCTGTCTGTGATAGATCTACATACTTCTGAAGAATCCCACCTTCTAGCACGGCAAATAACCCTGTGCCAATACACTTTTCCAGACACCAAGTCAATTGATTTTTCACTGTATTCTCCCTTAGCCCTGGTGGTCAGTCTGTGGGTTTTCCCTTGCAGCCATGATCTCTTCCTATTGTCAAATATTCAACCTCAGTGGTCACGATGGAAGCAAAGTCATGCACACGTTATGCATGGATAACTCTTCCTCTGCCCTGTAGACTTTTCAGAGGTCCATGTATGTTATAAATTCCCTATATTGCAATATTGTAAACCTCAATAATGCTCAATGTATCAGTCTTTAAATAATGGAAAGCAGACCCAGGCGAGACTGACACGTGACTGCCTCTGCTGGTCTGACACACAAGGGTGTGCTGTTCTAACCCGGATTCAAACCTGACAACTGCGGGTTGCAGATAGATCTCTGCAATAGGCACTTTAATCTACTGAGATATATTACTTCAAAATTGAATGTGCTATGTGCTATCCTGTCTGGGTTTTAATTTACAGATGCACAGGACTCCATTTCCTCTTGCCTACCACTCCCATCCATCTGTTAAAGGAGAGTCAGGTAGAATCGGAGGTAAGTAAAATGGTCAGGAACCCACAAACCTACCCGATTTTCACCTGGAGAGTCGCTGGAACCCACATAATACTTTCTGAAATTTCGCAGAGCCCTGCAGAAAATTCCCAGACTTTTTTTGTAAAATGCAACTAAAACACAAATAAGACATTAATGTTTTCTATGGTTTACCCATAACTTGTCCAACGAGGCGTAAGCTCTTTAAGAGCACACAGGGTGGAAGGCCATTGCCACACACCCAGTGCTAACTGCCTGCAACAATAGTTTAACTTTCAGATTGTTTTTGCATGTTAAGCTATATATGACACCGGAATTAGTCTCCTTCAGGTGCAGGACAGGTATATGTAAATGTATAAAAGTGACCAGCACTGCGGTGCTATAACCACAGGCAAGTAAACATATTCATATTCAGCATTGGGTCCGTATTACAGATGTTTTGAATATAGATTATAATAGCAATAATCCCTCGTTCTGCAGGCTGCAATGGCCCAGGGGCAAGCTACAAACCCGCGCAAACCTAGAGGCGTTAATAGCAATAGAACATTTTAAAAACTCAGCCACGCAGCCGCTACTGCTTCGTTCACAGTAGCGGCCAGGGAGAGTCAGGGTTGCCATGCGAATGGAAGGAGCACCTCTTCCATTTCCATGGCTTTCCAGGAAGACAAGGTGATGGTGCTGAGAGGAGCATGGGAACCGGGTGGAGGAGCCCATTTCAGGTGAGTTGGCGTGGAGAGTGGGGGTTTGAGGGGCTGGATTTGGGAGCTGGAGACACGGGGGGAAGCATTGCGCCATTGGAGATTGGGTGCATGGGGCAAACAGGTTGCTCTGAACCCAGGCTTGCATTAATAGATTCAGACCAGGTTTGTAACAACCTGATTGGCTCCCGCACCCGCCGAGGGTGCTAATAAAGAGTAATGGAAGCGACAGAAGTGATTTTCTGACCCCAAGATCACCACCCTGATCTAGCGAAGCATTGGGTTTCTTCAGATGTCCTGTAGGAATGGTAGCAGTGATATAGCGACCAAATCATCGGCGGAGGAGGGAGGTAGGCAGACCGATAACAGAAATATAGTCTACCAGTATATTGCGATGACTAACTGGCTTTCCATGCAAGTTTATATATGAGCACTTATAATTTGCAGTTACAGGGTAAGTAAAAATGACTGCCACGTTATAGATGCGTATTTTACTTAAAGATGCCTCTCGTGAGCGTTGGGTGGAATGGTCATTCAGGGCCTCCTTCTGCAGCTGAAAGTGTCCCCAAAGTGGCACTGCATCTATGGGGTAACCATTGGTAAGTACCAGCTGTTGGCACTTGACAATCACTGTTCACATCTCATGCTCTACAGTAGCCCGTTGGAAAATCTATGTAGGGCCAATGCTATTCCCAAGGGAAAGGCTCTGGAATCTTCTGGAGCTTCATGTGCTTCTGACCACAGCAATGCCATCTAGAGACCCAATGTAATGTATGGCACAAGGGGCACAACCATGAAAATGAACAATGGTGCAATTAAGAAGAAAGCGCCTGCAGCTTCTTGCAAGTGTGGGGATCAACCTGGCCCAGAAGAACAGCTGTTCCAGTGCTGATGTCTGTGTAATATTGATACATATTGGGTAGTAGAAGCATTGGGGATTTTCTTCAGTTGCAAGTGTTCAGTAACAAGCATTGCCTTAGCCAGTAGCTCTTGCTTTGGACATGGAGAGTAAGCATGTATGGCTCTGTGGGCGCTTTCCAGAAAATCAGATCCTCTACATTTAAAAAGCCAGACCTAATAGATGTCCATTGCCTGTTGATTGCTGGCTTTAACATGCACAAGGCAAACAAAATGCCCTGAATTTCGCATGTTACAACCAAGGGGGAAAAAATGCCCTTTATGTTTCGAATGTTTTGTCAAAGCAGGAGAGGAGCGAAGAGCGAGTTCAACATTTTTATTTTCACAACAGCAAATAACACCAAAATATGGCATTAATCTTTACATCACGCTCCTAGTCAATCAAAGTCAAAACATATTAATCAGTTAATCATAAACTACCACTAAATATCCTATATAAGAGAAAGAATAGAGGTGCATGAAGGGGAGAACAGAAGAAGAAAAGGAAGAAAGGAAAAAGAAAGAAAACATCAAAGCCAAAGACTGAAAATTACAAATGCAATAATCCATGCAGCAGATACAAGAATACCACAAAAACATTGTATATAAACTATAAGTAATTATACATAACAGTAATATACAAAGCTAGGGATACATCATTCCCGAATTAAGTTCAAATTCATCCATAGACATCAAGAAAACAGCTCCAAATGTCCCACAATTTGTCAATTTCATCCTTGTTCTTGTAAATGGCTTTTTCAAACTTCGAGACAGTAAGAAGCTCCTCCACCCAATCATCAATATTAAAAGAATGGCTTGATTTCCAGGACCACAATATTATTTTTTTAGCAACCATGCATGCGCGCAGTAACCAAACTTTCAGCCAAACTTTCCTGCCAAAGTCAATTGAGTAAAGAAGCATTCATGGGAATTGTAATGCTTAACACTAGACTCAATCATTCACAAACCTTTTCCCAGAACTCGAAGCGAAGAGAGTGGACAAACAAATGACACATGGTGAAGCGGCCAGAAAAAGGCAGAAGGTAAAAGGTGCAAGGGGCAGTAATGTTTCTCTTTATCTTATGACTGGTTTACGGTTGCCAGTCATTTGGTCGAAAACAATTAGTCGACTGGACAACTGGTCGAATCAATTTGGTCGAAAACCAAATGGTCAATTTTTTTTTTTTTATTTTTACCCCTTTTTTGGTTTTTTTTTGGGGGGTCCCCCCCAACCCTCTTTTTTTTCTTTTTTTTTTTTCTACATGAAAACCCACAAAACACATATATAAATAAAAAAAACAAAATTCGACCATTTGGTTTTCGACCAAATGACGTCGACCAAATTGCAGTCGACCAGTTTGTAGTCGACCAAATGACTGGACACCCTGTTTTACCAAAGAGAGGGGCACAAAAAACATAAGGTTCGGGCACTGTGGAAAAAAGGAGAGACTTAAAGGTGCCAATGTGTGGGGAAGAAGTTGCGGGCCAGAAAGGGGGTAAGTAAATGAGAGGGAGAAAGGAGTGGGTATGCCTGTAGAAAGAACGGCTGTAAGCAAGATAGTTCATTCCTCCTTAAAATCAAGTGCATTTCTTGCAGGGAAAGTGCATCAGTGCTCGTCGCCATGATGCTATTACGTGTTTACGACTGATTTGACTGGCGCAACACATCCTGCAGTGTTAGTTGCGTAAGCCGTGCCGTATACTTCGTAAGCCGTGCCGAGAGGAGAGGGCAGGAGCCTTCCCTCTCCACTCCATTTCATCCCGGAGGACTGACGAGCCATCCGATGCGCCTACATGCTAAGTGAGCAAGATGGGCATCCGAATTTGGCGGTGCGGATTACCCCGTTACAATTCCACAAATATTGCCAGCATCACCCTAAAATAGGTCTAATGCAAATACTACGCCTGTTAGCCATCCTTTGCTCATACAGCCGCCATTGTAAGCAACATGCTTGATGGCCGCTCTTCCTGGAAAACTTCCAAGCTGCTTCTTGCTGCCGGGCGCAGTCCTGGCCTTGGATTGGCTGTCTCCTGCTACACCTGCCCCCCGGCCTCACCGATAGGCGGAAGCCGAAGGGCGAGCTAAAGTCTGCGCCTGTGTCGGGGCGGGCCGCGCGCCCGTGCCCTATCACTGGCGCTATACTCTTGCCACCATTCAACGTGTGTGTTGCCCTACGTGCTTACAAGTCAGCCCTTGCCCACCTAGGACCTGAGCCCACCCTGAACATACAGTGCTAAAGCTCTGGACTCTGCCCTTTCAGTATACCAGACTCTATAGGGGTTCCTACCAGGACTTTGCAAACGCTGTACTCCACATCTCAATGGGAACTTTAAATGTGAGTACCTCCTGACTGCAACTGTACTACCACTTGCTCACCATTTGTAGCGCCATCTGATAACTGCTTCCGTGTGTATGTATGTTACCATATTTTATCCATACTTGCCTCCTGCTGCATTGCCTTTTGTCAGTTTTACTAACTGTACCGCCTTAACAGCTGCATATGCATTACACTGCCATCTGATAACTACACTTAGTCTACTAGGCCTTTGATTGCTACATCTAGCCTATTAGTACTCTGCTATTTGTTAGCTGAACTGCTATTTGATAGTTGCATTTAGCCTGCTACTACATTACCACTTGACAATTGAATTGCCATTTGATAAACTGCATTTAGACTATGAGTGCATCACCATTTGATAGCTGCACCTCAACCTGCTAGTGCACTGCCTTCTGAACTGCCACACATGCCCTCAATGATGTATGCAATATGAGCCTCGTTGTCTAGCCTTGTCCCTTTATCTGCCAAACTAGCGTGAGACCTTGTGGAATCAGAAAATACATTATTAAGGCTTTTACACCATGCAAAGAGAAATACACCGACACAGGCTTGTAAAGATTCCCAGAATCTTTATTGCAATTCTGTACAGTTTACAAAAGAAAGTACACAAATAGCTATTTGGCTTTCAGTACATCACAGAGACCACCAATAGGGTTCAATGTGAGCAGTGAACAGGATTTTCTAGCTGGACATCAGCGTATTTATACAGTTTCATTATGACGATGTCCAGCCTCTTACAAGTTAATCATGAACTGGGCTAGGGTCGCGCCAGGTTTGTTTCCTAATTTACATATCTCATGCATGCGGTTTACCTTTTAATACATTTGCTAACAAACACTATTATTCCATAGGTTTAACTTTACACTCTTTACACATTGCTTTAATACAGATCATACAGATGTTCACATATCGTGTTTAGATAGCGTTATTGTTCTTATATACTTGTAGGTTAACATTGCAGATTCAAGTAATCCCCTGATCCCGAGGTCAAAGGACGAGGTCTACATAACCCTAACATGTAGCCTGAAGGCAGGTTGGACATTAACTCTCCTACAGAGGTTGAAGAGGTTAAAGCAAGAACAAGAGAACACAAGACAGCCATTTTAGGCCACAGGGTGACTTTGTACAATAAACTAAAATGGTGGTTTTAACCTAAAATGGAGGCTTGATTCACTTAAGGTCACAACCTTGCAATACGGATTTCCTCGCAAAGCAGCTGGGCGTAGGCCAACATATACAATGAGGACGAAACAATATTATATCAGTTCTAACAACCTAACCTTATTTGCTATTCTCCTGAGACCACTGTTTACTATAGATTACTGCAATGTACAGCATATTTCATAACTGTGAGTGTGTACTCCCGTAACGCTCCACTTGTGGCATGATGTATTGCAATCTGAGCACTGTGAGTGTTGTGATTATTGATTTGTTCCCCATCTAGCCTCGTTGTCTAGCCTAAGGTTGCAATCAACCTTACTTGAAAATCGCCTGTGACCACTGTCTACTACAGATTATGGCCCGATTATGAATGGTTGCAATCCCTATAGATTATAGTCTGATTACGAATATGTGCAATCACGCTGTGTATTTCACTGTGGTTAGTATAACGACCTGCACATGTCCAGAACTTGTCATGTGATCACCCAATGCCCTCATCAGATAGGAACTAGAAGACAAAGTATTATCTGTTAACTCCACCACCTACCCACACAGCCTAACTCACCAGCTGGGTCATCTCACCCGACCATAGGAAGCATCTACCCTGCACGACACCTACCTACCCAACTAAGTGATAGCTCTGCATAATGTCAAGCCTAGGTCATTAGTTACCCATGTCCTTGATATAGCTGATTTAATCACCGAGGCGAATTTGGACTTTATTGTAATAACTGAGACCTGGCTACACAAGGCAGCAGGCCCATCACTTATGTTGGCCATCCCTGACGGTTACACTATATGTAGGCAAGACCGAGAGGGCACCCGCAGAGGTGGAATTGCCATAATTTCCAAATCGAATCTATCGCTAAGGCTAGCCCCCACCCAAACCTTACAATCTTGTGAAGCCCTCACTGCCAAACTCCTTATAAACAATACTCAAACCTTAACCATTCACCTAATTTATAGACCTCCAGGCCCGCTTGGGACTTTTGAAGAGGATCTGCACAAGCTCCTAACCAACAATGCTAAAACCACTTCACAACTGCTGGTACTAGGGGACTTTAACCTAGGATTTAATGAACAAGCGGACGCGTACGCCTTGACCATTGCCAACGCTATTAATTCCCTATGATTCTCCCAAAAAGTTAACAATCCCACCCACACACACGAAGGGCAGAATATTAGACTGGGTCGCTGACTCAAACTGCACAGCAGCTATCTCGTCTATCTCGCCATTACCATGGACTGACCACTCATTAGTGTCCTTCAACCTCCTAACCTCCCGACCATCCTCTACAGCTGTTCCCACGGCACCATCATGCCTAACGAGAATCAAGAATAATATGACAATAGACAATGTCATACCTGCCATCCTTCCTACATTAAATGCACTGCCCAACAATTTAGACCCTAGTATACTAGTTCATGAGTATAATAAAATTATGACTGATACCATGGACAAAATTGCCCCACTTAAAATGCGTACAAGTAAACCTAAAGCCCATTTAAATAAATGTTTTACACCTGAACGTAAGGCCCTACGCCTCACTAAGAGAAAATGTGAATCTAATTGGAAGCTATGCCCAACTGCTGAGAATCGTATTGCCAATTCTAGTTCAAGTATGAAAGAACTCTTCTCCATACTAAAGGAACTTGAATCACCCATTGCCATACCAGACACCTGCACTAAGGCCAAGACCTAGTGCACAGATATCCAACACGCTCTAGCTAATAAAATAAACACCCTCCAAAATAAAATTTAACTGAAAAAAGACTCGCTCAACCTTTCCATTCTGCCTAAGCCACCACCTAATGCCACCCACAATCCCCAGTCTAGCAAATTCTCCTCCACCAAAACTACTACACTAGAGGTAGAGAAAATCATCCTCACCCTCAAACCATCTAATTGCAAAGGTTACATCTGCCCAGCACAGTTAATAAAAGACGCTGCCAGAGATTTATCACCGTTTATCTCCAAACTTGTTAACGTGTCCTTCTCTACAGGCATCATCCCTGCCGACTTAAAACAATCCTGGGTGCTCCCGCTGATCAGAAAGCAGACACTAGACCCTCTCATCCCTACTAATTACCGTCCAATTACCACAATTCCATTTCTTTTGAAGATCCTGGACAAAGTGGCCTATACACAGATTCAAAAACACCTCAAATTGCATAAGTTACTAGGTTCTAGACAATCTGGCTTCCGCCCACTACACGGAACGGAAACAGCCCTTATCGGTTTAAAGACCCAAATAGACAAACTGAGAGATCAAGGCAAGACAGCTCTCCTCCTCTTACTAGATCTTTCCTCTGCCTTCGATCTTGTGGACCACAAGGTCCTCTGCAGACATTTGGATTCTGCCGCTCACTTCTCCACCCAAGCCATCAGATGGATAGAATCCTTTCTGAGTGAGAGAACCATGAGAGTTTTTTCCCCATCGGCAGCAGCAGACCCTACACCTATCACATGTGGAGTCCCTCAGGGATCCTGCGTCTCCCCTACTCTATACAATATTTTCACCAAACCTCTGTTCGATGATCTGGACAATCTAGGTATCACCTACACTAACTACGCAGATGATACACAGATTCTCCTCCCGCTTTCTGGGGATCATATCAGGGACAGGCATTTGGTGAACAGAGTGTATCTTATCATTCAGGCATGGATGGCTACCCATGGTCTCTGCCTGAATGATGATAAGACAGAGTTGATTATTCTGGGCACACAAGCCAACATCAACAGATTGCGCCCGGACTACTCAGCTTTCAGCATAGATGGAAATGTTATCAAAGTCTCGAGGGAAGTAAAAACACTTGGTTTTTACCTTGATTCCACCATGTCTTTCACCAAACAGGTCAACTCCCTATCTTCTACCACAGCCTACACCTGTAAATTGATAACAGCAGGCAAGCCCTTCCCTTCCAATACTAGTTGTCTGATCCTGGCAAGAGCCTTAATACTTTCCCGACTTGACTATTGTAATGCCCTCTACAGTGGTGCCAACAAAGCCACTACCCAAAGACTCCAAACTTTACAAATTAATGCTCTTAGAGCTGCACTTGGCATAAAGAAAAGGGAGCACATCTCTCTACTAGGCAGCAACACAAATGGCTCTCTGCTGACAACAAAATCCAACTAAAAATGATCTCCTTGACCCATAAGGCTCTTAATAATGCTGCTCCTAGTTACCTGACGGACAAAATAAAAATAAAAACATCCAATAGACCTATGAGACTCGCCAACTCTAACTGCCTGGTAGTACCCAGATTTAGACTTGCCAAAATCGGTGGCACTAGCTTCCCTGTGAGAGCAGCCAACTTGTGGAACGCTCTGCCACCCAACCTAAGAGTAGACCAACCTTTCTCACACTTCAGAAGGAACTTCATTAAACACATTAATGCTAACATTGCCTAGACACCTGTAAATGACTCCTCCGCACGTTTAGCCCCACTCAATTGTACATAGTTATTATTAGCTACCTTCCATTATGTTTATAACTGCTAATATTGTATGTATACTCCTGCACATTGCTTAGTTTCTCCTAGTAATCTCTCTAAATATATTGTAAGTATGAAATTGTACATTGATGTAATATTGTAATATTGTAAATGTATTCATGTAACATTGTAAGTCTCGCATATACTTTCTGCTGCACCCGGTAACCTTTGGGTCTGGAGCACATTATAAATAAATAAACAAACAAACAAACAGTTGCATGAATGGGCCTTGCAACGTAGAACATCCCAAAGGGAAAGTGCCCTAGCTCTCGTCGCAATGATGCTATTACGTGTTTACCATTGAAATGACCGGTGCGCCGCATCCTGCAATGTCAGTTGCATGAATGGGCCTTGCAACGTAAAACATCCCAAAGAGAAAGTGCATCAGCGCTCGTCGCCATAACGCTATTACGTGTTTACCATTGAATTGACTGGCGTACACCATCCTGCAATGTCAGTTGCACGAATGGGCCTTCCTGCAGAGTAGAACATCCCGAAAGGAGAACTAGGACCCGATTCTGAGCTCGGGTTAAAAGCAGTGTAGAAAACCGACATTCTCCCTTCCGTCCAATTCCCGGCACCAACATTCTGAGGTGGGTGGAGAGACAAGATGGGAGATGTGCTTCAGAGCTATAAAGCTACTCAAATCCCTCATTGTGGGGCAGTGTGTGCAGCAGTATCACTGCAAGCATTTCTTAAGTGTCTGCCACTTTTCTAATTTACAAAAGTGCCCTCAAGCGTTAACCGGAATCAGGAAACTGGTGCTGCAGTCTGCCTCATGCCTTAATGAACAGGGAGAAACAGGTGCAGTAGATGTTAACAGCACCTCACAGGTGCCCTCTATTAGCTCCTGTTCTTTGCCATGCCAAAGCCGGGATCTTCCAGGAGAATCCCCTGCCGTCCCTGTCGTGCATTCCTGCTGGTTACCAGGGTCGTTGTCAGGCCGTAAATCAGGCACATGCAAAGGTAGAGGCTTTCATTTCCCTACAACACAGTTTTGCATGGTCAGATTATGGAGCATTTAAGAAATGTGTTTGGACACACCTCCATTTTGTTACTCGGACCTCTGTATCAGCCCGTTAGTCATAATCCATGATGAGGTGCACCCAGTGGTCGAAGTGTACAAAATCAAGTAGTGGAACTATGTTCCCTGTGGGTCTGCCACGCTCCCCACAAACCCCATTGTTGCACCCCTTCCCACACACAATCCAAACCCCCCAAACAAACACATGTGCTATTTATGGGAATTTTCAGTGCAGTGCACTTAAGTGCAAGCTTCAACGTCTTCCTACACTTTTATTTTTAAAACTAAACCATTCCAGAACGGTTTCTTTTTAAAATAAATGTATAGGAACAGTAAAACTTAAAAAGTATAGGAACACTGCTCCCGACCGCTCCCGCCCACTTCGACCTCTGGGTGCACCTGCCCTTAACATTACCGTAAATTCTGCTTTGAGCCCAAGTCAAAATCTGGACCCCAGAGCACTGCTCAGATGATGTGGAAAGCAGCATGTTCGGCGCAGTTCATTGCCAGGGCTTTCTCGTCAGCACCCCAGCAGCGCCCATGAACTCTTTGGCATTGCAGTGGCTTCCATGTTGTACTTTTCCCCTAAACATCTGAAGGCCATTTGGCAGGAGTTGCTTCTTTGCCATTTCATCCTCCACTAATCAAAGGTTTATATCATTCAGGAACAGAGTGTCAGTTGTTCCAGTGAGCGATAGTGTTTTCAAGGACACACACTGTTCTGATGCTATCTGAATCGGTCCACATTTGGATTCTGGAATTAAAGCTGCCAGGTGCTCTATAACAGCTGCTTTAGGGTAATTGGACACAACGCTGTATTCTGCGTATCGCCCACTGTGGGGTATGTGTTCGGTGAAAGCTATGACTAATAGGGTTTCAAACTAAAAATAACTCAATTTCATGTAAATATTACTGCAAATTCCCCAGTCTAATATATTTATTAATTTGTTTTATAGGAGTTTGGTGCAGCAGAGTATGAATCCTCGCGGTTTCTTCAGCGACTCTGGACACCGGTCTCGGTGAAACAGGTCGGTGGTGCGCCCACGTGCCTACGGGTTTACAGGCAGAGGGGAGCCAGGGTGGGGTCAGGAGGGGTTGCCGCCGCCCCTGGAATCCCTGTGATGCCCATTGTGCGCCCAGTGCGCCTCCCAGCCTTTCGCTGGTGCCCTATTATTCACCACCCCCGGCACCAAAAGCTGCCTCCACTACTGGTCACAGGAACAGGGAAGAAGCCAAGAGGTTATCTTCTTTGACTGTCAAAATATGTCGAAGTAACATATAAGATGTGTATGTTGGAGCAGGATTAGAATGGAGATGGTTCTGAAATCTGCGTCTCCCGTGCTCCCTCACTGTCACGTCACCTTTGATGTTCTGGGTGTTAGTCATGGCAGTGCTTGCCCATGGCGCGCATTATGGTTGCATAGCTTACAATAAATGGCACATATTTTGGGGTTTTTATATTTTGCCCTGCAACCATAACGTTCCTTTAACAAAGTGTTTTCACTGAATTGCACAGGTTTTTTTTATTGGAGTAACTTAACCATAACGTCCCTTATGGTTAAGTTACTCTTTTCATTGAATTTCATAGGTTTCATTAGGGAAGCATAACCGTAACGTCCCTTAAGCAACGTTTTTTTCATTGAATTGTTATGGATTATAAAACCGAAAATGTTTTATGGTGTTTCAGTACTGTATATAAGTTATTCGTATTTTCTCTTTTATCATATATTAAAGAACAAGATTGCTATTTAACTGACCTATTTTTCTCAGCACATTCTCATGTGTGTCATTTTCTGCAGCGCAGGCTCTGGATGCAAGTCAAGGTTGAATTTCATAGGGCATGAGGCTCGACCACGACACCGGCTCCAGCAAACCACCCTCATTAGCCACTGCACATAGCCTGCATCCTGGTGCAGTGTCCACCATAACCCAGTGTGTGACCAATGATCAGTGTTCATGGCTTGCAGCCATGGCCAGTGTCCAGGATCCATGGGCATGGGCTTCAGCCATGTTGCAAGGAAATCGGTGTAGATATTGGTCCTTACCGTGGGCCAGGCCCACTGCACAGGCACCAAAGTTATAGCAATATTTTGTGTACCTACTTTTAACACTTTTGAAAAAGTTTAACACAGAAGCGAGTTGCTAAAGCATGGTTTCAGGTCTGTGTCGACGTTCTGAACGCAAGTTTGCTGCACATCCGTGAATAGCTTTGGGCTGTAGCCACAAGTAGAATTTTTCCCTCTTAAACAACCTATCACGATTTTGAACATATTACCACATAGCCGGTTCCTGGTGGTCATGCCCACTTTATCCTCATAACCGATCCAGCGTGGCCATGGCCAGCGGCCTGATTGTCCAGGGCATGGCCGACAGGCTATGCCTCAGGCACTAAAGTTATATCATTATTTTTTGTAGCTATATTTTGACGCTTCTTGCCAATGCTCCTTGTGCAGGTTTGCTGAGAATCCATCCAGCATTTTCATCTATGCCTGGACAATCTGGCCACAGGCTATGTCTCAGGCCCCAAAGTTATATCACTAATATTTGTACCTGTCCTTGCCGGGAGCAGGCCACTGCCCACCTTAACCACATAAGCAGTACAAAGTGGCCATATCCACTTAAACCCATAGCCGGTCCCTGGTCGCTATTGCCAGTGGCTAGATTGTCAACCACAGGCCATGGCCACAGGCTATGCCTTCGGTAACAAAGTTATATCACTTTGTTGTACCTACATTTTGACACTTTGAAAAAATAAAGCACAGGACAGATTTGCAAAAAACATGCTTTTGGGCCCTTCCTGGTGCTCCTCATGCCAGTTTGCATCAATCCAGTCCAGCATTCTCAGGCTAAAGTTATATCTCTATTATTTGTACTTCTTCTCGCCGGGGGCCAGGCCCACTGCCAAACTTAACCATATAGCTGGCCCCTGGTGACCATGGTCAGTGGCCAGATTGTCATGCCCTGGACAAATCTGGTCACTGACCATGGCCACAGGCCCCAAAGAAAAATCACTCTTTTGTAGCTACATTTTACGTTTTGAAAAAATAAAACACATGACCGATTTGAAAAAGCATGCTTTCAGCTCCTTGCCGATGTTCCTCGCTCAGGTTTACTACAATCCAGCCAGCATTTCAGGCTGTAACCGCAAACAGGTTTGTTTTTCCCATTCCTGTCCGTCCCAATTTCAAAAATGGTGGGTCCCTCCTGCAATTTTACCCCTCCTTGAAAACATCCCACCAAACTTTGCAAAAACATTACATGTTCAGTGTGTAATGATTTAGCAAACATTTGTGCAAATTCGTCCAACAACGCCAAAGTTATAAGCCATCCAAAAATGGTGGGCCCTCCCTCAAATGTGGCCCCCCCTTAGCAAAATCGCACAAACTTTGGAGAAACATTCAAAGTAGTGTCTATATTTTTATTTCAATATTTCATGCAGTTTCATTGAATAGCACCAAAGTTATAAGCCGTCCAAAAATGACTCTTCAACTAATGCACACAAATGCATGGATGTCCTCGAACATTTGTCAAGGTCCCAAACATCAAAGCAATATCCCCATCCATGTTCATGGACATCGGAGACAAAAAACACCTGATTTTTTACTTTTTCAGGACATATCCCATCCATTCCTCATCAAACCTCACATCCCCAGAGATTGTTTCATTAGTTTGACTTTGACATGATTAATGTTATTTTTTTAAATATGTTTTTACCTTGATGTCCTCTGTCTACGGGTGCAGTTTGCAAATCCAATATGGCATTCATTTCAAGCGTTTTGACTCACCTCATGTTTTCAGTTGAAGAATGAGTGGCCACGTACGATGTCTGCGAATGTTATGCGGTTACCTGATTGGCTCACAGGAGTCCGCGTGCACAGAACCAGGAAGTGAGTCCGCAGACCGGACAGAGAGATCACTAATTTGATATACCTATTTGTGAGATAGATTAACACCAAATTTGATAAAGCACACTTTTGAGACCAGAGCGCTTCTCCTCCCGCAAGTTTGGTGAAAATCCATCCAACGGTTTGGGCAGCAGCCGCAAACAAAATATGTTCCATTCATGTCTATCTGGATTTCAAAGGTTTTGGGATCCCCCCTACAACTTTTACAGCCCTTGACAAAATCGCAAAAAAATCTTTGAGTCAGGTCTTTACTTTTTTGCAAAGATTTGGGAGGATTCATCAAACAGTGCCAAAGTTATAAGCCGCCCAAAAACTCTTTTTCCTGGGTAAAGACAACTTGACCATAATATGATAGGTTATTTATAACGCGCTTAATACCCAGAGGTTTCTCCATGTCATCTTGCTTTCAAGGCGAGCACGTTGCCACTGTGCTATCCTCCCAAGACTACAGAACTACAGGGGATCATGGGAGTCATAGTCCAAAACATCTGCAGAGCCACAGATTGCAGACCCCTACTTAGATGTTGTGATCTATAACACCCATCATCCCCAGCCAGCACAGTCAGTGGTGAGGGATGATGGCACTTGTAGGCTGAAACAACTGGACAATGACAGGTTGCTTGTCCTCTATGCTGTAGCCTATATGTTGGGTAGGGCTGTCAGCATGTTCAGATGCAGGTGCACCGCTCACAAAGCGAATGTAGGTATCGTCTGAGGAAGGTCCTTTAACAGGGCTTCAGTACCCAGGCAGTGATGTAATGGCTACGTGCCACAAGGACAGTAACAGTGCTGATAATTTTAGGTTAGTAGCTACGATTTGGCACAATGTAGCAAATAGTATTACATTATGTGTTTACATAACACAGGCAATTGTTTCATTGTAGCTTTGCTTTGCTTTTTGCCAGCATTACAGCACATACCATTGCATTGCAACACATAGCAGAGAAGAAGCAGTATTTCATTTTTCATGTAGCAGATTGTCTCATGTCTGTGAACGACTGCGCGGCACACTGCATAGCACCATACTTACTTCACTTTGCATGCACGCCATGATTGCAAGAAATACATAGTGCACTTCACAGAAAACACACAGCACATTGCATAGCACGTTCAGTTACACACAAACCATCAGACACAAAAAAACATACAGGTCAACAAGGTATGCATTTTTGCCCTCTGCAGTTTTTAGAGTACATAGTGAGAACACATAGCACTGCATTACTGCCCATTGTGCCTGTAGGGCTATTAGGTAAAATGAATAAGAGCTTTGCCATTTTCCAGTAGGCCTCTGCAAGTGTGGGCAGAGCAGCCATTATAGTGCATTAGGCCATAGTTGTTAGTTGGGAGCACTTGATTGAATTTCATCCTGTCCTGCAAACAGGATAAGCGCTCAAGGGCAAGTGTAGAGGGGTATAAAATAGTTGTCAGTGCATTATTGCAAGGGAAACATTTCTCAAGGCACGAATGTTGAGTCCCAGACAGCAAATTCAGTCTCATCAGATAGGGAAATAACATATGATATTTGTGAAGGCCACAGTGAGGGGTGGGATTAGTTCACAGGCAGCTACAGTGTGAAATGGGCTGAATAATATGTATAAATTAGCAGAAATGATGGTCCAGGAGTGGTGTTCAGCAGTGGACCTGTCATGTTGTTCTAGAAGACCATTCTTTGCAGGGAGGTTGCTAGAAGATGATGTACCATGATTGCCAACGAGATAGGGAGCTACATAGTGAGCAGGTGCGGGTAGTGGAATTGGGACATTAATAGAGGATGTGTGCCATGTTGGTGTGTTGCTCATGGTCCATCTCGGTTGGACATTACTTTCACAGTTGTCTGAGGAGGCATGGCCCAATTAGAATTAAGCTCTTTATATAACTATTCCACGAGATGGGATTGGTGCATTTTCTGCTAACCAATGGGGGTGAGATCTTGTTGGGTGGGTGTTCTTCTTTTTTGTGATGAAAAGGCAACTGGCAGTACTTTTTGAGCAATGTATAGGGTTGTTTAGTGAACTGGTGATGAACAGCCAATGATAATGTTAGGATGGCTTTTTTGTTACATTCCTTTTGGTATATGCTTATGTTTTGTTTCTGGTTATAAAAGGTTCAGCCCACAAGGGGTTTCGGGGTTGGTTTGAAGTTGGCTACGTTCAGTTCATCTTCCCGGCTGTGATGTATCAATAAATGTTGTGTTTTTCATGCAAGTGCTGCACTCCTTTTCATGAGTTCTGTGGATTGCTTTTTCTACCTTTTGCAACTATCCTGTGAGCGCAGCTAGCTCAACACGCGTGCAAAATGTTCTAGGTAGCCCCGTCCTGGCCCCAGAATGTTTTTATGAATAGTACATGCAGATTTCAATTTCATTCAAATGCAGAGATGAGATAGATGTAATCGTCAGTATCAAAAAAGCAGTCAGGTGGTGCATACATGCTGTGGTTGGAATTAGTACTTCCCGTTCTGTACACACCAAATGTCTGCACTTGAGGTGCATTTTCAGTCTTCCAACTAGTCATTTCCCCTCCCCCGGGCACCCTCGCATTAGGAAGTGGTTTCTTAAAATGTATGTTTGAGAGAACAATGCATCTCAGAAAGAGGCCATAGAAGTACTAAGTAAATCAATTTCAAACGCCCATGATATATGTCCTGTGAGTGAGACATAAAATGAGGCCCACCTTTCCTGCATAGCTCAGGAGCGTGCCTCCCACCACCAGAAGAAGCAGTGCATTGACGATGTAACATGAAGACCATGGGACAGCTACTGGGCGAGGAATATGATCTGAGGTTGCCATGTTCCAAGACATAGAGAAGGACCGTCTGAAAGGTAGAAGTCAATCCAGCTGAGAGCAGAACCTAGAACTCTGATTTAAAGGAGGATTAGAAAATGAGCAGGCTGGTCAGTTGTATCAAAGATAGAGGATAGACCTAGGGGAAAGGCGATGGAGGAAGGTTTGGAGTGGTAACCAAGTAGGGGAATATCCATAGATTGGGCCAAAGCTGTCTCACTGGACTGGTGTCTGTTGGAACCGGATTTAAGAGGCCCACAGAGATCATTAGATTTGTTTCGAGTAGGAGGGTAGGAGCAAAATAGGCCAGTGGTTGCCAGGGCAGATAGGGTTCCTGATGATATGTATTTATGTGGCTACCTTGAACGATGCAGGGAATGTCACAGTAGAGGGGAGAGATTAAAGAGGGGTGAGAGACATGCGCAGGTTAATGGTGCAACCTTCTTTTTTTTATTGATTTAGCTGATTGCTCAACTTTTCAATTTATACAAAATAAACAGTTTACACATTTACAGAAATTTAAATACAGAAATATAAAAATACAGAGCTTCTTGATAGTTTAGATGGCAGAGGGTTCAATTGCAGTGCAGAAGGAGTTGGCCATCAAGAGGGTCCTTTTTGTATACTGGAATGAGTGGGGAGGTGCAAGGTGTCAATCGGCAGTGATGATGAAGGTGCATGGTGAGCTTGAGTGGATGAATCTTACAGATTATCCAGGGTTGAGTGTGAGGGGTGGAGAATACAGAGGTAAGGAAGGGTAGTGGTGTTGAAATAGGCAACTCAAATCTAGGTGGATTGGACCTGGGGATGGGAGTGGGATAGGAAGCAAGATCAGACCTTAGTTAAGTAGGGAGCAAGGGTTGTAGGTCAACTGATCGAATCTAAATGGTCGACAGGACAAATGGTCGACACCAAAAGATCGACAGGTCAAATGATCGAATGTTTTTTTGTTGTTTTTTCCCCTTTTTCTTTTTTTGGGGGGGTTCCCCCCAAACCCCTTTTTTTTGCTAAAAACCCCTTTTTTTCCTAAACGAAAACCTAAAAAAATATATATAACTAAAAAAAAAATGTGATCATTTGTCCTATCGACCAAATTGTGTCGACCATTTGTCTGTCGACCATTTGTCTGTCGACCATTTGACTAGACACCAGGAGCAAGGGAGTCAGGTTGGAATTTGTGTCAGTATAAAGTTGATGTAGGAGGACGGGAAAATGGTAGGGGCCAAAGACGTTGAAGTGGATGAGAGTGTGGTTCTAAGGGGAGGGGTAGATAAAGATTTTAGATAGGGTGAGGGAGTGGAAAAAAGAGTAGGAAAGAAAGAAAGGAAAACAAGTTCAAGAAAGTTACCATGAAGGTAATAGATGGAGGTCAGCAACTGGTCACAAAGAAGAGAGTCATGTTAGAGATGTGAGCAGGGGAGATTTTGGGGAGGTTAAAGTCGCACATGAGGTCGGTGGGAAAAGAGTCAAGGAGAAGCTGAAGATCAGGGAGCAAATAGTTGATAGGGTTGTGTGGCCATGAGTCGAAAAAGAGGATGTAAAGGGGTAGGGAGGAGAAGATGATTTGCAGCAGGGTCTGCTCGTCGATAATGGGCATTGGGGCGTCAAATCGCCACCCATTATCAACAAGCCCAGTGAGCACAGTGAAGACACTGAGCGTTCCCTTAGCACAGGAGCTTTCCTGGCCTGGCTTTCTCTCTCAAGGGGAAAGCATAGCCGCGTGACAAACCAGATAAACAATGATCTTGAAGGAGGATTGGGAGGGGACACTGTATTGATTTAAGGTTCACAGTAGAATGGCAGTGTAGGGGGATCGCTCGAAGAGGAACTGATCTAGTATTTGGAGACATATATTGTCCTTGCGTGTTTACTGTAGGAATGTCTCTATCACACCGAAAACGTGCCGTACACTAAGGGGGAGATGTGGGGAATACTAAAAGGCTCTTTTGGTGGGTTGTTGGGTTTATGAGAGGCTGCGTTTACAACATTGCTTGTTATTTACTATTTTGTGTTAATTATTGCTTGTGTATGCTTTCAAAAATGTGCGTATTCAACAGAACTGCCAACCATTCAGTGACCACCATCCAAAATGAAATATTGCCTTGGTGGTTACAGAAAAAAGAAAGAGTTGGTCTGAATCTGAGACTGGCCCTTTTCAAAACGAAACAGTATTTCAAGAGACAAAATGGTGTGCATTCGTGGCAAAAGAAACCATGAAAAAAGGACATTATTGAATTCTACTAACATGCTCCTACTCGCTCCCTTTGTTCTCAATCTCAGTTCCTATTGTCTGTCCCTCGTCCTCCCTGTGCCCAATCTTGATTCTGTTCATTATCTCTTCTTGCCCCACTCCACTGGAATTCTCTCCCCTTGCATCTCCATTCTGTTACTTACTATTCTTAATTCTATACCTCTCTAAGGAACTATCTTCTTCATTCTAAAATCCTTCTGCTGAAAATGGTGAAAAATGAATCAATCTGCACCTTATTGTACTATAACTTATTTCTGTACAGCACTTTGGAGTAAAGGGTTCTATACATGTCAAATAAAACAAATACAATTACAAAGTATACTGCCTCTTTTTAAAATGTTACAATGTTCATTTCAAATGATCACTTCCAGTATACATGGCATATATAATCAATATTGTATACTTGCTTGCCTTCCTGAGCAAAACAAATTACCTAGAGTAAGCATACACTATTCTCTGACATAAGGTTATCATTCCAAGATGGTCAGCTTAATAGACTCCTACTGTACTGGTCCAAAATACTCTTATGGGAAAGGAGGAGGAGAGCAATAGCACCAAGGAAGATTCCTGTCTTTTTTGTATACAACCAGCAGCATTTTGGGAGCATAGGATTGGCTACAAATTTGTATTGTTGGTAACAATTTCCAAAATAAAAGGGTTGTATGCTTGAATCACTAGTTACATATTGTGCAATGAACTTAATGCTAATTTAACTTTCACACCAATGGAATGAGTGGGGAGGTGCAAGGTGTCAATCGGCAGTGATGATGAAGGTGCATGGTGAGCTTGAGTGGATGAATCTTACAGATTATCCAGGGTTGAGTGTGAGGGGTGGAGAATACAGAGGTATTCTCTAACATTAAAGTGTGTGAAGCCATGAACCATTTATACTCATTGGGAGAACGTCTGTGTTTGGGTGTCAGATTATAATGGTTACAACATCTGTCACTCCTTTGGGGTATGCGGGTGGGTCTCAGGAATGTGGGGTAAACTATCCAAAAACAATTCTTCTGACCCAGACTCCCCTTCCTCCTCACCTGTCCGTGATTCCTCGGATGAGTCTTCTGAAGATATCTCCCTCTGGCTTCTCCAGGCGTGCACCGGCTTTTTTGGCCAGTTCTTAGGAAGATCCCCGCCGGAGGCCACCCTGCCTAATAGCAGCCGGCCCAGCAGTGGGACCTCCAGGGGGACCGCCCCACAACCAAGGTAAAATAAGGCAGAACAACTCTGGAACGGTGTTAACCTGCGGTTTCTTGAATGCAGTAGACTTCGTGGGACGAAAAGGCATATCCTGTCTTTCCAGAAGGTGCTGAAGAGGATTCTTCTTAGGCAGCAACCCTGCCGCAGGAAGGTAGAAACTCTAATACCCAGAATACACTGGTGGGAGAACAAGATGCAAATGAGGGCTAACAGATGCGTAGTAGAAGCACAAGGTAAGTGTAAGGGTGAAAACTCAGAGAAGACTCGGAGCGGAAGAACGCTCCGAAGGAAAGCGGAGCGCAGGGGAGGGGCAGAATGGCAGCCGATAGATCAGAACAAACAGCTAGGAAAAAAGGGAAGAAGGAGGCACGGAGAAGGCAAAGCAAGGGAGGCGGGAAGGCAGTGGGAAAACTAGGGGACACAGAACCCCCAGAACAGTGGACGGAGAACAAGCATGTATACCCAAAAAAGGAGGGTTGCAATGCATCGTCGCTTAGGCGTGATGCGTATATGTATGTGATGCGTCGCAAACAACTAGAGCGCTGCATTAGTTTCCACTCAGTTGCCCTTATTCCATTTCCACCATAGTTTCCAGGGACGGTGGATCGTGACAGTATGACCCCTTCTTATGGGCAGCCCTCCTGGTTTGCCTGCATGATTTCGATGAAACTGATGTAGGAGCCTGGGAGCCTTCACATTCCTTTCGGGTTCCCAAGATCTTTCGGACCAGGGATACCCTTTCCAGAGTATGAGGTATTGGACTCTGCCTTGTTTGTACCTGGAGTCCAATATTTTGGAGACCTCATATTCCTGGTTGTCATCTGGAGTTGGTCTCTTCTTTCTCAATCGCCTTTTATATGGGTCGAATTTGTATTCCTTGAGCAGGGATGTGTGAAATACAGGGTGGACTTTGCGTAAGGAAGATGGCAAAGAGAGTCGGAAGGCTACAGGATTGACACATTTTTCAATGGAGAAAGGACCAATGTATCTTGGGGCAAACATCCCAGGATGGACCCATCTCAGAAGATGCTTGGTTGATAAACACACTTTATCACCAACTTTCCATTTAGGATTGGGTCTTCTGTCCTTGTCGGCCCATCTTTTGTTCTTCTGGAGGCTGTCCGACATATTCTCTTGAACCTCCTTGTGAGTGTCTCTGAGTGTGTGCAGTAGCTGATCGATGGTAGGTAACGAGGTGGGTTGCATGGTACAAAACGGGATGTGACGAGGATTGTATCCAGAGGTGCACTTGAATGGAACTCATTCCGATTGCTGAGTGTACTGTGTTGTGATAAGAAAACTCAGCCACCGGTAATTGCTGATGCCAATCATCCTGTGTTTGGTGACAAAAACATCTTATGTATTGCTCGAGGGTGGCGTTAAGACACTCCGTTTGTCCATTGGACTCAGGATGAAAACCTGAAGATAAAGCTCTTTGGATCTGAAGTTGTTTGCAGAGAGCAGTCCAGAATTTCGAGGTGAATTGGGTACCTCTGTCAGAAACTATGGTAAATGGCATTCCATGTAGATGCACAATCTCTCTGAGAAAGGCAAGGGCTGTCTCCGAAGCTGACGGAGTGCCCCTCATTGGAGTGAAATGAGCCAATTTGCTAAAGGAATCAACTAACACCATGATTGCAATGTATCCTGCCGAGGCTGGTAATTCCACAATGAAATCCATCGAGAGGTGTTGCCTGGGTCCTGAAGGAGGGCAGTCTTGTTGAAGGAGTCCCAAGGGCTTTGCCGTATTATATTTGTTTCTTGCACAGGTGGGACATGAGGAGACATACTCCTTGGTATCCTTAGCCATCCTAGGCCACCAGAAATGTCGACGTAATAGTTCCAGAGTGGCAGACTGACCCTTGTGGCCTGCGGTAGGTATATCATGGCACCATGTAAGCGTCTTGGACATGAGTTCCTGAGATGGAAGATACAATCCTTTCTCCCGAAAACCAAGGGTATCCTCTTTGAAACAAGAGAGGAATAAGAGTGGTGGATGGGTCTTTCTGGGCTTCAAGAACATCTTGTAAGAAAGTGTTTATGGAGTTGATAAAGGTTTTAACCTGCAGTAAGTATTCGTGACCTGAGTACTTTCCTGATTCTTCCCCATGACTTCTAGAAAGAGCATCGGCTAAATGATTTTCCTTCCCTGGTAGATAGGTCAGTTCGAAGTCAAATTGGGAAAAGTAATATGCATATCTGGCATGGCGGGAATTCCTGCATTGCATTTGTTGTAGGATGTTAAGGTTTCTATGATCTGTGCGGACTTGAAAAGGAAACCTTGCTCCCTGCAGAAGATGTCTCCACTCCTCGCAGGCTTGTCGAATGGCAAGGAGTTCCTTTTCAATCACTGAGTAATTCTTCTCACTAGAATTGAGGGTTCTTGAATAATAAGCAATTGGGTGTTCCAACTGGTCTTCCTTTTTCTGTAAAAGAGCGGCTCTGAGGGCCCCATAAGAAGCGTCAGTTACAATGATAAAAGGCTGTGTCTGGTCAGGTTGTCTAAGTATTGGAGCAGTAGTAAATGCTTTTTTTAATTGATGGAAGGCTTATTCGGCTTCGATTGTCCATGTGAACTTTACACCCTTTTTTACCAGGGCGGTTATTGGTAGGACAATGTTGGAAAACCCAGTGATGAATTTCCGGTAAAAATTGGCTAAGCCTAAAAATCGCTGTACATCTTTGACCGAAGTGGGAGTGGGCCACTGGGATATTGCCTTGACCTTGCTCGGATCCATCGTCAGTTGGTTTTCCGAAAGTATAAATCCCAGATAAGGAACAGAAGAGGCTTCAAACTGGCTCTTTTCAGGTTTTGCGAAGAGATGGTTTTGTCTGAGCCATTCCAGGACTTCCTTTACGTCCAGACGATGCTGCTCAAGGGTCTTTGAGTAGACCAATATATCGTCAAGATACACTACCACCTTGCTGAACAACAATTCAGAGAAAATCTTGTCCATAAACCTTTGGAATTGAGCGGGAGCATTAACTAAGCCAAAGGGCATTATCCGGTACTCAAAGTGACCCAGGGGTGTGCGAAAAGCTGTCTTCCATTCGTCACCTTGATTTATTCTTAGTAAATGATATGCACCCCTGAGATCCAATTTTGTAAACCATTTTGCTCCTTGCACAGCCTCCAGAATGTCCTTGATAAGAGGCATCGGGTAGCGGTCTCTGATTGTCTGACTGTTCAAACCTCGCTAATCGATACAGGGCCTGAGCTCTGTGGTCCCCTTCTTGGGGATAAAGAACAGAGAAGCCCCTGCAGAAGAGGTCGATTCTCAGATGAGACCATTCTGTAGATTGGTGGCTAAATATTCCCTCCGGGCGTCTTTCTCTGGTAGGGACAATGGGAACATTCTCCCGAACGGAACCTCTGCCTCTGGTCTTAATTCAATTCCACAGTCTTCTGGTCTGCGAGGTGGGAGAGGCTTGGGCTGGATGTCGGAAAAGACATCTGAATACTCCTGGTATTCTTCCGTGATACAAATCACGCTCTTGATGAGTATTGTGTTATTGGCTTGAAACGGCTCGGTCTCTTGAGACAAACATGTGTGTAAACAGAGGTCAGAGCGGAATTCCAGCGTATTTGCGCTCCAGTCAATACCGGGATTTTGTCTCCTTAGCCAAGGGATTCCCATAATCACTGGGAAGTGGGCCGCCCTTATCAAGTCAAATGCAATTCCTTCTTGATGGGTGTTCATCCTGACTGTTATTTCATGAGTCTCTTGTTTTATGGGACCCCAAGATAGGGGGGAGCCATCAACCCCTTCCACAGGTATTGGTAGATGCTTACCTCTTCTAGGTATGGCGTGCTTTGTTGCCCTTTCACCGTCCATGAAATTGCCAGCTGCTCCGCAGTCTAGCATGGCCAGGCATTCCACCTTACAGTTCTTCTTCCATTCTAATACCACCTTGAGAATCATGAGCTGGTGTGAGACTTCCTCCACTATGGGGTTTTTAGAAACACAGGGATTGGCCCTATAGACCCCTTCCGTGTCCCTGTTCACGGACGGGGTTGTTTGTTTCCTGACCTCCTAGGAGGGACCTCAGGACAATCCCTCAGGAGATGCTTGTCAGATCCGCAATACAGGCACAGGCTTAAGTACTTTCGCCGTTTTCTCTCTACAGCCGTTAGGGGTCCTCTGGTAGTCCCAATTTGCATGGGTTCTTCCATTGAAGGTTTACTCCTTTCTGGGGTGGTCTGCACACTGGGAGAAGGAAGGTGAGAAACAAGCAACCTGGGTCGTCTTCTTTCTGCCCGGTGTTCCGAAAGTCGGAATTGAATTTGTAGAGTTAAGGAAATCAGTTCCTGAAATGATGCAGGTCTAGCAATTCTTGACAGTTCGTCCTTTATCTCCTCTTGTAAACCCCTTCTGAATAAAGTCTAGCTTGCAGAGTCTGGCCATCCAGTCTCCTGGGCTATCCTCTGGAAGTTGGTCTAAACTATTTTATTGTTCTAAACTGGCCATCTCTTGGCGTTGCAAACTCTCAGGAATGTGGGGTAAACTATCCAAGAACAATTCTTCTGACCCAGACTCTCCTTCCTCCTCACCTGTCCGTGATTCCTCGGATGAGTCTTCTGAAGATATCTTCCTCCGGCTTCTCCAGGAGTGCTCTGGCTTTTTTGGACGTTTCTTAGGAAGAGCCCCGCTGGAAGCCACCCTGCCTAATAGCAGCCAGCCCGGTAGTGGGGACCTCCAGGGGGACCGCCCCACAACCAAGGAAAAGCAAGGCAGTAAAACCCTGGGACGATGTTAAACTGCGGTTTCTTGAATGCAGTAGACTTTGTGGGACGAAAAGGCGTATCCTGTCTTTCCAGAAGGTGCTGAAGAGGATTCTTCTTAGGCAGCGACCCTGCCGCAGGAAGGTAGAAACTCCAATACCCAGAATACACTGGTGGGAGAACAAGACGCAAATGAGGGCTAACAGATGCGTAGTAGAAACACAAGGTAAGTGTAAGGGTGAAAACTCTGAGAAGACTTGGAGCGGAAGAACGCTCCGAAGGAAAGCGGAGCGCAGGGGAGGGGCAGAATGGCGGCCGATAGATCAGAACGAACCGCTAGGAAAAAGGGAAGAAGGAGGCACGGAGAAGGCAAAGCAAGGGAGGCGGGAAGGCAGCGGGAAAACTAGGGGACACAGAACCACCAGAACAGTGGACGGAGAACAAGCGTGTATACCCAAAGAAGGAGGGTTGCAACGCATCGTCGCTTAGGCGTGACGCGTATATGTACGTGATGCACCGTAAACAACTAGAGCGGTGCATTAGTTTCCGCTCAGTAGCCCTTCTTCCATTTCCACCATAGTTTCCAGGGATGGTGGATCGTGACAGTGGGACCAATTGAGCCTGGAATTTAGAAGAGGCGGGGCTCAGAGAGTAAGCCAGCTCTGAGAGTGAGGATGTCTAAGTGCATACCACGTCCCCAATAAACAGACATCCATAGAAATGTATATATATATATATATATATATATATATATATATATATATATATATTCACTGTCAAAAAGCGTTGTCAAAGGGACGTTATGGTTAAGTTGCACTAGCAAAAACCTATGCAATTCAATGGGCAAATGTTGTTACAGGGACGTTATGGTTACAGGTAAAACCGAAAACCCCCTGAAATTCGCAAGTTATGGTAAGCTAAGCAACTGTAAGGACTAACACCCATAACATCAAAGATGCCATCACAAATCTCATTGATGACATCACTGATGACATCACATGTGTCGATGCCCCTTTTTTGTTCATTGACGTAAATAGGCCAGGTGATTTTCTTCACTACCAATCAGGAAGTAACAATTGAAAAGGTTCTATCTTTGTGTGCGGCACCCTTGTTATATGTTCTTGCACTACTTTCCTCAGGGTTCACTCACAGCATATGATACATATACACATAGGGGAAGAAAAAAGTGTAAAATACAGCAATGATTTCTGTGCATGAAGGTCATGAGGTATGGTATGAAGACTTTCTGGTAATACTGTTCCCTGTTTGCCTTCTTTAATTGCCCTGTTTATGGTCATATTTGTATGCATTGTGGTGTCTTTATGTTTTCTGTACAATAGTGCAATTATGAGGTTATTAAGAGAATGGTAGGTACTTCTTACATGTTTCACAGTACCCAAGACTATAAAACGAAAGCATTCATGATGTCACTATACACTTCTATGGGGCATGGTGCAGACAATGGCTTTGTTTCCACATCAGTTGGTTCATTTACTGCAAATAACTCTGTAATGCAATGGTGTCTTTAGCTATGCATTGCTTAATGAACTACTTCTCTCAAGGAAGTTGTTCCAATGATCTTTGATAGCCTTTTGCCACTATTACAATAACAATCCCTTGTGGAGACTTCCCATGAAAACTAAATGCACATGTGATGTCATCAGTGATGTCATCAATGATATTTGTGATGGCATCTTTGATGTCATCGGTGTTATTCCTTGCAGTGTACACTGGTGGCATGAGTTATGGTTGCTTAGCTTACCATAACTTGCGAATTTAAGGCTTTTTCGGTTTTACTTGTAACCATAACGTCTCTGTGATAACGTTTGTCCATTGAATTGCATAGGTTTTTGCTAGTGCAACTTAAGCATAACGTTCCTTTAGCAAAGTTTTTTTGACAGGTAATTTCATTGGTTTTTAGCAGGATATTCTTAGTTTGTAAAGAAGAACTCTCCAACATAATGAAACTACTGGCAGCATGGTAACACAGACAGCAGTCGCGGACTATGCATCTGGTTGCTCACATTGGGTGGCATCCAACCTGCTCAGCAAGGCCCCTGCTCTCTCACATTGTGGTGGCAATTACCAAACGCAAAAAATATATGAAAACAGCAGCATTGCAAAAAATGACAAGAGAAAATGGAGTAGGTGTAGAAATTGTGTACGTACAAAGCAAACAGGAGAAAGACATTGGGAAGACACCGTAAGGGAATGCATCAACAACAGAATTAACGTCTCCCTTCACCAATCGTACCGCACTGCTACTGTACATGGGAACAAAGTAGTAATGAGCAGAGGAACGACAGGCAGGAGTTCAGCGCAAAATGTTGGTACAATGTAGTGTCATGAACCGTTGCTTATGTCCTTTCTGGACTTTGTGGTCCCTGACACATAGGGGATTGAATACAGTAATCCTTCCAACATGGCCGCCGGACACGGAACGCTGTTTTCCAGTCCTTGCGCTCCATGCTCTGCGCTCTACTAAACAGACACACACCCGCGGCTCTGCGCGTCTCAACGCTACCGCTTGCTGTAGTTGGATGTGTGTTGCCGGAGTTTGCTCGGGGCTTTCATCTGCATCCTGTTTCCCGGTTCCTTGCATCCCCCTTCCTTCCTTCCTTCCTTTCCTCAAAACTTACCTTCGAACTTCCTGGATTTTCGCCCGCGCTCGGGTCACAGCGTTCCGTGTCTCTGAGCTCAGACATTGTTCCTTCCTGGTCTCCGTCCTGGACATTTGAACGTATCCTGGAGTTGGATTGTCATCCTCATGATGGAATCCGAAGATCAGCGCAGGGGTCTATACAAATCCCGGACCGTGCAAAAGAAGTCAACAAAGAAGGTCTCAACCATACAACAAAAACAGGTGAGAAGGGGAGAGACTTGTGACAGATAGTAAGGAAGCAGAACAGCCTCTAATGATTGCACAGGTGTTGCAGTATGCAATAGGACATATGTGTAACGTGTGTTTTTGTAACGAGGCAATGCCAAACACCTTCGAGTTGCAGGAAAGAAATCTCCTTCATAACAGAATGACTTTGTACAGTAACCCCATTGGTACGCACTGTAGTGGGAAGCGTACATTATGTACTATATATTCCTCCATATACAGCAAACACATTCTGTTTTCCCTAAGAAAACATATTTGAAAGAAAAGCAAGGCAGTAGAAGCCGCAATCCTTGCACAACACCATTTGTGCATAGCAAAAGAAAGAAACTGTGCAAATAGCAAAAAGGAGAGGCGGAAGGTAAAGTAACACAAATGGGGAACAAGTGTGTCCCCTAACAAGTTGCGTAACTCAAAAGTGAACAGGTCAAATCAACCACACCTTTCTCAGTCCGCTCAATTAGAGGCCAACAAGTATGGCGCTTACTCTATCTCAAACCACGTAAAATAGAAAACAGGGGTTCACCAATTTTTTCGTATCACATATTTTATTCATGAAACAATATAAAAATAGTTAAGAACAATAGTTTGCCTTCATAAGGCCGCCATACCCTCAAAAATCGTATCATGGGAGACGTGACTGTGACACAGCAATCTCTTCCTTCCCTAACAACCAAGTTCTCCAAACCCTCATTTTCCCACACTAAGTATTGAATTGTGCTACCCCTTCCATTCCCTAATGGGTTGTAGGAATATGCAAAAGTGAACATTAATAATGATAGTGTGGGCAAGTGTTTTGGTGGTATGCTTTTTTTCCTGAAATTGCGTACAGACTCAGTGGCACACAGTCCTACTTGCAATGCTTGCAATTAAGCAAAGGATAAGTGCCCTACGGAATGCACACAATCACAATGGATGCATCCATACGACGGCAGCAGATTCGGCATGGCTGCAGGTTGCCCAACACCTGGCAATGCATGTGGGAACGAACGTTTGTGCGTACTGCAAGTGCAGGCATATGTATATATGCCTCATTGTCCTGGTAACATCACCACTTTGCATCCTATGCGAAGAAACGTTAATGTGGTCGGGGCATGCACCCACGTCCTATAGTATCCCACCTGGTGCACCTTATAAGCAGGCAGCATCTTCCCAAAATAGTCGGCGCATGTGCTTGGAAGCATCCACTACTTCAGCACTTCTCCCACGGGACACACTAGAGGAGTCAGCACTCCATCAGGTCCAAGCATATACTACACAGTGTAATAGTTTCAACCAATCCCCACAACCATAAAAATAACATTTTATGCATTGATCACAAAACGCACATCGAGGACAGCATTGTAAAACCTACTTCACCCCACAGCACTCTGTTGCCAGTGCAAGGTGCCCACCCATTAATGGAAGGGTCTACAGGCTTAGCACAAGCAACACACCATACTGTAGTGTAGGTTGCAAGTTTCATGTGTTTTCCATTTGTTCTCCCCTTCTGCCATTGGTCTACCATCACTGACCGCTGGGCCTCACCACCCACTCAACACCCTAATGCAACCTATGTTTTACTTCTCATTTCATGTATAATGCAAGCCCCATCTGCAAATGGGCCTGCCAACTTTCACCCTGGCCACATCTGTACATATGTTGCTCAATTACATTGTGTTGTCTATGCATACCGGTATGTGTGTGGCTGTGTACATTTTGCATTTTGCAACTTTCTGATGCTGATCACTTCCTTTCATAGGGCAATGTGGTAAAAGGCTTTGTCAAGGAAGGGTCTGATAAGGGCCTACCCATAGCAAATGCAGATGGTGACATGTGGCTCCCTATTGTACAACAGGGGCAATGATGTACACCATATGGTAATGTACACATAGCAGGTCACTTCTGCTGTTTGTCCAAGTGCACAATGTCCAGTGAAAGAATTGCAACCTCACAACCATAAAAGCAACGTTTTGTGCAGTGATCACAAACCAGGTACCATATCGTACCGGACGCATATCAGGTCACTTGTGCTGTTCAACCACGTCTACAAGGTCCTGCATAACCATTTCTTCATCATCGCCACCAGCGGAGACATTATTGTGCAACAGGGTCAATGATGTACACCATATCATAATGTACGCATAGCAGCTCACTTCTGCTGTTTCAGAAAAGTGCACAATGTCCAGTGTTAGAATTGCAACCAATCCCCACAACCATAACAGCAACATTTTAAGCAATGATCACAAACCAGGTACCATATGGTACCAAACGCATATCAGGTCAATTGTGCTGTTCAACCACATCTACAAAGTCCTGCACAATCATTTTTTCAACATCGCCGCCAGTGGAGACATGCATACTTAAAAATGCATGTTGGTGTTATGGTGGCGTGCTATTTAGCACGCCTAAGAATTGCAACCATTCCCCACAACCATAAAAGCAACATTTTATGCAATGATCACAAACCAGGTACCATATGATACCGGACGTATATCAGGTCACTTGTGCTGTTCAACCACGTCTACACAGTCCAGCACAACCATTTTTTCAACGTCGCCACCAGCGGAGACATGCATACTTAAAAATGCATGTTGGCGTTATGGTGGCGTGCTATTGAGCACACCTGGCTTCTTCGGTGAGTAGCCTACGGGCTACAGGCTTTTTGGCTAACCCCCAACAGTGTTGCCTTTGGCCACACCAACCTCAACATGACAGACGTATGCAGGTGAACAAGTGGGCTGGTACATTCAGGTCACCCCTAGCCACTTCTAATCATCCACTACTTCAGCACGTCTCCCACAGGACATATTAGAGGAGGCAACACTCAATCAGGTCCAAGCATGTACTACACAGTGTAATAATTGCAAACAATCTCCTCAACCATAAAAGCAACATTTTATGCAATGATCACAAACCGTACATCGAGGACAGCATTCTGAAAGCTACTTTACCCCACAGCATTCTTTTGCCAGTGCAAGGTGCGCACCCATTCACACCATACTGCAGTGTAGGTTGCAAATTTCATGTGTTCTCCATTGTTCTCCCCTGTTGGCATTGCTGTACCATCACTGACCGCTGTGCCTCACCACACACTGAACACCCTAGTGTAAACTATGTTTTACTTCTCATTTCAAGTGTAATGCTGGCCCCGTCTGCAAATGGGCCTGCCAGCTTTCACCCAGGCCACATCTGTACATACATTGCTCAATTACATTGTGCTTCCTGTGCATACCCATATGTGAGTGGCAGTGTACATTTTGCATTCCAAACTGCTCAATTCAGTAAGACTCTTCCTCTCAGAGCAGAACTGCCTCACCATAGCAAGAACAATAATCGGGTCCCGGCTCGATTATTGTAATGTCCTCCTAGCTGGCACCTCTGCTAAAAACATTTGTAAACTACAGACAGTTCAAAATAATGCCCTTCGGGCCGTCACCGGCATCTCCAAGAGGGGAAAACATCTCTGAAACTAGGAAACTAGTTCACTGGCTTCCCATTAAAGAGCGTATCCTCTTATTGATCCTCGCTCTCATGCACAACTGCCTCTCGATACTTATCTCAGAGTATCTCTAAAGCCAATGTAGGCAGGCCCACTAGGACAGCATACTCCAATCGCCTCACCATCCCCATGACCCTAAGGATTTGTGCAGGAGGCAGCTACCCACTGGAACTCCCTCTCATCCCATCTCAGAAACATAGACTCACACATAGCCTTCAGGAAAGCGCTAAAAAAGTTGCTGGTCGTATAACTAGCCTATACTGTCAGTTTATACTTTCTGTACCTTGACGCAACTGTTCACTAATGTAACTGGTAATTGCCTATCAATGTAACTTGTAACATCTATGCTCCACACTCGTAACCTTGAGCAAAGAATTTTCCTGTAACTAAGACACCTTCTTGTGTGGTTATGGTTAAGTTGCTTTTTCCATAGGAAGAGCCCTTTTTGGGTGGCTTATAACTCCGCTCCCCCTGGACCAAACTTTGTAAAAAAAGTATATGGGTCACTCTGAATGTTTTTGCAAAGTTTGGTGAGGTATGGTCCAGGGGGGGCAAAGTTATAGGGGGGGTCCCAAAACTTTTTTTCCCATAGACTGAATGGGCAAAAAAACTTTGCTCACGCCTACAGCCCAAACCGCTGGACGGATTTTCACCAAATTTGGACCAGGAGAAGCGGCTTGGTCCCGAAAGCGTGATTTTGGTGAAAATCCATTCAGTAGTTATTTTAAAAATGACCAAAAAGTAGGTCACAAAAAATTTGTGATATCTATGTTCGGTCCGCAGACACACTTCCCTGTTCGCTCCGGGGACAGTGTCCTGATTGGCCAATTGGCTTGCGTCATGTCTGCGGACATGCAACGTGTTCGCTGATTGGACAGTGAAGAGCGTGAAGTGCGTCAGATTTTTGGAAACGCCCGCCATCTTGGATTCGCGGACGTCCGCGGACAGCACAGTGAAACTTGGTGGAAAAATACTATTTAGTAAAGTGTTTTGGTGTGTAAGACTGTTTGTGGAGGGTGGGGGAGTAAGAGATGGGTTAAATATTGTATTTCTTTAGGTGGCAGGCACCCCTGTTGTGTTCGTTCTGACCATGGACAATACGGGTGACCTGAAATGTTCCTAAATAAAGCAAGTGGGGTGTCCTGAGGACACTAAGCCTGTCCGTATGGTTTGTAGGCAAGTTGAAACTGTTCTAAGAAAACATCAAGTGTCCTGGGATGTTCGTAAATAAACAAAATGGGGGTGTTCTGAGGACGCTAGAACAGTCCGAATTGTTCGCAAGCAAGCTGAAACTGTCCTAAGAACACCCGCAGTGTCCTGAAATGTTCGTAAATAAATAAAATGAATAAAATGGGTGTGTCCTGAGGATGCTATGACTGTCAGTATTGTTCGCAGGCAAGTTGAAACTGTTCTAAGAAAACATCAAGTGTCCTGAAATGTTTGTAAATAAACGAAATGGGGGTGTCCTGAGGATGCTGTCCGTATTGTTCATAGGCAAGTTGAAATTGTTCTAAGAACATGTTTCCTGGGATGTTCGTAAATGAACAAAATGGGGGTGTTCTGAGTATGCTATACCTGTCCGTACTGTTCGTAGGCAAGTTGAAATTGTTCTAAGAACACATCAAGTGTCCTGGGATGTTTGTAAATAAACAAAATGGGGGTGTTCTGAGGACGCTATGAAATTGTTCTAAGAACACATCAAGTGTCCAGGGATGTTCGTAAATAAACAAAATGGGGGTGTTCTGAGGACGCTAGAACTGTCCGAATTATTTGCAAGCTAGCTAAGAACACACGGTGTCCTGAAATGTTCATAAATAAACAAAATGGGGGTGTCCTGAGGACGCTATACCTATCCGTACTGTTCGTAGGCAAGTTGGAACTGTTCTAAGAACACATCAAGTGTCCTGGGATGTTCATAAATAAACGAAATAGGTGTGTCCTGAGGATGCTATGCCTGTCCGTACTGTTTGCAGGCAAGTTGAAACTTTTGTAAGAACACTCGTCATGTTCGCAGACATTAAAAGTGTCCATATGGCATAGTTAAAATGTTTCACTCTATGGGTGTGATATGCTGTAGTGTTTGTGGCCAGGGCATAGAGTCTTGGCAGCATGGCCGTATGGCCATGCACCCAAGACTCTATGCCCTGGCCACAAACACTACAGCATAGCACACCCATAGTGGCTTATCCAGTCTTGGGCGCATGGACAAGATCAAATTTATAAGCACCAAAATTATAAGCTATTATGGGTGTGGTATGCTGCGGTGGTTGTGGCCAGGGCCTAGAGTCATGGGTGCATGGTCAAGACCAAATTTATAAACACTGAAGTTATAAGTCACTATGGGTGTGGTTTGCTGCGATGGTTATACTTATTATAATATACTTACTGTTTGGTTTAGTAAATGGAGTACATGTATTCCTTGTTAATTTCTGTGATAAAAGAAAAGATCATGTTAGTATTGTTAGTATTGGTATTTTGTAACGACTTATAACATGGAATAATCAACATTTTTTTTTACCCTCATATTTAGTAGATTACAAACGAGTGTACTGTGCACTTTGCTCAGTTACTGTGTTTGTTGCTAAAATCAATGGGTCTGCGGGAAAAAAAAATCCATGTTCGATTAAAAAAAAATCTTTTTTTGTTATGCTACAGTCTGTTTGTTTGTTTTCAGTGTTCGCTTGTTGTTTCTGGCTAATGTTCTATATGTTGGCTTGTTGCAGATTTTTGGAGCAGTTAGATATTGTCAGGCTTTATCAAATCTGATGTTGTCCCCGGAAGCTGCTGAACCCCCGCAGTCCCCTTTGGATGCTAACCTCTTAACTGGTATCAAACAGTTCAGTTGAGAGCACCCCCAAGGGAAAGGGGGAAAATGGGACAAAATAATAAACTTCAGGTTTTGCTCAGCTTCTTTATCTGTCAACCTGTTGGTAAAAATAACAACAAATTCACTTTAGTCACTAACCTTTGAATTCCTTGGCTCTGACTTCTCTTTATCAATTTAAGTAAATAAACACGCCACCATACCTGATTATCCTCTGTGAATAACGTAGAGGACGTGTGTGAATTCTACTGAAGAAAACAGAAAAATAGAGTCTCAGATGCTCTTACTAATTTCTTCAATTCGGAATTGAAAAACTGCTAATCTCTCTCAGTTTAATGAGTTAATCTTCTAGCAGTTCAGATGTCGTTTACCCAAACAACCCGCTGGAAATATTATACCTGTAGTTCGTATTAATTTCTAGCTTCAACACAAATTCCAAAAATGACACTCTGGCTATTCAATTTAAAAAATTTTGTTTCCTGAATATATAAAGTGTTCATTAATTGGATCTTCTGCTTGCAAAGAAGATCGCTCATAAAAGAAGCGTTCTTTTAACCAGAGTATGCGCATGCGTGAAGATATTGTTTTCTCCTTCTAAAATGGATGCGCTCATGAACAAGGAATAGAGTTCAAAAATGAAACTGGCATGGGCGCATGCGTAATGGAATAGTATTCACTCTTCTTAATGTGAATTGTTCAAACTGTAAAGAAGAAATTCCTCAGTTCCGGACACTAATCCTTGAAGAGGCAGCCCAGTGATGATCACGCGCCAGGTTAGAATGGTAGTAAATAAAACATAACGCCTCGGAGTCGCGTGGCTACCACACTGTCACTTGCGCAGACAGTGTAAGATTTCTAACGCTAGTCCGACGTTAAGAAAAGCACTGTTACCGTAAAATGGAACAATACTCAATAATCTTTTATACGGCCGAAAAAACACACGACGCTAAAATGATAAACAGACCTCCACACTCCAACTTGCCAGGTGCAAAAAATGTGACGCAGTTCAATAAATTTAAATACAGTTCTAGAAGTTCTAAAATAAATTCTTGAAAGAACGAAATGAACTACTAATTAAACAAAAACTAAGAAAACAGGAACAAGTTAATTAATGGTATTGATATTTAACTCCTGCTTGAATATCACAAAGTTCCGTAAAATATAAAGAATTCACTTAGCTTGCTTCTTTCTTTCACTGGAACGTTTTCTAAGTTTCTTCTTAATTCTCTAACACTTTCCTGATCCAAATAAACAATTTTAGGCACAAGGGCCTAACTAAAGTTTTCTAAATCTTAAGAGCTTCAAACATAAGACCTTCCAGCTGGGCTCCTGACAATGAAAGGCGGTTTAGAATGTTCCAACAATGCCTTTCTTTTACTTCTGACCAATCACTGATCCTTTTGGAAGTCTCCATTTTGGCTTGGGAAGCTCTCCACACTCTGCACAGAAAGTTAAGGCCCAAACCATACTTTATGTTAATCATATCCTCATTCCACCACATTCAACCAAATCCCACAAAACCTGACAGATATCTGTTGACATATTGTAACTGTCTATTTTTTGTTATAATGAAGTGGTATTGATTTATCTGTTTGGATATTGTAAAATCTTGGGGCAGTTAGATACCAGTTGGCGTATTCTAACTGTCTATTTTTGTTATAATGTAGTGGTATTGATTTATCTGTTTGGTTATTGAAAATCTTAGGCCAGTTAGATACCAGTTGGCGTATTCTAACTGTTTATTTTTTTTATATAATTTAGTGGTATTCATTTATCTGTTTAGTTGTTGTAGAATTTTGGGGCAGTTAGCTACCTGTTGGCATATTCTAACTGTCTATTTTATTTTGTTTTTATAATGAAGTGGTATTGATTTATCTGTTTGGTTATTTTAAAATCTTGGGGAAGCTAAAAATCAGTTAATCTGTTTATATGAATGTATAAGAATTGTACATGTACTATACAGAAAATATGCATACCTGTAGTTTGTGTTCATGCATATGGATATGCAAGCAGCTGCAAGTAGAAATCCTGGAGACTTGTACAGTATTTCTTGCAGAAGATGCTTTCCAATGATATGACACTTGTACTCAGAGTGATTCACAGTACATTTGAAGTGCTGGTCTATGATGATGGAGTTAGATGTAGAGGTCTTGGATGTGATTGGTGGATGGTCGTGTGACTGCTCAGCTATATCCAATGAGGGAATGGCACTGATAGTGAAATGGAAATGGTAGAAGGGCTGTCCATGTTACGATATGTCCGTGGACATGGCGGTAGTCCGCGGACATCGCGTGTTACATCCGGGGATTTTGGGGTGGGGAGGCATGCAAATGAGAATGAGCAGAGGAAGGGATTGGTCAGTAAAGTTTAGTGGGTGTGTTGTGCCAGGAGAGAGTTTGTCAGATACTCTTTTTCCTGAGATAAGAACAGATAGCTATGGCTGTGTGTTTCAGAAAACAGATTGTTTGGATTTTGGGGGACTCGTGGATACATTGGTTGAAGGTGCATGCAGAAAGCTGTGGAGTAGTTGTAGATCGTGGATTCCCACATGTGGAAGTGCACTGGCATGGAGTACGTGGAATGAAGCGGTTGGACTTGCTACCTCTCTGTGCTACTTTGGAGACAGAGCATCATCCAGACATAATTGTAATTCATTATGGAGGGAACAGTTTAGGACATGTGTCTGGAATTTCTTTGCAATTTGCAATGAAAGAAGGACTTGGGAAGGTCATGGACATGTTTCCAAATTCTCAAGTAATTTTTTCTCGGATTGCGCGGAGACAAATGTAGCTGCGTTCTTCTTCATTTGGTCCACAAATGGAGAAAGCAAGGCGCAATGTCAATAAGGCTGTTTGTGCTTTTCTAAGAGATGTTGGCATGTCCTCTTTTCACAATGAAAGTATTATGTTTCCTAGCACATATATTTTTCGCAGAGATGGAGTCCATCTTACTTATGCTGGCAATCAGATTTTTCTGAGAAATGTACAAAATGCATTGCAACCTTTTTTCGAATTACAGCATCTATTTTGTAGTAGGTGTTGAGCATTTCAAGTTTTTCAAACACAAACAAACACCACCAAAAGGCTCTTTTCAGAGCCACCACTTCCTCCCAGACAAAATTGCAATGGTTATGATAGGGCATGACCCCAAAATTTTAGATGTTCGCAGACTGTCCGCGGACTTCTAAAAAATACACAAGGCCCTGCTTCATTTATTTTCACTTCTATTTTTAAACTGTGAAAGGTGGCTCTGAAAAGAGCCTTTTTTTTAAAAATATTTTTTTGGGGGGTTTTACACACGACACACTAGGAGAGGAGGGAAAAGGAGGGCAAGGGGGGGACACCAACCACGGGGATAAGAAAGGGCGGGTGGAGAGAGGAAGATGTAGAGTGGGCCTTACTTAGGTAGTAAGCAGGTCTTCTCGTGCTCTGAGACCAGAGTCTCAGAAGCACTTCAAAGTCTCTCCCCCCTGCAGAGTACTGCGTCACAGTACATACACACAACTGTGACCCTCGAAAGGTAAGGGTCATCTGCATTGTGAATGGCCTGTGAGGCAGCTGGAGCAATACGCTGTCCCACAGGAGTGTTCCTTGTGGTGACAGGATCGGAAACAGAGGATGTAGTAGAGGAAGTCAACCTACTACGCTCCTCGCAAGGTACAACCTTGCGTACGGCCCCCGCGTGCAACGACTTTAGGTGTCGCTTCATAGTAGTCGTACCAAACCTGTACGAACCAGGCCTCCTGCGACTCATTACCATTTTGCACAGGTTGCAGGTGACTTGGTCTGCACGTGCCTTAGGTACGTTACCATGAATGGTAAATAACCGCCACACCCAAGACTCACGGCGAGTGCTGGTAGTAGGGACTTCCACTACCTCATTCACCTCATCCTCTTCATCCTCCTCTGCATCCTCACTCATGTTCCCCTCTTCAGGCCCTTGGGGAGGTGGTAGTGGTGGAGGGGGTGGGGGTGGTGCTGAGGCAGATGTAGCACCAGGTGGCAGTAGTGCAGCCATGGATGCCATCAGGTTTTAGAAATAAATCTGGAAAATTGGCAGCAGAAATGCACTGTGTTCTGTAAAATAGCCAGAAACACAATGAGGATGAGCTCTGGGGTGTGGCCTTTTATAGGGGTGCTTGTGCGCGGTTCGCGGACACGCGCGCTGTCCGCGGACAGATTGAACACCAAAAAAAGGTTCAAAAAGTCCCAAAAAGTATTGTGGATAGACTGAAAAGGTAGTTTTAAATTGTTCGGGGACACGAACAGTGTCCTCAGTCAGAACACACACTCAGCGTGGGCGCGGTCACATGATAGCTTCGCGAACATGTCCACGAAGGGAAGCGGTGTCCGCAGGACACCAAATGCACAGGAACCATTTTGCGAATGCGCGTTGGTGTTTTACGGACACTGTTCGGGTCCTGAAACTAATTAAAAGTGCGACACAAGCGAAACAAACAGTTACAAATAGGCGTTTGTTCTTACAAGAGTTTCAATCCGCTTGCGAACAATACGGACAGGCATAGCGTCCTCAGGACACCCCCAATTTGTTTATTTACAAACATGTCAGAACACCGCGTGTGTTCTTAGAATAGTTTCAAATTGCTTGCGAACAATACGGACAGCGTCTTCAGGACACCCCCATTTTGATTATTTACGAACATTTCAGGATATTGCCTGTGTTCTTAGAACAGTTTCAACACGTCTGCGAACAATACGGACAGCGTCCTCAGGACACCCCCATTTTGATTATTTACGAACATTTCAGGATATTGCCTGTGTTCTTAGAACAGTTTAAACTTGCCTGCGAACGATACGGACAGACATAGTGTCCTGAGGACACCCCCATTTTGTTTATTTACGAACATCCTGGAACACTTGATGTGTTCTTAGAACAGTTTCAACCTGCCTATGAACAGCACGGACAGGTCTAGCGTCCTCAGGACACCCCCATTTTGTTTATTTATGAACTTTACAGGACACCGCGTGTGTTAGTTTGATTACGGACATCTCGGACACCGAATGTGTTCTTAGAACAGTTTGGACTTGTTTGCGAACATTACAGACATGCATAATGTTCTTAGAACATGTCCATTTTGGTTAATTGCGGATATCCCAGACATCTTGTGTGTTCTTAGAACAGTTTCAACTTGCTAGCAAACAGTACGGACAGGTATAGTGTTCTTAGGACACCTCCATTTTCGTTTCTTCACGGAGATTCTGGACACTCGCGCTGTCCACGGACACCTCAACTGCTTTTTTTTTTTAAAAAAGAAGAAATGAATTAGAACACAATGGCCCTCATTACGACCCTGGCGGAGTGGGTTTACGCCAGCGTTATTCGCGGCGGACCCGTCCGCCCTACTACGAGTTCCCGTAGCGCCATGGAACGTTTTCCGCCTGGTTTTTCCGGGCGGAGAAATCCATGGCGCTACGGGACCTTGATGTTAATTACGCCACCGTATTTTGCGGTGGCGCAATTAACGCCTTCCCCACTCCCATTATACCCTATGGGGCAAAAATGGGAATGGGGAAGGGTAAAATGGGGATTGGGGATTTACCGCCCCGCCAAGGTCGGCATGGGGCGGAAAATCCGCCAACCTCCATGGCGCTATCGGCAGCTTTCCGCCGTGCTCCGCGGTGCATTTAGCACCGCGATTTCCGCCAGGGTCGTAATGAGGGCCAATATAATAATTTTACTTTATTATATATGGATGTTAAATTTATGACAGAGAAGGTGAAGCAGAAACTGAGACAAACACAGGAGAATTGGGGCTTTCAATAGGATTCATATGAGGTGAAGAAGGGATGGAAGTCTCATCAAAACGTTTTTGTTCATGGAGAGGGTTTGGGGATAATTGACAAGGATATGGTGAGGGTGGACAGGTACATATGGGACAATGGTATCTAGTTTTTTGTTTCAAGTGATCCTCCACAACGTTTTTTAAATTGTTGAAATTTTCCATAAGTAGGTCCATTTTTTCTTCCATGTGCTGTAGAGTCTTATCCAATATTTATTTTTGTTTACCATGTTCAATGTTTGTATGGTCTGTACAAAAAAAATGTATATGTTAAATGTATATAACATTATATTTATTAATTGGTTTATATAGAAAAGTGTCTACCATTAGGTTCACTATCTTCAGACATTTCCTCACGTGGGAAATGCTCCTCTAGCCACTCCAGAGTACGAGACATTTCTGTGAGAAAAAAAAATAATATTACTTTCTTTGTATCTAATACAGAAATTTTAGAAATATATGAGTAAAATGAAGTACACTTACTAGCTTCTGGTAAGGTGTGTTCTTACTGGTCTGTAGATCTGCTGTTGCTCTTAGTTGTGGAGTTTCTGTGAGGTAATCATGTTGGAGGCCTATCTTTCTTCTTTTGGTATATTCCATTTTAGAACATATTGTATTTAAATGAATGGTTGATGTGTTATATATATGGGTTATACTTCTTATTTATTACTAGATATAATGTGTATGTGTGCTGGTTTGTGAATTTGTGCAGAGTTCATATGTTATGATATAACAATTAAAGATACTCCCCCAGACTTTTTGGGTAGTGCTGCTGTTGTCCGCACATGTCCGCGGACATTAGAAATGTTCGTGGACATCAAATTCAGTACAGGGAGTTCAGTATGTTCCAAGTTACATGTACATAAAGTCAGAGATATTATTGTTAAACTGTGCTACCAAAAACCTATGAAATTCAGTAAAAAAACTGTATTAAAAGGATGTTATGGTTAAGTTGTGCTACTGAAAACCTATGGAATTCAGTAAAAAAAACTTTGTTAAAGTGACGCTATGGTTCAAAGTAAAACCGAAATTCGCCAGTTATGGTAAATTAAACAACCATAACTCACGCCACCACTGTGCACTGCTAAGACTAACACCCAGGACATCAAAGATGACATCACAAATGTCAGTGATGAGATCACTGATGACATCACATGTGCATTTACTTTTCATAAAAAGTCTGTGCATTGCATTCTTATTATAATGTTCACAAAAAACTGTCAAGGATCATTTGCATAAATATCATGAGCTACTTAGTGCATTAATCAATACATTGATATAAATACATTCTATTATAAATTCTATCAAGTATACTAACGTACTCATGTAGAAACATACGCATTGTGTGCAGCATACATGATGAAAGTGTAATATACATAATTTTGCGATATTCAATACTGAAATAACTACTTTCTTATTACAGTTTTGCATAGTGTTACACATGTAATAAGTAGCTAGAAAACCTACTTACTACAGACAAAACACAAATAAATAACAACACATACAAATATGAGTATATACATGGAAAGTGAAATAAACAAAAAACAATAGCAGTAGCAGAAAGTGTTCATAACCTAACTAATTATCTTTTTGTAGAGAAATGATTATTCTGTTTCAAAGGTGCAACTTACCCTATGTATCACATAATGTGACTGCACCCTAAAGAAATTAGTGTGAGTACAATGTATACAAATATGAATATATACAGGGAAAGTATAGTAAAGAAAAACTATCAGAAAGTGCTGCTAACCCTACTAATTATCTTCATGCACAGAAACCATTGCTGTCTTTCAAGCCTGTGTCTTCCCTTATGTATATGTTTCATATGATATGACTGGACCCTAAGAGAATTACTGTAAGAACATACTTGACGGATAACTCTATAAATATAGTACTTTTTCAATTGGTATTTCCTGCCTGCTACTGAAGAAAACCATGTGCCCTAGATATGTCAGTAAAGGAGAGGGAGCCAGACATGTGATGTCATCAGTGATATCATCAATGACATTTGTGATGTCATCTTTGATGTCCTGAGTGTTAGTCTTAGCAGTGCAGAGTGGTGGCGCGAGTTATGGTTGTTTAACTTACCATAACTGGCGAATTTCATGGGTTTTTCGGTTTTACTTTGAACCATAACGTCCCTTTAACAAAGTTTTTTTACTGAATATATATATATATATATATATGTAACGCTCACCTGATTCCCACAGAGACGCTGACCCGAACTGGACTGCTACCGTTTCTTCTATCGTGAGGCGCAGGGCCCGGAAGATGCTCTGGACGGGGCCTCCGAATTTGGATTGCCTGGCTTGAAGAGTAAGTTTTCTGCAGGTGGAAGAAAAGGGATTGATTACCAGCTCGGGTGGATATGTGTTCCCACCAATCTCCCGTTTCTCACTCTTCTTGACCCCCAACTTGGTTTCTGCGAGCTCTTACCTTAGGTATTGTAGAGATGAGCTCTCCATCCTGCTTCAGGTGCAGGGGTGCGTAGAATCCAGTTCGTCACTGGATGGGAAATAGTTGCGGACACTGTTTCCTTTCATCTCTCCTGCGGTAGCCATAAGTATGAGTGTCTTTTCTCCACGGGAGCGGGGCCCAGAAACGTAAAGCAGGTAAGTCTCTTGGTGAGTATTTGTTCTCCGTGCTTAGTTAGTGCTCACCATGTATTCCTCTTGTGCAGGTGCTGGGATGTAGCTGGCGTCGTGGCCGTGGTGGAGGAAGGTAAGTGAAAGAAAAGCGACTGCTTACTTCTAATGATTGTCTTTTTCTGCTTACCATGTGCCGAGATGCTGCCGGCGACACAGCCGCTGTCGCGCGTGATGAGGCACGTAAGAAAGTGGAACAAATGTGGCCGCTTTAGAGCGGGCACCTCTAATGACTGTCTTTTTCTGTTTTCCAGGTGCCGAGATGCTGCCGGCGTCGTGGCCGCGGTGGAGTTCGGCGAGGCCACGGATGGGTAAGGCAAGGCGGCGTGGCTGCGAGCGTTTGAGAGCGCTGCTAATCTTGTACCTTTCCTTTGCAGGATCGTCGGAGGTAGGATTGCTGAGGCCGGATTCCAGTAAGTATAATTTCTAATGCTCGCCTTCTCTTTTCTTGTCTGTTTGCAGGTGTTCCGGGTGCTGGCGGGCGTGTCAGGAGCCAGGATGCAGGAGCTGACTCGGTGAGCGTCCTGCTGCTGATGCAGAATAACGCGAAGCACGTGTATTCCATCGGGCGTGGTTTAAATAGCAGAGAAGTGCTTCAGGTGTGTGTTCTTCCACCGGCCCCACCCAGGTAAGAAAAGAGTTCCTGAATAGAGGAAATAGTTCCTCCCAGCCCTGATGGCTGGGGACTTCAGCCAGACTGGATTGTTCTGGGTAAGTATGCAGCATGGTCTGCCTCAGGTAAGTCCACCCAAGCATTATTACACAGTTTATCAATATGAGCCCGGCGCCTATGGCGCCTTGACTGAAGTCCTTTATGAGCCTGGCGCCAAAGGCGCCAGGACACGGTCCAAAGGGCCCCTGTAGGGGTCTGCTGGGTCCGGAGATGTGGAAGAAGGGTCTGCTTCCGGGGGCGCTGGGCCAGTCCTGGCTCCTCGGGAGTAGTGCTCATGACAGCACCCCCCCTCAAGGCCCCTCCCAAAATTGTCTTCCCCGGGGGTTTTGGTTTATCCGGAAAGGTTTGGTGAAATTCTTGGTTAGACGAGGAGCATGGACGTGGTCATAGGGTTCCCATGACGTCTCTTGAGGCCCGTAACCCTTCCAGTCAATCAGGTAGAACAGCTTTGATCTGATGATCTTAGAGTCCAAAATGTTTTTAATCTCAAATTCAGGTTCTCCATTCACTTGAATTAGTTCTGGAGGTTTGGTTAGTCTGGTTCCAGATTGCATGGGTTTCAAAAGCGATACGTGAAAAACAGGATGTATTCGCATATGAGCTGGCAATCCTAGTTTAACCGCTACTGGGTTTATTATGGCCGTAACTGGATATGGCCCCAGATATTTGGGATTAAAAGTGCGAGGTCCTTTGAGGGATAAGTGTTTGGTGGACAACCAGACCTGGTCCCCAATCTGGTATTGAGGGGCCTCGCTTCGGTGTTGATCTGCTCCTCTCTTGTACCTTTCTTTAGCTTGTTGTAAATGTGCAGCAGCTTCTTTGAAGGCTTTGGTAATAGCAGTGTGTAACTGATCCAGAGCGGGTGTTCCAAGATCTTGAGGTGGATCGAGGTTGGAAGTTCGAGGATGAATTCCATACAAAGTGTAGGAGGGGCTTTGCCCGGTTCCAGAGTGAACGGAATTATTGTATGCATACTCAGCTCTCCAAAGGATGTCCTTCCAGTTGCTCTCTGACTGTTGTAGCATGCATCGTAAATATTGTTCGAGAGTCTTGTTAGTTCTTTCAGTTTGACCATCGGTCTGGGGGTGATGGCTGGTTGAGAGTCTTACGATTTGAGCCAATTGACAGCAACTACGCCAAAAATGGGAAATAAACTGGCTTCCTCTATCTGAGATTAGTACCGATGGGAATCCGTGTAACCGGACAATGTTTTCAAGGAATTCTCTGGCTAGTACCGAAGCTGAGGGTAAGCCTTTTAACGGAATGAAGTGGGCCATCTTGGAAAACAAATCCACAATAACAAAAATAGTGTTGTACCCGGAGCAGCAGGGTAAGTCTGTGATAAAATCCATAGAAAGGGTGTGCCAGGGAGACGGTGGAATGTCTAATGGTTGGAGAAGACCAGCCGGTCTTTTCTTTTGACCCTTGTTTTGAGCGCACACACCACAGGACATCACAAATTCTTTTATGTCTTTTCTCCACGAAGGCTACCAGAATTGTCTTCTCACTTTCTCACCTGTTTTGGCAATGCCAGGGTGGCCCTCTATCAATGAATCGTGATAGCAGGAGATTACTTGCCTTTGCAAATCGGCGTGTGGTAGGAATAATCGTCCTCGGAAATAAGGCAAGTCATGGTTTAAAGTGAAATCCATTCCTTTTTGTAGCCAGTTCTGCAAGTCTGTTGGGTTCAGAAATTGTTTAACTTTTGCCTCAATCTCCTCGATGGAATGTGAAGAAATCAGGCCCAAGATCCTTTGTTCAGGAATTATTGGTACAGGCTCTGGGTTGACAATGGTGTCTCCCATTCCAATCCGGGAAAGAGCATCTGCTTTGCCATTTTGCTGCCGGGGCGGTAAGTGATCACAAAGTCAAATTCGGTAAAGAACAGGGCCCAGCGGAGCTGTCGAGAGTTGAGCCTTGGTGGTTTTCAGATACTGTAAATTCCGATGATCGGTGATCACCGTGATGGTGTGTCTGGCCCCAAGGAGATAATGACGCCAGGCCTTAAAGGCGGATTTAATAGCTAACAGTTCCTTGTCTGTGATGGCGTAGTTAACCTCAGGCGCCGAGAATTTTCGAGACCAGAATGCTGCGGGATGTAATTGGTTAGTCTCTGGGTCTCTTTGTGAGAGGACCGCTCCCATTGCTAAGCTGGATGCGTCGGTTTCGACGATATAAGGGAGATCTGGGCGTGGGTGCTTCAGTATTGGCGCAGAAGTAAACTTGGCTTTTAGCTCTTGGAAGGCTTGTTCAGCTTCTTCAGACCACTCAAAACGTTTATTCTTTCTTAAGAGAGCCGTGATGGGTTGTACCACTCGTGAAAACTCCGGAATGAATCTGCGATAAAAATTGGCAAAGCCTAACATGCTCTGAACGCCTTTTACAGAAGTAGGTGATGGCCATTTGAGAATAGCGTCCACCTTTCGCGAGTCCATGTGGACGCCTTTGGGTGTCAGGATAAAACCCAGAAATTCGACTTCAGTGGCATGGAAAACACATTTTTCAAGTTTGGCAAATAGTTTGTGTTGGCGACGTTTTTCAAGTACTGTTCTAACATGATTTCGGTGATCTGCTTCCGAAGAGGAGTAAACAAGAATGTCATCTATGTAGACGACAACACAGACGTCAATGAGCTCCCTGAGGACATCATTCATAAAATATTGGAAGGCGGCCGGTGCATTACATAGTCCGAAAGGCATCACTGGGTACTCAAATAACCCATATTTAGTGCGAAACGCCGTCTTCCATTCATCGCCTTCCTTGATCCGTACCAAGTGATAAACCCCCCGTAGGTCTAGTTTTGTATATATGCAAGCATCCTTCACCTGGTCAAGAAGTTCCGGGATCAGAGGTAAAGGGTATCTGTTTTTTACCGTTATCTGATTCAGAGCGCGGTAGTCTATACAGGTTCTGAGGTCACCTTCTTTTTTTCGCACGAAGAACAGAGCCGAGGATGCAGGGGACTTCGATGGACGAATAAAACCATTGGCCAAGTACTGGTCCAGGTACTGTCGCAGGTGAAGGTTCTCGGGCTCGGTAAGGGCGTAGATCCTGCTGCAAGGAGGAGTTGCACCGGGTAGTAGATCTATGTGGCAATCGTATGGCCTGTGGGGCGGTAAGGTGTTAGCCTGTTCCGTTTGGAAAACATCTTGAAACTCTCGATACTCTAGCGGTAATTGCAAACTGTCGGCCGTTACTGACGCTAGGCCAATGTCTGATCGTAGATAGCAGGTTTGTGCACACTCTGGGAAAGTTATTGTCTTTGCTCGCCAATCAATCTGAGGATTGTGTTTTTCCAACCAAGGGATTCCCAGAATTATTTGAAATTGCGGAGCCTTGATCACGTCGAACACTATTACCTCCCGATGCCCGTCTTGGCCTAGTAATGTCACTTCAGTAGTGGTGTGGGTTACCGGCCTGGAGGCGATCTCAGTCCCATCCACAGTGGTGATGACATCTTTAACATCTTTTGGGCAAAGAGGTAGGTTCATCCTGGAAGCCAACTCGCGGTCCACGTAATTTCCTATAGCTCCACTGTCCACGTATGCCTTAATTGCATGCAATCTTTCTGGCTGCTTCGGATTTACGAGGACCATTGGCATAATGAAGTGCGAGGTCAAAGAACTGGTTTTTAAGCTCGGCAAGCGAACCTCTACGCTTGTCGGGCAAGGTCGTTTCCCGGCTCAGACTTTTCGGAATTCTTGTCGGAAGCTCCTACGGTCTTCTTAGGTGGTTTTACAGGGCAGTCTTGAAGGAAATGTCCCGAGTTCCCACAATAGAGACACAGTTGCATTTGCCGTCTTCTGTCACGCTCTTTCTGGGTTAAGGGGCCCTTTACAACCCCAATCTGCATAGGTTCGGTGCTATCGACACTTTTGGAGTTGCTCTGAGTCTTAGTGAAGATTCGGGTTTCAAACCTGGATCGATCCGCCTTCCTGTTTTGAAGCCTGTGATCTAATTGGACCACCAAATCAATATAATCCGAACAGTCCTGAGGTGGATTTACGACCTGGGCCAGGACGTCTTTGAGTTTGCCGCGTAGACCTTGGTGAAATAGCGTGATTCTTTTCTCCTCGGGCCATCCAGTTTCCACAACTAACCTATTGAAGGATGCAATGTAGGCTAAGAGATCCTGGTTGCCCTGTCGTAGGGAAAGGAGTTCATTGTCCAGGGCCTGCCCCTGCGAATGCCTTGCAAAAAGTCTTTCCATACTCGTCTGGAAGGCTTGGAAATTCCGAAGGATTAGATCATCTTGTGTAACCAGTGGAATTGACCAATCGGCGGCACTGCCTCTAAGATACGGGCCTGCAGAAAAAGTGCAATCTGCATTGATTTATGAACACTGCAAATCTTTTAGGGTCTCCAGCAAAACGTTCAGGTGGTGCCAGTGGCACATTTCCAGGTAGGTTGATTTGAACGGGATTGGTTGAAGTAACTGGGGTAAAATTCCCCCCTGGATTGGGCAGAGGGGTTTGCCCCACTTGGCTTTATAATAACTGTCTGGCAAGGTCGTCAGTTCGTTCCTTTGACACTATTAACTCTCTCCTGAGGGCGTTCGTCTCCTGGCGAGCAGCATGAACTTCAGCCCTTAATTCCCCAGTAGCTGGGCCAGTTGATCTGTATCAGAAGTTTCCATAGCACCTGGGTAGGAGATTATTGGTAGGCTTTGCGTTCTGTAACGCTCCCCTGATTCCCACAGAGACGCTGACCCGAACTGGACTGCTACCGTTTCTTCTTTCGTGAGGCGCAGGGCCCGGAAGATGCTCTGGACGGGGCCTCCGAATTTGGATTGCCTGGCTTGTAGAGTAAGTTTTCTGCAGGTGGAAGAAAAGGGATTGATTACCAGCTGGGGTGGATATGTGTTCCCACCAATCTCCCGTTTCTCACTCTTCTTGACCCCCAACGTGGTTTCTGCGAGCTCTCACCTTAGGTATTGTAAAGATGAGCTCTCCATCCTGCTTCAGGTGCAGGGGTGCGTAGAATCCAGTTACGTCACTGGATGGGAAATAGTTGCGGACACTGTGTCCTTTCGTCTCTCCTGCGGTCGCCATAAGTATGAGTGTCTTTTCTCCAAAGGAGCCGGGGCCCAGAAACCTAAAGCAGGTAAGTCTCTTGGTGAGTATTTGTTCTCCGTGCTTAGTTAGTGCTCACCATGTATTCCTCTTATGCAGGTGCTGGGATGTAGCTGGCGTCGTGGCCGCGGTGGAGGAAGGTAAGTGAAAGAAAAGCGACTGCTTACTTCTAATGATTGTCTTTTTCTGCTTACAGGTGCCGAGATGCTGCCGGCGACACAGCCGCTGTCGCGCGTGATGAGGCACGTAAGTAAGTGGAACAAATGTGGCCGCTTTAGAGCGGACACCTCTAATGACTGTCTTTTTTTGTTTTGCAGGTGCCGAGATGCTGCCGGCGTCGTGGCCGCGGTGGAGTTCGGCGAGGCCACGTATGGGTAAGACAAGGCGGCGCGGCTGCGAGCGTTTGAGAGCGCTGCTAATCTTGTACCTTTCCTTTGCAGGATCGTCGGAGGTAGGATTGCTGAGGCCGGATTCCGGTAAGTATAATTTCTAATGCTCGCCTTCTCTTTTCTTGTCTGTTTGCAGGTGTTCCGGGTGCTGGCAGGCGTGTCAGGAGCCAGGATGCAGGAGCCAACTCGGTGAGCGTCCTGCTGCTGATGCAGAATAACGCGAAGCACGTGTATTCCATCGGGTGTGGTTTAAATAGCAGAGAAATGCTTCAGGTGTGTGTTCTTCCACCGGCCCCACCCAGGTAAGAAAAGAGTTCCTGAATAGAAGAAATAGTTCCTCCCAGCCCTGATGGCTGGGGACCTCAGCCAGACTGGATTGTTCTGGGTAAGTATGCAGCATGGTCTGCCTCAGGTAAGTCCACCCAAGCATTATTACACAGTTTATCAATATGAGCCCGGCGCCTATGGCGCCGGGACTAAAGTCCTTTATGAGCCTGGCCCAAAGGCGCCAGGAAACGGTCCAAAGGGCCCCTGTAGGGGTCTGCTGGGTCCGGAGATGTGGAAGAAGGGTCTGCTTCCTGGGGCGCTGGGCCAGTCCTGGCTCCTCGGGAGTAGTGCTCATGACAATATATATATATAACACAGCCACAGTAGTGGCTGTGTATTTATGGTTAAGTTGCTGTTTCCATAGGAAGAGCACTTTTTGGGCGGCTTATAACTCTGCTCCACTTGGAGGAACCCTCACCAAGCTTTGCTAAAAAAGTATATGGCCCACTCTGAATTTGTTTGCAAAGTTTGGTGATGTTTGGTCCAGGGGGGCAAAGTTATAGGGAGAGTCCCAAAACGTCTTTTTTCCCCATAGACTGAATGGGGGAAAACTTTGCGCACGGCTACAGGCCAAACCGCTGGACGGATTTCCACCAAATTTGCAGCAGTGGCAGGGGTTTGGTCGCCAAAGTGTGCTTTTGTAAATTTTGTGACAATCCATCTAGTAGTTCCCTTAAACACGGTCAAAAAGTATGTCTCTAAAAATGAGTGATATCTGTGTCCGCTCCGAGGTCACACTTCCCTGTTCCCTCCGTGGAGAAGATTGCAATTGGCTATTCCGTGGTGTGCTGCCCGTGACCATGTTGCGCTTTCACCGATTGGTTGTGGTACAGCGTGAAGTTCCACTTAATCTTTAGATACGTCCGCCATTTTTACTTTGTTTTCTGTTGAACGCGGACATCGCCGCTAACATACCTAAACGAAGAAGACACCAATGCATTTGTTACACTTATGGAACACTGTTTCGAAAGGTGAGCGTTAATGAGACGTGGTAGTAGAAAGTCAAACATTGAAGTATTCTTGTTAGCACTGCCATACGGTACAGTGAAACTTGCTACTCATTGTACAAAATGACCTTACTGTGTCCATTTTACAATACATAAACAACATTACTGCAGTCAGGCTGGCGTCCTAATGTTTGAAATCTAAGCCAGCCACCTGCACTATTTGGTACACACAGGACTTCCGCACGTGTACGGGAGTAGCGGTTCTCATGAATAGCCGCTGATATGTTGTTGCAAAATGAGAATGCATTTGCATTCGAAGTGAAGGCCACTTCATTTTCTGTTTTCAGAGCTTAGTACAGCTGCATATTTTTCGACACCTTAAGGGTCAGCTGTTTTTTAACCTTGAGGTACAGGGAATAACAGTTAGAAAAACATATTGTTTGATAAGGTTATGCTTCAAAAACGTTTGCACCGACCATGAAATATTAGTTCCCGAAGAGGCACTCTTGCAGATGCACTACTGTCTGACTCCAGCGAATGCAATGGAGGCGGTCCACATCATGTAAGTGTATTTTTCCCTCCTATATACCGAATTGCCATTACATTTTTACTTTGGGAAAGAAAAAAACATAATTCCTAATGAATTACAAGGTTTATGTGCCATTGAATTTTGTTTCCCCATTATGGACATTGCACATTGTCGCAGTTTGTAGGGTGCCACTACATTTCCCTAAATTAAATTAATATTTAGTTAAAAAAAGTATGTGTTACAACTTTGTTTTGTGCAGAGGTTGCATATTGATACACGTTTTATTTCCCCTTTGACCGCTCAGCTACTTCCAAACAAAAATGTTATTATTAATAAAGACGTTCCAGTTTTCTGTGCTGTTTGATTTTTTTTCCCATTATGGACATTGCACATTGTCCCCGTCCATAGGGTCCCACTACATTTCCTCCTATTGAATTACATTTTTACTGAAAATGTTATGTATTACAACTTTGGTTTATCCAAAGGTTGCATATTGATACATGTTTTATTTTCCATTTCCCCCTCAGATACTTCCTTCCCTATTGTGATTGTCACGGATTACAGCTGCCGAGTGACGGCTTTTTTAACCGCCAAATGCAACTGTTCATTACCGGTTGTCTGTGCGTCATAATTCACTGGGATGACTGTGTCGGACCTCCGTGTCCTTACGCTGCTGTTGCCATAAGGAGTAACATTCCATCCTTTGTGGTGGTGTCGTCTCTTAGGGGTAGCCTCTATGTATGGTTAGTGGCCACAATGTCGGGGATGTGGCTAATGGCCATTACTGGAAGGGAGAAAACATTGCATTGAGGTCGCCATGTCCACCAGGGACTGCCTTTCTGGTAAAGGTCTTGCTCATAACCATACATTTCTCAAGGAACACAAATGTGGTGCTGCCTTTACGGTCACACAGTTTCATTTTTGCTTTCTGCAGCCTGCAATGGAAAGTGAAGAAGGCTTTCTATCCAACACCCATCTTCCCTTTCTATGGTGGCCATCTTGAAAAAGGATTTGTTTTCTTCAGCCGGGAACGCCTGAGGCGTTCCGGTTAAAGACAAAACATCCTCTTTCTTGGTACCACGGGTTACTGCTGTAAAATCTCGATTGCTAATGGCATTCATCCCCACTCTTTGGGGAGGAATGGGGGTTAATGATCCAGATACGTCGCTATGCACTCTTGCTTATATTGTGTTGCACACTTGCCTTGTGGAGTTCTGTGCTAGAAATTTTCCCTGTTACAAGTTCCTTCAAGAATATACAATGTACTTCCGCACTATCAACCAGTTACACATGTCATTGTGAAGTGGGTATGACTTTTTTCGAACACGCCCCCATGCTATGCGCCAGCATATGATAATGTGGAATTCTTCGGAAGGTGGGCAGTTACTTCAAATGTTCCTTTACAGTAGTATGCTTATGTGTTACTATTAGAACCCTGATAAATGTAGTACAACATTTTTGTTAAAGTACTGTTATGATGCTTTTACACTACTAAAAACCTATGGCATTCAGTTAAAAAAGCTTTGTTAAAGGGACGTTATGGTTACGTTGCCCTCCCAAAAACCTATAAAATTCACTACAAAAAAACTTTGTTGAGGGGACATTATGGTTAAGTTGCCCTATGAAAAACCTATGCACTTCACTAAAAAAAAATGTTCGCCCTCCCCATTATGGTTCAAATTAAAACCGAAAAACCCCTGCAGTTCGCCAGTTATGCAGACTGAGCTCCCATACTTGCCATCACCACTGTGCACTGCTAACACTTAAACCCAGAACATGCAAGATGTCATCTCAAATGTCACTGATGACATCACTGATGACATCACATGTTTAGCCCCTTTGTTTTCCTTCCCTGCCCTATATATATATATATATATATATATATATATATATATGCATATTTTCAAACGAAAATGAAGCCCAAAAAAAGGGCCAAATCAGCGGAATGCACTCCCAAGAGCAGCCATGTCCAGTAAATCCAGGGCTTGGCAATAAGGGACTACACGGCAAGAAACAGATGGCACCAAATGTTCTTTATTGATAAAAGGTGCATGGCAAGGGAGAAAAAGTTTACATCGACGCGTTTCGCGATCAACTGACCGCTTGTTCACGATAGTAGGGTAAACACAGAAAAAGGACTCTTATAAACACAATACAAACTCTCTGGTTACAATGTATAGAGTGTCTCATACACCACATGGCTCAAAAGTAGGGTGAAAACAATCGGCCATTTTGTAGTGACCAAGTGTTCCCTCATACTAACCATAATAGTCTGAAATAAAACCATTACATAAAATGCTGCGCTATAAATGGTGATTTGCAACTTTAAAATTGCCGCTGATATATAGCAATATTAAACCAAGGATAAAGTGCTTAGTGCATGCACAGTAGTGCGAGCTGCAAAGTGCTGAATAATAAAGTGCAAAGTACATAGCAGCAATAATCTAGGGGGTAGAGGTAAACAGGGTACAGGTAAAGGAGAGAGGGAGGAAAGAAAGGGAAATACATGGGGATCAAAGTATCATTCAATTTAGCAAAAATAATGTATATATATATGTACATTCAGTAAAATAACTTTGTTAAAGGGATGTTATACTTCACAGTGAAACCAAAAAACACTGCACATTCACCCATTATGGTAAGCTCAGCAACCATAACTCGCAGCATCTACGTGCATTGCTAAGACTAAGACCCAGGACATCAAAGATGACATCACAGATATCAATTCTGTTTACTGGCATGTTTCGGCACCGGCATACTCCAAGTTTGCCGGTGGGGTGCCAGGAATTACATCCAGCCAAGAGCTGGAGGTAATTCCTCCACCAGCAAAAAAATGCTGGTATCACTGGAAACTCCACCCATGAAAGGAATGGGGAGTAACTACCCTTACCGGCACTTGTAATCTGACGGTAATTCCGGCAGATCTAGCACTAGTAAAGATAATTCTGTTTGGTGGTATTCCGCCAGATTACCACCAAACTTGTAATGAGGCCCATAAAGCTGAACATCTGCCATTACATAGGCCCCAATGCTCGAATACCTGACTCTACTCTTTCTATACAGCAGAAAGCACTCGGCAAAAATTGGGGGATTAAATCTTGCATTTGAAAGCAGGCTAGGAACTGGGTCAGAACAAGACAGAGATGCTATAAAGTGTGTCTTTCCCTATGCTCTTGGCACACAAAGAAGATTGACCACATAAACAGCCAAAACCTCAAATTCAGGTTTGCAGCTATCCAAATTGGTAGACATGTCTTGCAATTTGAAGACTTGTTTTGCTAGAGTGAGTATTGTGACTAATGAAAAGATCAGAGTCCAACTTCCATTACTCCCTCAAAAGAGTTTCTTGCTGACTTACCAGCAGACATGTTTCACATTTAAAATGGTGGGCATTCTTATGTTCCCATAATGCAGTTTGCTTGTATGCAAATAATCAGGCTTGGGTTCTATGAAGAGAAACTATTAGTGACCTAGCCTGGGGCCATGCCCCTAGGTCCTGTACCCTCCTCCCCAAGGCTCCGACTACCCAAGGTGGACAGAGTTCCCCCAGTGCATTTTCGTTTCCATTCCATTTCCAGCACGTGTGAAAATAATACGTAAAGCCAGATTGAGGGGCTGAGTTTGGTGGTGAACCTGTGGTTGAAAATCCATGCACAGCCTACGTGCGTAACCTTTCCCACTCCACCTATATTTTGTTTTTAGAAAGGCATGCCATACTCCCATGATGCTTGGCAGCCTTTTCTTCTTGCCCTGTGTTCACACGAGCCTTAGAAAGAAGTGCATTGGCAAATGGGTCTGGCATTCAAGGCAACTATTTCCAGTTCAGATTGGCTTGACGATTACCTGAGGAAGGCCATTTGGATTCTGACCTGCGTGGTAATCAGGCGCTCCTTCCCGGAGAAGGGGTAGCGATATGGAAACTAGAGGAGAAACTAGTGGTTGTGCATTGGTTAAAGGGTTGGGGGGCTTGTTGGTGCCTCTATCTCAGCTGATGACGAACAGTGCGCAGAGCACAAGCCCCAACTCTTGGCTCAAATATGCTTCCTCTTATGCCTCCTGTGCCCACAAGAATAACAAGCTTCTCTCCAGCTCTTCACCCTCGTGCACGGAGCTGTTGTTCCAGCGTGAGGGGTGCCATGGAAGCATGCGGTACGCCTTGCTCCCCGGGGAGATTTGGGCACTGCTCTCTGCGCTGGGGAGAAGAGCGACATCCTACGCTATTTATAGAGGTGCTGCCTACGGTTCAGAAACAGTGGGACGTTCATAATGATTAGCATTGATATAGCGCTACGAACTCTCAGGTATCTGAGCGCTGCTTATTATTACCCACGGTGTTTGGTGCTTATTTATCGACCTCGGAAGGATGCAAGGCAGAGTTTGGCCCTGCCAGGATTCCAGCATGCAATGGCAGGCTCTGTACGGATGTCAAAGCAAGCGCTCTACTCACTGTGCTATCTGACGCGTTTCGTGTTGCCCGCAGTAATTTTGTCTTGGGGGAAGATTTTTCAGGTGGTTGTATTGTAATAAGGGGGAGACAGTGTTTTCGTGACAGGTCAGGGGGCGTCAAGGGGTAGGGTAAGCTTCGTATTGTGGTGGTCCTTTGTTGCTGATGTGGCAGGTCAGCCTGGATTCCAGGTTAAGAGAGAGGTGGTGAGTTGTGGGGACAGAGGATATTGGGGAGAGTGGGGACATTGGAGCAGTAGCCGGAGATGTGGTCAGTTAAATGATGGTTGGTTGAAGCTGAAGGATTATTAGCACGGTAAGGAGGGTGGTTAGTAATGTTTGGATGGACAGGCCAGCCCAGGGTTACAAGATAGGGGAAGAGGTAGGGAAGGAGGACGGGCAGAGGCTCGGGGAGAGGACATGGATAAAGTGGGGAAAGAGGTTGGGAAGTTGAAGGGGGAAATAATATTTGAATGGAGGGAATGGGGGTGGGTGGGTGTACCTACATTTTAAACGGGTTGGTTAGTCTGTAAGGCCGAGGGGCCAGGTTAGCGAAGTTTGTCAGCTGGATTCTAACCTATTCCACTAACGGCAGGTCTGGGTATTTTGTGCAATTTAGCCCAAAGCTCCTGCATTGCTCCTCATCCAAATTTAAATGTCTGTTCCCCCCTGAGGTACAAACGCATCGTGTAGTTGGCGAGCACTGTTTCACATAGAAGGCAGTGACACAAGACAAATTAGGCTCTACTGTTCAGAAGCTTGCAAATTGTAGTAATGCAGGTGTTATTTGACGAACACTTCGCGCCTAAAAGTACAAAACAGCCGCGATAATAATAGCGTTACTATTTACGTCTCCATAAACCACGAGGGACTACATCCCGCAAGCACTCTGCGTCACCCGAAGACTTTTCAGGGCACCGTGGCAACCTGCAAAAGCAATCCATTGTGCTAAAAGGCAGAGCTGTGGATGTCAACTGCTAATCGTGAATGTGGGGTGCTGCATGGCAAACCCAACTGCCTTCTTAGAGGTGTAAGAATGGTTGAGTTATTCAACGATAATGACTGTACTGGCCTCAGAAGGATGAAATGTGGAGCCTGCCCTAGTGTGATTTGAACCTATCACCACAAGGTGCAAATCGATCTTTCAATACAGCGCTTTACGCAGTGAACTATTTTACTAGGCAAGAAAGAAGTCCTCTCTGTTTATTTAAAATTATTTGATACCGCAGCTCCCTGAAGACCAGCCATAGACACAGCAACCACAGGTGAGCATGGTGCAGAGTCGAGGGCAATAGGTGCATTCAAGTGCAAAGATGCTTCATTTAAAAAGGGCTGCTGGCCCGATCTGAAATGCAGGATGCCTGAGGGAGTGATGGATGCCTGTGAAGAGGTAAGCACACCATTGGGTGGTGATGTCCTGCCCACTGCTGTGTGATGTCATGAAGAACAGGCATTGGCAAAGCCAACAGATCACAGCATGTGCAAGTAAAAGGGGCAATGGATCGATATAACTATGAAACGATGGATGAGTGCGATTGTGGCGATGCGCGAAGGCTCGCCTTCTGTCAATGGATGTGAGTGAGTGAATGTGCGGGTATGTGTGTGGAGATGGGTGGAAACATGTGCGCATGTACTTTGCTGGATTTGATTGGATGAGAGGGTGTGCTTGTCTGTAAATCGTGTGGATGTGGATGTATGGGTGTGTCTGGATGATTATGGATCAATGCGTGGGATGGATTAGATAAATAAAATGCATACACATATGTCGGAAAAATATATGTATGGAAGGGACTGTGGGGTGAATGGGATTGCATGTATCTCTTGATTGGAGCACTGGTACGGATGAATGGGTGCAGTTGGATTGATGGGAGCTCTTGTACGGATGAAAGGGTGCAGTTGGATTGATGGGAGCACTTGTACGGATGAATGGGTGCAGTTGGATTGATGGGAGCACTTGTACGGATGAATGGGTGCAGTTGGATTGATGGGAGCACTTGTACGGATGAATGGGTGCAGTTGGATTGATGGGAGCACTTGTACGGATGAATGGGTGCAGTTGGATTGATGGGAGCACTTGTAAGGATGAAAGGGTGCAGTTGGATTGATGGGAGCTCTTGTACGGATGAATGGGTGCAGTTGGATTGATGGGAGCACTTGTACGGATGAATGGGTGCAGTTGGATTGATGGGAGCACTTGTACGGATGAAAGGGTGCAGTTGGATTGATGGGAGCACTTGTACGGATGAATGGGTGCAGTTGGATTGATGGGAGCACTTGTACGGATGAATGGGTGCAGTTGGATTGATGGGAGCACTTGTACGGATGAATGGGTGCAGTTGGATTGATGGGAGCACTTGTACGGATGAAAGGGTGCAGTTGGATTGATGGGATGGATGGGTTTTATTGGGTGTATGGGTGCAATGTGGTGAGTAAAATATCATCTATTAAACGGAGTTGCAAAGGTGAGCTGAACACAACAGTGTCACATATTTAAGAGGTATCTGCAATCCTTCAAACTGTGACGGATGTGTGCTATTTGAGCTCCTCCCCGTGAGAGGAGCAATGCACGTTTCTCCTTGCGCTTTTAAACTCAAGAGAATGAGTAGCACTCGAGAGTGCGCTTTCTCGCGCCGCTGGCGAGCGGTGCGTGAAATAATCACTCGATACAGGAGGTGTGGTCTAAATCGCCCTCCTCCCTGTACCCCACCGTGAGATGTCAGACGTCAGTTCCATATCTGATAACGGTGGAGACGCTTTAAAAGGTCTGACAGCAGCATCGCGCGCTATAGAAACGCTTATTGCTTAGCACGCGTTCCCTGCCAGGGATCACACCTGTTCTGTTAGAGCTTGCACAGCCTGCAGAGAAATTGGGTGCAAACGTTTAAGTAGACCAAGCCAAAATGCATGTGTCCATAGAAAGTTGGTGAGCTTAATACAAAATAAGATTCATTAAGATGAAAGGCATTTGTTTTCAGCCAAATAGGCTGTGAAACGAGTTGCCACACATGCAGCAGTGAGGCACCGCCTACAACTGAGCCAAGGTAGGAACATTTCCATTTCCAACTTCTGTCCAACCGTTTCAAGCACCAAGATCCCACCATCCTTGCAAAGATGATTAGGGCGTTAGAATGTCTAATGTGGACGTCAGAGATGCCTGCATAAGCCACTGTGTTGGAAATAAAAAGTGACTTCTTCACAGGAACAAACTGCCTGAGCATCAAGACTGTAGAGAACTACAGGGGTCATGGGGTGCGAACAGCTGATGGCCTAGCAGGTGCATGTCTAACGTTGATTGGCGGCATGTACACTCCCTGCTGAGTTAAACATACGTTGCCATGAAACATTCATTTGTGATGCCATTTCAAAAAGTGGGCATCGTGTCTCACAACGTCATCTTTTTTTTCTGCAGCGTTAATTTTTAAAGCATGGGTGGCTCTCCAATAGGTGGCATTGGGCACTGCCCCAGAGCCCCCTTTTCCGATAAACTCTGAGCCCCAAAACGGATTTGAAAAAAATGTTATTTGCATTATGGTGCAAAGGCCTTGATGCAAATGCAGTGCTTGTATTTGCAAAGAATCTAAACATATTTACGTTCAGATGGAACGAGTGGTGATACCCAGAAAGCCTGCAAAGCACGGGCCCCAACTCACGAGCACCCCTGTAACAGGATGCATGGAGACCTGCCAGATGTCACGCCCTCTGCTCATGGAGACTGGGAATATCTTCTTACACTAGACGTGTTGGCCTGATAGGGCAAAACCAGTCCAAGTTTGCTCGGCATGCAGTCTTTACATCGAATATTTTATAACGAAAAATGTTATTAATAATGCATTTAGCGGTTGGGTAAAGTGTTAAATCTTGTCGGGAAACGGTTGGGTGGGTTTTTAGGGGTGGGAAACGGGGGTTTGGGCGGGACCACAGACCCCCACCAAAAAAACGATTTGTTATTTTCTCCACTATAAAAGATTTATTATAAGTGCATTCTTCATAAAATGGTTCAATATAAAGACATGTAACCGTTTAGTTTAGTTTAGTTTATGTATACTGCGTGCCGAATCCTGAGGTAACTGGGCGCCAGAGACTTAGAGCAGGTTACAACAGATCATAGACATACAAGATGATAACAATAAGACAGGTTACAACAGATCATCGACATACAAGATGATAACAATAAGAACACACGACCACAATAAGAACACACGACCGGGTTACATGGTGGTCAAGGGGCAGGCATCTGCAAGGATACAGTGCTGAAACAATGTCAGACAGTGGGAGGGTTCTTGTTGGCAAGCCAGGACTTAATTTTTGCCCTGAAGGTCCAAAAGGATGGTTCTGCTCTAGTTTGTTTTTACAGTGGAACTATTTCGGGCACTGGCATTCTACAATATGTTGGAAAATGCGTCTCTATACCTCTGTGGACTGCCAGCTATTGGGTTTAGTCTGCGTTACCTACCTTACAGACCAGTTTGATTGCTAATTGTGTTGCTTGTTTTCATAGAAAGTGCACATGTAGTGCATCATTTTAACTCATTATTTAAAAATATTTATCTGGGAGAAAACCACCCTGATCCACACTTGATCGCAACACTGGGTCATTTCTGCTCCTTACTGGGACAAATGCGGGCCCAGCAACTGAAAAATAATCACCAGTCGTCATTGGGTGACAGTGACCTTTCACCTTTCCACCATGACCGCCACAACTACACAACGTGAAAAGGGGAGGAGTTATCAGGGGGGAGGCATCAGCTGTGCTGGGAAGGATGATTTTGCGCTTTAAATGGGCTGAGCACTTCTGCAAGCTTGGTATAAAACTGAACATTCCACCCTCTTTTCTGTCACACTATCCTACCAAAGGCAAATTAAAAGTACAATAAAAGGCAACTTCTAAAGGTATGTTTATCTTAAAATCTGAGGTCAGGTGCAGTGTTTTCATTTCTTCAGCAGTGACACCAGAGAAAACACGCAAACTCGACATTCATGTGAGCACGGTCTGTCAGACTGACGCGAATACAGTCACAACACGAAGAGTGGAGGAAGGCTCTTAGGACTCGCACAGAAACATCTATAGCTTCATTGTCCGACTATTCTAACGAATGACGCGGGTGACACTATGTGTACTTTCTCCCATGACAAAGGTTTACCAGAGCAGTCCCCCGCTCTCCCAATATTGCTAAATATCAACCCTGGGTAGCGGGTGGACACCCCCACAACCACTCTCTCCAGGGTTGGTATGTAACAATATATGCAACCAAATTGGCCCGAAGTCCAAATAACACATAACATATTCGACCAAATTGGTCATTCGGTCAGTTTGCCACGGTCAGATAGGCTAATACTGGCAGAACGCCGTCCCTGGAACTTACTGCCACCCGTTGTACAAGCTGATAACCTAAAGCCTGCTGGAAAGACACAACCAAACAGACCATAGCTTCCAGGGGGACAGCGAGGCAGCTCTCACATAGTCAACCACAGTTTCAGATTCAGCATTGCTGCTGTCCTTAAAATAACCGTCTGCCCAGAACCTCAGATTGCACATGAGCCAATCTAAAATCAAGTCAGCTAACATCAACCAGGTGCAGAACATCTCCCTGGACTCCATTTTAGGCAAGATCGAATAAGAGTATGAAGGCACTCCTAAGCAGTCTCCAGGTCTTGAGTGTTTGAGTAGGAGCTGAAGTTTGGAGGAGACTGGTAAGCTAGAGATGTGTTGAGAAGATAGGAGGTCGGCAAAGGCAGTTAAAGGCTTGGAGGATGTGGTTGTGCTGGAGGAGGAGGAGAAGCATCTAAGAACAAGTTGTTTGTTGGCAGAGGATTATCATCTGGGATGGGACCTCCAAGAGGGAAGGTTGAAATTGCTGTCCAACGTCAACTCTTAAGCGGCAGCTAGAGAAGCAAAGTGACAGCTAAAGGGGAGATACTTGCATCAAACCTGATGGGGAGGGTGGGGTTCAGGTGAGGCCTTGTAGCTAGTGAATAGTATGGTTTCAGTGGGTCAGCCTAGTCAAGGTCATTCATTAGTGATAGGCAGAGAAAAAAATTGGTGCAGCATCACAGATGGGCAGGAAGCATAGGTTAGCCAGGGTTGTCCAACTCCAGGCATCGAGGGCTGGAATACTGACGGGTTTTCAGGATATCCCTCATTTATATTCATGAGCAAAAATATGCATTCATTTAGAATTGCTGTATGCAAATGTATCATGAATTTTAATGAGGGGTATCCTGAAGATCCGACATGGATCTGGTGTTCGAGTCCTGGAGTTGAACAACCCTGGGGTAACCCTCTCGGGTGAGGGTGCCCTTAGGACATAAGGCATATTGTGGTATGGTGGCTGATAATGCCCAAACTTATTAATGCCACTTTTATCTGTACATACATTTGGCAACTCTGTGAAGCCCAGGACAGATATGAAAGGGTTGTGTGTATTCTAGTCAGACAACCTGTCCCTACCAGCGAGAACCATAGGAGATTGAAATACTCTGACTCTCTCTTGATCCTTTGTGAGGTCAGGTACATCTCTCTCGAGCAAGACAGCCAGACAGCCCCTTTGCAGCAGCTGTCCTGCAAACAGGAATCAAAGGGCACACCATAAGCAAAAGGACTAGCCTCCCACCAGGGTGTTGCATACTTTATTACCTATGGTGCTATGGATCTGAGAAGGGGTCGGTCTTAGTGCAGTCAGAGGGAGCTCAGCACATGTGGGGTAAGATCACACCATCGTGTTTCTGTGTGTAGCTCTCCTTTCTTCCTGTTCATTTCCTTTAGAACAAAGAGCTTTGTGTATGATGCAAGAAGGCAAAGACGCCTTAGCAGAAGGATAGGGATTGGACCCCTTAACACAGGCTTGCTTTTATTGAATCACCTGCAGATTTTTACATATAAAAGAAAGGGTTTTCCACCCCTTCTTTGATTAACTTCTGGGCCATGCAGGACCGAAGGAAGAATTCATTTGAACCTCTTTTGGGTGAACTCATCTTTCAAAATCCCTCCACCAGTGATTTGAAGATTGAGTGTTTCAAGGATGAGACAATCCATCCCTTCATCCAAACCACTCAGTTGAGACAATGGGAGATTACCTGCTGTTCAAGCTAGACCTGTCTCTCTGTTAGTTACATCCGTACCCAGGACCTCACTGCAGTTGATGTCCCCTGTAGGTGTTTGCCAGACTCCTGCATGTGGGGAGAATGAGAATATGGATGTATCTTGTCCCTGAGCCCCTGGATTTGGACTCACAAGCCATCTTCAATCGACGTTCAACAGCCATCGAATGCAACAGGACCCGCCATTTTTGACTTTGGCACCTTCTTGACCTTTGAATTGTTGTTGTTTGCACCTACAAATCAGCTCAACACCACATTGGACCAAGCCATGCCCATCACCTGTTTTGGCCCAAATCAACAGTTCATCGCCTGACCATCATCTCAAACACCTGGAAGCATCATGTCACACATAACGACCCAGGACAGTGGTTAGCTTCAAACCATCACAGGACCTCAACTGGAACCAATGGATCGTCACTAGTTGATCCAAACCAGCAGTTTCCACATCTCAAACTGGTCCTATCTTCGAACCAACCCTCGGGAACCCTGTGACCGCTTCAAATTGGCTCAATGTTTGCTTGTCGCTTGAATCTACATGATTCACCACATCCGAACCAAATTTGATCTACTTGCTCAACAATAATATGTCTGGTTTGATGCAGTCAAACCACCAAGAACTGAATAAGGTACTGTTGGAAGGCAGGCCCCTGTACCCCTGGTTGGGACCCTATTGACTGACTATGCCCATTTTTGTACCTTTTTCACCAAGAAGCATATGGTTTTTGAATATTGTGGTACTGTATTGCTGTTTTCCTCCCTGCTAAATCTCCAGAGTGCTTGCATCTCTTACATTCTGCATTTCTCTGTCTTCTTTTGCAGGGCTGGGTTTTTATTTTCTGTTTTAATAGTTATTTGTATACTGGTGTGTTTAATGAAAGTATGTGTACTATAGAAGCTTGATTGGAAATGCCTGTATTTTCGACGTTTTACTTTTCTGTTTGGCTTGTTACTTGATCACATTCACGGCACTTCTGGGAGCATAGTTTTCCCTCGGCCCATGTAACAATGAAAGAAGAAGGAGGCATCTATCTAACCTGTGCCTGTTTTGTCTTTATGTTCACAAAACGGTCTGAGAGCCCCTCTACGAGAAAGAGCACAACCAAATAACCTTTTTTTTAAAAATGTTTATGGATTTGGGGGTTCATCCAAAATTACCTAGGGTAATTCAGATGCGGAAACCTTGCTCACTGTGCTTAGAGAGGCTCAGCTTCACCTCATCGATGTGGCACAACAAGGCTGAAACACTTGTCTGAGGTCACTGTTGGTGCACTTGCTCAGAGGAGAATTGCCTAGCATTCGAATGCTGGACTGCCCATGCCAGACTGAAATGCAAATGGATAGTTTGCCTCTGTGAAAGTTCCAGTGAGCTAAAAACATGGCTGTAGACCCTCCCGATTGGAAACCTACCATAGAACAGGTTATCTGGCTCTGTTCGTTCTCGGTAGAGGGGCTCCCAGACATCTGTTTAAATGTTTAGGGAATTGGGGTTTCACCCTAGGTAACCCAGCGTAATCCAGACATGCACCCCTTGCTCACTGTGCTTGGAGAGGCACAGTTTCACCTCACTGATGAGGCCCAACTAGGCCGAAACACGTGTCTGGGGGTTACTCTTGGTACTCCTGCTCAGAGGATATTGATATTTTATTTGTACTGTGCTCATACACAAGTGTTTCGGAGCCCGAGAATTGCACAGCATTTCACTGCTGGACTGCCCAGGTGGAGGGGACCAGACTGATATGCAAATGGATTTTTCTCCTCTTTGAAGGGTACAGTGAGCTAAAACGTGGTTGTAGACCATCCCACGTGGGAAACTAACCATAGAAAAGGTTATTCGGCCGTGTTCCTTCTCAGCAGCAGGGCTCCTAGATAACTGTTTAAATGTTTTATCTTTATGATTGGGATCACTGTTGGTTTGTAGAAGTGTGAGGGCTGAGTAGGCAGTTAAGCCACTACTCATTCTTGTACTCCTGCAGAGCAACCATAATTTCATCACAGTACTAGAGTGTGACACCGTGGAATGTATTCTTCTATTGGTACATTCTGATGATGGTCTCTGGGCAGAAGCTGTTTCTTGCCTCCTGCGTACACCTGGGGAAATAGGGTCAAAGGGTTACCATTTTTACAACTTATTAAAGACTGGACACTCCATATGAAGACTGGATGAATTGCTGTTGACCTTGATTAGGGCTGTGCTAATTCATTGGAGGCTATTGGGGAGGGGAAATACGTGTTTGCCCCAGAGAGCACACTCATTAAGTTGGCCCTGCTAGTGGGCTGTTGTTTTTGCAGATAGTTATCTTTGATGCATATTTACAAATGTCTTAAGTTAGTTGGTAATCATTTGGCAGCAATTGCATGCGCCATTCACAAAGATAATGTAGCTCTCTAGTGGCATATAGGAACAACTCCTATGTAGTATTATAGTATTAGTAGTCGTAGCGGTAATAGTTGTAGTAGCAATAGTAGTAGTAATGGTGGTAGTTGGAAGTGTGATCTGCAGGACGCAAGTGGTTCACAATAATATATTATTTCTAGCAATCTGGATGCTTGTCCCAACACAGGTGAGGGGGGTTCCCTTGCACACTAGCCATCTCTCGAGTCTCTAGTCCCACCAAAATAAGATATACAGGTGTTTTTGTTTACTGAGCCCCCCGCTCCACCAAGCAGAGCCAACATTAAATTGATATACAGAGATTCTGTGTCCCCTCCCAGGCCCTCTGCACGGCTCTGGCTTCTCATTTAATCTCTAAAACTCAGGACATCCTGTCCTCTCTTCCTCACCACCTCCTCCCTCTACTCCCTGCTCTTCCTCTGGCCCTTCTTCAGCCACCTCTCCTTCCTCCGTCTCTGCATTTCCCCTGTTCTCCCCAGAAGAGGTTTATACCCAAGTCCGATCTATGAAAGTTATGTCAAAACAGGTTCACCCCTGTTCCTCCAAAACCATCAAGGATCGCATTGACACCCTGGATCCTGCTCTGGCTGACTTCTGCAACCACTCCTTTGCCACTGGAGTCTTCCCTTCCCCCTTGAAGCACTCCCTTGTGTACACTCTACTTAAGAAACCTGTGCTGACCTGTCCTGCCTGGCTAACTATCGCCCAATCTCCATCACTCCTTTCCTGGGCAAACTCCTGGAAAAGTTGGCCATCTCCCAGCTTAAGCTTCACACTGAATCTGTTGGTATTCTCCATGACCATCAGTCTGGCTTCAGAGCTGCCAGAAGCACAGAAACTGCACTCCTGAACATCTGTGAAGACCTGCTCTCTGACCTTCATTCCAACACCCCGTGTCCTCATCTTAATTGATCTCTCTTCTGCCTTTGACACGGTCAACTATGCCATCCTGCTCAACCATCTCTGTGATAACCTGGGTATCACCGATCAGGCCCTGGCTTGGCTGACTTCTTTCGTCTCCAGTCAACCCTCCCAGGTCCAACTGGGGTCCTTCCTCTCCTCTATCTCTATCTCTACCTGTGGTGTTCCCCAGGGGTCTAACCTTTCTCCCTGGCTGTTCAACCAATACCTGGCACTTCTTGCCCACCACATTGCCGCTCTCTGCCCCAACTTTCAGTGCTATGTGGATGACACTCAGCTCATTTTCAGGCTCCCTTCAGCCACCTCTTCTCCTTCTCTCATCTCTGACTCTCTGTCTGCTATCCAAGAGTGGTGTGCCGCCAATGATCTCTGCCTTAATGCCAGTAAGACTGAGATTCTCCTCATCTGCACATCTGCTCCCTCCTTTTCTGTCACTCTCTGGCGGGCCTCTCTTTGACCTCTTCATGCTCCCACCTGTGAGGCTCAAAACCTTGGGGTCATCTTCGCCTCCAAAGTCTCCTTCTCTCCTCACAGCTCTGACATCTCTAAGAAGTCACACTACCAGCTACACCTCCTCAGAGGTATACTTCATTTCCTCTCCTTCCCCCAGAAGCTCACCATCTCCAGAGCTCTGGTTCTCTCTAGGCTGGACTACTGCAACAGCCTCTTTCTAAATCTTCCTGCCTCTACTCTCCGCCCTCTGCATCTCATCCAAAACAGGACTGCAAGTCTTGTCCTTGGCCTCAAGCCCAGGATCATATCTCTCTTGGCCCTCTTCCTGCGTCCAACTGTGAGGCCAAAAACCTTGGGGTCATCTTCGACTCCATACTCTCCTTCTCCCTCACATCTCTGATGTCTCTAAGACGTCAGACTACTAGCTACACCTCCTCAAAGGTATTCTTCCTTTTCTTTCCTTCCCCCAGAAGCTCACTGTCTCCAGAGCTCTGGTTCTCTCTAGGCTGGACTACTGCAACAACCTCTTTCTAAATCCGCGAAGAGAGAGATCTAATGTCAACACGTTGCTTGAAGAAGCGAGTGATCCTGAGGGAGTTGGAAGCGGATGAGCGAAGCGCTTGAGAAGGAAGATATTTAGGAAGAGAGAGTTGAAGGTATTGAGGCCCCAGGCCCCGGAAGGCCTTGTTGACAATGCAGAGGGTTTTGAACTTAATCCTCGCAGCCACTGGTAGCCAGTGCAGGGATTTCCGTCCTGCAGAGATACGATCCCTGGGCTTGAGGCCAAGAACAAGTCTTGCAGTCTTGTTCTGAATAAGTTGCAGAGGGCAGACTGTAGAGGTAGGCTGGGGCCTCCCTCTGGAACAGCCTCCCTGCCTCACTGAAACTTGAGGAGAACCATCTCCGGTTCCGGAAGCACCTCAAAACCTTTCTCTTTGCATCTGCTTTTTCTCCTCCTCTCCCATGCTGAAACCCTGGCTGAAACTGCACTGGTTAACTGGCCACCTCTGATCTCGGGCCCAGGTCCCCTCCCTCGCCAGTCGCACACCTGCACTGCCTTCCTGGCAACAACGCACTCCGGGCTGTCGCTGTATCCCTACAGTCCCTCTACCAGCATTTGACACCTGATGTCTGCACTTACCCTTGCACTTGCCACCAGCTGGCCGTACTTACTCTGTTATTAGTCTATTATCCCATGTACTGAACTCTCCCCTCCCCCACTCCCATGCACTTTCCCCCTTCCCATGCACTTGTGCGATCTGAACGACACCTGGCCTAGTAGGATCGCTGTTTGTCTTCCCTCTGTTCCCCCTCCCTTGCCTCATCGCATCTTGAAAAACTTGTGTATAGGCACGTTATAAATGCCATATCATATCATATCATATCATATCATATCATATCATATCATATCATGACTGAAATCTCTGCACTGGCTCCCAGTGGCTGCAAGGATTAAATTCAAAACCCTCTGCATTGTCCACAAGGCCTTCTGGGCCTGGGCCCTCAATACCTTCAACTATCTCTTCCTAAATCTCTTCCTTTTCAAGCCCTTCGCTCATCCGCCTCCAACTCCCTCAGGGTCAGTCGCTTCTTCAAGCAACGAGTTGGTGGTGGATCTCTTTCTACGGCTGGGGCCTCTCTCTGGAACAGCCTCCCTGCCTCCCTGAAACTTGAGGAGAACCATCTCTGGTTCCAGAAGCACTTCAACACCTTCCTCTTTGCTTCTGCTTTCTCTCCTCCTTCCCCCTGCTGAACTCCAGGCTGAAACTGAAATTGCACTGGCCACCTGGCTGCCCTCTGTTCTCGGGCCCAGGGACCCTCCCCACCAGTTTTGACACCTGCACTTCCCCCTGGGAACCCCCTGCACTCAGGGGCGGTTTCTGTATCCCTATAGCCCGCTAAGAAAGTTCAAAAGGGATACTTTCGACTATATGAATGACATTGTATACAACTGGCAAGAGTATTACCACCATCGGAACCTTAATAGAACGAAATCGAGGAATCCAGACTCATCAAACTCTGGCAACGAGAGCAGCTCAAGTAGCATAGGTGAACCAACACAACCAGGCACTAACATCTCAGCTGTCGATACAGGAAGGATTCCAATACCACCACCGGACAGAGTACTGCACCCCGCAGTACCCATAGTAACAACACCAACTACAGGTTCACCTAGACCAGACGACACTGGGACTTTTTTAGGCCTACACGACAGATCAAGAGAAAAATGCGGAGAGGGCAAGGTAAAACATAAAAAGCACAACAAATGAGTGAAAACCTGGTAGTCAATATTTCTAAGAAAACGCTCACCAGTGGCCAATTGGAGATGCTAAACCGCGGACTATCATTCATCCCGACAAATAATACCACCCTATTTGAGTAGAAAATTTGCCTTCATAGGCTATTAAGAAAACTTAGACTCAAAATATTCTTTGAGTCAGATGAGAATCTGGAAATGCGTCACTCTGAGGGGGAAACACTAGAAATAAGTCCAAAGAGTAATTTCGATCCACATGTACAGAATTCAATCTTGAAACTCTTTGAGAATAATGTTATTTCAGATTTGAAATGGATCAATTATCAAATTTCAACACCCATCAATGTAAAGAAATGCCAATTAGATCACGTGGAAGCAATGGCGAAAGATGAGGCTCTGACCATAAAACTTGCTGACAAAGGAGGTGCAATTGTTGTCATGGACACGGATGACTACACAAGAAAATGTCTGTTGTTACTTAATTAAACCAGTACATTTACAAAACTCAATGGGGATCCAATCATGAGAATAAAATCACTCATCGAAGACATAGTGGAGGAAGCGTTGGACAATGAATGGATAAGAAACAAAACGAGTGAATTCCTAATCAACCATCATCCCATCACACCAGTGTTCTATGGACTGCCAAAGATCCACAAAAATCACAGTGAACCTCCACTTACACCCATAGTAGCTGGTTCTGACAGCATCTTCGATCCATTGTCCATATACATCCACCGGTTACTTCAACCACTTATCCAGGACATCCCAACGTACCTTAAGGACACTACAGATTTTTTAAACTGTATTCAGGAAATTAGAGCATTGAGTTCAGACTGCATACTGTTCAGCATGGATGTGTGCAGTCTGTACACTTCCATCCCACATGAGGAAGGTATTGAAGCAGTTGAATGGCTGTTGTTGAATTCACAAGCAACAAGAGGTGACCCGCAATTGATTGTGAAGCTCCTAAGCTTGATACTGAATAATAATTATTTAATAAGGGAATTTCTATCTCCAAGTCACTGGAACTTCTGTGGGGTCAGCGATGGCCCCAGTGTACACGAACACCTTTATGTACAGATTCGAACATACACATGTTTTGTAAAACGCGAACTGGTCAAACAAAATATTAATTTGGAAATGATATATCGATGGTATCTTTGGGATTTGGCACTGCACCAAGGAGGAAATGACTGCCTTTTTCAACTTTTTGAACTCAGTACACCAAAGCATTAAGTTTACTATGGAAGTAGGAACACCATATCTACATTTCTTAGACGTCTGCCTGGAAATTAAAAACAACCAAATTACGACCAATGTCTATCACAAGCCAACCGACGTTAACAATTTATTACATTCTTCTAGCTTTCATCCCAAGTCAATGCTGGGGAGTCTACCCTATAGCCAAATCCTGAGATTGAAAATGATCGTTTCTGATCCAGCAGGACTTCATGTGGAATGCACTAAATTGTTGGACAAATTTTCAAAGAGGGGTTACCCACACTCCGTTCTAGAGGAATCAATGGCGAGATCATCAAGTGTGAGCAAGGGACAACTACTCACACCTAAGATCAAAAACAAAGAAACACCATTACTCCACATCTCAAAGTACTCCCGTCAGAGTTTCCAAGTGGGGAGATCAATCAAAAAACACTGGGGAATTCTCCATAATGACCCACTACTTGCAAAATTATTCCCAAAGTCTCCAATGATGGCCTTTAAAAGAGGCCAAAACTTGAGAGACAAACTGGTGAGAGCCGAGAAACCCCCTTAAGAGAAACAGATGTTTTTGAAAACAAGAAAGAAAGGCACGTTCCCATGCTTGGGATGTTCCCATTGCAATAATGTAATTAAGGGAGAAAGCGTAACACATCCTCAATCTGGCAAGAAGTATAAATTACGAGATTACGCTACCTGCATATCAACAGGGGCTATTTATGCAATCAAATGCCCATGCGGTAAATTATATGTGGGTCAACCTACAAGAGCAGTGAAAGAAAGAATAACCGAACACAAATCTAACATCAGGTGCAAGACATAAAGTCCCCACTGGCAAGACATTTCACTGAACACCAACATACAATAGCCCAGTTCAAATTCCAGATTTTGGAGATAGTCAAGAAACCATACAGAGGGGGAGACTATCAATCTATCCTTTCTTGCAGGGAAAAGTTTTGGATACATCTGCTTGACACACTAAACCCACAAGGTCTCAATGAGGAGTTCTCCCTCAGGTGCTTTATCTGATCTTTTAATAGTTGACATACCTTTATTTTCTAATGTTACAAATTGGGTTATACATGTTTTTATTCATATATTTGTTGTTGTTACCTCCTTACAAAATTACATGTTAGGGGCATACCTATAAGATAATACCCCAGAGTCAACCTGTTGCCCCCCTCTGGGGGAAAATAAACTTTTAGTAATATAGTTATGGCCCTATAAGAGACAAAGTGGATGTAACATACTGTTTCTCGCAGTGGAACAATTGTTAAGTTATAAGCAGTCCGGGATGTGTTTACCGGCCCACTGTTTATAATGTTGTACCTATGAATATTTTGCATTTTCCACTGATGTACTTTTCATAAACATACAGCATAGATGAAATCCTGTTAAGAGAATCTCTACTGTGGTCAAGGTATCCACATGCACGTGCAACAAGGTAATTGTATACAATTTCCCCTAGTTCAGTTACTAATCATTACCTATTCTATATAACATACAGGGTTATACAGCCTTTCTTTTCATTTCTCCACGCTATTTATGAAATAACATTTGTTGACACTATAGATATCTGCAGGGAGATGCTAGTCAAATAATCAGCATCTCGGATATTGAAAGATGGCGCTCACATACACACCATTGAGTTAGCCATTTACACGGAAGGGTTGGCATCAGTCCGTTTCCTATGTTGTTGATTACGTATTCAGACAGAGAGGGCTTGCCAAAAACTGAGAGGAGAGTGTGTTCGGGTGTGATGAGGTCCTCCCCAGTGAATGCGGTTCAGGTGCTTGTGGGAGAGATGCCATTGGGGTTGAGGAGGGATGCGTTAAATATGAGATGGTGGGTGAAGTGTAGTGCGAAGAGTGTGGCTCATCCGGTGCGTGAATGTTTGAAGTATAACTGGAGGTTTGACTATTACAGGGATCGGTGGAGGAGGAAGGGGGGCACTTTTGGGTTTCACATGTGGGAGAAGGGAGTGCAGTGGGGTGTGGGTGATTTGATGATTGTGACAGATACGGATTTGGAGAGAAGGTCGAGGTGGATGATGAGATCTCCAAAGGTGTGTTTGGAGTTGGCGAATGTGGTATCGAAGAAGAGAGGTATGCGGGGTGAGATCAAAGCTTTGGGTCAAGAGTATGTGGCAGGAAAGGAAGGATACAATGTGTTTACGGATGGTTCAAAGGATCCTATGTCTGGGAGAGTGGGAATGGCGTATTATCTAGAAAGCATTGGGGAGTATAAAATAGGACGACTGACGAATGATGTGTCTATTTGTACGGCTGAGTTGGTGGCGATTGCATTGGTGATTGACAGGGTGTATGAGTTGAGGTATGAGAAAGTGGTGGTGTTCTCAGATTCATTGAGTGGGTTACAGGCGATTGTGGCAGGGGATGGTGATAGGAAGGATGTGATTTTGGACATTAGGATGAAGATTGATCGGTGTGTGCGTGAGGGTATGGATTTGGAGTTGGCGTGGGTTCCCAATCACAGTGGCATTTTGGGAAATGAGTTGGTGGATCTGGCGGCAGGTGAGGGTATGAGGAGGGGAGCGATTGATGTGAGGTTGCCTTTGAGTGTGGATGAGGTGAAGGCTGTGATGATGAGACGGGTCCTGGATGAATGGCAGGAGAGGTGGGTGAATGGGGTGAAGGGCAGGTGGATGTTCGGTGTTCGTGGGAAAGTGTCGGTGAAGGTGGATGCAGGGAGTTTAGAATGGAGGAGGGTGGAGGAGGTGATGCTGAATCGGTTGAGGATAGGTCATGTGGGGCTGAACGACTGTCTATTTCGAATAGGGAAGCGTGAATCAAGGGACTGTGCGGTGTGTGGGGTACCTGAAACGGTGGGACATTTTTTGATTAGGTGTGAAAGACATGTTACGGAGAGAGAATTGATGAGGGTTCGGTTGAATGCGTTGGGAGTGGCTGAGCTAATTGAGAGGATTATACTGGGAGGTGATGGGGAGAGAGACAGGAGGAGGAGTAGTGTGATGTTGGATTTTGTGAGACAGACGGGGAGGTGGGAGGAGTTGTGAGCTTAAATGGAGCCAAATAATAATTAGTTGGTACGGTGCACATCATCCTATAGGATGGGGAAGCGCCTGCGTGGGTCCGCCCACGCTTCCGATAATTAAGAAGAAGAAGAAGAAGAAGAACTGAGAGGGTTACCAGGGAGATGTGTAAACCCACCGCGAAGCGGACGAGGTCTGCTTTTATCTGTTTGAAAGCCATGCGACATGGGGTATTCATACAGTGAAGAATTAGCTTCTTTCTGCACACAAATGTGGATCGATCGATTCACACTGTAGAGGTAAGCAGGAGCGTAGTATTATTCCTTAATTCAATGCGAGCACAGTCCAATGAGCACCCTTTCGCAACATAGCTCACTCCGCGAATTTTTTACATTCGTTTCTTTCACAGAATATCGGAACGTATTCTGTGTTAACATTGCCTGGCATGCCAGGTCATCCGAGGAGGGCGAAGGTTAAACCCTTTTCTCCCTCCAGATCTCCCGACATGTGAGGTAAGCCATTTTACTTGCCATGGTCGATTCATCCCAACCAAAAGTATATTTTTGCTTTGCAATTTCTTTTCCTGTCATTTGGACATGTTCATTGACGCCCTATGTTAAATCATACGACTAGCTTCTAATTCAATAGGCATCTTTGTAAATTGCTAATTTGTACTATACCACAGGGATTATGACCATGCTGGTCACCGTTACATTTCTTACTTTGCATTTTAGGCGCTCCACATTCAGGAGAGGAGCATGTATCCGCATTGGTGTGTGAAGAATTGGAACACACCCTTTTCAACTTTTACTCAGGGGAAGACACAAACTTCACCCACTCCACTTTTAAGGTATTCCTATTCGAAATAATAAAATGGAGTGTTTTATTATTGTAAAACAACTTGAAACTGGAATCAATCACTCTTGGGGCATGTAATGAGCACATTGATGCCCGCTGGCTTCTATAATTAGGGGATACTTGATTAGCATTCCAATATGTCTTTGGAATTTTGCATTAGAATGGAAAATTGATACATTGTTGTGTGTTTGTTGATGCTATGTAAAAATTCAACATACCTTGGTAAAGACATTATGTGCATGTGAAGTCCACAGGATTGAAGTTTATAGGACTGAAACAGTTTTTATTTATTTATGTTTTCCAGTTTAACCCGCTTGGCTCAAGAAGAAGGGATATTCATCCCGAAAAGGCTCAGTCTCCATTCAATTGTATACATGGACTATCATTGCTTATCATTTTGCTGACAGCTATCCTTGCTTTTTCAGTTCAAAATCTAATTGTGACTACAAATTAAAACCTCTTTGGTTTGTCTTACGAAACAAGTAAATGATTATTCTCATGTTTTATATAATCTATATACTATTGTATAATAATAACTAACATATCTGACCTTGATGAACCATCAGTTGATGGATTTATAATAGAGTGCAGGGGACGGGAGGGCTCCTACCTTTGGATCCTCGTTTCTTTTCCTACATGCACGTTATAGTGATTCTGTGCCGGGATCTCTTTTCCTCCCCCGCACCTGAAGAGAATATCTAAACTATCACACATGAAGAGAGCTGACTCTACATTTATAACACTTGGTAGTGCGCCTACTAAATCCCTCTCCCTATAGCCCGCTACCAGCACATGGCACTTGATGTCTGCACTTGCCCCTGCACTTGCCACCACTTAGCTGCACTTCTTATTTATTGTATTTATTTATTTTTTATTTTTTATTTTTATTTATTTTTCTGCTATCCTATGTAGTGCACTGCCCCCTCCCCTTTCACCTCGCACTTTTCCCTTCTCCCTTCCCCTGCACTTGTGCAATCTCAATATCATCTGCCTAGTAAGACCGTTGTCTCTGTATTCCCTCTGTCCCCCCCTTGCCTCATTGCGCCTTAAAACACATGTCTATAGGCATGTTATAAATGCATATCATATATCACAGTAACTGATGACAGAGGCATCATTTGAGGGTAACTAGATATCACAATGCAACCAGTAAGGGAAGGAGAGAGTAGGTCCCACCTGCACTCTACAGACAATCCCTGCTGCTTATCCTGTCCCTGGCTCCCCAAGCAGTCAGCTACTGATTGCTCTCAAGTGTGGGATTGGGACAGGAGTAGGAACTGATGATCCTACTGTTCCCTTGTAGGTGAGGGAAGTGTCACTACTCTACAATGGTCTCTGCATGAGCTGGCATGGTACTGCCTAACCTTCCAGTCTCCCCCCAAACCTACATGTCACAGCATGCAATATTCTCCAGTCGCATAGAAGATGGAGACTACAGGCACAAGGCAAGAGGACGAGATCCAGGGAAAGGAGACCAGCTGCTATTGCCCTTGCACACTGCGCATTGTGAACATCATGTTTAACAGCACACTGAGGTTAATGCCAAAACCTGAGCATATGTCCCAGGATTCTTATATTATACTGGGAGATATAATAAAAAAGAGGAAGGTTTTATTGGAAGAACTGGAGAATGTTTTACCTGCACCTTAATCCATTTGTCAGTTCTTTGACTTTTCGAGCAGAGCTGTTTTGGCAGCTCCCTGGCATTTTTAAACAGCACCTCGACGTGTATTTGTAGCACACTTCCACATGATGCAAGTAATTTGGCATGTGATGGCAGCACCTTGGCATATGGTGGCAAGAATGATGATGGATTATGTTCCTAAACAAGAGGTCTGATGGGTGTCCCATATGCTGGCACACAATTTGAACGGTTGTTTATTACACCTTACACAGCACTAGCAAGGTCTACAATCCCCACAAGGGATAATCTTTCATTTTATTATGGATAAACATTGCTGTGTGCTAATGTGATTTACATAACATTATATACAGCATACATTGAATTTAGAGGCATGTTTGATGTGGGTCAATTCCAACGTTGGTCGGAACGCACGTAGGTGCAACATCAGAGCTCGGAATACTACATCTAGTGTTGCCAGACATTTCTCTGATAGGGGACATTAGATTGCAGAAATGTGCTTTACACTCCTGGAAGCTACTCCAGTCTCAAGATGAACAGTAATACTCGATGACTACTAGAACAATGTGAAACCTACTGGATTGATAGACTCTATTCGGTCATCCCAGAAGGGATGAATAAGGGCTGCAATCTGCATTCCTTTCCATGAGCTTACTGTATCTTCCGTGAGTTGTTGCAATTACACATATCCATGGTATTTAGTTTTCAATCATTATTCACTGAACTTGTTTGTATGCTTGTTCATTTTTGATTGGATGGTTTGTCTACTTGTTATGTTTGCATGTGAAGATGTATCATTACATGACTCGTCTTCCGAAAGGAATTCAGAGGACTGACTAGCTGAGGTTTCTTTCATTGTTTGTTTATTGATGGATGTATTCTTAAGTTTGTTACAGATGTCTATGTGTTATTCACCCACATATGTTTTATTTGATATGAAAGTCATTTGCTTATCTTTTACTTTTTTCGTGTTATGTCATTTCTGTGTTTTGTGTTTGGCTTGCTGTTTGCATATTCTTGTGATTTCCTGCTCTTTATTCATCGTGTCTCGTTGTGCATGATCTGATCAGATTACTTCATGGCCATCTTGTTTACTCCTGGTCCTACTTTCTCTTCAAAGTAGTACCTACTTCTGATGTGCCAACCTCCATGGCAGGAACAAGTAGAACTTTCTTTTAAGGCCAAACCCCTCCAGCTGGATGTTTCTGTTGCACTGCTGCACTTCAGAGATGCCTGTGACAAGAGCCCCACTTTCATGCCAACTGCACTGCTTCACTTTCTTCCGGGTTCTGTCCTTTTCGTTTGGCAGATAGTATACCTTTATTTTATGCGGATTGCTTTGCAGCATGGTACTGAAGGGAGGAAGAAAATGGAGCTTCCCAGCTAATCATATCAGGAACAATCTAATCTGATCATTTGAATGGAGAGTTCAGCCCCAAACGAAGGCAGCCATGAACCAATTCTCTCAGAATTGCTGATCAAGGTGTAGGGACGTTATTTCACCAAAGTTAGGGGTGTCGAAAGAGACATCACATGCCACTTCATCTCTGTCTGATGACATCACTGGAAGTGATGTCATTTAACCCACTCCGAAGTGACATCACAGGAAGCAGGAAGAAGGGACGTCATTTCACCAAAATGCCAGGGGTAGCAGAAGTGACATCAATTGACCCTTGACCTCTGATGACACCACAAGTGATGTCATTTGACACCACCCCGAAGTGACACCACAGGAAGCGATGGAACACAACCGTTTACAAAACAGGAAGTGGCACCACATAGCATTGTTTCTAAGTATGCTATGAAAAATATGGTTACACTATCACTGTATCGTGATATCCATTTCATACAAGAATGGATCACCATATGTATCGGCAGAAAAAAACATGCTATAACTGCAACTTGCGAAAAGAAAAATACATAGTCCGAAATGGATGCTTATTCTACTCTTAATGTTTTTTGGAGGATTTTGTCTGCATTGTGAATTTGAGCTTTTTAAGAACAGACTAAATCAGTGACTCACCCCCTGAAGTGTACTGAAATAAACCTTTAATGAGTCTAGCAATTATTGTATCGAATTCCAGAAAGACAAATTATTTGTTATTCCTATTCTTTCTTATTTAGGGTCACTGCTCAAAGTTTTTTTTAAGAAGCCAGAACAAGAAAGCCAGCCACTCTAGAAATAAAGAGCCACATGACATTGGCCACAGCCTAGGAGCTTCAATTTGTTAAAAAATGGTTCACAAATAAAAATGTACAGGTAGCAAGGGAGACCACGGGGGTAGCAAGGGAGACCTCAGTGGTCGCAAGGGAGATCCCAGGTGATCCCTAAATGACGTCCCTGATGGGAAGTGTCATCACATAGCATTGTTCCTAATTACCCTGCGAAAAATATGGTTACGATATCACTGTTCATACAACACCATATGTATCATTAATATCAGTGTGTATAGGCCCATATTACCAAATTACTCTGACTGCAAGCAGATATCCAAGGACAAATGATAATGATGTGTTATTATACAGCACTTATGCTTAAGCACTTCATATAGGACAAATATACATACAATATCACCCAACCTGTGTTAGTACTCATTTATCAACCTCAGAAGGATGAAAGGCTGAGTTGGTTTTGCTGGGATTCGAACCTAAAACCTGCAGCTCACACACACACGTAGAAGAGGCGAACGCTGAACCCACTGATCTATCTTACCTGATATTGCTATCTTACCTGCTATAGTAAAATGAGCAATTACATCTCTGAATATTCTGAAAGTCAGAAAGCAAATGACACTCTGTAGTGAATACCATTAAACTGGTAACAGATTTAACAGCAGGCCAGTTCATTTGCAGGTCTGGTGCAAAGTTGGCTACATGTCAAGCCTGCGTGGATCTACTTTTCATGCTTCAGAGGTTGGCAAAATACACACCTTTGGAAGGGTTCATAACTGTGTATTAAAGATTTAGAGTAGCGCAGGGAAAGCAGTGCACTCACAGCAGTGCATGTCAGACCTGCGGGATGCATCTGCTCCGGCAGGCAGAGTTGTAGTGTGCCAGTCCGGAAAGGGTGCCGGTACGTTACTATCAGCACCCTTGTGTCCGGACCAGCAGCTTGGTAATGAGCCCAATGGCAGGAAAAAACATGCTATAACTGCAACCTGCGAAAAGCAAAGTCCGAAATTGATGCTTATTGGAAGTTGGCGTCTGCATTGTGAATTTGAGGTGTTTAAGAACAGACTAAATCGGTGACTCACCCCTTGAAGTGTGCCTGAAATAAACCTTTAATGAGTCTAGCAATTATTGTATAGAATTCCAGAAATGCACATTGTTTGTTATTCCTATTCTTTCTTATCTAAGGTCACTGCTCAAAGTGTTACACTTGTGTAACCCACTGTTTTTTTAAAGAATCCAGAACAAGAAAGCCAGCCACTCCAGAAACAAAGAGCCGCATGGTGCTGACCACAGCCAAGGAGCTTCCATTTAAAAAATAAAAAAAAGCAAGGGAGAACTCGGAGGTCGCAGAGGCAATCCCTGGCGACCCCCAAATGACGTTCCTGCAAGGTGTGCCATTTGGTACAGGACAGCCAGATCATCCTAATTCCTACCTGGATTTCTCAGTCCTTCACCATTCCAAGGTAGTTAAAATGAGAGTTACGTCAAATGGGCAATACAAAATCTTACACTAGTAGTATAGTTATAGTATATACTTAAGTAGTATGCACTATTCAAATGCCCCTAAAGCTCCTAGCTTTCCACAAGAACTGCTAGGCAGCCTTGAAGGACTTGCTCCCAAATCACTGCTCAAAAGGAGACTCCATTCAAAACTCATTCTCATCTTTGAGTACCTAATTTTCACTCAAATGCTTGCCTTTAGAACCTGGCTCTTTGTAGACTTGCAGGACCTTGGGTGTGAGTAGATGAGGATTTATTCTACTATCTATTGTGCTTTGCTCAGCCCCGGCACCGTCAGTTTTCTCGAGACCGATGATCAATAACACTCACGAGCAGGGGAAGAGAAACAGAGTTTTCACACCATAGCAGACTGGGATTGGGCCATTTCCTCTCTCACAATCGGGTCTCGTTCGACCAATTGGATAACACTGTGCTGGCTAGTCAGTCAGTCATGGCAACAAATCAATTCAAAGCCAGACTTCCACCAGGATGCTATCCGGCAGGTAGAAACGTGCCTTTAAGGCGCTGCAAGGTGGCATGTAGCACTTTGTAAATATATAAATAAATCAACATGCATACACTCACAAACACACACACACACTTCCCAGTGCAGGTAAATTGTCAAAAACAGCACAGCTGTGTGCAGTTATTTTCCTGGGATGTACAGTTTGTTATGAAGTAACATTCTCATAACACAGACACACACAAAACTGTGAGGAAACATTCATATGACACACACAGCTGTGCAGTTACACTTTAGACAATCAGCCCATTGGTAGCTTGACTCCTACACCACACAACAATACAAAAAAGGTAGCAGGCGCCCCTCTCTCGAAAGAACAAGGCATGATAACCTGTTCAGTGGTTTTTAACCACTTTGAGAGTTTGCAGCCATAGCCTTTTGCTCACTGTACCTTTCACAGATGGGAAATATCCATTTGCATATCAGTCTTTGTCCCACCCACATGGGCAGTCCAGCACTGAAATGCTATGGCAATCTCCTTCTGAACAAGAATACCAACAGCAACCCCTTACATATGTTTCAGCCTTGTTGGGCATCATCAGTGAGCTGCAGCTGTGCCTCTCTGAGCACAGGGAGTAGGGAGTCCACGTCTGGTTTCCCCCAGGTAGCTTAGGGTGACCAACCTCAAGTTCCTTCTAAAAATACAAAAAAGGTAGCGGGCGCCCCTCTCTAGAAAGAACATGGCATAGATAACCTGTTCAGTGGTTTTTAACCACTTTGAGAGTTTGCAGCACAAAGATCTCTGTGCAACATTTCTAAAACACACTTCTCCCTGCACAATAATATTGTATCAACATGTAGATACTAGCTGCAAGACAAAGTGTCACAGTGCAATGCAGGCATACATTGGCAGTGCGAGCATAACACTGTCTTCTTACAGGGACAATATCATCATTATATGGCACAGCTAAGCTGAGCATGTTCTTACAGTGGTAATACCGGTATATATTGGGGATGGCCAATGTGTGTTCTTACGGTGACAATCCTGGCATAACATGGTGCACGCAGTATGACAATGTTTCCTTACAGGGCACTACTGGAATACATTGGCATATATAGCATGGCAATGTCTTGTTTAACTGACAATATTAGCATTTTTAGGCACAGCCAACCTGAGTATGTTCTTAGTGTATGTATATCAGCATTATTAGAAATAGCCAACATGAAGGTGCTCTTACAGTGATGGCAACAGCAGCATTATTGTTCACAGACAGCATGGGTGTGTTCTTAATGGCAATACTGGCACACATTGGCACAGCCAACGTTAAAATGTATTTTTACAGGGGAAATTTACTGGCATAAATAGTGGGCAAATGCATCATGAAGCGTGTTTTAGGGTGACAATGCTTGCATATATTGTACTCAAAGGCATAATAAAAATGTGTTTGGAAAAGCTTTTGTGTATTTTTGGTGATCTGTCATCACTGGGGTATTTTCATGTATCACCCTGAATAATTGATCTTAAATGGTATAGTGTTTTACTCCGTTGTACTCTAAAATGTACCGTTTTAACCCATGAGTTTAAACAAATGTTGCAAGGTGAAAACCAGTCCAATCTGACATTGACTGGTTGGAACTCCCATGCTATGCTCGGTTGATTACACAACCCAAAGCCTTGAGGGCTGAAACAAGGAAATTCGAGACCACATGGAACAACTTACCTTCTAAAGAAAACAAAAAAATAGTCACAGAAATCACTGCACGCTACAAAGCAGAGATCATCAAAACTAAACAAGAAACATATAATGATAGGATCCAAAACGCCAGTTCCCGCGTTAAGGAACTATTTGGAATCCTAAGGGAATTAGAATCAATTATAGCTCCTGATGACTCTCACCCTAAAGACAAAGCTTGGTGCACGGCCATACAAAACGCCCTGGCCAATAAAATCACTACCCTCCAAAATATAATTGCCTCTAAAAGACTCAATATCAACGGTTTTGACACAGTGCAGAACCTAGACACTTCTACCCTCACTAACACGCTACAAGCATTCAAATTTGCTCAAGTTTCCATGACTGAGGTCGCTAAAATCATTAACTCTCTGAAACCATCACGCTGCCAAGAAGACATTTGCCCTACTCAAATTATAAAAGATGCAGTGAGAGATCTCACTCATTTTATTACTAGATGAATAAATGCCTCTTTTAAATAATTTCAGGTTCCCACTAATCTAAAAGATGCATGGGGACTATCACTGCTCAAAAAAGCTTTGCTCGATCCCTCCATCCCAACTAACTACAGGCCAATAACCACGGTCCCCTTCCTCCTTAACATTATCAATAAAGCAGTCTACCTCCACATACAGTCACACCTAGAGATCAACAATCGACTAGGGTTTAGACAATCTAGATTTAGACCCGTGCAGGGGACCGAAGCAGCCCTGCTAGCCTTGAAAACACAAATAGTTTTGATAAAAGACAATAGACAATACGCACTACTTTTGCTACTAGACCTCCGCAGCCTTTGATTTGGTTGATCACAATATACTCTGTGAACACCTATCATCGGCAGATAACTTCGCCCCGAAGGCCGCAACCTGGATTAAATCATTCTTGAACCACAGATGAGAATATTTTCCACTTCAGATGCAGCTGACCCTATCCCTATCTCCTGTGGAGTGCCTCAAGGTTCCTTTATTTCCCACACACTATATAATGTGTTTACCAAACCTTTATTCGACATCCAGGTCCATTTGGGTGTCATCTACACCAACTATGCAGATAACACCCAGATACTGATCCCACTTTCTGGCAACTGACAATGACAGACTAAACAAAATCTACCAAATCATTCAGGCATGGATGGCCACCCATAGCGTGTGCCTGAATGATGATAAGACTGAAATTCTTATATTAGGCGCCCCTATTTGCCTCAAAAAACTTAATCCTAAATACATCTCATTCAACATAGACGGGAACTTGATCACCATGGCCAAGGAAACTAAAACACTAGGCTTCCATCTTGATTCTGCCCTGAACCTCAAGAAACAAGCCAACACCACTGCCACAGCTACCGCCTATACATGTAAACTGATCCATGCATGCAAACAATATCTTTCACCAATAGCCGCATGATTTTGGCTCGAGCATTAATCCTGTCAAACTCAATTGCTGCAATGCTCTATATGCAGGTGCCAAAAAACAAGTTCTGAACAAACTCCAAACCTTGCAAAATAATGCACTAAGGACCGCCCTGAGTATCGCACGGAAAGACCACATATCCTAAACAAGAAGAAGCTACAAATGGCTTTCCATCAAGAATAGAATCTTCTTTAAACTTGTCTCCATCTCCCACAAATGCCTTCAGAATGCTGCCCCTAAATACCTGAGTGACAAAAGTGTCCTTAAACCTCAATTAGACCTACGAGATCAGCTAACTCCAACTGTATCATTACACCTCGCTACAACCCAAAAAGAGCCGGAGGTACCAGCTTCCCAGTGTAAGCAGCCTTAGCCTGGAATGCCCTCCCTCTTAACCTAGGACCAACACCAAAGAATGGCTCTTTACCAAGGACACTGTACTCACTCCCTAATACGACATAATCTCGCCTTTAACTGCCTCTTCACTGACAAATGAATTCATGTATGTTTAGCTTGCGGAAGAAACCTTGATTATAATGTTATTTTCTTTGATATACTGTGATTTTTACCTTTTTCACTGCAACCTGTATTAATACCTCCTCTTATGTATGTATATATACTAAGTTGTCTTGAAATGCGCCCAGATAACTCAGGGTGCGGTGCGCTGTACAAATAATAAACAAACAAACTTATTAATGTGAAGTATTTGAGGAGAAACAGTGGAGAAATCACTGCTGCTACACTCTAGTAAGGATGTTTTTTCTGCAGATGCAGGTATTTTCTGCTTGAGGTGTTTTTATGGCTTTGGGGAATTTCAGTGCTGTTTTATTTTAACAGATTAATAGGATTGTTGTGGACTCTGCCCAGAGAAACCCACTAAGGAATCTTGTGGTTTCCTCCAGACTGGGCCTATGATGAGTTGATCTGCGGCAGTATTGAAGGACTGACATAAACTGTCTCCCACTCTATGATATTCTCCAGGTCACCGCTGGGGTTGGTGTGGCTGTAGTGGGATGGGATCAGCATGTAGATTGGCATCATTGGATTTATTTCCAGGTGTCTACTTTGGTCTTGTAATAGCAGGGTCCAAAGGCAGTTGGTGCCTGGGTTATTTGGTGATGCTGGGGGATCCAGTGCCATGTGTGCCTAGAAAAGAGGTCCTTATAGTGCCATTAGAACATCTCTGTGGGTTCTGCAAGAGCATTCATAAGTTCAACAGAAGAACAGATCCTGGATCCCTGAAGAACCATTCCCCACTGGAGAGATGGTGAGTGATGGATAACAAATCCCTGGTCCTCGTCTCCTTAAAGCCTTGTAGAGTATTCAGAGGGAGCACTGTCTGTGATGGGTGTTTAGCCCTGAAGCAAGGGGCATAAGGGTAACTATGTAACAAATGTACAGGATTATCTGGTGCTTGCAGATGCCAAACATGTCTCCTTGAAGGACTTGTCAAATTTTCATGTGGCAGGATGTGGCATTTCTTGGCACGGTGTTGGCGGCGCCAGACCGGTACACCTTCTCAGAATTAATCAGATGTCTACATTTGGAGAATTCTACTCCCTGCGCTGGAACACACCCTTTGCTGGGCAGGGAACCCCAGAGTAACCCCATTGCTGAGGTCTCTTCGATTCAGGATGCTCATTGCTATGATGAGGTATCCCGCCATGCCGAACTTGCCTTTTCCACAGCTATGTCTTGCTAATCTCATGCACCTCCGCAAACTCTAGGAGTTGAAATGGAGCCTGCATCCTCGTGGCATGAATTTCCGGGAGCTTGTTGGAGTGACCTAACTCATGAATAAGCTGTAGAGCAAGTGCAGAATAACAAAGAATGGGTCTTCTAAGCTTGTTGGAGTAACAGCCTTGGATGAGCTGAGCCCTCATTTCATCAGTTTCAGCAATTTGCAGATGGAAGCTAGGTGGCACAGTCTAGCTTAAAAGTCATCTATGGGTTTGTGCGCAGATTGGCTTGAGGGTAAAATCATCTGCCAGATTCTCTTTTGCCGCTTCATAGGAATCAATGTGAAGATGCAGTGTTATGCACACTCATCCCTACGTAGGCTAGCGGGTGATTTTCGGGCTTCATTATCTGTTTGCTTTATTGTAAGGAAATATACCTCCAAGCCTTCTACCCACATTGCACACTTAAAGCCCAGTGAGGAGGGAGCTCCCAGAACTTTAAACTCCTGGTTTGAGGCTAAGGCAGCAGAAGTCTTCGGCATAGGGCGAACGTGTCTGGTGGCCAGAAAGGCAGGTTTAGAAATGCATGCGTTCCCTGAATCTTCATTGTCCAGACTGATTTGCCGGTTGTTAGTTTCCTGTATCCAGCAGAAGACAGAGATGGTAACAATAATTTTAGTTCACAGTAAGCAGTGCATTGATAATAAGACGAGCAATTAAATGCTTTGGGTATTTCCTGCTCATGCAAGGGACCTTCTCCTTTTTATTAACACAGTGCTGCACGGTGATGCGTGTACCACATCACCGCATGAGGGTGTGGATGTTTGCAGCAAGGCTTGGCCAACACCACGCTAGTCCCAAACTTTTCTTGCTAGTCATCACAATATTGAGTGTCTTCTGCAAAATTGTCCAGCCATTGCTGTTCTCACATCATACTTTGGAATTGAGTCACAGAAGTAACCAGATTGAAATATCATCCTTAATTGGGTAGTCTGAGAACACTTTCCTAGTTCTCTCCATGAGAGACAGTCTAGTTTCCAGTCTGCAGACGCTCTTTCTGCGAGATGACCGTGTGCCACCTGATGTTTTTAATTTGGGCATCAAGTAGGCTGGTGTACCGGAGGGGTTACCTTGAAAGTGAGGCCCTCAGTTTTAAATCAGATCCTAGCTGGGATGAGGAACCAGTGTAATTTGTGCAAGGTTGGGGTTATGCGATCTAATTTCCTAGAGCCGTTGATGAGGTGAGCCGTGGCTTGGTGGCCCACTTTGAGGGGCCAAGGTGAGCAGCCAGGAGCCATGCAAGGGTGTTGCTCTGACGAAGTGGATTCTGCTCTGCAGGAGTAGAAGGATGACTAGGGGTAAAATGATCCACTCAGCCCACGCAATTCTACACATTTAAACACAACGCAGTCATAAAAAGGTAAAACAGGGGCCGTTAAGAACGGTACTTGCTTCATCTTTTATGGTAAGGTGGGACGAGGGAAGGATAAGCTCTTAAAAGGGGTGTGAAGGATAACCAGTAGTGAAGCAAACAACACAGTATCATAGTCCGAAATAAATGTCCAATCAAAGTTCTATAAAAATCAAATACAAAAATCAAATACACCATCTGCACATTGAATGAATAGAAATACTTGTCAAAAACCCACCCCGAAGGAAGAACAGAGACGATTCCACAGACTGGAAAAAGTAGCACTCTGCGTAGTTCCATGGTTGCTAGATAAAGTACTAAGCACAAAAAGGATATCTTGGTAATAACAGGAGCGTTTGTGACCGAACCAATCTCTAGGGTCCAGGTGGACCGAGGGGGGCAATCAGAGTCAACAGTACCTCGATTTAGTTATTGGTGGGCTGGCACAGTTAGACCCGGTGTCAAATACAGATGCAAGCGGATCGGGCTCAGTTCAGGCACTTGGGATTGCGCAGGCTCCAGCAGCAAGCATGCATCCAGTAGGGGCTAAAATGGGTGCTCTGTGTGGTAGAAGGGCGGGTCTCAAGGATGCAGATCGGGGTGGTCCTAGGAACGCTTTGCAGTTGGCCAGGCTGAGTCAACTTTAGATGCTGAATGGAGTTGATGAATGCCGCTCCAGCTGGCCGAGTCAGCGGGCAAAGGTTTTAAAAGCGATGATCTTGGGTGCACTGATGTGCGATCGATGAGGTGGCAGTTCAAGAGCTAGCTGGGTCGAGCTGTGGTTGTAACACCCCGTTAGAGTTGGTGAGTGATTCTCCAGTATTCAATTTGAGTCCCGATGTGAAGCAGTCGTTTCAAATCTAGTGTTTGACAAATTTAGCCAAGACATGATGCAGTGTCAAGATGGTCAAACGTGCAAGCAATGTTCAATGTGGTGGAGGAGCGCAGCAACCAGTGCTGGCGACTTCCCTCTTGTTCCAGGTGCAGTGAAGACAGAGCAACCATTTTGGTGCAGAAAAACAGGGAGATTCAACTTGTCCGGTCCTCCGGTTGCTGTGAGGCCTGCTCGGGGGGTGGGGGGAACGAGGATAGAATGGTTCCGTTCAGGGTCTTCCTTCCCAGCTGAGAAGATTTTGGTGAAGAGTGGTAGGACTGGATCCACAGCAGAATTTATTCCCAATGTGCTCTGGGAGTGCTGGAGGACACATCTTCTTTCTGTCGTGGATGATTCCTTCTTCACCTCAGGCTGAGGCCTTTGGAGAGTACAACTCTCCCAAAGGAAGTCCAGTGAAAGCTTCAGAACAAATCTGTTGCCTTAAACCATCTGCCAAAAGGGTGGAAAACCCCTTCTTTTAAAGGCACACGCCCTGAGGTGATTGGGCTAAAGCTAGCCCACCTCAGTGGTCTACTCTCTGCTCTTGAACGGAGTGGACTTTGCCCATCTGATGGCACACCCAAAGAGCTTTGCTCCAGATGAAGTGGAGGGGATAGGAAAAAGAGAAAGGGACAGTGAGAATCAACATAGTGAACACCTCCTTCAATTGACCAGAGCCCTCCTATCGTAGTCCTTCCCCCTTCCTTTCTCAATGAGAACAAAGGCCTTTTGATATGCAGCACCCTGGTTTGAGGCTACTCCTTTTCAATGGGTGTGCTCCTTTGATGCCTAGGCCAAGGACAGCTGCCTGCTGTGTGGCTGTCTCGGGCGCAGGGTGTTTTCTGCCTCACAAAGAGATCAAAGAAGAAGCCCGCCCTGCCAAATTCCTGACCTGCCATTTGGCAGGCTACACCCAGGTGACTAGAATACACATCACCTTCCAGAGCAGAGCTGACTAACAGGAGCTGACACATGTGTGATATCAATTGGAATGTGGAGGTGGTCATCATAAGTAGTACCATGGACTATGCCTAAACACAGGCATAGCTTTTATTATGAATTGACCCTGTATTCAGCATAGATTAATTATGTTCATCACATTTTGGATACAGGGGCATATCTTAAATGTGGTCCCTACACTGCAGGGACTTTGCTGTCTCTTTGGCTGTGGCTGTGAAGTGGGCATCTCATGACCATTGAGCCTGCTTTGTACCACAAGTAGAGCAGGCTCCATGGATCGGGCTAATGATGATACAGGGCATGTGTGCATTATGCTTTTGGCATGGAATCAACAGAAATTGGAAATGTTTGGAAGATTTCTCTGTGGGATGTTTTAACCCACTTTTTGCTCTGCTATGCTGCAGCACTGTGTTAGGATGTTGCCAGAAATAGCAAAATGGCCGCAAAACCCCTGTGCGCGCCACAACCTCTGAGAATTGCACTTTGCACCGCACAAAAAGATGGCTGCCCAACCTGCCACGCATGGTGTCAGTGGTGGAACAGAGATCTCACTCCCGAAATATGTCACTGGGCTCCACGACAACTGAAAATGGAGTACAGAAGGAAAAAGCAGTGTTTTACTAAGGAAAGCCCAGCATCATGCATTAAATCCCTTTTTCTTTGTTGCTGAAACTGCAAAAGGCCGGTACAAAACACCCTCAAACATCCAAAATTCTTGCTGGGTGCTACAATTCACTTAGTTTAAGAAATCATTGTGAATTTACAAGGTCCTGAAAAGCTGAAAGCATAAAGGGATTTCCACAGCAAAAGAGGCCTGACTGTGGATGCCAAAATCTCTGTGCAGCAGAGGACTGCAGAGATGACAGCTGGCAGGAGCCTGCCTGATTAAACTTTAAACATGTATATAAACTGAAATCAAATGTTTGCAATCTAAGAGGCCTTTACTGATGGTAACCCATGTTGTCATTGTTTTGATCCAATGGTTTAAAATCTTGAATCAGAATTCTAGCTGCTATTTGAAATCACAAGTTTGTTTTAAGCTAAGGAAAAATGCAGCAGAATTAACAATTAAACCAGGCCTGGCTAAAGCCAACCAAACTGGAATAACAGGTTTCCTCACAAAAGGAAGACCTTTCCGTCCAGCAGGAAATCACACCAAATTGATAATTATAGGGTGTGGAAAGAACCTGGTCTACAGAGGCAAAAGGGAACAATGAAGAGCTGCCACTGAGGAAATAAAAGGTGTGAGGACAGTCGTACATGGCCTCTGCCAATAGCAAACAGGGAGGAGACTTCTCCTGAACTGCAGGGAGACAGAAGGAGGCGGACCCGAACAACCATCTGTGGCTGAACATTAACAAAGAACACTTTTTTAAAAGAACGATAATGTGCCACTTAAAATTGTGAAAAATATAAAAGTAACAGATTTGTGAATCTAAATTTTGGCTGCACGTTTCAAGAGGCGGCAAAATTGTGTGACATGTTCTGAAAAAGAAACAGCAGAAAATGTGATTTTACACAAAATGTATTTCTGCTAGAAGTATGAACGTTTATACACTTATGCCCATGTTAAACGCACACACTTGTAGAAATGTGCTTCTTAATTGGACATTGTGTTCCTGAGGAAAAGGGCAAAATTCTGTGAAAAGCCAAGCCAAGATCCCACAGCTACGGGAATTTGAGGAATAGCTGTCATATACAATATGTAATCTGTATATGTAATTGTTATAGAGGTTGCACATGTGAAAATATGTGTTGTGCCAAAAGTAGATTTTGTGTTCCAGGGGCTAGGGGTCTATTCTCAGCCTCAAAATATCACACCATAAAGATGACACCCTGTTTCTCTCCTCCTATCAAGGCAGAGAGGAGACTCTGACCCAATCACCTGTCAAAGGGGCGAGCTTAGGATAAACCAGCACACACACCCCTTTATCATAGCATAAATAGAGTCAGCTCACCGCTCAAAAAGACAGACAGATTCACCCACTATCCTGATACAGGTGGAGCATCCTGCTGCAGAACTCTCCATCGTCCTTGCTCCAGACTCCAGAAACTTGGCAAAGCAGAAACCCATTGCATAGCTGAACCATTTTCAGCTTGGCCTCAAATTCCAGAACCAGAACCCGGCAGACCTAAGGGGAAGCATCAAAATACAGCCGGGATATGTTGTACTGCTTGCCTGCTGAAACTATTATCATCAGAACCAAGAAGGGCAGATCCAATCCAGTCCTGTGCCGTGCTGCGACCAGAGTACTTTGCAGATCCAGTCCAGTCCTGTGCCGTGCTGTGACCAGAGCGGCTTGCTGATTGCAGATCCAATCCGATGTGCCCAGCTGTCTGTCATAGAACCAGATCCCATTCCCTGACCAGAATCTTGATGGACCAGAATCCTGACGGTTCCATTTAAAAACATATCTAGAAAATATCTACAGATAGAACTGTGTCACTAGCATATGTACCTTGCTTAGTTAATCCCGATCTTAAACCCATACTATCTTGTATTCAGAACCGCATTGTTAGGAGTACTTTTGAATTGTCTGAACTCTCTATCCTATCCCTTGTATCTTCCTCCTGTACTAGTATTGCTAAACTATCTTTGCGCTGATCTTTTCTCATCTGTAGCAGGCGAGTCCTTGGCAGGCAGTAATTCTGATCAAGTGGCTGTGTTCCTGTGGGGTATTCCTTGTATTCATAGTCATCCTCTAGTGTAAGAAATCCCTTTGTCATTTTAAAAGTGCATCCCTGTTTTCCATTCTTGCGCATATCTTGAAAATAGGACCTCCACTAAAACGTTCATAACTTCCTCCGTTTTTGCGTTAGAATTTCAACTTCTGCTTGTAGCTAACATCCACAGCTTTAAATCGCATCTAAAACCGCATCCCAAATCCATACTATTCCCTCGTTATCGCGATTATCGTGCAGTGAAAAGTTTGGCAACGAATTTCGTTTTTGGGAAATTCTGACACGTGCAAAACAGCTTTTGATTGCTCATGACTTGAATTTTAAGATTTAAAATTGTTTCTTGGTACCTAATCATTGCTTGTGTTTGTGTGCAACTATCCAAAGCGGATCCCATAAGAATGTATAGCAATTTCAGCAATTTTGACCATATTAGTGTTTTTACCCAATCCATACTCAAGATAACTTGAAAAGCCATTCTGACAGCTTGACAGTTAATTCTGTTTCCCTTCGTGTTTGAAAGGGGGAAAGTGGGATTGATATTTATTTTGGATTCTGCCATTCCTGAATACCTGCTCTCTCCTCCTATCTCTTTACATTGTCTATTGGGAGGCTGAGGGTGTGCCGGGGGAACCTTTAACCACAGTGCTATTTGATCTGAACACACACACAAAAGTATCATTTCGGTGCTGAGTTTTTTTGCTCACTATTACTCCTTGTGTATTAAAGAGGTTATTCTGTGTTACATCACCCCATTGGTGATTATTGTGTACCCATTAAAACATAGTGTGATTACATTGTAAATACATAAATACATATTTTAACTTTGCAAACCAGCCCGATTCCTGGTTCAGTGTGACCGGGGGGTTCCAGGAGAGGTGCATGATATGAGTGGTATATCGTTCAGAATAAAGAACCTTTAGACAAATATAAATAAGGATTTCAGTTGTGCATTACACGCTCGGCATTGACTTGGGTGTGTGCCGGATTGAAATCACTTACAGCTTAGGGGCTCATCACGAGATCCTGAATTAGACATACCACTTGTGACAGTCTAACGCAGCGTGCTAACTGACGGGGTACATACACCTTGTTGGTCTACCATACTGTGCTACACTGTAGAAACACCCTTCAAAAGAAATACTCAAAGGAGTTAGGCCTGTTTTGCAAAAGTAAAAGTACCCCTGAGATAAGTCAGAAGGAAATTAATATTTCTGGAATGGCGACCCTAGCGGAAATCAATATTGCAAAGGAGCACTTACTGCACAAATTGTTTGTCAGGGGTGAATGGGTAGCGCAGGATGAGAATGTTTGGCTTCAGGAAATCAAACAACAAATCACTGCCATAGAATAAGATACATGACAGGACCAGGGTCCATTACACCAGGCACTTAGTGAATTGTATATGGCCCTGAAAGCAAAAGAAGAGCAATGTAAAAATGCCAAAATAGCGGCTTACCTATACCTCCACATTGGAGTAATACAGGAAAAATATGCTGAAAACCTAGATCTGGCAAAGAGGCAAGTAATATCCCTAGAGAAACCCAAACTGATTTGGACTCTGCAGAGCAAAGGCTACAAAAGAGCCAAGATTCAGAGAGATAAACCAGACAGTACCTGACAAAAGTAAAGGAAGATCTGGATCTCTTGCAGCAAGACAAGGTAGAGCAAGATACCAAATTACTGACACTGCAAAAAGAGTGCCAACAAAGGTTGGATTCTCTACTACACAGCCAACAAAAGCTGGAGCAGCAATTAAGCTATAATAGAGTCTGCACAGGGCAGATAGTTGCCCTAGAAAATCGGATTGATGAAATAAAGGAGGAAAATAATAAATTAATAGTAAAGGATGTCCACACTCAAACAGATTTTGATGAGGAGCACCAGAAATGATGTGCCATTAGAAAACAAAGGGATGACCTGAATGCACAGAGGGGTACTCTAATTCAGGAAAGGGACGCCTTAGGCCAGGAAGTCAGCCATTTAAAAACCAAGGTGGAAGAAAATCACCTGGACCTTCAGAGACTGGGTGAACTCAAAATGGGCTATGAAAAGCTGTTAGAGCACACCAGGAGGGTGGAAGATGCTCTGGCAAAGAATAATCAGGCTAGTAAGGATCAGACTCAGGAGGTGAGCCTCCTGCAGCAAAAATTGGCCAAATACTCCCAAAGCAGACAGGAAGCACAGAGAGACAATGAGGCTCTCTGTGAAAATAAATGACAGGCTCGATAGACAGATAGCCATGCAGGAACAACTAATAGAGACCAGTAAGGCCTTAATAGAAGAACAAAAGGGTCAGATTCTTGCATGTCATCGGGGAGCAGGGGCTGAAAGAGATGAGGTCAGATGGGAGAGGGAAACCCCCGCGCATAATCCTTTCAATTCCATGGACTCTGCCACCCCCATGTCCACTGGCTCACATGAACCAAGGGCCACAAGGATGATAGACTTCAACCCAATGGGAAATATGGGGCTAATAGGTCAGCGCCTCCCAGAAATGGATGGGCGGGCAACTATATACAGGTTCCCAAGTGCTAGGGCCATCTTCTCTGATCAGGGAGACTCCAGTGAGGGGAGAATCAGAGAAATGGATCCTCAGAAATATAACTTACCAAGGGATCAGGCAGTGAAATTTGTTGGGGAATTCCATGAGACTAGGCCCACTAAGAGCATACTAAAAACCTCTTCCCAGCTAGGACAGTGGGGCGGGGGTATGTACTCAACCAATCCTGGGAGCAAGGAAGAGTCAGAAGACTTCTGAGTGCCACAGGTCTCTAGAGACTAGGCCCCCACATTATGCCAGCTATTCCCAAGCTCGCAGAATCTGGGAGAGTTCAGAAGACCAGACAGCCACCTCTGGTAGCAGTGCCTCTGAGTCAGAGGATGAGTGGACCAGGGTGACCAGAACTAAAAAGGCCAACAATGTTAAGAGGGCTTTACTCAAGGATCCCCTAAAGCAAATAAAAGCTATTAGGAGCGTCATCACGCCCTACCACAAAAATGCTAAATATTCGGTTTGGGAGCACCTTGAATTATTTGAGCAGATGATGGAGACTTTCCATCTGAAGGACAGCCAAAGCTGTATTCAGTATGTAAAGTGGATGTTTTCTCCTGAGTTCTCCAGCTTCTTTGCGGGGCTGGAGGATCAGAACCATTCCAGATGGTCGACCTATAGGGTGGCAATCTTAAAACATTTTTCCATTTACAGGAACCCTTAAGAGGCTCGCAAGGCAGCCTACAACTTACAATGTGGGGAAGACCAGACCCCACAGGAATTTGTTCAGGAATTGAACCGCGCCTTTGCGCAGACCACTAGAAGGGTGCGCACTGACAGTAAGGAATTTGTGAACACCTTGTTTCATGCTCTTCCTGAGTACATTATGACCCAGACTTTCATGAGAAAAGATCACTAGACTGGGACATTGAACAAGCAAAGCGCATCTATGAAGTACAGAAGCTGTTGGAAAGTAAAAAATATTAGCAAAAGCCCCAAACCGAGCAACACCCCTGCTGCTGCTAAGGTGGCGAAGGTGAAGGTTGCACCCATTTTAGATCTGGAGATGGGGGGGCCTAAAAACCTTCCCACGCAGAATCCGACCAACCCCAAACCCAGAAGGCCTTTGGGCCAATCCCAAACATGGAGCCAGGGAGGTAACCCCACAAATGGGACCCCTAACTCCCCTGACTGCATCAGCCCACGCTACAAGGGAAATAGACCCATCCTGGACTATGTGTGGACTCCTCCAGCCCAAGTGGGGGGGGGATCAAACCAGACAGCAGGAAACCAAGGAAACTTCCTTCCCCCCCTTCCCCACGGAGGGCAGTAATCCCCCAAAAGCCGGACCTAATTTCTTTCCCGGTACCCGCCAAACTTCAACCCCAAAAACAACCCTCCTTTCTTTCCCCACTTTCCTGAGCCCAGACAGTCCAATCCAGGAGAGGGGAGGCCAAGGGTGGCGGGGTACCCAAACTTTCCTAACCATGGGTATTTTGCGAGAAGGGATAGTTACCCTTCCCAGAATCAACCCAGGCTAGACCGGAGTACCCCGTACAGCCAGAGCGGGTGTCCCAACTAGAGCGCCAGGTCCAGAACATTGCACAGGATCTGGGTCGCATGCTGAGGGCTCAACAGAACCCTCAGATGAGCATGGCGGCTCAGAATTCCTCAAATCCAGGGTCTGGTGCTCCAGAACAATGATGAGGGAAGAACCCCGACAACCCACTGGTTCCCAGGGAGGAGGCACAAGGGGAAGGGGGGGTATAAAACCTTGGAGAAAGCTCCCTTCCGCACTTGTGGAAAAACCCTGGAAACCCAGGAACCGGAACCAAAATCTCCTGCCCCCGAAAGTCTGCAACTCAAGGAGCAGAGGGTGGGTAGGAGAAATAAAGAGCCTAAAAAGCCAGACTGGGTAGATGTGGGGACCGAGTTAAAACCGCCCATCATTAAACCCCAGAATGACCAGCACGAAAATCCCATGGTTCAAGCCCATCCTGGTGATGGCCTCCAAAAAGGGGGTGGGGGGGCAGCCCAGAATCAGAACCATGGGAACTCAAACCTTCCCCCATATCTAGCTGTCACCTTTTTCTCACAGGTTCCCAAGATCTCAAACAGAATCCTGCCCAAATCACCTCTCTGTCAGTATCCAAAACAAGGAAATTAACCCACCAGTTGGCCAAAAATGTGCATTATCTTTGCCCACTTGAGGAAAAGGAGGGAAGATTTTATGCCCTGGTCCAAATACAGGGCAATGTGCAATTTTGGCACTGGTGGACACTGGATACCAAGCTACCCTTCTGTCAAAAAGGGCCGTTGATCAACTGAATTCGGGAAGGGGGGAGAAATACCAAATTCCTCTCACCCCTCTTCCTTTGATGGGAAGGAAATTCCTGTCGAGGAGACTGCGGATTTAGACATTAAAATTGGGCGACACAAGGTGAAGCACCCGGTCATAGTTGTGACTCCATAGGGCACACCTTGTTTACTAGGGAATGACATCCTGCGTCGATTGTCTCCTCTCATAGATTGTGTAAACAGGGTCCTCTGGACCCAGACTAACCGACCAATAAAATTGAAACAGAGTGTCAACCATGTTAGTTTAAATGGCACATGCCACATGGTTGAACAAAAACCTGACCAAATTGAGTTCCACTTCCAGAATAATCAAATCCCAGACTTGACAGTAATTGCAGTAGGACAACAAACTGGTGATGGGGAGTCCTCTCTATTTCTGAAAATCAACCTTCCTTCCAGTCTAAGGTGACATTCCACACTGGAAGGAAACACTCTGAAATTCTATACAAATTCACAATCAGAAAATCTCATTCCTATAGTCCAAAAAGATGAGAAATCAGCTCAAAGCTTGGCTGATATTCAGAAAATTGGAGAGCAGTTGTTCATCCCTCTTCAGTTAAATGAGGGGAAAGACTCTGTTCTCGCCCGAGTATGTGTGAACAACGGTAAGAGCTTCATCAGCGAGGCCATGTTCCGCAAACTCCCAAAAGATCCAGCCATTCCCACATTTAAATTGTTAGACAAATGGGAATTGGAATGGACCTGGAAACACCCAATTCCAAACATCTCCTGCCTAGCAGGTGTATGCTCAAAATCTCCATAGGCAACAAGAGCATAGTCCATAATTGATGGGTCATGCGAGATGTCCCTGCTGCATTTTAGTTAGGCAGTGACATTAGTTTGGACCTAATAAACTTCAAAGCTTGGTCCCGATAAGCGGGTAATCCCATGGACTTTGATGACCCAGAGAAAGCATTTCGGTCAGCTCAACTGCTGCCATATGCAGTAGAAATTCAGATTGGAGAGGACGTCACCATCCCAGAACGGACCCGACAATTCTCATTGAAAGTAAAAAATAAAAGAGGACAGAATGAAAAATCCTGACGCCTATGTCCATCTTAATGCTCATTTCCAACAGCAAGGGTTGGGGGTAAACCCAACACCACTAGTCAACATAGAACATGACACCATTCCAATAGAGGTGGATAACAGTGGCCTAAAGAGTATCACTCTGGGCGCAGGCACCATTATTGGAATGGCGGTTGATGACCGACATTTTTCCATAGATTTAGGTAACAAACTGTTAGGACCAATCCCCAAAGACTGTTTTGACAGTGACGAAGACAGAACACCAGACAGGATATTCACCCGGCATTGGGGGAATTTCCTGGTGTACTCTTCATGCCCTTACGGTAAGGAAGATGTGACCTGTGACTTCAGGAGGGATGAGGCGATCTTTCAAGTCCACAAGGACTGCCTTCCACACCTGAAGCCATCAGTCCAAATCAGCACTTTTACCAGGGACTTCTCCACCCAGCTGGAGGAGGCCGCTGAGATAGCCAAACCGGAAGTCTTTCCAGGCTTCAGGCAGATGGTTGAAGAGAGAGTCAACTTAGCTGATGCCTGTGAGACTCTGGAGCAAAAGCAAAAATTGAAACAAGTTTTCTTAGATTTTCAAGATCTCTTTGCGGTGGACTCATATGACTGTGGTCGCACCGACATCCACACAACAACAATTCCCATGGACCCGGGAATGACTCCAGTGTTTGTGAAGCAATATCGCTTGCCTCTCGCATCAATGGAGTCCCTTACTGAAATAATTAAGAACCTTGAGTCCCGTGGGATAATTCGTCCAGTCCACAGCACCTTCAATAATCCGGTGCTGGGGATTTTGAAACCTAACGGCCAGTGGAGACTCTGTGCTGACCTGAGGGAGCTCAACAAACGGGTCCACATTTCCTGATGGCCTCTTCCCTACATTGACCAAGGACAGGCCCGATCCAGGGGTCGAAGGTATTCACTGCCTTTGACCTGACCAATGGGTACTGGACTGTACCTGTCAGTAGGGAGGCCCAATACAAACTGGACTTTACCTTTGGGGGGCAGCAGTACACATGGACCCGGACTCCTTTCGGATACATCAACTCCGGCAATGAATTTAACATCTTTCTACATAAGGCCATGCCCGACCTGGGTGAAAGGTGTAACTTGGCCTATGTAGATGATGTCCTAGTCAAAAGCTCAACTGTGGAGGAACACATAGTGGAGATCCGTTATGTCCTGACACAGTTGAGGGCTGCCGGAGCAAAACTCTCCTTTGAAAAGGCACAGTGGAGCAGAACCCGTGTCAATTTCATGGGGCATGAGATAACTCCTCGGGGTCTCTGTCCCCAGGAAAAGAAAGTAGAAGCCCTCCAGAAAATAAAAGACCCCACAACTCTGCAGGAACTAAGGAGCCTGCTTGGACTAACTAATTACAGCAAAAGGTTCAATGAGGACTATGCAGAGATCACAAGACCCCTGATCCATCTTTTGAGGGGGGGTCAAGTGGGAGTGGGGTCCAGAACAAGCCGAGGCAGTAAGACAACTCAAAAGAAGCCTCTTACAAGCGCCTTGTCTAGTTTACCATGTCAAAAAGAAGGAGTTCTTCTTGGAGACAGTGTTCTCAAATACATGCTTGACTGCAGTATTATATCAAAAGCATGACTAGGTCAATAATGTAATCTCCTATGCGAGTAAGACTTTATCCTCTGTGGAGGAAAAATTCAATGATTGTGAGAGGGCACTCCTGGCAACGGTGTGGGCATTGAAGAATTGCCGCCTGTTTATCCAGGGGGAACACATCATAGTGGAGACTCCACACCAACCTTTGCAATATCTTCAAAGTGACAGAATCTGGGCCGGAAATGTGAGTAATTCCCGAATTACTTCCTGGATTCTGTCAATGCAAGGCTTTCGTGTGGAGGTCAGATATGGCCAAAACAAGAAGAGTCCCCTCGCTCAAGGTCTGGCTGACTTGCATGATTGTGCCAGAAAAAACTGTCTCGAGGATGAAAGTCTTAAAATCAAGGACAACATGGAGGCATACCTTAATTCCCCACACAAGGTCTATGAAGAAGACCAGTGTGAGGGAATGCCCACTGTCTATGTGGATGAGTGCTCCTACCATGTTGACAACAACAGGGAAAAGGAACTTGTGGCCGTCGTAGGGAATGCATGGGTGAATGATGTTCCAGAACCCTCCACTGGGTACAAAATCGGTCCCCGAAGTAGTCAAGTGGCAGAGCTGATGGCTGTGCATCAAGCCATCCTCACTGCTGTCCTACACCAACTCCACGAACTGGTCATAATCACAGACTCATATTATGTACGGAACGGGTTCGTGGAGCACCTGGTTAATTGGAAAACCAGAGGCATGCTATGTGCTAATAACAAACCATTGAAACATGAGAAATGAATACAAAATATTGATGATCTGGTCACCTCGAATGGGATGACCATCTACTGGAAAAAGATCAAGGGTCATTCTAAAGTAGAGGGACCAGACAAAACTGTAAATGATCTATCTGATCAGCTGGCCAAACCGGAGCCATCCAAGGGGATCTACTTGAGATCGAGTCCCTGTTGGGGATAATCCAGGTCACTGCTATCACTAGGTCCCAGACAAATGCTCACAATGAACTTTCAACTGCACAATAGAGTAAGGATACCCCAGATGCTGATTTGATTACGGCTCCAAAAGGGGATCCAATTATTGGTTAGTTTTATCAAAACATTGAGGACTCTGAGAACTTTCCCCTGACGGATACCAATTACATTGGGAAAGAGGACCTCAGAGTGTTGATGAAATGTCCAAAAATGTTCCGAATCCAAGATGGTTTTTTAGTGAGGAGATCCATAGCTGGCCATGACCAGTGGGTGGTCCCTACATCATTCTGAAGCCTGATGCTAAGTCATGCCCATGATGCGGCCACAGCCAGTCATCGGGGGTTGCATACAACACTAGAGATCTTGTGAGAGGTTGCATAGTACCCACACATGGGGCAGGACTCGACCAATACTTAAAGGGGGGTCTTATGTGTGCACAATTTCAGCCAACATCACTCACATACCGTGCTCCCCTCCAAAAAAGGGGGATGACACTGCCTTGGTAAGATTTGCAAGTCAATTTCATCGGGCCCATGATTCGCTCCTCTAGGGGGAACAAGTACATGTTCACCGTAACATGCTTGTTCACTAAATGGGGGAATGTCTCCCAACCCCAAACTGCAAGGCAGAAACAGCAGCTGCCCTGATGATCAACCACATCTTCTTGCGTTTTGGACTACCCCAAAGCATTGAGTCAGACCGAGGTAGCCACTTCACTAGCGAAGTGATGACAAAGATGTGGGAAATACTTGGGGTCAAAAGGAAACCACACATTGCCTACCAGATAGCCTCTAGTGGTGGAATTAAGTGATACAACTAGACTATTGTGAGCATATTAAAACAGTTTGTGGCAGATTCTTGGCCAAATTGGGGCATTCGATTACCCATTGTATCCTGATGGCCATCAGATCTACCCCATCTTCTGCAACAAAAATGTCTCCATTTGAGCTGATGACTGGACGAAGGATGGTGCTTCCCCAGCATCTGCTCTACAGAACCCCAGAGCAGACCTTGATAAATGCCTCCACAACTCATGAGTATGTTGAGAATCTGAGAAGACACCTTCAACATGCTTTTGCCTATGCTCAGCGGAATCTAGAAAGATCTGTAGACAGTATGAAGACCCACTATGACCTTAAGACAATTAAAAAAGAATACCAAGTAGGAGACCGCGTCTACTTGTACAATTTCCAAAGGAACCAAGCCAAACAGCGCAAATTCCTCCCAACTTGGCGGGGTCCTTTTGAAATTGTAGACAGAACGTCACCAGTAGCCTACAAAATCCGCATCCCCAAGGGCAGTTTGGCAGAAGGGGAAGACAAATGGGTCCACATCAACCAGCTGAAGAGTTGCCATCCCAGGCATAGTCTGCGGCAAATAGAGGAGCCAAACGGAAACCCAGATGGGGACATTCCGGATACCTAGAAGAATCCAACTGTTAAAACCATTAGTTAATGCAGGCTGGAAATATTGTAAATTTTATTTAATGTATGCATCTGCCCCACTTCATGAGTAGTAGTGGGGAAATTTCCATAACATTGCTCTGTTCTGATCATAGCATTGGAACCAGGAATTTCTAATTACCAAGGAGGACCACTCGCGGACTGGGAGGAAGGACCCAAGGAGACCGGAGTGTGGCTCCATACTCCCATCCGGAACTGGTGGGGAGAGCATGTCGATCCAGCACTGATGGGACAAGCAGACGACTTTCTCCATCTGGACCAAAGAAAGAAAGAATATCCCAATCTCCCGACTTCCCCTTGACGGGCGGTCAAACTCAAGTCGTGAGGGGGGGGCTCTGTGGGATGTTTTAACCCACTTTTTGCTCTGCTATCCTGCAGCACTGTGTTAGGATGGTGCCAGAAATAGCAAAATGGCCGCAAAACCCCTGTGCGCACCAAAACTGCTGAAAATCACGCTTTGCAACACACAAAAAGATGGCTTCCCAACCTGCCACGCATGGTGTCAGTGTGGAACAGAGATCTCACTCCCGAAATATGTCTCTGGGCTCCATAACAAGTGAACATAGAGTACAGAAGGAAAAAGCAGTGTTTTACTAAGGAAAGCCCAGAATCTTGCTTTAAATCCCTTTTTCTTTGTTGCTGAAACTGCAAAAGGCCGGTACAAAACACCCTCAAAAATCCAAAATTCTTGCTGGGTGCTACAATTCACTTAGTTTAAGAAGTCATTGTGAATTTTCTAGGTCCTGAAAAGTGGCAAAAGTGGCCTGACTGTGGATGCCAAAATCTCTGTGCAGCAGAGGACTGCAGAGATGAGAGCTGGCAGGAGCCTGCCTGATTAAACTTTAAACATGTATATAAACTGAAATCAAATGTTTGCAATCTAAGAGGCCTGTACTGATGGTAACCTATGTTGTCATTGTTTTGATCCCATGGTTTAAAATCTTGAATCAGAATTCTAGCTGCTATTTAAATCACAAGTTTGTTTTAAGCTAAGTAAAAATGCATCAGAATTAACAATTAAATCAAGCCTGGCTAAAGCCGACCAAACTGGAATAACAAGTTTCCTCACAAAATGAAGGCCTTACTGTCCACCAGGAAATCACACCAAAGTGATAATTAAAGGCTTTGGAAAGAACCTGGTCTACAGAGGCAAAAGGGAACAATGAACAGCTTCTACTGAGGAAATGGAAGGTGTGAGGACAGTCGTAAATGGCCTCTGCCAAGAGCAAACAGTGAGGAGACTGCCCCTGAACTGCAGGGAGACAGAAGGAGGCGGACCCGAACAACCATCTGTGGCTGAACACATTAACAAAGAACACTTTTTTAAAAGATGGATAATTTGGCACTTAAAATTGTGAAAAATATTGAATCTAAATTGTGGCTGCACATTTCAAGAGGTGGAAAAATCGTGTGAAATGTTCTGGAAAGAAACAGCAGAAAATGTGATTTTACACAGAATGTATTTCTGCTAGAAGTATGAAAGTTTATACACTTATGCCCATGTTAAACATGCACACTTGTAGAAATGTGCTTCTAAATTGGACATTGTGTTCCTGAGGAAAAGGGAAAAATTGTGTGAAAAGCCAAGCCAAGATCCCACAGCTATGAGAATTTGAGGAATAGCTGTCATATAAAATAAGTAATCTGTATATGTGATTGTGATAGAGGTTGCACATGTGTAAATATGTATTGTGCCAAAAGTAGATTTTGTGTTCCAGGGGCTAGGGGTGCATTCCCAGCCTCATAAAGGTGACACCCTGTTTCTCTCCTCCTATCAAGGCAGAGAGAAGGCTCTGACCCAATCACCTGTCAAAGAGGCGAGCTTAGGATAAACCAGCACACACACCCCTTTATCATAGCATAAATAGAGAGAGCTCACCACTCAAAAAGTCAGACAGATTCACCCACTATCCTGATACTGGCGGAGCAACCTGCTGCAGAACTCTCCATCTTCCTTGCTCCAGACTCCAGAAACTTGGCAAAGCAGAAACCCATTGCATAGCTAAACCATTTTCAGCTACGCCTCAAATTCCAGAACCAGACCCCACAGACCTAAGGGGAAGCATCAACATACAGCTGGGCTGCTCTCTACTACTTGTCTGCTGAAACAATTATCATCAGAACCAAGAAGGGCAGATCCTATCCAGTTCTGTGCCGTGCTGCGACCAGAGTGCTTTGCAGATCCAGTCCAGTCCTGTGCCGTGCTGTGACCAGAGCGCCTTGCTGATTGCAGATCCAATCCGACGTGCCCAGCTGTCTGTCATAGAACCAGATCCCATTCCCTGACCAGAATCTTGATGGGCCAGAATCCTGACGGTTCCGTTTAAAAACATATCTAGTGAGTATCTAAAGATAGAACTGTGTCACTAGCATATATACCTTGCTTAGTTAATCCCCATCTTAAACCCATTCTATCTTGTATTTAGAACCGCATTGTTAGGAGTACTTTTGAATTGTCTGAACTCTCTATCCTATCCCTCCTATCTTCCTCCTGTACTAGTATTGCTAAAACTATCTTTGCGCTGATCCTTTCTCATCTGAAGAACGTGAGTCCTTGGCAGGCAGTCATTCTGATCAAGTGGCTGTGTTCCTGTGCGGTATTCGTTGCATTCATAGTCATCCTCTAGTGTAAGAAATCCTTTTGTCATTTTAAAAGTGCATTCCTGTTTTCCATTCTTGCGCATATCTTGAAAAAACAACCTCCACTTAAACGTCCATAATTTCCTCAATCTTTGCGCTAGAAACAAGAAGAAATCAACTTCTGTTTGTAGCTAACATCCACAGCTTTAAATTGCATCTAAGACCGCACCCAAATCCATAGGATTCCCTCGTTATCGCGATTATCACGCGCAGTGAAAAGTTTGCCGCAAATTTCGTTTTTGGGAAATTCTGACACGTGTAAAACAGCTTTTGATTGCTCCCGACTTGAATTTTAAGATTTCAAATTGTTTTTTGGTACCTAATTATTGCTTGTGTTTGTGTCCAACTATCCAAAGCGGCTCCCATAAGAATTTATAGCAATTTCATCAATTTTGACCATATTAGTGTTTTTACCCAATCCATTCTCAAAATAACTTGAAAAGCCATTCTGACAGCTTGACAGTAAATTCCGTTTCCCCTTGTGTTTGAAAGGGGGAAAGTGGGATTGATATTTTGTTTGGATTCTGCCATTCCTGAATACCTGCTCTCTCCTCCTATCTCTTTACATTGTCTATTTGGGGGTAGAGGAGTGTGCAGGGGGAACCTTTAACCACAGTACTATTTGGTCTGAACACACACACAAAAGTATCATTTTGGTGCTGAATTGTTTTGCTCACTATTACTTCTTGTGTATTAAAGAGATTATTCTACGTTACATCACCCCATTGTTAATTATTGTGTAGCCATTAAAACGTAGTGTGATTAAATTGTAAATGCATAAATAAATATTTTAACTTTGCAAACCAGCCTGATTCCTGGTTCAGTGTGACCGTGGCGGGTTGCAGGAGAGGGGCGCGATATGAGTGGTGGCATCGTTCAGAATAAAGAACTTTTAGACAAAAATAAATAAGGATTTCAGTTGTGCACTACACGCTAGGCATTGACTTGGGTGTGTGCCGGATTGAAATCACTTACAACCCCTTTTGGAGATGGAATCACCCTCATAATTTAATTTGTTAATAAAAACACCAGGGCTTTGCACTCTTGCTACCTTATCTATAGGTGAGATCGCTAGGGCTGCATCACTGTTCAGAAAACCAGGAGTAAGGGATTGATCTTGCAGAATCTAGAGATCTGATACCAAGCAGTGTGAGCCTTTTTTTTCCGCAAAATGTTGCTAGGAGAATAGTTCCACAATGAAGCCTCAGGATTTTAATGAGTGGTTAAGTTGAGGGTTCAACCCATCCTAGCTCATTTTGTTCATCCATCTTTGAGTGCGTTCCTGATTGGAGAGCTGGCCCAAACATATCAATTTGGTCTTGGTTGGGCTAGACACTTGCCATCTAGGTTAGAATGGTTTCAAGGCATTGGTGAAGGTGAACAACATCTAGTGGGCCCTTGACCTTTAGGTACAACTGTGTGTCATCTGCATAGTAGTGTATCATGATGTTGGGTCATCTACATGAGCCCAGCAGTTCCATATGGAGGTTAAAGATGACCAGGAAGAGAATGTAACCCTGAGGGTCTCCACGGGCAAGGGGTATGGGTTAGAGAATCCGGGATCCCATTTGGACATCTTGGTACCTGCCAGATTGGTAGATTGTGAGCCAGTTCAGTATGGTGCCAGAAAAGTCCATCCTGTGTTCAAGGAGGGTTAATAGTGTATGATGGCCGACAGGTTGAATGCAGCTGAGAGCTCCGGGAGGGCTAGCAGACATAAATCCCCTTTATCGATAATCTGAAGGGCATTGTCACCCACCTGGATGGCGGCTGTTTCCATACTGCAGTTGGAGCAGAAACCAGATTGGTAATCACAAAGAAGACGGAGTTGCAATTTTTTTAGAAGTAGTTCATTACCAACTACCTTTCTGACTTTGCTGATAAAAGGGAGGCTATTGATAGGCTGGCGGTTTTGTAGGTCTTCTGGGTCGAGGGTTGACTTTTTCATGAGTGGGTGTATAAGACCCGTTTTTGGGATTTATATCAATGTGTCATCATTGAGGGAGGCATCGACTATCCTAAGAAGGGCCTTTAAGGGAAGGTCTGGTACACATTTTTAAGGTTGGTGTCCGTGAGGATTTTGTTAGTGTACAAGGTCGATTTTAAGGATACAAGCATGTATGAGAGGTCTTCAAGTGAGAGGGGAACAGAGTCAGTCCAGGATTGCATGGCACGTGGAGGATACAGAGAGATGGGTCAGAGGATTTGGAGCCCTCAATGTGGAGCCTTATTGTATTGATCTTGTTGATAAAGACCATGTTGATAGCCTCAGACTTCTCCTGGAATGCTCGTACCTCTAGGTGTAGTGTGGGTTTTGAGCATGTGTTTGATGGTTGTGAAAATGGCTTCAGTCTTGTTAGAGGCTTGTGTTGCATGGTGCAAACCGCGGTATCCCCCTTCTTTCCAGTTTCAATGGTACAGCAGTCGTTCTTAGATCATTCAATACTTTTGGCTTGGCTTTATGCAGTATGCATGCTGATTCAACCCACAAGCCTTCCCTTATGTGGGGTTGGTTTGTGGGTGAACCACGGGCTGATCCCTGATTACTTTGCCTGAGAAATTACCAAATTTGCATGAGCATGGTAGCGTCCTAAGTGCAATGACAAATGTGTTGATGGATTATCCTAGCCTTTGTTACCTACTGTCAAAATTGTGCCATTCCATAACCACATTTGCCTTCAGGGCAAACCCCAAATCCATATGGTTACAAACTCCTCGAAAGCATTAATTGCATCCTGTCTTTTGAGGAATGTAAAAATATAGCACTTTTTCTAGACACAGAATCTTACAAGCATCAAGCTCAGGGGCAACACACTTGTCTTGGAAAGAAGGCAATGCATAACCACATTCGATACCCAGTCCCACGCTTAGAGGCTGACATGAAGCCAATATAAAAAAGCAAATTAATATAAAAAAACAAGTAGCTTTGCAATTATTCCTTGAAGTAGTATCCTTCACCCAAGGCCAATAGATGCCTCTATATTCCTCATGCTAAGCTGTTTTTCCAGCGTCTCCTGAATCTGCAGCCCTAGTTTGTCTCTGAGGTAGCTTGACTGGTTTTAATATGAGTCTGACTTTCATCTTTCCATCATGGCCAGTCTCTAGCCACGCTATGTTTTCCTCTGCAGCAAGCTTCAATATGTCTCATCTACCTTGTGTTTCTGCGTGTATACACTTATTAGTCAGCAGGTTACTTTATCTTTTTTGCATACATGATTTCTTCATATTTGATTACATGTTTCTATTGTTACTTCACTTACATCTTTATTCTTTGAGTATTTGCATATCTTTTCAGTGCATCTCGGTGTCTTTCCTCTATGACATCACTCTGCACTTGTCAGATTTCACTTATAGTTCTATGATGGCCAAAGGTGTGCGCAGACAACCTTTGACCCTCTCACAGAGACATAGACAGGGTAGGGCCTGAGCGGGGAAGGCCCACCCAAAATCTGTAATTTCCCACTCAGTAGCGCTGTGTGGGCATTTACAGATGTGGAATGTGTCTGCGGTGCACCCAACTAGATTAGCTTCGGGCCCCACTTGTTAGACAACCCTGGCTAAGCCTCTAACCTCTCAGTGCGGGGGTACATTTGATACAGTTGTCTAAGTACACATCGTTTCTCATACACTCGATGCGGTATTGGGATGATACCGGGTGTCCCACATAGTGCTCTTCTCCTACTGTACCAGTGTGATGGTGGTGAGGGGGCGGGAGCTAGCGATGACATGCCCACCTCCTCCTCTACATTATCACCCCACTTCAGCCTGAGTGAGCCATCTGCACAAGCAAGTAAGATTTGCAAGCTCTGAAGCCAGCCACATTTCCAAAGGTGGTAGGTTGAGTTTAAAGCATGCAGAATAGCTATTCACTGTTCAGTAAACTTTGAAAATGTAGAAGCCTTGCCATGTGTACAGAGTGCTGCTTTTAACTTAAAATATTTAGCGAATGTATGTTTATGTTTGTTGTGCCTCCAAAACTGTCATTTTAATGTGCACGTTAGAATTCTTGTTGCATGTACGGACACGTTGTGTTTCAACATTCGAGTGTATATTGTCAACGAAAGTAGAACACAGCAATACATTAATGTGGTGTTAAATCAGAAGCTTGTATTTGTGCACCGTTTTTTGCAACGAGCTACCTCCGAGTCAACTGACCCTCATGGAACATTCTCTCCATGGAAGGTCTTATCCTGCTGGAACCAGAACACGTTCTACTGTCTCCTGGAAGTGTAACTAAGGGTTGCTGTCATTGGTGATATAGGTGTATATACATATGCTGGCTGTGTGTCTGTTGCCCCATGGTTGTGAAGTGAGGTGCAGTGGTATCACTTGTGTGTTGGTCTCAATTTTTGGAGTATGTGACAATATGTAGGTCCTTTAACCTGGAGCTACTGTTCATCGAATGTGCTGTCTGAAGAGGAGGGGGTTCCAGTCCTCCCCTGAATTCAAGTATGGAGGGTTCCACAATAGGAAGTGCTTAGGGCCTTCCATAGTTTGAGAGTATAGTTGGAGGCAGCTTGCATGAAATGATGTTCCTTGTGTTACAATGTTTTTCTTCCAAGTCCGGCTTACTGAAGAGCAGGCTAGGCTAGGTTCTAGGCTCTAGCCTAGCAAAACATAATGTAGCCCCTTTCTAAGCTACAGAATTGCAACCACAGCTGTTGGACAGCAAAGGGTGCCAGAGTGTATGACTATCTAAAGCCTGAGAAAAAAGGGTTACTCTGAGATTCTGAGATCTGAGATCCTAGGACCATGTGTGTGGGGGTGAGGGGCGTGTATGAGTGTGTGTCAGGAAGAATCTTGTCTTAAGAAAGCTGAAGAGTGGAGTGCATGGGGAACTGTAGACTGCTACTCAATAGCATCCTCTTCCAGTCCAAAGGCAGGATTATTTATTTATTTTATTTATTCACATTTGTTAAGCGCACAGCAGCCCGTGGGCATTGTGGCGCTGGTTACAGTAGATGTCCATATCTTAGTTACAGTAGTCGCGTAAATACATACAACATGAAGTGGCATTGTGGCGCTTGGATGCCTCACCTTACGCTGGGGAGAGCTGGCTCTTCCTTGCTGCAAGGTTGAGGCTAAGGTGCTGCCTCCTGCAGGCTTCGGAGAGAAGGCTGAGTGTGAGCGAGAGCTGTGACAAGCCTCCCAGTAGCAGGAGTGCTGAAGCATGAGAGAGAGGGCCTGTCAGAGAATATAGATCCAGGCATCCAGCCAGGTGATCTCATCTATAGTAGATTAAGAGGCCTTCCCGGAGGAATCGGAGCCCTGCCCGGGGCTCCCGCCATTGGAACAGATAGCAGTGGGTCTGGGAAAGAAAAATGGGGACCGTGTGCTTCCTTCTCCAGGATGGGACCTGGCAGCTCAGGCTCTGGTGAAAGAAAAACCTGAAAGAAGGCCCTCCAGCTGAAGACGAGGAGCTCATGGATGGGTGATTGGGGGGGCTGGGTCATGAGGCTGTTCACAGGGAAAAAGGACTAATGAAGAGAATGAAAGCCAGGACTGAGGCCATTCACTCTCATGGGTCACTCTGTGAAGTCAGTTTAGTGGCGTGAGTCGTCTCTCCAAAGCAGACTCCCTATTAATTCACTGAAAGTGTCTCATGAGATGCTTGAGAATGGTAATGACCTGGGTTCTGTAGGGTGAGGTATAGGGGTTATATTAGTGTAACATGACACACTTCAACCTATTAACCAGGGAGCTAAGCAGAGTAGGCTTGGAGGATATATCAGGAGCAAAGCACAAGACTCCTCTGGAAACACGGGTTTGATACCCGATCCCGCTGCACGCTTGGAAGCCAGAATACCTCATGACACATGTAAAAAATGCAATTACAATGTGGCCTAGGCGTCCAGGATAATATTCATGACTGCAGAGTGATACTTGAATGTAGTGGTGTCAGTATAGTTCATGCTGCTTTAGTTACCGTGTACACCAACGTAAAAAAACATGTGGTGGGATCAGTAGGCGAAAATTATATATATAACACGGCCACGGTAGTGGCTGTGTAGTTATGGTTAAGTTGCTGTTTCCATAGGAAGAGCACTTTTTGGGCGGCTTATAAAGGTTGGTGTGGATTCGTCCCCCTGGACGAATCCACACCAACCTTTGCAAACAAAGTATATGGCCCACTGTGATTTGTTTTGCAAAGTTTGGTGATGTTTGGTCCAGGGGGGGAAAAGTTATAGGGAGGGTCCAAAAACGTCTTTTTTTCCCATAGACTGAATGAGGAAAACTTTGTGCACGCCTACAGCCCAAACCGCTGGACGGATTTTCCCACATTTGCAGCAGGAGCAGCGGCTTGGTCTCGAAAGCGTGCTTTTGTAAATTTGGTGCCAATCCGTCCAGTAGTTTTCTTTAAAACGACCAGAAAGTGTGTCTCAAAAAATTAGTGATATCTATGTCCTAATAAGGGTCAATTGTTTTCTCACCTTGAGCCAGAGGGAAAATTCAGTAAGAATGCAGGGAGTGAAAGTTTGGAAAAAATACCATTTCATAAGGTTACGTATTGAAAACGTTTGTAAGACTCATGTAATATCAGTTCGAAAAAGATTCTTTGGGTGCACGTACATTGCTGTCTGGGTTTAACGAAGACAACGAGACGGTGAATATCGTGTCCGTTTATTTTTTGACGACTCTACACCGGAGCGAGTTTTAATTTTTTATTACCACAACAATAATTTGGCATTTTAACAGAGGTACCAGCTTTCTGTGTAGTTGCCATTTTTTTTGTTACTTATCGAGAGTGCAGATTCGCACCCTTTGTAGACTATCACTAGTTTAACCCATGTTCACCGCTATTAATTCTTTAAAATGTCATGCATGACCACATCGATTTGTGTAGCAGTTTCCACGTTATTTTTTTCTTTTTTGAAATTGTATGATGAAGGTTGGGTATTGACACGCATTTTCTGTTACGTTTTCTGACCAGCTACATTCTGCCGTACTGTGATTGCCATGGATTCCAAATGCCAAGTGATGGTTTCTTTCCACGCCAGATGCACCTACTCGTGACTGTCTGCCTACCCGTACGGTTTTGTGTGACGACAGGCCCGGACCCATTTGTCCATACGCTGGGGTGGCCATTAGGAGTAACACAACATGTTTTATGGTGGTGCAGGCCGAAGTGCATGCTGATGTCTTGGAAATTACTATGCGACCGAAGTGGTTGCTTTATGGAAAGCAAAAACTTTGCTTATGCGAAAAGAGCAACGTGTGCATCACGATTAACATTTTCGAAGACGACCCAAGAAACAAAGTTAATTGATTAAAAATGGGAATAGTCAGATGTTTTCGAACAGTTTATTGTGAAATAAAAGTACTTTACAAAATCTAAAATGTTAATGTTTTTGTTTACAAAGCAATTTATTATTTCAAAATGTACGTGCTACGTTGTACGTCGCTGTGTGTTCATTTTCAGGTTGTGCGTCACGGCACGTAGTTTTGCTTTCTGCAGGCTGCCCTGGAAAGCGAAAAGGGGCCATGTATGGAACAACCGCCTTCCCTTTCTATGGTGGCCATCTTGGAAAAGGATTTTGTTTTGTAATACGGGACGATTATAACACAAAATCCTACTTTTTAGTAGCACACATTACTGCTTTGCATATCTAGATTGTTAATGGCAAATCTTATTGCGTCTATGTCGTTTACTGAGAAATATAAAGTAGATGGAGTGTATGGGATTTTTTTTTTTAAATATGTTTACACTGTGACAGGTGGTTTTTAAAGTACTTTACAAAATCTAAAATGCTTAGGTTTTCTTTTACAAAGCAGTTTATTATTTCAAAATGTAACATGCTATGTTGTACGTCGCTGTGTGTTCATTTTCAGGTTCTGCGTCACGGCACATAGTTTTGCTTATTGCAGGCTGCCATGGAAATCGAAGAGGGGCCATGTATGGAACAGCCGCCTTCCCTTTCTATGGTGGCCATCTTGGAAAAGGATTTTGTTTTGTAATACGGGACGCCACAGGCTTCCCAAATTATAACGCAAAATCCTATTTTTTAGTAGCTCATGTTACTGCTTTGCAAATCTAGATTGTTAATTACAAATCATGTTGCGTCTATGTCCTTTACTGAGAAATATAAATTAGATGGAGTGTATGGGACTTTTTTAAAAAATATTTTTACACTGTGAAAGGTGGTTCTTACAGGAAAATTTTGTTTGTTTAAGGATGTTTTTTTCTTTTTTTTAAAGAACAGCTAATAAGGAAATTTGCAAACGGAAATGAGTAAAGAGGCACCAAACAGTAATATGGGGGGGATAGGTGGAGGGGGGAAAATGTAGTGCGTTTGTTATTTGTAAGGTAGGGGCAGTGTTTCTCATGATCCTTCATTACAGCATGGTGCTGTTTTTTGGGGAAGAGGGATGGGTTTAGCTCATGTAGTTTTCAGATAACTAGAACTTTTGCTAAAAGTATGTAATGTGTACTACATTGCTAAAGGCTGACTACGAATACATTTTGGAGCTGTGCAAGGGAAATGTTGAAGGTGGACATTCCTACATCAATATAAAATGTATTTCCACACTGTCCACAAGGCATACATCTTATTGTTAAGTGTGTACGGATTCTGGGACACGTCACCGTCCTGTACGCCAGCATATGGACATGTGGCATTCTCAGCAAGGTGTGCAATTAAGTAAGAAGTTACTTTACATTATGGTTACGTGCCACTACTACAAAACGATGACCTTTAGCAAAAAAACTTTGTTAAAGGGACAGTATGGTTAAGTTGCCCCACTAAAAACCTGTGAAATTCAGTAAAAAAAAAAACCTTAGTTAAATGGACGTTATGATCCCAAGTAAAACCGAAAAATCCCTGAAATTCGCCAGTTATGGTAAGCTAAGCAACCATAACTCACGCCACCATCGTGCACTGCTAAGACTAACACCCAGGACATCAAAGATGACATCACAAATGTCATTGGTGACATCACTGATGACATCACATGTGCATTTAGTTTTCATGCACAGCCTCCACAAGGGATTATCATTATAATATTGGCAGAAAAGTATATGCCAAATAGTTCATTAAGCAATACATTGATATAAATTCCATTGCATTAATGAGTACTTTCAGTACATGAACTACCTCATGAAGAAACGTAGGCATTGTCTGCAGCATGCGCTATAGAGGTGCAATATTCCAAATCTTGCCATGTTGAATAGTAAAATGATAAATGCTTCCATTACAGAATTTTGCATACTGTGAAACATAAGTACCTACAAATGCTTCCCTTACTGCATAATTGTCCTATTACACACAAAACATAAAGAGACCACAATGCATACAAATAGAAGCATACACAGGGAACGTAAAGTAAGCAAAAAAAACTGCGGTATTACCAGAAAGTGTTCATAACCAAACTATTTAACTTCATGCACAGAAAAGATTCTTGTGTTTCAGGATTCCTTCTTCTCCTATGTATATGTATCATATGTTGTAACTATACCCTAAGGAAGTATTGTAAGAACTGTTAGGAAAGATTTCTTAATTGTGGGTAATTTTCCTTCCATGTGGCAACCCCTAAACTTTTTGCTGTTGTTTTCACCAGGATCTAGACTTTGCCAGAGAAGTGCAGCCTTCTGCCGCACTCCTCTGGGCTTTCGCTCCATTCTTACGGGGAAACTGACATTCCCTTAAAACAGTCAGTACCGGGGGACATTGTTTTCCGTAGTTTCTTTATCATGTTGCAGCTTTCGTGCAACATGACACAAGAGGGCACTGTAAGCTAAGTTACTGCTCTCTTGGGTCTCTAGTCTTCTACAGGCCCTAGATAATCTTTTTGGATTGTAAATGATCGGTGCAAGTGAATCACGGACGGGACTGGTGGCAGCGATCGTTTCTTGTGTTTTTGAGCTCCTTTTGGCGTTTTAAGCGCGTTTCTCGCGCTTAGCCCAAAATGGTGGCCTGGCTCCCAAAATGGCCAGACCACGATGCTCTTTGTCCTGTCCGCAGACCGGCTTGCCCCCTTCACCTTCCCCAGGTCGAGCCGACCCGGGGCCTTCCTTATTTGGGCATGTACTTTCCCGCGAAACACAGATGCTTTCGTGGGCTTCTACAGGTCTTGTGTGTGCCTCCAGGATGTGGGCTGGGATGTCTGGTCCCAATACACATCCTGGGTGCCAGAGAGTCTAGTGTGGTATGAATGCCTGGGACCACCGTGGTCCGTGATAGGTCCACGTATGGTGTGAGTGTTTTGTGAGCAGATCTCCCATTGGGTCCTCTCCGTTTTGGCGTGAAGGGAACCGTGGATAAGAGGAGGCTGGAAACACCACTACCATGTCGATCTCCTGAGTTCTCATGAACAAAGGAATACAGGAGCCAAGTATCATGCAACCACGAGGCTGAACCAAGGAATCGCTGGTGACCCACTGAAGGACTGCTCCTCTGCACTGCTGTCGCTTTGTGAAACCCTTTCTACCTCGGATCGAACGAGAAGGCCTGTACTGGTACTTCGACCCTTGGAATAGCGGGGACAGCTATTCTCAGCACCTTCACCCTCTCGTGCACGTAAGCCTTCGGAAGTGTCTCTGGGCCATCCAGCAGACTGACCAGCCTACCCAGGAGTCTGGCTCAGTAACCGCCGTCAGGTTGTGTTGTATTTCGAGTCCTTGTCACTCTCACACGATTCGTACACTTGGCATTCCCAGGTCTGAAGTGAGTAGTGTACATTTGGCTGAGATACGCACGGCCGCTCCGTTGCCCTGCTGTGGTAACAAACTGTGCGGGTTCACTGTGTTTGGGACGCCCTCAACTCAACTCTGCTGCTGCGGAATCTACACAACGACGAGATGTCCCCTGCTCCTATCTGAACCTGCCAGCACTGAAACTGACGCGGAGAAGCCCGGGTCTGCCTGCACCGGGGACCGGTGAATAGCATAGCTAGGAACTGGTCGCCCTCCTGCAGTAGCCCATAGCCTATCCTCGCTGTGTCAAACAGCACGCCTTTCCGTACTCGCGCTCTGCTTCTGCCCACAGTGGAGGCTGCGCTTGAGTCGCGGAGCTCTGTTCATCTTCATTTGTTCACCGAACTGAACTGCCTGATTCCCTCGAATAGACTCCCCTTTTTGCCTGTTGGCACCAGCGTCTGCAGGTACTTTTGAGCACAAGGCTCCACTCTTCGTAGGGTTTGGACTTCCTTTTAGTTAGGTGCCTCTGAAGACGGACTGGGTCTGATTATTATTCGCACTGCCTGTTTTCCTCCCCATCTAGACTCGTTTGTATTTGTATATATATTGTATTGGTTTGGTATGTGTTGGTATGTGTTGGTTTACTTGAGTTTTATTGTGATTTCTCGCTACGGTCATTGTTGCAAAGGCCTTGGAATAAATGTGTCTATATTTTTAATATAACACCTGTTTGGAGTAATCTGTAAGTGTCCTTGTTGTGTGTGCTCATTGCGGGCTTTCAGTCACCCTCACCCCTCTTGAGACCTAATCTTGACCGCCGCGATGGCTACCCTGATTTGTCTGGCTTGTCCAGAGGTTACCCTGTTCCAAGAAATTGGGCTGGCCTTCTGAACCTCTGCCCCTCCCGGACAGAGTTCAGAAATCCATCTTAACAAGAACATATGAGAAGGGTAAGGTCTACAAATCTAGTACTTTTTATTTTTTTAATTGCTGACTAACGGTGAAGAAAGCCACCTGGCTTAGATATGTCAGTGACCAAAAAAAAGAGGGAGCTAGACATGTGATGTCATCAATGACATTTGTGATGTCATCTTTGATGTCCTGGGTGTTAAGTCTTCGCAGTGCACGGTGGTGGCGCAAGTTATGATTGCTTAGCTTATCATAACTGGCGAATTTCAGGCTTTTTTCAGTTTTACTTGGAACCATAACATCCATTTAACAAAGTTTTTTTACTGAATATTATATATATAAATTGTATTAAACTCTCCCAAACCACTCTTATTTTGAAATGGTTTCAGTTGTTGGTTTAACATGTAGCCTCAATTTGATACCATTTCCCTGACTCCATGTGACATTGATGCACTCATGCTTCTGCTCACTCAGAGGGATGTGTCCTTAACTTGTGGGGGGTGTTACCTGGACTGATGATGTGTTGGGGGCGCTCACTCCTTTTCAGATTTCAAAGAAATGGGGAGGAATAATAAAGCAGTGTAACGTGTGAGGCACTGGACATGTTTAGTATACAGGAAACTAAGAACTTTGAAGAAAAGCCAGTAAGCATAGATTACAGTTCATAGCTGTGAAATACATCACTGCCCCTAGTGATAGCGGGCTTTGCACAGTCATAAAATAGACTGTAAAAGGAACAGGATGTCCAACGATTCTAATACCAGCAGCACAATAACAAATGCAATGCAACGTGGGCTAAGGGGTTGTGAGTGGGATAATAAACAAACATACGTTAGATATGGCAAGTATGAGAGAAGGCAGAGTGCGGTAACGAGCACTTGGTGGATTTGGAGGGCTGCCTAGAGCAATCACAGCGCTTTTGATTGATTTAAAACCCTCCATCCATCTTTCTTCAGGTTCTGCAAAGGTTACACTCTATGGGGCCACGTTACCCAGACATGGGGCCTACATGTGCTTTGCCTAGAGTGCCAAGCTACACCACACTGATGAATCCCCATGGTGCCGAAACATGTCATGGGTGGCTTGTGCGCTTGTGCTGAAGGGATGAAGCTTTTGGGTTGGGACCAAGCCTGATTTGCATGTGTGTTTGCCCCTTCTGTGATGGCACAGAAGGCAGAACCATGGTTTGGATTGTTTCCCAGGGCAATGTCAGTGGTTGTGATGGATTTAGAACCTTGCATCCATTCCTCATACTTGATATGTGTGTGCCATAAACCACCACCCGATTTCTATGTTTGGATGGTAATGCCTGATCTGTGTGGTTCGAAGGACTATTTCCTGATTTATGGGCCAGTATAACATAGTCTGATGTGTGGTCAATAGAACCATTGCCTGATTAATTGGCCACATAGAACCAATCACTGATTACCGTGGTCAAGAAACGAATTGCCTCATTGCTGTGGTCCATAGAACTGTTGCCTGATTCTTGTGATCTGTTCAATCAATGTCAATTCAGAAGCTTGATCAAAGAACCCCAAAAATGCTGATGTTCGGTGTGACACAGGTGCATGTGTGCGTACTTTAGAAGTATTGATTGATGGTATGACCATCAAACCACCTAATGATCCTTGTGGCCCACAGGATGGCTGCCTACTTTGTGTCCTGATGAAACAACCACTAAACCACTACTTATTCATTGGAGCTCACTACAATGCTGCTTTTTATGCCTCAGACAACCACGTGCAGGTTTCAACCCCCCCACCCTCACACCCCCCCCACACACACAGATATTTTGCCACCACTGGGTCTGAAGCAGAACCTGGAATAAATGCTTGATTTTAAAAAAGCGAACACAGGGTGTTGGCTATCCAATTAACCCCAGCACAGTGGATCCTTTTTCACCAGAAGAAGTTGTTTCGGCCATGATGCCTCTCCCAACACCGTTGATATGGCGACAAGAGGTCATCATCATTTGATATCCCGTCCCCGGGAGCAGAGCTTCACTTTCACCTCATTAGAGGGAAACAGGTTTACTGTCAGATCTGGGAGGCAGCTGGAAATCTCCTGCCATAGCGAGCAGAGCTGAAGCCCCAGGGCGGGGAGAATAAAACTCATAGCTTCTCTAGCAAATGGGAGAACACACACTTTTGGTTCCGGCTCAATATACCAGCCTTAGTCGAGTTAATATAAAAAGAGATTGAGAAAGACTTTCCAATTACTCATCATAATCATGTTTTATTACAACATCAAGTGAAATAGCTGGTTACAGAATGAATGAGACTGGAGAACAATTTTGCAAGTCGATCACCGGCAGGATTGTCGCACCTTAGGGTGTTCCTGTCTACAGGGCTATAAATAGTAAAGACATCTGTACATGCATTTTAATTTAAGTATTTTCATTTCCTGACAGATCACTCTAGATTTTTGGGTTTACAGTTCTGCTACAGATTGAGGTAGGCACTAGGAGTCGTCAGGCCCCTGCTTCTTCTTCTGGAACTTTCTGAACTGCGACTGTATTGCCACGGCTGCGCGTTCTGTCTCCGGCGCATCCATGTCAATGTCAAAATCCTCTTGAACGTCTTTCTTCTGGTCATCTGTAAAAGCGGAAAGTGACATTTAGTGACATTAGAGGAACTTACACTGCAAAGAGTACCCTACATGCATCAGTTTGGAGAGATCAATCATCACAATGCAATAGGAAATTCTTAGGGTAGCACCAACATGGTACCATAACCTGGATTTAACATACGTAGTGATCGCTTCTACCTGTAGTCTGTCGGCAAATATGTCAAATGCTGTTGAGTCAAGCCAGTGCATTTTGAAAACAATGAGAGTTGTTTCACCCCTATTCTACTTTGCAGTGTTGTCAAATACGCCCTCAATTCCCCCTGAAAGTGATGGATAGAGTCCCGCTACCTTAACTCCCTGCACCTTTCTAAGTCACTTTACTTTCCTACCCACCCTCCAATACAACTAATACTTTTTTTTCGTATTGTTTCCACGGTCTGCCTCATGGATCAGTGAACCTGACCTCACCCCTACACAGAGTTACTCCCCTTGTCATCGTTAGATGGTGGGTGAACACAGATTTGTAGTGGTTGCCAATTTAGCATGCCTGCAGATCCTTTTAAGGATGAAAGTGGTTTGGGGGGGAATATGGGCTCTAAGATTAAAACCTTCATTTGATGCAAAAATTGTGCTTACAAAGTGAAGTGGTCTGGGCAAAGCTAAATCTTTCAATGGCTATGCTAGAAGAAAATGGATCCACCCTGGGAGGCAAAGATGGCCGTCAGCGGGCTGATGGGAAATTAAAAATTCAATGGAAATGATGCTTAACAATGGAGAGAGAGGTCGAATGCGGAGGAGGAGAGGGAGTTATTGTTAAACTCAACAACATTTGAAGAAGTATTGGATGGAGGAAAAACTAGGCCTTGGTGCTAAATGATTACATCATTATTATTATGGTATTTATTGAGCACGGACCTAGCTCCAAGAAGCAACGAAGCGTGTTACAGAGCTATACACCAATGCAGATACATAACAGAGCCCTTTACAGAAGTGTACAATATTACTGATGCATAATGGAGCACTTTTCAGAGGTAACAGCAGAGCAGATATACTGTGGGTGCGGTAGGATACAGAGGGGTACTGCTGTACCGGGTGGCGGGGAGCAGAGGGGCAGGTGGCATCTAGTGAGTAAGGTGGCGCAAGGGGTGATGTGATGGACTTGGTGTTAAATAAAGCATTTCATGGCAACGCATCAGGAATGATCCTTGTATACACTACGTTGTTTGGTATTTGCAAAGTTCAAAGCTTGCCATTTGCATGGTGTTGTGGATCAGAAGCTCCTATGGGTGATCAGTTTCCATCTGCCCCTATGTTCCATCTGCTCAGGAGACAGTTCCCGGAGTGAGCCTGCGATTTCCTGCCAAGTCCCCCTTCCCCTCAGGTTGACCAGGCTCTGTGCTCTTCCCCAAACCAAGAGACCTGCACCTGCTGATAGAGTTAAGCAGTACCTCCTGCAGCTGATGGAACTCTAATTCTTGATTCTTAATTGCCCGGGAGCAAATTTAAGAAGCCAGGCGATCACAGAATGGGTTAGCACAGGATCCACATCACTCATCGAACCATCCCAAATACCCCAGAATGGATTGAAAAAAAGATGTGGGAAGGGGATAGCAGATAGTACTGATGGATGCAGTGGGGGGTGCACAAAAATGCACCAAACGAATGATGCACAGGATTGTCGTGCACCATCCCGGCTCATTTTCTCCAGAGAAAGACTAGACGGTTGAATTAAAAGGGTTGCTATTCATTTCACGTTTTTATATAGCGCCCCTTGCTGGCTCCCCCCTCCCCCAATGTCCACATGCTCTAGTACGAGGAGAAATCAAGGTCTGAGCTGTGGTGGCAAGACACACACAGAGGTCAGAGACCAGGGCGTATCTGCATCTGTATGAGCCCACGCCACCTAGGCTCATTGCGTTGGTAAATCACAACTGATCCCCAAGACCAGGTCTTCCCATGCCAAATATTGTAACCCCTCTCCTTACCTCATATGTTACTCTTAGCAATATGTACAGCGCTCTGTTGCTTCCTAGCCAGGGTTCCACTATATAGAATCCCAAATACAAATGCCGTTGGTGCACTTGGATTGTAGCTGGCAGTTAAATAAAAACACCCGGACTTTCACCCCCCCTTTGGATTCGTCATGATGTTCAGAGCCAGGATACCTGCACATTTGTACATGTCAGTTGTATTTTAGAGCTCAAAATGGATATCTTTGAGGGTTTGACTTGCAGGCTCCTCTGCCAGCAGGCTTTCAGCCTACTCCGGACCGTCCCTTGCTTAGGAACCTGTTGAGATCCCAACTGCACGTATCTGGTATCCACAAACTTCATCGGCCCAGGGAGTTGCATTTCTGATTTATTCGACACCTTGATAAGTAATTGAGGCAGAACAGATTGTGCAACGTTTGCAAAATCAGTTTCCACTTATCAAGAGTGCACTTTTCAGAAAGCCTTTCTGTGGAGGTCAGTCACCCTATAAGTTAGGAAAATGCAGGCCATTTGCCTTTCTTTCTTGTTTTGCAGGCCATTTGCCTTTCTTTATTGTTTTGCTTTCGAGGTTTTACCCATGTTCGGTGAAGATGCACTCACAGAAACCATCTTCGCTGAATACAGGCCGCCGAACGCACGAGGTACGGACTTTACCTGTGCACCGAATGGAGGGCCAGCGAAAGCGTTGTCCCTTTTCTATGGCCACTGTTCTCTGCACAGAGCCAGGAAGTGAAGTACAGTAAGGCGAGGACAAACAAGTAAAGGGATCATGGGCATGTGAGGTGGGGCCCTATGGTTGGGGTTCATGGAATGAGGGTGGGTTGAGAGAGTGGGGTTAGGAGTGGGGTTTATCTTGGGATGGGGGAAAGCAGTTTGTAGCATCCCCCTACGGACTGCGAAGAGGGGGTGGAACGAGCAGAGTGGGGCATGGAGTGAAACCCCACTTTCGTGAAGTGAGTGAGGGCCGGGAGGGCTGTGATGGGGAGGGTTGCCAAAAACAGATTTGTTGGACAGGAGCATGGGAGCGGGATTTGGTGGGTGGGATATTTGGGATGGCGGGCTGTGGTGGAAGCCCATGGATTTTTTTTATTTTTTATTTTTTTATTTCATGCAGACACCCCGACACTGTAGAGGAACTCATTCTGTAACTCATTATCAAGTCCTAGAAAGAAGTGCTCAGTTTCTTAGGTGGGAATTAATCTTTCATTTAACACACCACATAAATCCCACACCCAATTAGAGAATTATGACTTTTTAGGATAGAAAATTCCCTTCCTAAGATCACATTGCATTCAGATTCACTTTGAATGTATTCACTGCAATTATGCTAATAAGAGACTCAAGATTGTTTCTTACTAACTGTCAATCTTTCTGCCACATTCACATTACCTCATGCATCAAAGAATTTTATAACAGCGGTAATGGAGTGTAATGCTATCGCCAATGATAAACACACATTATCACTCATTACGTATGTATTATTTGCAAGGTCATATCGAATTAATACGAACTAACTTGTGCTGCAAATATTGGTAGAAGTGTACCAGTGGAACTGTGACCCTGGCGAGGGACAGAGTAGGCAGGTAGCGAGCAATATGTTTTTCAGGTGTTGCAGCCCTGCAGGTTGACAGTCAATTGAGTTGAAACAGATATCAGTTTAGCTGTAAACTGCTACTGAGTGGTAAAGTGGAGAAGCGCGCTTTAACTTCAGAAAGAAGAGTTCCAGAATGGTGAACATGGTTGCAAAAAGTAGTTGAGCTATTAACAGTAACAAAATAAAAGTAGCGGAACATCCCTCCCAGCCGTTCCCGCTCACTTCGGCCACTGGCAAGTTGTGTCATCCAAAGAACACGAAATCAGTTCAGTATGAAGGTCTATTTCTGTCCTGAATCGTTCGCTTTTTTGACAAGCTTTTGTGATCACTAATGAACGATGAAATGGCATAGCCCATCTGCCGTTTAAAGAGCGCATGTCAACAGCAAGTTAGCCATCCTTCGCAGCTGTGCCTATCTGGGATTCCACAGTAAACACCTAGGAAGAGCTAATGCAATGTTCCGAAGATTTGTGATGGTAGGAGAACAGGCTGCCTGCACATGATACCGGCTGCCATGCAGAGCCAGAGGGCATAATAGGCACCTGGGCCATGTGTGTCGACCAATCATCTTAATCTCAAAGTGGACTGTAAGTAATTTGTCAATCCAGGTCCACATTCTTAGCAAGATGGTGCTCCTCAAAGCCGCCAGCATTCTCCAGGCCTCTTAGCAGCCCCTGAGGCACTGCCTCTCTTCCTGCCATTCCACAGCTACTGGCCACTCTGTCCACGCTCCTGGACAGAGATGTCCCATCTCTATTGTCCCCATTGTTCTCATCCACTTCTCAGGGTCAAACTGCTTTCTGCCACTTGATGGCTCTGTCTGCACATGCCATGGAAATTGCAGAGGGGCTCTGCTTGGAGTTCTGTCTTACATTTTAAAGGCTGCCATCAGGGAAGTCATTTGACCAAAATACCAGGGGTAGCGGAAGTGACATAACACAACCCTTGACCTTTGGTGACACCCCAAAGTGACATCACAGGACCTTTCACCTCTTGACAAAACAGGAAGTGGCCTCACATAGCATTGTTCCCAAGTACACTATGAAACATATGGTTACAATATCAATGTAATGTGATGTATATTTCGTACAAGAATGGAACACCATATGTAACATTAATATCACTGTGTATAGGCCTATATTACCAAATAAATGTGAATACAAACAGACGTTTGTTAGGCAGAATCCTGTGCAGATCCCTTAGGGAGCACTACAAAAGATTAAGACTACAGGTATGAGCAATAAATCCCCTTCGGTATCAGTCCGTACCACAAAGATTTAGTTGGTAGCTGTGGCTAAGCAGTCAGATTTATCTGAAGAGGGAGATGAGCAGTATTCAGATTAGGACTACGATACTACAGAACAAGGAAACACTGACCAGAGCTTTGTATCATAAAGAATATGAGATACATTACTCACCGTAATCGTATTTCTGATGCTTGTATCTGCTTAGATTCACATGCTGTGCATAGGCCGACATCTAGTGGAAGCTGCGTAGTATTACTGGTAGTGCCGACTGTCCATCTTGAAGCGCAAGTTCTTTCTGTGCGCTGGGAACATGGAAATATGAAAATAGGCATCCTTCATGTCCAATGTTGCCATGTAATCCCCTTTTTTTAGGAGGGGGATTACATCTTGGAGAGTAGTCATGTGAAATTTTTGGGGCTTGACATACCGTAAGTCCAATACTGGGTGCATTGTCAAATCTTTTTTTGGCACAAGGAAGTAAATTGAATAAATACCGTTGTTTACCCGGTGTCCCGGGACGGGTTCTATCGTGTCCTTTGCTAGAAGATTGACGATCTCCTCGAGGAGGATCTTCTGGTGGTCCAAAGAATGTATTCTTTGTCATGGAGGATGGTTTTGGGGACGCTCTAACAGTTCTATGCAGTATCCTGCGGACTCTGTGGACAGCACCCATCTGTCTGAAGTGATCCCTTCCCAAGCTTGGGTGAAGTTGGAAATGCGTCCCCCTACTGGGGATGTGTGAGAAGGGACCCTGAACGGAAAGTCACTGTTTTGGTGGAGGCGTGCCGCCGCCTCTACTGAGGCTGCCTCTACCCTTACCACGCCTTCTCTTATTACCCCTGCCATAACCTTGGGTAGTCTGCTGGCTGTTGTTGTTACATTGTGTCCCCTCCCCCTGGGAATAGGTAGACCCTCTCTGGGAATATTTTCCGCATGGGTGACGAAAATTGCCATTCCCTCTCTGGTTGGAGGTTTATTGGTTAGTTGGCCTAGGGATTTGAGGGTCTCATACTCGTCCTTGGCATTTTTCAGCGCGTCCTCGGCCGCCTTTCCATCTATCAATGAAGCCTGGGTTTCAGCTTTGAACCCAGACTGTCGCAACCAAGCATGCCTTTTGATAACAGTACCTTCTGCTATCAATCTGCCGGCATTATCCGCAGCATCAAAGGTTGCGTTTAATATGCAACCGGACACAGCTCTTCCTTCCGCCAAAACTTGTGCCAATTGGCTTTTTAAGGGTTCTGGGGCGGAAACTATGAGTGCCGTGACTTCTTCCCACTGGTGGCAGTTGTAACTTCCCAGCAGGGTGGTGGAGTTGGCAATCCTTGCCTGGTAGGGGGAAGTGGAGGTTACTTTCCTACCCAAGCCATAAATCTTCCTGCTCTCCTTGTCGGGAGGAGCTTCTGACGATGACAACGGTGTTCCCGCCCTCTTACGAGTTTTTGTAACTACCAGGGAGTCCAGTTTCAGATGCCCTCTTATGTACAGTGGGTCTGTTTGGGCTGCCCTGAAAAGCTTCTCAACTCTGGGGTTTACCGCCCTAGTGAGATAGGGATTAACAAGGGAAGGGTCTATTCTCCTTTGTATTGACTTAAGGATAGGGATGGCCTGGGCAACAGGTCTCCTTTCTCCCAATAACTCCTTGGCAAAGTCCCTCTCTTCCTGAGCACCCTGGGTGTATATGTGGAAGTGTTCTGCCGCTCTGGACAGCACTTCATTCAAGAGAGGCTGGTTATCGACAGGGTAGTCGGTAACCGGGGGTTCTTTATCTACCGGGGAACCTACCCTGTAGGTTTCTGGGTTCTCCTCCTCCTCCTCCTCTTGGTCCTCGTCATCCCCATAGTAGCCCGTCCCAGTTTGTTCTTCCAACATGCCCAAATCTGGATCCTCATAAAGGGATGGATCTCCCCGATATTGAGAATAGGGCTGTATACTGAAGGGGTCTGAAGTAGGAGCTTCAACCCGGGACTTCTTACTTGGGGGTATAGGATCCTTAGAGCCTGAGGGAGTTGACCCATCGTGGGTAAAAGAGAGAAAGAGTTCAGGGTTTTTGGTGTAGAAATATGCCAATGATGACATCCTTGTTTTTCCCCCCCTCCGGAGCCTTTCGACGCCTGGCGCCGAGATTCGGGGGTAGTGTCCCTATCTCTGGATAGTGGAGGTTGGGACTCGGGAGCAGCCGTTGCGCGGCCTGTTGACGCCGACTCCTGGAGTGCAGACTGGGATAGAGGTCGGTTTTGTCTTCTGACGATCGAACCTCCATTACCTTGGGGAGCGAGGCACTTCTGGCAACAGTGGATGGTTGCCTAGAGTCATACGGCGATCTAGATCAAGAACGCCCAGAGGATACCGTTTCGGACCGTTCTCTATGTGCCTCTTTCTGAGTACTCGACGTGCGCGTCGAGTCTCGGTTGGACTTCATGTGTTTTGTGGAAGTGCTGTGGGTAGCGCTTGTGTCGCCTGGGGTCTTCCCCGTAGCCGCCCTGCCGGACGACCTTCCGAGGTCGGGGACTTGCGCTTGGCTGTCAATTGATGCCACGATGCCCTCGCCGCCCGAAAGCACGGCGTCGCTGCCATCGCTGAAGGCGCCCTCCGCTGCCATGGGCCATGACGCCTGGCGTGGTGGGCCCAACGCTTGATCAAATGGTCCTTGATTGTTTTAGGTTTGAACCTACTACACGCTCTGCAGTTAGCCTCGGGGTGGTCCCTCGGTAAGCAGAGATTGCACGTGGCATGCCTGTTAACCCAAGGGTACTTGCGGTTGCACTTGGGGCAAAATTGGAAAGGGGTACCCTCCATACGCATCTTGTGGCAGCGGGCTAACAAGTGTAGGAATATATAAGAATGTACCTATATACCAAAAGAGTGTAGAGTATGTCCACCCCCCACTCTCCCTATTTGCAGGGCCGAGGTCAGAGGCCTTCCGAGGCCCGGGCCAAGGCCAGAGGCCTTTCCGAGGCCCAAATCCATTGTGCAGCTCTCGACGGTCGATTCTTTCTCCGGGCCGGCGTCGAGTGTGGATGCAGTGACTCGATGTTGGGGTGGAGAAATGGGGAAATATAACAATATTTTAGCAAAAGTATGGATAAGGCCAGGGAACTCCGCGGAATGCTTCCGACCAGTATGGCGGAAAAAAACAATCTGAGGGTCCTAGACGCGTGAGGGATCATGGGTACAGTGGACGTCACACTAGGGATAGTATTACTGGCACGCCCTGTGTCGACACCCATTTTCGAGTTTCAAAAAACAAACTGTAATACTCCGCAGCTTCCACTAGATGTCGGCCTATGCACAGCATGTGAACTAAGCAGATTCCACAAGCCTCAGAAATATATTTATTTTACACACTCTGATGTTCACACACAAATCACTATTATAAAAGCAAGTTAAATCAGTCAAGAAAAGTATATACAACTCCCTATTTAAATTGTAGACAAGTTTGACCAAGACTGAAAACTGAGCAAAACGGCACAGTGAAAACCAAGCAGAAATGGCACTATCAATTTCTCAAAAGGGAGGGAAAGGCCAAGTAAAACAGGAATATACTCTTAAACACCCCAGCAACACTTCCCAAGAAGATTGTGAACAAGTTAGACAAGGCAGTACTTTAGAATGTATAATACTGAGGTGAAAACCGAGCAAAATGGCACTTCACAAGTTTAAAAAGTGGCAAGGAAAAGGCAGTTATAAGAATTAGGTGCACCAACACATTTCTAGGTGAGAAGCAATCTAGAGAAGGCAGTTGTAACAGATTTAGCCGAGTCAATAGGCCTGTGCAGTCAGTGGTACAGGGCAAAGTGCCCAGGAGCAAAATGTTCTTGTAGCTGCAGTCAAGTCTTTATTAAACAATACGAAAAGGTGGTTGCAGAAGGTGAAAGACAATGTTAGATGATAGGGGCGGCCGACCCAGCAGGTAGGTAAAGGATTTAAAACACCTATAGCAGTACCCAACGAAAAGGGAGGCCTGGCGGAACAATGTACCTTAAAAGTAGAAGATGCTCCTGCGGTGGTGGTAGTTTCTGGCAGTTCCTGCAGTTCGGGAGATCCAGCAGAGGAAGAGAGGCTCTCGTCGTGGAGTAAGGTTTGAGTTACTGCACTGCCCAGGGATGAAACCAGCTGCGGTGCTGCCAAACGAAATAAAAAGGTACGCTCCTTTAAATCGCGGTCCGGTTGGACTGGTGCCTGGCTATCCGGTCTCCTAGTGCTTGGCACTGGCGATTGGACCAAGGCAGGTCCGGGAAGGCAATTGCCGAACTGGTTGGCCCCACCAGCTCAAGGGAAGACTCTAGTAGGTGAAGATCTTCTCGAGTAGTTGGAGAAAAGTGGTGAGGATCTGCAGCAGGGCTTCACTGGTGGTTCAGTCGTCGCAGATGTCTTTGGCTTCTCTCCTCTTCGGCTTCTTAGTTCCAGTGGCGACGTTTTGTCCTCCAGTCCTCAGGACCCTGCTTTTATGCAGCAAGACCCCCATTCATACAGCCTAGCTGTCACTAACACAGTGGGTTGGCTCTCCTGGCGGGAGAACCCCCCAGCCTATCAGGGCAGAGTGCGACTTGGGTTGCGTAGGCAACCCTGTCCAGGGTGCCTATTCGCCCTCCCACACCTCCTGTCTACCCCAGACTCAGTGGCACCAAAAGGAGGGCTCCTATGCAGAACCCTGCCAAAAGGACGAACAAAGGATCCCTGACCTGGGTTAGGACTATAGAGAAAGACACGAGAAAGAAATGAAATCAAAGTTCTGGCAATAAAAACCTACCGGAGTAAAGTTAATATTAAAATAAACCGGCGGTATGTTAGTGGCTGTCAGTAAAAGTAGTAGCCTCGAACAATGGGAAAATCCCATAGGAAAATATTTACAGTCGAATATTTTTGGTAGTAACCACTGCCACCAGCCAGAAACTTTTGAGAGTGGGACTGTACGGTACCCCCTCGAAAATAAACACCAGGGAAAAACTATTAACCCTTCCCAGTACCTCCATAGTAAGATGGGTTGTACTGGTTTTGTTCATAAGATTTGACTAGTAAAGTCAATGGGGACTTTACATGCCTTGGGAGACGGTAGTCAGTCCCAGGGTATGGAGTCTATGCTTGGGGTCGCTACGACACCCCTGTGGTACGGCACGGAGGGAGCTGTGTACCACACATGAAAAAGATTCCTATGAGGGTGAGAAAAACCCCATAGACCATAAGCACACAAGATAGCCTAAAACACACACTAGCAATCTGCCTAAGAGTGGGAAAAAAGGGTCTCACTCTTAGCAGGAGAAAAAAATAAACCCCTCAAATCCAGCAAAGCTGCTGGGGGACTCTATAGGCAAGGGAAATTAGCCAATGGAGATAATTCTCCCTAACAACGTTCAAGGCCAAATGATAATGTGTTATTAAATAACACTTACGCTTAAGTGCTTTATATATAACAAATATACATACAATATCACCCAACATGTGTGGGTACTTATTTATCAACCTCAAAAGGATGAAAGGCTGAGTTGGCCTTGCCGGTATTCGAACCAGCAGATAACACAAACATCGCAGCAGTGAGAGCTCAAGCCACTGAGCTATCTTACCAGCTATAGCTATCTTACCGGCTATAATAAAATGACCAATTACATGTCTAATTGTTCTCAAAGTCAGAAAGCAAATTACACTCTGTAGTGGATACCATTAAACTGGTAACTAAGATTCAACAGCAGGTCAGTTCATCTGCAGGTCTGGTGCAAAGTTGGCCACATGTCAAGCCTGCGTGGATCTACTTTTCAGGCTTCAGTGGTTGGCAAAATATATACCATTGGTAGGGTCCATAACTGTGTATTAAAGAATTAAGAGTAGCGCCGGGAGAGCAGCGCACTCACATTACAACAAAGAATTAATTGTGGCACAATGAAATCAAGGGCCACTTTCTGTGCTATTGTCAAAAATGTCTATACTGTACACAAGCTCTTAGGCACAAGTATTTTGTCAAGTGACCGAGGACATCGAGATGGAATGTCTTGTGATGACCATAAAACAGACAATGGCAGAAGAAAACATGCTAAAATTGCGAATTTGCGAAAAGCATAATACATGATCCGAAATGCTTATTCTACTCTAAATGCTTTTTGGAAGTTTTTGTCTGCATTGTGAAATTGAGGTGTTTAAGAACAGACTAAATCAGTGACTCGCCCCCTGAAGTGTGCCTGAAATAAACCTTTATGAGTCTGGCAATTCTTGAATAGAATTCTAGAAAGAAAAATTATGTGTTATTCCTATGCTTTCTTATTTATGGTCACTGCTTAAAATGTTACACTTGCGGAACCCCTTGTTTTTTAAGACGCCTGAACAAGAGAGCCAGCCACTCTAGAAACAAAGAGCCACACAGCGCTGGTCACAGTTCAGGAGCTTACTTAAAAAAAAAAAAAAAGATCTTTTTGTATGCGTGGCAAGGGAGTCCAGACCACAGGGGTAGCAAGGAAGACCTTAGGAGTCGTAGACCATTGGTGACTCTAGTATTCTTTGTTTAGAATGTTTTCCCCCGCACTGCGACATCTTGGAATGTTTAGGTTGAAAGAGCCGGAGGGTTCGAGTCGGTTAGAGAAGTAATGAGAAGACAAAGAGACGGTCGCAGTGCGGGGTGCCGGTTTATGCAATCTTGAAATAAATATACAGTTTACAAGCACTCACGTTTGTTCCAGTGAATACTTCAATTGGCGACGAGGATACCGGCGTCCTGAGGACCCACGGGGCGAAGGAAAGAGGAGAGCGGTCGCTCCGAGCCAAGGCGCAACGCTGCGCAGGCTTGTGCTGACACATCGCCACAGAGAAACATAGGATAAACAGAGAGCGGATGCTCCGAACCAACACGAAACAGTGTCGGTTTGTGTTGCTCTGTGGTTCTGGTCTGTGGGGGGCTACAGTTAAGCGCAAACGCTCCGAACCAACACTCAGTGTTACGTTGGTTTGTGCAGAGCTTCCGGATATAATCCCCTGCCAGTCCAGGAAGCCCTTTTGAGCCGCACGTGACTTTAATTGATTGGTGGGTTGAGGGAAAGAGATCGGCCCCTTTTAACAGACCTACAACGCTACTGAACAGAACTGCATCGCTACGGTTAGCGGTCACTGCTGGGCTCACGCGCGTATGATCGCATCATCGCGTGTGTTAAAGAAAAGGACCTCTCAATAAATCGCGGTCACGTGATCCTGCCGGATCAAAACCAGGAAGTCTGAGGAGGGTGAAGATTATACATCTTCATCCTCATCCCAGTACTTTAAAAAAAAAAAAACATTCCTTCCATTTATTTGCACAACCATAGTGGAACCTCATATTACTATAGACATATGCAAGTGGAAAGACTGTTTTGATATACAAAAATGCAAGGCATCAGTATTCAGCCTCCTGCAAGCTTTTTGCCGACTCCAGGACAACCAGCAGTTGTCTGGTCAGAGTGGAAGGAATTTTGGCTGAATTATATTCAAGCTGTGGATCAAGAAGAACTCACATCCCGAAAAAAGAAACTATTATTATTACATGCACTTGGATTGGAAGGCCAAAGGAAGTTTAGAGAACTTCCAGTATTGACAAGAGATGAAGCTGGAGATGCTGACGAGCATGACAGAGCCATAAGACAATTGGACAAATATTATGCTCCTGAAACTAATGTGGCCATAAATAGATATACATTTTACACCAGGGTGCAAAAAGAAAATGAAAGTATTGAGGAATATGTTTCAGCATTAAGAGCCTTATCTAGGACTTGTCAATTTGGCAATGGCATCACTCTGGATGAATTGATACGAGATCAGATAATAATTCACTCAAAGGATAATATAGTTCAAGACAGGCTATGGATGATTGGCAATCCATCACTACCTGAAACTATAGCCATTGCTAAGCGGGTGGAGCATAGTCAATTATGCTCTAAGGAGATGAAAGACAAGAAAGAAGAGGCTGTACAGAGCATTCAATGAAACACTACAAAGGTGGTACAGGAGCAAGAGGAACAAAGCCAAGTTAATGCACTGCGAGCTAAAGACAAGGCTGAAGCTACTCCAGGAAAGAACAGCAAACTAAAAAATCCAGAGTACAGAGGAAGTTCAAGTGAAGTTCATGGAAAGAGTTAGACTAAGAATGAACCTCGTACACATTATGATCAAAGATTTCAGAATTACCAACCAAGGGATGGAAACAGGTGTTACAACTGTGTCAGATTTGGTCATTACGCGAATGCAAAACAGTGCCCTGCTCTAGGACAGAAATGTGGAAATTGTGGCATAAAAGGTCATTTTGCAGTTGTATGTAAGAAAAAGAAAAGAGTTTCTGTCATTGTAGACGAAGAGGAAGAGTCAGAGGAAGAAAGGGTGTTTTTCATACAGGAACCTCCAGAACGAAAATTTAAGTGCCCAAGTTGCGAGGTGATTCTAGATAATTGGAAGCTTAGGATGAAGGTGGATAGTTGTTCACCCTGGACAATTATCACCAAGAAAACTTGGCAGAACCTTGTAACATGTGGTCTAAGAAGCAAATTGAATTCATCAGACATTAGAAATCCGGGTGGATTTGAAGGGTCGAGGATAAAAATGATTGGGTGGTTTCCCTTCATCATTCAATTTAAAGACAGACGAGCCCAAGTTAAAGTTTATGTGGCAGAAAAAGGCGTTAACATCATAGGATGGAGAGACCAAGCTGGTTTGAGAATCAGGTTAGATCCATGTACGGAAGAACAGATTCTGTTGGTCAATAGTAGTCGACAACAGAGAAATGATGTGTCAGCGAAAAAGAATGAAGTCAAATCAGAGTTGGGTTTATTAAAGGATTTTGCGCACAGAATTCGCCTCAAGAAAGGAGCTGTACCGGTTAGACACACAAAGTCGAGACTGGTTCCATTTGCCATTGCTGACAAAGTTGAGCTGGAGTTGACACTGTTGGAATCTGAAGGTATCATAGAAAAAATGTAATCTTTGGAGTGGGTGATTCCCATCGTTGTGGCGCTAAAGAAGAATGGCAAACCCAGGATTTGCGTAGACTTGAGGGACGTCAATTAGAACATAATAACTGATATATTTCCCCTTCCAATTATTTCTGAAATGTTGAATTGTATTGGTGATGTGGATGTGTTTTCAATGTTAGATCTCTCAAAAGCCTATCATCAAATTTCACTCACTGAAGATTACAGAGACATTACGGCTTTTATTACGCCACATGGTCTGTATAGGTATAAATGCATGCCGTTTGGTTTAGCTTCTGCGGCTGCTGTATTACAAAGGGTGATGATGCAGGTTCTTAAAGGAGTAAGTGGGATTTTTGCATATCAAGATGATATTATTGTATTTGGAAAAGGAATTGAGGAGCATGATAACAGGTTGAAAAAGGTATTAAAAAGATTAGAAGATGTGGGATTGAAAACTGAACAGAGCAAGTGTAAAATTGGAGTAGATGAGGTAGAATATTTAGGACATACTGTAAATGGCAAAGGGTATAAACCAAAAAGGGATGCCATGGAAGCAATCAAGGAGTCACCTAATCCTAACAACAAAGATGAGTTAAGATCATTTTTGGGATTATGTGAGCATTATAATAGGTTTGTAAGAAACTTCGCAAGTGTCACAGAACCCTTGAGAAATCTGCTGAAAAAGGATGTTAAGTTTATATGGAATGATGATTGTAACAAGGCGGTACAGTGCATAAAAAGTGAAATTTGCAATTCTTTGGAGTTAGGAGGGTTTGAGTTTGGTAGAATGACTAAAATTACAGTAGATGCCAGTGGTAATGGTTTGGGAGCAGTGTTATCACAGGTAGATGAAGATGCAAATGAGAGGATAATCAGTCATGCCTCGAGAGCCATTTCAGATACAGAGAGTAGATACTCAGTGATGGAAAAAGAGTTGTCGGCTTGTTCTTGGGCAGTGAATTATTTCAGGAAATATTTGTGGGGAACAAAATTTGTGATTCAGACAGACCATAAACATTTGATTGAAGTTCTAACGGTCAAAGGAATGTGCAGAGCTTCGCCGAGGTTAGCAAGACTGAGTCTAAGAATGCAGGATTATAATTTCTCAGTGAAGTATGTGCCTGGAAGAAGGAATGTTGTGGCTGACTTTCTATCGAGTTTACCATTGGGAAGTAAGCAGATGGCTGTGGAGATGGATGACGAAATGGTAGCTGTTGTGTTTGAAGTTACGTCCAAAGATGTACGGATTGAGGAGTTGGGCAAAGATGATGAGCTTCAACAAATTGGAGAATACATGAAATCTGGATGGCCTGAAAAGAAAGCAGTTCAGGAAGCATGTTTGAGATTTTGGGAGGTAAGAGATGAATTGTCAATGGAGGATGGATTTTTGGTAAGGGGAGACAAGTTGATTCCCCCACGCAAGTTATATGATGAACTTATTGAGAAAGCACACCAGGGTCATCCTGGTATTACAGGCACGAAGAATAATATAAGATTGAAATATTGGTGGCCAGGTATGGATCTGATGGTAGAAAGAATGGTTAGGAATTGTTGGCCGTGTCAGAACAGTGATAAGAGTTGTAGGATTGTAAAGTCAAAGCCTATTGACATTTACAAAGGTGAAGCACCATGGGAAATGGTAGGTATTGATATTGTTGGGCCATATGGGAAATTGATGGTGAGAAGAAGTTTTTGATAGTATTAGTTGATTACTATTCGGGTTAGCTTGAAGTCAAAGCAGTAAGTAAGATTGATAGTCATGAGATTATGAAATTCATGATGCAAATCTGCAGGAGGGAAGGATTTCCCAAAGTGATAATGAGTGACAATGGAGTTCAATTCAAAAGCAGACAGATAAAAGAGTTTGCCAAGAGATCAGGAATTGAATGGAGGTTTTCAGCTTTATATCATGCCCAAACTAATGGGTTAGTGGAGAGATGCAATCGCGTAATTGTAGAAGCAGTAGAATTGGCATTGAGTAATAACTTGTCGGTGGATGAAGTCCTCAAAGAGAAGGTGTGGAGTAGTAGGATGTCTGTTAAGAGAGGAATGAATATTTCAAATTTCGAATTAATGAGGGGAAGAGCTCCCAATACTTTGCTTAATCCGGAATGGGTTAATCGTAGGAGAGTTGTGCATGATGGAAAACATAGTTTGTGTAAAAATCAAACTAAAGATAGCATGTCTATCGGAGAACTGTCAATCAGAGAACCCAAGTTGAGAATCTTGCCAGGAGATTATGTGCGGATTAAGATTGGTCGCAGTGTGAGGAAGGGTGACTCTAAATACAGCGGTCCAGTTAAGGTTATAGAGGTGTTCAGAAGAGCAGTTAAGAGTTGCTGGGGGTGCGGTATGGAATTTGGATAGGGTAGGTAAATGGAGATGGGGATGTAAACATGAAGAATTTAGGTACTTTGGTAAAGAGAGAAGAGTGAATGAATTGCTTGGTGATGAAATTCTATTTGGAATGGAGAATGTAATTGAAATGGAGACTGTTGATAGGGACGTAGCCAGACAAGATGAAGAAATGAATGTGAATGTGCGACAAGGTAATGATGTGTCTGGGCGTAACTTTCTATGCAGTTCAAGAGAAAGGAGATTACCATATTGGTCCAGAGATTATGTTATGCGTAATTAAAAAAATATAGTCTACACTTCGTGGACATTGCCAGATTTATTCACAAACTATTTTCATTCGAAATATATATATGTATGGTCTATAGGTTTCCAAAATGTTCATATGTGTTACTTATGTATTTGTTGTAACATGTTTATTTTCCTAGTACTTTACTTATATGTACTCTACAATGTTGATCAAGTACTTTTAATTAATATTGTAAGGGGGGGGGGTGTAGTATTCTTTGTTTAGAATGTTTTCCCCCGCACTGCGACGTCTTGGAATGTTTAGGTTGAAAGAGCCGGAGGGTTCGAGTCGGTTAGAGAAGTAATGAGAAGACAAAGAGACGGTCGCAGTGCGGGCACCGGTTTATGCAATCTTGAAATAAATATACAGTTTACAAGCACTCACGTTTGTTCCAGTGAATACTTCAGTGACCTCCAAATGAAGTCCCTGACTTCCATGTGAGTACAACTCCTGCTTGCAGCAGGTCATTCTTTTTTTACTTGTAACCCACTATTTGTACCTCTGGATTTAGCCCTGTGGAGGTCATGGCCATAACACCAAAGGATGCGGGCTTCACCTGCCAGTAATAGTGCCAGGGCCCATTACTGGCATGTGAAGCCTGCCACCTCGGGTGTCATGGTTTGAAGCAAATCTCGTGCCCACACAGCAAAAACATTCAGACAAACAGGCACTAAAAGACACACCAACCTTTTCTTGAAGCATGCCATTGCGACACAAAAGGGTTGAGGCCGCACATATCCTATGCATGTATGAAGCAGGGGGACACCACTGTGGCATGTGCATCCATGCGCAGATGCATAGAAAGGAATTGATGAGTGTGAAGTGGCAGCACCCCGTATAATACCCACCCAGCTGAGTGTGTTCAGTGAAAGGGGAGATGCAATTATTACTACAGATGGCTTCCTGTGGGATCTGTAAGCTTGCATAGAATGTAGACTGATGTAAAGCAAGGCTGCACTGCGCAGAGGGAACTAGAAGACTATGTGAACAAGCACATCGTGTGGCATTGTAATAAGTAAGCTCATAAAGGTATTGATTGTTTGCTTTTACTTTCGCTTTAGTTGCTTTGTGTGTGGCTGGTCTATACCCCATGTGTGTCTACTCAGTTAAAGAATCTTGTTTACTTTGACATTTCACAGTATTTGGCGTTTCCCCTAACTCTAGAAATGACATCCTGGCTGTTGGTGGTCAGTCCCCCCTTCAGATGCCAATCACTTCACTCTGACATTTGAGAGTTCAGTTGAGCCTCGAGATCGCAGAACATTATTCCATGAAGGAATTATCGAGTGGCATGTGGCATGTAAGGCAGCACGCATGACAAGAGTCTGTCTGAAGCCCCGGCAAGCAAAAATCTGGCGGGATTTAGTTCAGAAGCAGGCATTAACCGACCCAACAGTCTGCAGACATGTTCCGCGGTTCTCCGTATAGTGCGACCTCTAGGCCCTCTGCTGAAGCCACTGGCGGGGATTCATTTATTGATTTAATGTAAACAGAACCACAGTAGCGTCATTTCTCCAAAATCCTAGGGGCAGGGTTAGAGACATCACAAGCCCCTTGATCCCATAACCTTTCCTCAATTCCATTACAGGAAGTGACATCACATAACCTTTGACCCCGGTGACTGTTTGTTCCTGAATGAGGGGATGGTCCTCCTATCTTGTCACTCCTGTGCCTGGTAGGGATGCGAGCATCACTGGTACATGAGTAAGAGCCAATTCAGGGGGACACATGTTCTTCCCCAAAGCAATGTCCGTGGCCACAAAAACCAGGCTTGGGCATCAAGTAGGAAGTGACCCAGAGCACATTTTTCATTAACTCAAAGTGGCCCATATTGTCCCAGAAAAGTGGCCTGTGTCAGATGTGCGGCCCTATTTGCCTAAATGCTAGTCCCAGCCTGCCCATGAAGCACACTGGAACAATTGGCAACACATTACAAAGATTGAGAACATAGGAGAGGGACTGACTTACAAATCAAGGGCTTCATTGTAAGGGGTACAGTTAGAGTGCATTCATACAGAAGCATGCTCTTGCTACCTGTGAAGGGAACAATTGAGGAAGCAAAGGCTCTCAGCAGTTTTTCACCAACGGAAGACCAATCAGAAAGGGCACTTCTAAATTCTTTAGATGGCCAACGGGATGGGTGAGGACAGTGAAGTGCAAGAGAAGCGAGTCGAAGGACAGGCTAGGGGCAGAGAAGGAGCTCTTTCCTGACCCAAAACATAGCTACCAAGTAGCACCATCTATGTCATGAGTGACACCTTGAGTAAGTCCTGGAGTTTGCTGTTGCATGCTGGGACTTGTAGTTTAATGTCCCCTTTTGGGCATGGGCCAATAAGTGCCAGCATGTCAAGTGAAAATCCATATCTTGTTCAAGATGCCATGCTTGACACGTGGCAACTTGGCAGCGATGCCTAAGATGTGGTAGAAGACACTTAAAAATGTGTTCAAATAGTCAGAAATTCCAACATGATCTAAACTATGGGTTCTCCATGGGAGGATGTGGCAGGTAGGAAGTTGTGCTGTAAATTGGCTGTTGCGAGCAGTGGCATACAAAGGAAATTACATACTCAACGTTCCACTCCTGACGTCTACAGACTCACGAGTGAGGTGCAGAACTAATGCAGCAGTGGCATGGCTTCATTCTTCTATGTCTTTTCCAGTAGCAGACATGTTTGTCATGTTTCATGTGTGTCATCACTGTCTATTCCAGATAAAAAGCTGTACAGGTTAATACAAGAAGGCAGCTTTTAGGCAGTTCTAAGATCTTTGTCAAGATGACTGCTTCTGTTTCGTACAATCTATTCACCCGGGGGTCTTTTTTTTATTTTCAACGTTGGTATTGCAGGTGCAATTGGAATGGCCTAACATCTGGCTTAGATAGCATGGAGACAATTACACAAAAGGTGCCAATTGTTCCATTCTCACTATGGCACTAAAACTGGTTCCCCAGTTCACACCAATAAAATGCTGGCTTTCAGTGCTCACATCAACCATTGTCAATCTCTCCTAACCACTTCCCCTCCATCTGCAAGATCGACATCCTTCTTGTCCCCAGTTGCCATCTTGCTTCAGTCATTCTTTCTAGTTTCCCTTTCCTAATATTTGAACGTTTACCTCATGTCAATGGTCCTGTCTCAATCCTACCTGGTCTTTATGCTCCCATTTCCAATACCGCCATTCATCCCATCCCTCATTAACACCCCCTTCTCCTCTGGTAGTGTGCCGGCCAACCTAAAAGACTCCTGGGTACTTCCACTCCTTAAGAAACCCACTTTAGACCCTAATATCCCAACCAACTACCACCCCATCACAACTGTCCCCTTCTTACTTAAAATACTGGACAGAGCATAATACCTACAGATCGAGAAGTATCTTCAAGCCATTCATCTTCTTGGAGTGTGCCAATCCGGATTCCGTCCAGATCACGGAACGGAATCAGCACTCATAGATCTAGAAATCCAAATGGATGAGCTCAAAGACAATGGCAAACTTGCCTGCCTCCTCTTGCTAGACCTCTCAGCTGCTTTTGATTTGGTGGGCCACAAAATACTCTGCAAACACCTTTCCTCTGCAGCCCACTTCTCCACCAAAGCAACAGCCTGGATCTCGTCCTTCCTATCAAATAGAACAATGAGGGTCTTCTCCAGCTCTGCATCATCCTCTCCAGCTCTAGTCACCTGCAGAGTTCCCCAAGGCTCCTGGTTCTCTCCCACGCTATACAATATCTTCACAAAGCCTCTCTCAGCCCTCCTTGACACATTGGGTATCTCCTATAATAACTCTGTGGACGATACCCAAATCCTCCTACCCAAATCCTCCGACCCATCTCAGGCACTTACAACCCTGACTCTGACTCACTGGGCAAAATCTATCAAACCATTCAGGGCTGAATGGCTCTACATTCTCTATGCCTAAACAATAAGACTGAGTTGCTCCTTATTGGATCACAAACACTCTTAAACAAACTTCACGGAGCATACAAGCCTTTTATCATTGATGTTAACACCATCCCAGTCTCCAAAGAAGTAAAATCCCTGGGAGTTTACTTGGACTTCTCCCTCTCATTAAATGGACATGTAAACACAACTGCCTCATCTGCGGCCTACACGACTAAGCTCATCAACCCCTGCACAACTTTCCTTACCACTGACAGTTGCATCACGATTGCAAGAGCCCTTATTGTCTCCACATTAGATTATTATAATACTCTTTTGCAGGAACCACCACCTATATCATCAAAAAACGACAGGTCATATCTCAAAAAAGACCATATTTCACCAGCTGGAAGAAGTGTTCAATGGTTGCCTATTTGGGAGCGCATTCTGATCAAAACTCTCACTTTTACTCACAGATGCCTCTCAAACACTGCACCAAGATACTTGTCAAGAAAATACACTAAATCACAATCTAACAGACGCATCCAGGCTTCCCACTCGCACCTCCCCCTCTATCCCCAGATTCAAACTGCAAAGATCAGGGGTTCACAGCTTTCCCATTAGCGGCTGCAAAACAGTGGAGTGCCCTACTGCTATCACTAAAATCGGAAACATCATTCTGGACCTTCCGTAAATGCCTCAAAATGTGGCTCTTTTCACAAGACACATAACTCACTACCAGCCTCAATCACAGCACAGTGAGTCGCTATGGATATAAAGTTCTCTACTGCTCATCTCATGAACTGTATGTCATCATTATGGCTATATAATTCACAAAGATTAGTCCTTTTCTTGGGAGCCCAGACATGGGGAGGCTGGCACACACATTCAACATGGTGAGGTCCTGGCCAGCAGTTTGGCTGGCAGAGATGCTGGTCTTCTTCCACTAGAAGGACAACCCCAGTGGTCTCTGGATGGTTAGGGGACAGAGCTTGCTCCTGCCTTGGAACACCTGTCTTCACCTCACAACTAGAGGACTTTGGAAAGGACTGCTCTCCCAACAGGTTCCAATGAAATCTTCTTGAAGGTGTAATGTCCAGAGATGAGTCAAATAAGTGGTGGGAGACCCCTCCTTTTAAAGGAAAAAGTCCCAAGGTTATTGAAGTTCTGCTAGCCTACTCTAGAGGTCTAATCCTGTTTCTCGGAGCAATTTGAAATTGCCTTCTGACTTCACATCCAAAGTGTGTTGCGCTACAAGAAGTGGAGGGGACAGGAAGGAAAGATAGAGGCAGAGGGAAACAAGATGCAAAGAGCTCCTCCTGTCTGCACTAACCCTGCCTCCTTCCCTTCTCAATAGAATCAAAGGCCTTGAGATATGCTGCACTCTGGCGTGAGGCCTAGCCTTTTGTGAATATGTGTGCCCTTTGATTCCTGTTTCCAGGCCAGCGTCCTGTGGAGTACCTGTCATGGAGGGTGTTACCTGCCCCCAAAACAGGAGCAAAGATTTTCAAACTCCAAGGCTACATTCTCGCTGCCTGCAACAGAGTTAGCCTATCTTGTGGGAATACACATAACCTGTCCATAACCAGTCCACAGCAGAACTAGCTCACAATCAAATTGATGTGGCATGGATAACTTTGAGAGGTGCTGGACCCCATACCCCAACTTAGGTATGGCTTATATTTATAGTTTAACTTACCACTAGGATAGCAACCTTATAGCTGTCTAGTTTATGGAACCCGTGTACATACCTTAAATGCAGCCCCTGCGCTGCAGAGTTTTGGCTGTCACTGCAGCTGTCAAATGGGCACCTGTGAGCTCTGAGCCTGCTCTGTGCCACTGGAGAGCAAGCACTGAAAATTAGGCTACTGTTGCAGCTGGTCACAGGTGTACACTGTGCTTCTGGCATGGAGCTTTAGGAAATGTGAATCTGATCAGCAGATTTTGCTTCCTGTAATGGAGTTACCAGCATCCTTTTATTAATTAGTCAAAATCAGATAAGCCAGGGCTTCTGCAGCCTCGCCAGATGGCATTTCCTCACACACCTCATGACATGACAGAGCCTACATTACGTTTATGTTGCCTCCTTCGTGTATCTCTAAGCCTCCATCATCCCTGTTTTCACTTTCCCATCTCAGTACCATCACAATCCTTATGTCTCTTCTTGCCATTCCATTTATTTAATTTTTAAAATGTTCATTCTCCCCTTTTAGTCCTCATATTGCACCAGTTAAGAGGCATCTATGAAGATCACGGAACGTCATTGTTCTCCACATATGATACATCTAATCGTTAAACCAGTCAGACCATCTCCTTGGTGCCATGATGGTCTGAAGTGGGACATGGATGTATCTCCATTTCAACCTTTGAAGGGTTCAGATTCATTTTTTTTCTCCTTTATCTTCAGAGGGAATCATCGCCCACCATATCCCCATCCATTCTGTGCCAGTGCCCCTAATGCCACCTCGTGCAATGGCTGAGTGCTGGTCCTCAAGATCTCCTCCCTCTAAGTTTTACATGTGGGGATATCTAATCCTAACATTTCATAATGGTGAGTCCTGTTATTAGCACAAAGTGATACACTAGCGTCCACGCTCATCAGATACGTGTGATCTAATCGGGTGAGGATGAGGGTTGGGCTTCCCTCAACATCCATGATGCCTATCAACTTCAGCTTCTCCTATACTACCTTCCAATAACGGGTCAGAATAGTACAGATTGCTAACATCTCTCCCATTCGTGGACACAACCAATTCTCCTTTGTGAAATGATTCGGTGCATAAGTGTTCAACATGGATTAAAGAGAATATTAAAATGATGCCTCAATCAGTTTGCTGATAGGTCAGTACTGACCTATTACTTGAACGCTGGTACTCTGAGTGAGAAAAAGGCCTCTTCTAGAGTGAAACCATCAACCAATAAATGTCATTTATTGACAAATTAATTCTTTCAATCTTACTAAACTTGAGAGGGATATGTCTACATATCACTTGTTATCACCAGCTGAATTGACCTTCTTACCAACGCTTTTCACCAATATTTTAGCCTCATTTATCTCTGACATACAGTAGACACAGACTTATGGGACACTATTTACCATTTAACTGCTAGACTCCCTGTCATTCGACAGGGATTGAAGCCTCTTCACCTGCATACCCTGGTCTCAAACAGACCAAGAAACATTGGGAGGAAGAGGAGAGTGTGACATAGGGACTCAATATAAATTCCCCGGTACGGACAAAATGCTAGAAGAACTGCCAGTAAGTCTGGCACCTGTATTTTTTCCCGGACCAGGGAAACACATGTTTGCCAGTGGGGGCAGTGATCTACCAGCAGGTTTGACCTAGCAGGAGTTCAGGCTCCTACTGGCAACTAAATGCCAGAATCACTGGCACCAGTACCACCAGTGCCGGTAATTCTGGCAATCCCATCACATGGAGTCCTCTGGGACTCCATGGAATGGGAATTTACCAGCGTCTCTTCCGCCCATAATATCCCGGTAATACCAGGATATCATTCGGCAGAAACGTTAAAGCAGTTTTGCCAGTATCCCACCAGAATTACTGTTGGGATACCGGCAAAATTGTAAGGAGGGCAATAGACTTGCTTTCCTTCACATAGGTGTTCAGGCACCCGTCATTCCCTGTAATGTTGGCGTAACAGTGATTGAGCCCCTGCCTAGCGTACTCACATTCTGTTGGCAGCCTGGGTTTGACCCTCATCAACTGGGGAAACCCCTTAATCAATGGGGCACCAGGTTTCCATCTGTTCCACCAATGTTATTTTGTCCTATAAAGTTGGACACTACTGTTATTGAATTGCTTATTATTTATTGTTTTAATTTAACCCTGTGTATTTTTGGGTCAATTTACCAGCCCTATTTGTATAACGTCATTTCAAACAGTATTTCACTGTGTGTTTTTATCTGAATTCTAATGATTATTTGGTGCCCACTTCTATCTCAACCTAATAAGGTATAACCATGTGACTCCAGTGATCCATTCAGTATGCAGTATTATTAACACCGTAACTGTGAAAGCATGGGACGAATTATTAATGCACAGCAGTGGTATCCGAAGAGTGATCATACTGATAACCAACTACCCCCAGTGAAAGTCCAGCAAAACAGATTACCCATTCTAGAGCAACATGTGCACTTGACAGAAGATTCCCTAGAAAATCCAGAGAGCCATCAAGCAACTAACCAGAAACGAAGAGTAGTCTAATCAAGAAAAGATGCAAATGCTACAGCCAACAGAACATTGTGCATATAATTTAGCAAGATAAAAACGAGTATACTACAAAGCATTTGGATCTGCACAATGTAGGATCCATTTATCTGTACATCCTCACCTTACAAGATGTGCCCCAGTACATCCTCTAGTATCTATCTGGATTAAACAGCGAGAGAGGACTGAAGTGTCACTGCCCAACCAGGAACGCCATCTTTTACCCCCCCAAACACAACTTTCACAAAGACTGCAAATAAAGAAAAAATGTGCAACACCCCCAAGCAGTGGGACACCCACCCAAGAGACTGCTTACAGCAGGGCCTTCTAAAATTTTGTAGGCTGAGCTCCTCTAGAATAAATTTATATTGGTGGGGTACCACCAAATGCTAGAACAGCTTATATGTTCTATTAAAAGTAGTCACCCACTGCCATTTTAAAAATAAATAACCCCTCCACATTAAATGGGCATTCTCCAGGACCTTCAGAGGCCCAGCCCCACAGTATAAAGAGCACAGACTTTCCGCGACACCTTCCCCATATGGATTACTTAATAGTACACCCCCCACTTGATCACTTACCCAACACCCTTCTGACCCCTTGTGGTATGATATGGCATTTATACTGCGCCTATACACAAGTGTTTCAATGACTGGGCCTACACACCCCTCGTAATCACTTAAAGGGTCCCCCCCTCCCCACCTTAAACGCACTGTAAGCCATAAGCCTGTCTTTAAACCTTCTGATTTATGGACATGTTATTGACCTTATTTTCATGGTGAAGAAAAACGTGTCAATTGTAATGCAAAGAGGACCAGAAAAGGATAACCTGAAGACAACATGCCCTCTCTTGGAGGTTAGCAACGTGAACGACAGCTGCAAACAACAAGCAGGAAGAAGCTGTGCTCCTTGGCCTGTCTCTAGAAAGCCTGCCTTTCCCTTCGCACACAGTAGAACGCGACCCCACTGCTCTCTTCCCTTTAAAGGAAGAAACTCTTTCAGCTGTGCTAAGACCTGCCTGGGCAGTTAGCAACCACAAATATGTGTTGATCTCATTAAGATATCATCCTAGCAAGAGTCTCAAGATGTTTCCCCTTCTACTAAATTCAAAAGCTGCTCCTTTGATTTATGCATTGTCTGAGCTATATTCAGAGTCAAAGGGGCAGCTGTGAAGGGCAAGAAGTGTTGGACGTGGCTGGCTGTAAAGGATCGATCGTGCTAATGGCAAATATAGGTCGATTCGGTAACCATATATCCTGTACCAGTTCGAGCCAGCGTGCCATCTTGCACATCTGAACGTTTGTGGTTTTGTACTTTAAATAGTAGATACTGCAAATTCAAAAATGAAAACTATTTGCCCACTTCACAATCTCGAAAATGAGAAAGTTATGAAAATGCTTAAAACTCATATGAATACATTCTCACATGAGTTCTTGCTAATCCTCCTTCTGTTTGCACAGGCAGCTTTATCACTGAACTCCTTTCCTAGTGGCCTTCTCAATAGCTGCAGGTCCTAAATGGAAACTACTTATATTGGAGAAAAAAAAATTCTGAATACATATATAAAGCTTCATTATGAGTTCGGTGGTATCCCGGCAGTAAGTTTGCTGTGGCCGAAGTAGCGTTGCCGCTGTGTGGTTCAGTGGAATTTCTGCTAAATTGCAACCTGGTGGGCACGCGCACATACCAAGGGCAGTAACGGTAATTCCGCCTGTGGTACAATTAAATTTCACCAAAAATCTGCAGATTTACAGTTAATGCCATGGCAGTCAGTGGAATTTCCACTGGCGTATATTTGTCATTGCTATATAAGGAAACACTGCGGTGGCCATTTTGGAAATCACAATCTGTTGAATATCTCCAGATAGGAGTGCCATCCAGACACCCAGCTAAGGCCAAACATGTCTTCAGGAAAGGGCAAAGGCAGGGTGCCGGATATGAAGCAGTGGAAGCCTAAATTCACCGGTAGGAGATCACAGTGTTGGTTGAGCAAGTGTTCACCCACTCTGAGGAGCTGTATCGAACATCGCACAGGAAGACCAGCCAACAGCGCAAGAACAACATATTGGCAGAAATCAGGAACAAGGTGGTGGCCGTAGGGCTTGTCCAACGTGAGATGGAGGGCATGGAAAAGAGGTGGCATGACCTAAAGGCCAGGGTCAGGAGCCTCATCTCCATCCACATCCGGGAGACAGCTGCCACTGGAGGTCGGTCAGTGGTACCCTTGCAACTGACACCGAGGGAGGACATGGTCAGTGGCATCCTGCACATGGTCGGATCGAGGGAATGGGCACAGCCGAGCTAGGAGCCAGCAGCCAAGCTGAATCTGGTGGGCACCACAGTGACATATGCTCCCATAAATGGACAACCCTGAACACCCACACTGCCATGCAGGCAAGGGATTTGACCCCCAGCAAGCAATCACCATCCATGTGAGGCATCAGGCTACAGGACCCCCCTGAAATGACACCCATGCACAGTCAACATAGCCACCATGCAACCATACAACTTGGCCATGCTCATGGATGCACAACTGTGGATAGTTGCGTCACGGTCACTAGCCCCTTGACTAAAATACCCCATGACCCACACACAACCAAATGCACCCATCTGTCACCAACATGTTGATTTGAGAAGCGTCACATCACCGATGTGGTAACGTGCATGTCAATTTGTCCCAACAGGAACGCAAGACACCCAGGAAAAGACCGAGGAGGCTTGCCCCTCCATGCCACAGCACCAACCACTGCCAGCAAGCAGCCAGGCCAAGGCAGGTCGGGGAGTGGGAGGGTGCCACCCTAGAAGAGGCACCAGGCCTTCAGGCCACCAACAGACATTCCGGCCGTCCAGACGGACATGCTCACAGGGCCAACTCAGACCCCAAATTTGCAATCTCTGCAACCAGAAACAGGCCAGGACACGACCACAGCGGGTCCAACTGTGGACGCACAGGTGGGGCAGAGTGTGGATGACAGCCTGCAATCAGAGCAGACCACTGCAGGTGGGGTAGACAAGCAGTACGAGGGCACCACCCCTGCATCCAGCCAGCTACATTCATCTGTATGCCATTTTTCACTGAGTCCTCCCCCCTAGACAGCCTCTTCCCACTGCCAACACCACCATCCCATTGTGATTCCCGCTGTGCCCTATGCTATGCGGAGGACTCATCTGACGAGCAGGCCAGCAATGCTTGCCATCAAGGGCAGCCTGAGGAATATGACTGAGGACATTCACCATGGCCAGTGCCTGTCCCCACACTTCAGGCCATTTGGTACTATCTGAACCAGATGGAACAGAGGCAGGCAGAAATGCACGCCATCGCACAGGAGCACTTGGGGCATGCTGAGGCCATGCGTGAATGCATCCGGGGGGCCTTGAGACAGTTGTTGAAGTCAATTGCCTGTCTATGCAGGAGCAAAGTGACATGCAATCCAAGCCTGTGCCTCACAAGCCAGAGGGTGTGGGCGCTAGCTGAACAAATGTCCTCATCCCATGAGTCCATGACCAGAGCCACACATCTCAGGATGGACCCTCTATGGGGGAGCGTGCAGGGAAGCTCACAGTCTGCTACCCCTACTGAGGAGTCATTGGTGGGCACCCTACCCAGGCACTCACAACAGCTTGCCTGAAATGCTGCTAAGCTGGTGTACAAGGGGGATAAGCGCAAGTAGTACTTGATGCTGTGGATGGGGATTTGGTGTTGGGAATGGGGTTTCCTTGTTGCCATAAATAAACACACTTGAATCGTGATCAGTTTGACGGTTTTCATTCAATGCAATTTTGACATATGCATTAATTGCATGTATGGCCGACGTGTCTCTAGATTCAAACATTTTATTTCATGAGCTCCTGGCTGACCATCCGACTTTCCCTTACTTCCCCACGTTTGGTCTGTGGTGCCCTGTTTTCTCCTCCAGCCTGTTCCTCATTAGAGCTTGAGGGGGGTCGTTGTCCTCATTTGCGGGCATTTCAACATTCCTACATATGTACATGTTATGCAACCAGGCGTAGACCACTACGATTTTCCCAACATTTTCGGGGGTGTACATCACCGCCTGTGTGATGTAGGCACCTGAACCTGGATTTCAGAAGGCCAACTGTCCGCTCGATATTTTTCTCCTCTGCACCTCATTATAGCCTATCTCCTGTGGTGTAGCAAGGTTTCCGACAGGGGTCATTAGCCATGGCAACGGCAGGTATCCAGCATCACCTGCAAAACATGAATGGACTATGTGAGACATGGCGGTGTGTGGGCCGGGGAACAAGTTAATGGTCCTGCCATGTATACTCCTATGCGCATAACTCCGTGGTTGGGCACGGTGCACCGTGTTTACATTGAGGTTGATGGGACATGGCTCACTTGCAGTCATTCACGTTGTGGGAGTCGGCAGTCATGTGGAGACTGTCACTGCTGTGGCATTGGCAATGCACTGCTCAAAAATGGTGTGGCAGTACACCATGTAGGGTACATGCCAATGATTAAATGGGTTGTACGTAGATCTGAATGGGTCAGTCAGTGTGCCTAGCCTAATTTGTGTATTAGTGTTGTTGCATCATGAGACTTGTGGTTCATACACTTAATTACTGCTTACGTGCCGCAAGTGTGTGTCGCTGCTTTTGGCAGTCAGGTCCGAGTGCTACTTACCAATGAACCAGGTGTGGTGTCCTCTGTGCCTCTCCATGTATGCAGACAGGGTGCTGTTGTGCAGAATCAGTGAATCATATGTGACCCCAGTATATTGGACACCGCAGTGGCTGATGGTGAGGTCGGCATCGCAGGTCATCTGCACAGTCATCAAATTATATTGTTTCTGATTACGGTATGCCTGTTCTGTTACGTAGGGGGAACCAACACCACATGGGTGCAATCCAATGCCGCAATGTTGTTGGGGAAATGGGCAATGTTGTAGAACATTGCCTTGGCTGCATGCACCTATGCGTAGGTGATGGGCAGGGAGATGTGCGTGCATCATTAGGGCATCCAGAACTTGGTCCAGCACATTGGGGAATGTGGGCTGAGACATACCATGCGGTGTCCCTACTGTGTGTTGGAAGCCACCTGGGTCACAGAAATGAAGGAATTCCACAAGCTTCAGTGGGGGGGGGTGACTGTTCTGATGGAAATGGCACTCTGCACTCTGCACTCTGCACTCTGCAGTTGTGCCTGTGTCAGGGTGAGCAGTTTGGCGATGGTTGGACGGTCCATTCAGTATAAGGTGACTAATTGGCTGTCCGTGAGTGTCAGACACGTGGTCTGGGTGCCCTCCGCAGCATGCGTCTCCTGAGCCTTTGTTGCACCTGTCTCCTTCCCTGTTGTGTGACCCAGCAAGCTGCTGTAGCTTGATGTGGAGCAGCAGATTGTGGAGCCCGTAATCTATGTCTGCTTGTGGCTGCATGTTGCTTGAATGTGTGCTAGGGGTGGGTGCTGGCCTTTTATACTACACACCTGAGTGGATCAGGTGCACCTGGGCCTTGATTTGTGAAACCTGTATGCATTGAACTCCACCTTTTTTGGAGGAGGTATTTCCTCCTATTTTGGAGGTAATTCCACAGTTTTTGTACTTGTCATCTGGTGGTAATAGGTTTTTGTGCTTGGCAGTGATTCAGTCAGAGAAATTATCCCTAGCGTTGTTTCTGCTGATTCTTGGCAGATTTACCACTGGAATTTTCAGGTTGCTCGTAATTTGGCATAGTGGTAAAGTTGGCGGTAACAGATTTATTGCCAGTTTACCACTTACCGCTGAACTCGTAATGATGCCCATAGTGTCTGCTCTGGGGATGTACACCTGTCTAAGGCACCTTCTATCTGGGTCCATAGGAACACTGTTTATAAAATTTGTTTTTACTAATGACATCAGCAACCACCCAAATGCAACAATATGATTTTCAGTTTCACGCATTACAAAAAGGTAACTCCTGGAAGGCTTTGTTGTCTTAGACAAAATTCTTGACGCCTTCTCAGGTTAGGTGAAATGTGCATGCATTCTCCACTCTTTATAAACACCCAGAAATCCAGAATGAAAGCTGTGTCCGCTCCAAATGTACTCTGTGCTCCAGTACGTAACAAACATGATATGATACAAGTCATTTATAACGTGCCTGTACACAAGTGTTTCTAGGCGTGACAAGACAAGGGTGGGGGGGAGAGACAGAGGGAGGACAAGACAAACAATCTTACTAGGTCGTTTCATTCTGATTGTGCAAGTGTGACAGCCCTAAAAAGTGCAAAGGGAAGGGAGCAGGGGAAGTGCCAGGGAGAGGGAAAGGGGAAGTGCAATCAGGGCAGCATTGCTCTGAGTTGTACGGCTCTTAAGTGCAAAAGGGCTGTAGAGGTTACAGTTAGAGCCCCTAAGTGCGTGGTAGGCCCGGAGGCAGTGCAGGGGAGACTGATCAAGAGGAGCTTGGTACCCAGTGAGAATCTAGGGGTAGCCAAGTAACCAGTCGGTGCAGCAGACATGTAGGTCAGCAGTGGAGAAAGGGAGAGAATGCAGAGGAGAAAGGGGTGGTCTTGAGCAGTTTCTGGGCCTTTAGGTGGTCCGTCTCAAGTTTGAGAGGGGCAGGGAGGCCATTCCAGAGGGAGGCACCAGCAGAGGTGAGAAATATACCCCCCACTCTTAGCCTGGAGAAGTGTCTGACCCTCAGTGAGTTGAAGGTAGCTGATCGAGGGGCTCGAGAAGGAAGGTATTTTGGAAGAGAGTTGGATGTAGTGCAGGCTGTCAATTGTGGAATAAGGATGCTAGAGTTGAATGCCCATTTGACCAAATTGTGTTCTCTTAGATCAAACAAATAGTAGCACGTGCAACATTACCTCAAATATTGTATTCAGTGCTATACAAAAAGAACAGGGCATTGAGTTCCCGATTTAGAGGGCTGGAGGTTGTGGCCCAGGTGCTAGGCCGTGCAAGGTCCAGATTGCCGACTAGTTCAAAGAGAGTCTATTTGAAACCGGAACTGCCAAATGCATCTCAACCATGGAATCTACCTGGCTGAAGTGCTATCACCATGTAGATGCAGTACACTGCCAGGCAGGAAGGATGGACTTCTTTGTGGCTCTACTGGAAACCAGGTCGCCCTCCTCCCCCTACAAGGGGCAAAGTGAAATCTTGGACATCTCCTCCCCCCTCCACCATGAAGCTAGTGCTGCTATATGCAGAATCTCCTTGATCGTGGGAGAACAGAGGAGAGCCCACAATGGTATCTTCCACAGCCCCATGGTTGCCGAAATGGGATCTTAATTACTCTCAACCTTCGGGTCCCTCTAGCCCACACTGCTGGCTTTAGAACTGGTGGGAGGGGGCGTTAACGAAGCAGTGCCACAGGAAACCTTCCCCAACATTGCTTACGGTAGGTCCACTCTCTCTCCATCACCAAATCGAGTGCAGCCAGCAAGTGTCACAAGGTGTCGTGCATCATGCAGGAACCCTCATAATAAAGGCCTCATTGAACATGGCTATGTTAAATTACATTAAGCATGTTCATTAACATTTAAAACATCTTTTCACAGATATCGCATTGATTCATGGGCGTATCCAACCTCAATGCATTTTCAAACTCTGGCCATCGTAGGCATGTTATTCTTGTAAGCACATTGTAAAAGATAGAGACAGTCATGTTCCATTGTGGCATAATGTGAATGGAAGGCACAAAAGTCTTGAGTAAAGCTTCACCTTCCATTCACGGCACGCCACATTTTCAATCATTTGTATTGTGGTGAAGAAGGGCGGAATGCAACTTGCGTTTCCGCCCCCTTCCTTCCTCTGTGTCATACAAATGGATTTTCATGCCGGTGCAAATGCTGGAGAACCCTATGCGGCCTGCCGGCTTCATGCACCAGCATAAAGCAGGTGGAGCCAATAGGGATCCATTGTACACGCTGCCTGCCAGGCATGTGCAATTACAATTAAATGCTGCTCGAGATGCTTGCATGTCGGGCAGTGTTTACTTGTACCTGTGACCTCAGCTTACTTTGCGTGCATGGCAAGCAGCGTTCATAGGTCAAACTAAATACTGTCTGACACAGCGTTTAATTGAAATTGTACACGCTGCCTGCCACACAAGAATGGCAGGCAGCTCGTACCATTAAAAGTAAATGCTGCATGGCATGTGAGCATGGCAGGTGGCGTTTATCCACTTTGCACGACAGAATGCAAAAGTGCAGTGCAGGGCAAAATCCAGCGAACACACATGTAAGACGCTTTTGCCCTGCATATTTGCACTCTGCCGGCCAAATGACAAATGTTTTGCGTCGGGACTTGGCTACCCCCGAGTCCAAACGTACAAGGTCCCTGCCGTAAAATTGCGGAAAGGACCAACATGAGCTCCAGAGTGAAGCACATGACGATGGCACTCCAGTGAAGTATGCACCCCGCTGTCCTCCCCTCTCCCTCCCCACTGGCAGGGGGGGGGGGATCTTCTTGATATAGTAGTAACACACTGAACACAGTAATATTAGACAAATACCTCTCTAAAACCGAGCCTTGCTTCACATCCCAGAGCATCTTTTTCGTCACATTAACTTCAACAATAACAATTCTCCCACTTGATTGGCAAAGCACTTTTTTTATTGCCTTTTTTTTAAAGCAAATTCATCGGGAAGCTGTTTAAAAAATAATAAGAAACAGAGCAATCGCATAAATTACTGGGACTGCTCATTACCTAAAACGCCTAGCACGCCACCGGCTGTGCTGCAGTACTGATCTACCGAACCACCAGGCCATGATAAAGACGCCGGCACTATTTTTCGGTGACCTTACACGCGCGCAGTAGTTGGGCCGCCTTAAGAAGAGCAGAAAGATTGCTTCGGGCGTTATTATCCCACGCTATGAATATTTAGATGCACACGCGCATCTTGCAATTCTCGAAAGGCCACTCCAAATCTGCGGTGGGGGGGAATTTATTGGCGGGCCGGACGTGCTAATGGTCGCGGCTGTCACAGTGATGTAAGTCGCTAATGCTGATCTCCGATGGAACGTGGGTGGCGAAAACGGGAGGCCTGAGGCGCAGGCTGCATAGCCGATGACAGATACATCGCTCTCTGACATATTCTGCCGGTTTCATTGGCAGAGCTGATGCAAGCTTCTCTGTGTTTGAATTCACAAATGGGGCAACATTTGCAATGGCGTTTACCTGTTTATTAATGCTATTGCTTTGCAGGGTGAGCAGTAGGTGGAGATGGCTGCACATGTAGGGTGCCCAGATTTTCAAAATAAAGAAACGGGACAGGCAACCATGGCAAAAGCAAGTTGACAGTAGCATCATAGCTCTCAACTCACCCGCTTTTGGCGGGTGTCACCCGCCTTGAAAGCAGTGAAATCACCCGCCAGGTCCCTCATACGCCCATTCACTTCTATGGGCCTCTCACCCGCCAAAAAGAAAATCGGGTGTTTTCACCCGCCTTGCTGACAAAAAAGGTTGAGAGCTATGTAGCATACATAACATGCCAACATTCAAAGCCACTTGGGAGGGAGATTTCCACAGGGAAATCGAGAGATCTACATTTCCCCATAGAAATGCATTGGGGCTACAGTAATTTTAGGCAGGAGAATGTGAAAAATAACTATATTTTTCACCGAATAATCTGGAGTCTCCCGCCTAAATCGGGAGGGTTGGTATGTATGCAGTAGTGATCGCGACTACTGACTGTTCAGGGGTGTGTAGGAGCTGGGATTACACAGTGGTGGCGGGTGACCTGTTTTTCTATTGGAGGGGCGTAAATATTTCCCCCCAGACTATGTGTGAGCGACCAAGCGTGGCGAGGGAGCCCAAGTCACACAAGGGGGGTTTGTGGTGGATGGGTTCTCCCCACTGATAATTCCTTTTCAATATTGGGTTAAAATCATGCATTTTCTGCAGACTTTCAGTGAACATTTTTGTGAAAAGACAGTTTGTAATGGATTTTGTCGGGTGGCACCTGGAAAACTCAGATCGATGCAAGTCATCATCATTGCACAGGATAAAAATCCAGCTCTTTCTCACACAATATATGCAAATATATAAAGCAATGTCATGTTGTGTGTCCCTACATGTCCATGCAGACTGAAATACTATATGCCAGTATTCAGTACTTTAAGTGGGCCAGGACCAGCTGGTGCCGGGCCCCACCAGTCTCCAAAAAGTGGAGCTGAATCAGGGCGCTGCCAGGGCCCCCCGGTCCCACCATGCCATGGCAGGACACATTATCCCATCACGGCCGCAGCCGCGACAGGAGATGCGCCTGCCATGATCAAGTCAGGCAGAGTGACTGATAGGAGTGCCAGCCAGTTACAGTATCGCGCAAACTTGCACAACACTGGCTGGCTGGTACTTCTGCCAGTCACAGCTGCAAGAAATGTGTCAGACACACTGACACAGCGTCCCCTTCCTCTCGCGAGAGGAAGTTACAGTACCATTGTAGACACAGCCATGGTAAAAGGGTCTGTGGCGTGCCGTTTTTAAATCTATTCCAGGCTTCATCCTGCCGCAGCTACCGAGACGTGGGGAAGACAAGGCAAATCACTCAGCTGATGGTAATTAAATATTATTTGGTCAATGTTTTCCCCTGAGTTTGGTGCGTCAGCTGCCCACGCCCTGTACCAGGGCTGGACTGCCCCACCGGGACACCGGGACATCCCCCGGTAGGCCTCTGGCCCATGGGGCCTCTTTGGAGCGCACACACATTGCCCTGCAGGTCAGCAGGGCAGGCTGCAGCAGCCGGCTGGGCCGGGATCAATGTGGAATGGAAGATAAGCAAGCAGACACTTAATTAAACAAAGAGATACGAAGGAACTTTTCATTTGAACTGTGTGTTCAATCCAAAATGTGCCTTCTATGACATTTCTAGTGTATGCAGCTCGATTCCAGATGCTGGAAAATCGAGTGAGGTAGGTACTGGTTTCTCTTCTGAGTTGCAACGTGAAATCGTATATTTTTGGACTATAGGCACCCCTTCACATGAATGATCACCAGGCAATTTCTCAAGGTCTTGCTCTGAAGAAAGCAACTTTACTCAGGGCAAAGGCATGAACAATATTTTTTTACCTGGGGCTTTTATTTGGCATTTATCCTTTCTGAAGCCTTTGATTTAAGAGTTGTTACCTCAAGGGTTGAACGTACATTTAATCAGAGTCTTGCCAAAATAAACAATTATTGACAATGCCAAGGTTGGGCTTTTGTGTAGGCATGGGAAAGGCATTTACCTGGACATCTAAAAGCAGTGCCTGTCAAAAGCCTAATACTTATATACACAAGCTTAAACTGTTGGCTTTACCAATGATTGTTTTTAACAGGACTTCAGTGGAGGACACACATAGTGCTTATAAATCGAGTGGCTAAAGGCAGACCTGGGTAAGACGTTATTATTACACCAGTAGTGGGTTTACATATCTAATTAAGTCATTAACTCTCAGAAGACTGCTTTGAAAAAACACTGGCAGGGACTTCAAATGCAAAGTTTGATGGTAAGGCTTGATTAAAGCAAGCTCGAAGAGTTCCTGTGAGGAGATATTTTGGGCTGGGAGGGGCAGAAACTGGGTTGGAAAGGCCATAAAGATTAGCATGGCCATGGGCAGTCAATGGGTGGGCACATAACCAAACAACACCTACAGGCGGCGAGTTCCTCCCCATATACCATGTCTCTCTATCTGTACTCTTATGCAATAGTTTCGGCTCAGAGGTGGTGCAAGTACACAGGGTGTTTCCCTTCTGGTCCAAAAGCTGAATGTGCTGACTTTGTGTGGGATACGGATGTTACCATGTATGATCATGATCTGTGTCTGTATCGGAGAGCAAGGGCTGCCGTGTGTAGAACCTGATATGACCATTGTCACAGTGTGAATTCAACAAAACATTTGTGGTACAAGTATGTATTATTTATATATGGAGCGGGGTGGGAAAAGCTCTTTTAGGGCTATGGGGAAACTCCCTGAAACATTAAGGGGCGGAGGGCCTATAGTAACAGTATCAGGATGGAGAAATCTGGTGTAAGAGTCTAATCTAAGTTAACCTAATGTCATAGTCAAGTATCCAATGCCCTACTGTAAGCAATAAGGGAGCCTCATTTTCAAAGTCCCAATAATTGCACAGATGGGGCCCCCTACATTTACGCTTGATGCGCAAACAGGTCCCCTCTGTGCACTTTAGTCATTTGCAATACAAAGTGCAAAACAAAGTTGTAAATGTGTGAGTAATCGACTGTGCACCTTTGTTTTTGCACGTCACAGTGCAAATAAGCACTGCCTGATATTTATGCATGGCAGGCAGCATCTCAAATGGATTCAAAAGGAATCTGCCTACTTTTTGCTGGTTTAAAAACCATTCAGATTGTATGGGAATCTACATCATTTACACCAGCCTGAATATGTCATGCCGGCGTAAATGCTGTGGCATATGGATGGCGGACAGAATGGGGAGACGGAATCCGATATTCGGTTCCATGACCCCTTTCTGCCATATGCATGAAAGAAAATCAGGCATGACATCAACTGGATGTGTACAATTTTACATGTACATTGTACGCATGCACTGTATGCTACAGACTGCACAACATGAGTCCAAAGTTGACTGGTCCTTAATGTTTTCTTCAGTGCATTCACTATCTCAGGGGTTTAAAGCACCCAGGAGTGGAGTGGCCTATAGTGAACTCTGGAGATTTTCTGGTAGGCCTGTGCACCCTGGGCCCCTTTTGTGTGGTATTTACACATTTTCCCATAAGAAAATGTCTGGGCTCGCTGAAAATGTCCAATATGGGGCCTCTTTGAAAATTATTTCCAGGGCCTCTTTTCGTTCCCAGTCCACCCCTGCCCTCTACTCAGAAACAGCAGCACTAATTCTATTTCCATTCCGGATCTTTGTGATACCCGCACTGTAGACGACTCCTTTAATTTCTGAACATAGCATTCTCTTTTTAAGGCTAAGTTATAAACATTGTTCTGTCTCCCCCTACTGCACATTTGCCCCCTGGCAATGGTGAAATGAACACAGAGCAACCAGCTGTCCCATGCAGAGACGCCTGTACACTAGAGGCCGCGGTACAGGATCTTTCCCTACAAGTGACAGCCAGCGAAGCTAGTGCCCAGGCCAGGTGCGAGAGTTACTGGAGGCCCCTGCCAAGGAAGCCTGTGCTCCTGGCCCTCAGTGCCTCGGGTCAGAAGCACTCTGCCACAGGGACCCACCAGAAAGGCCTCCGCTTGTAGGCCCAAGTGCGGTGTGTCCAGTTTGGACAAATATTCACCTTACCAATAAAAAAAAAAACCCTCCTGGCTTCAGTCCCATTCTCCTCCTCCCCCTAAGAAGAAGCCTGCTGCCCAGCTGGACAACACACATGTATCAATAGTCATCCACACAACATGCATTCTTCATACTCTTTCACATTCACACACAAGCATTCATCATTAATAGAGCATTCATTCTTTATTCACTTTTACCTGCAAACACATTTTACAGCATTCATTCTACATACTCTTTCACATTCACACACAAGCATTCATAATTCATACAGCATGCATTCTTAATTCACTCTCATCAGCATTTATTCTTCATTCTCACATTCAAACACACACATCAGCATTCTCACAACATCATTCACTCTTACATTCACACACACGCATCAGTAGTCATATGCCATTCCTTCTCCATTCCCATAGACACTCACATTCGCCCTCAAATCCGTATAGCTTTTATATAGCTGGGCTATCCGTATAGCTTGTATATAGCTGGGCTGTGGTTCAGTGGACTAATGCATCCATTATAGGGGCCTGTGTTGGACCTCATCGTCACGCGTTCAAATCCCAGCAGGTCCCATCAGTCCTTCATCCTTCTGAGGTGGATAAAATGAGTACCATTGAGTTGGAAAATAATGAATATCCGTTATTAGTCAAAAACGCCAAGACACCCCTCTGAGAGTGAACATGCACTTTACCAATGTCATGTTATATGCGCACACCCAAACAACATACACTCTGTCATTCACACCTGCCCTTATAGATACAAACACTTGAATATAGTCACACTTAAATCCCTTTTTGCATTCGCCTAGCTTCCGCCCCGCTCCAGATTCCGGTCCTCATGGTCTCGCTCTGCTTGGCAAGACTGGCCTGCGTTGGTGAGCCAGTCTGGATATATTTGTTACTGTGCCACTGCATTAAAATATATCCTGACTTGCCCATCAACGTAGGCCACTCGTGCCAAGTAAAAAACAAAAAGAGCTTCAAGTGTAAAGCAAACATTAACCATGTGTGCTTTACACTTGATGGGCGTAAAAACATGCAATGCCATGTCCTGGAATACCCCCTCAGCCTCCTTGTGAGGGTGGGGGCGTGTACCAGGTCATGACATTTCAGCCTCACTCCCGCCACCTGCATTCCTCCCACAGACATACAGGCATTCATACACATTCATTGATCCATTTCTCTCATTCTAACACACATTCACGCATCCATTAAGTTCTCCATTCACTCCCGCACACATACAACAGACACTCTCTCTGTTCACTTGCGCACACTTACAGATACAAGCACTTGCATGCATACATCCATTAATTACAAAAAAAAAGTCTGCCTGTCCCCTCCACCCCCCAGTCCCGATGCCGTCTTCCAGGGAGGCCCGCCGGCTACTGGACATCCTTAACAGGGACCGGGAAGCAGAAAGAGCTTCCTGGTCCTTGAGGACATTTGAGGGGGAGACCAGACCATCTCCCAAACAGTGCCCAGGGTGGCCTACGTATGCAGGGGAGGCACGGAAATGGTCTCTAGGCACGTTTAGGCCTGTAGTTGGCCAGCCTGCATCCCCAATGGGCAGTACAAGGCTGGGGAAGCAAAATGCCCCAGCCTTGCACGGTGCATTGGGCATGCATACCAGGGAACTTAAACTTTCAAAGAGAAACCACGTTTCCCTTTGACAGTTAAAGCCAGCCCAAGGACACCTGAGAGCACTTTCCCTGGGCTGACTTTGGCTTGTGTATAACGGGCAACAGGCAGGTGCGCACCCAAACAGCCATTATGGAGGAGCTTTGCCTGGGATTGCAGACATTGCCCTGGATTCTGAGGGGTTGGCTGTGGACACCAACCTGCTAAAAACAAAGGAGCTTTTGCTCTGATTGCAATTGGCCTGACTATACCACAATTTCACAAGCAGTCTCTGTGGCACAAGCAGGTAATGCATTCGACTGTAATCAGCAAGGTTGTGCTTTGTACCTACCTCGAGATGGGGGAGATGTAACTGTTATGACGTCTGTTTATTAGGTTGCTAAACGAGCATTGTGCTGCGAAAGTTTAATCTGTCATTGCAGTGGCAGCTGGAATTATGCTAGTGTTCACCCTACATTTCCTGAAAACAGGACAGGTGCTAAATGTGGGAAAACTGGACGGGAGACAGAGGGCCGAATTCCGGGACAGCCTTGACAAAGCCAGGACATCTGGTCCTCCCATGCACACGTATTTTTCCACTTGAAGGATGTACAAGGGAAGGTTGATGCAGTACAGGCATCTACAAGCAAGCAGGCATCATTGATTGCAAAGGTTCAATTCTTTCACATGGAGAAGGGGTAAAATAGGCCAAGCAGAACTGTGAAAGTGAAGCACTGATGAGTCCGTAAGTAAGGAGCCCAGCGATTGGGTTTGAGCCAGAATGGCATCAGCGAGTGACAACTAGCGACATTGCCTTGGTGAGTCGACTGTGCAAAATCGTGCACTGCAAAGGAGACTTCGAACATCACAAACATGGACCAGGAGGGCATCACAGCTCAATAGGGAAGGATATTAAATCTGGGGTCACAAGCTGCTTGAGAACAGTTAGTGATAATGCAAGGGTCTGGTACTACAGCATAGCCAGGCAGCGTAAGAACCCATGGTAACTGAACAGGGATGAACAGAATATAGCATGTGTCTATCTCAGGTAGTTTGATATGATATGATAGGTGATTTATAACGTGCTTAATACCCAGAGGTTTCTAAGCATGGACCCTGGGATGGAACCTGCTTTGCTCCGTGTTGTCTTGTTTCCAAGGCGATCATGTTGCCCCTGAGCTATCCTCCATAATATGTTGCAGGAAGTCCTCTGAGAAACCTCAGTCTAAGGCCAACAATGCAACTGAATGAAAAGTTATTTGGGGTGTCAGCTGGTAACAGACACAATGCAGAGTGTTAATGAATGCCACATCTATCTGGAGTTTGTGGATGTGGACATTGCTTTCCACCTGGTGAATCGAGGGAGGCTTAGTTGATTCTGGAGGCAGCGGATGCACCGCCTGGACTACTTAGGTTGCCTCTCACGAGCATACACATATAGTAGCAGTGATGTGGCAGGGGAGCGGCATTCGCTGACCCAATTATAGTAATGTGGGAGGTTCCCCAGGGTTGCCTTCAACCTCCACACCCAGGTTTCTACCAACTCTTGAGATGGTACTGATAAAACAAGGACTCTGGTTATATAGTTTATAGGTCAATGTGAGCTGCTCTTGCTCGTCCACTGGATGATGTATCTCCACTGGTCCAAAGCCCAGAGGCCCTACAGACTGTACCTGCTTCATGCAGGAACTACCAAAGGACTGTACCTGCTTCATGCAGGAACTAACAAAGGACTGTACCTGCTTCATGCAGGAATTACCAAAGGACTGTACCTGCTTCATGCACGAATTACCAAAGGACTGTACCTGCTTCATGCAGGAATTACCAAATGACTGTACCTGCTTCATGCAGGAACTAACAAAGGACTGTACCTGCTTCATGCAGGAATTAACAAAGGACTGTACCTGCTTCATGCAGGAACTAACAAAGGACTGTACCTGCTTCATGCAGGAACTAACAAAGGACTGTACCTGCTTCATGCAGGAACTAACAAAGGACTGTACCTGCTTCATGCAGGAACTAACAAAGGACTGTACCTGCTTCATGCAGGAATTACCAAAGGACTGTACCTGCTTCATGCAGGAATTACCAAAGGACTGTACCTGCTTCATGCAGGAATTAACAAAGGACTGTACCTGCTTCATGCAGGAACTAACAAAGGACTGTACCTGCTTCATGCAGGAACTAACAAAGGACTGTACCTGCTTCATGCAGGAACTAACAAAGGACTGTACCTGCTTCATACAGGAATTAACAAAGGACTATACCTGCTTCATGCAGGAATTAACAAAGGACTGTACCTGCTTCATGCAGGAACTAACAAAGGACTGTACCTGCTTCATGCAGGAATTACCAAAGGACTGTACCTGCTTCATGCAGGAATTAACAAAGGACTGTACCTGCTTCATGCAGGAACTAACAAAGGACTGTACCTGCTTCATACAGTAATTAATAAAAGCCTGTACCTTTTTTGTGAGATCCAGTCATTTCTCATGTGAACACCATCTGACGAAGAAAGCTCTTGGAATTTGAAAGCTTATGCGTCTACCATCTCAGCATAATATGTTCAGTTAGTCCAATACAAGGTTTCAAAGAATGGATTGTGTTTGATTAATAAACATTTCAAAATACTCAATCCAGATATTGTGCAGGGGGGGTGATGATGTAACAGAGCCTGCTGCCTCTGGAGCATTTCCTATTTCCCAAACTAAAATGAATGTTTTTTTGTTTTTTTTTGCTATGCATTCTTCAAGTGCCATATAGGAAAAGCACTGTTGCAAAACAAACAATTGCAATACCATAGGCTGTTGGCGGTCTTCTCACACCGGCTAAACATCCATGTCAACCTACATATAAAGTTGCATGCCTATGGAGCAAAATGCCAGCACGGTGCCCTCTATGAGGCCATGAGAATGCCACCTCCCTCCAGAGAGTGGAAAACACATTCATTAGAAGCTGTTGATCTCCATATCAGCCCCTTGCAGGAAATATGATCTAAATGGTGGAGACTGTATTGAAAAGGCAGAGTGTTTGCATCCACCTGTAAATGACATCCCGGCCCATTTGCAGCGGATGCAAAATGAGACCATATATAGGTGCAGAAGGAGTGACATGCTTTCTCACATTCAGAAAAGCTAAAGTATGTCCAGCAGGGTTACATGTCTTTATACTGAAGTAATTTATAATGAACGCACACATATCGAATTTTTTATAACAAACAATTTTATAGAGAATGCACTTTTTGGGTGGTGTCCTCCCTTCCCTCAAACCCCTGCTTCCCACCCCTAAAAACCCACTCCAACTGTTTCCCAAACATATTTAACCTTTTACCCCACCCCTAAATGCATTCGCTATACATTCTTTCGTACAAATAAAATGTGATAAGAGTTTATTATTTCAAAATAATTCGATATAAATACTGGATACCATCCAACAGCAGTGCACATGTTGAACATATTCACCAGTGGCAAGAGAACAAGCATCCCTTGCACCAATGAACCGATACAGTGCAATGAACAGCAGTGCAAGCTTCTCTTACCTACAGAAAAAGCATAAGAAGGATAGACAAAGAGAGCAAGTAGAGCATGACCCGGGTCATGCCAAGCTTCCCCAACAAACAGAGAAGTGTCACCATGGACAGAGCTAGTGAAAGCTTCGCTCACACACAAACAGGTTCAGTATGAATGAAACCAGCAAACGGTTCCATCACCTGCAGATCATCTAGGGCATGGGCAGGGCCATCCTAAACTTCCCAGCAGACAAGCATGGGCAATGCCAGGGATGGCTTCCCGGGCAAGCAAGAGGAATTTAATGGGGGGCTCCTGTCTCACAGAGAGCCACCCATCATGGAGGTGATTTTGGAAAGTAGGAGAAGAGTGGTTGAGATTGTAGAAGGTGGATGAAGCAAACCCGAGTCTTGTCACGCGTGCAGAAGGAGGTTGGTGCAAGGAGGAGTATAGCACTTTAATCAAGGCAATTGAGTATCATAGTTTAGAAAGGATTTTGGTGGAAAGGTAAGTGAGTAAAGGGCAGATGTGCCTGGTATTCATCAGGATACACCTGGCATAAGTAGAGGTTGCAGTATTAAAAATGGTGGACCCCAAGATTGCATGCCCTAAGAAAAGATGACAGCAGGTCATGTAGAAATTGAATAGGTGAGAGAAGGAGAGGGGCAGTTGGTGGCTGGGAAGTGGAAGCCTGTGGTATTAGAAGAGTACAGTATTAGAAATCAAAGTGCCATCCATTGGCAGATTGCTGAGAGGGAATCAGAAATGCTTGTGTTAAGATCAGGCATGGGTCAAGGGGCGGAGAGAAGATGTGAGTGCAAACTGCAAAGAGGGGATATTAGAATCCAACAGAGGAGATGAATTCTCCAAAGGCGGCTATGTAGAGGGTGACGAGTTAAGGCGCAAAGGGCAGAGACTTGTGGGAGGTTGGAGGTCAGAGGTGACCACGTTCTACAAGATGGAGAAGGGAGGATGAGAGAGGGAGACGACAATCGAGCGTAGAGAGGTATCCTGGATTTCAAGGTTGGCGAAGGTCTGAGAGAGAAGGGTGGTCCACTGTATCAAAGGTGGCAAAGAGGTCAATCAAAGATTGGTAAAGAGAGATGTTGCAATGAGAGGCAGAGGTCAGGGTGTCAGAGGCTTGTGCCAGGGATGTTTCTGAAGCGGTGGCTGCAGAAACAAAGGGTCCTGGAGGTCATTAATATCAAGGTATGTGAAGGGATCTGTTGCCTTTTAAGTGCATTTGCTGTGGCATTTGTGTGGGGGTTAAGCCCCAATAGCCAATTCATGGCATCCTGTTCCTCTGCCACACCCCCACTATACTAAAATACATTAAAAATGATAACCTTAACCTGCACCCACCCCCTACAAAAGGCCACAAAGAAATGCAGTGGAGCGGCCTTTCACCAAATGCAGTGATAGGTCCAAGGTGAGTTGAGCCGGTGCCAGGCAGAGACTCTGATAAAGAAGAACCTTTCACCGATCTCACAGATGAAAGAGAAATATAGGCCCATAGTTGGCGGGATTGTTTGGATCACCTGAAGGATAATTTGGGATCAATAGGACAGGACCTAACTTGATGCAGAAAGGAAAGATCCCAAAAGAAAAGAAGTTAAACAGGGAAGGGTGATAGGCGTAGGTGATATTTATTTTAATTTTATTTTTTACATTTATAAAGCGTGCAGCAGCCCTCGGGCATTGTGGCGCTGTTACAAGAATACTTCCTTAGTCACATCACACAAACACTTCTACTTACTAGTTCCATTGCAGAAATGATTACTTAGTTACATCATAAGAATACTTTCCTAGTTTACATCGCAAGGGTACTTCCTTGTTTACATCACACGAATACTTTCTAATTACATGAGCGGAATACTTCTAGTTACATAACAAGAATACTTTGCTAGTTCCATTGCAGAAATGCTTACTTAGTTACATCATAAGAATACTTTCCCAGTTTACATCACGAGGGTACTTCCTTGTTTACATCCCACAAATGCTTTCTAATTACATGAGCGGAATAGTTCTAATTACATCACACGAATACTTTCTAATTACATGAGCGGAATACTTCTAGTTACATAACAAGAATACTTTCCTAGTTCCTTTGCAGAATGGCTTACTTAGTTACCTCATAAGAATACTATCCTAGTTTACATCACAAGGGTACTTCCTTATTTACATCACACGAATGCTTTCTAATTACATGAGCGGAATACTTCTAATTACATCACAAGAATACTTTCCTGGTTCCATTGCAGAAATGCTTACTTAGTTACATCATAAGAATACTTTCCTAGCTTACATCCCAAGAGTACTTCCTTAGTTACATCACACAAATACTTTCTAATTACATGAGAAGAATACTTCTAGTTACATGACAAGAATACTTTCTAGTTTCATAGTACAGGTATAAGTGAGGGAGGGCCTGCCCATACGTTGCGAGGGCTGCTGTGACATCGGATGAGGTTACCAGTCAGTAGTCAAACAATGTGTAAGGGGCAGTCATCCTCCTGAGACGGTGGCTACCTCCCTGCAGACAGTTACATTACTAAGTTCAACAATGCTAGGAAGCATGGTGACTGACCATATGGTAGATAGGCAATGCATCGTGATGCGGGAGTCAAGCAATGGCCACACTTCATAGGTGGCCGGGCGTTGCAGGGCACCCTAAAAATGGTGGGCAACGATGGGGGGAGGCTGGGTGTAGACGATACAGTGATGTAAAGAGTAAGAGCTACAGAGCGCGTGTCATCGGTTCAACAATGAACGGAGCTGTGTTGTGGGTCAGCTGTAAGAATACGCGGTATACTAAAGCAGAGAGCAGTAACATTTGAGTGGCCTAGAGGCGTGCGCCATAAGGGTGTGTACATATTACAGTAAGTACAATTAAAACAACCATCATGTTACACTCTACGCGCATCACGTTATTTTAGCAGAGCATGAGCTGCTAATTACAGCAGGTGAAATGATATCGCACAAACGACTATGATCCAGTACCTAAATGGATAGTCATAGACAGCAGTATAGGGGGAGACTGTCAGCTTATGTTCAGTGTTTTGTGTGACAGGTCTACTTGGAGGCGGTCTGCCTCAAAAGTGGTAGATGTCTACCAACGGGCTAGGATAATGATGAATTATGCACTGCTGCAGTGGAGATTGAGATTACTCACGGGCGGATAGGAGGAGAAAGAGGCAGGGCCAGAAAGGCAGCCTAACGGGCCGGCGGCACAGTCGGCTCTGACTGGACACAGACAGACAAGTGCCTTAAAGGGGTGCCTTCGATGTGATGGCCGGCTTACGCCTTCCGGCGGGGCTGGCCCAGAAAAGTAGCGGTGTCGCTCCAATCAGCTGCAAGGTTGTTGCTAAGCAACCTATAAACAGACAAAGACGGCAGCCATTTTCTATGGCTCCTCGCGTTCATGCTGGGATCTGCAAGCACAGATTTAACGCAGATGGGCGCAGGAAGTATTTTGGAGCTTCTGGGGGTCAGGCTCTTTCATGGTAGAGGGTGCTTCAAAAGTAGCATGGTTATCCTTCACAGGAGCTTATCCGGAAGTTACAGTAGAATGAGAGCGTGCTGGCGGCGATGTTGTAGGAAGCGCTCCTACAGCGATAGTGTGGGCTGGGCTCCTTCCCACCCAAGGGGAATAAATGATATGTAGCTATCTGCTGGGCAAATACGTCAACAGGAGATCAAGAAGGGTTGGATGTCCTCAGAATGGGAGAAGAATATAAAGGAAGTGTTGGTGATAAGAGAGTGGATGAAGAATCTGGGGGAATGAGGAGTTGAAGGTGGTGAGAGCCTAGCTGTTGAATGAGAAATACTGGGCAATGGCATAAGAAGATAGAGTAGACGATTGCACAAGAGCGTGGAGGAGCTAAGGTTACATGAAGTGTGCAGGAGAGTTTATGGGTACTAAGGGAGGATTGAAGTCATGAGACTAGCAGAGTACAACGACATAGGGAAGAGAAGGGGAGGGCCTCCTTGTATGGGAGGAGAATAGGGAGGTCCAGACTTATTGCCACTTACAAAGATGGTGTTGCATGTTCGTCTTTTGGAGGCAAATCTGAGGGCTGATCCAAGGTTGGAGGTGAGAAAAGTCCTGTTCAATGCTGGACGCTTAGGGAGGAGCAAGAGAACAGGAGGAGGACCTGGGAGTGGTCGGAGAGAAGGGAGTTGAGTACAAGCTAATAGGTTGAGGAAACCCTGTGGAGGTTGAAGTCACCTTTGATCACTATCGGGAATTCATCAGGGGTGTTCTCAAGTAGAAGGTTGAAATCAGGGAAGAATCAGTTAAGGAGGTTCAAGAGTCCATAGATCAGCGGAAGGTGAGAGGGGTGGGTGGGGAAAGTTGAATTGCTGTGAACCTAAAGGGGAGTAGTAGAAAGTCAGGGGCACAAAGCCATTTCACATATTGATCGTTGTGACTAACCTCCACCCCCCAGTCTCTTTTGGGTCAGTGGAAGACGTGCACAAAGGCGTCAGAGCGAGTGTGCAAGGCAGATGGAGTAGCAGAGTCCCGAGGGGGTGAAACAGGTTAGAATAATGCCCATGGCCCACGTGTGGGGCTATAAGCACGAACATTATTAGAGAGGAAGGGCTATTATTGGAGACATATCTGGCTATTCGTGGACCTGAGTGTAAGAATAGTAGGAGAGGGCAGGAGAAGGCCAGAGTGCAGGAATGGAAGCAAGGGGGATCTATGTGTTTAGAGTAAGTTTGTTGGTCTATAATTATTTTTTGGATACGGTGAAAGGTGTGGATGCAATATGACGTGGGATAAAGCCGATACGAGGTCTAGACAAGGGGGGAGGGACTGGAGGTAGAGGGAGGAGGGCAAAGGTATTGTGAGAATTGGCGCTAGGTGGAGTGTGGGATGCATTGCAATGGAATGGCGTGAGAGACTCACATGAGGGGGAGAGGCCATTGGAGTATGTGATAGGGTAGGGGCAGTTAGTGACAGAGACGAGGGTTGTCTGTGATCACATTGCAGTAAGATCGCTAATATTGGGCCGCTTGCAATCACAGTGCAGTAACACAGGCAGACCAGTGCCACCAGTGATTTGGGTAATACTGGGCAACTAGTGACCAATGTACAGCAGTGCAGGTGAAACAAGGACACTAGACACAACATACGTGTAGTAATACAGTTAATACAGGCATAGCAGGACCCAAGATCCAGTACATCATCGGATATATGTGCACTACCGAATAGAATATAGTGACACCGGTTATTACAAGCCCACTAGTGACTACAAGGTGGTAACACAGGTGATACAAGGACTCTAGTGGCCAAAATGTAGTAAGCACAAGAAATACAGGGCACTGGGGACCACAATTCAGTAGTAAAGGTACATGATGTTCCTAACCTCTTTCAATACACGAGCAAGTGAAGAGTATTCTAGCACAGCATTCACAGATGCATGATTAGAGAACGCAATACTCGATCTTCCCGACCACAGCATTCATAGGCGCATGGTTGCAGATTACTTAATCAATCTACTGCAGAATCGATCTAACACGGCATTCACAGATGCATGATTAGAGAACGCAATACTCGATCTACCCGACCACAGCATTCAAAGATGCATGGTTGCAGATTACTTAATAAATCTACTGCAGAATGCACAGGTGCATGGTTAGAGATTACTGAATCGATCTAACACAGCATTCACAGATGCATGATTAAAGAACGCAATACTAGTTCTACCCGACCGCAGCATTCATAGGTACGTGGTTGCAGATTATTTAATCAATCTACTGCAGAATCGATCTAACGCGGCATTCACAGATGCATGATTAGAGAACGCAATACTCGATCTACCCGACCACAGCATTCAAAGATGCATGGTTGCAGATTACTTAATAAATCTACTGCAGAATGCACAGGTGCATGGTTAGAGATTACTGAATCGATCTAACACAGCATTCACAGATGCATGATTAGAGAACGCAATACTCGATCTACCCGACCACAGCATTCAAAGATGCATGGTTGCAGATTACTTAATAAATCTACTGCAGAATGCACAGGTGCATGGTTAGAGATTACTGAATCGATCTAACACAGCATTCACAGATGCATGATTAGAGAACGCAATACTCGTTCTACCCGACCGCAGCATTCATAGGTGCATGGTTGCAGATTACTTAATCAATCTACTGCAGAATCGATCTAACGCGGCATTCACAGATGCATGATTAGAGAACGCAATACTCGATCTACCCGACCACAGCATTCAAAGATGCATGGTTGCAGATTACTTAATAAATCTACTGCAGAATGCACAGGTGCATGGTTAGAGATTACTGAATCGATCTAACACCACATTCACAGATGCATGATTAGAGAACGCAATACTCGTTCTACCCGACCGCAGCATTCATAGGTGCATGGTTAGGGAATACAGTACTCAATGTACCCCACCACAGTAAAAATGTGCCTTGCACGCTGCCTCTTTCATGCAACGTGCCAATCTCACATCCTCCAGTAAAAAAGTATGCTGCAAAAATGCTGCAATAAAAACAATTTTGTGCCGCAAAGTTTGCATTTCCTGCCGCAATTTCCTGGAGGTTCTGTGATGCATGGTTGCAGATTACTGAACAAAAAGCATTTCTACCAGTCATGAAAACTCTTGAGTTTCTCAGCTGCCCATTCCTTAAACAGCACCAGCCAAGTTCGATAATGAAAACATGTTGAAGTAAGAGTACGGAATGTACACTCTTTGCATAGAAAGGTTTATAATATTATTCAAGGGTGCAAATCTAAAGATGTGCGTTTAGTAATGCTAAAATGGAGAAGTGGATAAGCAAATACTTGCTTGCACTTTGATTACTCTTAATGGATTCATGCAGTTTGTTACATCACTAAACACTAATTAATCATATGTTTAAAATGGCAAGTAATGAATGTTTGTAGAACGGTTTGGGTCTATGTGACCTAAATCATTTGACCTAATCACATTTGATCAAAATTATTTGACATTTATTTGGTCTAAAATGCGGGGGAGACCCTGGAAGCCCCCCACTTCCCATCAACCTAATCTATAACCTTGCCCACCCCATATATATATTTAATTACATTTTACCGAATAAAAGGTCAACCAAATTCAATCAAATATATTAGATCAAATGTTTTTAGGTCAGTTATGCTAATACCTTGTAGAACACTGAGGCCCACGATGTAAAGTGCAAGGCAACCCCTCTGCCTGCTCGGGCTGGGTGCATTCCACAGCATTTCCTTCAGTAAGGTAAACTGACATCTCTTCCATTTAATTGGCATAACTCTATGTCCTGCGTTTTTCTTAATACTGTAATCACCCACCCATCTCTAACATAGATGTGTGGGTGTCACAGAGTTTCTCCTGTTTCTATTGGGTCTTCACACTCAGCCAAGGCAAAATCAGGGCAACAATCTGGCCAACGCAGGTGTCAAACCTCTGCCAGCCCCTACCAGTGCAGCAGAGCCGCCATGCACTAGTGCTGCCACTAGTCCGGAGCTGGGGGTACTGCCACTGCCCTGCAACAGCCCCTTCCTCGTTATCCTTTGCAGTCCATGCCGAGCACTCTAGGGCACGTGCACAATTAAGTATGGTGCTGTATCTGAAGAAGCTGCAGCCTAGAATGTTTGACCACTGGCTCCCTAAAGAGAAATCATATGATTGGTTATTTAGAAATGCGCTTAATACCCAGAGGTTTCTAAGCGGGACCCGGGAATCAAACCTGTGTTGCTCCATGTGGTCTTGCTTCAAAGGTGAGCACGTTGCCCCTGAGCTATCCTCCTGAGACATCACCATCCAGACATAATGATCCAGGCCAGCGTCCACCCCTCTGCACACCAGTGCTGTTATAATGCAACTAGTATTCAGCAAACGTAAAGTGACTGTTCCTAGAGTCCAGATGGGGGCCATTTCCATGCTTGCACAGCCCCTTCTTGTTTTGTCACCCAAGGCAAGTGCCTAGCTTGCATGGCTCTGGGTCATACCTTAAGGTTTTTGGAGGAAGCGTTCCCAGAAAACCCAGACACCAGCCAGAGAGTGGGGGAGTGCCATAAGACATAGCCCAGAATCTGGGTGGAGAAACCAACAACCCGTGTGGAGTGTGCCAGTGAGAGCCACTGTCTGGGATGGCACTGGGGGAGATGGTGGCTAGGGGCGAGCAAAATGTTTGCCCGCAAAGTGAAAAATGCGGAATCCGCACTGGAATTTGCTTCCGTCTTTTATGGGAAATCAGCATTACGGTTACGCCGCCCAAAAAAGTTTTGCCGGTTATGTGGGGAGCCTTGTGTTTCATTCTCATGTTAGTTTTGTGTAGCGCAACGACAAACTTTGCACGGGTCTTTTGTTTTTATCATTGACTTTCTGTTGCTGCGACAAGAGAAACTTTGCATCGTTCTTCGATTCATGATAAGCTCATGCAGCGGCTCGAGAAACTTTGTATTATAATATTATTATGGTATTTGTTGAGCACAGACCTAGCTTCAAGAAGCAATGGAGTACTTTACAGATGTATACACCAATACAGATACATAACGGAGCGCTTTACAGAGGTGTATAACATTACAGATGCATAACAGAGCGCTTTTTATTGGTAACAACAGAACAGATAAGCAGCAGGGGGTGAGATACAGAGGGGCAGGGACGTCATTTAGGGGTCGCCAGAGGTCACAACTGCGACCTTTGAGGTCTCCCTTGCAACCTCTGTGGTTTCGCTTGCGACCTCTATAATGCAAGCTCCTGGGCTGTGGCCAGCACCATGTGGCTCTTTACTTCTGGAGTGGCTGGCTTTCTTGTTCAGGCCCCTTAAAAAAACAAGCAAAATAAGAACAGGAGTGCCACAAGTCAGCACTGACCCTAAATAAGAAAAATAGGAATACCAAATAATGTGTATTCTATACAATAATTGCTAGACTCATTAAAGGTTTATTTCAGGCACACTTCAGAGAGTGAGTCACTGATTTAATCTGTTCTTAAACGCCTGAACTCAGCCTTTCATCCTTCTGAGGTCGATAAATGATTACCAACACAGGTTGGGTGATATTGGGTGTATATTTTTTCTATATAAAGCGCTTAAGCGTAAGTGCTATATAACACATCATTATCATTTGGTCATGGACACCTGCTTGCATTCACAGTAATTTGGTAATATGGGCCTATACACACTGATCTTAATGATACATATGGCGATCCATTCTTGTATGAAATGTACATCACATTATAGTGATATCGTAACCATATTTTTCATAGTGTACAATGCTATGTGTTGCCACTTCCTGTTTTGTCAATGGGTGAAAGGTTATGTTCCATCGCTTCCCGTGATATCACTTTGGGGTGGGGTCAAATCACATCACTTTCTGTGATGTCATCAGGGGTCAAGGGTCATGATGTCACTTCTGCTACCCCTGGCATTTTGGTGAAATGACGTCCCTGCAGAGGGGGACAGAGGAGGGGTACAGAGGTCCCTGCAGAGGTGGCAGGGAGGAGAGGGGCGGGTGGGTCTAGCCAATCAGGTGGTGCAAGGAGCGACGTGCTGGCCTAGGTGTGAAGAGGTGGTTGTTGAGTTCTTTTCTGAATTTCAGGAGCATGGGGGCGAGTCTAATGCCAACATGGAGGAGGTTCCATAGTCTTGGGGCATAGGCAGAGAAGGCTTGTTTTCCGGTCCTTTTCTTTTTGCAGTGGCGGATTTCAAGTCTGCATGTGTCCTGTCTTCTGATGGTGCGCTGTCTGCCGGAGATGCAAAGTTTCTCTGTGAGGTAGTAGGGTGACTTGAGGGCAACTGCCTTGCAGATGATGCAGCAAGACTTGAAGGTGATTCTTGCATACAGTGGGAGCCACTGAAAGTCGATGAGGGCTGGGGTGATGTGGTCCTATCTACATGACCCTTGATGAGGTGTGCAGCCGTGTGTAGGACACATTTCAAGGGCACAAGGGAGGATGATGGGATGCCTTCAAGGAGTGCATTGCCCCCATTCCGGTGGTATAGGACCAGTACTTGAACAGTGGATCTGAAGCTGTCCGAAGGGGGAAGGGCTTGTTTTTCGTGGGTATTTTTTCGATCCTTGCTAGGTTCGCAACACAAACTTTTTGTGGAGGTCTTTTTCAATCGTACTAGTTTTGTGCAGCAGCACAAGAAACTTTGCACTGGCTTATTTTAGATGCATGCTAGTTTTGCATTGTGGCATGAGAAACTTTTAACGTTTTTTGTTTCAATTCGTGCTAGGCTCACGCAGCAGCTCGAAAAACTTCACACAGATTTTTGATTGATTTGTGGCAGGTTCGCGCAGGGGCATGAGAAAGTGTGTGCCGCTCTTTTTTGATTTTTGCCAGGTTTGTTCAGCAGCATGAGAAACTTTGCACTGCTTTTTGTTTGATTCGTGTTAGGTTCGTGCAGCGGCAGGAGAATCTTTGTGCCGCTGTTTTCGATTTGTTTTAAGCAACTTCGCGCAAGTCGTTTCGGTTCACAAGATGGCACAAAAAACTTTGCACAGCCCCTTTCGATATATACATGGGTGGCGGAACGGCGGATTGGGGCAAAACTGATCAAAATCGTACAGATTTTGCATCCGCGGATGGCGGAACAGAGTTTCACAATTTCGCCCATCCCTAGTGGTGACACACAGTTTTCCTTCATTCTCCCAAGGACATTTCAATGTAGTGCTGCGCTGGAGGGCTAGGCTGTAATGTGTCTATGTACAGAACTCAGGCAGGACTGGGATATGCTTGTTTAGCTCTTTTTCTGCTCAGCTGAGCGGTGGCACATTTCACTTGTAGTTTGCCAATATTGTTATGCAACATGACCCATCATTTCACTCTTTCCTATATTTGAGGTAATGGAACGATCCACTTAATGCAACAAAAAGTGGGTGGGTCCATCCTTTTCTCTTGGACGCAAGTCCTGGTGCCAAAACACAAATGATGCAAAAGGGAAGGCAGAAACAAGCGTCAAATGGTTTCACTTTATAATGCTAGACTGTCAAAAGAGATTCCTGGTAATTATGAGACTGTCGCGAGTAGCTGGAACAGCCTTTCTCCAGAGAGAGCCCCAAAGAGCACATCTAAAGACACAGCCTGAGAGCCAATGGAGCACGACTAATCTCATCCTATTAAACTCCAAATTATACTCCCTACAAGGAAACAAATGCCTTCATTTACCAAGTATGATCGCTCCCGCGCACGTTGACCTTTCCGTTGAAAATGTGGTATTCTTATCTGAAATGTGAAGAGCTAGTCCTGGGCTGTGGGTGCAGGGAAAAGGGGTCGCTTTATGGGCTCTGTAAAATGTTGCTGCAGCATTGGGGCCTTCGAAGTGCCTGATTAATCCTTCGTTTTTCTCCACTTGTAATATGGGAGCGGCAACATTATTTCTGAAGCGAGGTAATGGAGGCACAGAAACGTATTATGAATATTAGAGAGAAATATAACGAGGCAGCGTGATGGAGAATAGTAATAAGGCGTCCCAAAAAGTATCCCCCATTGAGACCAGCTTTAAACTCTTTCAACTCATAAATGTGGGTCAAATAAGGGCTGAGCTGGCACATTGGTGACATTATTTACACAATAAACAAATATTGGTTACTTCAATCATTTAAATGTTTCAAATACAAGGCTGTGCTGAGCGTTGTATTCCTTTAAGGCTTGGAATAAAGTGGTCTTTTGGATAGAAGATTTTAGGGCAAAAAGATCTTTTCCCCCGTCCCCCACACTCCACTCCCTTTTGTTTCTGTTTGAACAGATAATGGGCCTCATTCCGAGATTCTGGTAGTCATGGCGCTATTTGCGCCATGACTGCCACCAATAACGGGTCTGGCACCGGTCTAGTTCAATGGGGATTTACCGGTGTAGGCCGACCTTTGCGGGACTGGTAAGTCCCCATTGAAAATGCCATTCCCCATTCCCATTTGAGCCACCATAGGGCTCAATGGGGAGGGCACAAATAAGGGGCTCGCGTATGTCGAGTCCGTTGTTTGCGCCCTGGTACCTTAATGGGTCCCGTCCATAACGCCTGGTCAGACCAGGCGTTAGTGGAGGGACCCGCTAAGGGACCTTGTAGTAGGGCGGTAAGGGATTACCGCCACCAGTCTCCTTACTGGTGCCCGGTATCCCTTACCGCCCACCTTATAATGACCCCAATGACTTTCTATATTGAGTGAGGTGTTCCCTTAATTATCAAATAACGGTGTCCTTTTGGCAGGAAAAGAAAAACTATGAATGGGTGAATAATTGATCTATATCAGGCAGACCATAATAGCCCCACACACAAGTCCCTTTGGTTCCTGCCAGCACAGAGAATCACTTTTTATATTGACTGGGGATTCATCGATGAGTGAAAGAACAGTGTCTCTTTGATTTAATACTGGGCCTTACCTAAACCATTAATATCACCCGCACACCCCAGTTGCTTGGTTCCACAGAGGACCCCCTGCTTGATGCCCTGTGCAGTCAATAAAGCATCTCGGTTTTGCACCCCCATAAATGTAAGGCAGGGACTGAGGACTGTGTGTCTCCAGATGTTTTGGACTAAAATTCCCATTATCCGTAGCCAGGATGTGAGAGAAGGTTTATGAGTGAGTGTGACTGGTGGCTAAATCGGTATGAGTGTGATCATTTGTGTTTGAATGTTCTAGATGAGTGTGTGCCTGTGTGGAGAATGCTATGTGAGTGGATGAGGGAGCAGGTTTATGGAGGAATGAATGGTGGGTGAATGAGTAGGAATGTGTGTGAGAGAGAGAGAGAGAGAGAGAGAGAGAGAGACAGAGAGAGAGAGAGAGTGTGTGTGTGCGTCACCAACCTCCTAACGCCTAGCCTAAATGAATAGATTGCTTAGCCAATCCGTTCCCTAACCAGGTGAACTCAAATACTAAATTAACTTAAGCAATGAGTGACTAAAGAATGCTTAGACCTTTGTCTACTGAGAATGTTGTCACTCTTACATCCACCTTTCCATCACTGGTCCTCACCCATCACATCTCCTCTCTTTGTGCACCCGGAATTGAGCAGTTCCCTTTGTTTAGTGCCTTTTAAATCACCTGGGTAATAAAGAAAATACTGCTACAATAGTTGGTAGAGGTCAGGTAGTCAGCGTGGTCCAAGTGGCCTGCATTTCAAGCCACTGGCCACCGAAAGTCCAAGACTTACCTACTTTGCCTGAAAGAAAAAAAAGCTTTGACAATTCCAACAGTTTGGGCTTTTGTGTAGGCATGGGAAAGGCACTTACCAGGCACTGTCGTAGTGGTATTAACTGACCATTGATGTTAGCAGGGGCAGAAAGGTGTGAGTACCTGGGCATCTAATAGCAGTGTAACACGAAGGAGGAGGGCAACACACAACTGTATGTAGTTAAAACTAGGCAGTGGGAAAATCCCATTTACGCAAAACAAAAGCGCTACAGAGCAGTGACCAAGGAGATCCAGGGTCGGTTTTGAAGACAGCAGGATAGATGGGAAATAACTACCTGACCCTGTCCTATCCTTGTAAATAGGGAAAGCTTTCCTTAGGGAGCGCTGATGTGTCGCTTACAAAAAAAGTGGACAGTAAAAGAAGTCAAAGAGAATCCATGTTTGAAGGTTGTTGGACTCCTGTATGTCCTAGGTCACTGGTAAACCTCACAGAGGAATATAGGCAAAGGGGTATAAAAGTAAAGTTTACACCTTGGACTGAAAACACATATAAACGATAACAGGTCCGGACTGTCTATTGTGGGTCCACAATACTTTACTATCCCATTATCCCATAGACAGATTGAGACTTCCCAGGGTGACTCTAAAATTAAAATCTAAGAAGAAGGCTCAGAGCAATGTTGTTGTGCTGCTGTGATTTAAGTTTTTTTGACAAGTACTCCCTGGTGGGGATGAGCCAAATTTCAAATGAAGACAAACATGTAGCCGACATGACCCTTCCATGTGAGGCCACAGTAAAAGACATATAGAGGGTTGTTCATGGTAAAGGTAGAGTGTACTTTAGTTCTCCACCATGTAACAGCCGCTGTTTTACACTCTACTACAGAAATCTGTTTCCTCATTGTGTGCATCCCAAGGCCTGTGCGATGCACAATTACAATTCTTGAGTCTAACTTCTCCTTGGGTTTTTCGTCAGAATGTGCTTGGCACCATCCTGTGTTGTACTTATTCTGGCCTTCCCAAATGGCCGGATTTGTTTCTTGTGCTGTTTGAAATACCTGGTTTGGCTCAACTCCTCTGCCCATTGGTTGCATTGTTGCACAAGGACCAATCATGGCATCCGGGAGGCGGGAGCTGGGCCAGTCACACCAAGGCCCACAACAAAGGCCCCTGTCTGCTCCCTGTCCGCTGTCTGAACGCGTCTTTCTGCATTTATTCTGTGAGTTAAGCCATAATTCTGGTTCCAAGCTACACCTCCAGCTATAACTATGTGTCCTTGTAAGCTTACTCTGTATCCCTCTGCTTTCCTTGTACCTAATTGCCATTTTATAGGTTTGTGTTGTGGCCTCCCTGCAACATGGGATATGGCTCTCCAAATGTACCATTAGCAGTACCTGGCAAATGCTTACTACAAAGGCACAAGCCAAAACTGTTGGCCTTGTCAATGCTTGTTTTTAACAGGACTTCAGTGAAGGACATACATAGTACTTATAAATAAAGTGGCAGAAGGCAGACCTAGTTAAGACATTTTTATTTCACCAGTAGAATGTTTACAGCTCCAATTAAGTCATTAACGCTCAGAACACTGCTTTGAAAAAACAATGGCTAGCACTTTGAGTGCAACGTTTGATGGCAAGGATTGATTAAAACGAAATCAAAGAGTTCCCTTGAGAAGGTATGCCATAGGGATTAGCATGGCCATGGGCAATCAAAGGGTGGGCAAATAACCAAACAACACCTAAAAGCTGTGTGTCCCTCCTCCTATGCCATTTATCCCTATCTGTACTCTGATGCAATCGTTTCAGCTTACAGTTGTCACAAGCACCACCTAACAGCCCAAACTAAAAAAGAACTCTGGTGGCACGGATCAGTCAGCATGTTCCTAGCGCCCTGTCTTGCCCCGAGCACAATGCCTCCAAAGTTTGGAACCCTCACCGGCCTCCCAATGCCAGAGTCAACCTGACAAGCACAGTGGCCCTCTCCCCTCCCCGGTGGTCTGCGAAAGTCCCTTACATCTCACTGTTACGAGACGTGCATAATGTGAAGCTTCTTTGGGTACTTCACTGCAGTGGTGAGCGCCGGAAATGGTTCATGGGTTTTGGTAAATGCCCTTATTAGCATGGTCTTTGAGTGATAAGAACTGAGCCCTCAGCAGTGAGCTCATGCTTTTATCTCACACTTTGTCACTGTATATGCTTCTGCAGCATCTTCAAGCTCTATTGTTCATTCCTTCATACGAAAATATCTCTACACATTTACCTTTCCTAGCACCTACAAAGCAACTGAAGCTAGTCCTAATCATTATGGGTCTGGCAGTAATCAGGCTGGTGCTACCGGCGGGTTGCCACCGGACCCGTAATTATTTACCGGCACCTGACTACCCGGTGGCACCAGGAGATTACAACCCTGGAGGCCTGGAAAGTCAGGCGCCGGCAAATTGTAAGTTGCCATTCCTATGGGAATGGGGACCATGGAAGCACCAGCACCGTTGTTAATGGTGCCAGTGCTTCCGTGACTGGTCTGCCTAGAGTGGCCGCTGTGTCCAGCAGGGTCAGACCTGGCGGGCACGGTGTATATGGCAGGCAAACCTGTAGTCTGCTGGTCTCGAAACAATGGTTCCGTTAAGCTTAAAAGCATCGTTAATTCCAGACAGGCAAACTTAGAATGGACAATACTGAAAGTGGTGCAAAGTATGACAAGTATTAGACTGAGAGTGATCAAACATTAGGATCATGAATGTGATTTTTCAGGGCAGCATGGAAACAGTGAAACGAGGTAGCAGAGTGGATAGGAAGAGGATGGGAGTTTCAGAATGTTGGAGCAAGTAATGAAAAAGAACGGAAGCGGGATGAGGCACATGGGGTTTGGGGACAGAGAGGCAAGATAGAAAGGTGCCGGACCATGAAGGGATTTATAGACCGTGAACAGGAAGTAAAATAGAAGCTGGTTATCAAATGAGAGAAGGGAAGCACAGCACAGATAAGTGGTAACAGAGACACACCACGGTAGAGAGAACATAAGACGAATAGTGGAGTTGAAGACCGAGCAGAGGGGGGCTAGATGGGAAGCCGGAAGGCCAACAAGAAGGGAGGAGCAGCAGTCGTGTCAGGAAAAAACTAGATTTAAATGAAGAAGTTTAGTAGGATGGGGGGAAGGAGGGGATGGACATGACAAATGTTATAAAGATAATAGATAAGAAGTAGTATAAATGGTATAGTGAAAGAGAGGGGAGAGTCAAAGCTGCCACCATGATTTCTTGCTGTGGAATAAAGGCACAAAATCAGGTGGAAAAGAGGTACCAGAGGGGTAGGCAGAGGGTGGGAGAGTGGAGGTGGGAAAAGAAAAGAGGTTTGGTTTTGGATGGGTTTAAATGAAGAAAATGTGTGTGCACCCAGTGTTCAATGGCTGAGAGGCAAGTGGAGACAATCGCCTGAAGGCGGTCAGAAAAACTAGCGAATGAGAAGAGTAGTTCAGCATCATTAAAGAGAAATATAAGTTTTGACAGAGGATTTTAAAAAGGGAGAGGAGAACACGTCCAAGCACAGAACCCTGTGGGACTCCAAATTGAAGAGGATGAGAGCCAGAGGTACAGCCAGCACAGGAGACCCAAAAGCAGTGATTGCAAAGATAAGATGTGAACCAACAAAGGGCAGTAGCAGAGAGACCAAGAGAGGCAAAGGAAACACAGGATGGTGTGGTTATCCACTGTGAGTAATTGGACCATCCCCACGGTGGGTATGTGCTTGCCAGGGCTTTACATTTTTTTACAATGAAATTGAATGATGGTAGATCAACCTCCGGAAAATGTGTGGGGCTTATCCGCACACATTTTCCTATGCTCACTGCACGAATACACATAGACCCATGTACTCTGTGTGGACAGAGCCTACAGGCGCAATCCTCCCTGTCATGGTTAGTTGAGATCTGACAGGTGGAGTAAATGATGCATCTCAGAAGAGGGAGGGCCAAAACATTCCTCCTGCATGGCCAGCCTAATTAACTACCAAAGGCTCCATCGATCAACCTTGTCCATTTGTTTACCCTCTGCTGATGGTGGCAGCAATTTACATAATTAACATCCTAATAGAGTGTATTTCAAACAGGCCCAGATGGTGCCTGGCTACTAGACGTTAACAAAGGAGTAAGGAAACCCCAACAACCTTTCATATGCCCTGTGTCAACCTGAAGTCAGCTCCTGCCTCTCAGTATCAAGGGCAGTTACCTGTCATGTCTGTCTGGGACTATGTATTTACAGTTGTCGCCCCTCCAGGGTGCCCCCATTCAGAAGGTACAAGTATGTGTTCTGGCAGTGACCGAAAAGTCTGGTCTCGTCACAGCTTCAAGGGAGACTTGTCACTTTAATATGGAACTACAAAGAGCTCACTAACCCAGAGAGACCCTTTGATCCCCAACAGACAGGAAGATGGGTGGGACATAGTATTACATGTGTTCACTCCTTTACCTCTTTTGTTGTAAAGCACTCTGGTTATGACCTCGCACATACCGGAAATTGCTGGTTGGGACCCAGGATTGGTTCATTATAGTAGCCTACACCAATCACTGGGGCCAATTTGGCTTTAAAAGAGGGTCAAGCCCCTCTTTCAGGCAGATCATCTGAAGACTTTGCATGGAGTAGCAAGAAGAACTCAGCATTGGATCGTGGCTGAAGGTACAGTCTCCCTTACATCTTCCACCAGAGAAGGAAGGCCAGCGCCCAAAAGAGGGAAGCAAGATCCCTCCCCTAAACATCTCCCAGAGAACAAAGGGAGCTACTGAATCGAGAGGACCCTCCAGCAGCTCCAGAACCGGTGCCAGCCAGAACACAGCATGTCCTGCTAGGCTCTGCAGAAAGCGTCCTAGATGGGAAATGCCAGAGAGTCTCTGAAACAAGTCAAGGTCAAGGCTGTTGCCTGCAACACTCTCCTCAGCTTTGGGCCGTCTGCCTTAAAGGACAACACAAGCCCAGTGAAGAAGCTAGAAGGAGTGCATCGACAATCATCAACCAGCGTCTGCCTTAAAGGACATTTTTGAGCCAGTTGAGCCCCTCGAGCTGCAACCGATTGCACTGCTGACTGTTGTCACGCCGAAGTTGCTAAGTCGTCCGGGATGCCTCGACCAGTGCATCAGACCCACAACCAGCACTGAAACAACCATTCCTGAGCCCGAGCCGCTGTGCAGGCCAGCATGCAGCCTCGTTGGCCAAACTGCCTGCCGCCTGATACCCACAGCTGTCTCCCGCCTTGAACTCTGTCACAGAAGCTGCAAAGCACCCTGAAACCAATTCTATACTGTTGAGCACCAAAGACTCCTACAACATAATGTACATTGTGGTTCTGTCCCTCTGGTCCTTCTCCAAAGGCCAGTGCGACCTTTTACAGCACATTTCTCCCTTTTTGCTGAAACCAAGTATCCTTGAACTATTGAAATTAGTTACTTTACTGACTACCCTCCTGTCAGTATCCAGCGTGCATCCCTTTTCCTTCTTGAAACTGTCTGTCCTCTGCATTTCCTTACAAGGTGGGTTGTATTTTTGTAGTGTGCTAGAACTTCCAGTTGAATAATAATAAAGTAGATATTTTTATAAAACCTTGGCTTGACAGTCCCTTCTATCATTGGGTAATAATTGGATTTTCGCTGTGTGTTGCAGCTAACCAACAATCCACGACCTTTGCAGAGATAAGCCTGCTGTTCGGATCTCTTCTAGTGTACTAGAGGTTTGGGGCTGATTGATGGTTTGGAAACCGACATTCATCCCTTGACCACTGGTGGTCCAGTAGCTGATTCATCACATTCACAGTGTCAAATGCTGCTGACAAGCCGAGAAGAATAAGTAAATGGAACAATGTATGTTGTGCCGGGAAGAATGAAGAAAGTTGCCGACATGACGGAGTGCCGTTTCTGAGGCATGTACCGGGTAAAAGCCAGATTGTAGAGAAGGAAAGAGTGGATGTTGAGATAGGAAGAGACTTACGTATAAACAATCTGCTACAGCATTTTGGAGAGAAAAGAATTAAGGGAAATGGGATGATAGAGCAAGAGGGCCAAGGGAGGTTTTTTTTTAGAATGGAATGTTGATAGCATGTTTGAATGAAGGAGGAACAGTCTGAGAGTAGATGAAAAGAGGAAAGAGTGGGTGTGAAGGGTGGAGGTGCGGGAGATGGGGTTGAGTCAAAGAATGAAGAACTGAGGTTGGTGATTTTGGAGATAAAGGAGTCAGTAAACTCAGTGGCCAAAGGGGAGATGAAAGGGAGGGATCAGGGCAGTCAAAGGACCACAAGTTGTGTTGTGAAAGGGTGATGGGGGTAGAGACTAGCTGGGGAGAAGGCAGGCAGTCAGGAGAGAAAATGAAAGCAAGAAATAATCAGAGAGGTAAAGGGGGTGAGCAGAGACTGTATTCTCAGAAGCAAATGTGGAAAAAAAAGATCTTGTGAGGATCCTGAAATATGGGATGCGGTTAGGGATTGGGGAAAGATTATATGAATCAGGAAAAGAGAGTAGAGGCGAGAAAGAAGAAGTGGAAGAAAGATGGATAGTAAAATCCCAAAGAAGCAGAAGCGGAAATTAGTGGGAAGTATAGTTGAAAAAAGGCAGTCAAGATCATTGTAAAATGTGAGAAGAGGACCAGTAGGATTGTAGAGGATACAGAGAGAGATAGGCAGAGGTTTCAGTAAGAAAGAGACGTGATATTCAAAAGAAGAACTCAGGGGCATCTGGTATGGAGGAGGAGGGAGGGATCAAGATGAGTGATAACTAATATCAGTCCCTCTGCCTCTACCATGCTGTTGGGTGGTTGGAGACAATTGTCTATTAAGGTAGAAGAGGAGAGCAGGAGGAACAGCATTGTAAGGGGTGATCCAGGCTTCAGTAATTCATAGGAAATGAAGATTAAAGTGAGAAAATGGATCTAGAATGAACTACACCTTATTGTAAATGGAACTTGCATTCTATAGGCCTATAGAGGTGGAGAAAGGGGGGTCAGTTGGAAACAGGAGGATAGATCAGACTAGATTAAGGTACCAAAAAGTAGAGTTAGAAGAATGGTGAGATGAATACTAGGAGGATATGGAAGGGGACATAAAGTAGGTTGTGGGAGAAGCAAGAGTGGGCCAAGAATGGGAGAGAGGATGGATGGAGACGGATAGGGTGGAATTAAATATTAGGAGAAGGTGAGGATATGTTAGGGAAGAGTATAAGATTGCAAACTAACATACACTAAGCCTCCACATCCCCGATTGTCATTGCTCCCATATTTTAATATTATACAGGAATACCCATAGCATAGTCCATTGGGTCGCTGACCCTGAATATAAGTTACTAGAGGAATCCAGAAGTGGACCCCTTGCTCACTATTCTTAGAGAGGCACAGCTCCACCCTACTGATGAGGTCCAACCAGACCGAAACACGTGTCTGAGGTTGCTGTTGGTACTCTTGTTCAGAGGAAAATTGCCTAGCATTTTGGTACTGGACTGCCCCAGGGCAGGACAAAGACTGATATGTTTTGGATATTTCTCCTCTGTGAAAGATAGTGAGCTAAAGACTCTGGGTAAGTCTTTCATGACCAGGACTACTGTCTGACAGAGGAACTCACAGGACCCCCCTTGTTAATTTGCACATTTAAGTAACTTTGAGTCTCTCCCTAAGTTACTAGGGGTATCCAGACATGGACCCCTTGCTCACTATTCTTAGAGAGGCACAGCTCCACCCTACTGATGAGGTCCAACCAGACCAGAACACGTGTCTTGGGTTGCTGTTGGTACTCTTGTTCAGAGGAAAATTGCCTAGCATTTCGGTGCTGGACTGCCCAAGGGCAGTGCAAACACTGATATGTTTTGGATATTTCTCCTCTGTGAAAGATAGTGAGCTAAATACTCTGGGTAAGTCTCTCATAACCAGGACTAATTTCTGGCAGAGGGACTCCCAGGACCCCACCCCCTTGTTAATTTGCACATTTAAGTAACTTTGGGTCTCACACTAAGTTACTAGGGGAATCCAGATGCGGACCCCTTGCTCACTATTCTTAGAGAGGCACAGCTCCACCCTACTGATGAGGTCCAACCAGACCAGAACACGTGTCTTGGGTTGTTGTTGGTACTCTTGTTCAGAGGAAAATTGTCTAGCATTTCGGTAGGGACTGCCCCAGGGCAGGACAAAGACTGATATATTTTGGATATGTCTCCTCTGTGAAAGCTATTGAGCTAAAGACTCTGGGTAAGTCTCTCGTAACCAGGACTCAGGTCTGGCAGAGGGACTCCCAGAACCCCCCTTGTTAATTTCCTGAGTATAAGGGATACATGAATTGTAATTTCCCAGACTAATTTAGAACAATCGCTATTAATGGCTACACACAAATTCATGGAATGTGATTGTAGAAATCAAGACCCGGACCAGGTTGGGGTTGCTGAAATTATACTTTATTCTTGTGACTTTAACCAAAGAAAGTATAGTTCATGAACTCCTTGAGAGTTACTTCACTCTTAGGCAGCCTTCCAGGGACGTGACTTAACCCTCCTAAGCCTCCTTGGTGTCCGGATAGGCCCACCAGTTGTTCCTTCTCTCCTCGTCCTCTCCATATGACTAGAAAAATCAACAACAAACGGTGGATTAGTTCCCGGGCTTTTATGTGATGTGAGTGACTTACTTCCCCCCCAATGGAAACCCCCCCTGTCAATCTGGATTCCCATTGGCTGGTATTGCCATGTCCCGCCTCCTTTTAAGGCTGCCGTTTCCTTCCAAAGCGTCTGATTCCACTGCCTGTCAGGAGAGACCTGTTCCCAGGCAACTCCGTCCCGTGAGCCCCCACCCCTTTGGAAGACTCTCCCTCCTGCCATGTGGGCTCGTGCATCCGGCTGCTCCCGCGGGTTCGCCGCTACCAGCCCGGACCCCGGGCTGTAAGCCTCGACGTCACCCCTGGCGGGTTCAGGTAAGGCTGGGCGGGAGGGGGCCGCGCTTTCCATCTCGCAGCCCGCTGCCGCGATCCTGTGGAGTCCCGGGAAGGACAGGTGGGATGGGGCTGCGCTCTCCGCATCGTGGCCCGCTGCCGCGACCCCGCAGAGTCCCGCTACCCCTTCCACTCTGGGTCCCACCTCACATCTCCCCATCACAAACCCTGGCCGATTGGGCAAGGGAGCATTCCTGGACAGATAGTCAGCCACCAGCTGTAAACCCGCAGGTTTGTGTAAGGTAAGGAAATCGAAGACAGGACAGAGACAGGAACCATCTAAGCACTCGCTGGTTGGTATCCTTATGTCTTGCGAGCCACTGTAAGGGGGCATGGTCGGTATACAACGTAAAGCAGCGACCCAAGAGATAATATATGAGGGTCTCCACCGCCCACTTGATGGCCAAACACTCCTTCTCAATAGTGGAATAGGCCTCCTCGTGTGGTACGAGCTTCCTGCTCACGAAACAGACGGGTTGAAGTTCACCTTCCTGTTCTTGCGAAAGCACTGCTCCCAGTCCCTGATTTGACGCGTCCGTCTGAAGAAAAAATTGGCTATGGAAGTCAGGGCACCGAAGTACTGGGTTCCAAGTGATCCTCTGCTTCAGGACATCGATAGCTTCCAAAGCAGCAGTGTTCTTGGTCAAATCGGGAGTCCCTTTGTTCCTCAAAACGTCAGTTAGTGGAGCTGCCACCGAGGAGAAATCAGGGATAAATCTACGGTAGTAGCCTATGAAACCCAAAAAGGCACGGATCTGTTTCTTCGTGGATGGAGTAGGAATCTCGTGAATGGCTCTGATCTTCGAGAATTGGGGTCGTTATGTGCCTCCGCCTACCAGGTGTCCCAGATATTTCGTCTCGTGTGCCCCTATCACTGTCTTCTTCAGATTAATGTGTAGGCCTGCCTTAAATAACTCAGACACCACCCGTTCCAAGTGGTGTAAATGGTCCATCCAGGTCGTGCTATACACGACGATGTCGTCTAAGTAAGCCACAGCATAATTCTCATGGGGACGTAGTATGACATCCATCAGTCTCTGGAAGGTGGCTGGCGCACCGTGTAGACCGAATGGCAAAACCTTGAATTGATATAGGCCTTGGGGAGTTGTAAAGGCAGTCTTTTCCCGGTCTGTGGATTCCAAGGGGATCTGCCAGTAGCCTTTGGTTAGGTCTAGCGTACTTAGGAAGTTGGCGGATCCGAGCCTTTCCAACAGCTCGTCCATTCGTGGCATAGGATATGCTTCGTAACTGGAAATTGAATTTAATTGTCGGTAATCCATACAGAACCTAATTGTACCGTCGGGCTTTGGTACCAACACTATCGGGGAGGACCATGGGCTGACTGATGGTTCGATTATATCCATGCGGAGCATATCTTCCACTTCGTTTCGGATAACCAGCCTTCTTGCTTCTGGAATACGATAGGGCCTTAGCCTAACAATCCGTCCGGGATCGGTTTTAATCTCATGTTCGATTAAATCTGTTCTCCCTGGTAAGGCCGAGAACACGTCTCCAAAGGGTGACAGTCTGGTCAAAAGTTCTGACTTCATGGAAGGAGTCAAGATGGTTCCCCATTGCACTTCTTCCAGCTTGCCCTGTTCACGATTCACATTCTGTTCTGAGGTATCCTCACCGGTATCCATTGTGGCTGCTAATACAGGCGCGGTCCATGCCTTTAGCAGGTTCACATGGTACACCTTCTCTGGTGTGGCTCGATCAGGTTGGTGGATCCGATACGTCACAGGGCTGAGTACCTCCTTAACTTCATAAGGACCTCTCCATCTGGCCAATAGTTTGTTAGTACTGGTGGGTAGTAGAATTAGTACTTGGTCTCCTATTCGGAAGGTTCTCATCCGACTTCCTTTGTTATAGTTTTTTTCCTGGTTTGTCTGTGCGTGTCCCAGATTCGTCTCGGCCATCGAGCGGAGTGCTGTCAGATGTTCCTTCAACTCTTCGGTGTACTCTGTTAAAGAGATCTCATCCGAAGTCTCCCATTCTTCTTTTACAAGATCCAGGATGGTTCGGGGTTGTCTTCCGAAAAGGAGCTCAAATGGAGAAAAGCCGTTAGATGACTGTGGGGTGTCGCGTAATATCATCAAGACCAAGGGCAATATGCGGTCCCAGTTCTTCCCATCTGGCCCGGTCACTCTCCGTATCATTTTCTTGATCGTCTTGTTGTACCTTTTCGACAAGGCCATCAGTCTGGGGATGGTATACCGAGGTGCGTAACTGATGAATCTGTAGTCTTTCGCATACCTGCCGAAGTAAGGTGGACATAAAATTGGTCCCTTGGTCGGTGATAACTTCCGAGGGTAACCCCACTCTTGCGAAGAAGGGAATGAGCTGATCGCATAGTTGTCGGGCTGATGTTCCCTTCAAGGGAAATGCCTCCGGATACTGCGTAGCATAGTCAACAATGACTAGTAGATACTTGTATCCCCGGGACGCGGGTTCTATTGGTCCAACGATGTCCATGCCTATCCGCTGAAAAGGAACGTTAATAAGGGGCATCTTCCTCAAAGGGGCTTTTGCTGGTAAGACGCCACTTGTTAGCTGGCAAGTGGGACACGCTTTACAGAATTGAGCTACTTCACTGTATATGCCTGGCCAGTAGAACCGTCTCAGGATGTTCTGCTGCGTTTTCATGGAGGCCATATGTCCGCCACAGGGGTGGTTGTGTGCCAGCTGCATTATGACCATTCTATGGGGTTTTGGTAATACCAGTTGTTCCTTTACATTCCCATCGTCCGCCTTGTATTTCCGGTACAATAGTCTGTGACGGAAAAGAAAGCCAGGTCCTTTCGTTACATCTGGATCTTTCTCATTGGCCGCTCTTTCACGGGCTACCCGAAGGGTGGGATCAGTTAGGGTTTCCCCCCTCAGGGAGTCCTCATGATCCTCGGGTTTCCAGTTAATGGGTCGGGTCATGTAACTGGCTTGGCACCACTCTAGCCTATTCCGTCTTTTATGTCCAGGAGGGTTTATAGAGTCACCTACATTTGTGGTTCTGTTACTCCTCGCTCTTTCTTCGTCTAGTGCTTTATCAAAGTGAGGCAGGTCTGTTCCCAGGACCACTGGGGTGGGTAGGGCAGGAAGGACGCCAGCCTTTAACCGAGTGGTTTCATGATTCACCTCTATCTGTATCTCCCTCATTGGGTATGTTTTTACGTCCCCATGTATACACTTTATCGGTATAGAAATGTTAGGTAAATTAGGGGTATTACTCACGGTGGGAGATATGGCTGTTTGTCTACTCCCGCTATCCAGCAGCGCCCGAGTCGGTCGTCCATCCACCCTTATATCCACGATGTATGGACCCGGGCTACGTACTTCCGGATGTGGCTTCATGTAGCCAATTTCCATAGGCTCTGTGGTCTTCCTTCTGGGGCAGAATCGGGCAATGTGGCCCCATTCACTGCACTCAAAGCACTGGGGCTGTCTAAATCCCGGGATTATGGGTGCCTGTTTCTCCTCGTATCCAGTCTTCCTTTCTTCTGGTTTCCTGAAAACCTCCTCCGGTTGCCTTCATCTGGTGTGTGCCACTTTTGGGCCTTTTTGTACCTGATGTTCAATGCTTGGCGAGGTCATCCTTCCTGGTACACTTGTTGAGGGGAAGCGACTATACCCGGCTTTTTGGTAAGCCGACGCAATGTCCATGGCTTCCGCCAATGTAGGCCTGTGGTGTTGCCTAACCCATCTTTGCATTGTGCCAGGCAAGGCTTCTATGAACTGTTCCAGTATTATCTTATCCAGGAGGGGTTGGTTGGCTGGTGTGGGGGACTGCATCCATTTCTCTGTCAGATCTTTAATGCGGTAATATAACTGCCTGGGACTCTCTCCGCTTCTTAACTTGGTTTCCCTTAGCTGAATGTGATAGGCCTCCTCATCCAGGCCTAGACGGTCCAGTACGGCTGCTTTGATTTCCCCATATGGAGTGTTACCATTGGGGTTCACAGCCTGATATGCACCCTGCATTACTCCAGATAACAGGGGAGCAACATACTGTCCCCAGCGCTCAGGCGGCCATTGCGCATTTCTCGCAATCCTCTCGAAACTTGTGAAGAAAAAGGCTGGATCCTCCCCCTCCTTATACTTCTGGAGGAGGGTGGATGGCACTATGGGTTGCTTCCTCGTGCTGGCCACTGCATCTGTGAGCCTGTAATATTCTCATGTTGTTTGTCCTGGGCCGTGGTCTGTAGGGTGCCCTGTAATTGGATGGCTTGCTGGAATGCCTGGCGGCCAGCCACTGCCTGTTGCGTTTGCAGCTGTATTAATTGCTGCAACTGCTGTTGGCCATCCGTCAGGGTTTTAATTAGGGTCTCCATCGCGTTGTCGGATATCCCACCTTTGTCGCCAATGTAGAAATCAAGACCCGGACCAGGTTGGGGTTGCTGAAATTATACTTTATTCTTGTGACTTTAACCAAAGAAAGTATAGTTCATGAACTCCTTGAGAGTTACTTCACTCTTAGGCAGCCTTCCAGGGACGTGACTTAACCCTCCTAAGCCTCCTTGGTGTCCGGATAGGCCCACCAGTTGTTCCTTCTCTCCTCGTCCTCTCCGTATGACTAGAAAAATCAACAACAAACGGTGGATTAGTTCCCGGGCTTTTATGTGATGTGAGTGACTTACTTCCCCCCCCAATGGAAACCTCCCCTGTCAATCTGGCTTCCCATTGGCTGGTATTGCCATGTCCCGCCTCCTTTAAAGGCTGCCGTTTCCTTCCAAAGCGTCTGGTTCCACTGCCTGTCAGGAGAGACCTGTTCCCAGGCAACTCCGTCCCGTGAGCCCCCCCCCCCCTTGGAAGACTCTCCCTCCTGCCATGTGGGCTTGTGCATCCGGCTGCTCCAGAGCGGACCACCTCGTCGAGCAAGCCGTCTCTCCCTCCGCTCCCTTCCCGGCAGTGAGAGACGCTCGGCGGGCCGTGCGGGTCGGCTCTCCGCGACTACCCGCGTTTCCCGCGGGTTCGCCGCCACCAGCCCGGACCCCGGGCTGTAAGCCTCGACGTCACCCCTGGCGGGTTCAGGTAAGGCTGGGCGGGAGGGGGCCGCGCTTTCCATCTCGCGGCCCGCTGCCGCGATCCTGTGGAGTCCCGGGAAGGACAGGTGGGATGGGGCTGCGCTCTCCGCATCGTGGCCCGCTGCCGCGACCCCACGGAGTCCCGCTACCCCTTCCGCTCCGGGTCCCACCTCACAGTGATATAATTTAAAGTGGTCTTATATAGCACCCTTCTGCCAATAATGTTGGCCTCATTGTGCATGGCTGTACAAGAAAGTGGGGCACGGTGTGTTAGTCAGATAGCAGGAAGGCAGATACAGAAACGTTTGGTGTTGATGGATGCAGGTTAAAAGTACCCGTTACCTATGCGCTGAAATGAAAATCATGATGTTGTGGTTAGAACTGACTGGGCAGGTTAGCCATAGGGGAAGCCCTCGGATTGTTAGAAGTAAAAATTGACAGCACATTTTTTTGATAGACTATGGCTAGTGTCTTAACGTATCAAGTACACTGGATCTGGTGATACTCTGAAGGAATGTGGGAGGTATAATGCAAGATTTTAGTAGTGAGGAGTTACTTGAGGTAGGAGGAGAGGGATGAGGGTAATGTTAGGATATTATTGCTTCCTGGCTCTTGGTTTTAGGTTGCAGAGATAAACTCTGACTCTAGTTATGATCTCAATGAGACTAAGGCTTGGATCAGGGTCACACAGCAGAGGTTTCATTAATGAAACTGGTTTCCCACAGGTTGTAGTGCCAAAAGGTTTGGAAATGACTTAAATTAGCCCAAGTTTCTGGTGAACAGTATTTAGTCGGTTGCTATTGTTTTCACTTCTTTCAGTGGTTGAAACACAGTCGTTAGCTGTTTCTTGGAAGTCAGGTGGTTCATGTCCAGGCAAAGAGGTTTGGGCAGGGTGTTCCACAGTTTCGTGGCCAGAAATGAAAAAGAGGAACCTCCTTGTCTCCTCCTATTGACAATGGGGACTAGTACTACTGTTGTGTTGCTGGACCTATGTGTTCTGGAAGGAGTGTAGTGTTGAAACTTAATTCTGAAGGAGAAAGTCCCCCCTCCATGGTATGAACGATGTGCGATGCAGGTTTTGAAATTAGCCCTTTTTTTGTTGTGTGATGCAGATTTTGAAAACAGCCCTTTTTTGATGGGTAGCCAGTGAAGAATACATAATGCTGGCATGATATGTTCAAATTGCTTCATTCTGAGTAGTCTTGCCACTGCATTTGGACCTCTTTAAAGTTTTCTCATTAGGTAATCTGGACGATAGAGGCTGCTTGCATAGTCTAGTTTGGATAGTATTAGAGAAGGTATGGCCATGGTCACGTGCGTGAATGTTCGGTAAGGCAAAATGCGGACTGGCTTGCACAACTGCTGATGATGGCTTTGACCTGTGGATTAAGAAGGAGGGTGCTGCCCATTCTTGTTCCAAGATTCCTTATTGTGGTTGACGGATTTGGCCAATGGCCCATTACATCAGCCAAAGGGACTTTGGTTAAATTAGAACCTGTAGGATTACCTGTGGGATTACAGAGCATCAATGCTTTGTTCTTTTTTTTTTAGGGTTCACTTTTAGTCTGTTTGCGGTCATCGATGTGTCCACCTGTGCAAGGCAGTGTTAAAAGTCTGGAGCATTTGGTGATGGGTGGTTAATAAATGTGTAGATTATTTGTGTGTGTGTCATTTCGAATAGCTGTAGCATAAAATACCATATTTATTAATGATGTCTGGTAGGGCTGTCATGTAGATGTTGGAAAGTATAGTTGAGAGTGTGGATCCTTGGGGTACTCCACAGGTAAGGCAGGGAGGCCAGGAATTGGAGGGGCCACTGGTAGTGGTTTCTGTTCTACCTGTACGGAAGGAGTTGATCCAGTGTAAAGATGATTCCTTAACACCAATATCTTCCAGTCTTTGTTTAGGAGAATGTTGTGACTGGTGGTGTCAAAAACAGCTGAGATGTCTAGTAGGATGAGTGCTCTCTCTGAGCTTTCATCCACATTGTTTTTAAGTGTATCCGAGATGGAATACAGAGCCGATTATCTACTCCTAGATTGCCTAAATCCGTGCTGTGCCTCATTCAGGAGTTGGTTTGTTTCGATGAATTCTCAGTCTTGACGATACATAAATTCCATCAGATGTTTTGCGATGCAAGACACGTTTGAGATGGGGTGATAGCTGTCTCGGTTATATGGGTCAGATCTGGGCTTTTTAAGCAATGGTCTGATGTAAGCAGATTTCAACTGATCTGGGGACTCTTCCACTGCTGATGGAGTCGTTGAGGAGGAATAGGAAGATGGGCACTAAGTCTGGGGATTTCATGATTGATTTGTAAAGATTGGGGGGCATGGATCCTCAGGAGATCCTGATGGGTCTGATGTAAGCAGATTTCAGCTGATCTGGGAACTCTTCCACTGCTGATGGAGTCGTTGAGGAGGAATAGGAAGATGGGCACTAAGTCTGGAGATTTCATGATTGATTTGTAAAGATTGGGGGGCATGGATCCTCAGGAGATCCTGATGGGTTGCATGAGACATTGTAGCTTGTAGGCTCTCTGCAGACAGAAGGCAGAATGATGATAGAGAAGAGGTAGTGTGAGGTGTTAGTAGGATCTTGTTGGTAGTGTGTTCGGAGGAAATGTCCTTTATTGTCAAGGTGTTCCTGAATGTCATGGATCTTTTGGTTAAAGTGTGCAGCAATCTGGTCAGAGGACTCTTGTGTAGAGGTAGGGTTTTTGAGTTCTCTTATGATCTCAGACATTTCCCTTTTGCTGTGACGTGCTAAATCAGTGAGTTTGGAGTAGTGTGCTTTTTATGCTTTGAGTATTGCTTCCCTTTAATGGCAGAGCTGTTGATAGAAGGCAAATTTGCGTGTGCGTAGATGGTTATTTTCTCCAGAATTTCTCTAGTTTTCAAGGTTCCCTTTTCATGTAATTTAATCTGCGGGTGAACCATTTGTCGTTTATTTTTTATAGTATTTTTAAGTTTTCTTAGGGGCAATGCAGTCCAACGTGAAAATAATCCAGTTGTTGATGTGGTTGAGTTTTGCATCCAGTGTGGTTATTGACCCATCTGCGGGTACAGTAGATTTGGTTGCTGCTAGTCTTTCTAGTAGGGAATTGATGTATATTTCTTCCCATAGTCTGGTCATGGATGATGATACTTTTGAGGGTCTGGAGAGATGGGGTGTGTCTGTGAATATTCTGAATAAGATAGATAAGTGATCTCCCAGTAGAGGTGTACTGGAAAGCAAACAGTGACTATGTTTACATTACATTACTGACCCTGGGGATGGCTATATGAGGTTGAATCACATGGGGGAAGGCAACCCTCAGTGGATTGATACAACATCATTGTACGAGACATGGTATCCCCCTTTTCTTTAGGGATACCCCTTTGTTCCCTATGCCTTAATGGCATATTGTCATAACACTCTTAACCGACCCATGAAAGCTACTAAGAATACCTTTGCATACTCTGTATATAAGTCATCAAGAACTGACTTTCCTTTCCCTGAATACAAAAGTGCTGTGACGAGGAAGCTGAGCAGAGTAATGAAGATCGAAGGAGGCCAGAAGCACAAGCTGCGCTCTAGTGGTTGCAAGCACATACTTGATGCCGGGACACTCACACCACTGCACCAGCTGACAGGAGGGAGACACTGGCTGGGAGAATCTCATCCTTTCGGTACTGACCAAGGGACCACTGGGCTGAGATGTCCGTGGAGCAAATTGGCAGAAGAGAGCAGACTGCAGCAGACAGTCTGCTGCGAGGACTCCACCAGAGGAAGTGCATAAAAGAAGGAAAGACTTTCTAGCATGCGCAGGTACTGAAAAGCAGCCTCCATGCTGCCCAAGCATGGAGAAACCCAGAGCAGACAAGCAGGAGCCTGCGAGAGATGCAGAATCCATAGAGCAGAGGCGGCAAACCAGGAAAGAAGGAACGGAACATCTTAACATTGGGCAGACTGTTAGTTTTGCTTTAGGCAGGGAAATGCCTCCTAAAATAGGGTTGGTGAGGCATTTTATAAACCCTTTTATTTCAATAAAAGTCCTCTGTGTCTGTGTCTCATTCCTGGCTCCTCACATATGGTGTCAGGAGTTAGATCAGGCTCAGTTGATATAAACTGGGGAACCCTCAAGTTTAAAAACATAGCAACAGAGCCTCTGATCCGTTAGTAGCTTCAGAAAATTCTATTTGATTTGACCCCTTTGCAGTAGCAGTGCAGAATTAGTACCATCCTTAAAGAGAACGTCATACCCAGAAAAAAACAAGACAGCTTCTAGGCCCATAACACTTGTACCTGGGGAAATATCTAAACAGGTCCTTTTTTCTACCAGTGGACTGAGTCCTATAGAAAGAACACGAGAACACGATTGCCATCAGAGCCAAAGGATAAGAGTCAGGTTTTTCCCCCTTAACTTCTCAAGCCATTTTACCTACTAGGACAAAGATAGAAGGCAATACTTATAAACTTTTCTTTCCCCACGAGTGCCGAATTCCCAGAAGGGATCAAATTATCATCTCCCTAGTACTTAGGGTAGAGATTCCTACCAACTCAGTTAACTATCCCATGCCCTGGGTGAGAGTAGATGGAAGAAGAGATTAAGAGTACTGCCTCTCCTATCTACCAGAGAGTTGATTGACCTCCTAGGTTTTTTCTAAAATCTGATACAGGTTAAGAGGGGCAAGATGGTAGAACTCTTGGTGTATGAAACCACCTGGGAACCTCTGTCCCAACCAGATTTTAGGAAGGGAGTTAGAGAGAACCCAGAAAAACAACTGTGTGGTAGGTAGGACCAAGAATTTCTTTGTTGTGTTGCTCGAAGCTGGAGGCAGAGATAAACTCTGACTCTAGTTATGATCAGACCTAGTCAATACTACTAGGGAAAGGGATAAGATCCCCGGGTTATCCAATATCATGGGAGATCCCTCTCCACTTAAAAACAGAAGATTGTGATACTCCCGAAACAATCACTTATCATCCCCAAAGAACATGGAGCCTAAAACCTCAATGTCCTCAAATGGGGATGACAACATTAAGGGATTCAGAGGAGATGAAAATACCTCTGTGTGCTCTGAGAAGGTTTGAATATCTGAACAGTCTGTAGAGTTATCACAGCCACCATTAGTCTGGACACCCAACAGGGAAGGTAATAGCTTTCCCAATTCTCTACCTTCTTGAGAAGTTTCCTGCCCAGTAAAGACAGTAGACTCTGAGTCTTGTAAGAACACAGTAATCCTAACTCCCTAATGAGATGTTAATCCCATAACCTCCGGAGGAGAGAAAGAGAAAGAAAGCTATCCCTTGGGAGAAACTTGTATACTAACTTTACCGACACCCTCTTTCATCAGGGAATTATTACACCAGTTAGAGGGTAGTTTAGACCACCCAAGGAAGGACTATTCCCACAGTCTAAAACATCTTCCCAGTAGACCAGGGGAACCAAACCCCAAAGAGAACAGGGAGTTCCAGAAAATTAATATACCCTTCTATGCCAGTGTCCTCTTTAGCCACACTGAGGAGATAGTAAACACTGGGAAGAAGGTCCCTAGCAAGAGGAAAAAGAGAAACAAACTATTTCCTCTGTGTGGAGGATACAACCACCCACAGAACCTCAGTCAACCCTAACAAGAAACAGGATAAGAACCCCTATCTGTTCACAGGAGGAAGTAACACCTATAGCAAGTTTGTCCAACTCCAGACCTTGAGGGCCTCAAACATGTTGGCTTTTCAGGATACCCCTCATTAATATTCATGAGATAAATTTGCAAACAAAGATTTTCAATGTATGCACATTTCCTCTCATGAATATAAATGAGGGGCATCCTGAAAACCCATCTGGATTCCGGCCCTCGAGGCCTGGAGTTGGGCAACACTGACCTGTGGGGTGCCTGCCACTATACAATGAAACAACATCTGGGTGGACTTAGATAACGGAAGCAAGTGTTGTTGCGTCCACCCTAAATTTCTGCCCCAAGGTTGTTAGGGAGTTTTCCAAAGGAAAGTACAGTTTATCCACTGTCATACAGAAGTTTACCATGAGATTGGGATACCTTTAACCATCCTGGGAAAAGAAATGTGGATTACTGTGGCCATAATTCCCAACTTGCTGGCCCAGTTAGTCCTGCGGAGCGACTTTGCCCAATTTGACCAATGGGTCTCACAGGTGCCAAAAATAAAAATAAGAATCCACAGGGATGGACCTCGACTTGCAAAAGAAACATGTAACCCAGAGGTGGGAGAACCCCTACCTTGTTTCTTTGAAGAAAAAGACACCCTAGAGAATGTCAGCAACTCTCCCATTCTTATTGCCCTTTTGAGTCCTGGGAAGAAGAGGGATTTTCACCAGAGGGTCCTATCTGGGAATGGGGGACCAGATTGGAAGAACAATTTCTAAATACAAAACCCAGACACAAAGCAAGGGGGAACCCTTAGACATAAAGACAGAGAGCTAGGGGAAGGGTATGTGATCGATACGATGGTGTCACCAATCCTTTCCCAGCAGTGACCTCTGCCCATTTGGCCAGGGGATGGCGGTCGCTACCTGATTTTGACCCTTGGGGTGGCTACATGAGGGAGAATCACATTCGGGAGACAACCCTCAGGGGAGTGACATGACAACATCGGAGAAGACATGGCGTTCCCCTTTCTTTAGGGATACCCGCTCCATTCCCCATGCCTTATTGGCATATTGTCATAACTCCCTTCACCTACCCATGAAAGCTAGGAAGAATACCTTCCCATACTCTGTATATAAGTCATCAAGAACTGACTTTCCTTTCCCTGAATACAAAGTACTGTGATGAGGAAGCTAAGCCGAGTAATGACTATCGATAGAGGCCAGAAGCACAAGCTGCACTCTAGTGGTTGCAAGTTGATACTTCATGCCAGGGCATTTAAACCACCGAACCAGCTGACAAGGGACCACTAATTGAGAAGTCTGTGGAGCCAACCAGCTCACGGAGGAGGCAGAGGAAAGGAGACTGCAGGAGACGGTCCGATGCAAGGACACAATGAGAGGAAGTGAAGTGAAGACTTCCTGAGGTACACAGGTACCGAAAATCAGCCTCCATGCCACTCAAGCAGAGAGAAACTCAGAGCAGGCAAGTGAGAGTCACAAGGGACGAAGAAGCCACAGAACAGAGGCAGCAAACCTGGAAAGAAGGAACGGGACACAGAAAAGCATCTGCAAGCTTATCACTGGAGAACAGACTCATGCCACAGAGGGCCGGTGAGTCCACCCAAAGGAATCTGGGACACCGGGGCACTTCCGCAAATAAGAATAAATTAGGCATATGAGAAAGAACAGGAAACTCATTATTTCCTAAAGAGACATAACAGAATGAATGCAAGATATTGTCCAGTTTGCAATCATGTGCAGTGAAACACATGAGAAAGTCCTGGCAGGAGGGTACACCAGAAAAAAAGAAAACCTGTGGGAGACACATGTGTGTCTCGTGACTCTGACTAACTATCTATCATTGTCATTCTTGCTCAGTCACACTCCATTGAAAACATGTTCTTCCTGCAGAAACATTTCTGTGCTCAATGGTTTATTGTACAAAAAATAAATGCATTTTATTATTATTGTGCAAAAATGTTTTAAAAAACTAGTCACTAGTCCGGGCTGCACCTTTTTGTAGAGAGGAGAGTATACCAGGCAGATTCAAGTTCCAAGTGTGTTAAGTGAAACACCTGAAAAAGCCCTGGCAGGAGAGTATTCCAGGCAGACTCAGGTTTGCAAGTGTACAGGTTTGCAAGTGTATTGAAGGAAGCATATGAGAAAGCCCTGGCGGGAGAGTATACCAGGCAAAGTCAAGTTGGACAATGTGTAAAGTAAATCCCATGAGGGAGTCCTGATAAGGATACATCAGGTAAAACCAAAGACTGTGTTGAAATTATATTAAAGAGGAGAAGAAACCAGCCAGGAGAGTACACCAGGTATCCTACTGAAATTAAAAGTAACAGCCAAGTTTCTTTTGCATACAAGTTGTTTTGCTGACCAAAGGTAGCCCAAGGAAAACATCATTAAAAGCTTAACATGCAATGAAGAGAAATCCAGGGGAAGGGAGCCCTCCTCTGGAACTGTCAACTTTGTCATTTCGGAACTTTTTGTGTTGGAGCTACGCCTTTCCTTTTTGAGCATTTGTACACTTTAATGCCCAACACATTTCCTTTTTCACCTTAGAGTGTGAGGGCCAGAATAGAATTTTGGACACAGTGCATTTTGCGTGGACAACCTGACATTGAGAGACCCTTAGCATTGCTTTAGGCAGGGAAATATCTCCTAGAATAGTGATAGTAAAGTATTTTCCAACCCCTTTTGTTTCAATAAAAGTGTACGGCCAAAATCATGAGTCCTCTGTGTCCATGTCTCATTCCTGGCTCTTCACACCTCCTATGTTGGTGCGACCCTTAACCATCTTTTTGAGGTGTAATGCAGTAAGGTTTGCTCCAAGTGACTTTGTAATTGCATTGTTTTCTTTCTCAAGCCAGATGTTGAAATCTCCAAGTATAGTTAGTAGTTGGAAATCTATGGCTAGCATGCCGGTGACATTGTTGAGCTTGTCAGCAAAGTGTGGGTTGTAGGAGGGAACTTTGTAGAATAAGAGGAAGCTTAGTGTAACTGTGGTAATCTCTGTAAATGTGGAAAACTTGTCATTGTTTCAAAAACAGTGACCCAACCGACTATACTACGGGCATACTTATATAATATTCAATAAAGTGAACACTAATGTTCAAGAATATTGCGGCTTGCCATATATAAGTCGTGTGAATTCTCGCTTAATCATGACGTTTTTATCCCTTGAGAAGCTCCATGCGGCATGAAACATGTGGTGACTTATATATTATAATTCTTGAATAAAGGGATCATATATTAAGCTTCATGGAGCACATTTATATTTTTGGGAATTTCTATGGACAGTTAGAACTAACAATTAATGAAGAGAAAATCACTTTTGATGTACAGAGCAATGTACCTTCAAGGGCTTCTTTGTGGGGTTTTTCTGATAATGGTTGTGAAAGGAAAGTTCCATATGTGTAATTATGACAATCATGGGATCAAGTCCTAAAACAAAAAGTGGGGGAGGAGGTCACATTAACATACCACTTAAATGTGGCATCACCATAAATTAGCATATCAAGGTGCCCTCTGAAAAATGTGAGGGGGACTCTGTCCACACGCATTTACCCTCACATAAGCCCTGATGACAATGTTTTAAAAGGTTTTGCCATAAGTGGGTAAAGGTGGCAGGTCGAGAAGCTACATTGATGTTGAAGCTCTTAAGGGTTCCTGACTGCAACCGAGTTGGTTACTTCACTTTGTGGAAGCCTAACCCCTTGAATCAATGCCCCCCATCACCACAGGTATGAGATGATATGATGTGGCATTTATAGCGCGCATGTACACAAGTGTTTCTAAGCTTGACAAGACAAGGAGGAGGAAACAAAGGGAGGACAACATAAAGATCTTACTAGGCCTTGTGTCATTCAGATCACACGAGTGTGAGGCAGATGGGAGGGAATAAGTGTGAGGGAGGAGGGGAAGGGGAAGAGCAGTTAACAAACAAGTGCAGCCAGTGGGTGGCTCATAAGTGCAGAGAGAAGGGACTGTAGGGTTGCAGATACAGACCCTTAAGTGCTGGGGAGCCTGCAGGCAGTGCAAGGGCAATTGGCCATGAAGGAGCCTGGGCCCGAGATCAGAGGGTGACCAGATGACCAGTGTGCGGAGCAGTCAGGTGCATCAGGAGGGGCGAGGAAGAGAGAAAGCAGAAGTAAAAAGGAGGTCTTGAGTTGCTTTCCGGAGCCAGAGGTGGTTCTGCTCAAGTTTGAGAAAAGCAGGGAGGCTTTTCCAGAGGAAGGCCCCAGCCGAGGGGATAGATCTGCCCCCAACTCTCTGCTTGGAGAAGCTCCTGACCTTTAGAGAGTTGGAGGTGGTTGAGCGGAAAGCTTGAGAAGGAAGACGTTTTGTAACAGAAAGTTGGAGGTAGAGCAGCCCCAGGCCCCAGAAAGCCTTGTGGACGATGCAGAGGGTCTTGAACTTGATCCTTGCAGCCATGGGGAGCCAGTGAAGAGATTTCAGAGCTGGAGAGATATGATCCCTGGGTTGGAGGCCAAGGGCAAGTCTTGCAGTCCTCTTCTGGATAAGTTGTAAAGATCTAAGAGTAGAAGCAGGAAGATTTAGAAAGAGGCTGTTGCAATAGTCCAGCCTAGAGAGGACCAGAGCTCTGGAGACAGTGAGCTTCTGGGGGAAAGTGAGAAAATAAACAATACCTCTGAGGAGGTGCAGCTGATAGTTTGTCTTCTTAGAGACATCAGAGATGTGAGGAGAGAATGAGAGGGTGGAGTTGAAGATGACACCAAGGTTCTTAGCCTCACAGGAAGGAGCAGGAAGAGGGCCCAGAGTGGACGGCCAGAGAGAGAGAGACAGAGAGAGAGAGAGCAAGAGAGAGAGAGAGAGAGGGGAAAGGAGGGGGCAGGTGTCCCAATGAGGAGGATCTCAGGCTTACTGGCATTAAGGCAGAGATCATTGGTGGCACCCCATTCCTAAAAAGCGGCCAGATAGTCTGGCATTAGAGAAGAAGCAGAGGTGGCCAAGTAGAGCCTGAAAGAGTGCTGAGTGTCATCCACATAACATTTGAGCAAACATTAGTGATGTGGTAAGAGGTGCCAGGTAGTGGTTGAAGAGCCAGGGAGAGAGGTTAGACCCCTGGGGAACACCACAAGTAGAGAGAGAGAAAGAAGAGAGGAAAGACGCCAATCAGACCTGAGAGAGTCGGTCATTGAGAAAGGAGCTCAACCTGGCCAGGGCCTTATCAGTAATATCAAGGTTGTCGTAGAGGCGATTGAGCAGGATGGCATGGTTGACCATGTCAAAAGCAAAGGATTGATCGAGGAGAATGAGGAATTAGAGTCTTAACAATCAAATCTTTCGACTCCTGGCTTGAAGAATCACTAATTCCGCTCACCCCCTCGCGCTCTGCAACTTCACGCAAAGGACCGTCCCCTAAATGGTTCACTCCCCTCCTGAGGATACTAAAAAAACAAAATAACTCTCTTGAACGCAAATAGCAAGCTTCCAAAACAACCCCCAGCAGATCCCTGTTCGCGCTCCACCACTGCAATTACAAATACGAGATCTGTAAGGCCAAAAAAGCCTTTTACAATAAAAGAATTCTGAAATGTGATAGCAGCAGCAAAGAACTCCACAAGATCATCTCCGAATTCATGAAACCTGCTTGCACCTCCACCCACTCCACTTCCACACAATCACTCTGCGACTCCCTCTCGCTAGATCTCTACAACATCGCACTTGACCAGACGGCAACCCTTCACTCCAAACTGTCCTTGCTGAAACCCTACCCTACACTGACCCCTCCTGAACCCATTGCCCCTACGCCCCTCGGCCAACCAACAAACCTCTTTCAAACCCATCTCCAGAGACAAGCTCCTTGACCGACTAACAGCCAGCAGACCCTCTGGATTCCCCCTCGACCCTTGCCCTACCTCTGTTCTGAAATAAATATTCTCCTCTACATGCGCAGGAGAACCCTCCGCCGTCAGATAAATAATGTTTCAAAATGCTGTCACTATCCCCTCAAAATACTAAGATGCATTTTTCTTTACCTCTACTACCCCAACAGACTCGCCACTCTTATGTCTATTGTTATGTCGAGATTGGACTATGCCAACTCCTTATACCTGGGAGCACTAGCATACCAACTCAACAAACTACAAATAGTCCAAAACGCCGCTGCCAAACTCCTTCTCTTCCAGGGACACAGAGACCACATCTCTCCAGCTCTTTGAACCCTCCACTGGCTCCCAGTCGGATGAAGGGCCACCTTCAAGACCCTATGCATTACCCACCGAGCAGTGCAAAAGACCGGTCCAACATACCTGCAAGAAAAGATAAAACCTTACCTCCCATCACGCACCCTCAGATTAAGCACTGCCCTCTTTCTAGCGATTCCAACCTCTAACTCTGCCAGGATCAGAAGATATGCTTTTTCAACCATCTCTAGCCGCTCATATTCGAAACACCCACAACTTCATGGCCTTTAGCAAAGTTCTAAAACCCTGGCGCTTTCCATAATGATGAACATGACCATCTAAGACTGCTGAAACCTTGCTACCTGATGGCAAATGTTCAGAAATCCGGAGAAATAACGCCACTGGAGGTGGCTAATCATTTATGAATAAGTTTAAAGCGGCAATCGCAAACGCGAACTTTAATACCGAAACAGCGAGCCCACTAGCTTAAACCCTCCTCCCATACACTCACCTCTCATATCGCTACGCTCACTCTCTTCTCTACACCAACACACAATTAGAATGCAGCTACACCCCTCGATCAATTTCAGCCTAGCGGCTCACATACAAACATTACCTCATGAACACCTCAACACTCTGATAAAAGGCGGCTGTAGCCCTCAAATTCGGCCTAACTGCACACATAAGCATCCTAAATAGGCCTAACGCAGCCAGAACACAGCCCAACAGCACACTCTACTGATAGCAAATACCACCACAACCACACCTAATGCTAGGTTGCAGTTACCATCACGCAGTAGCTTGAGCTGGACACATAATCGGTGCACCCATGCTCCCTATGCCACCTTACTCTCTCAACTGACCTAGACCACGGTCCCCGAGGGCGTTCAACCTACCAGTGCTTTGAGGTCATACCAACGATATATAGAGCGCTATATAAATGCCAACTAACATAACATAACTTAAGATGCAGGTATGCATTGATATAATGTTTATTGTGTCAATCCAGTGACCTGGTCACAAAGTTGTGTTGTTGGGTGTCTTGAAAGTACAATTGTAAACCACAGAGGAGATGCTTTCAGGGTGGTACTTGTAGTCATCTATTCAGGATAGGGAAAACAAAGCTGCAAGCATACTCCCTTTGCTTAACATAAGGAGTTATGCTTTTCTGCGGTTGGTTTCAATGTGGTTTGCTTTTTTCAAGTGATATCCATAAAATAGTGTACTAGGCTAGCGCTTTAAAGCCACACATTAACATACATTCGGGTCCGAGCTGAGAAGATATGCTGTTAAATGTCTAAAGTGCGGATTGGGCTTCAATTCTGACTTCACCTTTTAGCTTGAATGTTTGTGAGCCTGGGCAAATAATGCTGCCTCACTACACCAGATCTTCCAAATTTCAGACAAAAGGTATGGGTTTTGTGTTGTGAGCATGTGGATGTGGCATAGCAGAGGGATTTTTGTGCTGTGGGGTTGGGGAGGCAGGGCCGAAGGTATGAGTCTTATGTTGTGAAGCTTGAGGGCGTGGGGCACCAGGTTTCATTTTTGTCCAGCTCGGCTTGTAAAGCCAAACCAGAGCCCTGGCTTGGTTCTGCTCAGCTGTACCCATTAATTATCTGGCTCCCACACCTCTAATAATTGATGAATGTGGTGATGAAGTCTCTATTTTTTATTTAGTACTCGGTGGGGGCCGGGCCTCGTCCTCCCAGCCAATGAAGAGTCTCGGAGCAGCGGCATTACTATACAGTAATCCCACCGCTCCAAACCTCCACAGTGCTGGAGACTGCCATCTCCCCCCGCTGGGAGCTCGGGTAAGTTTTTCCCTGCAACACTTGTCCTCTCCCCCTCACCTCCCTCCCCAATTTTGCATATATTTCTGCCCCTCCCAGCCGTGCCCCACTTACCTTGTGCTACCTGGTCCCTTGCTGGTGCCCGGAACAGCACTGTTCACAGAGCGTCCATGGAGCTGTGCGAATAGCCTCTATGGACCGGAGAGAAGGGACTATGTGTAGTCTCTGTTCCATGGCGGCCATCTGGTTTTTGATTTTGTTTGTTTTGGGTTTTACAACTTCCCCAACAAATCTATTAAGGATACTAATAGCAATAACCCCCGAGCTGGGGGGGGGCATTAATGCTTCAGGTAATGCCCCGGGCCTACGTTAAGACTCTCGCTTTGCTCAGGCCTGTAGCTATGGGCCCCAGGGAATTTCAGGAAGCGGTAATGCCCCCACCCCCAGCTCGGGGCTTATTGCTTAAATAATAACTCGTGTGTCTACCTTCCCTATTTGATATAAGCAATTCAGACCAGTCCCTGGCATATTAGCACCATCATGAGAACTAGTCAGGGTAGGTAGTGTGCACGTTTCTTTCCTATGTGACATGTTTGAAAGCCCTCTACCCAAGTACAGTTTGTTCAAGAACCACCTTTGTTTTCCATGTCCCATTTATTTTTAAAAACTAAACAAAGACCAACACACTCTCTGTCCAGTGCATTCTAATTAGCTGCGGACACCCGACTGTGGAGCTGCACGTGGGCTATTTGAGAAAGCAAAGCGCAGTGTTTGCGCGCCATCCATTACCCCGCCAGGAGGCCCTCGGTCATGGCGCCTCGCACTGATTAGCCTTCATTGGACAGATCATTACAGGCACTTCACATAATAGGGGCTGAAATATAGTTTTAATTAGAAAGGCAATGGGAGGCTAATTATTTAGCCTCATTATCTTGAACGTGTTGTGTGCTCTTAGGCGTGTAGTAAGGCCGTTCTACTCTACATTGCAAGGGAACAGAGGAAGACCAATCGGCTGCTTAAAAAGGTTTCCTAAAGAAAATGGTGAATCCCGCCTGGCTGGAGCACAATCACACCTCTGCCCAGAGCTGCTCTGGATATGATTTTCGAACCTTTGCCTTCTCGGTCTGCAAGACACACCTTGCGCTGAGTGTGGATGGGGTGCAGCCACATTATGTGTGTGTTTGGCTTTTCTATCTCCCCCTCTACCCATCCCGCTCTTTCTTTTCCTCCCCCCCAACTCTCCTTTTCTTCGTGTGCTCGAAATCTTGGTGTCATCTTTGACTCTTCTCTCTCCTTATCTACACACTTTACTCATACTGCTGGTATATGCTGTGTCTATCTTTTTTTTAACATTCGTCATGCCCATATTTTTTTAGAATTTCATCTACTAAACTCCTTATTACTTCTATTTTCTCTCGCATTGATTCCTGTTTTTTCCTTTTCTTTGTACTCCCTGCGTCCCACTTTGTCCCTCTCCGATCCGTCCATAGCTCTGCTATCTGTATTCTTTTTTCTCTGTCTCTGTGCTCCTCTATCAATTCTCACCATTCTATCTCTTTTCTGCTATTTCTGTCTCATCTTCTTTGTCATTTCCTCAATATCGTTTATGATTGTATTCATGGTTTCACCCCACTCTGTATTTCATCTGTGATCTCACTATATTCTCCCTCATAATCTCTCTGCTCCCATCTTTAAACCTTCTTTCTGTCCCCAAACCTCCTTGTGCGCCTTCTTTTTTCGGTCCTTCTCAACGCTAGCCATGCCTTAATGCCAGTAAGACTGAGATTCTCCTCATTGGCACTCCCGCTCCCTCCTTTTCTGTAGTCCTCTGGCCGGCCTCTCTTGGCCCTCTTCCTGCTCCCACCTGTGTGGCTAAAATCCTCGGGGTCATCTTCGACTCTACACTCTCCTTCTCTCCTCACATCTCTGATGTCTCTAAGAAGTCACACTACCAACTGCACCTCCTCAGAGGTATTCCTCCTTTCCTCTCCTTCCCCCAGAAGCTCACTGTCTCCAGAGCTCTGGTTCTCTCTAAGCTGGACTACTGCAACAGCCTCTTTCTAAATCTGCCTGCTTCTACTCTACGCCCTCTGCAACTTATCCAGAACAGGACTGCAAGACTTGTCCTTGGCCCCAAGCCAGGGATCGTATCTCCCCAGGACTGAAATCTCTACACTGGCTCCCTGTGGCTGCGAGGATTAAGTTCAAAACCCTCTGCATCGTCCACAAGGGCTTCTGGGGCCTGGGGCCTCAATACCTTCAACTATCTCTTCCTAAATACCTTCCTTCTCGAGCTCTTCGCTAATCTGCCTCAGGGCCAGTCGCCTCTCCAAGCAACGAGTTGGTGGTAGATCTCTTTCTTTGGCTGGGGCCTCCCTCTGGAACAGCCTCCCTGCCTCCCTGAAACTTGAGGAGAATCATCTTCGGTTCTGGAAGCACCTCAAACCCTTTCTCTTTGCTTCTGCTTGTTCTCCTCCTCTCCCTTGCTGACTTCCTGGCTGACACTGACTTTGCACTGGTTGCCTGGCTGCCCTCTGTCTCGGGCCCAACCCCTCCCCCGCCAGTCGCACTCCTGCACTGCCCTCCTGGCAACCCTGCACTTGGGGACTGTTCTGTATCCCAAAAGTCCCACTACCGTCACTTGACACCTGTCGTCTGCACTTACCCTTGCACTTGCCACCTGCTGGCCATACCTTACCTATTGTTATTATTTCTTATCCCATGTGCTGCACTGTCCTCTCCCCCTTCCCATGCACTTGCGCGATCGGAATGACACCTGGCCTACTAGGATCATTGTCTGTCTTCCCTCTGTTCCCCTCCCTTGTCTCGTCGCGCCTTGAAACACTTGTGTATAGGCGCGTTATAAATGCCATATCATATCATATCATATCATAAACAGTGGAACTTTCTTTTGTTACTCATCCAATCCTCACTCTCTCTTCATATTTTCTGTTTTGTTTACTGTTGAAACTAATCTTTCTATATCTCAACTTTTAATCTTTATTTGTCATATCTGCATGTATTAAGTACCGGTTTTTAACATACTGCACAGCACTTTGGCGAAAGTGCATTATAAATTCTGATAAATACAAATAGAAAATAAAATAAAAATGTGTCATATACAGGAAGCACTCCCAGCTTCCTGGTTCCTGTCTGTGAGGAGGAGCCTGGAGTGATGGACCAAAGCTCTAATGAGGATACAGGTAAGAAGGCGTTTTAGAAGAAAACACATGTGTACGTATATTTTGCAAGTGTGAGGTGTGTGTGAGATGCATGTATGTGTTTTATGGGTCAGTGAGTAGTGGGTGTGAATAAGTATAAATGTGATAGTGTGTGTTTGAAAGTTCTGGGTGGGTGGGTGTGTTCCTGTGTGGAGAAGGCAGTCTGAGCGGATGTGAGGGAAGGTTTAAGGATGAGTGAATGGTGGGTGAATGAGTAGGAGTGCGATAGTGTGTGTTTGAATGTACTGTGTGGGTGGGTGAGTGCATGTGGGGAGACTGCAATGTGAGTGGATATGAGGGAAAGGGTATGACTGAGTGACTGGTGGGTGAATGTGTATGAATGTGAGAGTGTGTGTTTGAATGGGCCCAGAGGAGGGCTTAGAAGCATCCAGATGGATGTTCCAGACTCTGAGGAGAAGTTGAGTGGTAGAGGCAAGGAAAGAATAGGAGAGGTCTGCCCACTTTAAGAGGAAGATGGCGACCTGGCCAGGTGGCTGGTGGATGGTGGCCACAGTCAGCATGAGTCATGTTAGATAGAATTCTTGCAGACCAGGCATTCAAAGAAGGAGTAGGCCTGTGTAGGAATGACAGAGTCAGGGACCCATTCAGTAAAAATCAGAGCTACTCCACCTCTGGGACAGTTGATTCTGGTTTCGGAGAGGATCTTGTAGCCATCAGGAAAGAGAGTGTCAAAACTTGTGACAGAGCAGGCCATGAATCCAGGTCTCAGTGAGTGCGAGTACATCCAGGTCAAGTTCTTCAAGGAGGCGGCAGATGTCGGAGGAGTGTTTGACAGCAGAGCGATAGTTGAGAGTAGTAATGTTGAGCATGTTACCACATTTGAAAAACCTCTGTGGAGGGGTACAGGCTTGTAGAAGGTGGTAGAGGGCATTGAGAGTGGGCAGAGGAGGAAGAAGGAGATGGCATGGTAGCCAGAGAGGATGAGGAGGGTGCCAGAGAGGTGGTGGCTGAAGGAGGTGGCATAGGAGCCAGAGAGGTGCTAGTAGAAGTAGCCGGAGAAGGAAGGAAGTTGATGAGATGTGGGAGATGCCTATCAAAAGGAGGATATTGGTCTGAGGGCCCTGGACCAAGAATGTGCCATTCAGATAGACATTAATGATGGTCTTGGAGGAGTGGAATGAGGCCAAGAGGACTTCCCACCGAGTGCCACCATTAATGGGAGAGGAGGAAAACGGAGAGGGAACAGAGACTATAAAAGGGATCCATTGGTCTGGAGATGGAACGACAAAGAGGATGCCAGTAAGAGTCTATCTGGATGCAGCCTGATGTAGATATCAGCGATAGAAAGGCCAGGGTTGTAGAGCAGGATGTCCCTCTTGAACTTCTTTCTACCTAACTTAGTCAGAGGGATAGGATAGGAGATAAGGTAGCAGTTAGAGAAGATAGGGGAGAGGAAAGCACCATAGAAGTTGAGGAGGAAGGAGGAGGAGGAAGGAGGAAGGAGTGAAAGAGCGAGAGGAGAGATGCACAGCCTGTGCCACACAGCACAGATGCTCAAAGTAGGGAGATCACACCGAAGGGCAGACAGGTACACTCAACAGTTCAAGCGGTACCCCCAGCCGGGTTGAGTCCTGGAGAGTGGGAGAGAGCTTAAAATACCACAGATCACAGTACGACAGTAACCACAGTTAGGGAGTGGGGCCTAGAGAGTGGGAGAGAGCCTAAAAGACACAAGATCACAGTACAATAGTAATGTAAATGGGGGGATCTAGAGAAAAGACGTAGAACACAAAGTACGGCTAAGAGCTGGAGGGGAGAGTCTAGGATTGCACAGGCACAGAGTACGCTATGTCAGATGGTTAGGTGGAAGTAAGCATATGGCCAGGAAGTTTAGTAGAAAGCAGTATACTGCTCCCCCTATCCACACCTTTCTTACCTTTCAGACGCTGATGTTCGACAACTGCACTGCGTGATCACAATCTGCGCCGCCAAACACCTTTGTCGCACCACACTGCAGCCTTGTCCTGCAAGGGCTTTGACAAAGAGAGTCTGATCCTCAGTGCTTAAAGGTTTGGATGCGTGTGCATAGGCGCAACCTATTACATGTCAATGAGCAGCGTCTCCTGGGCACCTGCATCGCACAACACTGCAACCTTATCCTGCCTGCCTTCTCTCTTTACGCTCTGCCTCCACCCTTGCTCCTTCCGCTTTTCTTCAAAGCTCACCTTTTTACTAATTCTTACAGTTAAAAATGTTGCATCAACACCATATTGATTGCCTTTATTTGGCGCAAATCATTTTGTTACTGCTCATGGTTTATGTGATGACCTCACGGTATTACACCATTACATTGCAAGCACATTTCTTTGAAGCCCATTACATCGCATTTTCTAACACAGTTCACATCAATGTAGATGGGGGGGTTGGGTTAGGGAATCAATTAAGATGGGGGGAGCTTCGGGGCGTCTCCCCTGCATTGATTTGCGGTGAAATGTGTTAAAAAAAATACATTTGAAGAAATATTCTCTATCACGTAGATCCAGCCCCACAAATATCCTTGTGTTACGAAATTTAAGAACAAGCTAATTATAAAATGTATCTTGTCAATATGATGAATTTGAGAGGGAACTGAGTGTTGTATATTGTTCAGTGCTTTCTTCTGATTTCATGCTAATAATTTTTAAGACGAAAGGCACTTTGTGACAAACAATATCTTGGGAAAACATAAAAGGCCTCATCACGAGTCTGGTGGTAACCCTTAAATGCGGCGGTAGCGCTATTATCACCGCATTTAGGGGTCCTCCAGATCATGGGCTTGAAAGATTTGCCCCCAGCTCTGAGCTGGGGGCAGATCCGCTGTGATTTTGCCAATTTTAGGTGCTATTACCGCCAGCGCTAATACTGCCGGTGGTAATAGCGCAAAAAATCCCCATTGGGCCCAATGGGGAATGGGGAATTCCCGAATGGGCCCAGTGGGGAATAGGAACTAACCGTTCCACCAAACCCGTGATCCAGCGCTAATAGCGCTGGGGGGTTTGGCGGTAGGGCTAATAGCCCCAGAGGTAATACCGCCGGGGTTACCGCCCAACTTGTGATGAGGCCCAAAATGCGAAATTTGAACCACCGGGTTTAATGCAGTGGCTGGCTCTGTATTTTGCTCAGAGAAATGTTGGGGGAAGGGGCTGGCATTTATTGAGCATGACCCTAGCTTCAGAAAGCAATGGAGTGCTTTGCGTAGTAACAGGAGAATCTACACTAAGGGGTGGTGTTCGTGATCAGTGTCTCGGGAGGATAGCTCAGAGGCAACGTGCTCGCCTTGGAAGCAAGATGACACGGAGCAACACAGATTTGATCCCCGGGTGCGCGCTTAGAAACCTCTGGGTATTAAGCGTGTTATAAATAACCTATTTACTTTTTGTATTATTTGTGTTTGGCTACACAAGCCTTTAACAAAATTAGTTTTATTCTTAAAACAATCATCAATTACATAAAAAGTCATTTAAAAAATAAATAAACTAAAATTAAAACAAAACAGAAAAGAAGGAAGAATGTTTCATTATTATAACTTTACAATAAATTTGATAATCATCCTGCGCTGACGGGCTGACCTGTACCACTGCAATCGTCAGTGCTGTTTCATAGCCCGAGATCAATCTGTCCCAGAAGAATTCAGGTAGGAACCTTTCGCTCCCCAAACCAAACCTTGCAAATAATAGTATTCTAGTCTGCCATTTGCCTGCACATTCAGTTAATAGACCTATCATATCATATTGTATCATATAGTATAGGAGCAGGGAGTGATGAATGGGGCAGGAGGGTGGCAATCCAGAGACACACGCATGCAACAGTGTGATAAAGACATGAAAGAGAGCACAGTATCAGCAGGCAGAAGGAGGGCATAGAGCAGGGGAGGGTGGCTATACAGGAGAGGAGGAACGCTTGCACAGGCCGTGGGGAGCGGGCAATGGGAAGGAGTCATCATGAGTGGAGAGGGGCACAGATTGCCCCAAGGCTATGGCCCATGTTGAGAGCCGGGGTGAAGCCCTAAATGTTGAGGAGGAGCAAGTTAAGGGGAAGGTCTGGTGCTCTGTCTGGAATTGCAGAAGTATTCGTGTAAGTCTGATGTTGACGGTGAGGAGGGTCCAGAGTCTGGGGACGTATACCGAGAAGGCCTGTCTTCGGCTCCTTCCCGTCCTACAGCAGTGTTGCTCTAGCCTGCTCAAATACTGGCTTCTGCCCGATCACTGGCCACTTTGAGATCCTGACACTCAACCGATTGCAACAATAATGTCATTTCAGAGAGCGACTCCTCCTGCACATACTCTACAATTCCAAGCAGCTCTATTCACCATAAAAACAGGGTCTTCTTCTGGACCCATATTGGCTACTTTAAAAAAAAAACATAAAATATCTGGGGCAGATTATATAATTTGTGCCAGTGCTGATAATTGTAATTGCTTTACTCATTGGCTGTGACTAATGTGCCAAATCCTTTTACATTTTCATTGACTGATCAGTGGAAAGCCAACATTTTGCACCAGTCATTCAGTGCAAATATCAGTGTCAGGTTACCTGGCACTGCAGAAGAATGACCCGGCACTGGAGCAATGGTTCCAATCTGTCCTGACTATCTGGGGGTGGAATGAGCAGTATCAGGGCAATGTGTTCGCCTTGGTGCAACACAGGTTCGATCCCGGGTCCGTGCTTAGAAACCTATGGGTATTAAGTGCGTTATAAATAACCAATTACATTACATTACATCACACCATTGCAGAGATGAGTGATGCTAATGGGCACTCCATAAATTACCCCAATCAGTCGCCTCCAGGACAGGGGTAAATCATTTAACGCAACGACCAGGAAATGCCCAGAGATTTGCCTGATCGCAAGGGCAATGCCAGGATGCCCCTAGTTAGATCAATGTGCACAGAACTGTTCCCAAAGGGTCCTCTTACGTCTGATCATATTAATGTGTGGATATAATCATGCTCATTATTAAGACTCTTACAAAAGCAAATATTGATATCTACTAAGGGCCTATCAGCTCCAGTCTCAGAACAGCTTTTTAAAGAAATGTATTAAACAATATCAGCTTAAATAGTCCAAGATACAAAGGATATGTTTACACTTTCACACATGAAGCTCATTATAGAGACACTATGACAAATTTAGACATCCAACATCACATATATTTCACATTGAGTTCATATCTACCTACATGTAAAACAATTAAGACTTTGCAGTATTACATCATAGACAAATAGATTTAAAAATATACAAAAACATAAACGTAATTATATGTGTGCCATTCTGTAAATAAATAATTTAAATGTAGATAAACATTGCAATGTCGAGTACAGTTTTTTCATCTGGGCTTCCTGTTTCGCTACACCTGCTTTCTTCAGCGCGAAATAACGAGGTGTAATGTTTTACTGAAACCTATCAATGAATGGAAAAAATGCATTAGGGACTGGTTATGTTAGTCCCATACAAACTTAAAACTAAATGACAGGTCAAGGTCCCGAGCTCATTGTGCCTGAAGAAATATAGGCTGCACTATCCTGATGTTGACCATTGAAGCTGAAACATGCCTGCGGTTGCTTGTGCTCCTGTGCAGAGGGGATGTGTCTAGCGGTTAACCCTTGACTCTTCAGTTTGGTGGCAGGGCCAGGGCTCATTTGCAGATGGTTGCTGGCCTCCTGTAGTAGACAAGCTAAAGAAAGAGGCAATGGAATGCTACCCAGAGAAATTCCAGACATTATGAAGCGGTAAGCCAAGCACTTGCACCCATCCAGTTTTACTTTCTAAAAGCAATTTTCAAAGCCAAAAGGCGTTTAGTTACTACAATACTGTTTGACTCATATTTATTTCAGTCTTAATGTCACTTTTGCACAGTAGTCCTATTAACCATACACTGCCCACCACAGTCCCCTTTCAAATATGAAAGCCTCTGCTATAGGAATTAAAGCCTCACTGTGTAATAAGGACGTGACATGTCCCATTCCTATGGGTCCATGTGGAACATTCTTGTTTCGACAGTCCCACAAGACAGTACACTTATTAGGGTTACGACTTCTATCGCAAGAGATATTTTTGTTTAATGTTTTTACTCATTTCAAAAATGAAGCATGGCACAGTCACAATGTACACCCATTCCTATACAGAACTGACATCTTCTAAACATTTAAGAAAAGCGTATAAATGGTGCACATATTAAATGACTACTTACAAGATAAAACCTGATGTTGCAAGATATACGGGATGGTAACGCTCCAACTGCATCAGTTCAATTTTTGGCCCGATTCATGGAATTATTTGCATGTAAAATACTGGATTTGCGGAACAAAATGTGTGCAGAATCCCATCCGTCGATTCATGGAATCGACTGCGCAGGATATTTTGGCGACTTGCGTGGATTACCAGCATGCTCTGCGCGTCTCTGGGAGCAACCGAGCGCCATGCGCGAGAGACCAGGCAGGGCGTAGGCGAGTCCTACACAGAGGGCGGATTTGTGGGCCGAACACAGAAAATGGGGAACAACATGCCTAAAAGTGGGCGTTAGAAGGGACGGCACACAGGCAGTCCATGGCAGGCCCACGAGTGTGCACGACAAAGCGTATTCATGGATGAGCCCTTCGATCTCTCGGCCACCCAAAAGCAGGCGTACAGACTTGCACGGAGGATTTGCAAATTTGGAGGTGAGTTTGCATGTCGGATTTAGGGGTGTGTGCACGCAGACGGGGTCCCTATCATAGTTGGGGATGCGCATACGCAGCGTAGCGGGATCAAGGAACAGTTTACGGGTGTTCGCATGCAAATTTTCCCCAAGTGATAACCAAGTTACGATAAATCTTACGTATGCTGTCAGGATGACAGTTGCGGGGGATTGTGTGCAGGGTCTCTGAGGTGCAGGCCTGCTTGGGGGGGGGGCCCATGCACTGTTTACAGGGTGCATGTATGCGCGTCAGGGGAGCACGCAAATGAAGGTGTTTGTGGCTGTTTTGGCGTGTCGGGAGTGTTCCGGCTGTGACTTGCGAATATGGTTCGTTTGCTTGAGGGATTCCATGAATATGCAGAGCGCATGGTTCTTCTCAGCAAGCAGGGTCGTTCTCGGCACGTAGGCATTGTGGGATAAATGCGTACTTTTCCATGATTCGGCTCCTTAGTCTTTAACAAGCTCTGGGGCCATTTACTGCTAATTCTCTTATATGGAACTTGTCAGAATGGTAAAAGATTTTACACTACTCCTACTTAAAATATATAAGACTTAAGCAATATAACCCGACGAGGGGGGAGGGGGCATTACCAGCAAAGTAATGCCCCAAGCAGCCGTTAAAATCCAGAGCGAAGCAAAGCGTAAACTCAGACAGTAAACAACTGTGCATCAGTGCTCCCAAGAGCCAGCCTCATTTCCAGCATACGCCCGAGAGCCCTGGTCTCTGAACCCCCTGATCTGCAAGTCGATAGCTGGGTGACTCTGGGAGCAGCACAAGTGCTGATCCATGAGTGGACAGAGTCCCCCCAGATTTAAGAGAGGGTACTCCATCTCCCTTAAACCAGCTGAGGGACCTAGGTACAGTGGCCTATGTAACCGTGAACCTGCGTACCCCAGCACCCCCAATCGGGTCTCATGAAGGGCTGCGATGACATGTTATCATGAGGAGACTGCTTTCAGCCATGTTTGTTATCTACACCTTTGAATCTCAAAGCAAAAACCCAAAACCTCCCCAGTTCACCAGCATCATAGAAAAGAAAAACCACGCAACAATAATACGCTGCGTAAAGCGTTCGATCCCCTTTCCATGATAACTGCTTGTTTTGGCACAGAAACAAAGTATTTGCTCACTTACATCATGCCTAACCGCAAGCGGCATATCTGTGTCAAAGAATTACTAGAAGCACTGACGATCACGCAAGTTCATCAGGAGAGTATGTTTTACTATTTCATCTAGAGGGGCCGCTACAGAGATCTCAAGTTGCCAATTGCCCGGTGTAAGCTGTTCAGCCCTCCCTGCCTTTTAGGCTCACGTTACTTCACATTCTGGTATTTCTTGCCCTGCATTTACACAGGTACAATTACACTGCAAGTACATTACACGAATTTCTTTCCACGTACTTAGATTGGTTCCGTGTAATAATGTCCCTGCAAAAATGTCTCTTGACAAAAAAGTCGCTTTTTTTGCGGCGATTGGGCCTCATTATAAATTTGGCAGAAAGGCAACAATGGCACCGGTAGTGCTACCGGCGCCATTGTAACCTCTCCGCCACATTACGGGTTCTGCTTGCCGGTGCCGGACTGCACGTGTGGTCTGAGCAGGCGTGCAGACCGGCACCTTATGGGGCATAATGGGGATCGGGAGTCCGGCCATACCGGCACCCGCAAATGGGCACTTACCGGCCCATTCATCTCATAATGGGCAGGTAATGGTCCATTCGCGGGTGCCAATAGCGAGTTTGGCGGTAGCCATGCTCTTAATAAGGGCACGGCTACCGCCAAACTTATAATGAGGCCCATTATTACATTGAACATGCGGGGGACACACCTGCAACCCTCGATATTTTTTTTTTTTACAAGGGGAGCAGGGGACATCCCCGCAAACCATCCCCATACATAGGGCCTCATTACACGGATGGCGGTAAGGATTTACCAGTACCGGTAAAATACCGGTACCGGTAAATCCTTACTATGAGGTCCCTTTGCGGGTTGGGGGATTTAACGCCTGCAAAGGGACCTCGGAGCTAATTACGGCACCTCAAAATTGCGGTGCCGTAATTAGCGCCTTCCCCATTCCCATAGAGCCCTATGGGGCAGAAATGGGAATGGGGAAGGGCAATGGTGGAAGGGGGATTTACCGCCCCTCCAACCTTGGAATGGGGCGGTGAATCCCCTTTCCACCAAGGTGGTGCCGGTATTTTACCGGCATGAGCCATGGCGCTAATAGCGCCATGGCTCACCGCCTACCGTGTAATGAGGCCCATAATGTCACCATGTATAATGTCGCCAATGGCTTTTCTCCCGGCGGCATTATGTATGGGGACATTATGTATGGGGACATTATTACCTGATACCCTTAGATTCCATGTTGATTATATGCTCTCCTGCTGAAAGGCACACAGCCATTACTGAGGGGCTGGTATTGGCTTGCTGTGGCGTCATGTCCTCTCATGTCTCTGCCTGTGGTAGTGTATTTTCTTCATGCTAATCAGTCCACCCACATATTTTCAAAAAGTAGTGCACTGGCTAGGACATTATCCGTTGTGGGTGGACTACAAAATGTGGATACCCAGGTGATGGTAATGATATGACTGCCCTCAAGGAAGCTGCCAGGCCCTATCCGTAGTCTTTTGGGGCCCCTGTGGCATGGTTGAGACTTGGCCCCTCTCAAAAATCCTGCACATGCATGTATTCTGGCAGCAATCACTAACTCACTGACACAGTGAAACACAGAGTACTCCCCACCCAAAACATAATGAATTAGCTTTTATAGTGCACAAAATCATCACAGTAGAGGTCTCAAAGCACCTATCCTTGCCAGGGAGTTTATGGCGTATGGTTACCCATAGCAACCGATAGAGATAATGTCACTCTAGCAGTCAACCCTGCCAAAGCAACTGTTGTTTTCCAGCAATTAAGTGTACAGTTTATCCAATAATGTGTTACAATGATGTTTACTCGGTGAAAAAGAACTCCTGCTACTCACAGAGCCCACAGCGGCAATCAGTTGCTTTGAGACAGATATTTGCATCTCAACTCACTTTGCACCATTCGCATAATACTCGGCATTGTCCTATGACCCAAATTTGGTTCTCATGCCAACCATCACAACTTCACTGACATAATCTCGGTAGGATAGCTCAGGGGCAATGTGCTCGTCTTGCAAGCAAGACGATGTGGAGCAACACAGGTGTGAGCCCTGGGTCTCTGCTTAGAAACCTCTGGGTATTAAACGCGGTATAAACAACCAATGATATATATATATATATATATATATATATATATATATATATATATATATATATATATATATATATATATATATATATATATTCAGATACACACTACCTCAAACATAAACTAGGCCAGTACCACAAAGTAACGTCCTTAGAACAGGGTACCATTGCTATTAGCATAATGGGGCAACCCAAGGTGAGCTACTAGAAAGAAGAAAAGAAACAACAGGGACTGCCGTGGGCGCATGACCTGTGGATGCAATGTTTTAAAAAGAAAAAGGGAAACAAAAAGAGATGGCTGCCATTGGAATTAAATGAGGCGGCCAGCAGAGTCCATCTTCCATGTTCATGGCCACTGCAGGTGAGGTGTGCCTAGCATGGATGATGAAAGTAACAGGGGTATTGCCCATTTTTTTTGACCAACCATATGGCCGAATTACATATAGCTGCATTGTTTTAATGTTTTATACCGCAACAAATAGAGGGTGTATTTGGGTTAGATATACAGAAAGGCGGGGTGAGGGTATAGGGAAGGGGTTTGGGATGGGTCTTTCCCGATATTTGGGGGTAAAAAAAAAGGCTAAACAAATTCGGCAAATTATAATTCGGCCAAATAAAGTCGGGGAAAACTCAAAGATCGGTAGCAGGGGCCTGGTGTGGAGGTCGTCAGATCATTGTCGGGTAGGCAGATGCAAGGGGTCGGAGGGAGCAGTAAAGGTGGCCACGAGACCGATGAAGAATGGAAGATGGTCTGGGGCAAGGCCATCTTAGGTGAACTTGGGGTAACCGGTGCTGGACAGCAGAGCGAATGCACTCCTTCCCCAGCACATGACACCCCTGTTTTGCACGCCCTGACTGGCCGGCTGTCGTCCCCTGGGTGCTAATGACTGACCTGCTAGAGCATAAAGTTTTTTTTTTTGGTTGTTGTGAGTTTTTATATTTGAATATTCTCAGAATAGGTTCAGATCATCTGGAAATAGTTTGATACATTTAGAAAGACAAGCTTGTCTTTCTATTGCCCCAGAAGGATGCTGTTTGGGGGTCCTCGAGTACAGTGCAGCTTCTAAACACCTTCAACTGTTGACCTTTTTGCTCAGACTGTCAACGAAGGTGTAGCTGTTCTTAATCCCCTGGAGGATTGAAAATTACAATCATTTCAGTGTAATAATTCAGTCATTTGTTCTCATCCTTCTCCTTTAGAGAAAGCGTAATTAAATAAATTAGTTAGCGCTAATCAGTGCAGGAGCATTTATGCAGACTGCTAATACAAATCTAATATTTCAAGAAAGAATGAATGGCAACGATTAAAAAACAATCCGCTGTGTGTGGCTAATGGAAGTGTAAAATTGGGTTAGTGAAATGTCAAGCAAACAGCACGTGGTCTTTAAACAATTTAAAGATAATTAAAACCGAAGATGTGCTCGTGCATTATTAAAGGGAGGGCTGCAAGTATCAACGAGAACTCCTCAGTCTTTCTTTCATTGGGTGTAACATGCGGCAACTCTCATGACCATTGCGCCTATGTTCACAGTTCAATGGGGCGCTTATAGGAAAGGAGATTGTGTTTTCATTGCTGCTGCACCTATGGAAAGTGATGAATGCATCGAGCAAAGGCTTCCTCTATTGCAGAAGGAATATTTTAACAAGAAGCAACCCCAGCCATGCCTTGAATAGATCATACCATGAAAGAGAAGGCGACCTGTATCATTAATGGGGAAAGGTGTGCAGGTCCTTCTAAAATGCCTCATTCTGGAAAGGGTAATAATGGTACCACCAGAGGTAACTGGCAAATACTGTCCTTACGACAGCATTACTGATTGTGGAAGGGTCAAATACCACTAGATTGAATAATTTCTGCTATCATCTGAATTACTGCCAGTGGTAAAATTACAGTCAGTGGCAAATGCATTTGAAGTCTTAAAATGGTGCTAACTACCACTGAAAATAAGGAACGCTCTGAGCTGACCTTAAACATTGGCTTATTCGTTAGTACATCTGTATATTGCGTGTTTCCTTGTTTTTGGGTAACACTCATTTACTAATGGATGAGTCCTTATTTCAGCAAATGCACTATCACTTCCGCAGAAATATATATGTTGGCAAATTCTTGTTTTGGTGGGTGTATTTTACTGTCATTGTACCACCAGCGGCACATTTCTACCATCAATAGGATTCATGGTGTTACAGAACATGTCAGCTAGTGTTATTTTTACCACTGTGGTGATAACCACTGGTGATATTTACTGCAACCCGCATTTCCACACTGCTGGCAACCCTACTGAATACTGGCACTGCTGGCATTGCCAGCAGCCGGAAGAGTGGTGATGGCTGTGTGTGTGGCAGTGGTCATCCTTCTGGAAAGATGTCTAAAATGAACTCCTTATTATGGTCGCTTCAGATCTGAGGGTAATGTGATCAAAAGTAACAGATTCATGAGATGTCATCATTTCATTTCTCCAAATAAAGAGCCTGTGAATAATACAGCTGTGGAGAAGTGCAAGCCGCAGTAAAGTGAATGTAGCCATATTGAGAACCTAACACACTTCTGGAGTAAAGCAGAATGCTTTATATAAAGAACCTATGTCGCAGAATTTTATATATTACATTCACCAGTAAGGTTATGACTTGGAAAAAAAAACTTTCACCTGAAATGTCAAAGTAGGATAGTACAATTGAGCCAACTCACGCATTCCACAACGCCACCTAGTAGCCGCTTACCTTCAGTTTTGAGCCACATCAAATTTGTTGTAAGAAATGACATTATGATGTATTTTCTATTATACTGATTCTGTTATACCCCAAAAATGTTGGACAAAAGTAGTTGTTTTAAAGTTTTCAATTTAAAATATTCAATCTGCTTATATAAAACTGAGGTGAATTGTGGGGGCAGGTGTGACAAACCCCTGTTAATTCCACTCATTTTCACACTAATTCCTTGCGTCACAAATTCCACCACAAACACTTTTATTCTAGCACTCCTACCTTACACAGGGGAAATCCCATTCGACCCATTTTTATCACATGTCATCCTTCGTTGAACAGCTCTCTGCCTTTACTAAAACCCTTGTCACGATACCCCTTAAATTCCAACAATTTGCAGTTACCGTTTTAAAAAGCTTCCACGCCTCCTCCCCTGGATGGTCTGCACATTATTATTCTCCTTATAAATGGTTAAAAGTCAAGTATCTGCTGAAAACCTTGCTTTTAAACTTTTCGTTTGTTCCCTTTTATTCAAAATAAATATTTACAAGTACCCTATAGAGATTGTTTCAGGAATTATAGTGCATGTTGTACATTTTTCATTTGATTTAACCTTTTATAACATTTACACATTTTTGATTACTACGTGGCACAACCCTGGAACGAGTAAATTCCTTCTAATAACTTTTTTGAACACTAAAAAAAAACACTTCAAAAAGGATATTATCAATGGCCCACCCTGGAAGTTTTTTTAATATGATTCTCTATTTCATTTTAAAAGTAAATTCTACTGTATTTGAAAATGTATATTTTAGTTACCTTCCATATGTAAAAAAATGTCAAAGCATTCATTTGTTTCTAAATCTTTCAGTCATTGACGCCTGTTTGTTTCTGTCATTAATGGTGTAAACACATATTTGGCAGACAAAACATGTTATAGCAAAGTAATACACCATAGAACCCTGTAATCAATTTCTTAACACATTTTTTATCATTAAGTCCTACCAACAACTTTTGTCTAGACAAACACTTTTCAATATTACAGGGGATTCAAACTTCAACAGTTGAGTTCATGTTGTGGGGGCAAAATACAGCCCCAGAGTGACAGAGATTGAGTGGCCATGCCAGGCCCTATTATCAGAATGAACATGAGTGATGTTGTTACCTATGGGAAGATGCAAGCCAGTTCAACATTTTTACATCTGAAATAAGGCCTAGAGAAGGAACAAAAATGGCCTCCCTCAACTTTGTCAAAATGGAAAGGCAATCAGCTGAAGGAGAGTGTGCCTCGGAACTGCCATATTGCTAACTGTCTCCAATGGATGCCCAAAAGACATGGGGTGCTGCAGATTCTGACTTCGTGTGAAATGGAAAAAGGCACATTTTAACAGATTCAAAACTGCAGCAGTACAAATGGGAAAAGATAGAGACGTGAACAATGGTTTCCTATGTTAACTGTGGCCTACAGTTGAATAATGCCAAAAGTGAACGTAATCTGTTTACATATTGTATTGTAGTTATAAACAGCAAGACCGGTTCTGATACAACATGTCATGTTGAACACATCTTTTCAATTTAAAATGTTATTCTGTTAGAATTATGTATGTAGCTTGTTTCCCTCACTGAACTGAAAAGTGTGTGCCTCTGAAACTTTGACCTCAAGACCTTTGGCTGGGCCCACCAGGGAAAGCAGGCCTGGTTTTCCGTTTAAAATACAAAGAAATATAAGGAATTAGATCAGAATTGTGGAGGCCGTAGATAAGCCGGCCAACAGAAAGTACCTTTACGGTCAGGCCTCCCCATTAACTGTGCATTAGTTTCGAACAGAGAACTCTGAAGACACTTAATGGCTGGGTGGAATAACATGAGCCAAGGAAATGTTCAGGTCACATATAACCGGGGAGAAATTAAACTCAGGAGGGCTTGTTGGAAATATGAAACTACGACCTCCCATATGTATACATTGCTATTGATTAACATTGGACTTGTGTCCTTATACGAGGAGAACTGTGTGTCACAGTAAGCACACCCAGGAATCATTAAAGATCACAGAATGCCCATCAGTTCTATGTATCTCTCTTTTTTCTGTGATGTATAGAATGTGAGTTAGGAAGAAAAAACATGATCCTGACCTTCTCATAATTCAGAGGAATTTGAAAGTTTGTGAACTGATAGAATGCAAAATTAATTGTTGAATAGTGAAATGGCAAATTGTTCACTATTTTGGCTCAGAAGTAAACCATGAAAACCCATAGCTCCTCCCAGGAAGGGTGTGCCGAAGTGAAAGTAGTATTTCCCGATTCGCCACATGATGTAGAATTTAAAAATAAATATGTTTATGCAGTTATCTGAAAAGAGAAGGCAGTTGCCATGTTGTGAGATTTTTACGAAAAAACTGAATGTAAAAACCAGTTTGAAATAATGCATCTTCCTCCTCCCATTATACAAAATACAGACCTCTAAACTCCTTGCCCTATCGACTGGCAGTAGGCAGATTTGTGGGAGAGGGAGAAAGAGAGATGTTCAATCCGTAGCGTGGGAATATTCATAATATGTTAGTGTCATCAGCGCTATGTAATATCAGTTTTCAATTTAAAAGGAAAAAAAACAAAGGGAAAAGGAGAGAGGAGAGCAAAATGACACTAACAGAGAGAGAAGGAAGGCTGTCACCCAGGAGACCCTGGGGCACTTGCTGGGGACTTTTGCCTTGAAGCTGTGTTCCTATCTGAGAGAAAGGCCTAAAATCTGGCTGCAGAGACCTTGCTGTGAATAGAGACCAGAGATCTGAGCTGCCAACCTATTCATGAAAGAGGGTCTGAAATCCGGTTGGCCTTTTGAGCTAAGAACAGAGATCTCCCATTTAAGTAGAAATATCCAAAAGCTATCAATTGTGTGGGGAGCTACCCCCCTTTATCCCTTTGCATTAGTGGGTCAGGGGGGCAACACTGGGTAGACCCTGACCATATTTCACTAAAAAGCTAACTCAATGAATTCCTCATAGAAAAACCCCATATCCATTTAAATTTAACTGTGTTTGGAACTACCTGCCTTAATCCTGTCCATTTAATTGTGTGCGAGTGGAGCAAAACCATGCAGACTCTTAGCACATTTAATTAAAGTTAATTCAATTAATCCCCATATGTAAAAGATCACGTAATGAGTTTTGTTAGAATTCAATACTAACACATTTCAGACCCCATATATTATAGCGATCATAGCCAATAAAGTACTTGGGTGACTCTACCTTTCTGAAACCCCTGACTTCCTTATAGAAGGGGGTGCCCAAAATCCAAAATAAGTAACCCTGTAACTCTGCCATTCAAGTGAATGTAGAGTGTGCAAAATGAAATTTCGCATTTATTCACCTGCATCCCAAATCAGAATCCCAAAGCCATGCATTTTATTCAAATAAAAAGCCCAAAACGATTTTCACATTGAGTTCCTTTCCCAAACCCTGCCTTTCTAATAAAAAGCCAAAATGATTTTCCTACTGTATTCCCACTCTGTGTACCCTGCCTTCCACCTAAAGGGTCATATATAACTGATGCCTGGTGCTCTGGGCCGGGGGTTGCCGGGAGAGAAAAGCATTGTGATAACCCAAGAAATCACTGGGTGTTGTTTTAATGATCTATTTGTTAATGTGCAATGAAATCCTATGTGGGTTTGTGTTTTGATCACAAGTCTTCAAATTCAACCTTTGTTTGTTGTACTAACTGAAAGTCTATTAAGAAATAGATGTCAGTCAATTGATGCAAGTAATTTGCATTTGTGATTATTGTGTTGTGCCACAGAGTTGGTTGCTGCAGTTATGGTGCTTTGTTTCTGATTCATTGAAATTTAAATAAATATTCACTGTTATTTTTATACATCGGCCTGGTTTCTATCTTATTGGTGTCACAGAGGGTATCTGCTGAATGGTATTATACAGGTTGGAGGCCTAACCGAATTTGAATCTGCTAAGTGATTTGTTGTGGGACACCTTGATGGGGGGAAGGAACTCCTTGAGTTGAGAGTGACCACCCAATAAACTGTGACATAAACTGTGACAATAACGTCAGCCTCCCTGGTTAAAGCTATGAGTTCAGACAGCTGAGCGCACAAGGCTAAACCACTGTTAACTGTGTCTGAGTACTTGAGCCAAAGCCTCTGATTTCTATAGCTAAGTACATTAGTAAAATGTCTGTGTTTATTGCTCAGTGCATGAGCCAAGCCTCCTAGTTTCTACAATGAATTATACAACAGAACAAACAGAAAGTAAAACCCCTTTATCTGAAATACATTCAAAGCTATATATATGTTAACCTCCAGAAATCAGACTCCATGGATTATATTCCCCATATCTCCAACCCTCAAGCAGATAGGATCATTGATGAGGTAGCACCATTGATCTAAAAAAACATAATACACCTAGATCCAAGGTTTATATATGGTATTCATCTATTATTAGGGCTATTAAAAAAATGTAACTTAGAAAAGAAGAACAAAAAGAGATCCCAACCTGGATCAATGTTGAGTTTTAAAATGAGTATGCATTACCTATGTATTTAATATCAAAACACTTTTATTCAACTCAAATGTCCTTTGCTGAACAACTACAAACATATTTTTAAAAATCCTGAAAAACCTTGACAGACCAATGTGACAAAGCCCTTTGGTCAACCATTAGAAGTCTAGTGTAATGAAATTCAATCTGATTTCTCTGAAAAAATCCCCAAAAGTTAGAAGTGGTACAAATAACAGAAATGAACTCACTCAAGCTCTATTGATGACTGCCCTAATTACCTGTGTCCATTGTATGTGGTGAAAGAAATCATAGCGACTCTAGCTCCAATTATCAGCTCCTTGTTTAGTTGCTCATCTGCTGAAGCTGAGGTCCCAGACAATTTAAAGAAGGAATGAGCTACTTCTTTCCTCATGAAAGCTTTTCTAGACCCAAGGGTCAGTTCCAACTTCATACCTGTTACTATAGTTCCTTTCATATTGAAAATCCTGGATAGAGCCACTACATTCAAACTCGAGTCTTTCATGTAAGTTGTAAGTATCATATTTTGGGTAGATTTAAATGTGGATTATGTCTAAATAGAAGAACCGAATTGGCTCTGATTGATGTAAGAGAATCCCTGTTGGGAATTATGGAAGAGGGTGATGCGGGCCTATTTCTGATAATTGAAATTATGTTTTAATTCTATTTATTATCCATTTGTATAAGCACACACAGTCTTTGGGCATCTAGGCGTTGGTTACAGAAATAACGATAACAGTGAATGCATCCAGAATATAGTGAATTGAACAAGTGAATCTTGAGCTTTTTCCTGGACAAACAGTAAGAAGGGTTCGATTGGAGGTGAGGTGGTAGATTGTCCCAAATGTTGGCTGCCACCACTGGGAAGCAGCACCCTCCAGCTCCTTTGCGTTTGAATCTGGGGATGATGAGGCAGTGACTGTGGGTGGATCTCAGGGGTCTGGCAGACGTGTGCATATTAAGTCTCTGAACTAGATATGAAGGGGCATTGTTTGACAGACAGCAATGGGTGATGAAAAGGATTCTGAATTTAATTATTTCCCATATAGGGAGCCAAAGGACAGATCTTCTATCTTCAGAGATATGGTTGTACTCACTCAGGTCCAGCGCAGCACAGAGACCATTGTTTTGGGTGACTTGGAGCCTGTTTACGTTGATCTCTGAAGTGCTGCACAGTAGGGCGTTGCAATAGTCCAACTTGGCTCCAACTACGGCACGTGCAACAGTGGTTGTCTTTCATATCCTCGACTGCTAACTCCTGATTCATCAATTAATTGAGGTGGTAGGAGCATCAGAGAATACTTCTAAACAATTAGACTATTTTATGTATAACTGAAGGTCTAGGTCAGGGTGCCCATGAATCACAGGATGAGCTTGCCGCTCATGGTGTCCCACATCACTGCTTCTATATATGGTATATATGAAACCCCTGCACAATCTGTTGTTGAATCAGCATGTCTTTTTTCGATGCTGATGATAGAAAGCTAATTTCTGGCTCCACTAGACCCATGGATAAAATTTCCTACAAATACAACACATCTTCTTATCAATTGGAAAAATGGATGTGTGCTAACTGTCTGGGCCTTAATCAAGCCGAGGCAGAACTGATTTTAGTTGCCTCTTCCTGTATTCTAGAAAACAAAATATCTCATTTTTCCCAGATATGATCCTTCCTGGTTTCCTGATTAAGATCTTTATCAAGGTAAAAACATTGCGTGTCTTATTTGACTCCACCTTTTCTGGGCTTTCCCATGTGTGGGCTATTTTAAGCTCTGAAAACTATTACCTAATGTTTCTCCGACAGCAGCACCTGCTCTTATCCCAGACTCGTTGTGCTACACATACCATAATAGATACCAAGCCGGGCTGCAGTGCATCTTTATTTTTAGGTGTTAGTCCAGATGTTCTTCACACATTACAGCTGATTCTGAATACAACAATCAGAATTGCTAGAGGATCCCCCAAACAAGAACATAGCTCTGCTATCTTCAGGAGCCGGGACTGGCTTCCAGTGAAGATGCGTGTTCCCTTCAAGACACAGACTTTGGTTCATAAAGACATGTATGGGATTGCTCCCTCTTATTTCACCTAATACATCCTAGGACATCTGGCCAGTACACCTTCACGTGCCTCTCAATCTAAGACCATCAAGATCTCACCTCTCAAATGCTGTAGAGCTGTGGGTCGTTCTTTCTCCAACCAGGCAACTAGATTGCACAATCCCTCCCTGATGATGCCCGAGACATTAAGGACTTAATGGTGTATAATATAACAATCAAAGCCATACTTTTCTAAAGATCAAAACTCCCCTCTTACATAGGACCCTGAATTTGCACGTGTCGTTAACACATTATCAAGAAACCCAATATAGAACTAGAATAATATGAATCAAAGATTCTGGTTTCTAAAACAGACAACATGAGTCAACGCTTCATGTTCCTACCGTTGGCTTTATTTATTTAATTATTGTGCATTTGCTAGGCGCTTATACAACAAAGTAAATTGTGTTTCTAAGTGCCCACAAAGCAACATGGCGGGAACATGTGATTGAAAACAAAATATACAGTGGAGGATAAAGACGACCTACTAGGCCTTGTGAGCATTCAGAACATGCAAGTGCAGAGAGAGAAGAGAGGAAGAGGGAGTGGGGGGTAAGTGCTGGAGTGTCTGTGCTCGTGGGTGAGCAGAGTATGTAAGTGCCAATTATAGTATTGTAAGTGCTGCAACCGCTGCTATCGCTATTGCTTCTGTGCGCGGAGCTGTATGTGGATTCCGCACTACAACAACCAGAAGGCACTGCTTTGCTTACCTTGGTAGGCGGACCTATTTAACAAGAATCGCGCGCGCACCGCGCGCGCGCGCACCGGCGAAGTCCCGGTCTAAGTCCCGCTTTGCCGCTGGTGAACGCTGCTACTGCTGCAACTGCTGCAACCGCTGCTATCGCTATTGCTTCTGTGCGCAGAGCTGTATGTGGATTCCGCACTACAACAACCAGAAGGTGACCATATACAGTGGTATACTCTTTGCTGGACTTATTGCTGTATTTGCTGGACTTTTATCTAACACGTTGTTTTCTTTGTAGGCACTGCTTTGCTTACCTTGGTAGGCGGACCTATTTAACAAGAATCGCGCGCGCACCACGCGCACGCACCGGCGAAGTCCCGGTCTAAGTCCCGCTTTGCCGCTGGTGAACGCTGCTACTGCTGCAACTGCTGCAACCGCTGCTATCGCTATTGCTTCTGTGCGCGGAGCTGTATGTGGATTCCGCACTACAACAACCAGAAGGTGACCATATACAGTGGTATACTCTTTGCTGGATTTATTGCTGGATTTGCTGGACTTTTATCTAACACGTCGTTTTCTTTGTAGGCACTGCTTTGCTTACCTTGGTAGGCGGACCTATTTAACAAGAATCGCGCGTGCACCGCGCGCGCGCACCGGCGAAGTCCCGGTCTAAGTCCCGCTTTGCCGCTTCGCCGCGTTCACCGCGGTAAGCGGTGATTACTGTTTTTAACTACTGCTAACCCTCAATTTTGAATCATTGTCTTTTCTACCTTTCCCTTCGTTTTGTATCATTTACTTTTTAAACTCACATTTTCCAACCATGAAACGAAACCTAATCTCCTTAAAGACTGGTATGCCAATAGTAACTGCACTCCATAGTTCTAATGGCCCCAGTTGTTCAAAATCTCCTTCTCTTACCAACACAAAAAGGCCTCGTCTCAGCTCCACTCCGCGGACAAGTGCCAGAGGCGCGATACAGAGTGGTGCTGCGTTTCCTCTTGGAATGGACATTCGCCCTTTTTGCAAGGACACAAGTCGTATTGGGCATACAACTCTACCAGTTGGAAAGCCTGTAGAAATTCCGTTGCAACAGCCTGTTATAGAGCATATGGATCCAAAAAGCGTATTGCACGGCCTCCTTGTGAGTACCAACACGTGTGAAAAGAAACTAACTGACAAAGAAATGTCTGTGGATCATGTGGGGGAAGGTCGAACTGACGAGACCTGCAAATCAATGGCATTGTCTGGTCCATCTGTTACTTTTGCCAAAGAAAATGTTTCGCTTACTGATAGTGTTATACTTACAAATGTATTAACGGGTGTGGTGGCGCCGCCGCTTGAGGCTTGTAATGCGTCTGGTATAGCTATAAGCGATACATCAATTTCTATTGCTTCTCTGAATTCTGTGTCTCAGGATATTCCTGTTATTGACTTGGTAACTAACTCCTCTGTTTTATTTCCTCACTCAAATTCAAAAAATCTGTCCAAATCGCCTGCACTTTTCACAAACGTGAGTGCTGCCGAATCAGTTGCAAATCCGTCTTTTACTATTCCCACTCCTAGAAAGGTAGTTGGAAAAGCCCCACCTGACATGGGTGACAATGACTCTGGAACTGTAAATACAAGCATTGCACTTACATCTATGAACAATGCTATTTTAGCCCTAGCGAAACTATTCGAAGTCCTGGTTCTAAAGGCGGAGGCTCATTCAAATCAGTTTGACCAAGTAATTGCGAACCAGCATGTAATTTCCAATAGGTTGGAAAACTTGAGTAAGCCAAATGACCCATCAATTGTTAAATATTCTGTATGCACACAAACGTCTTTGCTATTTGAACCGACTGCTCAGGAGTTTCAACCCATACCTTTTATACTTGAGCCTATAGTGGACACTGTAGAAATTGAACATGACCCAAAAATTGATCCACAGAAGATTCCCACGTATGCTTTATTTGGGAGGAATCCTAACTCTAAAAATCTATCCTCGCAAAACCAGACAAAGAAAACGAAAAATATCAAAGTGGGCTCCCGCCAATCCTCACAAGTCAAAACCTTCATTAGCAAGATTTCAGTTCCAGCCACGCCCACAATAGCGGCATCCAAGGCTATTGTAAGAAAATATGCTGCACAAAATCAGATGAAAAAAGCAAAAATACAGCCAGCTTCTTCTGATCCAGCCCCGGCATATAGTCCCCTAAATGAAGTGATTATTGCGGCAGATCAGCTCTCGCAAAATACATCTACCAAGCGAAGTATGAGCACGTTGACTAGTGATGATTTTGGCGGGTCTAGCCCAATAGCAATTGGCTCTACCTCTAAACTCCCCGTGACTCAGAACTTAGGGGTCGACAAACAGCGTCGTAAAGAAATACGTAGGGCAGTTGACGAATATTTGGCTTCGAAATCTGTTACAAAAAATCTAATTTTTCCGCAGGCTGCACCTGTAGTCGAACAGGTGTCCGTGCCAGCAGTAGTCTCGATATTAAAAAAAACAAGTTTGCCTACAGTCTCGGAGGCCATTGCCACTAATTCTCTGCAAACCCTAGGAAAGGCAAATCCCACAAAGACGGCTAGCACAGAGTTGTCTGGGTCTAATCCAGTTCTCTCTGGTGAAATGGAACGCCTTTTACAGGCAACCTTCACTAAGTTCTTGGAGGCCTCCATTAGCCCCCAAATGGTCTCTGGTTCAAACCCAGACAACGGAGCGTGTAAAAGGTCTAATCAACCTCCACCATCGACCAAACAAAAACCATCTGCTGCCCGTTTTAAACATCCAGCGATCCATGCCTTGACTCTTAGCTGTCAGCCTCTACCTGCCAAACAGTATAACTTAAATCGGGCATCTGTACTCTCGATCTTTCGTGAAATCCCAGACCTTGATGACATAGGAACCATAGATATCGAACTTGTTGAATTTACAGACCCCTCCAATCAATCTACGGTAAATCTGTGGATTAACTCAAGGGTGGTGGTCAATACTATTTGGGCTGCGAAATCCCAAATTAATGATCTTGGCTTCAATTTGCTGCCAACCCCAGACGGACTGCAGAGTTCTACTACGCGTGTTGAGCCACCTCCAAACCACCAAAAAAGTAGATCACAAGATCGGTCAGTACAATCATGTAGCTGTCAATGTCAGATAAATCAAAGTTAACATTCAACTCTCGCGCCACCTAATCTCTCCTTTATCAGTTGGAATTCGAGAGGGAATCGACATCTAATTAATAATCACACGCATCATGTGCTGAATTACGACGTGATTTTGCTCCAGGAATCTTGGTTGACCAGCGTCCCGTCCTGGAACAATTATGACGTCTGTCTAGCGCCTGCAGTAAAACATCGGGTGGGTCGCCCAACATCTGGTTTGCTAACTGCTGTCAAACAATCCTCTGGTCTGAAATTAATCCCGTGGTTTTGTCCGAATGAATTTATACAAATGTCCAGAATCAAGGGAGACGGCTTAGCATATGCTGTTATTAACATATATTGGAATCCTGCGGGCATTTCTGATGAAAGTTTCATTGACTCATTGACACAGGCGTTCGATTTAATCATGTTGGATGGGCTTGTTGACATGATCTACTTAGCAGGTGATCTAAATCTACATTGTCTGGGGCCTTCCCCTAAATACGAACAAAAACGCCTTGACATGTGGTTAATGTTTACTAAATCACATAACCTTTACATGCTAAACGGGGCCTTTTCTCAAGATATCCCACCAAGACCTACATGGCATCGGGCATGCAGTTCAGGGATTATCGATTTTACCTATGTCAACGCGCAAATGTTAAACATGGTCCGAGACTTTCGTGTAATTGAAGCAAACTCAAGTGATCACAATATTCTGCACACAACTTGTTGCACTAATAAAACAGTCACTAAGTCACAATCGATCTATCTTAAAGGGACCTATGATGTGAATCCGGCAAGAAATCGTCTAATGTGGACGGAACACACCCTAAAAGCTTTCAAATCGTGTTATCATGCCCAACTAACAAGTAGTGTTGTGAGCGACTATTTGGCTGATGGTGTCTATTACGATTTAATGCAGCGCTTCCAACCATGTTCTATCATGCATAAACAAAAACAAACACCACACTTGCACATTCCCAATCATGAAATTAGACTAAAAAAATCGGGCTGAGAAAAGGAAGGCTTACAAACTGTCTCCCGAATTACGTCAGGCTGCTCTCACGCGGATACAAACGTCCTATAGAAATTGGACAAGAGGTATGAAGGCCAAACTGTATCAAATTGATGGGGAAAATATGGTATCTTCCATGGCATCTAAAAATCTGTCTCGATCGTGGCAGATCATAAATCAAATAACATCTGGCCACCAGGTTGCCATTCAGACAAACGATGTCTCAGAGGATGCGTGGGTATGTTATTATTCTGACTTATTTGCTAGCTCTCAAGGAGTCTTATCTGCTTCATTAACAAAGTTTGATATTGCATTCAATTTATGCTTTACCAAAGAAGACATTGTGCATTTAATTAAACGAGCCAGTAATTCCAGGGCTCCTGGCCCGGATGGCCTAACTAATATGCATCTAAAACAATTCCCGGATATCTGGGCTGATATATTATTTCTTATGTTTGAAGCGGTTAATAACTCCCAAAAAATTCCCATGTCCTAGGGACAATCAATTCTCATCCCAATCTATAAAAAGGGTGATCGTACATGTCCAGCAAGCTACAGACCCATCTCATTATTGGATGTCTCAGGAAAGATTTTTTGTCGACTCATCTTACGAGAACTAAATGAGTGGACAGAGAATCATTTTAGACGGGACCCTCTTCAATCGGGCTTTATCAGTGGTTTGGGGACAATCCCCAATATCATTACCATCAATATGCTGAAATCCCAATATGTAAACAGGAAACAAAATCTATATTTTGCATTCATTGATTTCCGGTCAGCTTTTGACTCCATAGATCGGAATCTTCTCTTTAATAAATTAAAAGCTTTTGGCTGCCCCAGTTCTCTTGTGGCCCTAATTATACAACTGCACACGAACACTTCCATGCGAGTCCGACTTACACGTGAAGGCTTGTTATCTGCACCCTTCCCAACGTCTGTAGGGCTTAAGCAGGGATGCATATTGGCATCCACGTTGTTTAATCTCTTCATCTCTGATTTGGGCCTATCTTTTCTTGACATCCTCGCCGACGCCCCGGAGTTGGGTGGCCAACGCATCCCGTGGATGCTATATGCAGACGATCTGGTCCTGGTCTCCCAGACTCCGAAGGGTTTGCAAAATTTGCTTACTGCCCTTTCACACTATGCAGAGTCAAACCATCTTACAATCAACTTGGCCAAATCTCAAATTATGGTCTGCAGGCCTCATGGAAGATCCAAAATATATAAATATATATATATATTATATATATATATATATAAAATATATAAGGGGGCGTGGTCCTTGCAACATCAAACCATGGAAATTGTTGCAGAATATAAGTATTTGGGTGTAGTTATTAAAAACACTGCCACAGATGACGCATCTACACACATCCTGGACTCAAAATTGTTGAGCCTGATATCGCAAGCCAAAATTCTTGTATATAAATACGGGAAATTCACGTTGAAACAAATTATCATGTTTTATGAACAAAAGGTGGTTCCAATTCTGCTCTATGGCGCTGAATCAAAATTATACGCTAACAATAATTCATGGGACAGACTTGAGGCTGCTTTCTGGAAGAGGGTGTTGCGACTCCCAAACTGTGTACCCCTGCCAATATTAAGATTTGAACTGGGTTTGAACTCTCTACATAGCAGAGTGAAATGGAGAATGTGCGCCTTCTTTCGGAAAAGCCTGCTGGGAATTACCAATAATAACATCTTGAGTACAGTAGCGCGACAACTATCTGGGTCTTCGGCGCCTTTTCCTATGAAATGGCGAAAATTTGTATTAAATACATTAGTCGGAGCCAATATCTCCCTACAATTCCTCATCGATATGTGCAAAGAAAAAATTGCTATATTGGGATTGGATCATAAATCATGAGTTGTGCACAAAATACAAAGACTTCGATTCTAATCTATTTGGGTCTAAACGCCTAGGACAAGCGGCTGGCTACCTCCTGAAATGCCCATCGCCAAACATCCGTAATAAACTATTGCGAATGAGGTTGAACCTGTGGTTGACGAGGGAGGTCTTGGCCAGGCGCAAAATTATTCATCCAAATCTTAACTTTTGTCGTTTTTGTAAAAATCGACGCAAAAAAGAAACCCTTCAACACTTAATTGTGTCATGTCCACACCTGAATACTACTCGTGAGAAACATTGCAAAAACCTATTGGGTTTGTACATGGAGAAGGATGAAAATGAGATTTGGAGTATTTTATTTAAGAGCACTAGATTTTCAGTTATGAAGGCCATTGTTCATTTTCTAGAAAATATTCTACCTGATGAGATATTGTTATAAGCATGCTAAAAGGATACTGTAATAAGACAAATGTCTCCAAATCTAGAATTGTGTAAGCAACAACTGTTCGTCTCTTGTAAATACTGGCAATTTTAACTATTCACACTGGTTTTAAGGTGGGCAGACACCTCACTGCTCCTTATGTCACTTTTATCATTTTGATCTATATGTTTAAAGTTGCAATTCTTCTCCTTGTTTATTCTCCTTGAATTTATGTTTATTCTCCTTGAATTTATGTATGACTTTGTGATGATATATAATAACTGTTGATTTTGAAAAGTTGATGTAATCAGCTATATCAAAATAAAAAAAAAATAAAAAAAAAAAAAAAGTATTGTAAGTGCTAGGGAGCGTTGAGCTGCAATACGTGGGTAAGCGCAGGCCTACAGTGGCGTAGGCCAGTGGGTGCCGAGGCAAGTGATGTGTGTAGGCAGAGGCTGAGGCGATTGGGTGTGGGAGGCCAAGGCCCCGAAGGACATATAAGGGCCCTGGTCACAAATCACAGTCAATTTGAGATTAGCAAAGGAGGGAAGAAGTTGAAGGATAAGGTGAAAAGGAAAGTCTTCAGGAGCTTCCAGAATTTGAGGAGGTCTGGCTCAAGAGGAAGAGGAAGGGTGTAGGCTGTTCATGAGAGGGGGCCAGCTGAAGCAGGAGATTACCGCTTCATGTTCCTGCAGCTCATTGCCTGAGTCAAAGCATTATGCACTTGCAGGTGATATCATGAAGCAAAACTGACCACATGAATGAGAACTTCTGGTTCCTTCAACTGTGTAATGCTGATAGATGTAGCTTCCTGAAAATGAGTATAAGTGGCAATGCATCAGATGGATTCAATGGGATAAAAGGTATGTTTTCTGAAATCTGACTACATGAATCGAAGTTTTCAGCATGCAGCAGGTTTGCAAATGATTTGTGGAATATGATTCCTAGGGTACATGGTTTGTTCAGTTGAGCAAATATAGGCACATGAATCAAAGCTTCAGGTTCCCAGAACTGTGCCCAGGAATCAAAGTTTTTAGGAGCTAAGCACAGATATCAATGTTGTAGTCTCCTGGAGATAAGCACATCAATCAAAGCTACCGGCTCCTACACCCAAGCACATGAATGAAAGCTTCTGGTCCCTACATATAAGCATATGAATGAAAGCTTACATTCCCTACATCTAAACACATGAATGACAGCTTCTGGTCCCTACATATAAGTTAAAGAATGAATGTTTCTGGTCCCTACATCTAAGCACATAAATGAAAGCTTCTGGACCATACATATAAGTACAAAAGGAAAGCTTCTGGTCCCTACAGTTAAGCATATGAATGAAAGCTTACATTCCCTACATCTCAGCACATGAATGAAAGCTTCTGGTCCCTACATATAAGTACACAAATGAAAGCTTCTGGTCCCTATATCTAAGAACATTAATGAAATCTTCCAGTCCCTACATATAAGTACATGGATAAAAGCGTCTGGTCCCTAAATCTAATCACATGAATGAAAGCTTCTGGTTCCTACATATAAGTACATGAATGAAAGCTTCTGGTCCTTACATATAAGTACATGAAAGAAAGCTTCCAGTCCCTACACCTCAGCACATGAATGAAAGCTTCCGATCCCTACATCTGAGTACATGAACAAAAGCTCCCTTTCGCCACATCTAAGCATATGAATGGAAGCTACCGGACCCTATCCGAATCCAAGTTTCCAAAGCTAAGCACATCGATCAAAGCTTTTGGGAGCTAAGCACAGATATCAATGTTGTAGGCTCCTAGAGCTAAGCACATGAATCAAAGACACCGGCTCCTACACCTAAGCACATGAATGAAAGCTTCTGGTCCCTACATATAAGTACACAAATGAAAGCTGCTGCTCCCTTCATCCAAGCATATGAATGAAAAGCTTACGGTCCCTACATATAAGTACATAAATGAAAGCTTCAGGTCCCTACATCTAAGCACGTGAATGAAAGCTTCTGGTCCCTACATCTAAGGACATTAATCAAAGCTTTTCCGAGCTAAGCACAACATCAATGTTATAGGCTCCTAGAGCTAAGCACATGAATCAAAGCTACTGGCTGCTACACCACAGCACATGAATGAAAGCTTTTAGTCCCTACATATAAGCATATGAATGAAAGCTTACATTCCCTACATCTAAACACATGAATGACAGCTTCGGGTCCCTACATACAAGTAAAAGAATGAAGGTTTCTGGTCCCTAAATCTAAGCACATAAATGAAAGCTTCAGGACCGTACATATAAGTACAAGATGAAAGCTTCTGGTCCCTACATATAAGCATATGAATGAAAGCTTGCATTCCCTACATCTAAACACATGAATGACAGCTTCGGGTCCCTACATACAAGTAAAAGAATGAAAGCTTCTGGTCCCTATATCTAAGCACATGAATGAAAGCTTCCAGTCCCTACATATAAGTACATGAATGAAAGCTTCCAGTCCCTAAATCTAATCACATGAATGAAAGCTTCTGGTTCCTACATATAAGTACATGAATGAAAGCGTCTGGTCCCTACATATAAGTACATGAAAGAAAGCTTCCAATCCCTGCACCGCAGCACATGAATGAAAGCTTCCGGTCCCTACATCTAAGCATATGAATGGAAGCTTCTGGTCCCTACATCTATGCATATGAATGAAAGCTTCCAGTCCTTACATATAAGCACACAAATTCAAGCTTCTGGGCAATACATCTAAGCATATGAATGAAAGCTTCCAGTCCCTACATATAAGCACATGAATGAAAGCTCCCGGAATATACATCTAAGCATATGAATGGAAGCTTCTGGTCCCTACATCTAAGCATATGAATGAAAGCTTCTGGTCCCTACATCCAAGCATATGAATACAAGCGTCCAGTCCCTACACCTAAGCACATGAATGCAAGCTTCCACTCCCTACATATAAGCACATGAATGAAAGCTTACAGTCCCAATATATAAGCACATGAATGAAAGACAAAAGCTACATTTTAAAATGTGTGCTATGGCCGTAATCATTGATCAGTCTTCTGCTCTAGATCCACATTTAATAAAAATTAAATGCAGAGTGCACAATATACAGACCTCTAAGACATTCCTGTTAGGCTAATCGTTGTTTGCAGCCAGTAGTCCTGTCTCCCTTTCCATGGCAGCATGCCGCAGATCGGGAGTGGATGCGCAGGAGATAGCAGTGTTCCCTGCGTGTACGCTCCCGATCAGGACCGGAATGAAGGAGGTAAGTGGGGCGGGAGGGATAGGGAGAACAATCTAAGGGAAGGGCATGGGGGAAGAGTATTAGGCACATACCTTGATTCCGGTTGGGGGAGATAGAAGCCTCCAGTTCTGAGGAGACTCAGAGCAGCAGGATTATCATGTGGTAATTCCCCCATTCTGAGCCGCCTCATTGGCTGTGAGGCCGCCCCACACCCCTCACATGGTACTCATTTTCAGTAGCATGGACAGCTTTTCATTTATGGGAAAAGGTTCCTTTTCCCTCTGCAATGGTAGCAAGTGTTTTGTAACAGTTGCAGTTTAATTTGGTATTTCAAAGGGATCACTTCACAAAAGAATCACACTGCACTGCAATCCCCTTGAAACAATGTTGCCAGTTTACAACTCCTAGCCCTCTGAAGGCTGGTCATGGGAAACACAGTTGCAATGGATTGTCTCTCAGAGAAGAGATGCTCATAATAATAATAATTATAATAATAATAATAAATAAGCCCATTCCAGGGATACAATGTTGCAATCCCCTCCCTCACAACATACCCAGGAATATGTGAAAAAAAAGTGTTCAGGAAGCTTTCCCAGTATTTTTCCAGCTTCCGGTTCACACACTGGAAACACCTCCAGCTCAGCATAGACAGCACCAGGGCAGTTCTGGGAGAGGAGCCTACCTATCAAAATGGCAGACAGGCCTCTTTTAGGCTTGCTCCAGCCCCTTGGTCCGAAAACAGCTGTGGGTGAATTCAGGGAGAGCAGTCAGTTCCGGCCGTCACCAACTTTCCAGCCATGGGGGCAGAGCCTCAATGTAAATTCCACCAATAGGGAGGAGGGATCACATATAACATCACTGAGGCCCAGCGTGGGTTGTAGAAGCAGGAGGCACATGTTTGGAGAGGTTTGTGACCAGAGAGCGGTGGAAGAAGCAGAGGCTGGAGACACAGAGAATTGAGAGGCGGGAACAGTGGAGAGCAGGAAGAGGTGGTAAGAGCTATGAGGATCAAGAAGGAGGCGGTGACAGCAGAGGGTGAGCATGAACAGAAGACGGTGGTGGTAGTTAAGAAATGGACGGAGGAGGTGATCCCATCACAGGTGGAGAGAGAACAGAATGAGGTGGTGATATCGGAGGGTGAGAGTGGGCAAGAGAAGGTGGTAACCATGGATGAGGCAGAGAAGAGAGAAGGAGAGAATGAGGAGGAGAGAATGAAGGGAGCAAGAGACAATGTGCTAACATTAGGATACAGATGATGACAGGAAGAGAGGATTGGAAGACAAGAGGTGGTGATGGGAGCTCGGTTGCAGGAGCATGTGATGGGAACCTAGAAGGAGGTAGTGGCAACATCGGAGACTTGTAGTGACATGGGGGAAGTGTAATCGGGTGGAGAACATCCCATGGAGGATATGGAGGATGTAGTTGTGGTACTAAAGGTGGCACAGAGGAGACGGAGGGAATAACATCAGGAGGGGAAAAAAGCCAAATAAGAATATCAGGTGGCAAGGGAAGGGTCCAGGAATAGAAGAAAAAAACTACAACTAGGTGCTAAGAACAGGCAGGATCCAGTGGGCCTGGTTGGCCTGAGGCAGGTGAAGATGGAGGGAGGAGGTGTGAGCTGTGATCCGGAAGATTACTATGAGAGTCCCCTTCTGTAACTCTTCCTGCCATCCTGCCTCTAGATTGATCATAATGAGAGTCAATTCTGCAAATAAGTCAGACCTAGAAGAAGGGGTTGGGAAATCCTAAACCTCATTACAACAGAATGTCTGAGGTAGCAACCGCTCTTGGATTGTACAAACTTGAGACTGAGGCGAGGATGGACAGTGTACACACGTCCACAGACACACTGAACAAGGGGGAAGTTAATGAGATCAAGGAAATCAATCCGACGGAAGAAAGAACCGCCCTGACCTTTGGTTTGGAAAGATCCTGTTCTGTTTTAAGCTGCCCAATCATGTAACTTTCACTGACAAAAAGATAGTAAACACTGACTGATGCGCTTGGTGTTCTTCTTGATGCCAGGTGGCCTCCTGTGACATGCTTTATGTTAGACCTCTCCACCTCTAAGCACTTTAGTCATAGCTGCTACTATGAGTCCATGTAAAGATACTCAAAGTGTTGACTTCGGAAGTTGAAAGGCAGCGTTGGCCGTCCAAGAACCAACACTGAGAACTGCAGGCTTGACACATAACTGAGACAAGTGTTTAACATACAATGAACAACTCTTCTCCCGACTAACTCCTGTGCACATGGAAATTGACATAATAGTGGTCACTGAATGGCAGAATTATTTATTCATATTTTAACCATCAATTCTGTTTTCATATGGCTACAAATAGAGTTCTGTTGTGTTGCGTCGTGTTATTGGGTTGTATGCCGTGCTCTGCTGCCACAGTAGCGAGGTTGCCCTACTGGAGAGACAGGGATAACGCAAGATAGGCTTGCTGTTGTGTTGATGCGTGCAGGATGGGAGTGCCATGAGCTCTGTGTGTGGGTCTGTTTCTGGGTCTTCTGCGTCTAAGGCCTAGTGCATTTGTGTACACATCGGCGCCTGATGTACCCATCATGTTGGAACGTATTGGTAGGAGCTGTGGAATGGAAGATGGTTGCAGAGGCGTAGAATGGTGATGTGTGATGTCTGTTGGACGGGTTTGTTCAATTGGCAAGTGTGGGTGGCTTAGTTGGTATGTGTATTGTGTGTTGAACATAGAATTTCAGTGTGTTAGTGCGAGTATCAGTCATGGAAGACCTCAATGGGAAGGTTGTCGATGGGCATAGGCAATCTTGAAACCGGTCCAACCGTTGCTCGCTCTTTTTCACTGTGCTCTCTCTCTCTCTCTCTCTCTCTCTCTCTCTCTCTCTCTCTCTCTCTCTCTCTCTCTCTGTTCATCTCTCTCTCCCTTGGTATTTCTCTCTCTATCTGATTTCTCTCTGTCGCTCTCTGTTTCTCACTCTCACTGTCTTTCCCATCTCTTTCCCTCCTCCCACTCTTGTTCTTTCTCTCTCTAATTGTCCCTCTCTCTCTCTCTCGCTTTCACACACTCTCTCTCTGTTTCTGGCTCGTTCCCTTCCTCTCTCTCTCTCTTCCATTTCGCTCTCCCCTGTTCTTTCTGGTAAGATAGCTCAGCGGCTTGAGTGCTCGCTGCTGCGATCTGAGCGTGATCTGCAGGTCACAGGTTTGAATCCCGGCAAGTCCAACTCAGCCTTTCATTCTTCCGAGGTTGATAAATGATTACCAATTTCGGTTGGGTGATGTTGTATGTAAATATGTGCTCTGTAAAGCGCTTTGGATAAAGGCGCTATATAAATAACACACCATTATCTCTATCTGGCCCTCTCTATTCTTTTTCTCTCGCCTGAATTTGTGAGCTTGCAAGATGCTCTAACAGCAGCAAGATACAGGACTCTGTACTCCTGTCTTTCATTCACCACACAGCTCTGGAGCCTGAGTTTCATTATCCTGTGAACTCTACTGCTGTAAGTCACCCTGCGTTCTGAGCATTGCCATTTTCTTGCACCATTTTATGAACATATGAACATATGCAGATAGCTGGACTGCTGGCAGAGCTTATATGGGGACCAAAGAAAAACTTCTTCCGGATACACTACCAATTCCACTCTAAACTGGTGCATGTATGGGTTTGGCAGTACACTTTTGGTTTGTCTACACTAGAGGAAAACATTAACTACATAATGATTGTGCTATCTTGTCATGGTGGCCCACACTCTACATCATCTCTTATAACATCTCCTTTAAGTTGTGTTGGTCCCGGTTTGTCTCAAGCACTCCATGTTTGCATCTATAAGATAATGCCAACTTTAAGACCACAATAATCATGTCTTAGCCAAAGGAATGAACAGAAAGCTAAAGCACAGGGTTGGTGCTTTACAGGCATGACTAAGTGTGAAGTTCAAAATATACAGACATTTTTCAAACGTACCTTTCGCACCAGATGACTTGTCTTTTCCACCAGTTGCTCCAGTTCCTTTTCGCTGCAAAGAAAAGAGGCAACATCAAACTAAATGAATGAAGGGTGTTCGAATGCAAGGGGTACAAGAGTAGCTTACTGCAGAGGCAACATCGAACTATATGAATGACAGGTGTTCAAATGCAAGGGGTACAAGAGTAGCTTACTGCAGAGGCAACATCGAACTATATGAATGACAGGTGTTCAAATGCAAGGGGTACAAGAGTAGCTTACTGCAGAAGCAACATCGAGGTATATGAATGACAGGTGTTCAAATGCAAGGGGTCCAAAAGTAGCTTACTGCAGAGGCAACATCGAACTATATGAATGACAGGTGTTCGAATGCAAGGGGTCCAAGAGTAGCTTACTGCAGAGGCAACATCGAACTATATGAATGACAGGTGTTCAAATGCAAGGGGTACAAGAGTAGCTTACTGCAGAAGCAACATCGAGGTATATGAATGACAGGTGTTCAAATGCAAGGGGTCCAAAAGTAGCTTACTGCAGAGGCAACATCGAACTATATGAATGACAGGTGTTCGAATGCAAGGGGTACAAGGGTAGCTTACTGCAGAGTCAACATCGAACCTTATGAATAACAGGTGTTTGAATGCAAGGGGTCCAAGAGTAGCTTACTGCAGAGGCAACATCGAACCTTATGAATAACAGGTGTTTGAATGCAAGGGGTCCAAGAGTAACTTACTGCGGAGGCAACATCGAACCTTATGAATAACAACTGTTCGAATGCAAGGGGTCCAAGGGTAGCTTACTGCGGAGGCAACATCGAACCTTATGAATAACAGGTGTTTGAATGCAAGGGGTCCAAGAGTAACTTACTGCGGAGGCAACATCGAACCTTATGAATAACAGCTGTTCGAATGCAAGGGGTACAAGAGTAGCTTACTGCAGAGGCAACATCGAGGTATATGAATGACAGGTGTTCGAATGCAAGGGGTACAAGAGTAGCTTACTGCGGAGGCAACATCGAGGTATATGAATGACAGGTGTTCGAATGCAAGGGGTACAAGAGTAGCTTACTGCGGAGGCAACATCGAACTATATGAATGACAGGTGTTCGAATGCAAGGGGTCCAAGAGTATGTTACAGCAGAGGCAACATCGAACTATATGAATGACAGGTGTTCGAATGCAAGGGGTCCAAGAGTAGCTTACAGCGGAGGCAACATCGAACTATATGAATGACAGGTGTTCGAATGCAAGGGGTACAAGAGTAGCTTACTGCGGAGGCAACATCGAGGTATATGAATGACAGGTGTTCGAATGCAAGGGGTACAAGAGTAGTTTACTGCGGAGGCAACATCGAACTATATGAATGACAGGTGTTCGAATGCAAGGGGTACAAGAGTAGCTTACTGCGGAGGCAACATCGAACTATATGAATGACAGGTGTTCGAATGCAAGGGGTCCAAGAGTATGTTACAGCAGAGGCAACATCGAACTATATGAATGACAGGTGTTCGAATGCAAGGGGTACAAGAGTAGCTGAAAGCAGAGACAACATCGAACTATATGAAAGACAGGTGTTCAAATGCAATAGGTACAAGAGTAGTTTACTGCAGAGGCAACATCGAACTATATGAATGACAGGTGTTCGAATGCAAGGGGTACATGAGTAGCTGAAATCAGAGACAACATCGAACTATATGAATGACAGGTGTTCAAATGCAAGGGGTACAAGAGTAGTTTACTGCAGAGGCAACATCGAACTATATGAATGACGGGTGTTCGAATGCAAGGGGTACAAGAGTAGCTTACTGCGGAGGCAACATCGAACTATATGAATGACAGGTGTTCGAATGCAAGGGGTACATGAGTAGCTTACTGCAGAGGCAACATCGAACTATATGAATGACAGGTGTTCGAATGCAAGGGGTACAAGAGTAGCTTACAGCAGAGGCAACATCGAACTATATGAATGACAGGTGTTCGAATGCAAGGGGTACAAGAGTAGCTTACTGCGGAGGCAACATCGAGGTATATGAATGACAGGTGTTCGAATGCAAGGGGTACAAGAGTAGCTTACTGCGGAGGCAACATCGAACTATATGAATGACAGGTGTTCGAATGCAAGGGGTACAAGAGTAGCTTACTGCGGAGGCAACATCGAACTATATGAATGACAGGTGTTCGAATGCAAGGGGTACATGAGTAGCTTACTGCAGAGGCAACATCGAACTATATGAATGACAGGTTTTCGAATGCAAGGGGTACATGAGTAGCTTACTGCAGAGGCAACATCGAACTATATGAATGACAAGTGTTCGAATGCAAGGGGTACAAGAGTAGCTTACAGCAGAGGCAACATCGAACTATATGAATGACAGGTGTTCGAATGCAAGGGGTACAAGAGTGCTTACTGCGGAGGCAACATCGAGGTATATGAATGACAGGTGTTTGAATGCAAGGGGTACAAGAGTAGCTTACTGGGGAGGCAACATCGAACTATATGAATGACGTGTTCGAATGCAAGGGGTACAAGAGTAGCTTACTGCGGAGGCAACATCGAACTATATGAATGACAGGTGTTCGAATGCAAGGGGTCCAAGAGTATGTTACAGCAGAGGCAACATCGAACTATATGATTGACAGGTGTTCGAATGCAAGGGGTACATGAGTAGCTGAAATCAGAGACAACATCGAACTATATGAATGACAGGTGTTCAAATGCAAGGGGTACAAGAGTAGTTTACTGCAGAGGCAACATCGAACTATATGAATGACAGGTGTTCGAATGCAAGGGGTACATGAGTAGCTTACTGCAGAGGCAACATCGAACTATATGAATGACAGGTGTTCGAATGCAAGGGGTACAAGAGTAGGTTACAGCAGAGGCAACATCGAACTATATGAATGACAGGTGTTCGAATGCAAGGGGTACAAGAGTAGCTTACTGCGGAGGCAACATCGAGGTATATGAATGACAGGTGTTCGAATGCAAGGGGTACAAGAGTAGCTTACTGCGGAGGCAACATCGAACTATATGAATGACAGGTGTTTGAATGCAAGGGGTACAAGAGTAGCTTACTGCGGAGGCAACATCGAACTATATGAATGACAGGTGTTCGAATGCAAGGGGTCCAAGAGTATGTTACAGCAGAGGCAACATCGAACTATATGAATGACAGGTGTTCGAATGCAAGTGGTACAAGAGTAGCTGAAAGCAGAGACAACATCGAACTATATGAATGACAGGTGTTCAAATGCAATAGGTACAAGAGTAGTTTACTGCAGAGGCAACATCGAACTATATGAATGACAGGTGTTCGAATGCAAGGGGTACATGAGTAGCTGAAATCAGAGACAACATAGAACTATATGAATGACAGGTGTTCAAATGCAAGGGGTACAAGAGTAGTTTACTGCAGAGGCAACATCGAACTATATGAATGACGGGTGTTCGAATGCAAGGGGTACAAGAGTAGCTTACTGCGGAGGCAACATCGAACTATATGAATGACAGGTGTTCGAATGCAAGGGGTACATGAGTAGCTGAAATCAGAGACAACATCGAACTATATGAATGACAGGTGTTCAAATGCAAGGGGTACAAGAGTAGTTTACTGCAGAGGCAACATCGAACTATATGAATGACGGGTGTTCGAATGCAAGGGGTACAAGAGTAGCTTACTGCGGAGGCAACATCGAACTATATGAATGACAGGTGTTCGAATGCAAGGGGTCCAAGAGTAGCTTACAGCAGAGGCAAAATCGAACTATATGAATGACAGGTGTTCGAATGCAAGGGGTACAAGAGTAGCTTACTGCGGAAGCAACATCGAACTATATGAATGACAGGTGTTCGAATGCAAGGGGTACAAGAGTAGCTTACTGCGGAGGCAACATCGAACTATATGAATGACAGGTATTCGAATGCAAGGGGTACAGGAGTAGCTTACTGCAGAGGCAACATCGAACTATATGAATGACAGGTGTTCGAATGCAATAGGTACAGGAGTAGCTTACTGAGGAGGCAACATCAAACTATATGAATGACAGGTGTTCGAATGCAATAGGTACAAACGTAGCTTACTGAGGAGGCAACATCGAACTATATGAATGACAGGTGTTCGAATGCAATAGGTACAAGCGTAGCTTACTGAGGAGGCAACATCGAACTATATGAATGACAGGTGTTCGAATGCAAGGGGTCCAAGAGTAGCTTACTGCAGAGGCAACATCGAACTTTATGAATGACAGGTGTTCGAATGCAAGGGGTCCAAAAGTAACTTACTGCAGAGGCAACATCGAACTATGTGAATGACAGGTGTTCGAATGCAAGGGGTACAAGAGTAGCTTACTGCAGAGGCAACATCGAACTATATGAATGACGGGTGTTCAAATGCAAGGGGTACAAGAGTAGCTTACTGCAGAGGCAACATCGAACTATATGAATGACGGGTGTTCGAATGAAAGAGGTACAAGAGTAGTTTACTGCAGAGGCAACATCGAACTATATGAATGACGGGTGTTCGAATGCAAGGGGTACAAGAGCAGCTTACTGCAGAGGCAACATCGAACTATATGAATGACAGGTGTTCGAATGCAAGAGGTACAAGAGTATCTTACTGCAGAGGCAACATCGAACTATATGAATGACAGGTGTTAGCATGCAAGGGGTACAAGAGTAGCTTACTGCGGAGGCAACATCGAACTATATGAATGACAGGTATTCGAATGCAAGGGGTACAGGAGTAGCTTACTGCAGAGGCAACATCGAACTATATGAATGACAGGTGTTCGAATGCAAGGGGTACAATAGTAGCTTACTGCGGAGGCAACATCGAACTATATGAATGACAGGTGTTCGAATGCAAGGGGTCCAAGAGTAGGTTACAGCAGAGGCAAAATCGAACTATATGAATGACAGGTGTTCGAATGCAAGGGGTACAAGAGTAGCTTACTGCAGAAGCAACATCGAACTATATGAATGACAGGTGTTCGAATGCAAGGGGTACAAGAGTAGCTTACTGCAGAAGCAACATCGAACTATATGAATGACAGGTGTTCGAATGCAAGGGGTACAAGAGTAGCTTACTGCGGAGGCAGCATCAAACTATATGAATGACAGGTATTCGAATGCAAGGGGTACAGGAGTAGCTTACTGCAGAGGCAACATCGAACTATATGAATGACAGGTGTTCGAATGCAATAGGTACAAGCGTAGCTTACTGAGGAGGCAACATCGAACTATATGAATGACAGGTGTTCGAATGCAAGAGGTACAAGAGTAGCTTACTGCGGAGGCAACATCGAACTATATGAATGACAGGTGTTCGAATGCAAGGGGTACAAGAGTAGCTTACTGCGGAGGCAACATCGAACTCTATGAATGACAGGTGTTCGAATGCAAGGGGTACAAGAGTAGCTTACTGCAGAGGCAACATCGAACTATATGAATGACAGGTGTTCGAATGCAACGGGTACAAGAGTAGCTTACTGCAGAGGCAACATCGAACTTTATGAATGACACGTGTTCGAATGCAAGGGGTCCAAAAGTAGCTTACTGCAGAGGCAACATCGAACTATATGAATGACAGGTGTTCAAATACAAGGGGTACAAGAGTAGCTTTCTGCAGAGGCAACATCGAACTATATGAATCACAGCTGTTCGAATGCAAGGGGTCCAAGAGTAGCTTACTGCGGAGGCAACATCGAACCTTATGAATAACAGGTGTTTGAATGCAAGGGGTCCAGGAGTAGCTTACTGCGGAGGTAACATCGAACTATATGAATGACAGGTGTTCGAATGCAAGGGGTACAAGTGTAGCTCACTGCAGAGTTTTTGTGGCATGCATTATCCTACCACCCCTGAACACAAAATCACAATTCCATAGATGAATGATGTGTTAAGCTAGAAGAGCTGGGTTGCATATGGCAAACACTGCCAGTGACCACCTCTTCGTGACTAGAGTAGATTAATTTTCAGAAAAGCAGTGATCATGAACTGCATGGGGCAGGCAGCGTTGGAACCAGAGGAGAGTGCCATCAGTGTGGGTGGGCCCCGCCCTCCTTTGCCCTCTTTGAAACACCATTTTCTATCTAAGCACATTATAGATACCCAATAAATAAATTAAAATATAAATGTGTGTGAACCCTATCTGGAGTAAAGAGAAGAAGAATGGAATACTGAGGGTACAGTAACATGATAGGACAATATCTGAAGTAAATAGAAGAATGAAATACGGAGGGTAGAGTTACACGATAGAACAATATCTGGAGTAAAGAGAATACTAATGGAATACTGAGGGTAGATTAACAAGATGGAACAATATCTGGAATAAATAGAAGAAGAATGGAATACTGAGGGTATAGTAACATGATATAACTATATCTGAAGTAAATAGAAGAAGAATGCAATAGCGAGGGTAGAGTTAAACGATGGAATAATATCTAAGGTAAAGAGAAGATGAATGGAATACTAAGGGTAGAGTAACACGATAGAACAATATCTGGAGTAAAGAGTAGAAGAGGAATGGAATACCAAGGGTACAGCTACACAATAGAATAATATCTATAGTAAAGAGAAGATGAATGGAATACTAAGGGTAGATTACTGAAGAGGCAACATCGAACTATATGAATGACCAGTGTTCGAATGCAAGGGGTACAAGAGTAGCTTATTGCAGAGGCAACATCGAGCTATATGAATGACATGTGTTCGAATTCAAGAGGTACAAGAGTAACTTACTGCGGAGGCAACATCGAACGATATAAATGACAGGTGTTCGAATGCAAGGGGTCCAAGAGTAGATTACTGCAGAGGCAACACCGAACTATATGAATGACAGGTGTTCGAATGCAATAGGTACAAGTGTAGCTTACTGAGGAGGCAACATCGAACTATATGAATAACAGGTGTTTGAATGCAAGAGGTCCAAGAGTAGCTTACTGCAGAGGCAACATCGAACTATATGAATGACAGGTGTTCGAATACAAGGGGTACAAGAGTAGCTTTCTGCAGAGGCAACATCGAACTATATGAATGACAGGTGTTCGAATGCAAGGAGTCCAAAAGTAGCTTACTGCAGAGGCAACATCAAACTATATGAATGACAGGTGTTCGAATGCAAGAGGTACAGGAGTAGCTTACTGCGGAGGCAACATCGAACTATATGAATCACAGCTGTTCGAATGCAAGGGGTCCAAGAGAATCTTACTGTGGAGGCAACATCGAACCTTATGAATAACAGGCATTTGAATGCAAGGGGTCCAGGAGTAGCTTACTGCGGAGGTAACATCGAACTATATGAATGATAGGTGTTCGAATGCAAGGGATACAAGTGTAGCTCACTGCAGAGTTTTTGTGGCATGCATTATCCTACCACCCCTGAACACAAAATCACAATTCCATAGATGAATGATGTGTTAAGCTAGAACAGCTGGGTTGCATATGGCAAACACTGCCAGTGTCCACCTCTTTGTGACTAGAGTAGATTAATTTTCAGAAAAGCAGTGATCATGAACTGCATGGGGCAGGCAGGGTTGGAACCAGAGGAGAGTGCCATCAGTGTGGGTGGCCCCGCACTCCTTTGCCCTCTTTGAAACACCATTTTCTATCTAGGCACATTATAGATATCCAATAAATAAATTAAAACATAAATGTGTGTGAACCCTATCTGGAGTAAAGAGAAGAAGAATGGAATACTGAGGGTACAGTAACATGATAGAACAATATCTGGAGTAAATAGAAGAATGGAATACTGAGGGTAGAGAAACATGATAGGACAATATCTGGAGTAAATAGAAGAAGAATGTAATACTGAGGGTATAGTAACATGATAGAACAATATCTGGAGTAAAGAGTGGAAGAAGAATGGAATACCGAGGGTAGAGTTACACAATAGAACAATATCTGAAGTAAAGAGTAGAAGAATGAAATACGGAGGGTAGAGTTACACGATAGAACAATATCTAGAGTAAAGAGAATACTAATGGAATACTGAGGGTAGATTAACAAGATGGAACACTATCTGGAATAAATAGAAGAAGAATGGAATACTGAGGGTATAGTAACATGATATAACTATATCTGAAGTAAATAGAAGAAGAATGCAATAGCGAGGGTAGAGTTAAACGATGGAATAATATCTATAGTAAAGAGAAGATGAATGGAATACTAAGGGTAGAGTAACACGATAGAACAATATCTGGAGTAAAGAGTAGAAGAGGAATGGAATGCCAAGGGTACAGCTACACAATAGAATAATATCTATAGTAAAGAGAAGATGAATGGAATACTAAGGGTGGATTACTGAAGAGGCAACATCGAACTATATGAATGACCAGTGTTCGAATGCAAGGGGTACAAGAGTAGCTTATTGCAGAGGCAACATCGAGCTATATGAATGACATGTGTTCGAATGCAAGGGGTACAAGAGTAACTTACTGCGGAGGCAACACCGAACTATATGAATGACAGGTGTTCGAATGCAATAGGTACAAGCGTAGCTTACTGAGGAGGCAACATCGAACTATATGAATGACAGGTGTTCGAATGCAAGGGGTACAAGAGTAGTTTACTGTAGAGGCAACATCGAACTATATGAATGACAGGTGTTCGAATGCAAGGGGTACAAAAGTATCTTACAGCAGAGGCAACATCGAACTTTATGAATGACAGGTGTTCGAATGCAAGGGGTCCAAGAGTAGCTTACTGCAGAGGCAACATCGAACTATATGAATGACGGGTGTTCAAATGCAAGGGGTACAAGAGTAGCTTACTGCAGAGGCAACATCGAACTATATGAATGACAGGTGTTTGAATGCAAGAGGTGCAAGAGTAGTTTACTGCAGAGGCAACATCGAACTATATGAATGACAGGTGTTCAAATGCAAGGGGTACAAGAGTAGCTCACTGCTGAGGCAACATCGAACTATATGAATGACGGGTGTTCGAATGAAAGGGATCCAAGAGTAGCTTACTGCGCAGGCAACATCGAACCTTATGAATGACAGGTGTTCGAATGCAAGGGGTCCAAGATTAGCTTACTGCAGGGGCAAAACAGAACTATATGAATGACAGGTGTTCAAATGCAAGGGGTACAAGAGTAGCTCACTGCTGAGGCAACATCAAACTATATGAATAACAGGTGTTCGAATGCAAGGGATCCAAGAGTGGCTCACTGCGGAGGCAACATCGAACTATATGAATGGCAGGTGTTCGAATGGAAGGGGTACAAGATTAGCTTACTGCAGGGGCAACACAGAACTATATGAATGACAGGTGTTCAAATGCAAGGGGTACAAGAGTAGCTCACTGCTGAGGCAACATCAAACTATATGAATGACAGGTGTTCGAATGCAAAGGGTCCAAGAGTAGCTTACTGCAGAGGCAACATCGAACCTTATGAATAACAGGTGTTCGAATGGAAGGGGTACAAGATTAGCTCACTGCAGAGTTTTCATGGCATGCATTATCCTACCACCCCGGAACACAAAATCACAATTCCATTGATGAATGATGTGTTAAGCTAGAAGAGCTGGGTTGCATATGGCAAACACTGCCAGTGTCCACCTCTTCGTGACTAGAGTAGATTCATTTTCAGAAAAGCAGTGATCATGAATTGCATGGGGCAGGCAGGGTTGGAACCAGAGGAGACTGGCATCAGTGCGGGTGGACCCCGCCCTCCTTTGCCCTCTTTGAAACACCATTTTCTATCTAGACCCATTATACATACCCAATAAATAAATTAAAAAATAAATGTATGTGAACCCTATCTGGAATAAAGAGAAGAAGAATGGAATACTGAGGGTACAGTAACATGATAGAACAATATCTGGAGTAAATAGAAGAATGGAATACTGAGGGTAGAGAAACATGATAGGACAATATCTGGAGTAAAGAGAAGAAGAATGTAATACTGAGGGTATAGTAACATGATAGAACAATATCTGGAGTAAATAGAAGAATGGAATACTGAGGGTAGAGAAACATGATAGGACAATATCTGGAGTAAATAGAAGAAGAATGTAATACTGAGGGTATAGTAACATGATAGGACAATATCTGGAGTAAAGAGAATAATAATGGAATACTGAGGGTAGATTAACAAGATGGAACAATATATGGAATAAATAGAAGAAGAATGGAATACTGAGGGTAGAGTAACACGATAGAACAATATCTGGAGTAAAGAGTAGAAGAGGAATGGAATACCAAGGGTACAGCTACACAATAGAATAATATCTATAGTAAAGAGAAGATGAATGGAATACTAAGGGTAGAGAAACACGATAGAACAATATCTAGATTAAACAGAAGAAGAATGGAATACTGAGGGTAGAGTAACATGACAAGAAAATATCTAGAGTAAAGAGAAGAAGAATGGAATACTGAGCCTAGAGTAACTGATAGAACAATATACGAGTAAATAGAACAAGAATGGAATACGGAGGGTAGAATAACTTGATAGAACAATATCTGGAGTAAAGAGAAGAAGGAGAATGGAATATTGAGGGTAGAGTAACACGATAGAACAATATCTGGAGTAACGAGTAGAAGAAGAATGGAATACCGAGGGTAGAGTTACACGATATAACAATATCTAGAGTAAAGAGAAGAAGAATGGAATACTGAAGCTAGAGTAACATGATAGAACATTATCTGAGTAAATAGAACAATAATGGAAAACTGAGGGTAGAATAACATTATAGAACAGTATCTAGAGTAAAGAGAAGAAGCATGGAATACTGAGGGTTGAGTAACATAATAGAACAATATCTAGACTAAATAGAAGAAGATTGCGATACTGAGGCTAGAGGTAGAATGATACAGAGATAGCTGGGTAGTCCCGCAGAGCATAGCAGCTGCTTCTACTCTGTAAAAGCAAACAAATAACCCAGCCACAAAGGGAATAAAATACACCCAACAAAACACAGAGGAAGGTGTTCTACTGATACTTCTGTGTCTGAACAGGAACTTTAAGGACATATATTTTCTAATCTGCAGGAATTACGAGGAGCAAAGTAGTGCAGAATACAAAAGTTCATTTTTAGATTCGAAATAAATGTTTACTCATTTACAAAATACCTCTCTCAGGAATGGGAATTACTCCTTTCCTCCCAACTTCAAAAAATAGCAAGTAAAATGCTCCCACTTCAAAATCCTATCTGGAACCCTATAAATAGGGCTGCAGGCAGGGGGGTCCTGGCTAGCCATGAAAATAAGGACCCAGGCAGGGTCGCGGTGGTTCTACAGCTGTGAGTATTCAACTACCGGACCTCCCGAACCACTCTGCCGAGTCCTGTGTCTGCATCAGCTTTTCCCCCCCTTGCCTTCTGCTGGCAGCATGTCTTCTTTTTATTTTCTCTCTCCAGTATTCCTGAGGTGGAGTGAGCCTCACTCTTTGCTTACAAATGAGCTTTTTTGAGAGTGCTGGTGAATGATTTAACCTTAAAAACCCTTTCGGGGAAGGAGAATGGTGGAGCTGGCCTTCCACACTTGGAAAACTATTATGAGGCAGCGTAACTGAGAGTAATGGTGGATCACCTTAGGAATAGCCGAGGAAAGCAATGGGTGGCACCGGAAAACAAAGAGTTGAAAACCGTAACGGTTGGAGAAGGGTTGTGGGTGCCCAAGTCGCGTATCCCGCATAGAATCCGTATTCACCCCATGTTGGCAGTTCTATGGACATGCTGGAGGGGCAAACAGGCATGAGAGCGGTGATGACATGGCCATCACCTTTTGAGACTTCATACAGGAGCCACTCAGATTTCAACAATGGTATGAGAGGGTCTGGGGGGAGCAGGCCCACTTTGGAAGGAGGGCAAATATTTGGACATCAAACAGCTTCAGTCGGCCTTGGGATTTGGAACATCATCACCATTTCTGTTCCTTCAACTAAAGGGGGTACTGACAGACTAGGGATCGGGGGGTTGGTAATCTGGGAAGACATTTGACAGGCTTTGAGATACACAGGGGGGCCCAAAGGGGACGGTGTCCAACATGAACAAAGCACTACTGGAGGTAGACATTCAGGGACATGCTAGAGTCAAAGATAGAAGGGAAAAGGAATTAGACATGGACCTGCCAGCTATAATCTGGGCTCAGATATGCAGGAATGTATGGGAACCATCCTTCTCTATGCAGTATAACATGCACGATTACAGACTGCCCAATAGGTGGCAACAAGCCCCTCAAATGGCACAGGTGTATGCGGGATCAACCCGGAATGTTGGAGGGGATGTGGGGAAATAGGGACATATTGGCACATGTGGTGGAGTTGTCCGGGTGCTCAGACGTACTGGAAAGAAGTGCTGGGCTGGATAAGGGGGGTGGAGAGCCACTTGACACCACTATTAGTACTGTTTGGCATGGAATAGATTAGGGACATTGCAGTGGGATGCCACACATTATGAGGAGCTTGCTGTCAGCGGCGGGAGTGTGTCTTACCACACACTGGAAAAGGGCGTGGCCACCATTATACATGGTATGGGTGGGGAAAGCACCTTAAATCTACACCATGGTGAACCTGTCCGCCATGTCACAGGAACACCCAAAAGCCTTGGGGCATGATTGGCTTATCATCTTGGAGAAGCAAGCGGGAGGGAACGGGAGGAGACAAGAGGGCGAGGATGATAGGCACAGCTGGGAGGTTAGGGTGGTAGGGGAGGGATACAAGGGGGCGGGAGCGGGGTTAGAGTGGGCATGGTATAAGGAAGTAAAGAGGAAAATAAATGCAGAGGGGGAGAGGCTGGGGTGTTGGGGCACTGGATTTAACGAAGGACAGAGGCTGGCTTGTAAGTGTGACTCCCCCAGACCCAACGTATAGGGTAGTTTGTTACATGTTGAGTCTTTATGTTTGTTTTTCAATGTTGGGAAAATGTAATAAATTTTTTTTTTTATTTTAAGAGAAACGTTCTATTCCCTTGTGAAAAAAAAAGGAAATACAGTTAAGCGGAAGGACCAAGGACACTTTCAATGCTGAGAACAAAAACCTTTTAATTGCCTCGATTCAAAAATAAATACTGTACACTGCTTTGAGCTCTGGAACAATTGTCAGTTTCTGTTATGACCAAGGTTAAAATCAGTCTGCGTCGTCCCTGATTGGGAAATGTGCAGCCAACTCGTACCTGAGTTTCTTTGGATTTGTTGGACTTTTTCCATTCTACCTGACACTGATTTTTGCGATGACTTTTGGAGGTAGAAAGGCAAATAGTTAAATCTCTGCCTGTCTGGTATGTATGTTTGTGTTCAAGTCTCCAGTTACCCGGATGCTGATGGGGTTCATGTATCCGTTTCAGGCCTGCCAATGAGGCGGCAGCAAGCATTTAAAGTCTGAATTCATCCCCAGGATAATGGCTGTAAATTGGTGACTTTTGGCTTCAATGCACCGTACAGAGCGTACCCTCCTACTCTGCAAGTGCCCTCCCTGCCCTGCACATGTAATGCAATATCTCTTGCAAGAGCACTGCCTGAACCTTGGAATGTATTTAGAGATGGCTAGAAATGGAATAATCCTCCTTTGTACCAGAAAGTCAAGGTCAGTATCATGCGTATTGTTCATCGAGTATCTTGGGAAAACAAGGTCGTGACTTGTCATTTTATCGGTTCCAGTAACACTAAAAGCTTGGATACCTCACAGTGTATCAGTGGGGAAGTTCTATTAACTGGCACTTGGATGATAAAATTACACATAAAAAAATTGTAGAAGTTGGCTGAGAAAGCTCTCCAGGTGTCAGTCTGCAGCTTCATAAAGTAGTAGCAAAGGATGCTTTGTTAGCTAGAATTGTTCGTCTATTTTATGGAACTCTCCCATCCAGAATGCTGATATTCTATTATCTGGCATATTTTGTTATTAGGCACCATCCAGAAGGCTGACATTCTATTATCTGGCATATTTTGTTATTAGGCACCATCCAGAAGCCTGACATTCTATTATCTGGCACGTTTTGTTATTAGGCACCATCCAGAAGGCTGACATTCTATTATCTGGCACATTTTGTTATTAGGCCCCATCCAGAAGGCTGACATTCTATTATCTGGCACGTTTTGTTATTAGGCACCATCCAGAAGCCTGACATTCTATTATCTGGCACGTTTTGTTATTAGGCACCATCCAGAAGCCCTGACATTCTATTATCTGGCACATTTTGTTATTAGGCTCCATCCAGAATGCTGGCATTCTATTATCTGGCACATTTTGTTATTAGGCACTTTTGATTACCTAAGTGTTTTCATCAGTCAATATAGGTCGAAAAAGTAGTAAGGAAAATAGGAAGGGGGAAAACAAAAGGTGGGCACTGGGGTCTGTCCTTGGCATTTAAAGTGAGAGTGGGGAACAGTTAAGAAAAGGCCATCAATGAAAAGAGCTGGCTCCAGTGAGGGACTCGCAGAAAATGCAGGAAAGTAGGGCGGGTGATGAGGTCCATATGGTGTAGGGACATTATGAGCCCAAGCTTTCAAACTCGGTCCAGAGTAAATGTGTGTTCATCGGACATACAAGAATTGTGTTTTCTTAACCACATTCCAAGGTTTCAGAACCAGTCCCTGGTTTCAGCAGTATTCCAAGTCAAACATATGAAATGACACAATTTGTAGTCTACCAAGACGTGTCTGCTGAGTGTCTCCCCCACCACACCCCCGATGCACCATTGCTATGATAATTTTCAAAGCAATATATTGCATGTTCAGTAGTGACTCCAACAAGAGATACATGCCTCACACGAATACACTGACCTGTCAATACACAACCTCTCAAAGACCTTCAGATCCTACCGGCCTTTGGGTGCTTTCCAAGATCCCACTCGTCTTGTCATCAGCCGACCTACAGTACAAGTGATTTTGGGGCAAAACACTCTGATTGCAAGATTTACCCACTGGAACCCGTTTTCCCGGCAAGACTTGAAGATGGCTTTGGCAAAAGAGTTTTGGCAAAGATTGTAAAGCCCTCCAATTTAAATGAGCCTACTGCCTCGGTACACCCTCCAGATCCCTTCGCGTCTCCTACTGCCTCGATACACCCTCCAGAGGCTGAGATGCACCATCCCTGCGCGTCTCTAATAAGTGCTCTCAATCTCCGCTCTCATTGCCAGGTAGTCTTCCTTGCCGCCAGTCAAGAAGTCCTCTGAAAGGTCTGCAAAGCAGTGCCAGCATTGTACAAAAACAAAACAAATGGCTACATCCCGAGCGATCACTGTGTCTCGGGGTAGTTTCTTAATCTGTTGATGATAGTTGATCAGTGAAATCGCTGTGCTAGAAATGTAAGCACCTTTCTGGCATTTAATCCGGGAAACAGGTTTAGAGCCAATATGGTCAGAAATAATCACATTTTACAATGCGTTCTGCATACAAATATGCAAAAGTAAATATTATTCTGTAACATGTAAGGAGAGTAATATGCTTTTATAAATAATTGTTACTGTACCCTTACATTCCTTACCTCAGATTCTCATTTCTATATGGAAAATGGGAAAGGGTGGACCTCACTGTACCCTCAATTTCCCTACTTGATTCCGGTGCCTGTGGTGCCGTCAGAGGTAAACATTGTGGATTGGACCCTGCCTGTCAGTACACTAGTACCAGGGCCTTCATTAAGACCAAGGGCCTGATTTACCAAAATGCTTCAACATGGGAAAGTCCTATTGAAATGTTGTTTGTAAATCAGACCCTAAGTCTGGTAGTGGCGTGAGAGCAACGTGTGACCGAGAACAAACTAACTCATTGTGCAGCTATTGCCTTTTTTTTGGACAGGTGGTACCATTATGCCAGTGCTTGCCAAATACCTATCCCATGCCTACACAAAAGCCAAATCTGTTGGCTTTGCCAATGCTTGTTTGTATATAAACCCAATTCAACCACACTCGGAGTTGGTCACGGGCGGAGGGTTTAAAAGAAACAAATTCTTCCTGTATCAGCTTTTTGTTCAATGGACTACGAGAAAAGTTAGAAAATGTGGCCAACTGTAAAGATTCTCTCAGGCAATCAGTGAGTCCCCCTGACAGGGAGTAGTATGCAGAGGTGGTGGTCAGAGGGCCCCAGTGGCCCTCAACCTGCTTAGTTGCCTGCATGAGTGAAGAAGGGACAGAGCAACTGCATTGGAGCGGCCTGAGTCCTTGGATAATCTTGCTTATATGACCCCCGGCCTCTTCTCCCACTGCACATAGATCCGCCCACTTGCTTTATGGACTTCACCTATGTCTCATGTTTCCATGGGCAGACATGGGAAATCGAGCCCTGATGGTCTGCCATGTCATCCACAAATACTTCAGTGTCCACTCTTGCACCTGTAGTTGTTATTTCTCCTCTCTCTGAATTACTTAGCCATTCCTATATCTTAAATCTTAACAGTGGTTTAGGCACACAGATATCAAATGTGGTCATTTTTGTAAATCCATGAGTGCTTGTTTTTTTGCCCCAAGCAGATAGGTTTTCCTTAGCACATGCTTGCTTTAACCCTTCACTACACCTTCGATCAGGAGTCTTGTTTATTATTTCTACCGCCTACTAACTCTGCGCTAGGTTACACCTTTGTCTCCTCACGGCCCTTTCACACACAGTGAGTACCCTAGTCAAGGAATTCATTTTGTTACACAGAAACACATTTTTCTTTTCCCATTGCATCCGTTAAGTCCAATTACGTAAGCTACCCCAGATTTCGTGGCGTTATATCAGAGGAATTAGAACCAGATCTGCCAAATATCAATAATCAATAAAACTCAGTAATCAGAGTAAATCCAAGTACAAGAAACCCAGCTTTATTCCAATACAGTCAGCTGCCGGGAGAGCGTACACGGGACAATCTCAAAATGGAGTTAGAAACAACAAGCTCTTAACCACAAAATGCATCATACTGACGTCATGTTAGTAATCATCATAAAAAACAATCTACTCTCTAACTTGATAGGATGATAGAGTATCGAACATATACTACTCTATAGGTGGACCTGTTTAGCATTGGTCCTTTCATAGCTACTAACTCTGCCTAGGTACATCCTCATGCAAAGGGCACTCTACTACAATAGTTGACAGAAGAACATCATTTGATTGGCCAGTTGTTCATTCATCCAACCTTGGACACGCTTATGGTAGGGAAGGAGAAGTGGATGAACTGTCATGAGCTTGTGAAAGTAATACTCCCAACTCGTTCCAATGCTTGAGGTCGATCTACCATGTTGTCTTGGTGTTTGTGTGTGCTAGGGGAATGGCAAGTGCACTAGCTAATTGGGTCTTGAATGAATGACCATTGTTTTGGTCACGTGGTGAGGGCCACTGAACTAAAATAATTTCGACCATTTATTGGGATTTTCCTACTGTTCTACGTGTGTGCTTTCCTTCAGTGGCCATTTGGGGAATTGTATGTTTGTTTGTTGTGGGATCAATCGGCACATTACCTACCTGTACTTGTCATTCAAGGATGTGTGTGTGTTTCACATTGCTACCAAGTGAAACTAATTGACCCTACAGTTGTATGCCACTTGCTCTGAGAAGCGTGGTTTCAGCTCCTCAAGGTAACCTCCCGTCAGCCTGGTGTTGCTCTGATGTCTGGGCTTCATGAAGCCTGGAGAACTCGGTGCTAAGCAATTTATGTCTGGATGCAGTATTTCAGATCTGAGACCTTGCTATTTTTGGTCAGAGCTTCAGTTTTTCTTGCTGCCATTTCAGTGCTCTTCGTGTCTGGTGTATGTTCTTCGTGTCTGGTGCACGTGTGCCCTATATATGTGTTCCTGAACCTCCTACATCTACAAGCGTAAACTACCTCATGCCCTACTTGTGTTGCACAGCATTTTTACTCTTAATTGTGGTTATGTGATTATTTATGTTTTGCTGACAGTTCATTGAATATTGTTCAGTTTGTATCCCTGTTCATAACTGGGAGCAAATGGGGGCGGGCCTGGCCTGGTGCAACTCTCATCTCCATTACCACAAGATTAAATGTAACTAGTAATTACAGCTGATATCTTTAAGCAGGTGAAGAGGTCCCATGATGGGGCCTGCACACCGCATGTCCCCAGCCAATGTCTTCCTTGCCCAATAGTGATTCCCAACAGGGATTGTGACTTCTAACAGGGGTCACTTCCAGACTCTTGCCGCTAGGCTGCTAAAAACTAACCAAACATGGAGCAGCAAATGGATTAGGATGAACAGGAGCGCATCCTGAAGCATTTATGGAAAGTAGAATGATCTGGATTATTGCGCTAATCCAGGGGAAGAGGGTTACACAGTTCAGAGGTATACAGTGGTAAGGATCGCCCCCAATTCTGTTTGTTTAAATCTGGGGACAAACAAAGTTCAAGGCGACTGAGTGCTGCACCTCTTTAGAAGGGGAAACAGAGATGGAAACGGGTGGTAACGTCGGATGGAGCATCATCATAGAACGATGTATGAACCATCAGCGTTGCTGGAATTAGCGCCGCGCCTGCCTCCTGACTTCTCCCGCCAGGCCGACCATTCCAGTTTTAGAGTAGCTCTATAGGCCGGACTAGAGGGAGTTTACCGGCCGGAGGAGAAATACCCCTTACTAAGAACGAACTACAAAAAAGTTCTCCTCCAGTCCTGATTTATAGGTCCCCCATAGAACGGCTCTAGTTGGAGTTTTTATTAACTCTGTATCATCAATCATTGAATCCCCATACCTTAGAAAAAGGTATGGGGATTTAATGCTTGATGATACATCTAAATCTGTAATGCAGCATGGGGAAGCTTGTTATCAACAGAGTTAATAAAAACTCGAACTAGAGCCGTTCTATGGGGACCTGTAAAGCAGGACTGGAGGAGTCGGGGGGTTATTCATTAGGGGCCACGGTCTCCCCCCTCCATTCTGTGGTAAATTATTTGGTTAAAAAAAATGGAACAAAAGAAATACCACCAATTCGATAAAAACGCATGTAACCCGTAGAAAACCTATTCAGTACAGGTAAATTGCGTTCCATTTTTGGGGAATTAAGATGGAAGGGTGCTGCAGGGGGTCTATGCATAAACGTTTCAATAGCAGGTAAGGGAGGTATTGCACATCGCCCAGAGAGAATACATTGAGGGGAATCGCAGTGTGGGAGGGTATGGGTAATCTTCAAAGTTGATGGTTTGGCATTTGTAGGAGGTGGAGAGGCGAGTGGCTCTAGGAGAGGAGATCTCAAGTCAGCTGGCTCAAGGTAAGTACTGTCAGAGGAGGAAGGCCTTGAGTAGCTTTCTGAATGGCAAGAGTGATGACATATGGATTTAACTGCCATTCTGATGTGATCATGGGCAGAAGGCCTCCCCCACAAGAGAGTGTAGCAAGACTGGCATCAGTGCACCAGCCGATCCAGTCACAATTCAGATCAAACCCTCAGGGGCTTCAGTTAATGTTAGTGCCCCGGGCCATCTGGCCATCTGGCCTGGTAAGCTGTGGCTCGGAAAACCTTTATTTCAAAGATGCCATTGTGCCAGGCCATGATACGGGGCACACCCATTACACAATGCAACACAAGGATCCTTTGTGGCAACTGAGCTGCTCTTGCGTCATTGATGCATTCTGATTCCTGCGGTGTTGGTGTCAGCTTAACCTCAATGCAACAGGATAAACCTGCTGCTAAAAGTATTAGCACATCTGGCACCTAGAAGGGATTAACATTGCATATTGCACTTGCAAGTGTGTATGCACGTGCATACACATTCACACACACGTGCACACCACTCTCATACATACAAACATCACACAACCTGACACACAATTGTGCACAGAAAAGCACATGCACACACAAACGCTTACACACACACATGCGCACACATTCACACACACGCGCACACTCATACACACGCACTCTGACACGCATACACACACACACTGGTTAGTCGTGCACTTGAAGGGCCTCAGCTTTGCCACTGCCGGTGGAGATTTGCGCCAGTTTGCTGAATGCCACCCTTAATCCTCCGGGTGATTTGTCTGGGGCTGGCAGCATCCGTCACTGACGGTATTAATCTACAGTGTTGCTCTGCAGTGGCAGCCCTGCTGAGAGCATTGATTGGGACCCATAAAACACTGCCTCAGTAAATAATGCACCTCTTGTGGCAGGAGACCCAGGGGACAGGATTAGCTTCTTCTCAGCAGATTAAAGCTTCTGCAACCAGCTCTGCCTCGGACAGGACACACATCCCTCAGCAGCCAATGATCGTCTTCTCTGGGCAAGGACCATTTAACTGCCAACTCTGGAAATATGACATTTCTTTGTGAATCCCAGCAGGCCATGCAGGGAAACTAGGGTAGGAATTAGTATTAACAAACGAACACTTCATTGTCATCATTAATATCATTATTAGTTGTAGTTGTAGCAGTAGTGACTACCCACAATACTTACTAGAGAATACCACAAAGTATCTCCACATATGCAGAGTGTGCTGACTGCCTGTCTGCTACATGTATGTAAACAGAGAAACACACATTGGGCTTGTCCTAAGCAAGGCTACATGTGGCCGAGCAGTTGCACATTTCTTAGCCCATTAGGTAATTCCAATGTTTCAGCATAGACTCGAATTCGGAGGTAAAGTGGTCTGTCCATAACAATAGAACATGGAGCAAAACAAACCATACATCCTTCATTGATCTTTGAAATCATGAACCCGGTAACTTCTTAATGACCTAATGTAGAAAACAACTGTGCATTGTTTTTATAACTCTGCAATTCACCACACCCTTTGGCCTCATTTAGCCTCATGTAACAAAGGCAATGCCTGGGTCCTGGACCATGGTTAGAAGCCCCACTGTCCAGTTTATTGATTTATTTGCATTTTTAAAGCACTCACACAGTCCGCGGGCATTGAGGCGCTGTCACAGGAATAGCTTATTTTTTTTAGTTGCGCAATTGTTTTTTTTCTTAGGTGCGTATTTACAACACGCTTAAATACCCAGAGGTTTCTAAGTGTGGACCCAGGAATCGAACCTGTGTTGCTTCGTGTCGACTTGCTTCCAAGGCAAACACATTTCCGCTGAGCTATCCTCCCAGTTGTCACCTTATATGTCTAACACCTGTCTACCCATCAGTGTTTTAGGGAACCTAGATGAAGCAATTATGAATAGGCAATACAATGTTGTTATTTTTACAGCCACTGCAGGCGCTAAACCTCTTTCCTTATTCCTCTCTTGACTGGCTCCTACTACGACACAATGCCTTATTACGAGCCCAGAGGTCTGGAAATAAGGATGCCTGCCGGTAGCAGCCTACCGGCACCCTTTCTGGCCAACCGAGGGCACCGGCCCCTGCAGGCATGGTTTTCACAGAAGCACCAGCACTGTTAGTAATGGTGCCGGTGGTCCTGTGTCCCTATTCTCATTGAGTCCTATGGTAATCCACGGAAATGGGGATTTACACTTTCTGCCTCCTGACACTCCGGGCCACCGGGATTTGGCCCGGTGGTACCGGGATATCACTTGGTGGAACGGTGTTACGAGTTCGGCAGCAACCCGCCGGTAGCACCAGTAGGTTACAGCCAAACTTCTAATGAGGCCCAATGATTTCTTTTTTCTGCCACTAAATTCCCCTATTGGTAGCTTATTACAAATGCCCTCCCAATTATTTGTAAGGACCGGCTGTATATTCTGGGTACCATAGACAAAATGGCATACTGGCTCCTCCTAGGTATCACCAAACCTAGCAGAGCCATGCACACATTCCAACAAGAATGAGGAACGAGTCACCCACAGACTCTGCAAGGGCAGCTGTCAGATTTAATATCAAATTCTCCGGTGCTGAATACGAACTTAAAATCCTTCTAGAGACCAACTTTATTTTTAGTTAAAAAGCCTCAAAACAGGGACAAGCTCCCAACATAGCTGCAGAGTGAGTGGTTTTGTCTCAAACAACGCCTTGCATTCTTGGGAATTTTGTTTAAATCGTTCCCATTATGGGTATGGGCGTGCAAATGTATGCATGCACAGTATTGTTGGCTGGAAAGTTGGGTGTACTTGAAGGTGTCACACATTAAATGGCAATGCTTGGCAGCAATGCCTATGAAATGATAGAGCAAACAGATCCACCAACATGCAGATGACACGCAACCGCACCTCAAGATATCCTCCCTCAAAGACATCCACAGACTCAAGGCCTGCCTCACATTGATCCAGTCTGGGTTGTCTACGCTAACCTGAAACTGAACCCCTCCAAGACTGAATTCCTACTGCCGACCAACAACACTGAACACCTGGACATCCAGACCTGGCTCTCTGCTCTGCACCTCAAGGGCTTCACACCCCAGCTGGACACCTGTGACAAGTCTCTTGCATTTGACCTTGACAGACACGTCTCCTTCGAACAGCACATAGCAAGGAAGACACAAATGGATTTGCACCAATTATCCCTCACAGGGAAAATGAAGCCCTTCTTCCCAAAAAGCAACTTCAAATCTGCTATACAAGGCTTGGTCCGCTCCCACCTGGATGGAGGCAATGCCCTTTGGGTAGGTTGTCCGTCCACCACTGTGGCACCCCTGCACATGGCTCAAAGGATTCTGTAAATTCTACCACATCACCCCGATTCTCACCGAATGGCACTGGCTACCACAGCAAGCCCCTATCATCTTCAAATCCTGCTGCATCTTCTACAAGGCTGTTGCTCTCAAGCCCAAGCAACCTCATTGACATGCTCAGTAATGCCGGAGACCTACAAACCAGGAGAAGTAAGGATATGTGCATACTGGAACTCCACCAGTGCAGGGAGTAAAGAACCAACAGACAGCCCGTATATGTTTATGCCCCCAGAATCTTTGAACTTCCTCCCTGTCAACACGAGACTCATCCCTTCCCTTCTACATTTCAGGAAAGAGTTTTAGACCCTCCTTTTCAAGGAATGGCATGTCCCCAACACCTAAGTCGACTCACACTTCCCACCTAACTTGAAAGTGGGCAATCTTCTCCCCCTGATGCCAATTGCCAGCCCTGTGCACCCGCCCGCTGTTAGCTCCCTGCTCTATAGTATCTTTGTTTCACACACTGTGTACAGTCCCATAGTATGTAAAGTGCTCCATTACCTCCTGAAACTAGGTCTGGGCTCAATAAATACATAATAATAATAATAGTAATAATAATAATAATAATAAATAATACATGTATTCCTGTGAAAAATGGACATTTAACATATCCCAGCAAACGTTCTGTTTTCGTTTTTGAAACATGTACAACCTCTCTTAACCCCAGAATAATCACGACTGCCATAAAAGACAACGCTTTCTACAAAGGGCATGTCTGTTTTATAGTATCCCATTTTTTATTTGACGACTTATAATTGCAACAGTGACCTTCAGGCCCAATATTTACAAAGGAGGCCCGGCTCATTTAAAGGTCCTCACCTCAATTTGTGATCCTCGCCTTCTCCTACCAAAGTCATTAAAAACACCAAGAAGTGCAATCCCCTGGGTCATTATGTTTCAGGACCTGATTCCGGGGCACATGATGTCATCTCGAACATGCCGTGAAAGTCAAGAAGTAACAATCACCTCTCTGCACGTGCACACCAGACCCCTCTACTGGACTTCAACTGCAATGTCATTTCTTCTGAAATTGTTCCCCCATTTCAACAAGGACAAATGCTCCAGTGAAGGCATGAGTCTGAGATGCACTAAAAAGACCCTTCGAAGCAACAAATAAAGATTACATAGAGTTATGAAGGCATTTCTTAAGGCCTGTACGTCAAAAATCCAGTATCAAATGAGCAAAAACAACCTAAAGTAGGAGGCCTGTAAACCACACTTAGACCAGGGGTGTTGCTAGGTCTGGAACATATCTACTGCTAGGCTAACGTCAGGACTGTCGGGACTCGGGGCTAGCTAGCCTTTTGGGTGTAGCACTTGAGCTTCTATCCGGGCTACAACCCAAAGACCCAGAGTCATATCCCCCTTGCCTCCTCCTAGTGATGCCACGGACTTGGACACCAATCATCACTTAGACGTGTGGACTTGCAAAAAAACATTGATATTTATTGTTCACCATCCATAATATGATGTTTCTTCTTGGTTAGCCCTCTGAACTGATACAGCCTTACCAAGCTGGCTAGATAGCTGAGTGAGTTACATGCTCACCCTAAGACATCTGTGTTCAGCATGCAAGGCACAGAGTCCAATCTTGGCAGGGCCGAGCCAGCTCTTCATCCTTCCAAAGTATAATACATTGAGTACCATTGAATGCGTAATAACAATGGTATGCAGTGTTTTGAGCACTAAAAATAAACATTGTTGGTTATTAACAGTTTCCCATCTATTCTAGCACTGGAGTTTGTTTATATAATTGCATCAGTCCTAAAATATGTTGGGAAGGGTGTTTAGTGGGTGAAAACAAATATTGTTTACTCAGCAATGTTTGCATTCGGTGATGTAAATACCTAGATCCTCAATAGCAGCACTGAGAAGCGTGAGCAATCTGGCCAACATTGCCATAATAAAAAATGATAGTAATACAGAATCCAAATGTGCTACCCAGACACACGGACATCAATGGAATAGATGGTTGCCATGGTGGACATTGTCAGTAGCTTGTGCTTATCTCCAAAAATTCCACCGCCTGGTCTGTGCACGAGACACGCGTGGTGAAGTTCACACTCTTGCTCTTACTCTATTTCCAAGAACTTCTCAAAGTCCTGAAGGTCCAGTGTGATTTATTTAGTTCTTGGGTCCTTCAGACAATTATAAGTAGGCCCTGTGGTGACACGCGTTTAGGACTCCTAGGTTTTCTCAAGGATAAGAAGTTCACCTACAGAAAATGTTCCAATAATTTAGATGGACAGACCTGATTACATTTGCTAAGCTTGTATCGTCTATACCGAGGATCCAACACCCCATTTAAAGGCGCCCCAGTTTTATTGTGGCCAAATGCATGCAGAGGGACATCTGAAAAGTCAGGTGAGGGTTGATGCACAGATGTAATGCAGCCATTCCGAGCCCTCAAAGATTTTGTGTTATGTCAAATTGTGTTGCTTCTATTCGTGCCACCACCACTGAAAATGCATTGTGCCACATCACACATTAGGAGATGAACATTCTTCCTAGCTTTCGCTCCTAACGTGGCCCCTGGTCATGTTTGCGGAAGGTGTAGTGTGAGGGCGAAGGAGAAAACGACAAGGGGGCCACCAGACTACAGCGTGCAATGCTTACAGGCACCAACAGGGTGCAATGGTTACAAGCACCATCAGAGCTCAGGCAAGAGCAGGGGAGGAGAGTATGGACGGGAGAAGGCTTGTGAGGCAGCAGCACAGGAAGCACACAGATGTAACTCGGTGAGTGACAGAAAGACGGGAGGTGAGAAGGGATGGTTTGAAGGTGCAGAGGTGGTGATGAGGGAGGAACAGTCCGATAACGGGTCGGTGAGTGCTTAAGTGGTTGTGGGTGCAGGTGATCTCCCGGTTAAAGGATCGGACCATGAAAAGTGCAATGTCAAGTGTCGTAGGGTGGTGGGGGGAAGAAAGAAACTGGAGATTTTGGGTGGGGAATCCCCTCCTGGATAACGTAAAGTGTCAGAAAAGAATACACTTAGGACAAGAAAAGACAGTTCAGAATGAGTGCTATGCCGTGCACAAAGAGAGTAGATGGAGAGATTCAGGACACGCAGTGCACAAAGAGAGTAGATGGAGAGATTCAGGACACGCAGTGCACAAAGAGAGTAGATGGAGAGATTCAGGACACGCAGTGCACAAAGAGAGTAGATGGAGAGATTCAGGACACGCAGTGCACAAAGAGAGTAGATGGAGAGATTCAGGACATGCAGTGCACAAAGAGAGTAGATGGAGAGATTCAGGAAACAGTGCACCAAGAGAGTAGATGGAGAGATTTAGGACAGGCAGTGTGCAAAGAGTGTAGATGAAGAGATTCAGGATACGCAGTTCACAAAGAGAGTAAATGGAGAGATTCAGGACATGCAATTCACAAAGAAAGTAGATGGAGAGATTCAGGAAACAGTGCACAAAGAGAGTAGATGGAGAGATTTAGGACAGGCAGTGTGCAAAGAGTGTAGATGAAGAGATTCAGGACAGGCATTGCACAACGTGAGTAGATGGAGATATTCAGGACACAGTGCACAAAGAGAGTAGATGGAGCGATTCAGGACAGGCAGTTCCCAAAAAGAGTAGATGGAGAGATTCAGGAAAGGTAGTGCATAAAGGGAGTAGATGGCGAGATTCAGGACAAGCAGTGCACAAAGAGAGTAGATGGAGAGATTCTGGACATGCAGTTCACAAAGAAAGTAGATGGAGAGATTCAGGACACAGTGCACAAAGAGAGTAGATGGAGAGGTTCAGGGCACAGTGCACAAAGAGAGTAGATGGAGCAGTTCGGGACAGGCAGTGTGCAAAGAGAGTGGATGGAGCGATTCAGGACAAGCAGTTCCCAAAAAGAGTAGATGGAGAGATTCAGGAAAGGTAGTGCATAAAGGGAGTAGATGGGGAGATTCAGGACAAGCAGTGCACAAAGAGAGTAGATGGAGATATTCAGGACACGCTGTGCACAGAGATTCAGGACAAGCATTGCAGAAAGTGAGTAGATGAAGCGATTCAGGACAAGCAGTGCGCAAAGAGAGTAGATGGAGAGATTCAGCAAACAGTGCACAAAGAGAGTAGATGGAGAGACTCAGGACACAGTGCAAAAAGAGAGTAGATGGAGCGATTTGGGACAAGTAGTGCGCAAAGAGAGAAGATGGAGAGATTCAGGAAAGGTAGCGCATAAAGAGAGAAGATGGAGAGATTCAGGAAAGGTAGCGCATAAAGAGAGGAGATGGAGAGATTCAGGACAAGCGGTGCACAAAGAGAGTAGATGGAGAGATTCGGAACATGCAGTTCTCAAAGAGAGTTTTACAATGAAATGTATTTAGAAAGGAGCACATAGTACCAATAAACTATGCAGTGATGAAACCAAGGACAAACAAAGTTGAGGGGGTACAGGGCATTTATTTATTTTATTTTTATTATATTAAATTTTTTACTCGTCCAGATCCTGGGGTATCATGGCGAGGTTACAGACAGCTTGAGGATGCATACAATACAGAAACCCGCCAGGCACATTTATATTGGAAAGAATACAGAATCGCATATTCATCACACAGGGGTATATACATAGGGATGGCATATTTACAGCATGTTATGCAGGCTGGGTTATTAATATTGATTGAATAACCAAGTTTTCAGCAGTTTTTTAAATTCTTTGAGGGTTTCCACATGTGTTATGGCTAATGGGAGGGTGTTCCAGTGTTTAGGGGATACGTATTGGAAACCAGCGCCCCCTGCTCTCTTCTTGTTGTAGTGGGGAATTGTCAATAGTGAGTGGTTATTCGATCTTAGAGAGCTGGAGCATGTTTTTTTTTTATATTACATTGTTTAACTAGATGGGAGCATTGTTGTGGAAGCATTTAAAGGTAATGCACAACGCTTTGAATAATACTCTGGCTTTGATGGGAAGCCAGTGGTGCTCTCTTCTGGTTTTGGGTATATGATCCGATTTTCTTATTCCAAGGGCAGCTCTGAGGGCTTTATTTTGTATCATCTGCAATGTATTGAGGTTGGTGGCTGTGGTGCCTAACAGTAATCCATTGCAGTAGTCAAGTCTTGATAAAATCAAGGCCCTGGCTAAAGTGATGCAGTTAGAGGGGGTCAAGAATTGGCGGCTGAGAGAAATGAGTTTAGAAGTGTAGGATGTGGAGGATGAGAGTGCGCTGATATGTTTGGTCAAGGAGAGATTGGAGTCCAAGTAGACTCCTAATGTTTTGACATGCTTGAGAACTGGGATGATGGTAACATCTATATTAATAGTGGTTTACTCTAGCTGGAGGGTGTTTATTTTAGATGGAGAGCCTACAATGATGATCTCTGTCTTTTCATCATTGAGGCACAGGCTATTCAGAGCCATCCAATTTTGGATAATGGAGTAAATTGTGTTTATGGTAGATGTATCTTGTAGGTAGTTGCCTGTGAGAGTGATAAGGATTTGGGTGTCATCTGCAAAATTGGTGTAGATGACACCCATATCGTCGAGCGCTGAGAAAAGGAGTTTTGTGTAGGCGTTATAAAGTGTGGGTGAAAGGCAGGATCCTTGTGGGACTCCTATGGGGACTGGTATTGGGTCTGCTGCTTCCATACCTATGGACACTCTGGAAGTTTGTCAGGAAGGATGTGATCCATGTGATGGCATCGTTGGAGAAGTTGAAGTCTTTAGCTAAGGAGGTGCAGAGTTTGTTATGGTCCACAAGGTCGAACGCTGCAGAGAGATCCAACAAGAGCAGGATGCAGAGCTTTCCTGAGTCTCTGATAGCATCCATTTGGATTTTAATATCCAGGAGGGCTGTTTCTGTACTATGGTTAAGGCAGAAACCTGAGTGTCTGGTTCCAAGGAGTTGGTTCTGTTCTAAGTGTGCTTGTACTTGGTTGTAGGCAATTTTATCAAGATTTTTTAATAAGATGGGACTGTTGTTATTGGTCTATAGTTCGTGGACACAGTGGGGTCGAGGTTAGGCTTTGTTAGCAAAGGGGTAACCCAATCTTCCTTGATGCTACCTGGCAGGACATTTTTGTCAAAGGATGCAGTTATACATTTTGTTATGATAGGTGTCAATACTTGGTTACAGGATTTGACTACTTTTGCAGGGACGGAGTCTACATTGCAATTGGAGGCTTTAAGCTTGGATATGGTATTAGGACTCATTCTTGTGATACTGAATGGACTGAAAAGTTGGTTTGGTATTGTCGTTAGAGGATAGTTTGTACATATCGGGGGAAGATTTGTCTGCTAGGAGTTGTTTTTTGGTTTGGAATTTTATTTTGAATAAGGTTGATCTTAGCAGCAAGAGTGTCTTGGATAGTGGTGCACCATTCTTTGATAGAGTTGGTACAGTTGGTAGTTGGTGTAGGGTTTTCCAATTCTTTAAGGATCGAAAATAGTTATTTTGAGTCGGATTCAGCATTGCTGATTCGAGTGTTGAATGCGCTAGCTTTATGGGAGATGATGGCTTTTTTGTAGGTTTTGTTTGCTTCTTGGTAGGCTCGTTCAGTTTCTGGAGAGGGATGTTTTCTATAGGTGTGTTTGTGAGCCCGGTTGGTTCTCCTGAGTGTGACCAGTTCCTAATTGAACCAGAAACATGATTGTTTTTCTGAACGCTTGGTTTTAGTGATGAGTGGGGCTACTGCATTGATGGAAGATGCAAAGCAGTTGTGGTAAACAGCTGCTAATGAGTTGGGGTTTTCATCGGAGATGGTGATTGAGTCTAGTGCTTTGGAGAGTAGTGGTTCTAGAAATTCTGATGTAAGTTTGTGGAGGTTTCTGCTTTCATAATTGTTGGGTATAGTAGAGGTGGTTGCAGTGGGTTCAAGGGAGTTGATGGTGAACATAATATTGTAGTGGCCAGACCAATCAACAGGTGTTATGGAGTCAATGGAAATATCTGTGTTTCGCGAGAGGATCCAATCGAGGCATGACATCTTGATGCTGTTGGAGAAATATGGAGGTTGCAATCTCTGCATAACCCACACACACTGCGGTCCATGGAGGATTCCAACACCAGTGAATATATCATCATGTTTTTTTTTTTGCTATTCTGGATCCACATACACATGAGTTAACAAAAGCAGAACTGGTTATCTATGATCACTGAAGGCCTCATTGTTCATGGTAAACATCCCCCCTGCCTCAGTACTGGAGTCCCTTCCCCCTGCAGCAGTCATCCCTCAGCCACCAATGATACACCGATCACTCGGTCAAAGGGCCTTCACATCAACACCCAAGCTTGTCGCATGTTTGCAATTGTCAAGTAAGCAAGTGTGGACCGCAAGTGGCTCATGACGTACTGGTCCATCATCAATTCGCCATTCATAGGTTTCCTACTTGAGGATGCAGTGTCCACTCATGTGTCCCAACAGATGTAGGTGAACGACATCCTTCAGTGTATGTTGTTATGCCTGTTTGTGATGTGTTTGGTTTACACATCATGGTACAGTGTGTAGAGGTGACTCACACTTGGCAGTCAGATGTGTTCATGATTCTATGGTGAGCACTTGAATGATTGGGGCGCCCACCGATGGCATTTGGCTGGAGCTTGAGGGGCAGTCATTGGTTGAGGCGTTCAGTCTGATTGCACCACTCACTTGCTGCAATCACCTGTTTGGTGCCTCCAAAATGTGTGCCTGAGAGAGAGTGTTGGGCAGGCTTGGGGAGGGTTGTGGGCATGTACGGTGGTACAGTTTATCCTTTGCACTGTTTGGTTTTGCGTGCATTTGTTTTGTGAATCAGCTCATTGTTCAATAGTTTTGCGGGGTGCAATTTTAGAGGTGTTGTTGAGGCTTGGCGCTAATTCTGTTTTTTTTTTATTAGGCCCAAGTGTCTGAAAGAAGGTGTGAAGGAGGATGGAAGGGAGAATAATTTGGAGTGGGTTGAGTAAAGTCAGATGTAGAGAAAACATAGGAGGAGTAAGGATGGAGGTAGGGACAGAGAAATTAAGCAGAATTATGTGACGGTGGATTCAGAAAGTGAGGAAGAGTTCCTGGCAAGAGACAAGAAAAGGAGGAACAGGGGCATAAGGGCAGGGAAAGAGTGGGCAGAGGAGTGGAGGAGGATGGCACGGATAGAAGGATCCATAGATCTTGGTGGGTAAGAACAGAGGAAGGAGGAAAGGAAGCAGAAAGAAAGTGATTGGGTGGAAGAGAAGACAAATAAAGAGGGTCATGAAGGTGAATAATGAAGAACTGAGTAGGGGGATGGAAGGGGTAGATGTTGGGGAGAGTAGCAGGGATTGAGAATGTTGGAGGGGTGACAGAAAAATTGAGGGAGGGAATGGAGGGAGGTGTGGTGGTAGGATTAAGGTTTGGGGAATGGATGCAATCATCAGTTGTGTTGAAGAGGGATTCAGCATTAATAGTGTTTCGTGCCTGCCTGGAGTTATTCCTGCTGAAGGACTTAAAATGAAGGGCCTCTAGGCACTAGGCCCAGGAGACCGATCAGGCCAATATCCTGGTAAATCTGGATGCAGGTACAGAGGAACTGTTTAAGGATAACGTACCTGCTACTGATACACCTACAGAACAAGCAATGATTGCCAGAGCATTAACAATATGAATGCGTCAGATATCAATGACGAGCATAAGGAAGATATTGCCATAGATAATGGGCTTACAGATAGATTAGACAGACAGACAGACAATTAAATAGTCAAACGTTCCCGATTCATCTGCCCTCTAATGCCATTCGCCCAGCCATGATGGTGAACCTCTCCCGTAAATTTGAATCATGCTCACCTAGGGAGCCTACTGTATTTAAAGACAGCAAGACTACCTTTGGTAAAACCTGCAACAGAGTTTGCTGACTTTATTATTGAATCCAGGATTGGCATCCTGTTTCTAACAGAGACTTGGCTTCACTCAGCGGCTGGCCCTTCTCTTTCTATCGCCATACCTGATTCCATCTTATATTCCATAAAGACTGAATTGATCATGCTGGGGGAGGGCGGATAGCTCTTATTTACTCTGACACCTTCAACATACACTCACTACAAATTCAAGAAATTCCAGGATGTGAGAAAGTACACATTAAATTGCAAGTTAATCCAAATCTCTCATTCACTTTCTCATGTCTATACAGGCAAACCTGCATATATGCCTATCTTCAAAAATGAAATGCCCTTATTAAATCTGTTGAACCATTTCTGACCTCTAACTCAACCAATATCATATTGAGGGACTTTAACCTGGGATACCTAGATTCTAATGATAAAGAGGCAGTGGACTGATTGGCCAATTTGGAAGACCTTAATTTCTCTTCCTTAGTGAGGAATTCTACACATGAAGACAGACTAAGTAAGACAGAGATCCTACTCAATGGGACGCCTGCTCTGTTTCCTCCGCTCTCTCTTGTAAAACTCCCTGGGTCTGATCCCCTCACACACTTGTGAGGCAAAAAACGTTGGAATCATCTCTGACTCCTCTCTCTCTTTCTCTCCACACATCACTGACCTTGCCAAGATGTCCAACTTTAGGCTCCACCTCCTCAGGGGCATCCTACCTTTCCTCACCTTCCCCCAGAAGCTCATTGTTTCCAGAGCCCTGCTTCTCTCTAGGCTTCACTACTGCAACAGCCTCTTCCTCAATCTGCCTCTTTCCTCCCTTTGCCTCCTCCAACTAATCCAGAATAGGACTGCAAGTCTTATCCTTGGCCTGAAGCCCAGGGACCACATATCTCCAGCCCTAAAATCTCTCCACCGGTGCCCAGTGACTGCAAGGATCAAATTCAAGACCGGCTGCATCATCCACAAGACCGCCTGGGACCTGGGACCTCTTTACATCCAGCTCCCCCCCCTAAATACCTCCCGGCCAGAGTTACATTTACCATCTGCTCAAGCACTTGCATGGTAGGATTGTCACAATGCCAATATAACTGTTTTTTAGTGTGTTGTTGTTCTTTGCTTATGATTCTCTTGCCCCCCCTCCATCTTGTCTGGTAGCACCTCGAAGCACTTGTGTATAGGCACCATACCCATGTCCAATAAAATACAAAATAAAATAAAAAGTGATGAACAATTGACTGTATACTTGCTAATTGTGATGTTAGCTTGCAAATTATCCTGTCCAAATGCCCCTGGTTTGATCATTCTGTACTTAACTTTGATTCAATCATGCATGAGAAAATGATGACACCCCACCCCGTCTTAGTGCAACTAAAATCTTGTGCTGAAAACATAATGGAATCTCCTGTCTATTCTTGACCCCCCTTGGTCACATCATTGCAGCAAGATTCTTTCTTAGAGAAATAGCTGGAACAAAAGATCAATTGTTACCATTCCTCTATGAAGGATTCTCTGGATCTCATCTCTCCATTGAGATCAAAGATGATTAGATCACAGAACAATCAGATCTTGATGAACACAAGCAAGTATGGATCACTGCACAAGCTCAATATAAAGCCTCCCACCTAGCTTCCAAGAAGGAGTCATACAACACCAAAATCTCCATAGCAGCCAATTCATCCAAAGAATTGTTTAATTTATTGCACAGCCTAGGGAAGGGGCATGTTGTCACCTACAGCCCTCCCACATCTCCTGAATGGTGCAATCAATGAATGGATTACTTTGTGTTCAAAATCCAAAAGATGAGGGAAGCTATCATAGCTAAATTACCGATAAGCCAAGCCCCGAAGATTCTAAAACAACCTGGAGAACTACCAAAACTAGAATGGGTCTAGATTCCTCAATTCTTGTTTCGGACTAGTCTCACTTATTGAAGTTGGAGAAATTATTTTAGGAATAGGAGGCACCAATTGTGCAAGTGACATCTGTCATGGCAAAGTTATTAAGGAATGCTCCCAGTGCCTGGTTATTGCAATTATTGCAATTATGAATGAGACCTTCTCGACCGGCATCATTCCAGAATCACTGAAGGAACATGCATTACAGCTATCACTAAAAAGACCTCACTCGATCCGGACAATCCTGTGAACTATCGTCCATTTACTTATGTCAGCTTCCTTCTGAAATTTCTAGATAAAAGTGCATAGACACAAATTCAGCATGTTGTGGTTATGAACAATCTAGTTGGACTCCATCTTCCGAACGGGGAACAGCACAGAAATATCTATGCTAGATTTCCAAACTGATATATTGGATATTCTTTATGAAGGCAAAGTAGGGCTATTGTTGTTCCTAGACCTCTCAGCCGCCTTTGATGTATTGGATCACAATATTCTCATGGTGCATCTACCCAACGATCTTATCCTGAACCAACTTTCTTTCAATTGAATCAACTCCTTTCTGCGAGGTAGATCAGCTAAGGTGGTACTGGGCCAATCATCATCCAAGGCTCACCCTAACATGTAGGGAGTCCCACAGTGCACTTGTTTATCCCCCCTACTATTCAACTTGTATATTAAGCCACTTTATGATGTACTATCAGACGGGAATGCCACGTTTCATAACTATGTGGGTGACACACAACTCTTGTTTACGTTGTCTGGGAACAAGACTGCTGATAGCTGCCTGATTAATGATACATTCAATGCGATCAGCAGTTGGATGAAAGACAACTGGCTCTGTCTGAATAATCAGAAAACCAAGCTATGATATGATATGATATGATATGATATGATAGATTATTTATAACTTAGGTTTCTAAGCGTGGACCCAGGGATCCAACCTGTGTTGCTCTGTGTCGTCTTGCTTCCAAGGTGAGCACGTTGCCCCTGAGCTATCCTCCCGAGAAAATAGTTGCTGGCTACTCCAACCTTTACTAAGACACTAGGAAATGCCTATAAATATTTATTGCTGGGCTCCCGTTCTATTCACACACTGAACAAGGCCAAGTAGTTGGGCATCACTCTTAACTCAGACATGAGCATGAATGCTCACATCTCTGCCACTGTTAGTGCCTGTCACTATTACACCTGATTGAATCAACATATCAAGCCGACGCCAATGTTATCAGCATTGCTAGAGTGACTGTTGAAAGTAAATTGGATAATGGAAATGCCTTGTAGTTAAGTGCTTCGGCATATGGTACAGCTAAACTCCAGGTGGTGCAAAATGCAAGTACCAGAATAGTGGCCAATATTGACAGACATTCACACATCTCGCCCATCCTGAAAAAACTCCATTGGCTGACAGAGGATCAAGTTCAAAACTCTCTCCATCACCCATCAATGCTTATATGGCAAAGCCCCGGAATATCTTAAAGAACGCCTTGACTGGCATAAACCATCCTGTGCCTTGCGCTGAGCCTTTCAGCATCTATTGCGTAACAAACACATCAAATGCACTCATGCAGCGGGCAGATCTCTTCAATGTCTTGCTCCTGCACTTCGGAACAAATTACCAGCGTGCGCCATATCTGATCCTCTTCTCCCGACCTTCAGGGAAAATTGATGACCGTCCTCTTCTGAATCCTTCATGTAGATAGTCTTCACGTTCTGTTGACTGCTCTTTTCTTTACTCATTTGGGTGGACTTCTTTATCTTATTGTCTGGCTGTCTGTTTATTTGTTTCAGCGCTTTGAAATATATAAAAATAAATACTCACCATCGAAGGCAGATGGTAAATTGAAACTCCTTGCGTGCCTGAATAAAGAGAGGGTGTGACGGGGCCTTGCTTTGCAAACAATAGACTCCTGCATAAGTAAATATTCCCACCTGGAATATGGTCCAACAGGTGTGGTACAGTGTGCATGGCAGGCAGCAGAATACACAGTGAAAGCAAGTGACAGGTGTCAATACTTATTGCCTGTTAACTTGTAAACCGATGATACAGTGTGTATTTGGTCGACCCGCGCATCAGGTAATCACCAAAGTACCAATTGGCCTTGCCTTACTTTTATGTAATGCTATTATCAGCTCGCATTGTGACCCTCACTTAACAACATTGAAGGGGCATTGGTCTTCTCTTCATCGTATGCAGGGATAGCTACAAAGTTCTCCATCATGGTCTGGCCACAGTAGGGGGGGGCAGTCTCAGGAGGATAGCACATGGGCAACGCGCTCACCTTGGAAGCAAAAAGCCACGGAGCAACACAGGTTCGATTCCCGGGTGCGCGCTTAGAAAAGCGCGTTATAAATAACCTATCCTATCATATCAAATCATGATACGCAGCACTTATTAGGTTGGGTGACATGGCCTCAGGGGGAGATGCATGCAATGGTTTGGAGACATGTGGAGTCAAAGATTTTTAAAGACTTGACAGGGTTCCAGATAAGATTTCAAAGTGGGAGTATTTTACTCCCTGTTTCTTGAAGTTGGTAGTAAAATGATATTTAGGGAGTAAAAAACGGATTCCCAATGGTGGTATTGTTTAGGTGGGTAAACATATGTTTAACTCTAAAATAGATATGTTTTGTAAATAACACTTCTTTGGACTTTGTAATTCATGCAGATTAAAAGATACATGTTTTCCCCTAAGTATCCTCTTCATATCTGGCAGTAATAGTATTAGGGTAGCTTCTTTTGTCACTACTTTGCTGGTCGACCTGACCTGATCTGAGCATATCCGCGGAGCTCTGTGGGTATATGTCTGTTTTTAGGTGAAATGGGTGGCTGATACACTGCAGATCTGGGACTAGGAATTTCAGTTGTTCTACACATTCCAGCGGTTTGGTAGCTTCAATGGATGTTGGGAGTGAGTTCCACAAGTGAGGGCCAGCAATATATCAATATTTGCTACCATGTTAGATGCTACTGTGTCTTGGGGTCACTGGGAACCATGCTGTAGCAGTTTTGATGTGAGGCAATCATTGCTAAGAGGAGTCTGCTTGTTAGCCAGACTTGTGTGCCATACTCTGTAGGCTCTGTCGAATGTCACCAGGAGCTTGTGCATTTAAGACAATGTTAGGGATACATGACTGCAGTGTCCTATCCCCACAACAAGATTGTTTATTTTCATAATTTTCATAATTATTTTGCGTTTAGCCACGAGTTTCACCCGGGCCGCATCGGGTCACTGACTGCCACATACTGCGCATACACGCTAACTGCATTAGCCTTTTATTATCTTAATTCATTTGCCTTACCTGTTTTTAATCCCGCATTCATTTCCTTGTATCACGGCTCTGGACCGCGTCTGAGGGTGCCTGGCCTCACTGAGGACCCTGAGGCTCATGCTCGGAACCGGCAGTCCTGTTTTTATTTCCTACCCACACTCACTGGGGGAGGCAGTCCCTCTTCCCTGTTCATAGCAGTGGGAGGGATTGACTGCTTTGGAGCATTTTAAGATCCTGCCTTGCAGTTCTCCGGTGGATGCACATGGCAGGCAATTGCCTTGGTGCTTTTATTTGTTGTTCTGCCTTTGTTCTATTTTGTTCATTTTCATCATTATTTGTGCTTTTAGCCATGGGTTTCACCCAGGCCACAGTGGGTGACTGCCCCCCAAATACTGGATATACCAGCTAACTGGCTAAGTGTGTTATTATTTTTATTAATTTCCTTTACCTGCTTTTAATCCTGCATTAATTTCCTTGTATCCCGGCACTGGACCGGGTCTGAGGGTGCCTGGGCTCACTGAGGACCCTGAGGCTAGTGCTCATAACCAGCAGTCCTTTTTTTATTTCCTACCCTTCCTTACTGCTGAGGCTGTCCCTCTTCCATGTTCATAGCAGTGGGAGGGGATTGGCTAGGGTTATACAATGTGCCTACATAGAACAGCAGTACACAGCCCATCTGGGCCCATCCATGTCACGGGGCAGGTCCAGGGGCTGGCCTCCTACGTGTTCTCCCCACTACTCCCGCTCATGTCTGTTAGATATGGCACCAACAGGTACTGTTTTTCCTCTGGATTTTAATTCGGCATGTTACGCTCATATTGTGGTTTCTTCCAGCTATAACACACCTCTGAGTGCCTTGTTGGTTAATTCACGCTCCCTGGTCGCATATGCTGATCATGTTTAAGACATTATCTCTAACGATGGTCCCTCTGTCTTGCGGAAACCTGGCTCACCACCTTGGCCCAATGTTTCACCAATCCTTGCTTGAGAGGTATAAAATCATTATCATTCATGAAGACAGAGCTGCACCCCATGTGGGTGGGGTATATCTGTTATATTTAAAGCACCCTTAAGGTTACTACTGTACCGGTAGTCCACGATTTGACCATGAAGCTTGTGCTTGGAAATCTCTGCTTCCGACTTTGTTTATTTTCTGATGCTCTATCGTCTGCCTAGCCCTTATACGCATTTCCTGCTACCTTTCCTGGAACATGTGGCTTTGCTTCACAAGAAATATGTTCATTTTATAGTGCTAGGCGACTTTAACATTCGCTTGATCCCTCCTCTTGTCCCTACACTAGATGATTTTTTGAGGGTTATGTGGATCTGGGTTCAACCCAACATGTCACTGAACCCACCCAGCTTCTTGCGGGGATCCTGGATCCTATTTATTCTGTAGTCCCGGGTATGGTAGTCCGCCCCTTAGTGTCTGTCCCTTGGTCCGACCACTTTCTGATCCCTTTTTCAGTACCCCTTGGAGTTTCCCCTCCTACACCGTCCAGAGGCACGGTTCTTAAGAGGAAATGGCACAGCAGTGAAGGCTAAATGTCCTAGTGACTTGCAGGTGGATTTCCCCACCCTATCTCAGATGCCGCAATCTACTGCCGATCAATTGGCACCCTTTAAAACCATGCAGCTGCATGGCCGCCCGTTTCAGGGATGGTTCACGGAAGAACTGATTGTTGCTAAACTGGGGCTTGGCCAAGCAGAGCTCAAGTGACGCTCTTCTTATAGTCCTTGTGATAAATTGGCCTTCGCCTCGCTCTACAGAAACTATCATCAGGCTATTAAGTCAGACAAACAGAAATGTTTTACTCTCAAGATTGAAATGGAACTCAATTGATCGAAGGAGCTATTTGCAGTCATTAAATCCTTTTCTCTACAGCTCGCTTTCTTCCCACAGCGCTTGCTTGTCACAAAGGAGCTATTTGCAGTCATTAAATCCTTTTCTTCTACAGCTCGCTTTCTTCCCACAGCGCCTGCTTCCCAGTCATACTTTGATGCACTTGCTGAGTTTTTCCATTCCAAATGTGTTAATATTTGAAACAATATTCATCTCATGCAGGCGCAGCCAGCCAGCTTCCTCTGTTTGGGCTACCTTTCCTGTATTCTCTGATGAGGCCGTATTGAAGGTTATCGCTCACCTGAAATCTGCAGCCCCATCTGACCCTATTCCTCTATTTATTCTTAAAGATCTCTTGCATGAGATGATTCCTCTGGTGAACCAGGTGACAAACCTTTCTCGTGGCTCTGGTGTGATCCCTAAAGAACTTAAACAGGCTATCATGGTCCCTCTTTTAAAGAAGCCATCACTGGATGCCTCTGTTCTGTCCAACGTCCGCCCTATCTCTCTATTTCCCTTCTTTATGAAGCTTCTTGAGGCCTTGATATCTCCACTTCTTTCTGGGGTTCTTGAGTCCTCCTCTGTGCTTGACCCCTTTCAGTCAGGTTTCCGCCCTGGGAGAGGTATCGAAAGTGTCCTAGTTTCATTAATGGATGATATGGCCAGGCTGGTCGATGTAGGCGGCCCTATTTCTGCTCTATCTATCAGCAGCCTTCAACACTGTCGACCACTCCATACTCCTATCCCACCTGGTCTCTTTCGGCATCTCGGGTATTGTCCTGGTGTGGTTTACCTCTTTTTTGACTGATATAGGCCTATCAGTATCCTTACCTCCTTTTCTCTCTTCTCTCTATTCTCTTTCCTGTGGCATCGCCCAGGGATCTGCCTTGTCCCCAATGTTATTTAACATCTATGTGCAGCCTCTGGTTGACCTCATCCTCTCTCATGGCTTCAGGTGCTACGCATATGTGGACGACACGCAGATCCTGGTCCATTTGGATCGGGACCAGGAGGAGGTGCGGTCCCATCTATGTGACAGCCTGGTGGCCATGGGGGAGTCGATGGGTGCCAATTGGCTCAACTGGGACAACCCTGAGGTTCTGGTGGTGGATGCCTCTTCTGAATGCTGTTCTTGGTCCACGGTCTTCTGCCCATCCTCACTGGGTGACTTTCCTATTTCACTAACAGTAGTTAAAAAACTTGGGGTCTATCTCTCTGCTTCTCTGTCCATGGCGCCACAGGTGAGTGCAGTGTGCCAGACTGGCCACTTCTTACTTAGGGTCCTTTGAAAGATCCTGCCCTTTCTTCGTCCTTCTCTTCGCCATCCAGTTGGGGCTTCTCTCATTGCCAGCAGGCTGGACTATTGTAATGCTCTTTACCTGGCCCAGCCCTCTGGCCTAATCCATCGCCTGCAACTGCTGCAGAACCTGGCTGCTCAGACAGCCATAGCCACCCCTTATGGTTCCCACTTTAGCCCAGTGCTGCGTTCTTTGCACTGACTCCCCGTGAAACAAAGAATAGTCTTTAAATTTTTCTGTCTTGTTCACCGGGCATACTGCCCGGCTGGTGCCGATTTCTTGTAGGACAGATTCACTCCTTATATTCCTGGTCACCCTCTTCGGTCAAGCAGTGACTGTCTGGGCATTGTCCCCCGATTTCATCTTCAAAGAGTGGGTGGTTGAGCCTTTTCGATGGCTGCTAGTAAATTATGGAATGATCTCCCTTTAGCTATGAGGCTGAACACGAACCACCTGCTCTTCCGTCACTTGTTAAAAACTCTGCTCTTTCATTAGTCCCCTAGATTGATGTACCACTGTGACTATCCTCGTGCCAAGATGCCTTTGGGTGTATGTGTGTGTTATAAATCTGAGTTACATAACTTAACGTAAGAGATCAGCAATGACTGTAGGGTTTGCAGGTCAATCTCTTACACGCCCCTATAGAGTGAATTGCAGTATCACAATTGCACAGCACGAGGGCTCGCACAACTGCAACAGTTTCTCCTTTGAGCTAATGGAGGGGTCTCCAAGTTCACCCAGCAGTACTCTCAAGTTCCTTCCACACCAGGTTTTCTGGATATCCACTGACTGTGTAACCAATATTTACTCTATTAAAATGTATTATGTGTGGATATCTTCAAAATAAGGAGTGCATTCTTTGCTATGGAGGGCCTCGACCTAAGGCATGAGGAAAAAACGATTTTGTATGAGATATAACACAACGTTCAGAGTTGTAGAGGACATCTCAAAATGTTGATTATGAGCTTATTTCTGCGTGGTGGAGACCTAGGTCCCATTTAAATATATTTTAACACATCCCCATTTTAGCCTAAATAACCTCTTAGAGAAAGAGATTGGGGGTCATTACGACCCCCAATGGGCCGTTAATGATGGGCCCGTTGTTAGCATGCTGGTCTGCTCGCGGGACCCGCTAGGGAAGCCTGGTAAAACCAGTGGGTCCTGCAAGGAGACCTTGTGATGAGGCGGTAGGATGTTAACAGGGCCAGCAGCTCTACCGGCCCCGTTAACCCCCTACTGGCAGGGTTGTAATGACCCCCATAGTCTGCCCCTTCAACTCATTCTTTGACCTCTGCAACATTTGCATGTATCCTCCACACAAACATGTCAGTCTGCTACGTGTGTGAATGTCAGAAGATGCCATTGGGACCACTCTTTCATATAGTGCCAATTTAGCCTTAAGGAGCATCAGAGCACTTACAATTGATCATAAATTACAGCAGAAACGTCTGATGCAGGTGGCGCTGCAGAGCAGTAGTATTCCGGTAAGAGTCCAGCGCATGCCAGACTGCACAAACCAGAAAGTGGTGGGAACATGGAATAGCACAGTACAGAGTGGTTTATGTTTACCTCAAACACACTGCACTTACAATTTTAGACCAAGCGGGATAAAATTATTTTCCTGTATGTTCTCTTTTTTGTGGGAGCAATTACTAACGCCTGGAATAGAGCACAAGTCTTCGTGTTACAAAGTCTGAAATATAGTCCCTAGGCTACAAAGTTGATTTACAAGATGGCTCAGTGACACTGCCTTTTCCTGACAAAGACACTTGCCTTGTGATGATGTTTAGTCCGCTGGTAAGCACGGGACTTTGGCTCTTTACACCCCATTACGCAGGCCGGAAGTAGGTTCAAACAGCCCATACAGCTGCTTAACGGTGTTCCTCCAAGTTACACAGCTGCCTGGTGTTTGATAGCAAGCTGAGAACAAGGCTTCTCTGACTTAAATGAATGGTATTCGCATAATTGACCTAAAGACATTTGACCTAAAACATTTGATCGAATTTGTGTGATTTTTTTTTCGGTCGGGGTTGCGTAAGGGTATAGATTAGGTTGAGGGGAAGTGGGGGGAGTTGCGGGGGTCTCTGGAAAAAAAGTCAAATAAATTTGATAAAATTAGATTAGTTCAAATGTTTTAGGTCAAATAAACCAGAAACCAAATCAATTGTAGAGGTCACTAGTAAAAGCAAAACAGCCTTATGCAGTTAACAAAACGAACAGATCGAGGTCAAGACATACATAATTAAATAAAACACATTTTGCAGAGAGTATAAAAAAGGGAAACTAGAGTTAGAATATAACAAAAATCTTCAGAATAGCAAAAATGGGGATAATAATACAAAAAGGTGGTAGACTAAACCCAGGTGATGTAACAATGTACCAGTAAAAAGGGACCGTAAAGCTCCACTTTCAAAGAGCGTAAACAGATCACGTTTCTTACTCACTGGGGGGTCATCCTTACGCCAACAGGCGTTGACTGCTTCACATCACTAAAAGCCTCGAGACCGGGCTCTTGCAGTCTTGGGTAATAAGGGGCAAGAGTGGAACGGTCCCAATAGAGACCCTCTCTAAGTGAGACCTGGCCAGATGCACGTCTCACCTTTTCCTGCTCAACATGAGTGAAGCAGGAGGAGAGGTGCATGGAAACCGTGGGTGGAGGCCCTCTGGACCAGCATGGCTGGTCGATGCTGCTTGCGTTTGGCTGGTTACAGGATTGTTGAGTAATTGGTGTGATGGATAGAGGGCCCGTTTGCAATAATATCTCACGGGCTGCTGGATGGGGATTCTCACGCTGGCCCGGTCAGACGTTGGCTTTTCTCGTTCTTTGTCAATACCTGTTCACCAAGTGTGGTGGGCCTACAATCAGTCATCACCATCATTAAATTTTGTTTGGATTAAACATATCCACAAAACATTCAATTAAAAAAGCACAGTCTATCCTCTAACAAACAATTGAATTACAGTGCTTATGTTAACCTAAATGAATAAGGCCCATTCATATAAACAATAAAACAATACATATTTATGAGACTGTAGACAATAAGAAGATACACATCATTATACTATAGAATTACAGAAATAGAAAATACTTATCTGAATAACTTTTAACTCAATATGTTTTTTTTGATATTGTGTCTCTTCTTTTAATAGCCCTACTTAAGAAATGAACAAATAACCCAACCATTACACGGGTTTCCCAAATTCATGACTAGATCCATGGCCACACTCAATTTCCTATGATTCCGTTGTCTCCGTAATCTCAGCTGAGTTACCCCCCCACTAATATCCTTATAGAGATGACGGAATATGATGAAGTGCTGGGATCTATCATTCCTTTTCTTCGGTTGTTTGTCAGTTTCAAGTTTAGACTTTAATGTCCTCTGGACCACTGTACGAGTCGCGATATAAACGTGTCACACGTGTATACTCCCACAACTCCTGTTAGGATATTAGAATTGCCCTGTTGGAAATGCAATAACAGAGTGTGAGTACAAATTCTTCCTCGCCTACTACGTCCCCACTGAAAGTGCTGTTGTTTTTATTAAAGTTGTATTATTGGTTGTGATGTAGTCCTATGGACCAGAGAATGTATGTTTTTTCCTATTGAAGCATCTATGTTCTGATTTGGACTGGTCTGTTTAGAGCTGTGAGCAGAGAAAGCAGGGTGTTATGACTGAATAGGAGTGTCCTTTTACTTTGTATTTGTACCCCCAGGAAGGGATTTAGTGCTTCCACTGTACGAGTGCCAGGTGAGGGAGGCAGCCCCATTCGTTAACATTCATCACTGGGTGATCCAAGCATTCAGAAAGGGCCTCTTTGGTAATTCAGTTGTCTGCACAAGCGGAGTTAGTTGACTCAAGCTAACCAGTGATGGTCGGGCTTAACCTGGCCCGTAGGTCAATAGGCCCACGGGCGAACCAAAAACGCAAAATACTTGTGTGGGACAGTTTTCAAAGTGGGGTACATTTTTGGCCAATGTGGGCCACTTTGAAGAGTTACTTCACTATGCGGCTAATCGTTTTTACCAGTTTGCTGAATAAATATTCATTAAAATGTACAATTTGTATCACATTTGTTCAAAAAAACTTCCCCTTGGGTACTATTCAAAAAGTGTCACAAAAGGAATGAATAGCCATTTACTGTGGGGCCACTTTTTCATTGGTGCCCGAGACCTGTTTATGTTCCAGTCCGACCCTTAACAAAAATGGGGGACCTCATGGAGTGACCCTTCCTACAAATTGCAAAATAAATGGAGCCAACAGTTCCCGGATGTCCTCGTCCAAATGTTGGCTCCATTTATTTTGCAATTTGTAGGAAGGGTGATTCCCCCCATTTTTGTTATTGCTCCCAGACTTAAAACTCTACTCTCTCTTTGAAGCAATTCGTTCATCTGTAAATTCTGCAAACAGAGAATTGTTGGAAGGGACGACAGAAGTTCAGCCTGTATAGGGCAGGTAAACAGCTGTTCCTATGCCATAGATGGATTATATTTATTAAATGTATTGATTCAATGTCTTAGAATTTGCCGCAGGTCTATTGAACACAGCCCGGGCCATGTTTCCCGGTGGACACGTGTGATGCATAATCCAGTGCGAAATGTCCTCTTTAGAATCCATGGAGAGGAAAAAGGGACAGGACAGGACAAGCCAGGCCACCTACGCAGAAGGTGAGGTAAGATGTGAGTGGGGGGCTTGGGGTCATTCAGTAGAAGAAGGCACACCGGTGAGTGGATGGGGAGGAGAGGAGTGGTGGGGTTTTTGAGGTTGTCCCGGCTTAGGCATACAGGGTGTTGATGGGGGACAGGGGCTCCAGGTGTTCTTAGGTTGTCGCCTATAGAAGGGGCCAAGAAGTAAATCAATGGGCACGGAAGCATCAACGCCAAAACCCCCATTGTGCTAAAGAAGGAGTCTACAACCTTTGGCTCGCAAGAGGTTTTCGACTACAGTGTCCATCAGTCTCAGCCAGCAAAGTCAATGTTGAGGGATCATAGGAGTTGTAGTCCAAAATATCTGGAGAGTCACAGGTTGCAGGGCCCTGTGCTAGAGTTTCGGTGCAAAGAGAACTGCAAAACCAAGGGATTTCGAAAGGATCACATAGGACCATGGAGCAGTTAAAGAGAAGTGGGGCAAGTGTAGCAAGGGAAGTAAGGGAAGAAAATTAGAGTAAATAAGACTAAAGAATCCAAACATGCAGGTCTGAAGAAAGGAAAAATATCAGAAATATCGACCAAGGCACTTAGAGTGTCATTTATGCCACACATTCTTGCCTGGCGACAAATCAACTTTTATAGGTATTACTAAGGTAAATGTATGATTGTGCATAATTATACATAACAGTAGCTGGCTGTTTATAGGCTTATATACCCTGTCCATGCCCTCCTGGAAAGAGGAATGTGTACATCTTTATTTATTTATTTATTTATTTATTTATTTATTTATTTGTTAGGCGCTGAAAGCCTGCAGGCATCGGGGCGCCATGACATTCACACAAAAGGACAACCATCAATCACAAGCTAATGGGGTAGCAGGAAAAGAGGGGGAAGTTATTTCTTTAACTTCAGAAGGTTGGGTGTCAAGACTTAAATCCAGGGGAGTGACTCCCATCTCTCTGGGATGGAACCTGCAGATGTTTCTTCCAATGATTGCTCGTAGGGATGTACTCAGTATACATTCCTGTGTGGACACCTTGCTGAGAGAAAGTATCCTTAAGGCTTTCCTGAACTTCAAGTGGACAGATGCAAGTCTTAGCTTCTATAGCCTGGGTATAATTGACACTTAGGGTTGACCGCTAAGAGGATAAAGGTTTTTGCTTGGCTAAGTCGGTAACTACTCTCTTGTCATCCAATGTTGGATGGCTGACAAGCAAGCGGGAAGATATGCTCCCAGTTGTGTATTATCTTTGTAAAAATTGTAAGGGAGGTTGAAGTGAGTCATCAGTGCCAATAGTTGGCAAATGTTTACATTGAAAAGCGAAGGGGACAGAGGTGATCCCCAGGATACTCCACAGCATTGGGCCATGGACTTAGAAATAAAATGACCCATATCCCCCCTGGCTGAGCGAGCCTTTAAGAGGAAGACAATCAGTTTTAGGGCCTTATAGTCCATTAAGATGTATAGTTTTAGGCGAGACACCAGGATTGAGGGGTCTGTTGTTTTATGTGCTGCAGTGAGGTTCCGGATGATAATAGCTGTTGGTTGAATTCAAGGTTTTAAAAGATCCCTTGTCTGGGATCTTTCAGCGTGATTCTGTACTTCTTCCTGGGTGAAGCTGTGTATCTCACTGTAGTTCTGCAGTTGTTTGATGGCTTCACGTATGATACGTTTTGGCTTTAGAGGTAAAATAGAGAGGAATGCTGGGTCAGCACCAGGAGAGGCATTATATGAGCTGATTTGCAGGAGGGTGAGAGTATCCCTGATAGTAGAGTAGCATTGCAGTCTTCTGCTGTGAGGGGTTCTCCTAGGGTGGATGGGAAGGATGCTGTCAAGTGAAAAGAGCACACAGGGTGAGGGGGGCACAGAATGCACAGGAGGCTCAAAGGCACTAGCCCGCAGGCACCTCCTTATTATTACAGCCCAATAATGTTTCGAATACATTGGGTGACTGGGTAATTACGATGGACAGCAAAAGCCTACCCCCGAAGCCGAAAGCTGTCAGCAGTCCGCCATCACTTATCCAGTTACCACACGTGCCCTGGTTGCAATTTGCAGTTCACTCTGCGCAAGGCAGATGCCAGTCAGGTTTTTGATAACACTAGTTCATTTGACAGTTTGTTAATGGAGGTCCAGTCGCCTCACCTCGATGACTAGTGCGATGAGGGTCAACCAAGAAGCAGGAGCACCAGGTGACTCCCCAAGCGTCCAGACCACACCGGCAGGAATACTCTCACCGCAGGCGTCGAGTGCCAAGCACCAGATGCCAGACTCTGGCTCCAGACCCTCCTCTTCCTACTGGTGACCCCGCAAAATCCAGAGCTGCTATGCTCCCCCATGGACATGTATCCTGAAGAGGTGAGAGGCACAGCCAGAAGGTCCGAGATATCCAAATTGACGAGTACCCTGCATGTCAGAACCAGAGCATATTGGAAATAGGAGCCGTGCACCACCTCGACCCACCCGCACAGCCTCCTTGTAGATATTAAGATTTCTCTTGCTTTATTTTTTGCTGATATTCCAAAATTGTTCCAGTTTACAGTCTTCTCTTTTCATGAGTGCTTGTTGAAGTTTGAACCATTTGTTATTCAACCTGTTGGCTGTTTTGGTTTGTTTAGCCATGCAGGCATTTATGGTGTCTCATGCTATCTTTTGGTGATGTTTTCAGTGTACCTCTAACGAGGTGGTGGTCAGACCATTAAAAGGGGGGATGTAGTGATATCAGAAATATTGCTGTGGAGGGGTTAGCATACCATCAAGAGGGAGACCATGGTAATTTGTGGGACCTTTGAATTGTGGAAAGCCTAGAGACCCCAAATGATCGAGTTTGTCTTGGAATGCAGTATATTCCCCCCCCCATTGTCATTTCCAAGCCTCCAGATCTCCCATCAACTTGATCTTCTCCAGTGAGTTTTCAGCAACAGAAAGTGTGTCCTGGTGCTGGAGGGAGATTGGCAGTGATGATCAGCAGGCTGCACTTTGCATTAATAATGGCATTGATCACCACATGTTCAAAAGACGTATGTGCTACATTGCCAATAGTTAGGAGGACCAGACGTCCCTGTTTTCCCAGGACAGTCCCGGGAAATCGCCCAGGGTCCTGGGACTTTTTTCATTTAATTAACCCTGTCCCGCGATTGGGTGGGTTGGTGTCTACGGTCCTGGTTTTTGCCCGAAATCGGGCCCAGCATGACTCTTTCTGCCTGTGAATGCGAGCCTTCACGTCCCCATTTCCTCCCCCTTCCCAGCCACTGAAAGGAGTGTACCTGTGAGCACAACCCTGCAACAGGCCAGCGACATAGAGTCCTACTTCTTTGTCCATTGCATGTCCCGTTTTTTTATCTTGTCACCCTACCAATAGTGTTACATGTGATAGCTGGATCCAGTTGAGTGCTCCTCCCTCCATAATTGCACTGTTTTTCACCATGATGCTGAAGTGTCCTGGGATGAGGGTTTCTAAGGTCTTTAGGATGATCTGGGCAAGCTCCTGTCTGTGCCAAGTGGAGGCATGACAGATGTTTGGGTTCCATCACATTTCTGATATTAAGGATGTTCTTGCACGTTGATGAAACCAAAAGGGAGGCTACTCCTGTCCAAAACCAGACTTCAGGAATCATCTGCCAATGCATTACCTGGCAGCAACACCGTTTTCTGCGCGAGAACTTGGTCAGGGACGGAGCTCAGTTGGTACTCAGTGACTGGAGAGACTTGGTCTTGTTATCTCTCTTTGAAAGGGTCTGCTAGGGACAGCCGACTTGCAGGAAAATCTGGGGTCTGTCTTGTACATCTAGAGTGTCTTTCCTCAAAATTAGATGGACTGGATTGAGGTTCGGGTTTCCATCAAACTGGCGTCTTAGCAGTGACACTCACAATTTGAAGTTTCTAAAGTGGTTTGAAACTGATCTAAGGAGGGCACATTTCGATTGGATCACTCGTGATCAATCTATTTGCACAACTACTAATACTATACAGGAGAGGGCTGTTTATAGTGTCCTTGGTGGTTAGTTCTGTGCCTCCATTTATATTGGAGAAAGCTTGTGTGGTCAATGCCGAATTGAATAAGTTCAAACATTTGGTTCTGTTGTGAGCATAGAAAAGGAGGTCAGTGGTTGTGTTACCTGAATTAGGGCGGGTCGAAACTATCAGTGCCAAATTCATTGGGGCTTTCGTGGGGTCCTTGTTATTCACACTCACTAATGCAGTGGGGCAAGGGCAGGAGAAAAGAGGACAAGGGGGGCATCACTCTAGGACCTCTGGGGAAATAAAACACTCTGGAGTTCTGGCATGGGGGCACATCAATGTGGACAGGGAGGGAACTTAATGCATGGGAGGAGCCAGTTAGGGTTCATTAGTATATTTGTTATGCCATGGTTCGAGGGCGTCAAACGTAAGGTTACCCAGAGGTGAAGAGACTAACATTCCCCACATTGGAGGAAGCAGAGAGATTAGTTGCAGTGCCTGGACTGGAGGATGAACCAAAAGGGGTCCGCGGTGCTGGGTTTGGAGAAAGGAGCTGCCCAGTCATACACAGGGATCAAGGGTCTTCCTGCACCCCGGTTCTACGCACATGCTGTGCAAATGTAGATGCCTACGGCGTAGGTCAGGTTCCCGACTACGCACTAACAGGCTTGGTTCATGGATGCATGTTTAAATGTACATCTGGCTATCAAAGTAGGCTCAAAGGGAGGGGTAAAAGGAGAGGGAAAGTGTTGAACCCTGAGTAATGCCAAATGATTAAGGCGGTGAGAACTGGTAGCTATGTGTGTGGTTGGCAGGCCTTCAGTATAAAGAGGTTCTGGCTAAATACATTCTATAAATGTCGTAGATTACTTGTTTAGCAGGGAACTTACCGGAGACAGAGGGACCGTGTTGGAAAGACTACATGACTAGGCAAGAGCAAGCCTGGTGAACAGGCTTCATCCTTTGCCAACTGCCCTTCAGCAGGCCGCCCTGGCGAGGCGACCCTTCCAGGAAGTACTACGAGGGGTGGATGGCCCGGTCACGTGGGGAATCTGGTCCAATCAGTTCTCTCTTCCTTCTTCCTCAACGCATGCACTGAGGATGTCATTGAGTTGGTGCTTTGGCTTCAGTTGGCATGGACGGGGCAGGGTATGACTTAGGCTGTCTTGTTTGAGCGGCATGGTATTACAGAGAAAAGTTCAGTCCCCCAGAGGTCTTCAGTTCTGAGAACCATGCACTTGAGGACTAGACAATATATATTGTACAGCTACTGGGCTAGATGTGCAGTGTATCGGTGGGGTCCTGAGATGGTCTTATGGTTTCTTGGTCTTCGCAGAATTCGGCTTACTTAAGGAGATTTGGAAACTTGTGATTGGTGGTTCACGCTAGTATTTTATGTTCCAATCAGAGATGTGGCTACGGTGGGAAGGAGAAGAAAATACTAAAATCGCCGAAAGGATCACTAACGGGACCAAAACCCCAACTTTACCACCCTAACGATAACAAAGCAATGCTGAGATGGGAGAGGGTGGGCACAAGTTACAGAGCTTGCCCTGTTTCCAGGGGTGACATCTCCAGATCCAAATGCACGTGAAAAGTGCACCCCTCGTCCCTACACACAGCACCCTACTAAAGTGGAACAACCGGTTCAAGTGCGACTGGAACTGGCGCTATGTGCAAACATTGGCACTGAAGTAAAGAGGGATGGCAGGATTCACCCGGAAGCCCTCTGATAAAAGTACAAATAAACCCATATGAAGCCGCACGGTTTTGCCCCCAACTCAGCTCACCATTAAATGCCCTGGGGCAATCATTGAAAAAAGAGGGCGGGTGCATCCACCATTTTCCAAGAGAAAAGGGGATCAAGGTGAGTTCATCCGTGCAGGATCAGAAACAGGAAGTGCTTTGGCATATGCAAAGGTGTATCGATCCCGCGCAGCTGAGGCGTTGCTAAGGGGGGCCGAGAGGATTATAGCCCCGGGTCTTTTGGTTGTAGCCCCAGCTAGCACCGAGTCCGACAGTCCCGACATTAGCGTAGCCCCGGGTCTTTTCCAGACCTAGCGATGTCCCTGCCACGTAGAGTGACTAAAAGTAGAAAGGGAAGCTTCCGCTTTGAGTTGGCAAGTGATTACACTATTCAGTTAGCAGAGAAATAGGACTCCTGTATTTCTTGCTTTACCGTCCGAGTAAAACAAGGAGGCCTCGCAGTGGGTATCCACAGAGACAGATACAGAATGTGGGTATCCATGGAGACAGGGACATATTTTAGGCACCTATGGAGATAGATATATCATGTCGGTATCCATGGAGAGTTGCCATCACTTTACACCTTTAATTTAGCCCGAAAGGATTCTGCAGTTAAGCCATGGTCAGGGGACCTGACACTAGTGGCAAAACAGTAAAGGACATGTATAACGAGGCACCTGCCCAACAATTTAATTGGCCTCATAACATGGTTTAGTAAATGCTATTCCATTTTTTTTTTTACACTACATGTGAAATATAAATCGGATAATAGGTGCAGGTTTCTATGAACCCCCCACGATGCCTTAACTAACTTCTCCCAAGTCCCTGCCAGTGCAACTTGCCTCCTTGCCATTTATTGCTAAAGGTCAATGCTGTGCTATTGTAACTCCACCTGTCCCGGTTGAGCGGGCGGGGACCCATGCAATCTCATCTTGAATGAGCTCCACACGTGTATTTACATAATCACTGACAAGAGACCAGTCTCGGCGAGGATAGCTCAGTGGCAACATGCTCGCCTTGGAAACAAGACGACACAGGATCCCCGGGTCTGCGCTTAGAAACCTCTGGGTATTAAGTGTGTTATAAATAACCTATCATATCATTACTCTCAACTATTTGGTATACATGTTTTATTTGGTTGCCTTTAAACAGACTACAGCTGTAGTTGTCTTATAAGTACCTCACCTATCTATATTTTCTTTTCAAGCTTTATTTAGTTCGAGACTCAGGTAAAAGCCAGTGAAAGCACAGCACGTGTTGGATAAACACTGCTATCCTGCCTGAATGCTGTTTTAAATCTAAGGGTCGGGGGTGATGTGCCCTCAAGTCAAGAAAGGGAACAAGAAACACAAAGACTTCTGTGGGAGGCTAAAGTGAGATATCTGTGACTCGAACAGAAGGGGAAAAAAGACTCTGAAGCAGTCATATTGCTGTGAATGCAGACGCATTGATAGCCTCTGGTCTTTTGGTTGTATCCCCGGATCGAAGCTCAGGGTCTACAACCAAAAAGGCCCTGAGTCCCGACATTGGCGTAGCCCCAGATCTTTTCCAGACCTAGCAATACCTCAGTGTGAAGGATCTAAACATGCTGGCCTTTGGGGCAGGCATAAGGAGAATCACTTTGCTCCACTCTCTGTTCTAGTCTCTATGACCTTTCTCCGGATGTTATCTTGCATCACTAATGTGTGGTCCTGGCTGAGCTAAGGATTCTTTTTCTAGTCACCTTCATTTCAGTGCTTGCTCATCTCCAGCCCATAGGTTACACATTCAGGGCAGTCCCCATGATCAACTTGCGGGTGTCTCTTCAAAATGGCAGACCTATGCATTCCATAATTCGATGGGAAGCAGAGCGTGGTGTCCTCCATCTATTTTGCAGAGGGGGCGAATGAACTCTTAACATTGGAGATCCCCTGTACATGGTCCATGACCTGGACAGCCTTAGGTATGGGGTTATGTGTAACTCTCCAGCAGCAACTCATGGATCCCCCTCTCCTCTTTCTACTCTCACTTGGGTAATGCCTTTGAGTAGCATTGGTGTTCCCTGGACTCAGCCTTTTTTATAATAAAATCATGAATAATCAGATTACCATTCAACAGACACAGGTGGATCTCCACCCAGTCTGGGCAATATCCCTCAGACAGCTACCGATCAGCCTATATTTGATTTCCACTTATGTCTATATCAAATACCAGGACCATCATAAATAATCCTACTCACACCAACTGCACTGATTACCGGTGCCCTTCTCATATCATCCAGCACTGTGCAGACTCCGTAACTCTGCTTATCTCTAATATTAGTAAAATATCTTTTTCAGAGATGGTATTATTCCCTCTGCATTACAACAAGCCTGAGTCACACCTTACTAAAAAAGGACTATGCAAATGGCCATCCTATCAAGAATGTTCCATGCCATCAAAGTTCCTGTACAACGTAGCCACCACAAAGCTACAGCAGCATGCACAGTAACACTCCCAACTTGGAGATTGGAAATCGGGTTTATGACCCAACAAATGCCCCGAGTTGGCTCTCTTGGGTGTTAAGGAAAACCTCCTTCATATAATGGATCAGGGAAAAATGGTCTACACATTTTCCTAGCAATATCAGCAGCATTTGGCACACTCGACCATCCTTCTGTGCTGCGAGACCAGGGAAGTGGCGCGGGGCCGCATAAAACGCATCCATCTGGCTTGAATCTTTCACAAAATCACAATCAGAATGCATTGATTAGGGAGTACCTGCGGACTCCTGCATGATGTCCCTGATAGTTAATGTGTATCTTAAACCCCTTAACGAATTGTTGATTGATCTTGTTGCTCAGTTTTACAATTATGCATTTTTCTTTGGCTGAAGGAAGACTAGTTCCCACAGTATTCAATACATTTTCAAGCACATTAGTAAATGGGTGTAAGATAACTGGCTGACACTAAATCGGAGTAAGACTGAAATCATCGTCGTCTCGTCTTCTCGCACTTCACCAAAAGTCGTTGCTTCTTTCTCTTCACTCTTGTTAGCAGGCCGTTCCATCCCATTCCTGCACAAAGTTTCAACTTTAGGTACCTACTTTGGCTATACATTATCCATGATCCCCCACATAAACTATATTGTTGAGACAGTCAAGTACTATCTAAGGCTCCGGAGACAACTTGGACCGCTGTTGTCAGAGGCAGACTTCTCCATGATTGCCCACTCTATTATAGGTGCCAAATTGTATGACTCTGACCTCCTCTACAAACTAGCTCCACAAACCTAACAGATTTTGCAAAATGCAGCAGCTAGAATATTACACAAACTCCTAGATGCAATCTGAGTTTCATCCCCCTGGTAAACAGATCCGTCCACTGGCTGCCCATAAAGACGGAATCGAGATGAAGACGCTGACCCTTGCACATAAGGCAATGTGTGGCAAGGCACCCACTTAGTTGAAAAGACCTCTCAGGTGGCATACCTCAACTCTTGCTCAGAAGGCTTGAAGGCATGGTACCGTGTTGGTTCCACAAGCACCGCGCAGATGGGCGCCGGAAAGATTATTCTCTATCCTCGCTGCAAGAAAATTAAACTAAAGATATCCAGTGTATCCTGATCTCCTTCCATTTAGGGAAAGGATCAGGACTTTCTTTATTCAACCTCCCTTACGCCCCCTCCCCAGCCCCCACCTTTGCTGATATAACCTGGTGGGAATGTCCATTGATGCTTTGGGGTCGCAAGTGTTCCATCAATACATTAAATACAAATATAATGCCACATTCCTACCTAAAGGGGGTAGCCCACTCTCCAGGTTGATAACAGGAAATGATGTCACACCAATTGCACTACTGAAGTGAGGGCACAGATGAAGCAAGCAACGCCCATTGCTTTGCGATCTAGACCTCATGGGATATCCATCTGGTAAACCCTTTCATTGGAATTTGGCAATTGCAGGATACATTTAGGTTTCACTGAAGCTCTCAGGCATTAATACAGACCTGACAATGACCAGGCCATAGAAGGATTCATACCGAACATGGCCACAAAAGGACTATAATGAGATGCAGAAGGAGAGGGCAGTAAAATTGGCGCGCACACGCATTTGTGTATGTGTGTGTGTGTGTGTGTCTGTGAGAGAGAGAGAGGGCGACAGAGAGCGATAGAGAGAGAAAGAGAGAGGGCGAGATGGAGGGAAAGATCGAGAGAACCATATAGGCATAGATGGCAAGAGAGAGATAGAGTTAGAGAAAGAAGAGAGAGCAAAAGAGAGGTAGAGAGAAAAGAGAGAATGGAAGAAGTGGTAGGGTGGAGAAACCCTGGGGTTGAAGAAGATGGAGCGAAGCTGTGTGTGTGTTTGAAAATGAAAGGCAGGCGATGAAAGATATTGAGAACGTTTGATCAAAAGAAAAAACCTCACTGTTCTCCCCAGCCTGTTGCAGAATCCAATCTTGAGAGCCTCGCCTAAGGATATTGATGCAGTTAAAGCAACAATCGTTCTCCTTCATTGCACGAACCTATATTAACCTTCCTCTCCCACCAACTCATTATCCTTCATTTTCATGCCCCTTCCCCTCTTCCCCTCCCCCTACACTGTATCAGACTTGATTTCAAGGCCGTTTTTTGCCAGAAAAGACATTTGTAAATCCAAGCACCTGCTAAAGCGGATCTTACTAATATTCATTTGTACTCTGGTAGTTGCTGGAGGTCAGATGATGACCAAAGCTATCTCGTTGGTGAAGAGTCCAGTCAGTTCCTCATACTCTCCCTAAAGGTTCTGGATAGACCTCTGGACAGCGGTAGATAGTGGCCTCTTCAGCTTAGCTTGACTGCTGTGTCCTTGCATCCTCGTCTCCCGGGTCCAGCCGTAACCAGAGGAAGTTAACACTTCTCATTTCCAGCTTTGTAAAGGAGGTCAGTTAGATGGCTTACTTTCTTCAGGTATTTTGTGGTGCATTGTGCTCAACTTTTCAACCAACATAGAGACCCCTTTGGGTGTTAGGATAGTTCCCTTGTCAAACAGAATGGCCATGAAGTTCATGGCACCCCACAAAGACAGGTAAGGGGGCGAGAACTTTCCTTTTCGCTGACAGTCCTCCTTGTGCCTTACCATCATTTTAACAATAAAGTCTGATTTTGTCAGATATCTCAGCAGGTTAAGTGCTTGCTGCTGAAATCTGTGGGATCTGCAGGTTGGAATCCCGGCAAGGGCAGCTCAGACTTTTACCCATTTTGACGTTGCCAATTGAGTACCAATGTGGGTTGGGTAGTAACGATTAAAGTTCTACTGAAAGCACTTTGGCAAAAGTGCTATTTAAATAACAGAATATTTTATTAATTAGGGTTGCTTTTCATTTCCTTGTCATTGTCGTCTTGCAGTTGCTTCTAAGCGCTTTGGTAAAGACACTTAAGGGGTGGGGAAGGCCTTCACCACCTTCCCGCCCACAGACCACTAAACAATTACAGAGATATGCCACCACTATGCGCAGAACATGGCGAGTGACCGACCACGGAACGCACCAGCAGACTACATGGGCAGAGACGCCTAACACGGATGTCTGAAGCAATGAGGTAACCCCACTAACCCAACCGCTTGCACCTCAACTCTCTGCATACACCTCTCAAGCACTAAACAAACACAGTCACATGCTTCCAGCACTTCACTGCAACAACAAAACAAATCGCACATAGTCCCGTACAGCAGCACATGGGAGTCTACCGATCCGTAAATCGTACCCCTGCTCAGCGAACGGTGTTAACCAAACTGAATCTGTCAACAGGACATCGCAAGTCTTGCTCTACCTTTTCCGGCTGTACCCTATTAACCCACCCCACCCCACCCTCTTAGATTTCAGATCCGCCAGAGCGCCAGGGGACCACTCCAGAGGTGATAGTGCACGGTGTAAATGTCTTTTAACATTAACATGAGAACACACCCATGAATACTAGGAAGTACTAGGAAGAACGAAAAAGAGACATGAAAAACAGGTTATAATCACTAAGTGTTAATAGGGGATAGTGACTAGGTCAGGGGAGGGTGAAATTCAAGCAGCATAGCTTTCTAGCGAGTTTAGTGTTCACCTCAGACATGGAGCCAGCCTGTACTCGGCTAAATGGATTCACTCAACAGGGCTGACATATCCTTTCAACTTTCAAAGATTGGGAAATTGTGTAACATTACATTGGGTAAAAAGAACACTTCCACAATGTTTAGAACCGTGTGGTATCTGGCATGGAGCGCTACATAAGAATAAACATCATTACACTAGACAGCATTAGCTTTTGTAAGAGTTTAGCTGGAAGAGCTCTACTTAGTCATCGGGCCTCATTACGAGTATGGAGGTAGCCATGCCGCTAAAAGCAGCATGGCTACCTCCATACCGGGTTCCAGGTCCGGGTCCCGCAAAAGGGGACTTACCGGGCATTTCCGACCTTGGAGGGCCCGGTAAATCCCTTTGCCGGGAACCGGACCCGGTACATCCCCATTCCCATTTGAGCCCCCATAGGGCTCAATGGGAAGGGGGAGGATGCTAACAACTGGCCTGTTAATGACGGGCCCCGTTGTTAGCATGCTGGGCTGCTAGCGGGACCCACTAAGGACGCCTGGTCTGACCAGGCGTTCCTTAGCGCGTCCCGCAGCATTCCTCGTAATAGGGCAGCCCGTAATGAATGGTGCCGGTCCCGTACCAGCACCGTTCATTACGTGGCCGCCTGCCTCCTAATGAGGCCCAATCATTTTGTTACTATGTCACTATTCACCCGAATGCTTCCTTGTAAGGTTATGCTCACAGAATCTTTGCTTTTGCCATAGTATGGGGAAGTGGTGTTGTGTCTCTTTGGCATCAGACCATTGTATTGGCAGGTATAGTTCATTGGAACATGTCAGACACCAAATGCTGCTTGATTAGTCCAAGGCTGCCGGAACTGCTAAATTGGGATGGTAAACTGGCGGCTTCATTGGATGCAGGGGTGTTGCTAGGTCTGGAAAAGATCCAGGGCTATGCTAACGTCGGGACAGTCAGGACTCATGGCTAGCTAGCATTTTGGTTGTAGTCCATGAGCTTCTATTCGGGACTACAACTAAAAGACCTGGGGCTGTGGCCCCCTCAGCCCCCCCGCCCCTACAGCAGCGCCTCTGATTGGATGGATTGTACATTTTCCTAAACTGAAGGATATTCTGAAATCCAGATTGTGTACCCCAAAAGAGAGACGTAGTGGACTCCCGGTGGCAGATAAAACAATACTGGCACAATCAGCGACGGGAGAAAATCAGCTTGAGCTTGCACCTAAAATCACTTAAAGCATGGTTCCAATACACATGAGGGCAGGCGCAGGGTGACAAAATGTCTATTCACTTAGGACTCCAAAAGTACACATCCTGGGGTATTGATGTTAGATTCCTCCACCTCCTCATTGCTTTCCCCTCCGTTCTGCTAATCCTCAATGGTTAAACTTCCCCATAGGGAACCAGGCACAGTCAGGAACTATGACATCATCCCTCTTAATTCACACGCATGGAATCACGACACTCACCTGCCAAACCCCTCAACTGTCCATTCAGTTCAATGGGTCACGCGCCGAAAGCAAAATCCGCAATTTTCACCACCCATGGGACTCAAATGATTAAAAGACGTGGAACATGCCTTAAACATTTGTCCTCTGCCGTAAAAGACAATGTCGGCGTCAGGGCCTTTTAACTTTTTCACTTGAAAGGGGCCCGGAGCCTTGAAGGGGCCCCAGCACCAGCCCACATGTTGCCAGTCAGCAGTCTTTAAATGTGGAAATATATTCCTTTCTATATTACTTTTGTGGTGGGGCTTTAAATATGTGCTTTCCAACGCTCGCCAGACAAGCTGCCTTTGTTGGAGCCATTTCCTCAGGGTAGACAGAAGTGTTACCAACTTGTTGCCTTTTAACACTGGTTCCTCCACATCGGCCACTTGCTGACAAAGAAGGATTGTTGCTTTTCAGTGAGCATTTAGTGTTTCAGCGATCTCTGTCTCCATATAATCAATGCACCCCACTTTAAGAGAAGGGTGCCTCAACCTTCATGTTGAACTGGGCCCCCAGACATCTTCAGCAGTATCTTGTCAAAGATTCTTGGCAGAGTAACTCAAACGGGGCAGGCATTAATTGCTCTGGTACCGGCAGGTTCCGACTGGCCTATAGGGCGAAAAGGCGATGCAGCAGGTCCAGGCTCAGCATGCTAGTACGGGTCCGTTTTTGTGGCAAAGTGGTCCCGTTTTTTGCATACAGTGGGCCAGTGTGAAGAGTTATTTCACTGTGCAGCTAGAAGTTTTGGCAATCTTACTAAACAAATATGCTTTAAAATGCAGAATTTGCAACACGTTTTACACACATAACTAGCGCGGGGATACCACTCAAACATTCCGTCCCAACTAATGGCCATTTGCGACAGGCCACTTATTCACTGGAGCCCGAGCCAATGTTATGCTCCAGTCTGACCTTGGGGACCAGGACTCAACATGGACGTGCACAGACAGCCCTGAGTTGTTTTGGCAGCCCGTTAAACCCGGCTCCACTCTGCTCAGAGCCTGCATGTCTCCGTGGGAACACACTGCCTCGAGGGCTGCTGGCGCGTGTTGTACTCAGTGGTCGAAGTGTACGAAAAGAGGTAGTGGAACTATGTTCCCTACTGGCCTGCACAGCTCCCTACAGACATCATCGCCGCACACCCTCCCATGCACTTTAAAAACCCCAAAAAACATGTGCCTGCTCTCTAAGGAAACGTCATGTGCAGTGCACTGAAAGTGCAAGTTTCAACTTCTTCCTAAACTTTTATTTTAAAACGAAACCGTTCCGGAACTGTTTCTTTTTAAAATAAAAGAATAGGAATGGTAAAACTTAATTAAAAGAAGTAGAGGAGCACCGCTGCCGACCGCTCCCGCCCACTTCGACCACTTTGGTCCTCGAGCCCGCTCCGAGGACGCACTCAGAAACGTCCAGAAACGTCCAGAGAGCAATGGCGGCAGGAGGCTCCTCAGCGTTTACCATAAAAGAGAATCCTTCGGCTTCCAGCCCAGCAGTGCGCGCGCAACCGCCCACTGAAAGCAGGTGTGGACAGGGGAGCAGCAGGAAGGCTGCTCTATTCCACGTTTCAGCAGAATTAAAACCGGTACCCCCTATGGCTCCTCGTGTAACCGTGAACGTTTTCCTTCCAATTCCTCATCTTCAGAAACAGAAACTAAATTTAAGAAGAGCGACCAAACAGAGTTCCTGTGACGAAAGGATGGCCTACAACGCAATGACATGTGCCTTTTTGCGATCGAGATATACAGGCCTTAGCGGAATGCTGCATTCTGATTGGCTGTTGCGTTAGTCCGTCAGTGTTCCCGGGAGGTTAAGTAGTGCCTGCAAAGCTCCAGGTGTCACCCATGGTGGACCTGCATCCCGTCATGGGTCTTATGTCCTGGGCACAGGGTTCAGGACACACCTTTGCTGAGGGTCAGCCAGCCGACACATGATGACAGGGAGCACCCTGTCAGCCCTTGGTTACACGGGCGCACAATGGCCTGGGAGCACCCAGGCCATTACAACACATGGCACCGGAGTTGCCCAGCAGGGGCACCGGCATACAGTTGCAGGGTTGCTTGGCAGGGGCTCTGTTGACATGAGGACATCAGGGACAGCGTTGCCTCATAGGAGGGCACTGACCAGACGGAGAGCCCTGCAGGGCCCCTCAGAACTGCATAAAGAATGACACAGCAGGAGTCAGTTGGTCTTGACTAACGAACCGGAAACAACTCGTCCCTTTTATTCATCTGGTCACATGATCACAGCTTGTGACACTAGCATGAGCACTGGGAGGGACCATTATCCCAAAAGGGGTGGCACACCACAATGGGGATGTCACTCCCACCATGGAAGGCTTGTATCCCTTCATCAAGCGTTGTCCCTCCCACACTGCAATTGGTATTGTCACTTCTCAGCACGGCATGCAAGGAAGAGATCGTCCTATTCTTTACAAACGGCGATGCTAGCGACTGGCTTGTCGACCCACCACATAATAAAACCCAGCCAAGCTTTTGTGATAGCAACATTGAATCTGTATAAGGAAAACGTGTTCATAGCTGCACAGATGTTGATCCTTCTGGAAAGGAACTGCTGTCTACTGCTAGCCCTTTCGCAGCGATCCTGTTCCCGGGAAGTACCACTTTCTCCTCGGGTCAACGGTAAAGAGACCAACTACTGAGGAAAATGGGTGGAGCCAAGGTTAGAAAAGGAGCCAAGAGTGACCTAACCCCTGATGCAATGCATTTCTCGACAGCAAGAGGGGATGTGGAATGTGATTGGTTGGGATGTTTGGGGGTCTCCAAGATGGCAGGGACCAACTGCTAGTACAGAAAAGAGAACTAGAGCCTCTCCGGTTGCTTTTGGAAACTCTTCAGGACCAGACATGGCAAACAGGTGTGGGATCTTTGAACCAATAACATAGCTGGGAGCAGGTCTCTCACACAGTTGCAAGGCATTAACTACTGCCGTCAGACCCCTCCATGGACCAACTTTTTTGTTATACTTTTGCATTTGCAACTGTTCACAAAAAGTGAGAAAATAAAACATAGCAAAGAGAAATGGACAGGTTCATAGTGTAGCTTCTAATACTTACACCCTATCCTATATATATATATATATATATGTATATATATATATATATATATATATATTTTTTTTTTTTTTTTCCTCAGGATGTCTTTGCACTTGGAAACGGAGCATGTTCACAGCCATCCTTACCATGAGATCTGGGTAAAAATTCTTCACTCTCAAAATTCTTCACCTGTCACAACTCTTAGACTGTAGGGTAAATAATGATCTTAGTCACTTCATTCTCACATCCTAATCATGACCCTGTAGAAACATTATACATAATTCAATGTTTCGAACATTTTAATATTACTATGGGCCTCATTACACGGAAGGCGGTAAGGGTTAACGGTCACCGGTAATGGTGCCGGTGACCGTTAACCCTTACCGCCTTACTACGAGGTCCCTTTGCGGGTTGGTACTTTAACGCCTGCTTTTTAGCAGGCGTTAAAAACCAACCCGCAAAGGGACCAGGGTGCTAATTACGGTACCGCAATTTGCGGTACCATAATTAGCACCTTCCCCATTCCCATTATGCCCTATGGGGCAAAATGGGAATGGGGAAGGGCAAAGGGGGAAGGGGGAATTATCACCCCGCCAACCTTGGAATAGGGCGGTAATTCCCCTTTCCTTCAAGGCGGTGCCGGCATTTTACCGGCATGGACCGCCGGTAAACTTGCATCTTGGTCCACCGCCTACCGTGTAATGAGGCCCTATGAGTGTTCTGAAAAAAGAAGTGAGCACTAAGATTTATCACAGAAATTGTTGTCAAATATAAAGATCTGTAGTCATTATTTTGTTCCTAAAAAGCTCATTGATTTTATGCAAAGCAGTCAGGAACCATCACTGATGATATTTGTCCCCTTTCCATTTCCAACAGGAGCATTTTGAAATGGTACAGTAGGATTGTACAAGACTGTCCATTTTGGAATCATAACTTTCTATCTGAAAATACTTTATATGATTATTCTAGGTTGATAACAGTACCGTAGCATGCATGTCCAATTGGCCATACAAGGAAGAATGCTCTTTTGCTTCCACAGCCTTGCATGGCACATTGGGGATGCAAGGGTACTGCAGGCTCAAATGAGCATCAGAGGTGCTCTTGCACCACAACGCACTCTGAGAGGACAAGAAGAGGCAGGAAGGAGGCACTCTGGCCTCACAGCGCTTGCCCTGTAAAACCAGGAAGTTCCTGTTGCATGCTGAGCTGGAGCCTGAGGGCTATCACGGCAGGCGGAGCTCAGACCGTGCTTGAAGGAAAGAAAAACAATGTGTTTATGTATGTATATATGCATATATGTGTGCATGCAAGGGTGTGTGTCTGGAAGTGTTTGTGAATGAGAGGGTGTATGTTGTTTGAGAGCATGAGAGACTGAGAGAGTGCATGAATGTGGTATGGGTGTGCATGTCAATGATAGAGTGAATTAGCATGAGTGAACCCTATATCAATGCATGTGTGCCTGGCCGGGGAGAAGGTTTTTGATGGGGACTGTGTCAAGAACATGTTGTCTTACTGTGGCATGGCATTTTTTACTGGGTATCAAACAAAAATAAATAATGGCATATATTCGTGAAGGCTGTATGAATGGGCACAGCAAATATGAACATGTTTTTTATACTAGCATATATAGTGGGCAAAGTCATCATGAAAATGTATTACAAAATGCTTCTGTGCATTGTTGGTGACTTTCATCTATTGGATTTTTTCATCTGTTGCTATACAAAAATCAATTTCAAACTGTGTTGCTTTTGACACCATTGTTTGCAGAAAGTGTGAAAAAGGCATCATTTTAACCCCTTATTAACCCTCTTCGGTTGGTTGAACTCCCTCGCTTTGCTTGGTCACGCCCGCATATTCGTGGGAAACATTTGTGCTCCTCCAAATAAAACAAATCCCCAGCTGCACTGGAATGCCACAATGAAAAAGTGGATTTTCAAAGCTGTTCCGAGCTGGAGCCTGGGCACGAGGACTGAAAACACACATGCAGTCCTTTAGAGAGTGGGCAATCCATGCAGGAGGTTCAGATGGTAGAAGGTTGACTTGGAGATCTTATTGACCTTGGGCAGGGGGGACAAGTCTGTCTCCAAAGAGACTCCCACTTTGCAGACGTGTGGTTTGTGTGAGGGATGGAACAAAAGGGTGGTGGCCATGAGAAAGGTAGAGGGCACCGGTCCACAGAATCCCGTAGCAACTCTACATGCATATACAGGAGACAATCAGGGACCATATTCCGACCCTCAGACCTTTGTTAAATTGTGATATCTAGCAGGGTGTTAGCAGTATTCAACTGGAAGCCACTCTCACATCTGCTAAGGAAGTGTGACAGAGGGGCCATGTAAATGCCAATCATAGGTGGGGAGTGTGACGATCCGGCTCTATGTCATATCATTGACACCAGTTTTTTCGACTGGTGTTTTTCCCAAAAAATTTGCCGAATAAACTCATCAAAATTTTATTTTTTATTTTTGAGGGTGCCCCCATACTCCCTACCTAAATCTATTATTTGCTGTTCCTGACCCCCCCAACCATTTATCTTCCCATTTCGACCGCCCCCAAAGTTTTTACGTCAAAAATTGTTCAGAACAACACCTGTCGAAAAAACAGGTGTCGATGATAGGACGTCGTACCGATGATCCTTGGGGTACCGCACAAGGGCGCTTGGCAAATGGGGACACAAAATTACTAAATGTAACCTGTTCAGGGCAGCTGCAGGAAAACCTTCAATGCACTGAAGAGTAATGTCTGGCACCTCTGGATACCCCTTTGGCAGGGGTCAAAATGTACTTTCCAGCATGTATACCTGCAAGGCCCTTTGAGCCACTTCATGCTGTAAACGCCTAGTGTTTATAAGTGTGGTGGAGCCACTATATACTTTGTTTACTGGTATCATCATTGCTCTATTGCTTTTAACCAGACAGTTTGCCACTTCTTAGGAGGCAGTGCTGGACAGAGTAACCATGCTCTGTTTTCACGCCCACCTCTGACCTCTGGTTCTGGATTTATAGCGAGAACATGGTTTCTTGATACTTCTTCAAAGTATCTTGGGCACACTATACAAAACAGCAATAAAAGAAATATAAAATATACACATTTCAGCCCAGGGTAGTATCTGAATTCACTGATGGGTTGCAGTAATTTGAAGATCTGGCCAGAGAGAGATTTAGATATCTACCAGACCTCTTGAAGATACACATTAGAGAGGGTACCCTGGTGCCAGTCAGCTGCTCCATGAAGCAGAACGAGTGCCTTCTGGTGAAAGCTCTATGATAGCAGAAGCCATTTTGTAGAGAGACTGAAACTCTCTAAATTGGGTAGAGGTATGTTAATGATTTTAAAGGCATGTTTTCTTGGGATTATAAAATGACTGCGCCCCGTTTACTGCGACCCATGAAAATGCTGCTTTAGTTTTTTTTATTTTGACCCCCTTTTTTGCCCCATATGTATTTGGGGAGTGGGTACAGTATATAATGGATGAAGGGAGGGTTGCGGGGGCTCTCCCCCATACATATATATGAGGTGAAAAGGGGGTTGAAATTAAAAAAGCCAGCATTTTCAGGGGTCGCACTAAATGGAGCGCAATAATTGCATGGATCTGTTTTCTTTCCCTGCTGATTGGTACCATGATGGGGTTTTCACTTGTGTGCTGCATTACATAATACATGTTTTGTGTGTTGTTCTTTTTCTGAAACCTGCACAAAATTAATCTACATTTGCAAATCCAGTTTTTTGCTTTTCCCAATGCTTGTTCTTTTAGCTAAGCAGTCAGTGCAAACAATTTGCAGTGAATCAGTTACTTGCCGCCATCTACTGACAGCCTCCATATAAGATATCTAAACAGACCATATGTCCTTTTTATGGCCAGTAAAGAAAGAAAGTCGTTTTTAATGATGCCTTTAATAAGGGTGTGCTCAAAAGAAGTAACAACCGACAAAGAGCTGTTGATTTAAGGCGGTTGCCCCATTGCCTGTTTCCTAGACTCCGCTTGCGGTTTGTCAATAGGTTCTCTTTTTTTTACAACTCAGAAGTTAATTGCCTGCTCAATGCATGATTCCAAGTGCCAACTTCAGAGAACAGGTTGTAATGAGGTGGGTGTATGGAAAACATTGTCACCTGGCTCAGTAGTCTACCAGCTGTGTCAGGACTAGAACACGCAGCATTTGCCAGACTTTAAATATACAGACCACATGTTTACAAAGAATAATACAGCACCAGTTCCAGGTGCATAGCTATATTTCTCTGTCTTGAAGGAAGTCGTTTCGCTCAATGTCCAGGACCATAAGCAGGTGAATGTCATTTCAGAGCTTTTTGTAGCAACTAGAGACCATGCAGACAGCGTGCTCTGTTCCCAATTCATCTCCTTCAACTCAAAGCTCAGTTTTGGAATAGTGTTTTCATTTTTGGTTTTGATGGAAAATCATTGAAAACATATGGATCCTCGAAAATTCAAAGTGCAGAAAGAAACAACAACATTCTATTGATATTATAATGAAAATGACTTTTCTAGTTCACTCTCCTGATTTCATGAATTATTTAAAAGTGTACTAATAATTTAAGAAATTCATTGTGTTCTTTTTAACTCAACCCCATTGCCCCTTTTCTTTCCATGTGAGGTAGGGGGGAGAGTGGGCGGGCGGTTGCCCTATGACCTTCCCAGGTCGCCACCATCATCAACATCTTCTTCCATTGCTCTCACCTGTTTCTTGCTGTATTTTTTAAAGGGGTGGCGTTAGATCAAAATCCTGCTACCCCTTTGCCACTGGTAGCGCTACCCTACTCCATTCTCCCGCTCACCTGGTCATCGCCTCCCTTGCGTCTGGATTCTTACCTAATGCCTTGTATGTGCTGCCCTCTGGGAGCAGTGTCGAGGAATATATCTTATGAATTAACTCCCTACAATTCCTCAAAACGGCACTTGATGTTAATTGGTTGCATTTTCTTTCATAGGTGAACAGGGTATTGTTTCATTGGTGTTTCATTGTTATAAAGCTTTCAACAGGAAACAAAAAAAACAAAGAGTAAGGAAGCGTATATGATTACCTCCACATCAATCTTCTTCGTCTCAGTATTTATCTATGAGACAACAACCTTCATGACAGGACACATTTGATATGATATGTTATCCACAGGTTTCTAAGCGCAGACCCGGGGATCGAACCTGTGTTGCACTGTGTCGTCTTGCTTCCAAGGCGAGCACTTTGCTGCTGAGCTATCCTCCAGGGACAATCCAATCACTTGAGCCAGCCTCATCCCCCACCGGTGGTATAATCCCTCAGCTACCCACAATCCCCTACTTACAAACTTCCTGTCCTCGGGACAGGCACCAGAACGTTTCCAGAGTTCGATGTTCCTACCGACTGGCCTTTGGGTAGCAACATGTCTAGGTCCAGATCATCTGCTCAGGCCTGTGGGCAGGAATTGCACAGGACTCGGGAAACCCCTATCTTGGACTCCTGCAGGCCAGGCGGCCAAGGAGCCAAGAAATGCAGGATGATACAGAGTTCAATCGGGACCCTATCTCGGTGAAAAGACGGAAGGCAGCATTTCTAAAAAAGAATGGGAGGAACCAGAAGAAAGTGAGCGGAGTGGATGGTGAGGAGCAAGGTGTGTTTGGAATTCAAAGAAATGGTGTGAAAAAACAAGAAGGAGAAAAAATGGAGAGAGGGGCTATGCCAAATTAAAATGTCTTCGAGGTCACACCCCTCGTCCCCACTGCAAGGTTTTATCCAACCTATCTCTATTGATTTTCCTTTGCAGCAGATTTTTTGTATTATAAAGTATGTTAGTGCATTGGCTTGGAACAATTCTTGTTTCCTGTCAGACTCTGGAGCTGGCGCACAATATTGGAATGAAAGGTGCTGTCTTGCAGGAATTCGGGCCATGATCTTTTGGGCCCACGTGAGCAGTTAAACCAGTTGTACCCGGTACGGACAATGGATCACACACAGACCACATATTCGGACACTATGTGAGCGGTGTCTATGCCCTGTGGTGGGAAGCAATCAAGGAAGACTCATCATGTGACATGGCAACTGGAAGTAGATACTAAAGTAGGACTAAATGTGAATGAAGTGTTGTATTGTGTTTAGATGTGTGTGGGATATTCTTGTGCCGGAAGGTTTAGTGAGAGTTTCCAGAATATTCTTAGTTTCAAATTTCTCAGATGAATGAGGACCTATTAAGGTCAGGGGGTCTACAGGGTGGTCTAGGTTGTTGCGGTCAGTTCCTGATGGTAGTAGGGTGGATTTGTTCTTGTCTTGCAACATAAAAATAAAGCAGTCTCTGCTTGCCATCTCACAAAGTGATGCGTGGCCCAGGTTTATCTGACAGCTTCATTCTGCTAGATACACAAGTCAAGAATGTTGGCGATAACGATCAAAAGTGTGAATTTTCAGGAATAGCCGATGTCTTTTTACCACATAAAGGACAGCAGGCCGTTTTCAGGAACTAGATAGTTCATGTAAAGATGATTGGCCACTACAACTAGAAAAGAAGAGAGGAGTTGGAGCATAAGCCACTAAGACTAATATCTTACATGGCCACAGACAGCAGTGAAACGAAATCACCGGTGAGCTCAAGACTGACACCTTCAGGAAGTTTCAGGTAAGAAATAAACACCACACACAATGAGAACAATGTCCTGACATAGGGAATTCCAAAAATAATAAGGATGTATTATCAATCGCCTACAAATGGGCAAAAATAGGCAATAAAGCCCCAACCCTGGTAAAAGAAATTGGTGACACTCCTAAAGGAATCCAGGCCTGTGTTCCAAGAGCAAAGGTTTATTGAAAATGTCACTTAAAGAATAAGGGCCTAATGTACAAAGATGTGTTTAATGGTACTTTCCCACGTTGAAACATGTGTTGTTATTCAGGCCCTAAATGAAGGCTACTCTTGCCTTGGTTTCCAGTAGCTGGCAGGCATTCCTGACTTTTCTAATGAATTCAGACAGCACACATGCAGATGTTGGGCTTGGCAGCAGAATGCGCCATGTTTTTGAAAGAGCTATACCAGTTCTCAGCAAACGTTTCTTAAAGGTCCACTCATGATAAGCTACACTCAGGAGCATGAATGAGAACGGCAATATTCAGAGCAGTTTCTGTGGTCACCTCCTAACTGGTAGAAAACGGATTTCTGACAACATCTTCTTTAATCTTTTAATCCATTGGAGACCAGTCTTGCTTTCCTGTTGCCTGTGCTCCCACTGGGTCCATTCTCTGCTCATTCCCTCCTTCTTACTTCCAGCCACCGATCTGCCACTCCCTACCCCGCGGCCGGCACAGCTACAGATCGTCCCCTGGTTCATGTGTCCCTTCACAACTCGATCGCCCACTGTGTGTGCGTTCCCTCATCATGGCTTGTTCTCCGTGCAGCCTCCCCAGCAGCCATGGACGTCTTCAACACAGCACTTACAGGCAGCCAATTCCCCCAAACATCCCAGGTGGGTTTATATAAAGCTGTTCAGTCCACAATTCTTAATTGTTCAACCCACCATTTTACCTCTTTGAAATGGTCTATAATATCTCCACTGATCGCCACCTTGAGGCGGTTCTGGGCATTATGGGTCCTTAAATAGCTTTAAATGCCATTGTCCTGCACTCGGGCGTGGTCTATAAAGCATAATTATAACATTGCAACATTGATGAGCCATTGGAAACAGTAGGTCAGTGGACCATAGCCATCCTTATGCCTCATTGCTCAGCGTCTCCCTAAGGAAATATTCCAGCAATACATTACTCACTGCAATGTTCTGAGCACTTGTTTTCTTATGTTTCTCACCCCTTTTGCTGATGTTACCATTTTATACCATTTTATAATGGAATACACAGCTATAGGGTGAGGGATTAACAGGTGTTATCCTCCCTTAGATTCATTAAGTGCCTTCCGCTTGGCATCTGGTCAATAAATCGTGTGTGGGCCGATAACGCCTGTTACGGCCCCACTCCCCCAGGCTGTAATGCCTTACCACAATTATCAGGGTGAAGGTGGTCAGATCTATGTGATCGCTACGACCCCCAGAATTCCTACAGCTGAAAATGGCAACTTTTTTAAATTTCTTTTTTAAACCCCCCTTACACTGCATAAATTTGCAGGGGGAAATCCCCCGCACACCACCCACCCATACTACTATTATATCCCATGCCCCCCGCACCTATATATGTGGTGTAAGGGGGGACGGGGAAAAAAATCGGAATTTCGGGAGTCAGAATTCTGAGGGCAACATTTTTTGGGCCATACCAAGGTGGTCTATATTGTACAGGGCCAAGGTTTTTGAGAGGGGTGCGTACGTTTTAAGAGAAAAAGAATACAAGCAGCTGGATCTACAGATGAATGCTATAAGACAAGCATGCAATCATCTCTAGCAAGTTAATACAGAAACGCACATCTTTTGGTACTAAACGAAGCGAATAATTCGGAGAAATACGTTCTGCATTTCCACGCTTGCCCTCACACACCACACGCGGTGTGCTGCAAAGGCAGCCAGGTGAAGCCTTCCCTGCTGTGGCGTGGTTAATTACAGCCCTTCAGTGGTGTTCATGTTTTATTTGCAGAGACGGCGTCCTCAGTGAACCCCAGAGCCACATGCAGTGAGAACAAAGAGCTCTTTAAGCAGCCCAGGTGCTCTCACCATCAGAGCCTGCAAAGCCCCAAGCGTAGAGCTTTCCAAATGGAAGCTGAGCCGCCAGATTCATTTTCATCAAAATTACAATTATTTGATCAGAACGCGAACACAAGACAGTGCCTGGGTCGGTCTCCTGCAGTGGCTGGGATGGTTTTTCAGCTTAATTAACTGGAATATTATCTTTTGGGAACTTTAAGAAAAAAATAGCAACAGAATGTTTCAGTGTTGGCTATCACTACACTTGTTAGTGAAAGTACTGGTTTTCTTGATTACGGTTTGTAAGGTGAGATCGCAGCGCCTATTTTCAAGAAATCTGAACTCTGAACAAGAAAATCTAAGTACCGTATAAAATGTTCCAAATTATATTCCAATTTAGTGTCCAAAAGCTACCGAGGATGATGTGCTCAAGATTCAAGACCTAACTAGGCTTACTCGAATAATTGGAAAAATCGACACCACTGCGATCTGCTGATCTACGCCGCCTCTTCAGCACCATAGCATCAACTTTTCTAACCGATTCATAGTACGAGCTTTATCTCAATCATTCTGCAGTGCCATCTAGGGTCAGACCACCACACAACACCAAGAGGTCCAAAGACTGACGAAGGTCAAACTCCCAATTTCCCAGATGAGTCAACGAGAGCCAATCTCAGGGAAAAAAGAAACCTTAAATCTCAAGAAAATCCAGAGCATAAATTTCATTGGATTTTAATTCGATGAAAGTATATTCGATGACTAGACTGAATACCAGCACTGCTGGCCTGATCCACTCCAGATCACCAATAGAAATCCCGACAGCATTGACAAAATATCTGGATAACTCACCACGCCTTCTCAGGAGTTACAGCGGGACATCTGAGGGTTGATTTGATCACTAAAATCGACTGCATAGTTCCACCTTGCTTCAAAATCTATACTAGCCCTTGCAATGTGCGTACAGTGCCGTTATTGGACAATCTGCGCCATATAAGCCACTGTAGCCCGCAGATTCCCACAGCCCGCAGATTGTCCAGCATTCAGCGTTCCAAGACTATGGAGCGTACCCGTAAACCTTTTCTCACAACCGTTCAAGCGGATTTAGATACTCTCCAAAGCCTTGTGCACACGCCTTTTCATGTTAGTACCAAAAGTACATTATAATAGTTTTGTCGATCCAGGCCGTGCCAGATTCTATATGCCAATGAACCTTGTAAAATGCTCTTGCTGTGCTCGGGCCTTTAACTGTTGTCTTCTGGGTCCATGACACCAGTTACACACTTTGGCACAGGTCTATAAAACCTAAGTATAAAAATAGAGCAGCAGGAGGAGGAGGAGCACTAATTTCACCTGAAGCATCCAATGCAAAGAGAACAAATCAAAATCTTGCAATTCCTACAGTCATCTAACGACAATCTACTGTCAATCATAACACTCCTGCATAATCCTGATAGTTTACGTACCACCAGGGTATAGTACTTCCTTAATAGAGGATTGCTCTCATTTGTTGCTAGACCTACTAAAACCTTCTAACAGACTAATAGTCATGGGAAGCCAGAACGTATGGATCGACGTTCCCTCAAATACATTTGCACAAGGATTGTCTACCATTATGCACAACATGCGATTCCACCAGACATTACAATGTAAAATGAAGGTCACATCCTTGATGTGATGTTCACTCATGACATCAACATTATTGATGTCATCATTCAACAACAATCCCACTCATACCATCACCTAAGTATTGGTTATCAGAGCTGAACCCCCAATGCTGACCTTAAAAGACAACACTTTTGACTTCTGACGCTTAAATAATATTTACAAGGAAGACTTCTCAAATGACTTCAATCAGCCCCGCCCATGGATGGAAAAATATATCACCCAGAAACTAGGCTACGTTCTTTTAAGTAGAACGTTGAAAGAACTCCTGATAAGGTTTCACATAAGGTAATAAAAAAGAGCAGAGCAGCCAAAACACTTTCAAGCAAAGAGTTTACTAAAGATCTCACAACTCTAAAGAGAGTTAGAAGGAGACTTGAGTGAGTATGGCAAAAAAACTAGAACATTCCAAATTTGCGAGTAGAATAAAGGCTAGAGCGTATGAATAATCTATCGCTCAGCATAAAAATATTTTCTACCAAAAGAGAATTTCTGGGGCTCTTTTAGAGACCTTCTAGCAAAAGGTATGTCCCCATTAGTCCAGAAAAAGATCATAGGCAGACCCAACATAAATGTCCTAAACTCTTTCAAACGTTTTAGCACAACAGTCACAATAAGCAAAGTATCTTCAACACCTTCACCCTCATTTCAGAAAAGAATCTATGAAAAATAGTAAAGCACTTGAAGTCGTCATAGCGTCTAAGCCATCTCTGCCCAGCATCCTTCCTAAAAGTCACCTTTAGATCCATTGGCATCAGGCCTTAGAGAATGTTGCAACATCTCAGTGAATCAGCGCTCAACACCTATTTCCATGCAGAGAGTCACCACGAGAACTCTTAAAAATAGCTTTGATGACCCTTCCAACTATGCTCCTATTGCAAATGTCATATTTGAAGAACACTCAGAGATGAATGGGTGCCTTACATCTCCAAACATTTATTAAATCATCCGATTCCGTGTTCGCCAGTCTGGGTCCAAGCCAACAAGAGTCCAGACATCAAAGAAGAATTACTAAAATCTCTGCACATGTACCACCTTGCAGCAATAATCCTCTTAGGGTGCTACTTCAACTGTGACACAGCCATCATTATGCCCTTCTACACCACCTTCGAAACAGAATTGGATTGGGCGGAACGTCCCTTGAACGGATGACATAATTCTTATCAGACCACAAGGACCAAGTGGAGGTAGACCATTTCAATTCAAGCCATGGCCCAATCCTCTCTGCTATTTAGGGTCTACAGAAGATCCCCGATTGCAATGATAAGCACCTTTGGGATCCCCTTTCATTCTGATGATCTACAGCTCATGATCCACCTGAACAAAGACTCCAACCACCAGAAGAAAACAACAAATTGCCTATTGAGATCTTCGAAGGGATGAGCCCAAGTTGCATTAAAACTGAAATCGAAATTGTTATTTCTGGTGCCTCTGAGGAGCGCAACCTACATTCGCGAATGCTCATCATCTCTGGTGCTTCCAACGATACCCATTCCCAAAGCTAGGATCCTATAAGGTACGTTTGAGTCAGATAAGGCATCCTCTCTGCAGAGTAATTCCCTGTCTCATATGGTGCAGAGAATATTACAAGTGCTGAAGAAAAGCATACCTGTGCTGCCCTTGCACCACAAGGTAAAGAGGCGCATGCGGCCGGATTGCGGCAGAGGCCTTTATGCTAGCCTAATGAAGGGTTATTTGAACCAATTACAACTGGTCTGAAGCTGGCTGCATGGATAATCACAGGCCTAGAAACCCGGATCATATAACCCCAATAATGGCATCAGTGCATTGGCTTCTAATCTAGCAAAGATTCAATTAAAATCACTATATTCCACACATCTTGCTGTCTGGGTCAAGGGTCCTAAATAATTACCAAATACTATTAACCATTACCCTCGCCCTGCCGAGGTTCCTCAGATCCGCCTCCTATTGCACACCTTGCTAAGTAACATACAACCCTGGTCTGCAACCTGCGGCTCTGCTGTCGCTATGGACTACAACTTTCATGATCCCCCACTATTGATCTTGCAGGATAGGAATTATGGGAGCTGTAGTCCAAAACATTTGGAGACAGAATGGTTGCAACGGCCTGCCATACAATGAAACGAGACTTGGAGGCAGGCCACTTTACTTAGAACACAAAATGAGCAATATCCTCCGGATCTGAAATGCTGATAGAAATCTGTAAGTTCAGAAGAGCTCCAAGGACCCAACTCTTCCGCAAAGTCGCGGGAGGATAGCTCAGGGGCAACATGCTCGCCTGGGGAGCCAGACGACACAGAGCACCACAGGTTCGATCCCCGGTCCGCGCTTAGAAACCTCTGGGTATTAAGCGCGTTATAAATAACCTATCATATCATATCAACATCAGGAATAGGAGCTGCTACGATGACGTGCGACCACTGAATACAAAGTACAGGAACAGATCAGTAAGAGACTCTCTAGAATCGGCCATGGAATGCAGCCTTTAGGATTAGCTTTGAAATATACTTACAGTCTCCTTTCTCTCAAGTCCCTGCTCCTTCCACCGCCGGCCACCAGCCTCGCTGCCACCACAGTGCTCTGAAGCAGCACCTCATGAATCACAATCACCAAAATAATGGCTCATTTACATCTCTCAGATTTACAAGTAGAAAACGAACATTTGACAATGGTGGCTCCATTTATTACAGAAAATGCGCTGGTTGCGCGGCGAGGCCTTCAAAGTGAAATGCAAAGTTTGCAGAGAGTTATTTCCAATGTGACCCTGAGGGACTACAAGTGGCAGAGCACTTGCTCATTTTCAGCTCAGAATGAAATCTGGGTTTTGTATTTTGGCTACTTTGAAACGCCGGTCTAAAGATGTAATGTTGCAAAGAAATTCTATTGATGCTGCATTGGGAGTCATGATGAGCTATGCTATATAGTACGGTTTATTATGATATGGTACACTGTTACGCGGTGCTCTGCTCGTATAGTATATAGTATGCTATAATAAATGCTATGTACTATATTCAATCATTTGTTGTTATGCAAATCGTTATGTCATGTGTCGTGCAATTCTATATTATGCCATGTTGTGCCATGTACAATATGTCTATTACTCTGTGCTCTATTATTGTCAGAAGATTATTTATTCTCTACTGAATATAGTGCTATGCAAGGCCATTTGGTGCCTGGTATGGGCACTGGCATTTCTTGAGCTCATGTATGGCAGATAAATGGCTTTGTGCCACTAAGCACGCAAATCCACAGCGAGATAGCAGCAGACCTGCTACTCGTCTGTGCTTTCCCTTTAAGGCGTTATGCCACCAAGCAGGCATAACTAAAGGGAAATAGCAGCACACCTCATCTGTCCTTTCTTTTTATGGCGTTATGCCACCAAGCAGGCATAACTAAAGGGAAATGGCAGCAGACCTACCACTCATCTGTCCTTTCTCTTAATGGCTTTATGCCACCAAGCAGGCATAACTAAAGGGAAATAGCAGCACACCTATTACTCTTCTGTCCATTCCCTTCATGGCTCTATGCCACCAAGCAGGCATAGCTAAAGGGAAATGGCAGCAGACCTACTACTCATCTGTCATTTCTCATTATTATGGCTTTAGGGTTACCGTGAATTAATCAAATACGAAATGTCCAGAGGACAAAAAAACGAAAGTTATTATACAGAAAATAACTTTTGTTTTTCTCTCCCCTGGACATTTCAGACAACCCCTTTGCCCCCCAGCCCCTTACTTACTTGTGGGTGGGACACCTCATTATGTGCCACCATCTCTTGCTTCCCTTTGCAACCCCGGTTCCCTTCACTTGCATGAATATGTCCTCTGAACGTTATTCCAACTGGTGCAGGGGACACCCCTCCATCCGCTGCTGACATTACAGTGGACAAGTGTGCAGGGGAGACCCCTGCAGCCCCCACTGGCCTTGTTCACTGTAATGCCACCGAATGGGGGACTCGGTCAAGTTTTCCATTCGTTTTTTTTCTCGTTTTTTGTGTATGGATTTCATGACTTTATGCCACCAAGCAGGCATAAATAAAGAGAAATAGAAGTAGTCCTGTTACTCATCAGTGCTTTCTCTTGTTTTTTGGATCCCTCCCCCATCCTCGTCTTTCTGCCCCCCTTTGCTCTTTCAATTCCAGATGCTGCCTTTTTTCACCCTAGACACCATTCAGTGATCTGCAGTGGTCTGGCATGTTGACTCACCCTGAGTCATCACTTGCTCATAAACCTTCCTGGTATTCATGGTATCTCTTCTGCCGCTCTGCCATAGCGATCAGTAGGGACCCTATAGCCGATGCACCAAAACGTATTTCTCCACATGATTCCACTAAGTGAATGCCTCTACGACGACTCTGCCAACCAGCAGGGCACGCCGCCATTGCTCCCATCCCCTGTAGCAGGTTTTGCACGGTGTCAGAAATTAAGCCAGTCGGAATCTGCAGGATTTGCAGTTCGGTGCCGCAGCTCCCTTGGTGCCACACACAAAGTCTATGCTTCCACAGCTACATGTGTAGCCCAATGCTGCACCAGATCACAAGTTGAGGGAGTGAGCGGGGCTTGGGCAGCACATGCAATGGGGATTAATTGCCACTACAGTGACTGTAATGCCTATTTCACCCGCTAATGCTGTCATTTGTAGTTGCAGTTGCAGTTGCTGTCCCCAGGTCTAATGAGGAAGCCCTCCGCAACATCCTCTCTATGAGTGTGGGCCTTCTCTAAACAGTACTCAAGTGGTTTGCCTTCCACCTCTCCAAGAGAGACAAACTCGTCCAGATGGGCCATCGCCAATCCCAATGTTGCCCAGTAACCTGTGGAGTTCCACAAGGCTCCATCCTATCCCCTAGTCATCTTCAACCTCTGCCTGGAATCACTGGGGGAAATCCTGGCCAACATCAACATCAGGATGCACCAAAATGCAGAAGAAATGCTGCTGTATCCAAAGATCAATTACATCAATGACATCCATCAACTCAAGCAATGTCTTCATCCAACACAGGAAGTGAAGTGCCTACCTAAAGCTCAACCCAACAAAGACTGAATCCAGTGTCCTACAAAACTTCGAGCATGCACCAGTGCAGAAATGGCTGAGCGATATGCAGCTCGATGGATTTCAGTCTCAACTCCCACTTAGTGCAAAATGCATTGCTTTTGCTGTTGACTGGGACCTCCCATTCAAAATGCACATCACCAAAAAAGACCCAAGTAGCATGGTATCGGCTTGGGCTGCTCGGCAAAGTCAAGCCTTTCAGCCCTGCCCAGAGCTTCAGAGCACTTGTCCAAGCCATGGTCATCTTCCACCAGGACGAAGACAACACGTTACTTGCAGGAGTCCCAGATGCCACCTTAAGTCTTCTAAGGGCCATTAAGCATGCTGAAACATGCCTCATCACAGGACTAAGGCATTTCGACCACAACACCCCATCCTAATGGAACTGCACTGGCTACCCCTTCAAGCATGTGTTAAGTTCAATGCAGCCTCTGTTGCCTACAAAGCAGACTCAACTAAAAAACTTCTCAGGAGGCCAGCACACCAACAGAAGCCACAAGATCACCAGGCTTGAAACAAAGAACGGCAAGAGGGGAAAAACAGGGAAAGGCCTTTTCCTGCTGTGCACCAAATCAACTAAGACAGCCCCCCCTCCATTCTACAGTTTGGGAAGGACCTCAGAAACCCACTCTTCAAAGAACATTTGCCAGTTGCTGATCACTCCATTCAATCCTTAGTCTCCCCTGCAGAGCGCCCGCCTCCCTTTCTCCCCTTTGTTCCTATCTGCCAGATCTCTAGTGCTACCTCCTCAGACTTCTGTATAACCATCTCAGTGCGTCTTCGATATACAGTGCTCTATTGCTACCCAGCTAGGTGTGTGCTTTATGAATCCAGTATACACTTAGATAATAACAAGCCTGAATCTGGCCCAGAACCACAACACCAGGTTCTGCTCCCTCAGCTTTACTGCTCTTTTCTTCTGATACAGGGATAGTGGAATTATCTAACTAATTCTGTAGGCTTTCATTTTCAAAGCCTAATCACATGCCGGCAACTCCACCCATAGCTCCCCTGTAGGGCTCTTTCAGTCCAGGCCACTTTTTTATCATATCCAAGGGCAGAGCAAAGAGGCAGCTAGTGCACCTTTTAGGAAAAGAAATTGGGCACAAGAGCTGCATCCTATGAGCTGTGCACCATCCCTGTGTAGAGGTCCTATTGCATGACTTTGTGCCCCAGTATCTTGGCTCACGTCACATTCAATTACATGTTGATGTGAGTCCTCCAGATGCTGGTTGCTATGATGCTCTAGCACAGTTAACAGTAACCAACACGTTCCACAGCATCAATGGCGCTCTGATGTAGGGACCACCATTTATGGCAAACTTCAAAATAAGGCGTTATTAGAGAGCCAGGTTCTGCACCAATCACGGCCACCACGCCCTACTAAAAATAATGGCCAGAACGCACTGTTGTGCATGACAGCACCTGCAAGATTGCCATGTGTTCAATGGCTGTGGTGGTTCCAAGTCTACAGCTCCCTGATTACAGCCGCGACCCCGCTCCTCACTATTGGGTGCCCTGAATCCTGAATGATTACAAAGCTGAAACAGAACGAGGACTCCAAGAAATAATCCGTCAAGGAGGGCAGCTTTACCATCCCCCCAATGGCAGATTTCTCGGAACGCTCTTTTCTAGCAACATTCTTGGTGGCATCTGATTCAAGGGGCTGCACACATCTTGGCGTATTCCTCACCGTCCAGGACTTCCTTAGCAACGGGGCCTCCTAACTCCATTCAACCCGATGCCATCCTGTGCTTCGTTCAGCTCCTACGGGTTTGGACCCATTATCCATCGGTCATCCTTGGACTCTAGGGTTTGCGTGTGGGCCACCAACTCAGATGATCCTGAGATCCTTCATGGCAACCACAGCCATCTGATCACTGGATGTATTCTGCTCCTGTCATTGCTCAGCCGAATGATGAGCCTGTGATGGAGAACAGACCCCAAAAGGGCAGCCATCGCAAACAGACAAACATATCATTGAGGCCAGCAAACATACCATTGTTCGACTAGAATAGGGCATTGTTAAAACCATGAAAGCAAAGACCTTCAAACAAATGTCATGTTTAAGCGGCTTCATCATACAAAGCAAATGATTTAAGTAAAAAGTCAGACAAAATCACACCAAATGCAGCCAAAAATAAAGCATGATTTGATTGATCAAGTTCACCCCCGACCGAGTCGCCGCCTCTGCTTTAACCAAAATATGCGCTTGATTTTCTGCTGCTGCAAATCACCAAGGACGCGACTCAGCAATTTAATTTGCAGGAAACAAATGCTGCAGTAACTTGGTTTAGGCCTGTCGTCGAAGGATTGCGGGGATATTAATGGCTGTGCTTTCCACTGTCAGAATGCTTCATATCTGGACGTATTGATCGCAGGCACATTATTAAGATAGACCCTATCCGCAGCCCCTGCCAGGAGAGTGCAGCATCGCTTTCCAATTGACCAATAAATCTATCCTCGGATTTCGAGGCTGCTAGGCCAGCATGGGTGGAAAAGCATCCATCGCAAACATAGCGTGAGTGGAAGCTAGCCGAGATGCCGGCGAGGCATTACTTGGTCAGGTGGTAGGGATGGGTGAAATCATCCTTACGTATATTTGAGTACATTCACATGCACAATGAATGGTGTAGATGTGTATGTTACACTAAATCAAAGGTGGTGATGGCTGGAATGTTTAGAATTGATCTCAACCTCTGGCCTAGCTCTGGGAAACCCTCCAGACCATCGTTCTTCCACCTGCCAGGCCATTACAGAAAGGGAACGACTATATGCAAATCAGGCTTGGACCCACCCCAAAAGTGTATACAGCCCGAACTGCTAGACAAAATTGACATATATAGAAAGCAAAAGGAAGCATCTAAGGAGAGTGCTAATGACTGAAGTAACTTGAGTATCCAGACTACGAGGGGCCCTAGAGTACCACCCAACTAATCTTCATCTCTCCATGATGTGAAGCCGTTCGCCTCTGTGGCTATCAACAAAATGAGATGGCTGCAGTGCCAGTACATTGACCCACACACAGTAATGACCATGGCCGGCTTTGGCATCAATGTAATCACCATCAACAGCCCTACACCAGCCACAGCTATCACTGGTCCCAGCAGCTACAGTATATTCCTCATCAACGCTGTGCACTGACACGGTTCATAGCATCACCTGTAGCGTAAGGCGGATGGATGACGAATGTTTGCAAAAAAGCTAAACTCTCTCAACTCAAGTCTCCAGGGCCGCCTACATTACCCAGAGTCAAACCCAAAGAAGACTGCAGATCCAGAATGCCAACAAAAAAATGATGCAGACATGTCTTTTCAGACTTTGCCCCCATACTATGGAACAATCTCCCCAACAACATCAGGTTATCTGCACTAGAGAAGGGAGCAAACAGCACTATCCCTTCTTTACTCGACTTCAGTGTTGATTTGCTTTCATGAGTAAATCCAACTTCATTAATGAACAACAATCAGTTTCCAAATATGAGTCCCCCAGGTGAGGAAGTATAACTCTAACCTAACATCAGATTAGTAATAGTGCAGTCTCCTCTGAAATCAATAGCACAGCATGATCAAAGTCCATTTCCAAAATCAATACCACATTCCAGTCAATCTGAGCCAATCTGTCCAATCAAGTCACTTTGTCTAAATCAGCCCAGTCAGTGACTACCCTCTAACTAAACCAACAGACCATTATAACCATTATAGCTAATTATAATTAGCTAGTGTTTAGCTAATTAAGCACCTGAATATCTGGTCAACCACTTCACTGCCCACACAGTTACCTGACCACTTAGATCTGCACAAGCTCACTCACTTGCTATACCTAGATTCAAACTACAGAATGCAGGGGGGTCCAGTTACCCAGTCCTTGCTTCCAAACTTTGGAACACACTCCCCAGCTCACTTAGAACTGAACCCCTTTACCCTGCATTTAAGAACAAAGCCAAATCCTGGCTCACTGAGCAAGACCCAGCCACCACTACCACGGAAAAACTTGTGTCATATGTGTAACTCTTATGTGTACATTGTAATATCTGCTTCTTATATACCGCCATTACCATGTCCTTCCTCTTTGTACCTTGTACCCCAAGAAATGTAACTTGGAGGTTGTTATCTGTAACCTATGCAAGAAATGCGCCCAGATGCCCCTGTGCCGGGTGCACAATATAAATAAACCAAATACAAATACAAATGACGCATCCAGGTCACCCCATCAATTACCTTATTTTCACTCCTATTCACACAGACAAATTACTCTGATGTATGCTAGGCTGTTTAACCCCAGTGGGGGCTCAGAGAGTCTTCCTGCAAACTCATAACAGAAAGGCATCCACCTTAGGGTGCTTCACCCAGTCGTGTAGAGGAGATACTTTCTACCCAATGATCCATGCATTGATGAGACTTCAAGCCGATGCAACACGGAGGCCTAACTGTCTTTCTCAGCCTTATCCTGTGCAGTGGATATCTAAGTTGCCAATCACATATATCAGGGCAGCTTCCCCATACTGCATGGGTTTTGGACTGCAACTATCATCAGCCGTAGCCAACATAGTCATTGGTGAGGGCTAATGGGAGGCACGGTCGAAAACATTGGTTCCATGTGATAATGTCCCCACAAAAATGTCGCCTGTCAAAAAAGTCACAAAGAAATTGACCTTTTTTGCAGGGACATATTCACATTGAACATGAGGTGGACACCATATATAATGTCGGCACAACCTTTTCCCAGCGACATTGTGTATGGAGATCATACATGTGGGGATATTAGCGGATACAAAAACATCTGGTTAGCCACAGGTTGTAAATCCCTGCTCTATCCAGTGTTGCCACCTTGGACATCGCTTTGAGCCAATCCCCAACATTTAGCAGTTTTCTTAATTTCCAATTCAGCAGCACTAGTCTTTTACTCGTCAGAATCGCCTTTTCCGAGTCATGGCCAATCAAGATAGTCCATGGGCTTGCGTTCTGGCATGCCATTGAATAGGATCTGCAGTTTCTACTTTTCCAACTCATTCTAGTTCTTCCAGAAATTCCACCCCATAATCCGGCTACATTGTTGCTGTCCGCCAGGATATGGCTACCTTGCACCTCCAGCACGGGTTTCTATAGGTGAGGTCAAGCTTCTTCTTATTTTCTGGAGTCTGATCGAGACAACAGCAAATCCTTTGTTGCATCACTCATAGACTTTCCCTTTTCAAACAATACACACTCCAGACTAACTCGCTCTCTGTCTCTAACTCTCTACTCTACTAAAATGAGCACAAAGGCTGTACCCTTCAAACCCATTGTTTCTGTAAGTGACATCCAAGTCATTGCCCTGGATCCTCACTAGCTTGTCATTGCACTATATGTAGGCACAGAGCTCGGCTGCGTCTTAGCGCTAGATCTGCACTCTCAAGGTGTGCCACATAAACTCATCAAAGTCGTCAGTCTTGAAAGCCTGTGCTGGTGCCCCAGAGAGCCTAGCGGGATTGCAGCTTGTGAAGCTATTGCCCGCGCTGATAGGACCATGGACTACAAATTCACAGATGGAGAAGATCTAATTTACACATTGTCCTAAATATGACCCTCTGTGTTGCCGGTTATTGGTGTGGAGCCCAAATGACCAGACTGGTGCTTCTAGTGGATACCGTGCACGATTCGATTGCAGCCTCCATGGCCCAGAAATGTAGTGCCTCACACTCCCTTATAATGACAAGGAGGGAGTGGGGGAAAGGAGTTTCTCTTTCATCTGACTCCTTCAATTTTAAGACCTTTCGGACTAAAACACACACACCACCACACCCACACGTATTCCTGTGGTCTGTGGTTGGGACTCAGCTGTATAGTGGTAAGAGAATTGAGCACACTTATACATCTAATAGATGAGTGCATACATCGCCCTCACCCCCATCCTTGCTTACAGGTGTGATGGTGTTATGATTATGGTAGAGTACCCACTCATGCCTTTGGGGGACTTGAAAAGCATAGGAAATTCTGTGATGCTTTTTGATCCTAAATAAATAGTCCATGGTAGAAATCAAACCGCTCCCCTTTGCTGTTTATGCAAATTCATTAGTCTAGGGTTATGGATCTGTTGCAGTTATAATGAGCTGCAAGAAGAAGGGACATTTTTTAGAGTCAAAACGGTGTGTATTCTTAGCAACAGCTGTTTAATAAGGGAAACTACTTATGTGCACTAACATTCAAACTGGCTTTAACATGTGCAATGTTCTTTTCTGATGATCGCTTCCATGATATATTCTAGTGAAATATGGATGTTACACTTGAGCTCAACAAATTATAAAAACCTAAAAGAACCTTATAAATGATAGGGTTGCATGTGTGAGTCACTAAGTACATAATGCACAATGGATTCTGGGTTCATTTCAGTTTTCTTTTCACAGCACTCACCCTAACATTAAAATGTGTGTACCCATGAGCCATATATTCTCAGGCAGCCTCTGGTTTTGGGGATTAAAAGGTCTTCAACATTTGTCACTCCAGAGCCTCACATAACTTTGGAGTACATGGCAATACCTCAATGCACAGGTATCCTCAAATAATTATTTATTTAGAGGATGCCTGTGTGGCAGTACCTTGTTGGATGACTGAAGACAGTCCATTATCCACTTCCTCTTATTTATCCATTGTGCTGAATACAGTTCAATTAAGATTTGAAATCTGTGGTTCATTTTCATTCAGGGCCGCTCTTATTTGAGTTGTCACGTGTTGGTGAGTAGGGCTAAACCTCACAGTTCATATCATCATAGCCCAGAGCTGGAAATAAGCAACATGCACTCTGGGAGCACCCATCCCTTTTCTTGCAGAGGGGAGTGCTCAGAGTGATGTGGGCAGGGTTGAGTGTAGAGGGTAGGTGATATTCACGGCAGATAAATGGTGCGATGTGGGATTTGTCTTTTTCTCAAGCACTGTCCAAACAAGAAGAAAATGCTACTACAAGTGATGTGGTTTAATTTACTCTTCCCCGGTCTCCGCAGTTTGGGATGAGGGGCCCGGGTCTTCGCAGCAGCTGCCTCTTCGAGTCTCGAGCATGGACTGACTGTCCTTCTCAGGTTGCTGGTAGTGCGAACTTCCACGCGGCCTGTCTGCCATCTTTAACAAGTTTAGAGAGGTGCCTAACCCCCTGCCAGAGCCATGAAACGAGCCATGGGTCTTTGGGCCGGCTCAGGGAATCCCGTCAGCACAGCACATCACGTTGTGACATCTTGGCTGTAGCCACACCCAAGAGACCCTCTTTATATTTCGATAGCTTTTTTTTTCCCCCTCAAGCACCACGACTTCCTCTCCGGCTCATTCCACCTCACTCTTCCAGACAAGGCAAAGTCAGTGTTTGCCCTCTGGCCTCCACGAAAAGGTGGTCCTGCAAGACAATGGGCCTCATTACAAGTTTGCCAGTCTGGTAACTACGGTACTGGTAAGCTTGCCGGTATTGTAGTTACCGGACCAGCAAACTAGAAGTTCTGCTCACGGGTGCATTTTCACACGCCAGGTGAAAACTAGCGGGTGGACCAGCTCCCGCGAGCAGAGCATGTTGGATGCTCCAGCACCATGCTGAATGGTACCGGTGCATCCGATCCCCCATTCCCATTTGAGCCCAGCCCCTGTCAATGGGGAAATACAGGGTCAGTCAGAATTGTAATGGCCCTGTATTTCCACATTGCCAGACGCCCGAAAACCTTGCAAGTTTGATGGCTGACTGCCGGTTTTACCAGCAAGGCTACCGCCAAACTTATAACGAGGTCCAATATGTTGGCAGTGTGCAGCTCTGTCGTTTTCCAGCCCAAATCCTCTACTGCAGGCGCCCTGTGATGTGGATCCCTGATGTGAGCCAGGAGGTGACTAGGACTCATAGAATCATGGGCCTGAAGTCAGGGCACAGCTCTGGCAAAGACATTGGGCTTCATTATGACCCTGCCAGTCTGGAATTAGCGTGCCCGTAATTCCATTTACCGGCACGTTTCCTGACCGGCAGAGTACAAGTTTGCCGGTGGGATGGCCTGATTTACCTCCAGCCGACAGATGGGGGTAAGTCAGGCACCCCACCGGCCAAAAACAGACAGTATTACCGGCACCAGCATTACCGGTGTTGGTAATACCGGCAATCCCCCCATGGAGTTCCATGGACTTCATGGAATGGAGATTAACCTACTGTGGAATTGACCGTTTCAATAGATCCAAATCAGGCGCCAGTAACGGTCGGTCCGTTTGGTGACATCTAGGGGTGTTGCTAGGTCTGGAAAAGACCCGGGGCTACGCTAATGTCGGAACTGTCGGGACGCGGGGCTTGCTAGCCTTTTGGTTGTAGCTCTTGAGATTCTATCCGGGGCTACAACCAAAAGACCAGGGGCTATAGCGCCCTAAACCCCCCCCCCTAGCAACGCCAATGGTGGTATCCCACCGATTTACCGGCGGGATACCACCAAACTAAGAATGATCTCTATTGGGTCTGAAGCACCTACTCTGCAAAGACTCGCTTGAAGAAATGCATTTAGTCGGCAGCGCACCGGCGCGCTATTGAGGACGCCATGACAGGCTGTTCTTGCAGGCTTCGCTTGATGCACACGCACAACTCAAGCAACACAAAGGACATCAGTACCGGGCCTGTCACACTGCACGGCAGAGGCTTAATATAAACACAGCATAACCTTGAAACCTCTTCACTTGTGCTGTCTTCTGGGTCCCTTTGTAAAGCGAATGAAAAGCATTCAGTTCTGAAGGGCTTCCCCATTCATGTTGACTCTAGCGACTGAAAGCCGAGGGTTTCAAAAGCCAGGGAGAGCCGAATTGTGATGCAGAGCGAGAGCACACACGTTTGAAGGAGATAACATATGTAGAATTTCTGTTCTAAAATGTTTAAACTACAGGTGGAGTTTGAGGTATAAAACCCAATAACCTGACATAAGCACAAAATACATTCGAAAATTTGACATGTATTGCCCTCTGAAATCCAAAACACGCAAAATGATGACACTGAAGGCCACGGCATCAAGCGTTTCCAGTTCACCAACTGGTTCTAATAGAATGAAAACAGTGATTTCTGTTGTCATGAAATAATGTATTTTTGCTAATATAGCATTTTACGCAGTGCTTCGTGCTGGATTTCCACCTTCAAAATGCTTAAGCTGGGGTTTAAGTGAGCGGGGCCAGAGCCCTATCAGTCTCCCAAAATGTCACCCGAGCCAGGCAATGCCAGGGCTCCATCGATTCCCACCAATCCAGCTGCAAGGAAAGCCCTTTTATTTATTCTTTGCCCTTGTTGGGGATTCGAACTTGGGCAAGCCAGTGTCACATCGCACTGTGCTATTTCGTAGGTGCTGGATTGCTTTTGTTTCATTTAATAGATAGCTTGGCACAAAGCCCATACCCGATTTGCGTTTGAATTCCCGAGCTGTGTTTGAATTGCTGTAGGCGTGGCAGTGTTTGCAGGCAATGAGAGGAGTGGCTGTGGCTATAGTCGTGGGCGTGTCCCTTAAGAGGTGCGAGTGATTGGGTGATTGGCAGGGGAGGCTGCATAAAACCACGTGCTGTGGGGGACAATGACACACTAATGGTGGTCTTTTAAATGCATATTCTTTCACTGTTTTCTTCAGTCTTGCTACAACTGTCTGGTGTCAGCATTGTGGGGGAAAGCAAGAATCCAGCTATGTGTTTTGAATTGGGGGGAGACGGGTGACGCGAAAGAGGGAACAGAAAAGAGGGTGGACAGAGGGAACATCATTCCACTACTTGGACAATTGGGGCTAGCCTGCGAGTGCCGGGACAGCAACACAGAAGAGATAGAAACACACATGAGTAAGTGCCCAAATCTATCATTTTACGGCATAAGAAGATAGCTTTGCACACTGCCTTATTTGCTTTCGATGTTTCAAAATAGCATAAGACTTATGTTGTTTCGTCAGTTAATTGATCATGTGTTCAGATTGGTGATGGTGAGTTAACATTTTTTTTTTAATGTTTGAGTTCTACACCTTGCACTGATATAAACAGCATACTTCCCGCCACGCCCATCATCTAGGCCACACACCCTCATCAAAGCCCCCCTCAATTTCTCACCCCACTTAAAGCAGTGCAGTCACAGTTGGTACTCAGTCTATAAACTCAGAAGGATAAAAGGCTGAGTCAGCTCCCCACTCCAATGATTGCATTTCCCTTCTATTACTATGTTTGCTGTCTCTGTTTAAGTCTTACTTGAACTGGAAAAGGTCCCGTCAAGTTTTAAACATGCTACTGGCATCCCTCTATTCCCCTACTTCCTCGAATTTCCCATGCCTGGACTTCGGTCCCCCCGAAGCGTTCACCCTACATCGCCTTTCACCATACCAATGGTGAAAGGTGCTATACAAATGACGCATTACATTGTATTACATTATCACCATCTGCCTATCCATAGCATTACACCTGCTTTCAAATAAACATATCTATCACATTTACAGTGTGGTACTGCCTTTCTTGTATCAATTCAGTTCAGAATTAGTAAAAAGGGACTCCGAAATATGTGCAAAATAGCAATGAAACAACTAGTTTAGGGTGTCCGCCTAGAGTCCATCTGCATGATATGATGATAGGTTATTTATAACGCGCTTAATACCCAGAGGTTTCTCAAATAACATTATAAGAATTCATGTTTATCTTGACCTACTCAGGATGGAGCCTTTAGCTATTCCCCGCCCCCACTTGCTCCAGGGCGATAATGTCTGGTATCATTTTAATAAGGGCAAGCGAGATGAGTATGCCTGCTATTCTTGGGCCCGTCCGAGCCATTAACTCACCGAGGGCAAATTTGGGTTTTGCTCCATCTGAGAAAATGGCAAATGCTATTGGTGATGGGGATTTGCCAGCAATAAACTGATGTGAGATTTGTGAGTGGCCGAGACAAGAACTGTACAATTCATTTCTGAACACAAGTTATTTCATTTCTATGACTATCCCTAATGCAGTGGTGAGGTGTCGGGGGGCTCTATTTGTTCTCCTTAGCAGGATACATCTCGTAGGATTGTTCTGCATGTTTTGCTGTCAAGGCTATACGAAGGGGGGCGGAGGGGAAGATTCGGAGCTAGATGTATCGGTTGGTGCAGCCGCGGCATCCGGAGGATTTAACTGGAGTGATGAGAGAAGGAGGCCTCTTCCTTCTCGCCGCTTGCCTCGTTGGCTGTCCGGCCACCGAGTGAATGAGGTGGATACCCAACATCTAATGGGAGGACGGTTGGCGTATAGCTCATCTAACATCTGGACGGAAGACGGAAGGAACATAATGGCTGAAAGAAAGGCCCATCCCGGTCTTTAACCCACGAGGAACAGGAGAGTAAAAAACTAGGGGCAGAGAAATCAGAAATAGTAAGTGTTAAGCGAGATATAGGAGTGTTGAACCTTTAAGGTTTGATAAAACCTCTGTTGCTGGAAGATACATTCTCAGAAGGATCTGTGTCAAGCCGCTCCACCTGTTAGGTTTAATGTCTATCGGCTGATCATGTGGATTTTATGGACAAGCAGTGCTCCTTCTTGCGCCAATTCCTTGACCTTCCTCCAAGCGTTGACATAGATTTGGCTGCCATGACTTTTGAAATAATACTTCTGTGGATCTGGTAACACCAGTTCCATATTAGCTGACTATTATTTTCTTTGTAAGGGATTGCGTTAGTCTCCACACTGTGCATGTAGGTCAGTCTTGCAGTCGCATATTGCACATCCTTCACCTTTGTAGGGTGGTCCTCCTTTCACCATTCACCACTCCACTTTGCATGTCTCAAAATCACTTGGCAGGTTTGGTAAGAGTCCTTTTATCCCCTTCCTATGCGGTAAGAGTCCTTTTATCCCCTTCCTATGCATATTAAATGCGGTAGGCATCTGAATGATGTCTGCCGTGCCACTTCCATCACTGCGTAACTTACACATGCACTAGTCGGTTGGGCTATCCTAGTTTCTGTTCAGACCATATGTTGTAGTTACCTTGACCGATTCTGGAATGGGCTCATCCGACTCTTGCACACTCTGTCCACCCTTGCTCTTCCTGCTTCTCCATGATTTTGCCGCCATGAGTCCCTCGAGGAGGTTGACTCCTATCAAGTCAGTCAGTGGTCACAAATAGCCAGCCACCCCTGCATACTCCATCACCTTCTGTCTGCTGGAGCCACATTTTCCTCACTCCCAAATTGATGCTATGCCACACCATGTGCAACACCAGTGTGAGGCAGCCTAGGTGACAGAAAGGGACGGCGTTGGCTGATCATGTGTGAGTCAAAAACCACAACAGGTGGGAGACCCCTACTTCGAGAACATCTAGGGTCAATCGTGTTATCATATTGAACAGGTGTAATGTCCTGTGAGAAAGAAACAACCTTAGTCTTGTGTTTCTTACGGAAAAGTGAGGTATGATGGAGAGACTAGAACCGCATTCTTCAATTAATCATTATTCAATTTTATTGTTTTTACATAAAAAATGTTTAAGAAAAATATTCCATAAAATACAATACAATATGATTTCATTCACCAGAATACATTTCAAAGCATGAGTCACCAATTTCATCAGTAGGAAACATATTTATGCAAATAAAGGTCTGTATAAATCAGTTTACAGAACATCTTTCCAGCTTCCTAGCTTGCAATTTCCTTGATATAAATGTTACTCCTGCTCTTGGTTCACACTCAATAATCATGAATATGTTTCCTGCTGATGAAATTGGGGATTCATGCTTTGAAATGTATTATGTGTGATGAATGAAATTATATTGTATTGGATTTTATGGAATATTTTTCTTAAAAATGTTTTATGTAAAAAATAATTAATTGAATAATGATTCATTGAAGAATGCGGTTCTAGTCTCTCCTCCATACCTCACTTTTTCTTAAGAAAAACAAGACTACACCTGTTCAATATGATAATGTATGAGGCCATGCTTATTAGGGATGGAAAAAAATATGTTTTGTTCCATGAATCAAAACGGCAAGTTGGATGCAAAACCTGCCCTTTGTCATTTTGCCTGTGGTGTGCAATTTGGGGTTTCTTTAATCAATTTATAATGCACACCGGGGATGGATTTGACCGCCATCAGCCTCTAGGATTGGTTGGAAATCCACCCAATAGAGGCCGAAAAATAAGTGTGCACCAATATTTTGTCCAGTAAGAGTGCTGGGACAATGCATGTGCCCTCATTGGCCAGAATGCCAAGGTTACAGCCAATCAGGTGGCCAGAAACACTCTCCTTGGTTGGAATGATGGCAATTCCTTAAAAATACCCACTGCAAAGTGTAAAAGGGGAGGTGAAATATGGTGGCGGAAGGGCGTTTATGCGTCCCTTTATTGCATTGCAAATTGAGTAAACGTCGCCAGCCATTTACGCACGACAAGCAGTGTCTAATAGATTACTGTGGATTCGATAGGACTCCATTGATTCTACGCCAGCATGAAAATGTCATGCTGGCGTAATACCAAGTGGTGTTTACCAAGTGGTGTTTAGATGCAGTGGGGTAAAGGGAGGTGTAAAAATAACTCCTGTTCTGTGCTCTACCTCTCATCGCCTCTGGCTTGAAAAACCACAAAAATGCCCGGAAGCATAAATAAAGGTGTTACTCTCCGGAAACTTGAAAAAATGAGGTATATAGTAACCTGTGTCTTAAAGATGATACCGGCCAATCTGCACTTAGATGGCTGGGAAGATTGCTCGCAGAGTTACGCACTCACCACTGACAGGGTCCAGCCTTTAATTGTCAAGTTTGAATAAGGCCATCATGCTTCAGTTGGGTGATAATAACACGTATTCACTTTATTACTATTTATTTGACGTTGGGTGTTGAATTAGTGCACCCCTAGCTTTGGGAAGCAACGGATCACTGTATATCAGCAGGCGTTAGAGGCATACACTGGATGGTTATGGGGTGGGGGTGATGGGCAGTTCTTAGAACCTCGGTTTTACCACCAGCATACCATGTGGACCAGCAGGGAAGATTTAACATGTCCAGTTGGAAACGTGTAACAGTGCAGAGATGGGTGTTGGGGTGTAACAATGACGGGCTGTAAAGAGTGGTCTTCAAAGGAGATACTGGCTTGATGGGTGAAGGGGCTGCACTCCGCGATTAGAACAGGAAGAAAACCCGGCCTCAAGCGCTTTATAGAAACATTTAATTCGCCTGATTTGTGTTTGAAAGCGGAATTCTCCTGCTGTCCCAAGCCTGCCATTCTGCCTCTTCCTATTTCGCTATTTGCACACTCAAATACTACCATCCCCTCTCTACCTCAGCCCCACCCACCCTCCGCCCCCCTGCCAAACGTCCTAATTATAATGTTCTACTCCTGTTAACTCACAGCGGGACACTACGCTCATTATTTTGTTTTCAAAAGGGCCAGGAGTCTTCACGCTCGTTGGCACAATTAGGGGAAGTTTCCATTTTACATGCGCTCTCTCTTGATGGGGCGGTCTGGCAAAGTGAGCGCAGGCATGCACTCAGTACTTCGGCGCCAGGGAGCGTGTGTTTAGCTTGCAGGGTAGTTTGGCGAGAGGCCTCTGGAAGCGCCTCCATACATGGTGTGCTCCAGGCCGCCGGCCAGCCGGCACTGTGTGATCCCACCCAAAGAGGGCGCTCTAGGCTTCGGTTCTTCTGCTGATGCACTTGGAAAGATGCCCAAAGGACTAAGGTGCTTCTGCGAGAGGGGATGCTAAGCACTCTGGCCCTACTTTACGAATCTGCATTCATCGCCCACAAAAACAAGTATACATTTCTCCCAAACGTTCAAATCAATGCTCCATAGGATTTGTGTTTTTTTTTTTTTTTAAAGAACTGGCAGTGTTTTTAAAGTGAGGCCAAATTCCTCTTCTAGTTTGGAGAAAATGTATCCAAACTAAGGTATATTGTTTTGGCTTTGTGATCATCTCAGGACCCCCCACATGTAAATTCTGGACATCCTTTTTAATTGGCCCCCTCGGCATCAAGTGCCTTGATTGAGCGGTGGGGGCTCGAGGAACTATGTTCCAGGGTGGGATCATATACACCTGATTGCTCTAATCGCCAGTAGGTGCTTTTTTGTTTTATCTTATGGATGTATTTATTTATTTTGTGTGCATGGTTATGCTATTGTGAGCTGGTGTAGACAGCAGTGGGGCATGGTCCCCTCCCGCATGAACTGCTCTCCGGCACTTGTGTTGGACACATTGACGTTGGAATGAATCCAGATGCTGTATGGCAGATGCAAGGGGCTTGATAGGTGCCTCATCGTCTGGAGAGAAGTGTCCGAAAGACAGATTTGCAGTGACTTTTAATGTATTTGGGTAATGCAGCTTTCCAAGACACCTTAACTCCTATTTTCCAGGATTGGAGCAGCAGGACAGGGGGACAGGGAAGATATACAATAAATAATTCAGAGCAACAACAAACAAAAACAAGTTAATGCAATAGGGTCGTAGGCCCTGCCCGGCACACAATGTATTCCAGGTGCTGTCTAGGGCAGCGCTCTGCAACAACCTCCAGATCAGTCCAGGCAGCATTAGACAGCATAGTCAGTAGTGAGGGATCATGGGAGTCATTGTCCAAAACCTCTGCAGAGCCCAAGGAAGCGGACCCCTGGCCTAGGCAGTGCCCTTTGGGGTTTGCAGCCTGGGTTACTGTGAGTTGCGGACCCCTGGCGAGGCCATGCCCTTTGGGATTTGCAGCCAGGGTTACTGTGAGTTGCAGACCCCTGGCCTAGGCCATGTGCTCTGGGGTTTGCAGCCAGGGTTACTGTGAGTTGCGGACCCCTGGCCGAGGACATGCACTTTGGGGTTTGCAGCCAGGCTTACTGTGAGTTGCGGACCCCTGGCCTAGGCCATGCCCTTTGGGGTTTGCAGCCAGGGTTACTGTGAGTTGCGCGCTTTGGGGTTTGCATCCAGGATTACTGTGAGTTCCAGACCCCTGGCGTAGACCATGCGCTTTGGGGTTAGAAGCCAGGGTTACTATGAGTTGTGGACTCCTGGCCTAGGCCATGCTCTTTGGGGTTTGCAGCCAGGTTAAGTGTGAGTTGCAGACCCCTGGCCTAGACCATGCCCTTTGCGGTTTGCAGCCAGGGTTACTATCAGTTCAAGACCCCTGGCCTAGGCCATGCCCTTTGGGGTTTGCAGCCAGGTTAAGTGTGAGTTGCAGACCCCTGGCCTAGGCCATGTCCTTTGGGGTTTGCAGCCAGGGTCACTGTGAGTTGCGGACCCTTGGCCTAAGCCATGCCCTTTGGGGTTTGCAGCCAGGGTTACTATCAGTTCAAGACCCCTGGCCTAGGCCATGCCCTTTGGGGTTTGCAGCCAGATTAAGTGTGAGTTGCAGACCCCTGGCCTAGGCCATGTCCTTTGGGGTTTACAGCCAGGGTTACTGTGAGTTGCGGACCCCTGGCCTAGGCCATGCCCTTTGGGGTTTGCAGTCAGGGTTACTATCAGTTCAAGACCCCTGGCCTAGGCCATGCCCTTTGGGGTTTGCAGCCAGGGTTACTGTGAGTTGCGGACCCCTGGTCTAGGCCATGCCCTTTGGGGTTTGCAGCCAGGTTTACTGTGAGTTGCGCGCTTTGGGGTTTGCATCCAGGATTTCTGTGAGTTCCAGACCCCTGGCGTAGACCATGCGCTTTGGGGTTAGAAGCCAGGGTTACTATCAGTTCAAGACCCCTGGCCTACGCCATGCCCTTTGGGGTTTGCAGCCAGGGTAAGTGTGATTTGCAGACCCCTGGCCGAGGACATGTCCTTTGGGGTTTGCAGCCAAGCTATGTGTGAGTTGCGGACCCCTGCCCTAGGCCATGCCCTTTGACGTTTGCAGCCAGGCTTACTGTGAGTTGCTGACCCCTGGCCAAGGCCATGTCCTTTGGGGTTTGCAGCCAGGGTTACTGTGAGCTGCGGACCCTTGGACGAGGCCATGCCCTTTGGGGTTTGCAGCCAGGCTTACTGTGAGTTGCGGACCCCTGGACTAGGCCATGCCCTTTGGGGTTTGCAGCCATGGTTACTGTGATTTGCAGACCCCTGGACAAGGCCCTGCCCTTTGGGATTTGCAGCCAGGGTTACTGTGAGTTGCGGACCCCTGGACGAGGCCATGCCCTTTGGGGTTTGCAGCCAGGCTTACTGTAAGTTGCGGACCCCTGGACTAGGCCATGCCCTTTGGGGTTTGAAGCCATGGTAACTGTGATTTGCAGACCCCTGGCCTAAGCCATGCCCTTTGGGGTTTGCAGCCAGGGTTACTATCAGTTCAAAACCCCTGGCCTACGCCATGCCCTTTGGGGTTTGCAGCCAGGGTAAGTGTGATTTGCAGACCCCTGGCCGAGAACATGTCCTTTGGGGTTTGCAGCCAGGGTAAGTGTGAGTTGCAAACCCCTGGCCTAGGCCATGTCCTTTGGGGTTTACAGCCAGGGTTACTGTGAGTTGCGGACCCCTGGTCTAGGCCATGCCCTTTGGGGTTTGCAGCCAGGGTTACTGTGAGTTGCGCGCTTTGGGGTTTGCATCCAGGATTTCTGTGAGTTCCAGACCCCTGGCGTAGGCCATGCGCTTTGGGGTTAGAAGCCAGGGTTACTATGAGTTGCAGACCCCTGGCCTAGGCCATGCCTTTGGGGTTTGCAGCCAGGGTCACTGTGAGTTGCGGACCCCTGGCCTAGGCCATGCCCTTTGGGGTTTGCAGCCAGCTTTACTATGAGTTGCAGACCGCTGGCCTAGGGCATGCCCTTTGGGGTTTACAGCCAGCATTACTGTGAGTTGCAGACCCTTGGCCTAGGCCATGCCTTTGGGGTTTGCAGCCAGGGTTAGCAGCCAGGGTTACTGTGAGTTGTGGACCCCTGGCCTAGGCCATGCCCTTTGGGGTTTGCAGCCAGGGTTACTATCAGTTCAAGACCCCTGGCCTAGGCTATGCCCTCTGGGGTTTGCAGCCAGGGTTACTGTGAGTTGCGGACCCCTGGCCTAGGCCATGCCCTTTGGGGTTTGCAGCCAAGGTTACTATCAGTTCAAGACCCCTGGCCTAGGCCATGCCCTTTGGGGTTTGCAGCCAGGGTTACTGTGAGTTGCGGACCCCTGGTCTAGGCCATGCCCTTTGGGGTTTGCAGCCAGAGTTACTGTGAGTTGCGGACCCCTGGACTAGGCCATGCCCTTTGGGGTTTGCAGCCAGGGTTACTGTGAGTTGCGCACCCCTGGCCTAAGCCATGCCCTTTGGGGTTTGCAGCCAGGGTTAATGTGATTTTCAGACCCCTGGCCGAGGGCAAGCCCTTTGGGGTTTACAGCCAGGATTACTGTGATGGCCTAGGCCAAGCCCTTTGGGGCTTGCAGCCAAGCTAAGTGTGAGTTGCGGACCCCTGGCCTAGGCCATGCCCTTTGGAGTTTGCAGCCAGGGTTACTGTGAGTTGCCGACCTCTGGCCTAGGCCATGTCCTTTGGGGTTTGCAGCCAGGGTTACTGTGAGCTGCGGACCCCTGGACTAAGCCATGCCCTTTGGAGTTTGCAGCCAGGGTTACTGTGAGTTGCTGACCCCTGGCCTAGGCCATGTCCTTTGGGTTTTCCAGCCAGGGTTACTGTGAGCTGCGGACCCCTGGACTAGGCCATGCCCTTTGGGGTTTGCAGCCATGGTTACTGTGATATGCAGACCCCTGTACGAGGCCATGCCCTTTGGGATTTGCAGCCAGGGTTACTGTGAGTTGCAGTCCCCAGGCCTAGGCCAAGTCTGGAGTGTTTCTATGTGTTTTGAAAGACTTTCTTTTAATAGTCTGCAGCTTGGTAGTGCAGTTTTGGTCGACATGAATATGACCAGTGTTTTATGTGGAGCGATACTGGTGGTCACACCAACGTGCCCCCCCCGCCCCCCTTACCCAACGTCAGCACCCAGTGAGAACCCTGGTCCCCTTTTCTCGCATACACGTATACATATACATACATATGTAATTGGTTGATTCAACCAAAAAGTGTGCGACCAAAATTGAGACTTTCAAAAGAATGTCTTTTGAAACACAGGATACCGTCTGGGGAATAGGCGTACCGTGCTTGCAGTGCTTACCCAAAGACTGTGCCCTATGGGCACTGCAGCAGGCATGAACTGTGAAAGAATAGCACGACAGAACACAAACCATGCTTGACTTGGTGCTTAACTAAGAACATCCCAGAAAAAACCTCAGTCAAAAGAACAATATGGTTGCAATGCAAATGCCAAAACCCACTGACATTTGCCAGGTATGGCTTGTAACACAATTACAGTTTGGACCTCTGGCATGCTGTTCACTTCAGTGATGACATCACATCTGACCTCGTCAATGGCACACAGCATGACATCACCAATGCCATCATCATTGATATACCCGATAAACTCATGTATGGCATCAAGCATGCATTCATCATTGACATACCTGATAGTCTCACATATGAGATCACCAAAGCCAGCATCATTGGCAGACCTCATAAGCTCAAATATGACATCACCTATGCAATCATCATTGACATATCTGATAAGTTCACATATGAGATCACCAATGCCAGCTTTATTGACAGACCTCATAAGATCAAATATGATATCACCTATTGCATCTTCACTGACATACCTGATGAGATCACCAATGCCAGCATCACTGGCGGACCTCATAAACTCATATATGATATCACCTATAGAATCATCATTGACATATCTGATAAGCTCACATATGGCAACGCCAAGGCCACCATTGTATCAATCACTAATAACAACACACCTAAAGTATTCATTATATTATTCACAGGTGTATGTATTTATAAAATGCAGAAGCCTGCCTCTGACTGCCGCCCAAACGTCAAGTGAAATAGTCCAGTTTACTATAACCACACAGTCCGGATATATGTGTCCCCTTTCGACATACCATAGTTTGTGGGTATTATACGTGCATGTTTTGAGTATGTGGAGTATACTTCATACTCCCTACAGCTTGTGCAACATAGAACACGAGTAGCACTGATTGCCTAATCCAGCCCTATTCATTATGTGGCAACGCCCCTTGCAGTGTGGTTGTCACGTGAGATCTTTTTGGAGGCACAAGTGTTTATCCATGTGCAATGTAAGCTTTGTGGATATGCAGCACGTTGAGAAAACATATATCCATGTAGAACTTGGGCCGCTCTTGGAAATAGGCTGCATTGCTGAGCACAATAATCAGGCGCAGGTTGATTGGTCAGAAGCGAGCCGATGTTCACCAGTCACCTGTGAGTTATGGTTATGCATTATGCATAAACAGTGACTGCGTTGCGCTCTACGCACTTGCACATCTCACAGGGTCACTGATTGAGGCCACTATCATCATCATCTAAGATACAGGTTCTGACATTTCTTCCTGCTCTTAAGAATCATAACATACCCAAGATGCACAATGCTGTGGGTGGGATGCAGTAGGACTGCCAAAGATTACATTCGCACCCTGGGAGGGCCCTCAGCCAATCAGGTGACTGGAACAGCAGGCGAGAATACACATTTACTGCCCGCTGTTTCCAGCCACCCGAAGCCCTTCCACGGTGGCACCCGTTCTTTTTTTTTTTTATGTGGGGAGGCAACAGGGAGTTTCTCCCTGTTGCCTCCCACACACCTCCACCCTCCCAAAACAATCCATACCACTTCCTCACTCCCTCACCCACTCCCACACCACTTCACTGCTGGAACAGAGTTTTGGGCTCCGGTCCTGATGCACCTCCCATCTTCCAGCCACTATAGAAATGGAAAAGGGGCTCAGTCATATGGTGGCAGGCATCTGTTTTCCTTTTTTTCTTTGGGAGATTGGCTGCCAATCTCCCGAGGAAAACAAATAAATCATTTGCACCCCAGATAAACCCTCCCTGGGGTGTGAATGGCTTTCACTCCCGCTGTGGGGGGCGGACATGGCTGGTAACAACCCCCAGACATCGCAGAGGCCCTCGCTTCACGGGTGCCTACCTAGGCTCAGGCTAGCGGCCATTATCTACCATGTCCACCCCCACAGCGGAAATGAAAGCCATATCCTCAAACCAGCTATTGGGACCTCATGGCATCCTGAACCCCTCTGCAGGGTGCACTCTGCCCCATCAGCTACCCAATCCTACCTGGGAAAATCAGGTGTGACAGGCACACAAAGCAAGGCAGGGGGCGAACATAAACTCCATGGCCAGCGCCAGGTCAATGAACAGGAAATAGACATGGCCTTGATACTTATTGTTTCTATGAGTGTCTCCCCTTGATGTGCAGCGCTCGGTTCATTCACCGCTATGTTTGTGCTACATACACAGGAAGTTTTGATCATAGGTTCAACGCCTCTGTTCTCTGGGAGATGCAGGGTTGTCCAACTCCAGGCCTTGAGGGCCGGGATCCTGATAGGTTTTTAGGATATCCCTCCCTATTATTCATGAGGGAAAATGTGCATACATTTAGAATCATTGTATGCAAATGTACCTCATGAATATTTACGTGGGGTATACTGAAACCTCGGCATGGATCCTGCCCTCGATGCCTGGAGTTGGACAACCCTGGCACAGGTTCACGCGAGACACCTGTGCTCTTTGAGGCAGTGTCTACTTACAGGTTCATAAGAGGTGTTCCGAGACCCTCTGGGTAGGGCCAGCTAATACATTCTAATAAATAAATAAAGGGACACCTCTGTTCTTCTATGTATCCCGTGGTTAAAAGTTCATGTGAGGCACTTCCGTTCTTCAAAGGAATTTCTGGTTATAGCTGCGTATGAACTAACCATGCACAATAGGGTCCACACTGCTATGAATGTAATTGGAAAATGACTTAAATGGTGACTTATTTGATGGGTGTACCAAACTGGTATCACTAAACCAACAAATTTGGGCTACAGCCAACTCTGAAAGCAATCAAAGTAGTATCAAGGATTTTTTTAAAAAAGGTAAACATATTTATTTTACAAAAAAGAACCTCATAAATGATAAACAAGTGAATGCACTGATAAATAGTCAAACAGTTGAACATTAACACATAGAAACGAAAAACAATAATCTTGCTTCAGATAATAACAAACAACATAGACTGAGAAGAAACCAAATACCAATTCTGAGTGATGAGCTATAGTAAGGCAACACTCTATGTTTTTGGCTTGTATTCAGCCAACGTTTAAATTATTCAAGATTTTTGGAGATGGCAAGGTTTAGTTGACAGGTCTGCCTTTGTTCTTCTACAGCATGTATTAGGTCAATGTGAGACAGCTCTGTTCTACTAGTGGATGTATGGTTATGGGTTAATAAGAGACATCTCTCCTCTAGGGTAGGAGTCTGCAACCTGTGACTTACCAGCCGTTTCCAACTACAACTCCCATGACCCCCTCCCCATTGACAATGCTTGCTAAGGATGATGGGAGTTGCAGATCAATACACCTATACACCTGGAGAGCCAAAGGCTGCACACCCTGGTTATAGGCCATGTTCATGAGAAATATCTCTGTTTTCGAGGGAATGTCTGGTTGAGTTCCTGAAAGACAGCCCTGTTCTTCCGGGGACTTCTGGTTAAAAGCCCATGAGAGATGTCGATGCTCTCCTGAACACTTCAGGTTCAAGATCCTGGCGAAAGGGCTCTGCTCTGAACAGGGCTCTTTAAATCTTCATTATCGCTGCACACAGCCTGCCTGCCACTCAGGAGATGAAATCCTGAACAGCTTCTAACTGGACTTTAATAAAAATGGGATTGTGCTTGGCGAATACCCTGGCATCAGAGCGGAGATATAATAAGGCTTGTTGGACGTGCCAAATTAATAAGATGGCTCCTTGCCAAGCTGTCCATCCAACTGCGCTCTTATTAAAAGGCGGCGTAAGTGCTGGCAGCAGGAACGCACTCGGGCAGCACCTGCAGCGTGTGTATGAGGAAACTGACAAAATGCATTTAACAATCAGGCAAGAAAAGCAGCACCGCACGAGACGGGAACAAAACGTGTCCCACGACAATGCTTCTAAAGAAAGACGGCTCGCGGTGTTTATTGCCGCGCCTTGTCGCAAATACCAGAGGTCAAGAGGGGACACAGACGCTGGGACTGAGTTTTCATTGCCGGGGCGGCTTCTTATACAACCAGCAACGGCCCGGAACACACCAGTGGAAGCCATGGAAATGTGTTTTAATGAACGAACAGGCTAAGGTTGCAATTATAATCTCCAGGTGCACGTCAGGGCGCCGCGCGGGAAGGCGGGACCCAAATGGTTGCAGCACTGGTAGTGGCGAGCAAAAGAATCAATATCATACGGTTTCATTTTTGGACCCGCCTCCACTTTTCTTCCGGGTTGCCACCGGAAGTCATCTCCTTGGGATGTCGGGTGCCCTTCCCATCAGTGATATTCCGGACCATAGGAATGATGTCTCGTCCTGTTGCTGGAATTGGCGTGTGCAGGGATATCATCTTTGCTCGCCACTCATCATGCAGGTTAGCACTAACCAAGGCATTGAAGTACCATGATGGTAAAAGCCCTAGCTGGGCTTCACAGGCCCCGGATCATTACCCAAATCTGTTTCTTTGATGTCTGCAAGGAACTGGCCAATCCACTCTACCTCTCCTGTCCCTTCCCAGGCCTTCTGCGTGGCACTTGCCTCTCATTTCATCTCAAAAACTCAGGACATCCTGTCCTCACTCTCCTCCTCGCCCCTCCTTCCCTCTACTCCCTGCTCCTCCTCTGGCCCTTCTGCAGCCACCCCTCCTCCCTCCTTCTCTTCCTTTCCCCTTTTCTCTGCAGATGAGGTTTCTAGACAAGTCCGATCTATGAAAGTCTTGTTGAAACAGGTTCACCTCTGTTCTTCCAAAACTATCATGGACCGCATCGATTCCCTGGCTCCTGCCCTGGCTGATTTCTGCAATCACTCCTTCGCCACTGGAGTCTACCCATCCCCCCCTGAAGCACTCTCTTGTGCACCCCCTTCTTAAGAAACCCTCTGTCGACCCCACATGCCCGGCTAGCTATCGCCCAATCTCTATCGCTCCCTTCCTGGGCAAGCTCCTGGAGAAACTGGCCATCTCGCTGAATCTCCATACTGAATCTGTTGGTTGTTTTCATGACCATCAGTCTGGCTTCAGAGCTGCCAGAAGCACGGAAACTGCTCTCCTGAACATCTGTGAAGACCTGCTCTCCAACCTTGATTCTAACATCCCTTGCATCCTCATCCTGCTGGATCTCTCTTCTGCCTTTGGTACTGTCAACCACGCCATCCTGCTCAACCGTCTCCGTTATAACCTGGGCATCATTGGTCAGGCTCTGGCATGGTTGACCTCTTTCCTCTCTGACCGACCCTCCCAGGTCCAACTTGGTCCTTCCTCTCCTCTGTCTTCTACTCTACCTGTGGTGTCCCCCAGGGTCTAACCTCTCTCCCTAGCTTTTCAACCAATACGTGGCACTCCTTGCCCACTGCATCGCCACTCTTTGCCGCAACTTCCAGTGCTATGCGGATGACACCCAGCTTATTTTCCGGCTACCCTCGGCCTCCTCCTCCCCGTCCCTCATCTCTGACTGTCTGTCCGCTAACCAGGAATGGTGTGCCGCCAATGACCTCTGCCTTAATGCCAGCAATACCGAGATTCTCCTCATCGGCACACCTGCTCCCTCCTTCCCTGTAGCTCTCTGGCCGGCCTCTCTTGGCCCTCCTCCTGCTCCCACCTTTGAGGCTAAAAACCTCGGGGTCATCTTCGACTCCACACTCTCATTTTCTCCTCACATCTCTGATGTTTCTAAGAATTCACACAACCAGCCGCACCTCCTCAGAGGTATTCTTCCTTTCCTCTCCTTCCCCCAGAAGCTCACTGTCTCCAGAGTCCTGGTTCTCTCTAGGCTGGACTATTGTAACAGCCTCCATCTAAATCTGCCTGCCTCTACTATCCGCCCTCTGCAACTTATCCACAACAGGACTGCAAGACTTGCCCTTGGCCTCAAACCCAGGGATTGTATCTCTCCAGGACTGAAATCTCTGCACTGGCTCCCAGTGGCTGCGAGGATTAAGTTCAAAGCCCTCTGCATTGTCCACAAGGCCTTCTGGGGCCTGGGGCCGCAATACCTCCACTCTCTCTTCCTAAATATCTTCCTTCTCGAGCCCTTCGCTCATCCGCCTCCAACTCCCTCAGGGTCAGTCGCTTCACCAAGCAACGAGTTGGTGGCAGATCTCTCTCTTCGGCAGGAGCCTCCCTCTGGAACAGCCTTGCTACCTCCCTGAAACTTGAGGAGAACCATCTCCGGTTCCGGAAGCACCTCAAAACCTTCCTCTTTGCTACTGCTTTCTCTCCCCCTCTCCCCTGCTGAATTCCTGGCTGAAACTGCACTGGTTACCTGGCCACCATTTCTGATCCCGGGCCCCGGCCCCACCAGTTGCACACCTGCAATGCCTCCCTGGAAACCCCTGCACCTGGGAACTGTTTTCTGTATCCCTTCAGTCCCCCTACCAGCACTTATGTCTGCACTTACCTTGCACTTGCCAGCATCTGGCTGTTTTATTATCTTATTTATTCTACTATCCCTTGTACTGCACTTTCCCCTCTCCCTTCCCCCACGCACCTTTCCCTTTCCCCCTTCCCATGCACTTGCATGATCTGAATGACACCTGGCCTAGTATGATCGTTGTCTTTCTTCCCGTTGTTCCCCCTCCCTCGAATCGTCGCGCCTTGAAACACTTGTGTATAGGCGCGTTATAAAGGCCATATCATATCATATCATATTATATCATATCTTATCTTTGGCTAGGAGTCTTGTGTGAAATGGAGAGTGCTAATGGCCCCTTTCCATGGCAAGTCACAATACCGCTCATTCTGTGTATATTCCACAGTGAACGCCTGCATCACATAAGCCTGAAACAGTGTAATGTCAGCATACTTGCAGATTTATTCAGAAGATGTTTGTGCGAAACAATTCTGTGATGTGAAGACAAGTAGGACAATACGCAAAGATGTCTGCTGGTCTTGTGCAGGTGAGAATTACAATGGACATCCATCTCCTTGAGGAGTAAAAGGAATTCCAAAACTGGTGAAACTGATAACTTATTGTTATATGTTGCTCGATATCACAGATTTGACGTTTCACGGCAATACAACAAAACTCTTACAACACTATACAATTTCAAGAGGCGCATTTTTGTACTGGTATTTTTTTCTCATAGTGAGGTAAAACCATGCATCAGGGCGCCAAAAACATAAACACAGATGACTCTAAACATACAGGCGACAGGACGACACATTTCATAGAGATAACAAATAGGGGGCAGATAGTAACTCCAGGGGGAGGTTATCTGAACAAATGTGTCTTGAGTTTTTTTCTGATAATCCTGTAAGAGGACTCAAGTCTCATTTGTTGTGGAAGGTTATTCCATGCGATGGCAGCTTTAATGTGGAAGGCTTTGCCCAGTCCATTTGTTTTCCTAAACCTATGGATTACTATTTGGCCTTGGGCTTCGGATCTGACGGTGCACCCCGGCACATGAGCAATCAACTTTGTTTTGAGGTAAACCATGTCTGTATGCATAGGTTTCCCTCACAGTGCTATTTTGAAGTATTTGTGTGGTGGAGTGTGGGCAAAGATCAACATGGCAGAATCCCTCATCTCGTATATGATCTTGATCTGCTCCACAGCCTCCACCTCACAAATATTTCAAAAAAGGTAGCAGGCGCTCCTCTCCAGAAAGAACATGGCTTGATAACCTCCTCTGAGATGAGAGTTTGCAGCACACACTTTTTGCTCACAGTACCTTTCACAGATGGGAAATATCCATTTGCATATCAGTCTTTGTCCCGCCCACATGGGCAGTCTAGCACCGAAATGCTATGGCAAGTCCTCTCTGAACAAGAGTACCTACAGCAACCCCATACACGTGTTTCAGCCTTGTTGGGCCTCATCAGTGAGGTAAAGCGGTGCCTCTCTGAGCACAGTGAGCAGGGAGTCCACGTCTGGTTTCCCCCAGGTAACTCAGGGTGACCAACCCCAAGTTCCTTGCAAATATTTCAAAAAAGGTAGCAGGTGCTCCTCTCCAGAAAGAAAATGGCATGATAACCTGTTCTAGGATGAGAGTTTGCAGCGCACGCTTTTTGCTCACTGTACCTTTCACAGATGGGACAGCCTTGTTGGGCCTCATCAGTGAGGTGAAGCTGTGCCTCTCTGAACACAGTGAGCAGGGCCTGTCGTTAATGATGGGCCCGTTGATAGCATCCTGGTTTGCTAACGGGTCCCGCTCTGCACGCCTGGTCTGGCCAGGCGTCCAGAGCAGGACGCACTGCAGATGTTGTAATGTGGTGGCCCGGAATGAACAGTGCCGGTCCCTTACCGGCACCGTTCATTCTGCAGCCGCCTACGTTGTAATGAGGCCCATTATCTGTGATACAACCTAACTAACAAAAATTAATTGGCCGAAACCAGGACTGTGTTGAAGGCAAAAGGAAACCCATTAATTTCAGAGCTAAAGAGGACCTACAGTCTTCTCTGTAGGTTCTCTCTTTTTCTGCTTATAAAGTTTTACCTAGCCACGGTCAAGTCAAGTATTCTGGATGATCTGGACCGGTCACAATTGAACCTGGACGAAATTCTTGATTCAGCTTGCCGCAGGAGATTCCGAATGCAATTATTCATCATGAGCTATGCCTGATCTCTTTGAGATTAAGATACTTGTGGAGGCAGCTGGGCTGTGATGCCAAGATTGTTAAATCGCCTCTGTATTCATTATACATGGATTTGGGGGTTAACTGTCAGTGCGAGTGGGTTGCCCCGCTGGCCACCTTCAGAAATTATATGCGTACCCTTTTGAGTGAAATAAACTCTTCTGAAGGTGAGCCGGTGAATAGGCCTGCCATGACAAAACTTAAATTGTCTGTGCTCGATTGGGACAGAACAACTGAAGAACTGGGTTCTTATCCATCCTGTAGTGAACATGCAAACTTTCCTTGGAAAAGAGGTAAGCTGTCAAGGTATATCTGTGTGTTTCCATCACTGAGAGTCCAAAGTCTATACAAATGGTTCAATTTAAATCTTCTTCCGACATTGGACCGTACTAGTAAATGGGGTGACGATTTGACACAGTCCTCAGTTTGTCGACTCTGTAAACAAACAACATGCACTGAGTCTGTGAAACACATTAGACTCTTCTGCTCCATTTTGATGGAATGCAGAACATTCTAATTTGGCTCTTTCTTGGAGTTGAAGGGGGAAGCCTTGGGAGATCTATTTTGGGCCAGACTAAGGTTGGGTATAATACCTCACTTGTCTTAGCACTTTACCAATTTCTACGGGAGATGCTGGGAAAGATTAAGGAATGTTGAGAACTGTATTCTATGATGCTTTCTTTTTCTTTTCTATGTATTCTGTAGGACGATTTTTTGTATGTTGTTTTAATTGTATTGTATGTATAATTGTTTTTTTCTTACTCTGTTTTTGCGAAACGCTTGTTTTGTACTTTGTCCATTGAAAAGTCTTAACACAATAAAAAAAAAACAAATAAAAAATAAATTACTGAACACCAACTCCCATAAAAACCCTACTGAAAACTGAACAACCGCACAGAAGCAATAATTAGACATAGCCTGCCTCTCACTGTTGTCTAATAGCAACACTGGCTCCATCCTCCCACAAATTAACCATTAAACCCACAGTTTCACTTGCAAGTTGAAAATTGACAAAAGGCCACGCAAATGACAAAAGATGCTCTAGTCTGAAGCAAAACTCAGTAAGATAACATGATATATTTCTTTCTTGCAAGCGTCTAGGGGTCGGTCTGTATCAATTAGCTGGATCTGTAACATTCCTCTTCTACTTCCATGTCCTGAGGAGATCTGTGCCAGGGGAGCGCTGTAACTCCTCCTCTATCGGCATGTGCTTTTGGAGATCTGTAACATGGGAGCGCTGTAACTCCTCCCCTGGTCGCCTGAGTTTATGGAGATCTGAAACATTGGAGAGCTGTAACTCCTCCTCTAGTGGCATGCGCTTATTGAGATCTGTAACAGGAGGGCTGTAACTCTTCCTCTAGTGGCATGTGCTTATGGAGATCTGTAACAGGAGGGCTGTAACTCTTCCTCTAGTGGCATGTGCTTATGAAGATCTGTAACAGGAGGGCTGTAACTCTTCCTCTAGTGGCATGTGCTTATGAAGATCTGTAACAGGAGGGCTGTAACTCCTCCTCTAGTGGCATGTGCTTATGAAGATCTGTAACAGGAGGGCTGTAACTCTTCCTCTAGTGGCATGTGCTTATTAAGATCTGTAACAGGAGGGCTGTAACTCTTCCTCTAGTGGCATGCGCTTATGAAGATCTGTAACAGGAGGGCTGTAACTCCTCCTCTAGTGGCATGCGCTTATGAATATCTGTAACAGGAGGGCTGTAACTCTTCCTCTAGTGGCATGCGCTTATGAAGATCTGTAACAGGAGGGCTGTAACTCCTCCTCTAGTGGCATGCGCTTATGAAGATCTGTAACAGGAGGGCTGTAACTCTTCCTCTAGTGGCATGCGCTTATGATGATCTGTAACAGGAGAGCTCTAACTCCTCCTCTCGTGGCATGCGCTTATGGAGATCTGTAACATGGAACGCTGTAACTCCTCCCCTAGTCGCCTGAGTTTATGGAGATCTGTAACAGGGGAGTGCTGTAACTTCTCCAATGGTGGCATGCGCTTTTAGACATCTGAAACAGGGGAGTGCTGTTACTCCTCCTCTAGTGGCATGTGCTTATGGAGATCTGTAACAGGGGAGTGTTGTAACTCCTCCTCTAGTGGCATGTGCTTATGGAGATCTGTAACAGGGGAGTGCTGTAACTTCTCCAATGGTGGCATGCGCTTATAGAGATTTGAAACAGGGGAGCGCTGTAACTTCTCCTCTAGTCGCCTGAGTTTATGGAGATCTGAAACAGGGGAGTGCTGTAACTCCTCCTCTAGTGGCATGCGCTTATGAAGATCTGTAACAGAGGAGCGCTGTAACTCCTCCTCTAGTGGCATGTGCTTATGGAGATCTGTGCTAGGGGAGCGCTGTAACTCCTCCTCTAGTGGCATGTGCTTATGGAGATCTGTGACAGGAGAGCTGTAAATCCTCCTCTAGTGGCATGCGCTTAGGGCTCTCTGTAACACTCCTACTCACTTGTTCCTAGGCAATATGTAACATTCCTTTGTGCTCCGGCATATCCAGCAGGCATGAGAATTGAAATGCTGCTCCTCTGATATCATCATGTCCTTAAGAAGAGATGTAACAATCTGCCTGAGACTTATCTGTCACACACATGGAGATCTGTAACACCCCCATCGCATCTGGAACATGCTTACGGAGATTGTTTAAACTCCTGGGGAGATCTGCAGAGCTCCTCCTCCACTTGTTTAGCCTCGGGGAAATCTAATAAGCCTCAAGCTCTGACTAAGCCCTTCATGCAGCAACCACAACTGTTAAACCACTATCATTAAGCATGTCTGTTGTAGCACCAAGAAGCAAGCAAACCTCCAGTGCACCTTATACGAGTAAATAAACATATCTGTGCACAGGTGCAATGGTTGGCAATACTTCTTGTCCCATTGCGGAAGGGTACAATATGGTCAACTCACTTCTATCCCACAATGGTCCCCAATTTGTACTATGACAGTTTTTAGGGTACAATAGCTAAAGGTTTTTGGGGTCCACCTATCAAGGGGTTTCATAAGTTTGGGTCCTTACTATCCAATTATCAAAGGAGAGGATAGTTACAAGGCATTGCTATTGTGTTACAGGAAGATATAATATGTTCATGCCCTTTACATGCCAATATCAGTAGTATCATAGATACACATCCTTGTTTCCCCATTATGGATGGTAAAATGGTTTATAGTCTTTATCACTGGAAGCTCACCTCCAGGGGAGAGTCATATAGCAATGCATCATGGATATGCAAATTAGTCAAAAAGCTTGCATTTTACCCCATATGGGGAGAGTGACATTAATCTCATAAGGCGCTAGCAAAATGTACCCATTCTCTGAACGGGTTCTGTAGACAGACATGACAGCTCTCTCATCAATTGTTGTAAATCAATGACCTTGTAGGTCCCTGATCCGATTCGCGTATCGCTTGGTGTCCTTTGCACTCTGAAGCAAGCTGCACTGCGAACGGGCGTGTGTGGCTGGCTGACATACCCCGGAGCAGCAGTTGAGGGGATGCGAGAGTTGGTGTGCTGCTGCACTCTGGGACCTTCTGTACTCTCTCCCCACCTGTCGCCTCACCCTGGTGTAGTGCAATAAGCTGTGGTGCATTGCAGGGCAAATTTGCCAGAAACCATGCTTCCTAGGAACTTAAAACATGGTTTTCGAAGTCCCACCGGTCCATCTATAACTGCATTGATGTTTTGCCCATTTCAAACAACTGTCTCATGTGGGAAGGTGCTGAAATCCAGGGAAAGGGGTGGGCTGTCCAATTGTCATGTAGCCAGTAATGTCTGTAGGGTCCTAAAAGGTAACTATGCAAAATTTGGTGCAGATTGGTGAAACAGTGTGGAATTGTATGAGGAACAACTATTTGCCAAGCCACAAACCCAAAACCAAATTTGGTGCAATTGCTGAAATGGTGTAAAATTGTATAAGGAACAACACTTTGCCAAGCCACAAACACACAAACAAATGTTTACTTTTACTGAAATCCAGGGAAAGTGGTGGGGTTTCCAAAGGTCATGTAGCCAGTAATGTTCTGGGGTATTACCCAAATTGGTCGTTTACAATTGTTCGAATGAACAATTGACCGACTTTAAAGGGTCACAATTGACCTTTTCACAATTGACCAAATATATATATATATATGGGTTTTGGGGGGTTTGACGTTGGGTGGGGGGTTGTGGGGGGTTTCCCCCCACATATATGATACAATTCACCTTCACAATTCGGTCAATTGTGAAAAGGTCAATTGTCATTCGAGCAGTTGTAAAACGATCAATTCGTATACAACCATGTCTGGAGGGTCCTAACAGGTAACTATGCAAAATTTGGTGCAGATGGGTGAAACGGTGTGGAATTGTATAAGGAACAAAGCTTTCCCAAGCCACAAACAAATGTTTACTTTTATAAACATATATTGTGCTATAATACATAGCTCGATCAACTCCAAGACAAACAGGTCCCGATGATGCAGCAACCAAACAATGAGGGATAGAATAGGTTAATGTCCCCACTCCATCACCATGGGCTAATATCTTAAAGCTTTTCCACCGTTGAGGATTCCATTAGCTTCACAAACCGACTACCCCACTACCAAATATTACAATAGGCTCACATCATTGCTACCCCATCATTTAAAAATGCAACAGGTTTTGACTCTGTCCGGTGGGAGGCACTCTGGGCTATCATGAGAAAAATGGGTTTCCAGGAGCAGTTCCTATCCTGGGTCCAATTGTTATGTGAGGCACCAATGGCTGAAGTCCGTGTGAACGGTTGGACCTCACGTCCCTTTGCATTGGGGAGAGGGACCCGACAAGGATGCCCACTATCAGCGCTGCTCTTTGCACTGGCCATGGAACCATTGGCTCAGTTGCTAAGAGAGACACCCATATGGAGTGGCATCCCGGGTGGTTTGGAGTGGGAAGACAAAGTCTCATTATATGCAGACGACCTATTGCTATACCTGAGGGACCCCAAGACGACATGCCCGCTGGTGACACAGTTGCTCCAGAAATATGGTGCTTTTAGCGGTTTGAGAGTAAACTGGGCTAAATCTACACTATTTGCATTAAATACTCTAGGCAGTGAGGTTCCTGAGTCATGCCCATATAGAATAGCTCCTGATCACTTCCAGTATCTAGGAATGAAGATCACGAGGAACCTAGACGATTATACACTGAATAACCTACAACCAATTACGGAGAGATTCACAGGGGATGTACGACATTGGAGGTCCCTGCCTCTGACACTATTAGGCCGAGCTGCACTGTTCAAAATGCTGACACTCCCCCGCTACCTGTATGTGCTCCAAAACGCCCCTTTATATATACCTATGAAAGAGTTTCGTAATATCGATAACATACTGAGAAAACTCTTATGGGAGGGACGCCCGAGAATTGCCTTACAAACACTACAAAGATCAATATGGGAAGGTGGGATTGGCCTACCAAGACTACAGACATACTACTGGGCCAGTCACATGTCTGTAGTAAATGATGCGATGCACGCAGATCCAGCATTACCACATGTACGGGCATCGCCCCCCTTGGAGCTGTACAAAGCAACGCCCAGAGCGATTTCCCGAAACATGGCGGCACAGACGCGCCATATTTCGGTAGAATCACACATCTTCATAGGATGGGGAGACAAGGTCACACCAATCCAACCACTATGGAATAATAGGAACCTCCACAAAGTAGCCAAATTACCGCGATGGCCAGTGTGGAGAGGATGCGGTATAGAGAGAGTGGGTGACATTATAACCAACGGCACCATCAGATCCTACGAAGAGCTGGCTATATCCTTTAACCTCCCAGAGACAGAAAGGTATCATTACACGCAGCTCCGACACGCACTACAGCAACATCTCCCCACACTAGCTGACATGCCAGATACCACACCAATAGAACGCAATATAATAATGGATAGCATTCAGGCTAAAGTCACCACAGTCATGTACAATGCCATCACCTCCTTCGCTACAACGGAGCTGGTGCGCCTCAAAACGAAGTGGGAAACCGAAGTTGGGGAGATATTACCGGAAGACTGGGTTCAGATGCTGATGTTCCCCACGGAGGTAGCCATTTCAACCAGACTGCGATTGGTTCAGCTAAAAATATTACATAGAGTTTATTACCCGAGGGTAGCATTATATCGCTGGGGCAAGCTAGCGGAACCCAATTGTTTACGATGCCATAGTGAAGAGGGAACCTTCTTTCACACACTGTGGGAATGCCCGAACATCCGCAAGTATTGGCAACAATGCTGTGACATCCTAACTAGAGTACTGCATAAAACAATCCCCAGAGACCCGAAACTGTTACTCCTTGGAGCGGACATTGAAATTGACTTGTCAAGGTATGAAAAACTTTGCTTTATGACAACTACTGCAATTGCTAAAAGTAATATAGCACAACTATGGGGTGCTGCGGAGACGCCGCAAATAAGCCAGTGGATCACTGATGTACAGATTTGCAGTGCCATAGAAAGGAGAGTGTTTAAAGGCCGAGGTTGTCCCGAAAAGGCGGACAAGATATGGCGCCAATGGGAAGACGAGGTGTGAAGCATGTAACCGGACTCGACGTGACACCCCTGAACATAGAACGTGCTGGCAACAGGGGATCCTTCTTTGTAGTATAGCATCTCTATTGCGATTTTGTATGATTTGCTTGTTTGAGTGTACCACTGTACGATATTATTGTTTTAGTTTGTTTTGTGTTTTGGTCCGGTAAGGACCACAGTTTGTATGATACAAAACCAATAAAATATTATATAAAAAAAAATGCAACAGGTTTACATCCTTGTATTCCATTGTAGTGATGGTGCAATAGTTTAAACACTAGCTGTTACATTATATAAGAGCATACTAGTTTATCGTCCTTACAATCCCACCACTGGGCGTACAGTAGGTTCCAGGCCTTGCTATTCCACTACAGGATAATACAGAAAGGTCACATCCTTGCTATTGCTTTATTGAGTCATACAAAATGCTCATGCCCTCCCCATGACATTGTCATTATTCAAGTTCTCACTTTTTCCATTCAAAGGGGCACAGTAGGTTCCAGTCCTTGCTATGCCAGAATCGAGGGGGTGCAATAGGTTCCTGGCCTTGCGATCCTAAAGGGCCACTTGCTGCACTCTGTTCTCTGCCAGAGAGACCATCACACTCCAATGTGCCTCTGGACCTCTCCTCACAATTACCTTACCCAAAGGGCACTACTATTGAGACGTTGCCATCGACACACCGGATGGGTGCTCGGCGTTGGCCAACGGGCCCTCCACTGGCCTCCCTACAATAGCCATCTAAACCTCTATGTCTAAACGCACAAAACTCATACCAACCTAGCCACTTGCACATGTTAAGCAAATAGCCCTTGCAACAGACATCCAACAAAAGAACTCTATAACTCAACACTCAACTTACATAGGACTGTCCCGCACAATTCACCCTAGCACGAACCACACAAGTCTCTTCTGCACACAAATGCCTCGATGCCCTTGGCACAAGACACCTAGGAACAGAACTGCACACAGAGCTCAGGGAACTTGTCCTCTGCATGCACAAACATAATCGCAAAGTTGTCTTGCACTTTCCCTCTCTCTCCTCTACCTTTGCCCGCCCAACTCTCCTTCATGCCCACCGGAGCACCTGGAGACCATGCAAATGGAACCTGAACATCATAACATATACATAGCTACTTGTTTAGCAAGTTTGGCAACTGGTGATGGAGAAAAGCTTTGGTCCTATATGCTGAGCTGTAGATCTGTTTCCATGCCTCTACCAATAGTACAATTCCTAAAGATGTGAGGCTTATCCTGATCTTAGACCCTTTTATCTCATTGTTAGGTATTGCATTTTAGCTATGATAAGTGTGACATGATATGAATTTTAATCTGCTTTTTTAAGATTTCAAATTTTAAATGAATTTTAAAAATGTATATCTTGCTTTATATCTTTTATACTTTTTTGTATTTCTTAATGTATATTTTGTTGCACTAAATTGTAAACGTTTATTTTAAACCAATGAATGAAATAATAATAACATAATATAACATACAACTGTACCAAGCCCTTATATTTCCATTATCGAGGCATACAGTAGTTCCCAGTCTTTGGCATGTCATTATCGAAGCATACAGTAGTTCCCAGTCTTTGGCATCTCATTATCGAGGCATACAGTAGTTCCCAGTCTTTGGCATCTCATTATCGAGGCATACAGTAGTTCCCAGTCTTTGGCATGTCATTATCGAGGCATACAGTAGTTCCCAGTCTTTGGCATGTCATTATCGAGGAGGAAAATAGTTGCAAGTATTTGGTACCCCATAACCGAGGGGTACACAATCTGCAAGGGCTTGGCTTCCTGTAATCAAGGGTTATTATAGGTTCCAGTCTCTGCTATCCCATTATTGAGGGGTACAATAGTATCAAGGTTTGGTACCACCTATTTGAGGGGTACTAACATTCCAAGTGTTTGGTACCCTGTAATGGATGGTTACTGTAGGTCCCTGACGTTGCTATGGCATCATCCAGTTATTGAGGGGTGAAGAAGGTCTTAACCATTGCTATCCCATTATTGAGATGTACAATAGCTGTAATTCCTTTCTACCCCAATACTGAGGGGTACATGTGTTTCAAGTCCTGCCTCATTACCGAATGGTGCAATTGCTCCAAGCCCTTGCTATCTATCTCATTGTCGAGGGGGTACCGTAGGTTCCATTCTTTGCTGTCCCATTATCGAGTGGTACAGTGACTCTCAGTCAATTCAATCCATTACTGATGGGTGCAAGAGTCTCAAGTCCTTACTAGCCCACCATGGAGGAGCGCAACAGTTTCAAGCAATTATGTTCTCATTAGCGAAGGGTAGAATAGTTTGAAATCCTTACTTTGTCAAGTGTGAGGGCTACAAAGATTCCAAGTGTTTGGTATCCTGTAACTGAAGGTGCAACAGGCTGCTAACCTAATATCAAGGGGTACACTATCTTCAAGTCCTTATCTCATTTCCGAGGGATACAGTAGGTTTCAGTCCTTGCTGTCTCATTGCCAAGCGGTACAGTAGGTTGCAGTCCTTGCTACCTCATTATCGAGGGGTACAGTAGGCCCCCGTCCTTGTTACCTTATTATCGAGGGGTAAAGTATGTTCCAGTGCTTGCTGTCTCATTATCGAGGGGTACAGCGTGATCCAGTCCTTGCAGTCTCATTGCCAAGGGGTACAGAAGTTGCCAGTCCTTGCTACCTCATTATCGAGGGGAACAGTAGATTCCAGTCTGTGATACCTCATTTTCGAGGGATACAGTAGTGCCCCGTCCTTGCTACCTCATTATCCAGGGGTAAAGTATGTTCCAGTCCTTGCTGTCTCATTGCCAAGCGGTACAGTAGGTTGCAGTCCTTGCTAGCTCATTATTGAGGGGTAAAGTATGTTCCAGTCCTTGCTGTCTCATTGCCAAGCGGTACAGTGGGTTCCAGTTCTTGCTACCTCATTATCGAGGGGTAAAGTATGTTCCAGTCCTTGCAGTCTCATTGCAAAGGGGTACAGTAGGTTCCAGTCCTTGCTAGCTCATTATTGAGGGGTACAATATGTTCCAGTCCTTGCTAACTCATTGTCGAGGGGTACAGTATGCTCCAGTCCTTACTACCTCATTATCGAGGGGTACAGTATGCTCCAGTCCTTGCTACCTCATTATGGAGGGGTACAGTATGTTCCAGTCCTTGCTGTCTCATTGGCGAGAGGTACAGTGAGTGCAGTCCTTGCTATCTCACAATCGAGGGGTACAGTAAATTCCGCTCGTTGCTCCCTTTATGGGGGCGCAATTGGTCTCTGGCTCTACTATTTGAACGCACTCTAATAAGAGAGTAAACCCTCCAGCATTGGTTGTGCAAACACCTCTTGCACCGATCCCATGGTCACCATGTTACTTGGTTTAACACAGAGGGATACAGAAAACACACGCCATGCTTATCAGCGTCCTGGGAATCCCCCCAAAGAAGACTCGGGCCCGTCCTCTGCATGTGAGGCTCACGCCATTAGAAAAAGAGGCCAAATGCAGTGCAGACGCTTGACAAATCGAACATTAACCCCCCGCACCACCTGCCGCTTCCAGAAGGACCACTATAGCGCCTTGACATCCCGCGTTAGCACTCTGATAAGGAGAGTGAGGTCAAATGGGACGGGGTCCTTTCAGGACAGCTACTGTGGGTAGTGTTGTTCGTACCTTTTTTTTTATAAACGAGTTTATGATGTTAGTGATGTTACGAAATCTTGAGTTGAATGTGACATGAAGCGCCAAGAACCTTTACCATAACATAACCTCAGAAATGCAAGCCCCACGTTTGCCTGACTGGTGGGGGTCGGGGGGAGGAGGCGTGTCTCAGAAGCCCCATCCGACCGATCCAACCGAAATCAAAAACAAGAATTGGAATTTCAACCCCCAAAGGACTCTGAATTCTTTGTAAATTAACAAGAGCTGTGACACTTCTGTGCTTGCGGCATTGAAAAAGAGTGGTGTGATATAATGTGAACGTTTATATTGTATTAGGTCGAACTGAGATCACAGGAAAAAAGACATATTTAATGTCCCCAAATCAGCGGAGAAACTGTCGCTGACCTGTTCGCGAGCCCTTGGTGTGTGAGTGCATGACCTGGGAGACATTGACGCGCGCATCGCGTGCTGCTATTACAAGGAAACGCGGCAAGAGAGGGAAGCGCCCATTCAGCCCGTCACCACAGCAGTAATACCCATTCCCGTGTTGCACTCACTCTCGCAGCTTAGCAGTGGTTGCTGGTACTCCTTTTAGCAACATGGGAAAAGTGTGATGTTAAGGCTGCCGCGCCGGTTTCTTTCCCCTGTGACCGGCAGGCTGCCTAAATACCCTCTCCTAGGGTACCAATAATGCAAATAACGGGGATCCCTACAGGTCCCAAAACTACAGAAGGATGAAAGGCTGAGATAACGGGTAGTCCGGAAGGCCCCCAGAGGTCCGTTTGTCTCCCGAACTCTCCTAGTTATAAATTAAGCATTAGCAGGTGCATTAACCCGCGGAACTATCTGAGCAGCTTCCGCGCACACCGTTTCGAGTGAAGACATTTACAAATTCTGTCGTTACACTTTTCTTTAATACAGAAGTCTAATATGGTTAATAAAAAATGCAAAAAAAATATTGGGGCTTGAAACAGGCCAATATAAGCAGCCAGAAAGCACTGATGAGAGGGTAGGTGCGGTTTTGTGAAAAGTTGTGAAGTACCACCGGGAAGTGTACATTTGAAAGAACCCCAAATTGCCTGCCCAGCTGATGGTCAGCTTGCCCACCCTCTCCAGGTGCCAGTCCCATCACTCACCTCACTCATGGTTGCCTTTGGATGACAGCTGCCGGCTCTCCACTGCCTCGGAACAGGAGTGAATGCACAGTTATTCCCCTGCCCCTGGCTGTGCTTAAAAAGGGACGCGCTGTGGCATCATGCCACCCTACACCAATAGGAATCCCGCTTCTGCTCAGCCGGGGAAACGAGCACGCGAGGGCGACACCTGGCGGGCGCTGCCGGGAGCTGCGGGCGCCGCTGCCTATTCGTGACTTCAAAGGGGATTTCAGGCGAGGGTTGGGATCTAGACAACGTTTGCCAGACGGTTTCCGAAAGCAGGACGCGCGCAGCAGCACCAGTGGCGGAGCGGGGGACCCCCTCGCATAATCCTCCGGGGATGTGACATGCCCGCCAAGATCGCCGTGAACGCCGCCCTCTGCGGATGGCAGCCCCGGCGCTCTTTTCGTTTCTGCCCTGAGAGAAACTGACACGCAGCAGGTGTGAACATTACATTCGTGATGAAAGCACTTTTGTTGCGAAGGGCTGTCCTTTAATAACTTGCTTTGAAATGTTATCATATGCCAATACATTGGAGCTCTGTAGCGCTGCGAGCTCCAAAGATTGCATCTGCCCGACGAGATGGCGCTAGCCTCACCCTCCTCGCCCCACGCGCCTGAAAGATGAACGATGGAATTATCCCGGAACAGATTCATATGTTTGATCCGAAGGTTGCATACCGCCTTCTGCAGCAGGGACATTAACCCACTGAGCTAAATTGGTAGCTTGTGTGCATTCCTTTACGAAGGAGGGGCACAACCCCACGGGGGTGTGATTGCGGTTGGTGTTTTTCAATAGCCTTCTGTTTATATTTGCCTATTCAGACCTCCCCCATTTTAAAAATAAATAAAAATTATACATTTCTGTACTTTGAAATGTGAAAATGCTGGCATTCTAATCAGCGGGAAAGGAACTCTGTGCACATATGTGATATATCTTTACCCGCACTCTGAAATGGACACATTGCAGTCGATCCCAGCTCCCCCCTCTCCTCCCCTTTCTTTCGCCCCGCTGCCCCACTGACTACCTACCCATAGGGGCAAGAAGGAATGTTGTCACCAGTGTACCCCATAACGGTTTCCTAAGTCACCAAAACGCTTTCTGAACGTTTACAAACGGGAACACTGGACTTGCCTCTGCTTTCTGCTAAAAGTAAACTCCTATAGTCAGTGTATCAGACACAATCCCGTATTAATCCTGTTCTGGATTAGATCCACGTGTGTATATATATCGTCAGTGGACAGAGACTCAGTGGTAGCACCCTCAGTCTGAAGCACTGCCCATGCGCACCCTCATTTTTTAAATACAGGCCTTTCTTTGTTTCTGACATCCGGTTTTCTCCAATAACCAAATAAGGAAGCTTTTAAGGAAAACCTCCCAAACATGGCTTCCACACTCGCTCATCTGATGTCAACATCCTTCTTAAACAGGTCAACTATTCTCTGACTCCGCCTACATTCATGTTCTATTGAAACTATGAATCAACAATACCAAACCATCCGCGCCCTGGTACACACAAGAACTCACCAACAGTAAATATGCCATCTGCAACAGTGCTGGAAATGGACAAAATTTACTGGGGGAACTCCACCCTCCTCCTTCACGGGCGGGGGGTCAACGGATTGTCAGTGGTGTGAGCGGGACTGGGGCCGGATTGTCAGTGGTGTGGGCAGGACTGGGGGCGATATGCAGTGAGCGCCGTAAACCCCCCTTCCCCTCAAGTTGAGGAAGCTCTCTGCCCCTGACTGTGTGGCAGTTTCCTGACTTCTGTGTCCAAGACACAGCGAGACTCGCTACAGTTTCCTGAACGCTGTGTCTGAGACAGAGCGAGACTCGCTACAGTTTCCTGAACGCTGTGTCTGAGACAGAGCGAGACTCGCTACAGTTTCCTGAACGCTGTGTCTTAGAAGCAGCGTTCAGGAGATTCTTGGCAGTCAGGGTCAGAGAGCTTCCTCAGCTTGGCGTTTTGGGCCTCGTGTATACACGGAACAGCGTTCTGGCAAGACAGTTTTTGCCCGAGCACAGATCCGTCTTGTTCTATCCCAATTCCTCCCCCGACTCACAAGCACGAAAATATCTGGGGAAAAAACCCCAACTGTAAGAAAATCTCACCAAATTGAAAAGCCTCTGCTCAGCCCACAAGAGCATCATCACCTCAGTCAAAGCACATTACTACACAGCATCCACATCAGAAGCTTCCAACAAGAGCAGAGCCCTCTTCAAGGCTGTCAAATACTGCATCAGCCCCTTCCCAGGCACCGTAGCACCCAAATCCATGGCAAAGTGCAATGCAGTCAACATATGCTTCACAGAAAACATTGAGAAGATCCGTTACCACATTGGCAACATGCCACCAACCATTGATACCCCTGTCATGCCTCCAAGCCATGTCATAAGATGGTCAGCATTCAAGACCCTATTAGAGGAAAAACTCACATCATCCTCACGCCATTTAAGGACATATCCCCGGCTCCATCGTAAGAAGAGCACAGGAAAGGCTTTCACTCCTCTCCACCACAATATCAATGTCTCACTCCTGCACGGCACTTACCCCAATGCATTGCAAACTGGCCAGATCCGACCCCAACTAAAGAATCCCACACTCAACCCAGACACACTTTCAATGAACCACCCCATCCCCCATATACCCTTCATTGCCAAGATCATCAAGAGGACTGTCACTCTCCAACTACATGAAAAGTTGTCCTGCAAAACCTACTTCAAGAATACCAATCCAGCTTCCGACCCAGATGCAGCACCAAAACCACCACCATCCAGGGCATCAAGGACAATGCCACCCCATTCCCCCTGGTTCGGCTCCATTTTAGTGCCACGTTTGACACTGTCAACTACAAACCCTACCTCAACACCCTGTCCTCCCAGCGCAGTCTTTCGATGGTTTGACTACTGCCTCACTAACAGATACCAGCTCATACAGTTCTACCCGTCACGCATTGTGCAGGAATGAGCGGCATCGGCACAAGTTCAAGACACCTTCTGCTATTGACCTCCTGCCTTCCCTTCACTCTCTCTATGACTCTTTGCTTCTTTCTGCTACACAAGCTTATTTCAATTATCTTTTCACCTCCCTTTCTACCTGTCTCCACCAACTTATTCTGAATCTTAACTGTATTCCCTCCCCCCTTCGCCTGGGGCTGCTTCCGCTCTCTTTTATCTGCTTCTGTCTTTGTTAATTATTTTTCTTCTAAAATCTCTCTTCTCGACTCCTCTATTTTCTCATCCCCATCTGAGAATCCCTAACCCACTCCTTTTTCTCCTCCAATACTCACGAACTCTGTCTCTTCTCTCTCTGACTTTGATATCGTACTTTTCCTTCTCTGTGCTCATACTACAGCCGCCCCTAATCACCGTCCCCCCTCATCTCGCTTGTCTACCATGCCGTCGTTCCTCACTGTTCTTTGTCACTCTTCTCTCTGTACCACCACCTTTTTTTCTATGGCTAAGCATGCATCTATCCTTCTTGTCCTCAGAAAACCGTCTCTTGACTCTTCCCTTCCCTCGAACTTTCACCCAATATCACTTTTCTTTTTAAACTACTTGAGCACGTAATCTACTCACTTCTCTCTAACTTGGTTTCTTTGCACTCCCTTCTGCCCCTCTGTGAATTCCGGTTTTCGGGCCACCACTCCTCTGGAACTGCCCTTCTCGCTGTCTCCAACACTCTCCTCTCTGCTCGCTACTCAAAATTCTCTTCATTACTGGATCTCCTTGGCCTATCGGCCGCCTTCGATACGGTCGATCATGTTATTCTTTTTCCTTCTCTTAACCATCTTGGATTTTGCTCCTCTGTGCTTGACGGGTTTCGTTCTTATCTTTCTAACCATACCTATTCGGCCTCTTGGGCAGGACAATGCTCTCCTGTTTTCCATCTTTCTCACGGTGTGCCTCAGGGTTCCATTGTAGGCCCTGTACTCTTCTCCCAATGCACTATCCTTCTTGCCTCTATTGTTTCTTCTTTTGGTCTCACCTCTTATCTCTATGCAGATGGTACGCAGCTGGTATTGCCCGGAAATAGCGGGGCAAAAAGCCAAATGCGCATTTACTGAACATTCGGCTTGCACAAAAAAGAAATCGGGTCCCATAATGCCGGACATGAGGAGCGGGGGTTGTATGGGTCTGAACTGATGCAACAGGGATACAGGAGAGTTGGTGGCACACTTCTGTGTGTCCCGCCGAAAAGGTAAGTAGTCGGGAGGGGTAACGTATACGGGATGTTGGTGACCATTATCTATGTGATCACTGCGCAGTGGGATTTTGCGATTCGATATTTTCAGATTCACAGTTTCTTGCTTCGCCATAATCCCGTAGATCCTACGCAGCGTCTGCCACCCTTTTCCTCATTCTCTGACACTATTCCCTCTACTCTTTCTAACTGTCTCCTCTCTATTCTTGCTTGGATGTCTTCCCACTATCTTCATCTTAACCCATCCAAAACGGAAGTCCTCTTTTTCCCCTGCTTCCACCAATTTGCCCTCTTCTTTCTCCCCTCTCTATCTCCGTTCCCCCATTTTGTCTTCTTAGCTCTGCCTGCAATCTAGGCATGATCTTTGATACTTCTCTCTCTTTCACCTCTCATATTTCCTCTATCTCAAGTATTGTCGTTTGCCGTTGTTCAATATCAGCAAGGCCCTTTGTTTCCTTACTTCTGAGGCTGTCTGCGTGTGTTGTTTCCATGCACACGGAGGTCCTAGGCCCACTCCATATACCTGGGAGACCCTGTTTGCAGCATTTGGAGCCTGCATCCCTTTGTCTCAATTGACTGGTATGAACACTGGCACCTTGCTAAAATGGCGGCCTTCGCCGCAGCTTCAACATTACAGCTTGCATACTCCCAGCAGGATTTGCTCGTGCAACGGCAGTGTTGCGACCTGATTGGCCACCCCTTGGTTCATCGTGGCATGCCCACAGCAAGCCAGCAGCCGATGCCGGCCTGAGTGGGCTGACCTCTCCTCCTCACTCCTGTCCTCTACCACTCAACTCCTCCTTTTTGTTGACTTCAACATCCACCTGGATGCCTCCTGTCCCCCGACTGGACTCTTTCGTGACCTCTGCGATTCTCTCTCGCTCTCTATTCTCCCGTCTGGGCCTACTCATTCTGCAGGGCACACTCTTGATGTTCTGATCTCTTCTGACCTTCCCCTCTCCGTCCCTCTCTCCACTCCTCTCTCCTGGAGTGATCACTTTCTCCTATCCTCCCACCTCACCCTCCCTACCCCACAGGCAAAGCCACCCTCATCACTGCCACTCACCTTCTCGGTCATCTGACCCATGAAGCGCGTGTCAGTTGAGGCTTTCGCTGCCACCTTCTCGCCCCCCCCTCCCTCTTCGGCTGACTCCCACCCTGACACAGCCCTCTCCATGCTCCACTCTGCTATATCTGATACTCTTGATATCCTTGCCCCTGTCATGAGAATCCGCCTGAAGCCCAAAGCCAAATGTAACTCCTGGTATGACTCGGATCTCGTCACCCTAAAACGCAAGTGCAGGGTGGCAGAGAGGAAATGGCGTGCTTCATGTTCATCCTCTGACAAACTGGCCTGCCGCCTGCTCCAAAGGCAATACCGTCTCTCCGTTCTCACCAAGAAGAGAGCCCTTATCCAAGCCCGCATCTCTGTGGCATCTAACAACTCGGCTGAACTCCTTAAAATCTGTAAGGAGCTTGTCAACCCTGCTGCAGTCTCTACCTCTCCTGTCCCCTCCCAGGCCCTCTGCACTGCACTGGCCTCTCACTTCATCTCTAAAACTCAGGACATCCTGTCCTCACTCTCCTCCTTTCACCTCCCTCCCTCTCTTCTCGGCTCTTCCTCTGGCCCTTCTGCAGCCACCCCGCCTCTCTCCTTCTCTGCCTTTCCCCTTTTTTCTGCTGACGAGGTTTCCAGACAAGTCCGATCTATGAAAGTCTCGTCTAAACAGGTTCACCTCTGTTCCTCCAAAACTATCAAGGACCACATCGACTCCCTGGCTCCTGCCTTGGCTGACTTTTGCAACCACTCCTTCGCCTCTGGAGTCTTCCCATCCCCCCTCAAGCACTCCCTTGTGCACCCTCTTCTCAAGAAACCCTCTTCCGACCCTTCCTGCCCGGCTAACTATCGCCCAGTCTCCATCACTCCCTTCCTGGGCAAGCTCCTGGAGAAACTGGCCATCTCCCATCTTAACCTCCATGCTGAATCTGTTGGTAGTCTTCATGACCATCAATCTGGCTTCAGAGTGGCCAGAAGCACGGAACCTGCTCTCCTGAACATCCGTGAGGACCTGCTCTTGAACCTCGACTCCAACACTCTGTCTGTTCTCATTCTGCTCGATCTCTCTTCTGCCTTTGACACTGTCAACCATGCCATCCTGCTCAACCGTCTCCGTGATAACCTGGGTATCACTGGTCAGGCTCTGGCGTGGCTGACCTCTTTCCTTTCTAATCGACACTACCAGGTCAAACTTGGGTCCTTCCTCTATGACATCTTTTTCTCCACCTGTGGTGTTCCCCAGGGATCTAATCTCTCTCCCTGGCTGTTCAACCAGTATCTAGCACTCCTTGCCCACCACATCGCCGCCCTCTGCCCCAACTTTCAGTGCTATGCGGACGATACCCAGCTGTTTTGCTGCGGTGAGACAAACTGTGAAACTGTGGAAAATCTATTTGGAGGTGCATGTGCCTTTAAGTCAGCGGAAGCAGGAGGATCGGGAGGATCAGCTGACTTTAAAAGAGCCGCCTCCACGCCCTTGCGGCGTAAGCCCTCGGCGAAAGGGCGAGTACTGTGCTGTTTTGCTGCGGTGAGACAAACTGTGAAACTGTGGAAAATCTATTTGGAGGTGCGTGTGCCTTTAAGTCAGCGGAAGCAGGAGGATCGGGAGGATCAGCTGACTTTAAAAGAGCCGCCTCCACGCCCTTGCGGCGTAAGCCCTCGGCGAAAGGGCGAGTACTGTGCTGTTTTGCTGCGGTGAGACAAACTGTGAAACTGTGGAAAATCTATTTGGAGGTGCGTGTGCCTTTAAGTCAGCGGAAGCAGGAGGATCGGGAGGATCAGCTGACTTTAAAAGAGCCGCCTCCACGCCCTTGCGGCGTAAGCCCTCGGCGAAAGGGCGAGTACTGTGCTGTTTTGCTGTTCTGCGTGGTCTGCGGCAGGAGTCCCTGTCGGACGACCCGAACTAAATCATTACGCCGTTGTGATCTTGACGTTTGCCGAGTCCCTGAACTAATCTGCCTTACATAGCACCAACTCTGATGCACTCCGCCAAGACACGCGCACAAACCAGGAAAAGGACCGCAATGGACGGACTCCTAGACTCCGTGAAGACAGCTGCAACATGCAGTGGGGCGCTGAATCTAACAACCGTAAGTACTCTAAGCACACAAGCTTGTGCTGAGATAGGTGACGCTACACGAACACGCCCAACGGTCGACGTTGCTATCAACAACGCTGAAATAAACGTCGAACGTGATTACAACGCCCCAACACACAAGACCGATGTGCTGTGCCCACCTCACAATCTAACTAATAGCACTGACCCGACCTTAATGTCTGTGTGTTCAGATAGTCTTGTGGTTAATGCCGGTCATGTTAGTCTCGGCCCAACGGCAAACCCAAAGTCTGACTTCATGGAAGAGGCACAGGTGTCAATGTCGGTTGTTGATCACAGTAGAAAACATAGTGGTATCAATGAAAGTTGTTTGAACACAATGGGTGCTATGGAACTCAATACTGGGGATAACGGCGTAACGAATCTTACGGAACCAGATGAATGCAACAGTAAATCATATGTAACATACATCAACCCTGACACCATGGCCGATAGGGATGGAGAAAATCTATTTTCTCCGTGTTGTACGTCCACTGATGCCGCAGATGCCTTCAATCATGATGGTTCTTCTTTCAATGAAATACTGGTCATATCAACAACAAATGCATTAAACATCTCCGGTGCCGAAATTCCTCAAAGAGATGATGACTTGAGCAGAAAGTCACCAATGCTCTCTACTTTACTTAACTTGGAAGCTTGTACTGAAGCAGCCAAAACACAAGGTCCCGGGAATCGTAGACCTTCATTAGACATTGCCAACAAGCTCATTACAGATCTAGCACTAATGACCAAGCTTCAACAAAACCGACAGGTTGAAATAATGAACCAAGGCCACTTGACGCTCACAAATGAACGGTCAGAACAAATAATGCACGAAGCGACACCATGTGGCCCCCAAAGCGTCACACGTACACCACTTACTAGAACTAAACGTAGGTGGTCTAACACAGACAGTTTATCACCGATACGCTGTTCCCAGGTAAAAAAAACAAAAGTGATCTCCTCTTTAAATCTTCCCAATGATCAAACGAGTTCCGAATTCTCCTCAGTTGAACACGTCGATCGTTCTAAAACCATTAGACACCAACACCTACAAAATAGTCCGACTTCAGAAACTTCTTCGTCGGATTCCTCAATCATGGAGCGTCCCTACCCGAAAATCAGATCTTGTAGACGATCAAATTCCTCAAAACAAATACGTACGTCCAATACACATGAGATCCCCCGAACTGCACCTGTTGCTAAAGACCTACAAGCTGTTATTATAGCATCTATGGGAATCTCCATTGCCCCCTTCTTAAAACTGTATGAACAGATGAATGAAAACATAAAAGATCTTACAACCTTAACCGCCCTACTAAACACAAAAATAATCGAACTAGAAAGGAATGAAACGAAATACCGTACCAAAGTAAGCTCTACTAACGACAAAATTGACTGTATTCTAAACTCTGTCTGTAACTTTACCGCAAACAATAATGAAGACAAGAAACTGCTGGCAGAAGTAGCACGGGAAGCCTTAAAACTTTTCAAAGAACATCCTGGGAAGCTGACGTGTAATACAAACTTGGAAAAAACTGACTCAGTTAAGACGCATAGCGACACAGATAACGTAACTGAGGCAACATCTATAACACAACAAGGAAACCGTAACGCGACGAACCATAACTCTGTCACTCAAAAACAAAATAAAACGACTCAGTCGGACAAGAACGCAAACAAGATTGACGGATCTCAGTCACAGAAAGAGTGCGTGCCCTATGTGTCTAAGGTGTGTGACAAAGACTCCTCCTCGCAAACGACAGCCTCACCCGACGAGATGGTCGAAATCAGTCGCCAATCATGCAATCCTGCAACGGCTGAACTCCAACTGGCATCATCTTCTGGAACCAAATCGGTCTCGAAACAAAAGGGGTCAAATGATGACATAACACCGACAAGACCGAGTGTCGAGCCGACCACCGCTAGTGTGGAGGTATATGACATATTTAAAAAAAACAAACGGCTGTCAAAACCAGAGCACACACTCACTGTTGGGAAGTCTGTCAACTGCGAGAAAAAATCTAAAAACTTACCGTCCAAAAACATGAGACGTGCAAATGGATCCAGAAAATTTCTACGAAACCTGAAAACAGTGCAACTAACAGTTGATGGTACGAGATGCAACTTTTCCAACCCTGCTAACCCAAAAATCACTCAAAGAAGTGTAAACACTTATGACAAAACCTGTTCTCCTGAAAGAACTTCTGATGACGATCTGGACTTGATAAATCTATCTACATGCGAGGGTGATGAAGTAAACCAAACAGACGAGCTGATAGATCTCGCAAATGAGAGTTCACCCTCACAACATGCAGGAGTGCAAGACTCCCATCCATGTAATTACAGAGAGAAGGATCAGTCCGACGTCTTACTTGACACTCAAAAAGCAACAAAGACACGACGCACATGTACTATTATCAGCACTGCCGATACGATCTCAAACCCGAACATCAACCAGGACTCACCATTTGTAACATTGGCGGAAAGGCGAGCCAAACTGGCGACCTTAAGCACCAAGGATTCTGAACCGATATTAGACCAATCCACGGCTTCCAAAATGTCTATAAAAAAGGCCACTTCAACGATCCTTGAAGTAAACGGCAATCCTGATTCACCTTTTGAAACACTAGCTAAAAGGCGGCTTAAGCTGGCGTCGAAGAATCTGAAAGATGGTGACTTCATTAGCAGTAAAGAGGAAGCCTCCCACAAATTCACAGAAACTGGACAAAGTGGCTTGACCTGTCTAGGACGCTCGAGCCACCAACACCAAGCTGTGTATAAAGAGCATAGAGACGAAACGAAACCGAACGCCAAAAACATGTTGTCTAAATCAAAAATAACAAAAAAGGAATCTTCCTTCGACAAACTAATACTTGAAAGGCTCGACTCCTGCGATAACACGATCCTAAATCGACAATACTTATCCAAACTATTTTACCTGATACCGAGTCTGCGAACACTTAACTCCGATGACGTGAAAATAGTAGAGTTTCACTGTGAAGAAAGAAACGATATGGTGACCCTACACCTTGCTTCCAAAATCATTCGTGAGATACTGCTGGATGCAGTACCTGCATTTTTATCTTTAGGTTTTGACCTATACCCACAATGCCTCGTTGACAAAACTTCAGAGTCTCTTCTAAACAATACACATGACAAAGGCCAGGAAAGTATAAAGAAAAGAACAACTTCGAATACAAACCCCAAAGAATACAAAGACTCGAAATTCGACACATCAACTCGAACCGAGTCCAAACCAAAGGACTCGGAAGCAACTCAGTCATACTTAAATGACCAAATCCAAATAACCATTGAAGGTATGGATAAAAACATCGGAACAAATCTAAAGAATGTCATAGAAAATGGAAACTGGTCCTGGTTAGCGGCAAACCTAAATAACAAAAACCATGATTAACGCTCAAAGCGGAGCTCACCTCAGTGTTATAACTTCGGATCTTGGAACACACGGGGCTTTGTTCATCTATTCAACTCCCCTTGGATGCACAATTTAGACCTGATCTGTCTACAGGAAACTTGGCTGACAACCTGTCCGATGTCGCCTGCCTTTGAGATAGTGGCAAATCCAGCCATTAAGCCACCCAAAGGCAGGCCAATGTCTGGCCTTTTGATAGCGGTCAAAAAGGATCGTGGTCTCAAAATAATCGAGACTAAAAATGTTTCATCATACATACAAATTGCTAAAGTGGGTATAACCTCCCTTGACAAATCAGAGTACTTGTACATAATTAATCTCTATTGGAATCACACTTCCACCGGTGCGGTCAAGTTTATAGATCAGGTGACCGCTGTATTGGACAACTTAATGGAAAACTCTAGCAGCCTATCGATTCTTCTATGCGGTGATCTTAATATAGACTGCTTGAATCCGAATACTATGCCAAAAAAAAATTCTGCGAATTACAAGATCAACGAAAAAACGGGACAGCTTTGGATGAACGAAATGAATTTAAGAAACCTTACACTTTTGAATGGGAACACACCGGGTGACATCCCAGCACAGCCCACATGGAGACGAGAAACTCAATTTTCAACAATAGATTATCTCTTCGTGTCTGAAGACCTTGCAGCCAAAGTACACCGGCTCGAGATTACCGAAATGAAATATAGCGATCACAACATGCTAAAGATGTCGTTCAATGCCAACCGGCAGACATCCCGAGAATTATGGCCCCATGATATTACGTACCGATCCGGAAGAATTCGTCTTAACCTCAAAACCAAAGACATAAACTCGGTAACATCCGCTTTGGAGGACGCTCAAGGCGTGATTGAATATCAACACCTGCTGATCCAATTTGCGGAACGTAAACAAGGCCTTAAACAACAAAAAACTCTACACAAACATAAGTTTGATTTACAAGTATTGCAACGAAAACGAACGTTACGCAAAGAAATAAGGATGTTACCTAGAAGTAACAAGGAACTATACGCCGCAGAGAAAAAACGTATAACGCAAAAATACAGAAATTGGAGAAATAATCACTATGCTACAATCTTGCAGAATGACTCCGAAGAGATGATGAGCAAGCTCAAAAACAAAAACTCAGCTGAATTTTGGCGTATAATAAACAATCTAGCCGCACCACAAATAGCGCTACAGGTATCCCCAATTTGCCAAGAAACTTGGGTTAAACACTATACGAACCTCTTTTACACACTTGAAGCGGAAGATAAAAATACAAACGAGCATAAAATCCCATGGACACTGGAGTTCGACATTAACGACATCACAAACTCAATTAAGAACTCCAACGCTTCAAGAGCTCCAGGGCCTGATGGCCTCACGAACTATACAATGAAACAAAACCCGAATGAATGGGCAAAGCTCTGTTTACTCCTCTTCGAAAGAATAAAAATAAAACGAGCTACCCCAAGATCTTGGAAAAATGCCATAATTGTGCCAATCTTTAAAAAGGGGAATAGATTGGACCCGGGAGACTACCGACCTATCGCCTTGTTAGACGTAATAGGAAAAATCTACGCAACTCAACTTCAACAAACCTTAAAATCGTGGGCACTCAAAAATGATCGTAACGATCCACGACAAGCAGGTTTTGTTAAAGGCGTAGGCTGCGGTCTTAACACCCTTTTGCTGAATCTCTTAAAAATGGAGTCTATACGAACCAACACTTCCATTTATGTCGCATCTATCGATTTTTCACACGCTTTCGATAGTGTTGACCGTCTTATTCTGTGGGAAAAACTCAAAGCTTGGAAGTGTCCTGCGGATCTTATAGACGCAATAAAAGAGCTCCATTCGAACACTACTGTACAAGTCAGACTCGGCCAGGGAGGTGCCTTATCTCCTCTGATTCCAACTTATAAAGGAGTGAAACAAGGATGTCCCTTAGCTGCAATTGTGTTCAACCTCTTTATCTCAGATATAGGAGACGCACTAAACGAGGTAACAGCTTTTCCACCCAAGATTCACGGCTCGCAGTTGGGTCACTTGTTGTATGCTGATGACTTATTAATTTTGGATGTCACACCGGTCGGCCTACAGCGAAAATTAGATGCCTTAGAAAAATACGTAAAGGAAAACAAGCTTTGCCTAAATAAGAAGAAATGTGAAATCTTGATATTGCGTAACCTGTCAGCCTACAAAAAGAGATCAACCAATTTTGTGTGGCACTTGGAAAAAACACCACTCAGAATCTCCACTCATATAAAATACTTGGGATCCATAATAAGTGCACACATAAATGATAATCCTTGGGTTGAGGCCACAAAAAGGAAATGTCAACAATTGGCTTGTCAGGCAGCGATCATAAACAAAAAAATTCAGGAAATTCTCTATAAAACCAGTGATCAACTTTTACAGAAATAAAGTAATACCGGCCCTGATCTACGGTGCGGAAAATATGTTCGGTTGTCCATATGAGTTATGGACCACACTCGAAAACAATTTTTGGACTAGAGCGTTACATATCTCTAAAGGATGTCCGACTAGCAACATAAGATTTGAACTGGGACTGACCTCCATACAGAGAGTTTGCTGGAATGCTTTAACTCTATACAGAAAGTCACAGCTCGTCAATGCAGCCCCTCAATTCAAAATAATACACAAGCCAGACTCAGAGCCCGAATATACAATGCTTGCTAAATGGAATCGGCAATGCACTGAAATTCTGGACGCAAACAACATTACCATCACTACCCTACTTGAAAATCCTGAGAAGGCCAAACGTAAATTATGGAATGCGGATTGGCACCAAACCAGTATCGACAGATCTAGCTCTCGTCTTCTAAGAGAAGCTCCACCAGAAGCCAGAGAGCTAGACAAACTACAACCGTATCTGGTACAATTTCCCGATCAGGACTCAAGACTACTATATCTGCACTTCCGGCTCAATCTGTTTATGACAAAAGATCGTACAGGCACTTGGCAACATAAGGAACCGAGAGATCTAATCTGCCGCTTTTGCAAATGTTCAACAGAGACATTAAAACACCTGACGCTACTTTGCTCTGAATTTCGCTCCTTGCGAACAAAGCTATTCGGATCACTCTTTGAGGCACGAAGTACCTACACAGCTGATGATTGGTGGAGGATTATGTTTGAGGGTACTGATCGAAAAATCATGTTTGGTCTAGTTCAATTGTTAAAGGAGCTGAAATTAAGGCTAAAAGATCTGATTTAGATAGTAGGAAGAGCCGACTGACAAAGTGTTTAAACAGTTTACATCTGGTGAAAGATGTAGGAAAAATGTATTATACTTTTTGTTTTAAAGGTTTTTACTTATTGTTAACCATATAAAACTATCAATAAAAAAAAAAAAAAAAAAAAAAAAAAACGATACCCAGCTCATTTTCAGGCTACCCTCGGCCTCCTCCTCTCCTTCCCTCATCTCTGACTGTCTGTCTGCTATCCAGGAATGGTGTGCCGCCAATGACCTCTGCCTTAATGCCAGTAAGACTGAGATTCTACTCATCGGCACACCCACTCCCACCTTCCCTGCAGCTCTCTGGCCAGCCTCTCTTGGCCCTCTTCCTGCTCCTACCTGCAAGGCAAAAAACCTCGGGGTCATCTTCGACTCCACACTCTCCTTCTCTCCTCATATATCTGACGTCTCTAAGAAGTCACACTACCAGCCGCACCTTCTCAGAGGTATTCTTCCCTTCCTCTCCTTCCCCCAGAAGCTCACTGTCTCCTGAACCCTGGTTCTCTCGAAGCTGGACTACTGTAACAGCCTCTATCTTAATCTGCCTGCCTCCACTCTCCGCCCTCTGCAACTCATCCGGAACAGAACTGCGAGACTTGTCCTTGGCCTCAAGCCCAGGGACCGTATCTCTCCAGGACTGAAATCTCTACACTGGCTTCCAGTGGCTGCGAGGATTAAGTTCAAAACCCTCTGCATTGTCCACAAGGCCTTCTGGGGCCTGGGGCCTAAATACCTTCAACTCTCTCTTCCTAAATATCTTCCTTCCCGAGCCCTTCGCTCATCCGTCTCCAACTCCCTCAGGGTCAGCCGCTTCTCGAAGCAACGAGCTGGGGGTAGATCCCTCTCTGCGGCAGGGGCCTCCCTCTGGAACAGCCTTCCTGCCTCCCTGAAACTTGAGGAGAACCATCTCCGGTCCGGAAGCACCTCAAAACCTTCCTCTTTGCTTCTGCTTTCTCTCTCCCTCTCCCCTGCTAAATTCTTCACTGAAACTGCACTGAATCTGCAACTGGGCCACCCTCATCGACCTTGGTCCTGGGCCCAGCCACTCTCCACTTGCACTGCCTCCCTGGCAACCCCTGCACTGCGGGACTGTCTCTGTATCCCTACAGCCCCCCTTCCCAGCACTTGTCTGCACTTACCTTGCACTTGCCACCAGCTGGCCCTATTTATTTATTCTTTATTCTACTTACTTTGTACTGCACTTCCACCCTCCCCTTCCCCTTGCACTTTTTCCATTCCCCCTACCCCTGTACTTGCGCGGTCTGAATGACACCTGGCCTAGTAGGATCGTTGTCTGTCCTTCCTTTGTTCCCCTCCCCTGCCTCATCGTGCCTTGAAACACTTGTGTATAGGCGCGTTACAAATGCCATATCATATCATATCATACGTCACGGGTCAATGTCACGGGTGAAAGGCTTCTTTCCTGTCTGCGCCTGTTGTTTCCACTCACACTGAGGTCCCAGGCCCACTCCATCTGCATGGGATACCCTGTTTGCAGCATTTGGACGTTGCAGCCCTTTGTCTCACTGACTGGTATGAGCACTGGGACCTTTCTAAGATGGCGGCCTTTGCCGCAGCTTGAACATTACAGCTTGCCGGCTCACAGCAGGATTGGCTGGTGCACCAGCAGTGTCGCAACCTGAGTGGCTGGCCCTTGGTTCAGCTTGGCCCGCTCACAGGAAGCCGGCAGGTGATGCCAGCCCGTGTCTAAGGGGTGTCCAGTCATTTGGTCGACTACAAACTGGTCGACTGCAATTTGGTCGACGTCATTTGGTCGAAAACCAAATGGTCGAATTTTTTTTTTTTATTTATATATGTGTTTTGTGGGTTTTCGTGTAGAAAAAAAAAGAAAGAAAAAAAGGAGGTTGGGGGGGACCCCCCCAAAAAAAACAAAAAAGGGGTAAAAATAAAAAAGAATAAAAATTCGACCATTTGGTTTTCGACCAAATTGATTCGACCAGTTGTCCAGTCGACCAATTGTTTTCGACCAAATGACTGGCAACCGTCTAAGGCACGGGTCAAAGGCTTCTTTCCTGTCTGCGCATGACAAGTTGCATGCTGCCAACCCGTCCTACACCGTAGGGATGACCCTCTTCATGCTTCTGGTCCTCCTGCTGAAGCCTTCCTCCTGCCCTTTTTGGTCTGCACTGCTTTCATTAGGTAAGCCCCGCTGCAGCCTGGAATTCCTTATTGACCTCTGGGCTCACAGTTCTGCACCCTCCCCTTCCCCTGCTCATTCTTCTTCTGCACTGCTACCTCAATCCTTTTAATCACCCATGCCTATCTTGACGCTAGCCCTCTGCCTTTCTCCCTCCCTTCACAGAGTTGGGTGAGGCCTTACCGTCCTGTGCCGGCTCTTCTTCTCCTCCTTGCCGTCTCCCCTGTCGGTTGCTCTCCCTCCGCATACAGTACTTCTGGTGACCCCCCACTGCTGGTATTTCGATTTAATCAACAGACTTTGAGCAGCCTCTTTCTACAGCCTGTGTAGCTTCTGCATCTCTTCCTCAGACATTGACTATTAGTCAGCCTGGGGCTGACTCGCCGTTTTGTGCCTGCAACTGCCATTCCTATTCCTCAATTAGCCCTATGCACTGTTTACATTGTTTTTTGTAATCTCCATCTTGTTACATTGTCAGCTGTTTGCCTGGTGTGGCCCCTCATTCCTTGAGGCGAGGCTTATCCAGTCTGCAATCATTTATATCTGCTTTTTCATAATTGCATGTCTGGTTCTCCATAAATGCAATGTACATACGTGTACCTGCTCCTCTCCCTCCCCCTCTCCCTTGCTTTATGTTCATCTCTTGCCTCTTCTGATGCCCTATGGACTAGTTAGGATATTTATTGTCTTGTTCCCCTCAACCTATTCCCCTGCATTTCTGTCTTGTTGCCTTCATGTTCAGCACTTGCCCGTAGCAGTGTTTCTGGATTGTTCTTTCTCTTTCATCTCCTTGTTCTCCCCTCCCATTCTTTGTCTTGCTGTGCTTTTAAACACGAATTTGGATGTATAAGTGCATAATAAATGTACAATTAATAAAACAAATAAGCTCCTCAACTCTTCTTTAGTATTTTCTCGACTTTTCTATTGCTCCAGGCTTCTTCTTGGTCTTCCTGCTTCTCACCTGGCTTCTTTCCACTCTATTTATCATGCCTCTATGCATGTTCTGTTTGTCCTTTCTCCCAATGACTCCATTCCATTACCCCTTCTCTTCACCTGTTTAGTTGCCTCTCTTTTTGAGACTTGTCTCCTCTTTAATTTCCTCTGTAGTCTCTTTAAATCTATCTCTACATAATGGTCTATCTCCTCCCTATCTTTCCCCTCTTATCGCCTTCTACACCCCCTCTCACTCTCTCCGCTCACAATCTCTTTTTCTGTTATCTGTCCCTCTCCCTGTGCATCCTACGATTTCTGTTCTTTTTCTCTTCTAGCTCCTAAATATTGGAACTCTCTCCCTCTCTCACTCCGCTCACTCTCTACTTTCCCTCTTTGTAATTCTCGGCTTAAGAGTCACCATCTTTCTTTTCTATAAAATATTATGTACCGTGATTTAACACATTTGATTGTACCGTCATCGTTTCTTTGTACAGCGCTTAGGCATTAGGCGCTATTTAAATAAAAATCAAATACAAACACAAATAAAGGGCATAACCCAGAAGAAACCTCCAGAAATTAACATAATACTCCAAATAAAGCCTTGAAAGGTGGACCAATACCCGAGATAAATTATCCATAAACTACACATTACCTCAGATGACACAATAATTATGTGAGACCCCTGCACTGGGCACAGAACTCAAGATGAGGCATCCAGAACTGGACCCAATACTCCACGGGTGGCCTCCATAAAGAAATTACATATTCCTTTATTTTGATTCTCTAGTAACGCCTCATTGGACAGGTCTTTGTTAACCATTCTAGATTGATAGAAGCGGCACTAGACCGGGATGCAAAGCTGTAGACGTGTGATATGATAGGTTATTTATAACAGGCTTAATAACCAGGGATCAAACCTGTGCTGCTGCTTGTCATCTTGCTTCCAAGGCAAGCATGTTGCCTCCGAGCTATCCACCCGAGACTGCCCCCTCAATCCCTCCCGAGATTGCCTCCTCAATCCCTCCCAGCCCATCAAAATTATCCAGACGAGGTTTTAGAAAAGGATACCATACTCTAGACGTGGTCTCCCTAGCTGAACACATTAATCCCATTAAGTCTTCCAGAACTGATCACCACAGTCGAAATACTAGAACGGAAGTGTGGCCTTCGGAACTAGATGCACTACTCTAGATGGGACTCCACTAAAGGTTATTATGCTGCAGCCAAAGCCTCTAAAAATAGATCAAATACACCACGTCAATTCTCCAGACCTCTACGACCACCGCAGATGGGCTCATCAGAAATTGATACAATACTGCAGATGAGGCCTTCAGAACTGGGGATACAACTCTAGATTTGGGCTCCAGTCATGAAAGCATACAATACACAAAGCAATGTCTTTAGAACTTGGCACAATATTCCTCATGTGGAGACTAGTATTGGGCAAAATAACGAAAATGTTGACTACAGCATTGGACAAGATACTCGAGCTAAGGCTTCATTAGTTGAGCACAATGTTTCAAACAAGGTCTTAAGATGTGTGTATTGCATAGCAGGTAAGGCCTTCAGAACAGGACACAAGAAAGAAGATGTGACCAGGAAACCTACTCACAGTATTCTAGAGGTGACCTCTAGATCTGGATAAAGTATTGCAGATGTGGCTCCCAGAACATGTCCACCTATATCAGATGTGGCCTACAGAAGTGGACACAAGAAAGAAGATGTGACCCGGAAACCTACTCCCAGAATTCTAGAGGTGACTTCTAGATCTGGATAAAGTACTGCAGATGTGGCTCCCAGAACATGGCCACCTATATCAGATGTGGCCTACAGAAGTGGACACAAGAAAGAAGATGTGACCCGGAAACCTACTCCCAGAATTCTAGAGGTGACCTCTAGATCTGGATAAAGTATTGCAGATGTGGCTCCCAGAACATGTCCACCTATATCAGATGTGGCCTACAGAAGAGGACACAAGAAAGAAGATGTGACCCGGAAACCTACTCCCAGAATTCTAGAGGTGACTTCTAGATCTGGATAAAGTACTGCAGATGTGGCTCCCAGAACATGGCCACCTATATCAGATGTGGCCTACAGAAGAGGACATTGCACTCAGCTTGAGGCCACAAGACTGGATACAAAACTGCAGCTGTGCCTCCTAAAATTAGATGCAATTATCAGGGTGGGACCTGCAGAAGTATACACTGTATTCCAGATGCTGTCATCTAGCCTGGACACAGTGCTCAAATGGGCTTCCCGAGCAGAAACAATACTCAAAGCCTTAGACATTTACACAATATCCAATGCAAGGCATTCAGAGCATTGGACAATACTGCTTACATGGCTTCAAAACCTGAATGCAATGTTTTAGATGTGAGCTCCATACAACATGACACAATAGCCTCCCTAAATACTTAAAAATGCTGAACAATTTGGTAAATATGGGCACCAGAACTGAACACAGCAACACACAGGAGAACCAGATGCAATACTGCTGATATCGTCTACAGAACTGGGCACAAAGTCGCACATTATTTCGCCAGAATTGGGCACAGTACTCTCCACAAGGCCCTGCAACTCGAAACAACTATGCCGATGTGGCCTCCATGCCTGGACAAAACAAGCAAATGTAGTCTTCAGAACTTACCAGTGTATGCCTGGTGTGGCCTCCAGAAATCAACATAATGCTCTGGAACACATTTTGCGGATCAGGCGTTTACTGCTGGTCACAACACTCCAAATGCCACCCTTCTAACTGGATACAACTTTGAAGAAAATGCCACCAGAATGAACGCACTACTGCAGACCTGGCCCCCAGAATGGGACACAATATTTAGAATGAGGCCTACACAAATGGGAAGAAAGTTCCACATTACACCAAAAGACGTGGATGCACAGCTGCAGATATGGCCTTCATACTTGCTCAGAGCATTCCAATTGTTTCCTAGATTTTACATCCAGAACTGTTCATAATATACCAGGAGAGACCTACAAAAGTACTGCAAATGTGTCTCCCAGGACAGTGCTGCAAATGAAGCCTCCAGACCCTTAATACTCTTGATGAATTCTCCAGATCTGGACACAACAATCAAGATCTGGGCTCTACAACTGGACACAGTACCACGGGTGAAGCCTACGAACCTGAATACAATACTGCAGATTTGGCCTCTAAAAGCTTACACCCTCCAACAGATGTGATCTCCAGAATAAGAATCAGTACTCCATATGGATATGACTTTATACCTGTAGGATCAATACATTGAGAAGAATCAGTACTCCAGATGGGACCTTGAGAGCTGAATAGAATACTCCAGATGAGGCCTACAAAACAGGACGCACATCCCTTTACCTGGTTACAATACTGCAGAAAATGCTGCTAGAAAATGACACAAGGCATCACACGAGGCCTCCAGAAATGGACAGATTTGGAAGCAATATCGCAGACCCCCCCTGCAGAGCCGAGCACCAATCTATAGAAGGTCCACAGTACAAAAGGCAAAAGTATGTGGCCTACTAAACTGGACACAATATTCTTACTCTGGCCTGCAGGATTGTACAAACTGTTCCAGACAAGTGATCAGGTGCGTACAGAATATTCCAAATAAGGCCTCCAACAGAAGTAGACACAGTATTTCATATGTTGCCTCCAGAACTGGAAACCACACTGCAGAAGTGACCCACAAATCTGTAAAAATACTCGAGATGAGGCCTCCAACATTGGACACATTACTCCTGGGGATGACCTCAAAAACAGGATACAGTGTGCCAGACACACTAGTACATATAGGACCTCCTTAACTAGTGACAATACTCCAGGTAATGCCTGAGGAGCATACCCCCAGCTCAGAACAATCCTCTAAACAAGCTCTTTGACCTGCATCCCCAAAACATATCACCAAGAAAATAGCGTCTAAAGATTCTATCCATTCTGTAAATCTCTGTGTTCCTCACTGAATTTCACTTGCATTGCATAGTTAACCTTTTTAATTTTTGCATCGTGATTAAGAATTAGAATCGAAGGAGTTGATGCCAGACTTCATTGACCAAGAGCGCAATGCAAAGTGGTTTGCCAAGAAACACTTGTGTATGAGCAAGATAGAAATAAAATATCATATCAAGTTGGACCTCAGCGATGCCTACAATCTGATCCGAATATGCGAAGGAGATGAGTGGAAGATGGCCTTCAAGACCAAGCTCAACCACTACAAGTACTATGGTGCTCCTGCAGCTTTCCAACATTTAACTGCAGATATGATTCAGGATGTGTGCAGGGATTTCCTGCCGGTGGGCCTGGATGCTCTCTTGACTTAGGGCCTCATTACACGGAAGGCGGTAATGGTTAACGGCCACCGTTAATGGTAACGGTGACCGTTAACCATTACCACCTTACTACAAGGTCCCTTAGCGGGTTGGTGCTTTAACGCCTGCTTTTTGCAGGCGTTAAAAACCAACCCGCTAAGGGACCTTGGTGCTAATTACGGCACCGCAAAATTGCGGTGCCGTAATTAACTCCTTCCCCATTGCCATTATGCCCTATGGGGCAAAAATGGGAATGGGGAAGGGCAATGGTGGAAGGGGGAATTACCGCCCCGCCAACCTTGGAATAGGGCGGTAATTCCCCTTTCCACCAAGGCGGTGCCGGTAATTTACCGGCATGGTCCAGGGTGCTAATAGCACCCTGGATTACCGCCTTCCGTGTAATGAGGCCCTTAGTCTCAAACCTTACTGGAGCAGGAGCATCATGTGTGAGAAGTCCTGCAGAGCTTGAGCAAATGTTGGTTTCACGTCAAAATGGAGGAATATCAGTTCCATGCACAAGAGGCAAGTTCCCCGGGTTACGGATCTCTATCAACAAAGTGGGGATGGACTAGGGGAATATACGATGGGTTATGGAGTGACCTTAGAATTGTTCAGTGACAGCCGTCCAACATTTCTTGGGATTCACACATTTCTACCATTGATTAATTAAAGACTTCTTTGCCGTGCCTAAGACTCCTACCCAGCTAACAAAAAAGAGTTGCCATTTGTGTGTAGAAGACACCCTTGACAGGCTTACGGAGGATTTCTGCTCTGCTCCCATGCTTTTCCAACATGACTCTGCCAAACCCTTCATAATGGAGGCCAACATAATCCCACTTTGGGGATAAGTCTGTCACAGAAAGGTCCAGACAGGTTGCTTCGTCTGGTGACATTCTTCTCCAGGTGACCGAATTCAGCAAAGGTTAACTACCTGATCTATGACCAGAGCCTGATTGTCCTCAAAGAGGGATTTAGTCATTGGAGACATTATTTGGAAGGTTTGATGCATCCAGAGGAGGTACCAGCCCATCACAAGAATATTATGTTCCAGAAAGAAGCATGATGTTTGAGTGCACGACACAGAAGATGCATTGCCCCAGAAAGAACATATCCTGGACACCAAGGTGGAGTCTTTACCTGTCCCCAATACACACACCGTCTCTATACTATGATAAACCGGCACTATGGAACAATGTTTCAAACAATATTTGCAGTGGTCACCAGTCCTACTATTGCTTCAGCAGTGTTCAGATCTAAGACCCACCCTTCAGGGTCACTTTTGTATCTGAGTCATTTATAAGTTCCAACCAGAAACATCCTGGACGAGCTTCGGTGGTGGTGCCACGATTCTTCATTAAGTGGACATCCCGGCACCAAACAGACCTGAGAAATGATTCAACATTGGTAATGGTGGCTTCAAATGTGCAGAGACATTGGGGAACACATATATGAATGAGCAACCTGCGCCCAACATAGAACACTGCGAAGGCCCCACGCAGGTCCCTTGCAGCCACAGAAAAAGGCTTCTCTGCCCTGGACAAGGATCACTGTAGAATATGTGATTGAGATCCACTGGCAGAGATTCGGGAGGAAGGAGGAAATGGAGAACATGATTTGGGTATCATCTGTAAAGGGTTGGTAGGAGAACAAGAGGTGATTATCAGATTACAGCATGAGGAGGCGTACAGCATGCAGAGCAGTGGGATTAGGAGGACAGATCCTTGGGGGACTCCGATCAGGAGAAATGTGAGATCAGAAGTGCCAGTGTTCCAGAAAACAGAGGCAACATCAGAGTTTAGAGGCAATCCAAATGACGATAGTTCCCTTGATTGCAAGGTAGAGGGCCCTACCCCCCTCTCTCCGTTACTCCCTCCCTCCTTTGATCTCCCTTCCTTCCTTCCTTCCTTCCTTCCTTCCTTCCTTCCTTCCTTCCTTCCTTCCTTCCTTCCTTCCTTCCTTCCTTCCTTCCTTCCTTCCTTCCTTCCTTCCTTCCTCCCACCTACCCTTGCTCCCTCCCTTCCTCTCTTCCTTCCTTCATTCCTTTATTCCTCCCTTGCTCCTTCCTTCCCTCCCTCCTCCCTCCCTCCCTCGCTCACCCCCCTCAACTCCTTCCTTCCTCCTTCCCTCCCTCCCTTCCCTCCTTCCTTCCTTCCTCCCACCTTCCCTTGCTCCCTCCCTCCCTTCCTTCATTCCTTTATTACTCCCTTGCTCCTTCCTTCCTCCCTCCTCCTCCCTCCCTCCCTCACCCCCCTCAACTCCTTCCTTCTTTCCTCCCTCCTTCCCTCCCTCCCTCCCTCCCTCCTTCCCTCCCTCCCTTCCTTCCTTCCTTCCTTCCTTCCTCCCTCTTTCCCTAAAGAGCGACATACAGAATGCTGCGTCCCCTTAAGACACCTGGTGTGCATCTGTCTTTAAGGGGTACAGCCACTCAACAGGAAGCTGTTCTGGGCCCAGGCATCAAAGGAGCACACCCTTTCAAAGAGAGTAGCCTCGCACGAGGGTGGTGCATACCATTGAGAAGGAAAGGGGCAGGGTTAGTGAAGACAGGGAAAGCTCCTTACAGTTGCAGAAGGAGTCCATCATCTTGTTTCTCTCTTCCTCTCTCGCTCCTTCCTACCCCCTCCACTTCCTGTAGCGCAAACCACTTTGGGTGTGATGTCAGAAGGGCAAAGTCCGCTCATTCCAAGAGCAGGGACTGGACCTCTAAAGCAGACTAGTTTTAGTCCAATCACCTGTGGAACGTTACCTTTAAAAGAAGAGGTCTTACACCACTTCTTTGATTCACTCTGGAACAGAGGCATTCATTGGACTTCTTTTGGAAGAGTTGTACTTTCCAAAACCCTCAGCCACTCAGGTGAAAAAGGAGGCGTTGAATGCATAGGAGAGCTCTGCCCCCTAAACACTACCTGGGCACATTGCGGGTGACTCTTGCTATGGACATGGCCCTGACACTCTTTACCAGATTCTCCCAACGACGGGAGAGCAGACCCTGAAAGTACTCATCCTGTCCTCAAATCCCTGAAGTGGGTCGCACAGCATCTGGAAGACAAGTTCAGCTAAGGATTCCCATTCTGCTACTTCGAAGCAGGTAGAACTACCAAAGAAGCTGAGCTCGACGCCATCGATGGCCAGGGTTCCCGCCGGTGCTACTTTCTGACACTCCTCCGAAACAAGGATCTCTTTGTTGAAGCAGTATAAAATGCCGGCTTTAATCTTAGTAATAATGCAATGGTCCTCTTTCCTGGGTAGTTGCGTGATAAAATACATAACAATTTAAGAAGCCAGCGTCAAGAGGTGGCATCGGCCTATAAGGGGGGGCTTAAGATTAATTTCTATTGTAACTTAGACACAAACAGCTGGCCCATTGGTGCATTGAATAAGGATGGAAATACGCTCTTAGGTTGGCACCTATGTATTTACTGAACAAGAGTATTACGGTCAGTTTTTAGAGGTAATTATGGGATGTCAGGTACACACAACTACAGTGCCTGCATCCCGAGCCTGCTCGACGCTGCACTGTGCCCTTCCTGAGCGTGTCACCTGCTATGCTCGAATCAACTGCTTGATGCCGGGACCCAGCTAGAACCAATGAAGTGTCACTTGCCGACCCGAACCAGGGGTTACACCATGACTCGCTCCGACTCACCTCCAACTGCCGCTTCGCTGAATCTCACACTGGTGCAACAGGATCACTGTTTTGAATCATCGCTGTTTGCTGACTAGAACCACTGGAGCGTTACTCGTCAACCCTTCCCGGTAGTTACAGCCTGACTTGACCTGGCTCAACCTCAAACAGATCCTGGTGAGCGCCCCCACCTGCTTTGCCAAAAACAGCATTTGAACAGCACAGATCTGCCACAACAGAACGTTCTTGAAGCCCTGCTTGCCGCTTGGGCACACATGATCCAGCATACCCAAACTGAGCTCGACACACACGCATTACAGTCCGAAGGCGGGTTCAATGCTGGCGACTCATCAAAGGCCTGAAGCAAGGTACTCTCGACTAATAACTGCCCTTTTGATCCATTTTGGGCCAAAGAGACTGGTTAGGTCACTTTTGCACCTTTCTTTCCCAAATACATATCCTTTTTGTGGTTCATAATTTGCTGATCAACCCTTTCTTCATATTTAGAGTGTTACGTTCCTCTATCTGTTGAACCTTCTCTGTTCTTTCCACAGGGGAGGGCTTTTTACAGTGTTTTCTATTTACTTCTCTTGCAGATGGTGTGTTTAATTAAAGTATACATTTTTTAAAGGAACCTTGATTGGACAGTCCCTTTGTTTTGGACTGTGTTACTGTGTTGGTTGGGACATCTCATAGTCACATTCTCACCCCTCTGAAGAGCATAGCCTTCCCTTCGCCCATGCTACAACAAAACACGAAGGAGGTATGTCCTTTAACAGTGCCTCGATCACCTTTATGATTGTTCTGGCTCTTGAATTGTAGAAGTGTGAGGGCTCAGTGGGCATTTAGCCTCTATGTATCCCTGTCTTCCTGCAGCACAGAATCTAATTGGTCATACCATGGTTGAAGGATTAGGGATAAAGCAGTGGACAGGGTGAGGAGGTCTCACCTAAAAGCGTAGGTACACGGATTGGCAAAGCAAATAGTTTGGCTTTGGTGTAGGCATGGGGTAGGCATTTTCCAGGCACTGCCAATAGGGTACTTCCGGGCTATAAAATGGTAATAGCTATACAATGATGCAATTTCCTGGGCATATGATAGCAGTGCCTGGAAAATATCTAACATATATACACAAGCCAAAACGGTTGTCATTGGTTGTTTTTAAGGCGACCTCAGTGCAAAGAACCGACATGAATCAATTGGCTGTGGGCACACTTGCTTAAGAGTTTTTTACAACACCCACAAACTGTGTGCCGCTCCTCACATGTCATCTTCCACCCAAATGTAAACCAATGCAATAGTTTGGCTAATTTCGGCTTATAGGTGGTGCTTTAGCACCACCTTAGAATGAAGACTTAAGAAATGATGTGCAGGGCATCCAATGCTGGGCATGAGAGGCAACCATTTTAGCAAACAGCAAAGTTTAACTAAGTGCTGGTCAATATCAAAGTTCAGGAGGCAGTGGCTTATCTTTTTGGTCTGAGACATCCCTTTTGAAAAGGAGAATTGTCAATGATTTCCTGAATTAAGGATGATTAAGCTCTGTTCTCACTTCTGGTTGGAAGATATTCTACAGCTCAAAGCCAGTAACAACCAGTTTTCTCTTGCAACAGTGCTGGGTTCTTGTCGGGGTGTACATGGAGAATTGGCTTGTTTGGTTCTTTTAATCAATGTTCTAAGCTGCTCAGCTGGTGGAGCAGAGATCCTTAGATACTGTTCGCCATTGGATGGGCATCCTACATAGGCTTTTTAGCGCTCCGGATATCTGGTCTTGTGTTTTGTAGCCCAAGACCAGAAGAGCCTTTCGGTTTTGTATGGCATGGATTCTCTTAGTTTCTTTTTTGGGGGTACCGCCAAAGAGGCTGTTGCAATAGTCGAGGTGTATTTAGATCGGAACCTGGATCTTTTGAATTTGTTGTGTCATGTGCAGAGCAGGGAGTTTCTTACATAGCAGATTCAGGGCCTCATTACACGGACGGCGGTAAGGGTTAACTGTCACCGTTAATGGCAACGGTGACCGTTAACCCTTACCGCCGTACTACGAGGTCCCTTAGCGGGTTGGTGCTCTAACGCCTGCTTTTTGCAGGCGTTAAAAACCAACCCGCTAACAACCTCGGAGCTAATTACGGCACCGCAAAATTGCGGCACCGTAATTAGCGCCTTCCCCATTCCCATAGAGCCCTATGGGGCAGAAATGGGAATGGGGAAGGGCAATGGCGGAAGGGGGATTTACCGCCCCACCGACCTTGGGATGGGGCGGTAAATCCCCTTACCGCCAAGGCGGTGCCGGTAATTTACCGGCATGGTCCAGGGTGCTAATAGCACCCTGGATCACCGCCTTCCGTGTAATGAGGCCCTCAGTGTAAAATGGCACTTCTTGACCCTCTGCGAGATATGTTTGGAGTAAGAGTGAAACTTATCAAAATGGACTCCCAGGTTCTTTGCTTCTATTGCCGGCATTGGTGCTGGGTCCATGTCATTGTAGCATAATTTGGAGGTTCTCGGGGGTGGAGTGGCTGCAAAGCAAGTGCTCCACTTTCCCAGGGTTGAGGCAGGGTGGCTTTCGGCCATTCATGATGGAATTGCTGATAGACAATAGGTTAACGTTTTGGGATGGAGAGCATCAACTAGGTGTATCATCCTCAGTAATGGTTTGTTAGGGTGAACTTGGGAGTGGGGGCCTGACGTCCACAATGTTGCATGCTGCATCTTCACTTAGCCTCATCCAACTCACATTGGAGTGAAAGAGGCACCCTTCTGCATGCACCCCGTCATGAGCGGTGACTTTAATATATCTTCACACTCATAGGAGGATAGCTCAGGGGCAACGTGATTGTCTTGCAAACAAGACAAGGCATAGCAACAAAGGTTTGAATCCCGGTCTCATGCTTAGAAACTGAAAAGAGCAATTAGAATTATACATTACGGGCTAGTCCCCACGGTTGGGGCATTGATTGAACATTAGCTGTGCTGCTTTGTCCTTTAGCACTGTGTCAACAATCGTGCAGGCAATGTCATTGGGCCTCATTACAAGTACAGCGGTAAGGCAGCGGTGGGTTGCCACCAGACTCTAACACTGTTTCCGCAGCCTGAGATCCCGATGCCAACGTGACATTACAAGTCCCTGCGTCCCAGGATACCAGGCGGTGGAAAATGTTAGTCCTTGAGGACTCCACGGGAATGGCCATGGAGACTCGGAAACACCGGCACTGTTAGTAACGGAGCCGATGCTTCCATGACAATTGTGCCTACCGGAGCTGTTGCACCCGGCAGATATGATATGGCATTTGTAACGTGCCTATACACAAGTGTTTCAAGGCCGGTCTGACTTGCCGCGGGCAAGGGCGCTGGGAGGCACAGATGTAGTCTGCCGGTCTGGAAAAGTGTGCCGGTAGGTTTTACCCTTATTTTCGGACCGACAGACTTGTAATGAGGCCCATTATTGTCTTCCCCCGGAAAACACACATAACACAGACTAAACCATAATTAGATAAGATGAGCTCAGCTCTCTTTCTCTCATTTGCGTACATGCTGTGGTTTGCAGGTTCTGGGTTGATGGTGTTGCCCTCTCCCCACATCCAACCTTGTTTGCCCCCAGTGATGCTGGTTAGTTGGTCACCCACCCCCATGTGTGTGTAGAGTGGTGGCTACAGAGACCTCCTCATGGGACCTACATTAATACCAACACCCCTAGGTTCGGGTGTAGGGAGTTGGCGGCTTCCAGCACGTTCGCAGTGTTGTGACCCCGCTTCCAATCTGTGCATGGAGTGGCAGCTTCTAAGGCCCTCTCTGAGGAAACAAAATGATTACCACCTCCGATCCCACCCCCATGGATGCTGGTTGGTTGAAGGGAGTTTGCTGTGTGAGGATGAGCCCTCAGTCTGTGAAGATAGACTGCCTTTGGTCTCTGATAGGCAAATAAGGCGCACTATCTCCCGGTTATAGGGCACCAGGTGTTATTCACTGATGGCTATCCAGCTGCATCAGTCCAATGCGCAGCTCTGTGAACTCCTTCTGAAGAATATGCTTAGCAGGTAATGTCATGAAAAGAAGATATAAGGTGAAAAGCTTACATGAGCTGGCAATATTGGCTCAGCCAGTGCGGCATGACAAGGCGCTGCACTTCTAGCCCTCCCAATAAGGAGCTCTTAGTTCCAGAAGTATAAGATGCCCGCTTTAATCTTAGTAATAATGAAATGGTCCTCTTTCCTGGGTGTTTGTGTAACAAAATACATAGCAAGTTGGATAGCCAGCCCAAGAGATGGCATTGGCCTATAAGGGGGGTCTTACGTTTAATGGCTGTTGTAACTTAGAAACAAACAGCTGGATCATTGGTGCATTGAATAAGGATGGAAATACGGCCCTAGCTTGGCGCCTTTGTATTTACTGAACAAGAGCATAACGGACAGTTTTTAGTGGTAATTATAACATGTCAGTTGCACGCAACAGCCCGTGTCAATAACGCTTTGCCAAAGGACCTGAACCGTGGATTCATCGGATTAAATTAATGCATGATAATTATGATAGGAAAGAGACTGGTACAACCGTTGTAGCCTCCCAATTCTGACCTATCCTGCAGGGTCAGGCAGCTCAGTCAATGTTTAAGTTTGTTACCTGCTCCGTGCTAAAATAGTCCTGCATCATGTAGGCGAGCTGTCCAAATGGGTATATGTTTTATGATTTACAGAAATGTCTTTGTTAGGGTGGGTACGGAGACACATTAAAATAGCAGCGAGCGCAATATCCATTGCTTGATCAGAGCGGTTCTCGCTGAATCAATATGACAGACATATTACATATGTAAAATTCGGTCATTCTTAGGTTCCCAGAATGCTCTTTCCTTTCATGGAGATCAGCATGATGGAGGGTCCCTGAAGAGATAGGCTGCTGCTCATCTTGGGCTCGTGCTCTCTGCCCCCCCTTCTCCATGTCTTGGCATGACATGGTAGGAGGCACCCAGAGAAAATGTTTTCCATTTTCAGCACTGGTCATCATTTTCTTTGCAGGGGAAAAAATCTATATTTATGTTAGAAATGAAGGGGTGGGAAAGAAAGGTGGGATGGGGTGGTATATGGAGCCCCCATTAAAAGAAAAGAAAAAAAAAGTAAATAAAAATTAAATAAATGACCACAAAGTTATTTATTTCAATTAATCCATATAGAACTGGCAAAGGACATAGCAACACAATTTGCCTGATCTATGCACCTGAGGATGGACCTATTACTTTAAGAAAGGGGGTTCAGTGAGGTTGGGCCAAAGTCACCCCTGTGTCTAGATCACTGCAGCTGTCCTTTCACTGTGTTTTCTGGCGTTGAAGCTCGAACCCTGGAAGAGCACTCTCTTTGAGTCATATGTCCCTCATTACTGTTTTGCCCGTATCCCGCTGGAATTACTGGCAGAATACCAGCAAAACTGCATTACCGTCTGCGCCACCCGTTATCCCGGTAGCACCGGGATATTACGGGCGTTGGAGATTCCAGTAAGTACCCATTCCATGGATTCCCACAGGACTCCATGGGTTGGGATTGCCGGAATTACCGGCACTGGTAGTACCGATGCTGGTGATTCCGGCAATTATTTCCCGGTAGGGGCCTGAACTCCCTGCAGGTCAGGCCTGCCAGTAGTTCACTGTCCCTCTTGGCAAATTTGTGTTTCCCCGGTCGGGAAAAAATGCCGGTGCCAATATAACCAGCATTCCTTCCAGCATTTTCTCTGGACTGGGGACCTTGTAATGAGGCCCTAGTCTTGGCCTATTAGTTTGTCTGCAACCACAATGTTTTGAACCTGGCATATGCTTGTCTTTATATTAAAACCAGATTTGTGACACGCTGATGTTCAAAGAACAAATTATTAGAGAAAGAGACAGGGAGAATGCCCAACTCCAGCGAGTAAGAAAGAATCGAGTAAGACCCTTGTTATAAGGGTTGACGCTTTAAAGGTTTAAGGGCAGCCCACGGCAACAGTAGATGCTCCACATCACAATGAGGGGTACGGAGGAGATTTGCAACACTGCATATGGGATACAGGGAGGGTTCAGTTGACGTTCCCATTTCCTCAGCAGAGAGTTGACACTGGTCTACACTGTGGATTTGAAAGAGGAGTAGTCCAAGCGAGGTAACCAGTGGAGGTCGAGCAGGCCTTGCGAGAAGGCCTATAGGGAAGGCTGATCGCAATAACAAAATGGCCTCTAAGACTGGAGGTATCATAGAAGCTGTGTGCGCCATCAGAGCCCGAATATGAAGGACCCTTGTGTTCCTATGTATGAACAAGACTCCTTTCACACAGTCTCACTGGATCAAGTGTTGAGGATTGCATCGTCACCGACTGTTTTCAGTTTGAGTAAATCTGATGTGAATCACGCCTGGTTGTTTGTTCAATTTGACGTCTTCGCCTGGCACCGTTTTACTGCAGAAGGTGCCATTTTCTTTGGGAACACCAGGCAGACCTCTGCTACTAAAGAATGGAGTGATGAGATGAGTTGATTCCCTACATTTCACCATGGTGGGCCCATATGGGAAGGTTACACAGAGAGTGATGACAATATCAAATGTTTTATTTATTCAGATCATAGTGATGTTCTCCCAAGTTGAACGGTCACAGGGATAAGGTGTCATGCCTGCGCCATGGGCGCATCCATTTACGCTCAATATGGACTATTTGTTTATCATTTATTTGCAACAGACTCTTGGATCCATCTATATTTACTTTGGGAACTTTATTATTTTTCCCACAAACTACGTATACCACAATGCACCTGGCTACAAGCATCGATTCCTGGCTGTTCCTATGGGTTATCAAAGGAACTACATCCCCAGAAGCCCAAGGGACTTGGCCTGCTTCCACCAGCCCAGGAACAGAAAGGGAGGTGGCCGATTGCCTGCAGGTGTGCTTAGCCAGGTGCAACCAATTAGCCTGCCTCTGTGCTGGGCTAGGCAGTATGAAGGCTGCTGCCTGCAGTGGCTCAGCCTCTTGCATCTGAGAGTCCTTCCTCCACCTTTCGCGTCTTCCTACGGATCCTGTATGCTGTTTACCTTCACTCCTACTTGGACCCTGCTTTGTTGCTTGCTACACCCTGCTGCCTACAGCCCTAGCCTTCTGGGCTCCCTGCCTCAGTCCAGCTCCTCTGGGCTTCCTGCCTTGCAGCCTGTTACACTTCGCTGCCTACAGCCATAGCCTTCTGGGCTCCCTGCCTCAGTCCAGCTCCTCTGAGCTTCCTGCCTTGCAGCCTGTTACACTTTGCTGCCCTCCAGCCTCCGCCCTTGCCCTGCCGGGCTCTCCACATTACAGCCGATCACGCTCTGCTGCCTTCCAGCCTCCGCCCTTGCCCTGCCGGGCTCTCCACATTGCAGCCGATCACGCTCTGCTGCCTTCCAGCCTCCGCCCTTGCCCTGCCGGGCTTTCCACATTGCAGCCGATCACGCTCTGCTGCCTTCCAGCCTCCGCCCTTGCCCTGCCGGGCTCTCCACATTGCAGCCGATCACGCTCTGCTGCCTTCCAGCCTCCGCCCTTGCCCTGCCGGGCTTTCCACATTGCAGCCGATCACGCTCTGCTGCCTTCCAGCCTCCGCCCTTGCCCTGCCGGGCTTTCCACATTGCAGCCGATCACGCTCTGCTGCCTTCCAGCCTCCGCCCTTGCCCTGCCGGGCTCTCCACATTGCAGCCGATCACGCTCTGCTGCCTTCTGTTGGGGGTCTCTGGGTGCCCCCAATGCGTGCCCGCGAGCCCCTCCACCCACAGACTCCACACGGACACGTCTGTGTGCTTCGGGCTCCCCGGTCGCTCTAACGCGGCCGGGAACGCCCCGTTTATTTAAGGCGCACGCGGCGACGTGCAACGTCACGCCGCCGCGTGCGTATCCCCTCACGGGGCAACGCCACACTCCTCCTTTTTCCGGGAGGAACAATAACAAACAGACACGTCAAAACATAGCACTGCACACAATGTCACTTGCGAACTTACAAGGCCCATGCCCCCTTTTATTATCAGCCTCCCAGGTCCCCTTCACTCCGGAACACAGTCAATCGGCCCCAGCACGTAGTCTCCGAGGTAGGCAGGTCTCCCTCGCCCAGCCCTCTGGGGGTACCTCCCACCTACCTCAGCCGCCGGACTCCCCGCTGCTCCAGTGCCTCGTTCTGGTGACCCCACGAGTTCCCCCCGGGGGGTATCTTCATCCGGGAGGACAGTCTCATCCGGGTCAGGCGGGAGTTCAGTTCGAGAGTCCCCCAGTTTCTTGAAGAAACTCACATTTCGAGTGACGGCCGACTTCCCGTCCGAGGCCGTTACCATCGATCCCTTTACTGCCACTACGTCCAGCGGCTCGGGTTCATATGGGAGCGAGAGCTTTCCGTGGGGATGCCGATTCCTGATCAGCACTTCGTCGCCCGGTTCCAGCCGCTGCGGATGAAGACCCCGCCGTATGTTTTCTTGATGTGTCCTTGCCTGTCGCTCCGCTTCCACCCGTTGGTCATCTATTACGCCGGGCACCTTTTCCTGTACCTCCGGGAGGAGACCTCGGGGGCACCTTCGGAATAGTGCTTCAGCCGGGGCTACCCCAGTCGAGGCGTGTGGGGTGGTGCGGTACACTCTTAGAAACTGGTATAGCGCCCGCTGGAGAGGCTGGCCTTGTCCCTGGGCTATCCGGAACGTTTTGTTTAATGTCCTCATCAGCCTCTCGGCATCCCCGTTCGCGCGGGGCCACAGCGGGGACACCTTCCAGTGGGCCACTCCACAGCTCTCGAGAAACTCCGAGAACCTCGCGCTCTGGAATGGGGACCCATTATCCGAGCACAGGGTCACGGGAAACCCATGGGTGGCAAAGATTTTCTCCACAGCGCCGACCACGTGCTCAAATGCCACCGACTCGACGAATTCCACCTCCGGGTATCGCGAGTATTCATCGACGATGGCTAGGAAGTGAGTACCCACGGCCGTGGATCCGAAGTCCGCATGTACGACCTCCCACGGGCGGGTCCCCCGTGGCATTACTTCAATTTCAGGCTCCCGCTGTACTGGGGAGGCCGCCTGGCACCATACACAGGCCGCTACAAAGTCGTCCACTTTTCTTTCCAGCTCGGGAAACCACACCTTCAGCCTCAATCTCGCCTTCGTTTTGGCGGCCCCTTGGTGTCCCTGGTGTGCCAGGTTGATGACTTCGTGGACCTTGGAGCCCGGCACCACCAGGCGATCGCCCCGCAGCAGCAGGCCCGACTCCGTGAAGGACAGTTCGTCCTTCACCTTCCAGAGTTGCTCGAGGGTTACTTTAGCCTCTTGAGTGCGCCCTGCCACCAACTCCAGCACGGCCTTCCAGGACCCCGACTGCATCGAGCTCCTCAGGATGCGGAAGCATTCGTCGTTGGCCGCAGCACTCTCCAGCTCGGGTAGCGGCATTGCATTGGGGGTGGCGCTCTCGACCACCATGCTGACGTGATCATCGGCTTCCTCCGCACACGACTCTTGTGCGGGTCCGCCCCTGCCCACCGGATGCCTGGACAGGTAGTCAGCCGCATTGTTGGCCCCCGGCCGGTAGATTAGGGTGACGCCATATTCCAGGAGGGCCAGCATCCATCGCTCGATCCTGGCTGGTGGTTTGGAAGAGGATCCGGCCATAATCGGAATCAGTGGTTTATGGTCTGTTACCACTGTCACGGGTCTCCCCAGCACATAGAGCCGAAAATGCCGACAGCCCCACAGAACCGCCAGGGCCTCCCGTTCAATCTGTGAGTATCTCTGTTCGGTCTCGGAGAGGGCCTTGCTCGCGTATGCCACGGGCCTCATTCCCCCATCTTTGCCCACCTGGGTGAGGACCGCCCCGAGGCCAAACGGGCTGGCGTCCACAACAATCTCCGACTCCAGGGCGGGGTCAAAGAAAGCCACTGTGTCATCTGCTGTCAGGGCACCCTTGATGTCCTCGAATGCCGACTGTTCTAACGGGCCCCACTGCCAGATGGTATCCTTTTTCGTCAGGGCCCTCAGAGGTTCCGACCTCGAGGCGAGATTCTTGATGAAACGCCCACAGTACGTCACCATTCCCAGGAAGCTCCGCACCTCTGATGCCGACTCAGGGGGGCGTGCCGTCTTGATGTCTTGGACCTTCTTGGGGTCAGGAGATACCCCGCCCTCCTTGAAGATGAAACCAAAGAACTCAATGGTCGGGCGGAGGAACTCACACTTGTCCTTGTGGAGGGTGAGCCCCAGCGACTGCAGCCTTTCGAGGGTCTTGGCTAGGCATTTCAAATGGTCAGGTTCAGTCCTAGCAAAGACCAGGATGTCGTCGCTAATGTTTAGGACGCCCTCCAGGTCTGCGAGAGCGCCACGGATTAAGTTCTGAAACACCTCGGCTGCAGACGACACCCCGAAGCTCAGCCGCTTGTATCTATAGAGTCCCCTGTGGGTGGTAAAAGTCGTGATGTAACGGGACTCTGGGTGGAGAACAACTTGGTGATACCCAGCTCGTAAGTCCAACTTCGAGAAAAACCGGGCCCCTTGCACTTCAGCAATGATGTCATCGATCGTCGGGGTCAGGTGTCGTTCTCTCCTGATGGCCTTATTGGGCAGCCGCATGTCCACACAGATTCGGACGGAGTCCGGTTGTTTAGGTTTCCTCGCCACTACGATGGGGGATACCCATGGTGTGGGGCCCTCCACCTTTTCAATTACGTCCAAGTTCACCAGGTTATCGAGTTCCCTGTCCACCTGGTCCCTTAGATGAAATGGGATCCGCCTGTGCTTCAGGGCTATGGGCTGTACCGACTCGTCAATGTGGAGCCTCACGGGGTCACCGTTCATCCTCCCAATCCCTTTGAAGATGTCAGCATACTTGTCCAGCAGGTCGTTGATGTCCTCCAAGTATACTGAATAGGCGAAGCTGACTATGCCAAGGGCCTCCACTGCCGCACAGCTAAGCAGGGTGTTGCTGCTCACCGGAGTCACATAGAAACGGGCCCTGATCTTCGACCCGTCATGTTCCACCTTGGCGACAAACGCCCCGTCAAGTGGCAGGGGCTCACGCCCACCAAATGCGAAGATGCGGGCTCTTGGCGTCGCCAGCCTCGGGGGTGGGTTGAGCGCAGCATAGTGTCCTCTCGCCATTACATTGACAGAGGCCCCCGTGTCGACTAACACCGGGACCGGCGAGCAGTTTACCTCTACGACACATCTCGGCTGTCTTCTGCTCCTCCCCTTGAGGACCTCCATGCTGGAGACGAAGAAGATGTTCTCCTCATCCTCCTCCTCCACTTCTTCCGCCAGCGCCTCCTAGGGTTCCGCTTGTTCCACCTGAGCTACATTCGGCGGGCGGTATTGCCGCGGGGCCCATAGACGAGGCTGTCCTCTCGGAATAAGTACAGGCAGGGTCGCCCTGCACACCCTCGAGAAGTGGTCAGGCACCCCACAGCGTCCACAGATCTTTCCTTTTGCCATGCACTCCGATGAGTGGGGGAGGTCATAGCCGCACTTCTGGCACGACTCCACCGGCTTCCCCGCTCTGTCTCTGGGAGGTACACCAGGTTTTCGCACCCCTCTGCCGCCCCGCCAGACAGTGCACACCTCCTCCGGTCTCGCCGCGCGGGATCCGGCCTCCATCTTGTTGGCACGAGCCTCCGCCACCTCATGGCACCTCCCGAGCTCCAGGATTCTGGGCAGAGTGAGTCCGGGCTCTCTTAGGACTTGTCGCCTCAGCTTGCCAGATGAGCATGCCTGGATCAGCATGGTCCTTATCATGTCCTCCGCATCCCCCCACGCACACCCTTGTGACAGGCGGCGCAGGCGGCCATAGAAGGTGTCAAGCGTCTCATCCTCCTTCTGTTTGGCCGACAGCATGACGAACCTTTCGAAGTCCACGTTGGCAAGGGGGATGAAATGCGCGAGGAGGGCGGCTTTGGCTTGATCATAGGAGTTATCCGTTGGAGTTAATGATTCAAAGATCTCCTGCACGGTCGCTCCTGCGGAATACAGCATCGTGGCCACCCTGCTGTCATTGTCCGTGACCTGGGCGGCCCGAAAGTACATGTCTAGCCGTCCGATCCATCTCCTCCATCGGGGCCCCAGGCTGGATGGGGGGCCCGTAGCATCAAACTCCGGAATAGGCTGTAGGGCCGCTTGCGCCCTGGCTTGGGCCATGGCCAGGGGTGGTGGTTGAATCGGAGGGGGAGCGGCACCAACCGGGCGCGCAGGCAGTCCAGACGTCGTAGGACGCGGGGTTAGCTGTGGGGGGTCCTGCTGAAACAGGTCTGCTAGGCCTTCATCCTGCGAATCTTCCGAGGCCGTGGCAGTCGCACCCTCCAGGGCACCGGGATCACTCATAGGCGCAAGCGCACAGGCACCCTCGTTCCAATCCTGAGGGCCGCAACTTGCACTTCTCCCCACACTGCCACCACCCACGTGATGATGAAAGGGTTAAAGGAGAGTACCTCGAGGCGCCTTGTGTCCACGTGGGCCGCAGAAGCGGGAGCGTCATCCCCCACGTGATGATGATGAGGGGGTTGAAGAGGGTCCTGAAGAGGATCCGTGGATAAATGTTTCCAAAAATTGAGCTTTGAAAAGGAATGGGCTGAGAAGGCCCAGCCACCTCAGTCCATCTTCCAGCTACAGCACGACGTCATCGTCTGAAAAGTGGCCAAAATATCAAAATTCTGGCATGGGCCTGCGGGTTGTACTGCCCGCAGTCAGTAAATCCAAAAATTAGGCTTGGATGGCCTTCCTACTCCAAACCGGAGCTTTCGGAAGATCCTCCACCTCGTGCGCAAGATGGCCGCCAGCCGCGTGTGGTCCGCGGCCTCAGCGTGATGCGAAACATCCGCGGATGTTTCCTTCGTTGAAGAAAAATTGTCCTGGATCGCGCTCACCGCAGGGCCCGGGCATCCGACACTCGTCGCCACTGTTGGGGGTCTCTGGGTGCCCCCAATGCGTGCCCGCGAGCCCCTCCACCCACAGACTCCACACGGACACGTCTGTGTGCTTCGGGCTCCCCGGTCGCTCTAACGCGGCCGGGAACGCCCCGTTTATTTAAGGCGCACGCGGCGACATGCAACGTCACGCCGCCGCGTGCGTATCCCCTCACGGGGCAACGCCACACCTTCCAGCCTCCGCCCTTGCCCTGCCGGGCTCTCCACATTGCAGCCGATCACGCTCTGCTGCCTTCCAGCCTTCAGCCCTTGTCTTCTGGGCTCCCTGCTCTGCAGCCTGCCTCACTCCGGATGCCTTAGCCCTTGTCCTCTGGGCTCCCTGCTCTACAGCCTACCTCACTCTGACTACCTACAGCCCTTGTCCTCTGGGCCTTCCTCCTTGCAGCTTATCACGCTCCGCTGCCTACTACCTACCTTTTCCGCTGGGCGCTCGGCCTAGCAGCCCTCTACAGTCCTCTGCTACCTTCTACGTTCAGCGGCCCTGTCCTTCAGGGTTCACTCCTTACTGCCCGGCCCTTTTGGGATCCTTGCCGTGCAGTCTGCTTTACTCTGCTGCCCTAAGCCCTTTTCCTCTGGGCTTTCTACCTTACAGTCCTACTCCTGTGGGCTTACTCATTGAGTTCCTGCTCCTCTGAGCTCTCTACCTTGTTCCTTACTGTCCTCTGCAATCCTATCCTGTTACACGACTTTCCCTTCATTTCCTTCTGCTAGTTTGCTATCACCTTCTTTCCTGGATTTGTCTGTAGTATCTTCTCTTGTACTGTTTGTAGACCCTTTTGTACAGATCTTGTCTGTTCGTTCCCATCAGTCAACCTCTGCCCCTTCCCTTGTCTCGTTTCTACATTACAGACACCCATAGCTGCTGTTCCAAGTCATGAGCAAACAGCGTGGGCCTCTGTTATAGCAAACTGTGCAGAAGGCTAGAGTATTTCCAAGGTTCGTGGAATACTCTTTTCCTATATCTGCATACACCCCAAGAGGGTATTCATTCTGTATCTTTTCCCTTGCTACTCTTGCCTACTCTTCGTTCTCTTTCCTTTCCGCTGTGTGTGTTCTTATCTGTCCACTTTATTTGGCACAACCACCCAAAACCTTTCTGGGTGTCCTGTGCCACTCTTAATAGAGTGCCATCCTTGACATAAGGGGGCAGCTTATATCTCCCCCTTCTAAGTGAATAGGTCAATCCCTCTATTATCCCTTGTTTCTGTGCTAAGTATTAGTGCCGTGAGGCCCCCCGTGAGTCGTTTTTTACACTTTATAAGTCGATGGATGGATGCACAGGTGGGTGGGTCTTGGATAGATAGATAGATAGATAGATAGATAGATAGATAGATAGATAGATAGATAGAGCAAAAGAGAGTTAGTAAAATTTATCAAAGACTAAAGATGAAGTGAGAATTCAGGTTCAGATACTCAGTTCTTTGTACCCCAGCAAGAGGAATCCTGTCTGCCCTTCCCCAAAGAATTCCAGACACTGGAAATGGAGGAAAACACCTTTATCAGAGGCCACGCTCCCCGGTGACAGGACTAAGCATGATTGGGTTCTCATTTCTGCCTCCTTCCTCCCAGTGCCACCTAATAACTTTTATTACTGGTTATTTATAACACACTTAATACCCAGTGGCTTCTTAGCATGGACCTGTGTTGCTTTATGTCGTCTTGTTTCCAAGGCGAGCACGTTGGCCCTGAGCTATCCTCCCATAAGCAGTAGGCTGGTCCCAATCAACCTCATGCTCTGCCAATCCTAACCAGGCAATCATCACAATCCTTGATGCACTCTGCGTAGTAAGGCATAGAAGCTTTGTGTCCATCTGCTAAACATACGTTGTGTTCCTCTGCAGTCTCATCGCAGGCTTCCCGGGCTGGTGCCCCAAGGTTAGACATGTACTTCTTGCGATGTGCTAATACTGCCCAAGCAAGGTGCTCTGCTGCCCAAGCAAGGTGCTAATGCCCAAGCAATGTGCTTAATAAAGCACCTTCCACATTGGTACCAGAGACACGCTTAGTTTCAGGGAGAGAGCTGAGTCAGGGAGAGAGCTGAGCAGCATCTCAGAGTAAGGAAAGAACAATCAAAGCCACGTGTTCTGTGGGAGTACAAGCATTGCCTCAGGCAAGTCCCTGACCTAACCCTCCATCTATTTGTTATGCCTAAAATATATGTAATTGTATGTACAGATACAAATCATTACACATATTCTTTTAATATGGCTAACTGCATCTGTATCCTCTCCCTCACAGCTCCCTATTGTCCTCATTTCCAAAAGGACCAAACACTTGTATACACTCTCAGCTCCCTAAGTTTTCCTTAAATCATCACACATAGGGCCTGATTCACAGAAGCGGTTTATAATGGGGCAATCCCATAGGAGAATGTTCGGTGAATCAGGGCCTATATATTTGTTACGAAATGCACTGCAGTTATTTAGGGTATTTTTATTTTTATTATTTATGTTTTTTATTGAGCATGAGTCTAGCTTCAGAAAACAACAGAGTGTTTTACAGTGCATTTGGGGAAACTAGAGAAAGTGGGGACTAAGTAATGAGGCGTATAATTTAGGAGCAGACACTGAGCAATGAAAGGGGGGTGGGGGTGGCAATTCAGAGATGCAGATAACAGTGGGCTCCTGACAGGTGAACGTAGTAGCACCTGGACGGTTTGCATAAAAGAGGGTGCAGTAGCAGCAGGTGAAAGGATTCTGGAAACACAGCAGGGGCCTATACAGGAGGGTATCTGCAGAAATAAACAAATACAAAAATACCTAATGAGAAATGACCACTTTGGTTGTTGAATTCGTTTGGTATTGTTGCTAATTTTTATTATGTGGGGTGGAGTAAGGTTTAGGTGAAGGTAGGGGAAAGTGGGACGGAGCAGCGGTCTCCACCCACATAATTAAAAAAAGATTTGAAGAAAAATGTGGTAATTTCTCAGTAGGTATTTCTTTTCCAATCATTTCACGGGTGAGCGCAGGCACCAGCGATGGGCAGCAGGCAAGAGGAAGAGGCCAATCCCAGGAGAATGGTGCACTGAACGTGAGAGCAGAGGTGACATCCTAAATGTTGAGGAGCAGTAAGTCCTTGAAAGGGAATGTCCTGAGCTCCTTCCTTAGTTCAGAAGCATGGGGCCAAGCCTGCTGTTGCCGGGAGGAGTTTCCAGAGTCTGGGGTGTAGACAGAGAAGGCCTGTCTTCTGGTCCTATCCTTCCTACGGTAGTCTTGTTCTAGTTTCCTTAAATCTTGGCTTCCAGTGGGGCACTGGCTGCATCACCAGAAACTAGGTTTGCACCCAATAGATACCCTCAATAATAAAAGTAAAAGTAACTGATACTTTTAGTGCCTTGTGTAACGAGGTTCACGCTGAAGTAGCTGGGAGACTTTAGGGTGGCTGCCTTGCAGTCGATGCAGCAGGATGTGAATGTGATGTATGCAGGCAACAGGGGAAGCTACACGTTCATGAGGGCATCGAGCTTAATTTGTAAGAAAATAAGTGCCAGGGCCCACATTGTTTCTAGCACGCCTGTTACACATCAGGGAAGGCAACGCCCCCCCACACCCCCCACTGCTGACATTATCACGACTGCTCCATACTCTGTTAACATATTTGTGGTTAAAGCTGCACCCGCGACCAGTTAATTGAGGCTGATGGATCCACTGTGCGATTTACATACAGATATCAATTGCCATAACATATTAGTTGCATCTTGAAATAAGACCAGACACAAAATAAACGAAATGTTGAAGTGTTTCTTTAAAACATATCGGCCCTCATTACGACCCTTGCGGAATTCGGAAAACGATGGCGGAAATGCAATACCGCCATCGAATAGCGCTCGGTGCGACTATGACCCGTCACCGCAAAGTACGAAGCCATTAGTGACACCGTAGTGAACGCCAACGCTAACTGCACCAAGCACGCGCGCGCGCGCCATGCCAAACCGCAAACACCACCATGGCGCAAGGGTACGCCAATTCCGACCCTAGCGGACATGTACCTAACGCCATCAAGCATGGCGGAATGTACCATTCCGCCATGGTGAGAAGTACGGCATCGCGAATCAACCGTAAACGGCCCCACTGAGTGCCTGTACACCGCTCCCTGGCCACAAAGTACAACTCCCCGTAGGTGCAATGAAGTCACAATGCAACCATTGAAATGTACAAGTCACCCATGCATGCCAACGAACAAAAGAAACACAACAGGGGCCAATGGGAGCTGCAGGGCACAGATGGCACGAATACAGAAGCCATCCCAATGGACATGACCACAGTCCCCCACCAAGAAACGCACGCAAACACAGGCACCTGTGACCAGCAATATTCCGAGAATCACATCATTCCACCAGTCCCCCTGGCTGACCGGCATCTGTTACACAAAACCCAATCCCCGCCCCTGAGCATGACAACATTCAAACTGTCATATTGGCAGCCCCCATCCCTGACCTCACGGGCTTCGTAGGCAAACGCGCCCAGTACAGTACCACGCAACTAAACTCCGAAGCTGGAACCCAATGCAGATCTCCTCACAATACATCGCCCCCCAAATAGGCATATGCCACATCACTTGCAAAGAAGAACGCTACACGGGCCAAATCAGAATAGAAATTTAATGCACATCAAAATCACCAAGCCCATACAGCCATCAGGCCATGAACTCCAAAACACTTTTCACCATTGTGGGCTGCATCCGCAAGAAATGACCAGCCACTACTTGTGTGACGCCCTGTTCCCTCATGGTACACAGAGCCACATTCACGTACGAAAAGGCAACATGGAAGCGCACAGAACCGCAGGGCCGTCCCAATGGGGAGGCACTAGTCCAGCTGAAAGGCCGAAATGTTGCTCCGAGCCACCAGTACTGCGTAAGGGCATGTGGGCCATTGGCGATCGTCCCATAAGATCGTAATGCTGCTCCACTGATTAACACGAAGCAGTAGGTGTCGGGAGTAAAACCCATCTGCAGGAGTGGCATACAGATGGCAGTGGCAAAAGGGGAGGAGATACCTGTCAACCAAAAGAAAAGAAAAAGAACAGAATGGCCATCAGAACTACATTCGAACAACTCACTTCAATGATCACACTAAATCCACAGCCATATGCATGCTAGCCCACTCCAAAGGATCATCACCACCCCAAAACCACTTGCGACTCATAACCATCTATATCGAGGTGCAAACACCATCACAAACGAGTGTACCTGTGCATGCGTCTGTCAAAACAGAATCCATCAGATGGGAATGTTAACGTGCATGGACACAAGTGTCTGAGGGCGCGTCGAGACAGGGAGGGCTCAACAAGGCCAGATAGACGATGGTCCCACTATGGCAGCCCTGCATCACATAGCGTAGGGGAGGCGGATAGATCCCAAGAAGCCCTGTACATGGCAAACTCTGTATCAAATCACCTGCCCATGCATCCATTCATCATTCCCTCATCCCGGGATTAAAACGCCTGAATATTTACTCACATAACATTAGAAATATCCATTGAGTCTGTGCGTTATGCAGCCTGCAAAATCCACAGTGCCCCAGCCCGTAATTCCAGTGTAGTGAAGTAACATGTATTTGGGAACGTCCGGCCTCATCGCCCACGTCGCTATTGCGCATCCCAAACTATTCATATCAATCATTGCATCCTCGCCATGGCCCCTATCTCAAGGACATTGAACAATAGTACGTTATATTTGCAGTCAGACCTGTGGGCATTTCCTCGCCGCTAGCTGAAAACCGAAAGCGCCGCCCTTCGAATTCCTCATTTGCAACATCACGTCGAAGAGGCATCTGTGGCCGTTTGAAATCACTAATTATTCCATCGAGTGCGGCTGTGTGTGAAAATGGCAACTGCCTTCACCCACAAATGGGACGCCCTGCCCGTCGTTGCAACTCGGTACAGTGATGCATGAGGGCCCACCATTACTCGAGTACTACGTTCCACTGACCCTTCACAAGTCTGTTCGCGACTGCACAGATAGTATGTGAAACAATGGGACCACAGCAGAATGAACATATCAACCAATCTTACACGGCCATCGGGTACAAATACATGATTGCAATAGCAAGATGCCATTCCCCGAAATGCAGCGTTGTGCGCGGGACGTGCTCGGCCAAAGGGGAGAGCAGTTTGCACAGGTGGAATTAATCACCACAGGTGGAGGCCATACAGCCTGAAAACACATAAATTGCACAGCCAGTCTCCTCCCACAACCACACCGAAATGCTACCGGCAGGACTCGCGATGTTGGCCCTGGGGGACCTGATAGCACTGCAAGTACTCCAACTCCAAGAAGAAGACGAACACCAACTACAACCGGCCGCACGGAGGAGACGCAGGAGGAGGAGGAGGCCAAGGCAGGGCCAGCAAGGGCCGCCAGCACAGCCACTACCACCACGCAGGCAGCCCGCAATCCCACGCCTCCGAGCACATCCGTTCAACCTCACTGATGAGCAGATCCACACCCTCTACCGTTTGGACCGGGACACCATAACCGCCATTGTGGACATGACACAGGCTGACCTTGTCAGCATGATAGATAGCCCAACCGCCATCCCACCCCTACTGAAGGTGGTGTCTGTACTCCACTTCCTGGCCACAGGCACCTACCAGCACACAGTCGGACAGTTGCATGGCATTTCTCAGCCACTGTTCTCACGGACACTATTGCAAGTGCTCGATGCCCTCCTGCAGCACGCAGACGACTACATCTCTCTACCACGCTCGGAGCAGGAAATTACCAACACAAAAGTGGGATTCCATGCACTTGCCGGCATACCGGGTTGCATTGGTGCCATCGACTGCACCCATGTGGAATTGGTCGTCCCACATGCCATGGAGGCCCAGTACCGCAACCGAAAACAATTTCATTCCCTGAATGTACAAATGGTGTGTGACTCCAACAGGATCATTTCACATTGTTGTGCCAGATTCCCTGGATCAACCCATGATTCTATGGTCTTGAGGAACTCTACAATACCACGCTACATGGAGCGACACGCAGGGAACAGATCCTGGCTACTCGGTGAGTCTCATTACATGCATGATAATGTGGGGTATGTGATTCGGCAATGACCTGGCAGGAAGGGGGGGGTTGTGCGTACGTAGCAATGGCATTCCACATCATACGTTTCTCGTCCACATACAGGTGATGCTGGATATCCACTGAAGAGATGGCTCCTCACACCAGTCCGGAACCCACGGGACCAGCATGAGGAGGACTACAACCATGCCCACTCACGTACCCGTGTAGTCATTGAACAGGCATTCGGCCTACTGAAGGGTCGTTTCCGCTGCCTCAGCAGGTCTGGCGGGGCACTCCTGTACCGCCATGAGAAGGTTGCAAAGATGGTGATGGCATGTGTCATGCTCCACAACATGTGCGTACGTAGAAATGTGCCCATGCCCCCTGACGCAGAACTGCAAGCACCTGATGATGGTCATGATGAGGGTGGGGATGTGGCAGCACCTCATGGAGTCTGCGAGGCACCGGAGGGCCGTGACATTCGTCAGCATCTCATTGATGTATGCTTCTAGCACTCACGCCTGGTGGCTGATACATGGACACGGGACTCGTGGCACTGTGTGTGTCTGGGACATGCACAATATGGACTGTACGCCTATGATGGCCTAGTACACAAAGATCAATGTCCACACATCTCATTGGTTGATCGTGCACTGTTTATGGCATATGTGATATCATGTTGTACACCCTATCGACCCGCCACCCAAGTGAGCCCAACACACCCCCTCCACCCTCCTACCTCCCCCCCGAACACCAGTGTCCAAAGATGCTCATTGTCAGTGGGCAGTCGCTATTGCAAGCCCCCTCTGCGGGTATCAGGGGCACCCCTGCCTGTGGAGCGCAGGTTCCTCCCAGATCTACGTTGGGGGCTGCCCTGGACGGAACTTGCAACGGATGATGTCTCTGCCTGCTCACGTCCATGCATGTCCCTAAGGGTTTGCGAGAGCTCAGTGAGCACACGGCGCACTGCGGCAAGTTCGGCACATACGTCCTTGGACGTCGCATGCAGTTCCCCCCTCAGGCTCTCGGTGCATCTCTCCATTTGGACTCCCAGGCTCTCGGTGCTACTCTCCATTTGTGCCCTTAGTGTCTCTGTACCTCTCTCCATTTCTGCCCTAAGTGTCTCAGTTGATGTTTCTATGTCTGCCTTAGTGCCCCCACATTCATCGGCATGGTCCTTGAGGAGCGTGGCCAGTTGCTGCTGTTGCACGATTAACTGGTCGAGGGACTGTTGCCTCTGCTGGGCCATGGCCATTTGCGGGGGTGTCACAGAGGGGCTGTTGTCCTCATGTTGCCTTGCCACAGGGCTTGTGGGGGATGGCCAGTCGTCGTCTTGTGGGTGCCCCTGCGTGGTATCCTCATGTTGTACGGGATGGGACAGACAGGGGGATTGGGACAGGTCATGGATGGATCTGACTTCGACATCCCCGTCTTCTGTGTCGGAGCATGCTGCCATCAATGGGGTGTCACCTATGGTGCTGCTGCCACCAGAGGCAGTGCCTTCTGTGGCATCCGTTGGGGGGACCTGTGGTGGTGGTGTTGTGGGCATGCTGGCTGCTGGGGTGCCTGTTGATGTTCCCTCCTCTGTGCTGCCACCTGATTTGTGCTGCTGCTGTGTCTTGATGCGTGCAGCTGAGGTGGAGGGTCTTTGGCCGTTGGTCTTGGCCCTCTTTGCAGGTGTGCTGGTAGGGGTGTCCTGAAGCTCGTCGTTTGGATCGGACCCTGTGGTGGAGTAAAGGAGGGCGAGGGTTATTGATGGGTCTGTGGGAATTGGAATGGCATTGTATCACATGCATTGGGGTGGTACCTGAGGGTGATTTGGGTCGGGGCCTTGGAGGTGCTTTCATTTGTGTGTGGAGTGAGGGTGCAGTTGTTTGGCAGCCTGCAGTTAGGGTGTGCCTGCTGCACGTGTAGTGCGTGTTTTAGGGGTTTTTAATTATTTATGTATTTATTGTGGGTTTTAACGTGCGCTATCAGGCCGATGTGTGTGGACGTTCTCCTGGACATGTGTTTCTGTTGCACTATGTGGACGCATGGTACTTCACATGGATGGACTTTGTGGATTTGGCATTGTTTTATTTGGCCCACCTACCTGAATCTTCGGATGTCTGCACTCCTTTCTCCATCCCTCCGACTCCCTCTATGCTCTCCATTCCGATGGTGGAGGCACAGATTTCTTCCCAGGGGGTCAACTTGATGGGTGATTCAGGACCTCCCCCGGTGGCTGTGGCAATGTTGCGGTTGGCAGAGAGTATGCTGCGGACGCGTATCCGCAGGTCGTCCCATCGCTTGCGGCATTGCTGTGGGGTGCGGGGTGCGGTCCCCACCGCACTTACCCGCTGTGCCACCAGAGCCCATATGGCCTTCTTGTTTGCAAGTGCCGTCCTGGTCATTTGCGTGCAGAAGACGACGGCAGCATTCTCCTGGAGGGTCTCTGTTAGCACGGTGAGTTCCTCACGGGAGAAGTGGACCTGCCGCTTGCGGTCGCACGCTTTCTTCGCTACTTTTCCCATTTTTCTTGGTTTCGCTAGGGTGGATGACGGGTTGGGGTGTGTTTCAGGGTAGTGATTTTAGTGGTTGTGTGGTTTTAGTGGTTTTATAGGTGTACGGCGGGATGTTTCCCGTTCCGGGCCCATGTTTTAACTTCCGTTTCCGTATATTTCCGGTCACCGTACTTTCCGGTAGGCGCACACTGCGGTGTCCGCTGTGATGGGTGGCGGTATTGCACCTAGGGTGCCGTACGGCGGCGGTGTGGGCCGTTTTGGGGTCATTTCCGCCATCGCGGACTTTGCACTTCCGCCATGCCGTGGTGCTCGTGCCCGATGGGTCGGAATGGGCCGCACTTTGCTCCTTCGTGCAATGGCGGAAACGCTATTTACGCTGTGGCGGTCCGGTCAGTCACTTTCCGCCAGGGTCGTAATGAGGGCCATCATCTTTAACATTTTGCTTTGATCCCATCAACGGCAAGTGGAACATGTTAACTATCCACAGAAGATAAAGAGCCTGCATGCTGTCCTCCTATGGTAAATCGATGGACAAATGCAGGCAAAATCATTCCTTAACTGATGAAATTGCCTATCAAACACTGCAGCAAGATTGTCTTACATAGGTTGTCACTCGTGTCAGGAGCTCCTCCTTGATATTAGCCTGGCACTGACATTGCCACTGTGTTGGGCTGATGGCTGCGACTGTCCTGTTGTTGTCAACCAACCCTGATGGTTATTACAGTAGAGAATTTGCAGCAATGTCATGCAGGCTGAGTGGAGCAGTGTGCAGACATGGCCAGCATTAGTGCACAGCGTTTTCACTGTCAAACTCATTGTTAGTCATGAAAATGGATAAATAGCCCCACCAACCTGGTTCATCAGGTTCATGAATAACAACGAGCAGCCCATGCAGGGACCCTGGCCAGTGCACACTGTAGTGCTCGGATTTAAGGTTCAATGAGCAGGAGCTAAAACCAGCTCCTGGGTGTCGGGCATCACCCTGTAAGCAGGAGCTACTGATAGGTACCCAGGAGCGGGTACACCACAAATCTAACCTCCACTTGGGATGCACAGTAACCGTTTGTTATGTATGAACCATTATGTTTAAATGTGTCCTAGTTCTTCTTTATTCATATTTTCAGGCACTCAAAGTTAATGGCACACATTCATGTTTGTAAGGCACCACTTGTACTGGAGTCAAAAGTAGTTCCTGGTAACTGTTGGTTTCAAGATAACCAAACTCTCGTAGGGTAGAGCGAGGAGCTAAATAGCCCCCAGCTCCCAGTAATTCTGAACCATGCAATGCTGTTGTTATATTACTATGACTCACTGTAAATTAAATTAATATAGTTGCCAAAACACCACAACATGGTCAAGCTAGAATCAGCAATAAGTGTGGGGGCTCACAGATAAGTGCCAGGGCTGAGCCCTGGCAAGCCCCCCCCTAAATTAAGCACTGAGGGCTGTGTGTTGTGATCGAGTTTGACAAGTCTTTTTTATGAGACATTGGGCCTCATTACGAGGTTGCTGGTCTGGATACAACGGTTGTTACCGGACCGGCAAACTGTGAGTTGTGCTCGCGGGTGCCTTTCATTCCGCCAGGCCTGGCCTTGCAGAATGAAAGGCACTCACGAGCACAGCAAGCCTGTAGCACCAGCACAGTCATGAACCGTGCTGGTGCTACAGGCTTCCCCATTCCCATTGAGCCCTACGGGGCTCAAGTGGGAATGGGGATCTACCGGCACCAGCACCGCGAAAGGGCAATTACTGGGTCCGGCGAGGCCAGAATACCTCAGTAATTGCCCATTTGCGGGTGCCAGATTTTCTTGCCGGTATGGAGGTAGCCTTGCCGGTAAAACCAACAAGGCTACCTCCAACCTCGTAAGGAGGCCCAATGTTTCATACAGGGTCTATAGGGTGATAAATGTGCAACCTTTCTAAAGGGCATTGCCACCATCCATGTGGCAGAGGATGAGGGCTTGTATGGTGTATTGAAAGTTACTTTCTGGGAGAAATTGATTGATTTTCTCCAGGAGGGATAGCTGTTACCATGTTTTGAGGTCTTTTTATCTATGCATGTTTTGAAGGAGAGGTGTCTGTCGATGTACAACCCAAGGCACACGGCCCAGGTGGTCAGCTCGGGTGTGAAGCCCTTGAAGTTCATGGTAGAGAGCCAGGTATGGATGTCTGGATGTTCAGTGCTGTTGGTGAGAAGTGGGAATTCCATCTTCGATGGGTTAAGCTTTCAGTAAGCACTCAGCATCCATGACCAGATTATTGTGAATTAGGATTTGAGTCTGTGGATGGCTTCCATGGAGGAGATCTTGAGGTGGAGCTGCATGTTGTAAATGTACTGCTGGATCTGGATGTTGTGCAGGACCACTAGGGTATCAATGGGCTCCATATGCAGGTTGAGGTTCATGGGGGAGAGGATGGATCCTTGTGGTACTCCACAGGTGATGGTAGAATAAAATATAGAAAGAACATAATGTTTACTACTGTGAAAATACTACTAACATAAGTTTAAATCAATGGATGACTTAACCTCAAGCAGCATGCAATATTCGCTGTAACATAAGCTGCTTGCAATTTAACATTTGCCTCCTTCAAAAGTGCACCTGCTTCCAATATAAGACTCTTCTTCACCTTCATTTCAGCTGTTACTGCCATGAGTGCCTTATACATTGGCTCAAATGTATCTTCATTGAATATGTTCAATACTTGCTGAGGTTCAGGTTTATAACAACAGATAACATCATAAATGTTCCTCTTCTCACGACCAAAAGATGATCACTGACCCATTTTTGCAAAGTGGGAATTTTATATTGATGCCAATGGTGACACTGTACCTGTAGTGTATATATCCTGTTACATATGCTGTTATTTACATGCACCACCAAAGGTGGCCTCCTTGGGTGTAGCAAGACATATCTATGATCCTATCCTCTTCCATCATCTTGTTTACAGGAACTTAGTCATTGTTTAATATTCTTTATAGCAGGTTTCTGTCAGTGTTCTATTCACTGCCACACAATGAGTAGGTGGATAAAATGTACTCACTCACAGCCCTGGTGATTTGAGTGTACTTCCACTCCCTTATATCTGTTTGGTTGGTGCACTCAGGTTATCTGCCTCTTGTCCTAGGCCTCACCCAGTCCTTGTTCCTGAATCTCAGGCTCGTGTACAGGTTAGGTCTAGGGCACTGTAGTGGTGACAAAGCACCAGAACTACCACCAGTGATTGGCAGGCTGTATTTGCCTAACGGCTTCAGTTCTGCCCCCTTGCCAGTTCTCTGCTTCATTGTCCTGGTTCAGTCTCACTAGGCCAGTCCTTGCTTATCTCCCTGATGGTGCACAAAAGACTCGCCCTGGGAAAATATTCCTGCACCTCTCTTCTCCGGTCTGCCTTTTGTCTTACACCTCCTCAATTCCTTGCCACATGCCCATTCCCCAGATCCTCCCAGTCCCACCATTACCTGTGCTGAACCACACTAACATGACACATGGTGTCTTTGGAATACCGCTGCCGGTCTCAACAGTACAAGTACACCTTGTATTGGTTCTCTTCCGTTGCAGCTGTCATGAAGTGGGATCATAATATTCAGGGCCACTGGAGCATTGCCCCACCTGCTACAATAGAGGATTCCTTACAGGGACCAGAGAATTAAGCATATGCTGCTCATGAGGTTCCCTTGACTCATTCCTGCGGCACGGCGAGAGGGCCCTTGTGATCTCTGTGTAACACATTTAGCCCCAGCATCACATGGCATATGGGGGCCCCTAGCCCTTGTGACCACCACATCCCCCAGCTCCAGGTACAGGCAGGTGACTTCATCATTAGAGGGAGTTGAGCGTTGGTACATCAAAGTGCATTACTTCATGGTAACTCACTCCAATGCAATTACTTTGTGAAATATTTTCATTCATTTATTTATTTTTTATAATCGGTGATACCCCTAAGAGCCCCCCAACCCAATCCCTGTATCAATCCCACCCTTCTTATGTCCTTTACCTCCAAACATACCTAGGCTTGAGAGAAGAACATGAAAGGACTCATCCTGTCCTATAGCCCTGGGAGCGGGTCTCACAGCACCTGGAGGACTGGATCAGCCAAAGCTTTGCATTTGAACTGTGTTGACCACACTCAAAGCAAAGGGGCACACTGGTGCTGGCTTTGGCACTCCATCAAACTCAAACTATCAAAGCATTGCACCAGTTGAACTGGCTGCTGTTGCTTCGTACCAAGCGGCGCATGTCACCTGTTTGTCTTGAACAACCTGCTTGCCAATGCGGACCACATTATCACAAAGTCGGTATCTCTCTTGACTGTACCTGTTTTACCTGTATGATTGGGATCACTGTTGGTTTGCAGAAGTGTGGGGGGGGGGGTTGAATAGGCAGTTTAGTCACTACTCATCCTTTTAATTCTGCGGAGCAGAAGTCATTTCGTCACAATCTGTCATTCCTGTCTGTCAAACTCACTGAAAAAAGGCACCAATGTCTACCAGCAGCTGCACCCAGGATGGTCCAGGCTTATTCTCCCCCTGTGATGTCAGTACACTTTACCATACAGATTACAAAAGGGAATCTGCATTGATATATAATGTGGCTAACATCTCTGGCTAAGAAGAGGGTGATCCAAGAGAAAAGGAAACTCCTAGTCTTGGGACATTATCTGTGCTCTGATTTACAAAATCTTCCAAAACCCTCCAGGTACCCGTCATCAACTCACTCTCTGAGAATTCTCTTACAGCTCCAAGCTATTAACCTGTCAACATTCCAAAGCTAATCGCCCTCAGTTATCTCTCTCGATTAATGCAACTCACCCAATGGGTCAGCCTTCTATTCCATCACTATGCAGGACAACCTTTTCACCTGCTCTGAGGAATGGGTCCCCGCAGTGTTGATTGACTGCCTAATGAAAGATTATTGATCTCACTGACCACATCAAGTAAGTAGCAAATTATAACCCTCTCCCTTCCAGCGTTAACCCCAAGTGGAAACACATACATGCAAGGACAAAATTCATCCTTCTGCTAGCCCCAAATAATTAGACAGGGGCTAGACTATGCATTTGCAGTGAAGATGTGATTAGGCCTGTTTTCAGTCAGTGAGTTAAACCCATATATTAAGAGATGAAAAGGGTCCTTTAATTCCATAAATATGTTTTTGTTTTCCCTCTTTTGTTAATAAAGTTTGTATCTTCGACTATATACTCAAAATAAAGAAAAACGTGAGTTGTCCTTTGGGCAGACACTGATTGTTTTTGCACCAGAAGCATGGATACATCGACATCCTTTCACATGTTGAAAGCCTCCTTCAAGCACAAGTTGTTTCCTCAGCTTCCTGTAGACTTGTCGTGATTTGAAACATAATGCAAGAACTTTCTGCACTGAGACATGCCTTGCAATAAATCAGGCACTTGGTACATGAGAAATTATTTCCCATATTAAAATATCAGGGTTTGCGTGAGATGTAGACCTCCTTCACATGCTTTATAAGTAAATATAGTATGTTACCCTTTTTGGAACCATTTATCCGCATGATACACAAAGGGCTTCAGAATATTCCAAACGTCACTCTAGTTTGTTGACGTAGTGAGGCTATGCTTGAATAATTCCTCAATTCTGGATTGCATTTAATAAGATTGCATAAGCAGATCATTATACTTTTTTTGGTAAGGGGAGGCAGAATTTGCATCCCTTGGATTGCCATGGTGGTCTCCATTAGTTGCTTCATCAAGGTTTGTGAAGTAAGGTTCGCTCAGTCAGCTCCCCGTAGCAGGCATAGTCCAAAGATCTTTATGGGACTTGAGATGAGCATGTGTTACGCTCATCTGGTCTCTGCAGAGGCTTTGGGGCATGGTTGCAGCCCTCCAGGGGGTGAGGTCGCTTGGGTCTGACTTCGCCCTCTGCGCTTATTTGGTGACTGGTGCTAATAGGTGATGCTGCTCGGAACTGATCCTTCATGGAGAATAGGGGGTGTGAGTATGCCAGCTTGTGCGCCTAATCTCCTTCCAGACCCCTTCTCCCAAACCGTGGTACCCGTGGGATACGCTGTCCTTGGAAAGCTCACCTGTTGATTAGTTTTGGTGAGCACTCCGTCCCGCTGCTTCTGGCAGGGGCGCTTGTATGATCTGGACCGAGTTCCTTCACTGGTCACTTGCACGTTGTAGTCCAGTCCTGTTGCGACTAAGTCACTATACTTCAGGTAAGTGTTCCTGTTTGCCTTTGTCTTTCCTTGTCTGTTTTGGTTGCATTGTAAAGTTCGTTGTCTTGTATTACTGTCCATTCCACTTTTGATGTTTGCTCTTTTGCTTTCTCCCCTTGCAGGTGATGTTGCCGGCCCGGCAGAAGCTGCGGAGATCGAGACAGCAGCCGGAGGGAATGAGGAATGAAGCTGCAGCGGTACAGTAGCTGACAAGTTGTTAACTAGGGGGCGCGCGGGGTTCAAATGCGGCACAGCCCTAGGACGGGTGTTCTAACCTTGTCTTTCTTCTTCTTCACAGGACGCGGAGTGCGGTGCTGTGGCATTGGGATCAATATCAGTGGATGCCAGGAGATGAGTCTGCAGATGAAGCGATGAAGCACCGGTTTCCTGGAGGTGAGCATGCAGAAGAACTCCTGGTTTCAAAGGTAAGTAAACTGGCCCAAGCCGCGTTGAGCGTCACGTTGCACACGAGTGCACAGTAACACGAAGCACCGGCTTTAAGGATGGAACAGCTTATATATCTGAGCTTCTGAAGCCACGCCTACCAGGTTCAGCCTGCCTGCCACACCCTGCCACAACCGATGAGTTAGCGCATGAAGACCAGACCTAGGGAGCCACACCTGATGAGTCAGCACATGAGGATGTTCTCTAGAATAAAGGCTTTCAGCTCCTGGAAAGTTCTTGTAAAGTAAAAGCACTCCTGCACTGTTCCTGCTCACATCTCGTTATGAGCCTGGCACCAAAGGCACCAAGCCTGAGTCCAGCCAGGGCCCTGTGTTTATGGGTCCCAAAGGGACATAAGTGAGTCAAGTGACCCATTGTCCCCATCACTAAATGGTGTGGTTTTTGTGTTCTGGGGCCTGTGGCCATGACAGCATGGCAGGTGCTTCAAATCAATATTTATTGAAATGAGACAAATCCTTCAGATTGGACCAGTCAAGTCCAAAAGTGGATGAAAGGGCTTCATGTTGATGCAACTGGCTCTCCCAGTTGTTTCTTATGATGATTTGTGAATGTTTTAAAGACTCTGAGTGATTACTGGTGAGTACTTCTGGTATGAGATGCATTTAATGGGTTCCTCTCTTTTGAACCCATCATTCTTTGACTCATTCTGGATTTAAGATTTCATCTGGCTGGCGTGTCAAATTACAAAGCATAGCCCAGTACTTTTCCTAGTGACAACAGGTTGGACATGGCAGTCCCAGGACTCCAATGTGCCCGAAGGTCAGCAATATAGATTATCAAATCAAAATTCAAATCGAAGGCAAAGGCTTTCTTTTGGCAAACGAGGCTTGGAGTCGAGACAGAGAATGTAGCCCTATCCAGGAAGTCTTTTCGCCATTTCCATGCTGAAGGTCTCATGTAGCATCATTTAAGAGGCTAAGATGAAGAACTACAAAAGGGGGGATCCAGAGGAGGAGTCTTTCACATGCAGGAGGGCCAGACAATTCTTGGGAGTCATTGGGGGCCATTACGAGATTCACAGTAAAAATCACTTTTTACCTCCGTGGAGGCAATACCGGGTCTGGGTAGCAATGTCGCTGCTAACATCGGCCGATTACAAGAATGCGTGCACGCGCATAGCGGCAGGCCAGTATCGACAGTACCGGCATGCCGCAAAAGTCCCTAAAACATCCCTCAGCGGCATCATTGAAAGCACTGACAGCCCTTCCGCCTCCGTCCGCCTCTAATAATCGGGCCCGGTATTAGCGAGCCCGCTAATACCAGAACTGGAAGTAATGTCATTGCGCCGGAACAGGACATGGCACGGCAGCCATCTTGAAAAACGCAATCCATTGCCATCCTCAATACACAGGACCTGGAGCCTAAAACCAACACCAGAACATCTACCACACCACCAGCACCATGCCAAAGGCTATTAAGTAAGGGGCATCGCGGCAGCGCAAGGAGCGATTCTCCGAGGATGAAGTGAACATGCTCGCAGACACTCCGGCAGAGAATGCAGAGGTGGTCTTTGCCACAGACCTGAAAAGAGCAGCACAACTTAAAAAAAAGGAGATCTGGGAGCAAGTGGCCCAGAAAGTTAGTGCGGTAGGCACCACCCTCCGCACAGTAAAGGACGTCCGAAAACATTGGGACAACCTGCGCCTCAAAGTGCGCAATATTTTGTCGGCCAACCAGAGCCAGGGCCTGGCTACTGGCGGTGGCTCTAACTCCCCAATCAAACTCAGCCTCTGGGAGGAAACCTGCACCAGCACAATCGGGATGGAGTCAATAGAAGGTGTGGGAGACATGGAACATGGAGCCACGTCATCGGCAGGCAGATGGAGGTGAGTGTCCTAAGGAAACACAGTATTGCAAAGTATGATGATAGTCCACCAATGTGACCGTGCCATGAGGCAATGCATGGCCCATTAAACCCACATGGACACATGCCTGCCTAGATGCCGTCCCCAGCACTTACACATCCACATGCATGCAGCATGCCTATGCCATACCTGAGACACACACCACAAACAGGGAAACGGCATGTGTCACACTGCACGCAGTCCACAACACAAAGGCAGCAGACACCACCTCACACATGTCTGAACCTAACGTATGCCTGAGAAACCCTACCAAATGGCAGATAACCTGTATGCCACAAGAGTAGGACAGCAATTCATCAAATGCGTACAACTGCACTAATACCATTGTATGCATGATGCATGTACAACCATCACTGATGCTGTCCCTCTTATGGTCCCCCACAGGCCGAGATACCGACAGGGATGCAGAGGACTTTGCAGCACAGGCCACCACATCTACCAAGAGGGCCAAGCCCAGGGAAGGAACCATCAGGCCTTCGACCTACAAGGGCACTGGCAAGGCATATCTGCATCCAAGGACAAAGACACCATTGGATGCCAAGGTACAGGGCCATCATGGGTCGTCCACAATTCGACAAGTCCCAACTACTGTGGAATCTGCAGCTGTAGAGCCGGTGGCAGATGGGACCCTGTCTGCAGCTACCAATTTGGTTGGGGAGGCAGCTGCCACTGCGCCACAGAGTGGCGATGAGGTCCTTTCACAAGGTGAGGTCTGTGTCCCTGAGGAGGACTCCCACTCCATGGAATTCCTTAGCACATCAAGCCCCTCACAAGAACATCAGTACACACCCATCAGCTCACCCGATGGCCAGAAGCGTAGCCAGGATTGTTCAACAAGTGGGGCCTGAAGCCAATGTAGTTGGGCACACCCTAAGGAAATCTCCCCCACTGATGGAAGGCAGGGATTGTCCCCCCACAGATTTTCTAGGAAAAAGCATGCATTTTAGCTGAAAATGTTAGCTAGGATAATGAATCAAAAATTGGATTAGTTTTGTAGATCTAATGAGATAACAAATAGTAAGCTTTCCCAAACAGACTTTCATAAAACATCAAATTCAGTTTAAAAATGATTAGATAAACATGATTTGTAAGTAGATAATATCTGTAAATCATCAGAGTGTGGTTTTGTTTTTCCTGGACAAATTAAATGTTGACGTCAAAATGCCCCGACAAGAACAACATTTACATTTAACACAAACAACTCCCAGAAAGATCTACCACCCACTACTGTGCTATGAAAATTTGCTTTGGATTGGACACTACAATGTTAGTGGCTACATAAATGATAGACTAGTTATATTGAGATTTTGCTATCAACAAGGAAATCATGTATGGTATGTGCATTTGGAAACAGGTATACATTACATACAGTTCTACATTATAGCTGTATTACGATAATGCATTGTGTGAAAGATGCACACATGTAATAGAAAACAGATACATTATTTTAACTAAATATTTTTATTGTTTTAAAAAAGTCACAAACATGTGGTCTTTTCACTTGAATAGCTTTCCATCCAAATGTTCACTTTCCTTTTATCATATCCATTTCTTTTGCTCTTTGACATTACCCAAACTTATAACGATGATTCCTGTCATTTTCCCACAACCTCCAACTCTAATATAGCATTCTGTCTTTAATGTACAACTTTACACAAATTGGTGCAATCACTCTATTCATCCTTCACTACATCCAACAACTCTCTGGACACATCTTTCCTTCGCACACTACATCCACCAACCCCATTTTCACATTCCCTTTCTTCCTTCGCTACATCCTCTAACCCCCTTTTCATATTCCCTTTCTTCCTTTGCTACATCTCCAACCCCTTTCACATTCCTTCCTTCACTGCATCCTCAAATCATCTTCATGTCCTTACTTCACTCTATGTTCTAACCCTTTGAACACATTTTCCATCCTTCAACCTTCTAAAGAGTATCTTTCCCTCAATGCATGCTTCAAACCCCTGTCCACATTCTGTCCTTCCTTCACTCAACCTCCAGCCCCCTTTTCACATTCCCTTTCTTTCCTTCACTACATCCTCCAAACCCATTTCACATTTTGTTTCCTTCTTTCACTACATCCTCAAACCCACTTTGCACATTTCCTTTCCTTCCTTTACTACTTCCTCCAAACCCCTTTTCACTGTCCCTTTACTTCCTTCACTACATCCTCCAACCCCCTTTTTACAGTCCCTTTCTTTCCTTCACTACATCCTCCAACCCCCTATTCACATTGCCTTTCCTTCACTACATCCTCAAACCCACTTTTCACATGCCCTTTCCTGCCTTCAGTACACCCTATAACTAACCCTCGCACACTCTGTCCTTCCTTCACTATTCCCCAACCCTCAGATTACATTCGCTGTTCTTCCTTCACTGTATTTGTCAACCCTTTTACAAATCGATTCTCCTCTTTTTTGCTTTGAAGGTATCAACAATTGAATCAATGTTAATTAATGAAGACAATTTCCTCTCAACAGACAGGATGCATAATGAGGACAGTCTGTTTTCTGTCATCCTTGATCTTAACCTTGTTTTAACACGCTTCAATGTATTAAAAGTACGTTCACATGATACTGATGTAACTGCAAATGTTGGGGCCACTCTAAGCATGTTATATACATTTGGAAATGCTGCTTCTAGACCTTTTAACATTTCTAGAGAAACCGAAACATCTAGGGTAATTCTAGGTTCCTTTTGTAAATTCTGCAAAATCACATGCTTAGCCTGTGTCACTTCCACCTCACTTGGCAGAAAACCTAACACAGACTTGTATGTGTTGAGCAAAGGCTGAAGTGTAGTGACATCAAGAAATTTGAAACTGGCAAGGGAACATGCTTCCACAGCCCCAAACAATTCACAATTTAAACTAGAAAATCTCCTTTCTAGCTCATCAAGAATAATTTGACAAGTTTGAGAAACAAGGGATTCTACTAATGCAGAAAGGCTTACATTCTGTTTCACAACTCTTGAACTTCCCAAAGTAGACATGATAAGTGAGTCTTGAAGCTTTTTGGGAACAGTGCCATAACGGCGTGGATGTTCATCTACATGTAGTTCCGAGATGCTTATAGATGCAGCCATGTCCTTGGCTGCAGTAATGATATCAGCACTATTAGATTTACAGTTCTGCAGATCCGATTTGACTGAATCAACAAGTGCAGCACAGCGAGACAGGTCAAGATCCTTTGCCTGTAGCTGATCAGACAGACATCTTGTTATACAAAAAAAGTCTGCATACTACTAATGCACTAACAAAATGTAAGCTGGTTACTTGAACTAACAACCCTCTAGCAGTTTAAGCCTGTATCTTATTTTCACCCTCAGCAATGTAATCCAGTGTAGATATAATAGGTGTTAGCTTGTCATGAACTGCTAGAATACTCTCATACCTAGAGGCCCATCGTGTATCACACAATCGTTCCAATTCAATTGTTTGCTTTTTTGGTTTTAGTCTCCTTTGGTTCTCAAGGAAAAGGACATGAACAGTCGCTTGTGACATGAAAACATACAAGCTCCCGAGAACAGCAAAAACATCATGTAATGTGCTAATTGTTTTGCAGCATTCTACTAATACCAAATTAAGACGATGTGCACAGCAATGAATATGAAGGGCTGTAGGGTACTTTTTGTGCAGTAGTGCCTGTACCCCAGAACATTTGGCACTCATGACACTTGCACCATCGTAACATTGGCAGATACACTTGTGCATATTTAGACCCATCTTATTTACAATTACGTTTTCAATGCAAGTCGCCAGATTTTTGGTATCCAGATTGGTAGCTTGGGTGAACACTACAAATCCATCACAAAGTTCACCACATGCATTTATGTACCGAAGCACAAAGCTAACTTGCTCGTTTTTGCTTTCATCCTTTGTCTCATCAACAATTAATGAAAAGCAAGTGGCGGCCTATTCCTGTTGTCATGATCTATTAATTACATCATCAGCCATTATATTTAACAACTCGTTCTGAACATCTGGTGATGTGTATTTAGCATTTTTGGTTGCTGTGACACAATTGATCTAAAGTCTGAATTTCAGTCTTGTGCAAAAGAATGCAATGCCAAAAAATTGCCCATATTCACATTAGATGCATTACTGTTCCCTTCAAGATCATCACTGCCTTCATTAGATTTACTTAAACTTTCAAGGTGCCCTCGGAGGGGAAGATCCTGCTGTGCACAGAGTAAAAGGATTTTGCAGACCACCTTCAAATAGGTGCGATTCTTTTCCTTGACTTGGGCAGACACCTGACAACAAATTAAAAAAGAAAAATCCTTCAATACTGAGACTATGCTCTGCCAGAGTCATTGAGCCTGCTACTGATAGATACACTGGTTTGGTGCAGTTCAGAAACATAAATGTTTTCAAGATCAGGATACAGACACATATTCCTTTTCATATAAATGACTAATATAGATTCTAGAGTCATTTTACTGGGCTGGTACTCTGGGGACAATAAAAAAAATATATAGTAAAACTGAATTAACTTTTTAATTTGAATGTGATCTGCCTTTAGGTAAATAATATTTTTCAGGCAGAAATTAACTGCTTTTGCAGAAAGAAAGTAGGAAACTGCTACTACTCAAGGTAATACAAGTCCTGGGTAAACAAATTCACCAACAAATTATTAAATACCACAACTGTGGATGGTAGTTAAGAAATGTGCACTGCAAATGTATATAGGAACTGCTTCTAGGCACTTAACTACACATCGCAGTGTTGAGTTGAAAGGGAGAGACATACATTTTTTTGATTTGGAGAGACAGTTTTGAGGGATTTCCTGAAGGGCCTTCTGCATGCACTGAGGTTCAGAGCAGAATTCCCAGATGGACAAGGGGAAAAGCCTCCCAATGGGATGAAAAAATATTTATGCTGGGGTGGGGGGAGGTTGGGCTGTAACAACTGTTAGATACCATTACTCCTTATTTGCCCCTGGCATTGCATAGGGGTATAACTCAGGAGAGTTCTCATAACAATTGGTACAGCCCTTTGATTACGACATTCTGGTATCAGAGAAGTACATTTCTTCTTATGGTTATTGAAGTACAGATTAAAGAATAAAGCAAGTATACAAAAAAGTGCCTACTTTATCTATGAGGCAATCAAACCCCATCCTGTTTGTGTGGTTGTCGCGGTAGTCTTTTCACCGGGTCATTGAATGTATGTGTGTTGAACTGTTGGCGTGTCTGCGAAATCCACCACTGGAACCACTTGCATGTTTCCAGTCACATTACCCACCTAGAGAGGTTCGAATATGATAAAATATCAAAAGACATTATTCCCTTCTGTCCACCCAATCTGGGTTTCTATTGTCAGTGCACTGCATGGTGCCACAATCTACGGTCTGTAGATTGTATGACAATTCTAAATGTATCACAGCATTACTTATGGACCACAGTTAAAGCAATGATAATGATGAATAGCAAATTGTAAAATTAAATTGGATTCACTGTTTTCTTTGAAGTCATCCCACTCTTGAATTTTAATATTATTTACAGCACAGCAACTGCACATACTCTACATCTTCAATTCCTTCTTTATGACTGCTGACTTAATTGTAAACATTCAGTTTACAAAGAAATTGAATGCACATCACTAGAAATCTAAAACCTCTTAACTTTACCCTTTAAAAGCCAAGTGTAGACCGCTCACCAGCTCGCCATCTCAGACAGTGAGTAAGGATAATTTCTCCATGAATTTTAGTACATTTTGCCCATCCAACAAAGGTTGTCATAACTCACAAAGCAGAACGTAGGTATAGATTCTTATCACAGTAACTATTCTGATGTGTTAACTGTCATAAGATGTAAACAAACTCACCAGCATCAATAAAAGGGGATTTGACTATTGTATCAGCCAAACTGTTACTGCCAAAATGACGGCAGGAAAAGCAGTAAGCAGAGTCCATTTTCTTAGAGTACTCCAACCATTTAGTATTGGAGTACCATGCTTCTTGGAAGGACCTGGATTTCCACCTATCACCGTGATTGGAAACTTTATCCGTGGTTGAAATGGTTGCTCAAATATGGATCCCAAATCATCAGGAAACTGTCTAACTACTGCTGCACTTCCTATCTCACATGGACTTCTAATAACTTCACAGTCTACATCTGATGGAACTGGTGAACATCCATCCAGTTCTGTACTGCAGCTACGTCTATCGGGTTGATTGGAACTGTGGTGATCATCACTAGAAACAGACGTATGCAGATCTCCAGCTTCTTTGACGGTAACTGAACTACAGCTTGGTCTAGTTAAGAAATCAGTGAGCTTCCTCTGTCGCTTTATGTCTGAAACCTAATCACTAACAGATTAACACAAATATATAATTAATGACATAATTAGGATGTATATTAAAAGAAATAGCAACAGATAGTAATAGTAGAAAGTCACAATAAAAGCACGTCATTCCATTGTAAACACACATATTATATTGCACTATAAATATACACAACAAATAAATATAGTTCATTCTCTTAAGTGGGGCCAGGCCTATATTTCCAGTGCCAATATATTACCCACAATTATTGAGAGCTAATGTAGAGGATTTCAAATCTGTTCATTTGTATGATCCCAACCAAAATGTTCTGATTATATGCCAAGTACCAATTAGCTTACATTGGTGCTATTTGTTGTCCTCTTCTTTCTCACAGGTCCCCTCATGAGTAATTCGAAGGCTGGTTTAAGATGCATTGATGCTCCTGGTGGACACCAATTCCCCCAGTCTTCTTCCCGGGGCAGCTGTGTGGTTCATAGATAATAATGGAGATGCTTCCTAATGAAAACAGCAATGGGTTATTTCTCTGGGATTATCGTTGAGGGTGCCTAACATGAATCCCGCCTTGAATGTCTTTATCCCCCCCAAACCTACTCCTTACCCCACATTAAAGAATAATGTAAAACATGTCGATAAGCGAACACCCTGAGGTCTGTCGTTTTCCAGCAAAAATCACATTTAAAGTGACACAATGAGGCCTCATTACAACGAGTGCAGACCCGTAATGAACGGTGCCGTTAAGGGACCGACACCTTTCATTATGGGCCGCCTCATTACGAGGTCTGCAGCGGGTCCCGCTCTGGAATGCCTGGTCAGATCAGGCGTCCTTAGCAGGACCCGCTAGCAGACCAGGATGCTAACAACGGGCCCGTCATTAACAGGCCCATTGTTAGCATCCTCCCCATTCCCATTGAGCCCTATGGGGGCTCAAATGGAAATGGGGATATACCGGGTCCGGGTCCCGCGAAAGCGATTTACCGGGCCCTCCAAGTTCGGAATGGCCCAGTAAGTCCCCTTTTGCAGGACCCGGACCCGGTTCCCGGTATGGGGGTAGCCATGACGCTAAAAGCAGCATGGCTACCTCCATACTCGTAATGAGGCCCAATGTCTTTACTGAGGTCTACTTCTGCCAATGACAGAGCTTTGACCTCCTATGAACTCATACTTTTTGCAGATCTCAAAGACCAGAAGTCTGTATATAAAGCTGTGCTGTCACATCTCCGAAAATAATGAATTAAGTCAAGGCTCTAGACCTAAAAATGGAGGAACTCTGATGCACGCATTGGGACATGACGTCACAGGAAATGAACAAATCCTAAAATTGAATTGAATATGCTAAATTATATTCAACTTAAATTGCATAGACCAAATACATATTTGCCAGGAAAAACTGATTTCTTATTACTCTGCTGACTAACTATGAAAGGAATGCATTTTTAAAATCTAAAAAACTTCCCCAAAGCACGTTCTGTATTGCAGGATGGCAATATAAAACATTTTAGGTGCCAGTGCTGAGCTATTCATGTGGTCTTGTGACGAAGGGTCTCACCTCCCAGATGCACGACCAGTGTTCAAACGCAAGTGCAGGATTAAAAAAAATATATACACAATAGGGACAGCATCCGCCCTTTCAAAAAAAGTGGGTAGATGCCTTCCAAACACATGGTGCCTCGACTTGTGCCCTGATTTAAATGCTTTGGGGTCAGGCACATAAGTTATTGGTGGGGCTGGGATGAAAATATGCTAATTTCTTAAAATAAAACATACACTGATATACACATGTTTACAATTGGGTTAATTGTGTGCCCCATTACTAAATATATCAGTGATGATTCAATAGTATCTACAAAGTCACTACTAGTGAAAACACATTCCCAGAACAGTTTTGCCCAAGATCACAAGGCACTCCAGTGCAATCAATCACATCACTTTTGAATACCTATCAAAGTAGGGAAGGAATTGGGCCAGAAAGAGGCAGAGCTGCGCTCCGGCAAATACTGTGTTGCCTGACGCCATTACTTGGAGCCCGTGGCCCATGCCCTTCCAACTTGAGGAAGCTCTCTGCCCCCAACACCCCAAGTCTCCTGAACGCTGTGCTTTTGAAGTCTCAATGCATGCAGCGAACCATATGTAATGCCTTAACAACCTACATCTGAAAGTTGTCCATTGCTTACCAGAATAGTCCACGCTCAATCAATGAAATGGTCCAAAGCTGTATACATGTCTCGCGCTTTGCACACATTTTACTGCCATGTTGAATATTTTGACAGAACAAATAAACATTACACAAAGTGTGCATTACATGCTCAGACGGAATGCACATTTAAATTCATATCAGACGTTTGATAAATTGGCAGCTGTTCTTATGTTCCCAAAATGCACTTCGTTGTTATACAAAGTAGCCAGCATTTGATATTAATGGCACCCACATTCAACACCTACCTCCACCCCTCATTACAACCCACACCACAGACAACATGTCCCCGCCCCCTGTTACCGCAACCGCCATAGAGCAGACCAGGGGGCTGTAGCCCCCACCCAAAAAATGTTGGGGCTATTATCAGGGACTTTTGTCCCTTTAGAAATGGGAGGGAATGATCAGAAGTGAGAAGGGTGGATAATGTTGCATGTTTTATGAAATTATGACGATGGCTTTAAAACCCAAGGGTGATTTGTGAGGCTCACATAAATCTGCATGATGCTATTGTGTCTTTGCATGCAGGATGGGGAGAATAAAACTAAAGCCATACTTGTATTGCTCAATATATTTCTATGACAATGCCCACCTCGCCTCCTTCTATCTCACCCCTTGCAAACCCCTTTGTACACCCTCCCCTAACTAAGCGCTCCCTCCCTACCTCCACACCTGTATGCCGCCTAATGTAACACGTGGTAGACATCATGTTCATATGCTCCTCTTGCCACTTGGGCTAATGCATCAGGTTTTGTGCCACCGATTTTGACTATGCATTTCAAGCTGCCTCCCTGCAACTAGGGTAAGGCGTCATGTTTTGTCCCACAGATTATGACTATGCATTTCAAGCTGCCTCTCTGCAACTAGGGAAAGGCATCATGTTTTGTACCACCGATTTTGACCATGCATTCCTAGCTGCCTCCCTGCAACCTGGGCTAAGGCTTCATGCTGTATGCTCCAACCTGTCGTTCTTGCACTTATGTAACTAAGCTAAGCGAGGGCAGTTGTGCGCTATACAAATTCAAATGATTAAATAAATATAGTGCATAGTTAGTTTACTATAAAAGGCTGGTTTAATATGTAATGTGGTTTGCTTCCAAGGAATTGCTATAAATAAAGTATTATTTAAGCACATGAAATGAAAAGCAAACCCTTAATAAACATCTATATCAACTAAGCCTAGGAAGATGTGCTCAGTTGCTTAAATTGTCTGCATCCCAGTTTCACCATTTAACCAAAGTGTGTGATCCTGGGCAAATCATTTAATCACACTGGCCCTCATTACGACCCTGGCGGAAAGTAACTGACCTGACCGCCATAGCGTAAATAGCGTTTCCGCCATTGCATGATGGAGTAAAGTGCGGCTAATTCCGACCCATCGGGCACGAGCATTACGCCATGGCGGAAGTGCAAAGTCCGCGATGGCGGAAATGTCCCCAAAACGCCCCTCACCGCGGTCGTACGGCGCCCTAGGTGCAATTCCGCCACCCATCATAGCGGTCACCGTAATGAGCGGTAATCGCAAAATACGGTGACCGTAAATATACGGAAACGGAAGTAAAAACATGGGGCCGGAACGGGAAACAGCACGCCGTACACCTACAAAATCAGAATAACAACACAACCATTACAAATCCGACCCTGAGACACATCCCAACCCGTAAGCCACCCTAGTTAAAACAATCAAAATGGGAAAAGTTGCTAAAAAAGCGTGCGACCGCAAGCGGCAGGTCCACTTCTCCCATGAGGAACTCACCGTGCTCACAGAGACCCTCCAGGAGAATGCTGCCGTCGTCTTCTCGACGCAAATGACCAGGACGGCACTTGCGAACAAGAAGGCCATATGGGCCCTGGTGGCACAGCGGGTAAGTGCGGTGGGGACCGCACCCCGCAACCCACAGCAATGCAGAAAGCGATGGGACGACTTGCGGATACGCGTACGGAGCATACTATCAGCCAACCGTAACATTGCCACAGCTACCGGGGGAGGATCGGAATCACCCATCAAGTTGACCCCCTGGGAAGAAATCTGTGCCTCCACCATTGGAATGGAGAGTATAGAGGGAGTCGGAGGGATGGAGAAAGGAGTGCAGACATCCGAACAATCAGGTAGGTGGGCCAAATAAAACAATGCTAAATCCACAATGTCCAATCATGTGAAGTACCATGTGTCCACATAGTGCAACAGAAACACATGTCCAGGAGAACGTCCACATACATTGGCCTGATAGCGCACTTTAAAACTCACATTAAATACATAAATAATTAAAAATCCTAAAAACACCCTCTACACGTGCAGCATGCACACCCTAACTGCAGGCTGCAAAACAACTGCATCCTCAATCCACACAAAAATGAAACCACCTCCAAGGCCCTGACCCAAATCACCCTCAGGTACCACCCCAATGCATGTGATACATTGCCATTCCAATTTCCACAGACCCATAAATAACGCTCGCCCTCCTTTACTCCACCACAGGGTCCGATTCAAACGATGAGCTCCAGGACACCCCTACCAGCACACCTGCAAAGAGGGCCAAGACCAACGGCCAAAGACCCTCCACCTCAGCTGCACGGATCAAGACACGGAAGCAGCACAAATCAAGTGGCAGCACACAGGAGGGGACTTCAACAGGCACCCCAGCAGCCAGCATGCCCACAACAGCAGCACCACAGGTCCCCCCAATGGATGCCACAGAAGGCACTGCTTCTGGTGGCAGCAGCACCATAGGTGACACTGCATTAATGGCAGCATGCTCCGACACAGAAAACGGTGCTGTCGATGTAGGACCCATCCATGACCTGTCTCAATCCCCCTGTTTGTTTCATCCCGTACACCATGAGAATACCACGCAGGGGCACCCACAAGACGACTACTGGCCATCCCCCACAAGCCCTGTGGCAAGGCAACATGAGGTGATCAGCCCCTCTGTGACACCACCGCAAATGGCCATGGCCCAGCAGAGGCAACAGTCCCTTGACCAGGTGATCGTGCAACAGCAGCAACTGGCCACGCTCCTCAAGGAGCATGCTGATGAATGTGGGGGTTCTAAGGCAGTCATAGAAACATCTACTGAGACACTTAGGGCACAAATGGAGAGAAGTACAGAGACACTAAGGGTACAAATGGAGAGAAGCACCGAGAGCCTGAGGGGGGAACTGCATGCGACGTCCAAAGACGTATGTGGTGAACTTGCCGCTGTGCGCCGTGTGCTCACTGAGCTCTCACAAACCCTTAGGGACATGCATGGACGTGAGCAGGCAGAGACATCATCCGTTGCAAGTTCCGTCCAGGGCAGCCCCCAACGTAGATCTGGGAGGAACCTGCGCTCCACAGGCAGGGGTGCCCCTGATACCCGGAGAGGGGGCTTGCAATAGCGTCTGCCCACTGACAATGAGCATCTTTGGACACTGGTGTTCGGGGGGGAGGTAGGAGGGTGGAGAGGGGGTGTTGGGCTTTCTTGGGTGGCGGGTCGATGGGGTGTGTAATATAATTTCACATATGCTATAAACATTACATAATCATCCAATGAGATGTGTGGACATTGATCTTTGTGTACGAGGCCTTTATTGGCGTACAGTCCACATTGTGCATGTTCCAGACACACACAGTGCCAAAAGTCCCGTGTCCATGTATCAGCCACCAGGCGTGAGTGCTAGAAGCATGAATCTATGATATTCTGACGAATTTCACGGGCCTCCTGTGCCTCGCGGACTCCTTGAGGTGCTGCCACATCCCCACCCTCATCATGACCATCTTCAGGTGCTTGCAGTTCTGCGTCAGGGGGCATGGGCACATTTCTACGTACGCACATGTTGTGTAGCATGACACATGCCATGACCATCTTTGCAACCTTCTCATGGCGGTACAGGAGTGCCCCGCCAGACCTGCTGAGGCAGCGGAAACGAGCCTTCAGTAGGCCGAATGCCTGTTCAATGACTACACGGGTACGTGAGTGGGCATGGTTGTAGTCCTCCTCATGCTGGTTCTGTGGGTTCCGGAGTGGTGTAAGGAGCCATCTCTTCAGTGGATACCCAGCATCACCTGTATGTGGACAATAAAGGATGTTTGTGGAATGACATTGCTACGTACGCATCCCCCCCCCTTCCTGCCAGGTCATTGCCGCATCACATACCCCACATTATCATGCATGAAATGAGACTCACCGAGTAGCCAGGATCTGTTCCCTGCGTGTCACTCCATGTAGCGTGGTATTGTAGAGTTCCTCAAGACCATAGAATCATGGGTTGATCCAGGAAATCGGGCACAACAATGTGTAAAGATCCTGTTGGAGTCACACACCATCTGTACATTAAGAGAATGATATTGTTTCCGGTTGCGGTACTGGGCCTCCATGGCATGTGGGACAACCAATTCCACATGGGTGCAGTCGATGGCACCAATGCAACCCGGTATGCCGGCCAGTGCATGGAATCCCACTTTTGTGTTTGTAATCTCCTGCTCCGAGCGTGGTAAAGAGATGTAGTCGTCTGCGTGCTTCAGGAGGGCATCTAGCACTTGCGATAGTGTCCGTGACAACAGTGGCTGTGAAATGCCATGCAACTGTCCGACTGTGTGCTGGTAGGTGCCTGTGGCCAGGAAGTGGAGTACAGACACCACCTTCAGTAGGGGTGGGATGGCGGTTGGGCTATCTATCATGCTGACAAGGTCAGCGTGTGTCATGTTCACAATGGCGGTTATGGTGTCCCCGTCCAAACGGTAGAGGGTGTGGATCTGCTCAGCAGTGAGGTTGAACGGATGAGCTCGGAGGCGTGGGATTGCGGGCTGCCTGCGTGGTGGTAGTGGCTGTGCTGGTGGCCCTTGCTGGCCATGCCTTGCCCTCCTCCTCCTCCTGCGTCTCCTCTGTGCGGCCGGTTGTTGTAGTAGTTGGTGTTCGTCTTCTTCTTGAAGTTGTAGTACTTGCAGTGCTATCAGGTCCCCCAGGGCCAACATCGCTAGTCCTGCCGGTAGCATTTTGGAGTGGGTGTGGTTGTGGGAGGGGGTTGGGTGTGCAATTTATGTGTTTTCAGGCTGTATAGCCTCCACCTGTGGTGATTCATTCCACCTGTGCCAGCTGCAATCCCCTTTGGGCGAGCACGTCCCGCACACAACGCTGCAATGTGACGCATGGCATCTTGCTATTACAATCATGTATTTAATCCCGATGGCAGTGAAATATTGGCTTATATGTTCATTCTGCTATGGTCCCATTGTTTCACATACTATCATTGCAGTCGCGCACAAATTTGTGAAGGGTCAGTGGAATGTAGTACTCGATTAACGGTGGACCCTCATGTAGCACTGTACCGTGGTTCACCGACGGGCAGGGCGTCCCATTTGTGAGTGAAGCCAGTTGCCATTTTCACACACTGCCACACTACATGGATGAATTTGTGATTTCAAGCGGTCACAGATGCCTTATCGACGTGATGGTGCAAATGAGGAATTCGAAGGACAGCGCTTTCGGTTTTCAGCTAGCGGCGAGGAGACGCCCACAGGTCTGACTGCAAATATAACGTTCTATTGTTTAATGTCCTTGGGACAGGGGCCATGGCGAGAATGCAATGATTGATATGAATAGTATGGGATGCGCAATAGCGTAGTGGACGATAAGGCAGGACGTTCCCAAATACATGTTACTTCACAACACTAGAATTCCGGGCTGGAGCACAGTGGATTTTGCAGACTGCATTACGCACAGACTCAATGGAAATTTCAAATGTGATGTGAGTAAATAATCAGGCGTTTTCATACCGGGATGAGGGAATGATGTATGGATGCATGGACAGATGATTTAATTGAGAGTTTGCCATGTACATGGCTTTTCGGAATCTATCCCCTTCCCCTGCGCTATGTGATGCAGAGCTGCCATAGTGGGACCATCGTCTATCTGCCCTTGTTGAACCCTCCCTGTCTCGACGCGCCTTCAAACACTTGTGTCTATGCACGTTACTAATCCCATCTAAAGGATTCTGTCTTAACAGACGCATGCACACAAACACTCGTTTGTAATAGTGTTTTCACCTCGATTTATATAGTTATGATTCGCAAGTGATTTTTGGGTGGAAATAATCCTTTTGAGTGGGCTAGCATGCATATGGCTGTAGATTTAGTGTGATCATTGAAGTGAGTAATACAAATGAAGTTCTGATGCCCATGCTATTCTTTTTCATTTCATTTGGGTGACAGGTATCTCCTCCCCTTTTGCCGCTGCCATCTGTATGCCACTCCTGCAGATGGCTTTTACTCCCGACACCTGCTGCTTCGAGTTAATCAGTGGAGCACCATTACGATCTTATGGGACGATCGCCAATGGGCCACATGCCCTTACGCAGTACTAGTGGCTAGGAGCTACATATCAACCTTTCAGCTGGACTAGTGCCTACCTAATGGGACGGCCCTGCGGTTCTCGGCGCTTCCATGTTGCCTTTTTGAACGTGAATGTAGCCCCTGTGTACCATGAAGGAACAGGGCGTCACACAAGAAGAAGCTGGTCATTTATTGCGGGTGCAGCCCACAGTAATGAAAAATATTTTGGAGTTTATGACCTAATAGCTGTATGGGCTTGGTGAATTTGATGTGCATTAAAATTTGATTCTGATTTCAACCGTGTAGCGTTATTCTTTGCAAGTAATGTAGCATATTCCTATTTGTGGAGCGGTGTATTGTGAGGAGATCTGCATTGGGTTCCGGCTTCTGAGTATAGTTGCGTGGTACTGTACTTGCCGCGTTTGCCTACGAAGCCCAGTAAGGTCAGGGATGGGGCCTGCCATTATGACTGTTTTAATGATGTCATGCTCAGGGGCGGGGGATTACCTTTTGTGTAACAGATGCCGGTCAGCCAGGTGGATTGGTGGAATGATGTGATTATCAGAAAATGGCTGGTCACAGGTGCCTGTGTTTGCGTGCGTTTCTTGGAGGGAGACTGAGGTCATGTCCATTGGAATAGCTTCTGTATTCGTGCCATCTGTGCCCTGCAGCTCCCATTGGCCCCTCTTGAGATGAGCCTGGCTGCTCAGTCACTCTGCCGACTTGTGTGGTACATGCTTATGCTGATGGTTGGTTTGTTTACTGGCAAGGGTACAGGGCTGGTGCAGTCTCCCTCAGGATACTGCTTTGAATGTTGCCTTACACTGGTGTCAAGCGATGGGGGCCTGTTGTTGTTTTGTCTCATGTTTCAGTTCATATTGCTGTACTTGAACCTTCACGTGCCTGTGCTGCATCAGTACGGCAATGGTGACATGCCAAATATGGATGGCCACTCACAAGGCACTTGGAGCCCCTACATTCATTTGTTCGTTGGCATGCATGGGTGACTTGTACATTTCACTGGTTGCATTGTGTAACTTCATTGCACCTATGAGGTGTTGTGCAATGTGGGCAGGGAGTGGTGTACAGGCACACAGTAGGGCCATTTACGGTTGGTTCACGATGCCGTAATTCTCACCATGGCGGAATGGTACTTTCCGCCATGCTTGATGGCGTTAAGTAAATGTCCGCTAGGGTCAGCATTCGCGTACCGTTGCGCCATGGTGGTAATTACGGTTTTGCATGGCGCGCGTGCGCGTACTTGGTGCAGTTAGCGTTGGCGTTCACTACGGTGTGGCTGATGGCATCGTACTTTACGGTGACGGGTCATAATCGCACTGAGCGGTATTCGATGGCGGTATTACATTTCCGCCATCGTTTTTCGATTTCCGCCAGGGTCGTAATGAGGGCCACTGGCCCTCATTACGACCCTGGCGGAAAGTAACTGACCTGACCGCCATAGCGTAAATAGCGTTTCCGCCATTGCACGATGGAGTAAAGTGCGGCTAATTCCGACCCATCGGGCACGAGCATTACGCCATGGCGGAAGTGCAAAGTCCGCGATGGCGGAAATGTCCCCAAAACGCCCCTCACCGCCGTCGTACGGCGCCCTAGGTGCAATTCCGCCACCCATCATAGCGGTCACCGTAATGAGCGGTAATCGCAAAATACGGTGACCGTAAATATACGGAAACGGAAGTAAAAACATGGGGCCAGAACGGGAAATAGCACGCCGTACACCTACAAAATCAGAATCCCAACACAACCATTACAAATCCGACCCTGAGACACATCCCAACCCGTAAGCCACCCTAGTTAAAACAATCAAAATGGGAAAAGTTGCTAAAAAAGCGTGCGACCGCAAGCGGCAGGTCCACTTCTCCCATGAGGAACTCACCGTGCTCACAGAGACCCTCCAGGAGAATGCTGCCGTCGTCTTCTCGACGCAAATGACCAGGACGCCACTTGCGAACAAGAAGGCCATATGGGCCCTGGTGGCACAGCGGGTAAGTGCGGTGGGGACCGCACCCCGCAACCCACAGCAATGCAGAAAGCGATGGGACGACTTGCGGATACGCGTACGGAGCATACTATCAGCCAACCGTAACATTGCCACAGCTACCGGGGGAGGATCGGAATCACCCATCAAGTTGACCCCCTGGGAAGAAATCTGTGCCTCCACCATTGGAATGGAGAGTATAGAGGGAGTCGGAGGGATGGAGAAAGGAGTGCAGACATCCGAAGAATCAGGTAGGTGGGCCAAATAAAACAATGCTAAATCCACAATGTCCATTCATGTGAAGTACCATGTGTCCACATAGTGCAACAGAAACACATGTCCAGGAGAACGTCCACATACATTGGCCTGATAGCGCACTTTAAAACTCACATTAAATACATAAATAATTAAAAATCCTAAAAACACCCTCTACACGTGCAGCATGCACACCCTAACTGCAGGCTGCAAAACAACTGCATCCTCAATCCACACAAAAATGAAACCACCTCCAAGGCCCTGACCCAAATCACCCTCAGGTACCACCCCAATGCATGTGATACATTGCCATTCCAATTTCCACAGACCCATAAATAACGCTCGCCCTCCTTTACTCCACCACAGGGTCCGATTCAAACGACGAGCTCCAGGACACCCCTACCAGCACACCTGCAAAGAGGGCCAAGACCAACGGCCAAAGACCCTCCACCTCAGCTGCACGGATCAAGACACGGCAGCAGCACAAATCAAGTGGCAGCACACAGGAGGGGACTTCAACAGGCACCCCAGCAGCCAGCATGCCCACAACAGCAGCACCACAGGTCCCCCCAATGGATGCCACAGAAGGCACTGCTTCTGGTGGCAGCAGCACCATAGGTGACACTGCATTAATGGCAGCATGCTCCGACACAGAAAACGGTGCTGTCGATGTAGGACCCATCCATGACCTGTCTCAATCCCCCTGTTTGTTTCATCCCGTACACCATGAGGATACCACGCAGGGGCACCCACAAGACGACTACTGGCCATCCCCCACAAGCCCTGTGGCAAGGCAACATGAGGTGATCAGCCCCTCTGTGACACCACCGCAAATGGCCATGGCCCAGCAGAGGCAACAGTCCCTCGACCAGGTGATCGTGCAACAGCAGCAACTGGCCACGCTCCTCAAGGAGCATGCTGATGAATGTGGGGGTTCTAAGGCAGTCATAGAAACATCTACTGAGACACTTAGGGCACAAATGGAGAGAAGTACAGAGACACTAAGGGTACAAATGGAGAGAAGCACCGAGAGCCTGAGGGGGGAACTGCATGCGACGTCCAAAGACGTATGTGGTGAACTTGCCGCTGTGCGCCGTGTGCTCACTGAGCTCTCACAAACCCTTAGGGACATGCATGGACGTGAGCAGGCAGAGACATCATCCGTTGCAAGTTCCGTCCAGGGCAGCCCCCAACGTAGATCTGGGAGGAACCTGCGCTCCACAGGCAGGGGTGCCCCTGATACCCGGAGAGGGGGCTTGCAATAGCGTCTGCCCACTGACAATGAGCATCTTTGGACACTGGTGTTCGGGGGGGGGGTAGGAGGGTGGAGGGGGGTGTTGGGCTTTCTTGGGTGGCGGGTCGATGGGGTGTGTAATATAATTTCACATATGCTATAAACATTACATAATCATCCAATGAGATGTGTGGACATTGATCTTTGTGTACGAGGCCTTTATTGGCGTACAGTCCACATTGTGCATGTTCCAGACACACACAGTGCCACAAGTCCCGTGTCCATGTATCAGCCACCAGGCGTGAGTGCTAGAAGCATGAATCTATGATATTCTGACGAATTTCACGGGCCTCCTGTGCCTCTGGGACTCCTTGAGGTGCTGCCACATCCCCACCCTCATCATGACCATCTTCAGGTGCTTGCAGTTCTGCGTCAGGGGGCATGGGCACATTTCTACGTACGCACATGTTGTGTAGCATGACACATGCCATGACCATCTTTGCAACCTTCTCATGGCGGTACAGGAGTGCCCCGCCAGACCTGCTGAGGCAGCGGAAACGAGCCTTCAGTAGGCCGAATGCCTGTTCAATGACTACACGGGTACGTGAGTGGGCATGGTTGTAGTCCTCCTCATGCTAGTTCTGTGGGTTCCGGAGTGGTGTAAGGAGCCATCTCTTCAGTGGATACCCGGCATCACCTGTATGTGGACAATAAAGAATGTTTGTGGAATGACATTGCTACGTACGCATCCCCCCCCCTTCCTGCCAGGTCATTGCCGCATCACATACCCCACATTATCATGCATGAAATGAGACTCACCGAGTAGCCAGGATCTGTTCCCTGCGTGTCTCTCCATGTAGCGTGGTATTGTAGAGTTCCTCAAGACCATAGAATCATGGGTTGATCCAGGAAATCGGGCACAACAATGTGTAAAGATCCTGTTGGAGTCACACACCATCTGTACATTAAGAGAATGATATTGTTTAAGATTGCGGTACTGGGCCTCCATGGCATGTGGGACAACCAATTCCACATGGGTGCAGTCGATGGCACCAATGCAACCCGGTATGCCGGCCAGTGCATGGAATCCCACTTTTGTGTTTGTAATCTCCTGCTCCGAGCGTGGTAAAGAGATGTAGTCGTCTGCGTGCTTCAGGAGGGCATCGAGCACTTGCGATAATGTCCGTGACAACAGTGGCTGTGAAATGCCATGCAACTGTCCGACTGTGTGCTGGTAGGTGCCTGTGGCCAGGAAGTGGAGTACAGACACCACCTTCAGTAGGGGTGGGATGGCGGTTGGGCTATCTATCATGCTGACAAGGTCAGCGTTTGTCATGTTCACAATGGCGGTTATGGTGTCCCCGTCCAAACGGTAGAGGGTGTGGATCTGCTCAGCAGTGAGGTTGAACGGATGAGCTCGGAGGCGTGGGATTGCAGGCTGCCTGCGTGGTGGTAGTGGCTGTGCTGGTGGCCCTTGCTGGCCCTGCCTTGCCCTCCTCCTCCTCCTGCGTCTCCTCTGTGCGGCCGGTTGTTGTAGTAGTTGGTGTTCGTCTTCTTCTTGAGGTTGTAGTACTTGCAGTGCTATCAGGTCCCCCAGGGCCAACATCGCTAGTCCTGCCGGTAGCATTTTGGAGTGGGTGTGGTTGTGGGAGGGGGTTGGGTGTGCAATTTATGTGTTTTCAGGCTGTATAGCCTCCACCTGTGGTGATTCATTCCACCTGTGCCAGCTGCAATCCCCTTTGGACGAGCACGTCCCGCAAACAACGCTGCAATGTGACGCATGGCATCTTGCTATTACAATCATGTATTTAATCCCGATGGCAGTGAAATATTGGCTTATATGTTCATTCTGCTATGGTCCCATTGTTTCACATACTATCTTTGCAGTCGCGAACAAATTTGTGAAGGGTCAGTGGAATGTAGTACTCGATTAACGGTGGACCCTCATGCAGCACTGTACCGAGGTTCACCAACGGGCGGGGCGTCCCATTTGTGAGTGAAGCCAGTTGCCATTTTCACACACTGCCGCACTACATGGATGAATTTGTGATTTCAAGCGGTCACAGATGCCTTATCGACGTGATGTTGCAAATGAGGAATTCGAAGGACAGCGCTTTCGGTTTTCAGTTAGCGGCGAGGAGACGCCCACAGGTCTGACTGCAAATATAACGTTCTATTGTTTAATGTCCTTGGGACAGGGGCCATGGCGAGAATGCAATGATTGATATGAATAGTATGGGATGCGCAATAGCGTAGTGGACGATAAGGCAGGTCGTTCCCAAATACATGTTACTTCACAACACTAGAATTCCGGGCTGGAGCACAGTGGATTTTGCAGACTGCATTACGCACAGACTCAATGGAAATTTCAAATGTGATGTGAGTAAATAATCAGGCGTTTTCATACCGGGATGAGGGAATGATGTATGGATGCATGGACAGATGATTTAATTGAGAGTTTGCCATGTACATGGCTTTTCGGAATCTATCCCCTTCCCCTGCGCTATGTGATGCAGAGCTGCCATAGTGGGACCATCGTCTATCTGCCCTTGTTGAACCCTCCCTGTCTCGACGCGCCTTCAAACACTTGTGTCTATGCACGTTACTAATCCCATCTAATGGATTCTGTCTTAACAGACGCATGCACACAAACACTCGTTTGTAATAGTGTTTTCACCTCGATTTATATAGTTATGATTCGCAAGTGATTTTTGGGTGGAAATAATCCTTTTGAGTGGGCTAGCATGCATATGGCTGTAGATTTAGTGTGATCATTGAAGTGAGTAATACAAATGAAGTTCTGATGCCCATGCTATTCTTTTTCATTTCATTTGGGTGACAGGTATCTCCTCCCCTTTTGCCGCTGCCATCTGTATGGCACTCCTGCAGATGGCTTTTACTCTCGACACCTGCTGCTTCGAGTTAATCAGTGGAGCACCATTACGATCTTATGGGACGATCGCCAATGGGCCACATGCCCTTACGCAGTATTAGTGGCTAGGAGCTACATATCAACCTTTCAGCTGGACTAGTGCCTACCTAATGGGACGGCCCTGCGGTTCTCGGCGCTTCCATGTTGCCTTTTTGAACGTGAATGTAGCCCCTGTGTACCATGAAGGAACAGGGCGTCACACAAGAAGAAGCTGGTCATTTATTGCGGATGCAGCCCACAGTAATGAAAAATATTTTGGAGTTTATGACCTAATAGCTGTATGGGCTTGGTGAATTTGATGTGCATTAAAATTTGATTTTGATTTCAACAGTGTAGCGTTATTCTTTGCAAGTAATGTAGCATATTCCTATTTGTGGAGCGGTGTATTGTGAGGAGATCTGCATTGGGTTCCGGCTTCTGAGTATAGTTGCGTGGTACTGTACTGGCCGCGTTTGCCTACGAAGCCCAGTAAGGTCAGAGATGGGGCCTGCCATTATGACTGTTTTAATGATGTCATGCTCAGGGGCGGGGGATTAGCTTTTGTGTAACAGATGCCGGTCAGCCAGGTGGATTGGTGGAATGATGTGATTATCAGAAAATGGCTGGTCACAGGTGCCTGTGTTTGCGTGCGTTTCTTGGAGGGAGACTGAGGTCATGTCCATTGGAATAGCTTCTGTATTCGTGCCATCTGTGCCCTGCAGCTCCCATTGGCCCCTCTTGAGATGAGCCTGGCTGCTCAGTCACTCTGCCGACTTGTGTGGTACATGCTTATGCTGATGGTTGGTTTGTTTACTGGCAAGGGTACAGGGCTGGTGCAGTCTCCCTCAGGATACTGCTTTGAATGTTGCCTTACACTGGTGTCAAGCGATGGGGGCCTGTTGTTGTTTTGTCTCATGTTTCAGTTCATATTGCTGTACTTGAACCTTCACGTGCCTGTGCTGCATCAGTACGGCAATGGTGACATGCCAAATATGGATGGCCACTCACAAGGCACTTGGAGCCCCTACATTCATTTGTTCGTTGGCATGCATGGGTGACTTGTACATTTCACTGGTTGCATTGTGTAACTTCATTGCACCTACGAGGTGTTGTGCAATGTGGGCAGGGAGTGGTGTACAGGCACTCAGTAGGGCCATTTACGGTTGGTTCACGATGCCGTAATTCTCACCATGGCGGAATGGTACTTTCCGCCATGCTTGATGGCGTTAAGTAAATGTCCGCTAGGGTCAGCATTCGCGTACCGTTGCGCCATGGTGGTAATTACGGTTTTGCATGGCGCGCATGCGCGTACTTGGTGCAGTTAGCGTTGGCGTTCACTACGGTGTCGCTGATGGCATCGTACTTTACGGTGACGGGTCATAATCGCACCGAGCGGTATTCGATGGCGGTATTACATTTCCGCCATCGTTTTTCGATTTCCGCCAGGGTCGTAATGAGGGCCACTGTGTCTTATCTGCAGCTCTGTAAGTGATTCTGAGTCACTTCAATGTTTATGTTAATATATCATGCTATTATAATAAAGAAACAAATAATGCCTATTAGAGTTGCTCCATATATAATAAAAGCACAAGTTAGGTATTTTGCACCACAAAGTTATTTTGCCACTTGGTCACTTGAGCTCACTTGCATGGTGAGTCCAAGTATCAAAGACTGATTGTGGTTCCTGTAATGTCCTTTTCTAAAAAGTCACATCTTGGTGCAATCCATATGCAAATTAGGAGGTTTTCATTTATTTTGCGCCAGAGGGCCTGGACAGAGCTCTAATACATGATTTCCTGCATCGGTTATGATCCTGTAGTTTAACTTTTTTTTTTGTTGTGTTAAAATGCCATCTGCCACTAATGGTTAAACAAAAGTAGATTGGGGCAGAGGTGGGCTGTTTGGGGGTGTGAATGAGACGTTTGGAATTGCCTCATTTGTGAGAAAAAGAAGCACTGTAGCAGGACTTTTTTCGTGACTCGCCCTCCTTTCCTCACCCACTCTGGCAATGCTGGATACTTCCCTGCACCCGGGGCTGTGACTGAACTGAAGTAGGGCAATGGGCAGGCATGAAGGCGCTCGCGCTGAATGCAAAGCAGAATGATGCGCTCTGGGGCCTCTTAGCCCCCCCTCACCCTCAAAAGGATTGGTCACTTACTGTACACCTTGTTGGTTGGCATATATGCAGTATCTATCCTTACAGTAGTAGTAACAATAGATATTGGATAGATGTCTACTTCATTCAGTCAGGGGTGTACTGGGAACTAAAAGACTGGAAATAATTACTGGGGAGTCGGGGACCAAAAGATGCCCTGGAAATAATGTGGCCCCATATGGCACATTTTCAGCAAATGCAATTCTTTTACTTTAAGAAAATTTGCAAATACCACTCAAAAGAGGCCCAGGGTGCAAAGGCCCACAGGGAAATCTCCAGAGTTCCCTATAGGCCAGTCCACCCCTGCATTCAGTCAACCCTTGACCCATGCATTCACTGACACTGACTCAGACACACTTGCACACACACCCTATGCACTCTGCTAACAACACACACACACACGAACACCACAGTCCCTCAGTCACTCACTCAGTGTTTACAGGCATATCAAATACAACACACATAACATAACATAACATAACATACAAACACGCATGCAGCAGCATTCATGACACGCAGGCATATACACATAACAAGTACATTAAGATAACATGATGGGCTCGCTCGCTGCTGGCGCTGCAGTGCTTACCTTAGAAGAATAGTCTTCTTCGGTCTGTGGGCACAGGCACAGCAGCAGCCACAGCCTTGGACACGGTACTCCACGCACAGAGAGCTGCAGCTGCCAGGCAGTCAGTGCACAGGCAGACGCAGCGTGGACACGGAGACCCGTTCTCCTTAAAAAAAGACAAAGAAGTTGTATAAGGTGGTTGGCCCGGGGCTGACCTTTGCAAGACCAAAGTGGTTGCATAGCAACCAGCGCAGAGCGCGCCCAGGGTGCTCTCCAACAAAATAAAAAAATAAAAATAAAGTGATCAGCACTGTCCTCCTCCTCCCTCGAAAAGCAACGTGGAGCAGAGGGAGGAGAGGTGCTAACATAAAAAAAATGTGTGTTCAAATGTTGTGTGCTCAGAGCAACGCGGGCATTTGTTATTTTTGGGTGGGCATTGCCCGCTCAGGCCCTACCCTGTCTACGCCTCTGCCGATGGCACCTCTCATGTCCAGTCGGGAGGAGAGGCTGTAGCAGAGGCCTGGAGCCCCACACCGGACCTCCCAGAATTGGTCCCATTGCCACACCTGCCATCCACCTCCACAGGAGTCCGGGACGGGGAGTTCAGGATGACACAGATGGAGGCGCGCCAGCAGGAGCTGACTGGCCTAGTCAAACAATATGACACTGATGGTGATGTGACGAGGAGGGATGCCCGAGAAAACACTGCAGCAATGAAAGGGGCCATAGAGGCGAGCACACAGAAGAAATGTGAGGAACCTTTGGCTGTGCGGCAGGTCCTTGGCAGGATTACGGATGCCGTGGAGGCTCTGCTTCCTGCCCCGACAGTTGAGCATGCGCCCACGGGGACTTCATCGAACTCAAGACAGACAAGCACCCTGTGCAGGTCTGTGCGCACCATGCACTGCACCAACATGCCAACATGCCAGACACAGGCCATTAGTTGGAGGCTCAGCCTGCATGTGCACACCTATGGAGTCTCGAGTGCCATAACATTGCACGCCATGTGTGGGGGAGTTGTGGGGGGAGGGAGGAAGGGGTGTGTGGGGGAGTTGTGAGGGGAGGGGGAAGGGGGTCTGTGGGAGAGTTGTGGGGGGAGGGGGAAGGGGAAGGGTGTGTGTGTGAGGTGGAGGGTATGAGGTGGAGGGTATGAGCACTTTTCACTTCTTGTGTACCTGAAAAAATACTAGCCTGGACATTCCTTATTGTGTATGTGTCATTTATTGGTTTACAATGCATAGTGTCCATGTACTCCCATACCCAGTGCCCTCAGTCCCACATTCATGGCACCCTCAGCACCCATGTCTCTTAGAAGTATTGGCCAATCACTGACTTGCGCACAGCACGTCCCTCCTGTGCATCGGCATCACAATGATGTGCAACCACATCTTCTTCATCTTCTTTATCATCAACTGGTGGTTGCTGTTCAATGTCAGGGGGCAGAGGCACATTCCGTCGGATGCACATGTTGTGCAGCATGACACATGCCATGATGATCTTGGCCACCTTCTCATGCCTGGAGAGGAGTGCCCCACCCGACCGGCTAAAACAGCGAAAATGTGCCTTCAACAGTCCAAATGTCTGCTCGATGAGCACACGGGTACAGGTATGGGAACGATTGTAGTCCTCTTCGTGCCTGTTCTGCGGGTTCCGGATAGGGGTGAAGAGCCACGACTTCAAGGGATAGCCACTATCACCTGCATGGGTGCAAAATAAGGTATGTGTGAGTCAAATCCTGATGGACACATGTACTTATCACACATGCTTGCAGATTTTTGTTGTTCACATGCACTTGTCCCTGGTTGTATGCATGCATTTTACCTTGCCACAATGTGTGCTGTGCCATGGTCTTATGGTGTGGGTTGCGTCTTCCAGTTGATACAGGGTGTACATTCCCTTGATTTTCTGCATGCACTGTGGATGTATTCCGCTGTGTTTGTTATCATTATGTGATGTGTAGTGATTGGTATAATTTTGTTACTGGCAGCGTTGCCAGAAGTCTCAGCACTATTTGTCATTCAGTGCTTATTATTTCCATGGTGACATGCAGCGCTACTGTGCTGGTGGCCCTGTGACAAGCAGTGTATACCCTTGGTGGAATTGATTTGCGCACTCTCATGGATGCTTGTCCTGTGTTGTGAATTGCTGCATACATTTACATTGTGCATACTCACAGCATGTTGCTGGATTGTGTTATAGAGGGTGAGGTCTGATGATGGGTGGTGGACATGTTGTGGGATGTGGGCTGGTTGTAAGTTAGGCATGCTGTAATTGGTGTGCCGCTTCCATCATTGCTATGGGGATTGGTAGTCATGTTCAGTTTGGGATGCTTTAGGGCACAGTGTTTTGCAATGTGGACTTTGTACTGTCGCCACACCAATGACGCCATGGTGGTGTGTGCATCTCTTCCCCATTACACTGCCATGTGCCTGTCATGCGATTTACCAAGCAGCCAGGCATGTCATCCTGCATGTCACTCCATGTAGCGTGGTAGCGCAGAGTTACGCAGGACCATTGAGTCATGAGGTGATCTGGGAAATCGGGCACAACAATGTGTGATGATCTTGCTGGAGTCACATACCATCTGATAGAGTGATATAGCTTACGATTGCGGTACACCGCCTCCGTGGCATGCGGGACGACCAATTCTACATGGGTGCAGTCAAGTGCACCAATACAATTTGGCATGCCTGCCAGTGTATGGAAGCCAACTTTCGTGTCAAATATCTACTGGGCAGTCCATGGTAGGGTTATGTTGTTCCTTGAGTGCTTCAGGAGGGCATCCAGCACTTCGTTCAGCATGCGAGAAAATAAGGGTTGTGATATGCCATGCATGTGCCCCACTGTGTGCTGGTAGGTGCCTGTGGCCAGGAAGTGGAGACAGACACTACCGTCAGTAGAGGGGGGATGCCGGCGCGTATTTCAATCAGGTTGACAATGTTGTTGTGTATCATGTCCAGAATGGTGGTGATGGTGTCCCGGTCCAGACGGGACAGGGTGTGGATCTGCTCAGGTGTTAGGTTGAATGGACTGGCTCTGATGCGAGGGATTGGGGGCTGCCTGCGTGGTACCACTGGCTGCACTGGTGGGGCTTGCTGGGCCTGTCGCACCCTCCTTCAACTCCTGTGTCTCCTCTGTGGTGCCTGTTGTTGTTGCTGGTGTAGCAATGCAAGCATGTCCTCCAGCCCCATTATTGCTACTACAAGTGGAATAATTTTGGTGTGGAAAGGGGTGTGGTGTGTGAGTGTACTCCTTTTGTGCTGGGCCAGACTCCATTGCCTCCACCTGTGCTGATTGTGTGCACCTGTGGCAGTTGGGAACAATGCACATTGCTGTTTGCGGGTGGTTCGTGATGCCGGTGATGCCGGCATCCCGGTGTCCCTTATTACCGCCTTCATGATGCCGGTATTTGCATGTCTGCATGACTTGTGATGTCCTTCTTTTAGCGCCATCCCGATATTGCCGGTCCGATGGGGCGCGTGCCCGTGCGCATGCTGGTACAGGGGAGCACGGTATCATTGGTGGCGCTTATACTGGGTTGTTGAGACGTAATAGCCCGGAGCGGTATGCGATGCCGGTAAACCCTTACCGGCATCGTTTTTCCATTACCTCCAACATCGTAATGACCCCAATTGTGTCCAGGAGAAGCCAGACTGAAACCATGATAAAACGTGAATGTTGGGCACAGAGCCTTGCTGTAGGACCCACAGCCAAAGTTAAGAGGAAGAACTCTACGTAAAGAGGTAGTCTATAGGAGCGGTCGTGAATGTGCTGCAGTGCTGAAGAATGCTAAAGAGCCATCGTGACCAGAAGAGTCTGGGTTCAGCCTGGGAGAAACAGTGGATGTTGAACACAGAGTCAGGAAGCTGCAGTGGGGAGAAGGGCTATGGAGGCCAGACACCCAGAGAATGTGGTACTGCTAAGAGATTGTGAGAGTGAAATTATGAGGTGGAATGTAACTCAGTAAAATGCCAAAGAGAAGGAGAACTCAGGAAATAGCCAATAGATGACGATGAAACGTCCCTGCATAAAACCAGAAAGGCTATGATACAGATGAGAAGCTCCAGAGGTGTTGTCAGATCAGTATCACAGTGAAAGATGAAGTTGAGAAGCATTGAATTCTGGAACTTGGAGTCAAATTTCCTCGCAGCATCTGAGAGACTTTGATTTGGGAATCATTGCTTAATGGAATTTGGACCAAACATACTTTTTTCACACAAAAAGGGGATAACTGGTGAAGCACTGATGATAGAACCTGAAGGCAAAGTTCCCTGCACCACAATCCCATTTCTACATGAGAAAGTGTTTTCTTTGTGAAACCTTAACTCCTGTAAGACTTGAAGGCACAATTCCATATGGCGCTTGAGACGAAGAATAACTGGGGAAGTGCACAATCTTCGAACTTCAAGTGAATGTTCTGAGCTCCACTTTAGAAAGAGTTTGATTTTAGAAGCATTGGCATGGTTCTCCTGTGTATTAGAATGAGTATAACCTGGGAAGCACTAAATCCTGGAACATGGCATTAAGGTTCTATTGGCATATGGGAAATATTTTTCTTTTGAGGGGCACTGAATCCTGAAGCTCTGAGGGTAGTTTATTACAGTCAAGTGAGGAAAGTTTTCTTTGAGAACAGTTGAACCCAGGTACTTGGACGCAGAATTCATAATGCCATATGAGAATGATTGTGATTGTTGAAACATTGTACCTTGGAACTAGTTGGAATCAAAGTTCCTAGCAACCCATGCGTCTGAGAGCAGATACTCCTAAGACATATTGATATGTTGAAGCAACTGATGAACACTGTGTTTTGAGAGGTCCAAATACTGGTTGAGAATTGGTTCTTGAAGGACAGAGTAACGATTCTTTGGCATTGAAGCAGTAAGATAGATAGAGACCATCTTTTTCATTTGCTTGCAGGATTGCAGCACTACATGTCATATCTGACATTATTAAGTAGGGACTTGCAATCATAGCATAAATGATGCCTATCTGCTTGGTCGGTTGTGCATCATAGGACTGTTGGGTACGGAACTCTCCTAAATGGTTTCCTTCATGGTTTGGTCACACAATATGATCTATGGAAACAGATCATTTGAATCTTGCTCCATGCGACAGGTGTCAGATAATTCCATATCTCTTAATGAAAATCATGTTTTATCATCTGCCCTTCGGTTCTCTGATAAATTAGAGGTTGACCTTCGTAAAGCTGCAATTCCTGGTAATTCAGGACCACTTCTATCGACAATATTAAGCTGGTGTCCATGCAAATATTTGAATACTAACATGTGTCAAGCTTAGAATTATTATGGGAGTTCTCTGACCGTATCATTCTTATCTTCAACACCTTGTACTTTTATGTTTACTGAAAAAATGTTTGCTTTCTGCTGGTTTATGGAAACTTGGGTTTTGGTAGCTGCAAATTCTGTGGCGGTCCCTATGACTGATGTATCCTCGTGAGCAAACTATTAATAGCACAGCAGAGGTTATACCGTTTTCTGTTCCTGTTTGGACCAGACCTCCCACCTATACAAAATGGAAGTTAGCTAGTTACAGTTGTGTTAGCAAAATAAATTAAAGGAATCTCATTCCTTTTGCCATATCTGCATCGGTCCCTCAAATTATTCAGTGCCAAAACATTATTAAAGCAGCCCTTCTGAAGTGTTGCAGTGCGTAGACTTGCTCTTTAGAATTAGTGAAACTATTCAGAATATTGCTCTTCATCCTTTGCTTTCACAACCATGGTTTCTTCTTCATAAATTATTACATTTAAGGAAAGTGTGGCTATGGGCGTCTCTATGATCCACGTGGACAGAGTTAGAAAAGTAGGAGGGGCTAGCTTATATTTCTTTAAATGTTTTAAACATCCTCAAACTATGAAATAATATGTTTTGTACTCCTTTCTTGCACAGCTTCTTTCGATGCACAACATTCTCTTAAATGCCACTTGGTCTATAGACCCCCAGCCCGATTCTAAATTTCATAGAAGAGCTTTCTGAAGTACTAACCCAATTAGTATTGGACCATGAGAATAATATCTTGGCGATTGTAACCTTCTGAGATCCGCAGACTGAGCCTTCCTTCAACAAATTTCAAGATTTGCTTGAGGGTTTTAGAATATATCAGCTTGCGATGGATTCGACACATCGGTTAGGGATTTCTAATGAAAGAGGGCTGAACTTTCATGTCCTATTTCAAGTCGATTCATCTGACCATTGTATATTCCTTTTGATATTAGCAATTCAATCTTGGTTTGTTAGCGACAACAAACACACTATTTCTGAGTTTCAAAATGCAAGGAGTTCCCCGAGTGCTTGTTTAGCCTAACAGGTCCTGATAATACATTTGAGAGTTTTCAATCTATGGCGTCTCAGTTGGCAGATAATTTTGCCCCATACCTTTTTTTAACAGTTTTAAAGTTAAGACAAACGTATGGGATTCTAATGAACTTAGGCTAAATAAATGAAAGATTCATAATTTCAAAAAGAAATGGTATAAACCAACATCCATAAGGCCTTTCTGTCTTCACGGGAAGCTTGTGTTGAGAGGAGAAATCTTATTATGGTAGTTAAGTCTAATTTCTATGTGCAGTTTACTTCATCTTCAGGAACTAAGCCACGTTGCCTGTCTAAAACCATCAAACATTGAGCTCACCTTAGCGTCTCCTAATCATGTGACTTCTCAACTGAGAAATGTGCTAAGTTTCACTTTTTTTTCAGTGAGAAGGTGATGTCCATAACATCTTCCTTGTTCACTATGCGAGCTCTGGAATCCACTACTAATTTGTTAAACCGGAATCTTCCATTCCTGGAGTTGTTTCATATTTGTTTTTCCTGAAGCTGTAGAACAAATGCTTCACTTCACTAAAACCTACCTGTTAGGCTGATGATGCTATTCCAGCATGCTTTTAGAAGAAGCTCTCAGCTGAGCCCCTTTGAATCCTAAATGCATGTATTAATACGTGTTTGTTTTATGAATACTTACCTTCCTTTCTTATAAAAGTACTAGTCACTTCTTTAATGAAAAGCCATGCTATGATCAGACAATTTGAATGACTATCGTCCAGTCACTAATCTTACTTTTTTTGGTAATCCTTTGGAAAAAGTAGTTTCCAATCAATTAGACCCTCATATTGCTATGTACAATATATTTAAGCAATAAGCCCCAAGCTGGGGGGAATTAGTGGGTCAGATAAGCCCCCATGGCCCATAGTTGTTTTTTAGTTTTAACAGTTTTTCTTTATTTTCATTTAACAACAAACAACACAAAACAAATAAACAACAACTCACAACATTTGCTCTGGCACTTTTGGGTTTGAGTTCATATTGTGTATTATCCGTTCAGGTCACGGCTAGGCTCCCTCCTCCTCCATCATGGTGTCCTCGTTCCGGTCTGTGTGCTGCACACGGGTGCGGATGGGACAGTTCTTCTCTCCTCCCGGCTCGCTCGAATCAGTTGTGCTGTTGTCATCGTTGTTTCCAAATAGGTCCTGTACCAGAGTGTTCCATGCTAGTATTCTGGCCCCACTGTTATTTTCTCCCCTTTGCGAGGCCCTGGTCCGGACCGTTGTTTCTGCTACTGGCCATTTTTGTAGGTCCGCCCACCAGCCTTCTATCGAGGGTCCTGCGCTTACTTTCCATGCCATTGCGATGCAGCGTTTCACCAGTATTGTCATCAAGTCTTTCATCTTTGCTATGTGGACCCTCTGCTTATCGCCCCTCCGGAACAGGCCCAGTTTGTAGGACGCCGGCGACCAGGCTTCCTGTATCGTATGCCAGAAGGCTGTCACTCGAGGGCAAGTCCAAAACATGTGCACCATATCTGCCTGTTCTTCTTGGCAGCGTGGGCAGCTCCGTATTTGTCTGTCCCCCATGTTCGACATTCTTTTAGGCATTAAGTATGCCCTGTGCACTATGTAGAGCTGCAGCTGCCTGAACCTTGCGTTTCTGGAGACTTTCTTTGCGTATTAGAGGGCTCTGATCCATTCTTCGTCCTTGAGGGGTCGCTGGAGTTCCTTCTCCCATATTGTTCTACTGTTCAGTGTCCTAGAGTTGATGGTGCCAAACAGCTGTTCGTAGAGTCTGGACACAGTGTGTCCCCCCTCGGATGCATTGTACCAGGCTTCCAGCGGCCCTCCCATATCTTCCTCTTCCGGCAGGGTCTCCCACCTCTTTCTTATTCCATGGACCATGCTATTATACAGTATAAATTGTCCACTGTGTATGTCTTGCTCCTCCGCCAGGGTCTGAAAATCTACCCAGTGTCCTTCTTGCCACAGGTCACCTATTTGGGCCACTCCTTTGTCTTCCCACTGTGCCCTGAACGTTGCCAGGCTTGCTATATGGGTGTCTACCAGTCCCGCCAGGGGGATGTGCCTTGAACAGGGATCTCTCATGTCCTGCGCTTTCCACGCTCTTTTCCACAGTGCTCGGCCTAGTTGGGCTATTCTGGGAAGGGTTTTTGCCTGGGTCTCGTTTATCCACAGGAGTTCTTTTAGATAGTATCGCTGGAGTGATGGTCGAAACAGTATAGAATCTATAAAGGTGTCCTCCCCCAGCACCGGACAACGAATTGAAGTTGTGCAGCCAAATAGTATCGCTCAATGTCCGGGAGCTTAATGCCTCCCCATTTGTAGCCCCTTTGTAATGTGCTTAGTGCCACCCTGTTCCTCCCTCCTCCCCATTGGAAGACCCTTGTTATGGAGTGCAGTCGTCTGAAAAAGGACCCGGGGATGTTGTAGACAGACCCTCCAGGATTTTGCGGCATGAAATACCAAATTTTGCAGCATTAAATGGCAAATTTTGCTGCACAAACCTTTATTCATAGCAGCATTTCTGCAGCATAATTTTTATTGACTGGAGGGTGCAAGATTGGTACATTGCAGGGAGGAGGCCGTGTGCATGGCTACAAGAGAGCCAGGGTGTCACTATATATATCTTTTGTATCAAATCGGAAGAGTCCTAGATATATCTGGCTTGGCAAAAAGGTTTTGTTTTGGCTACGGTTTTTGGTTTAACGTGCATGCCTATTTAATATTATTAACGGTATTAATCATCAGTTGTAATGCTGAAAATGTTCCCCTACTATGTTCCCCAATCCCACAAACACCCACACACCTCTCTCATCCAACACACCTCACACGTCTCACCAATTCCCCATCACAACTTGTATTTTTGAACCTCACGCTCAGGAATACACATACTCACATGCTCTCAAGTCACAATTTGCGCTCTATAGTCCCTGACAAACTCCAAATCATACTCCCAACTCACACCGTAAGCTCCCCAATTCCTCCCGCAGTACACAGTCCTTCATTCTTGCATGCTACTTCTGCATCTTTAATCCTTTCTCCCATTCTATCACACTCTTCCCTCATCCTTTCTCCCAATCTGCAACTTACTGCCCCTTTCCGGCCAACCCTTCTCTGCTGTTGGCCCACTACCACCCCTGAGCCCACGTTCCTTCCACTTTCTGTTCCTCCATTCTCTTTCTCTGATCATTGGCCCACCGCCACACTGCATCCGCACTGCTCTCTTGCCCACCGCTTCCCCCTGTGACCCACTGCTCTCCCTCTGGTCGCCCTTTGCTTTCTTGCCTATCACGCCACAGCTCACCCATCCCTGACCCTCTCACTCCCTTCTCTCACATATTGTGATAATTTTTCAATTTTTGAAGAAAACTAGATTTTGGCCTAAAAAAATTAGGCATCTAAAAATAGAGCAGATGATGTGCTGTTTTTAGATAACCCATTTTTGGAAATGAGCAGGCCACCTTAATCTCAAAGGTGACCTGTGCATTTCCATGGGGCTGAGCTGTAGTGCAAATGATGCGCTGGCCAGCTGCCTTGAATGCGTTTGTGTTGGAAGCGCTCTCCCAACAATGGTCTACAGGCTCCCCGTGCATGTCAATGTGACTGGCCCTTAAGGGTCCTGCCACTGTAAAATGTAACCCAAAAACACACATTTCTATCCCATTTGGGGAACAGAAATGCAAGTGAGACAGCAGCTGTCGCACTTAAAAATGTATTTTGTTTTAAGTATTGCATGTAGTCAGTAGGGTCAGTAAAGACCCAGTAAACCAGTGGCACCCCTCGTGCGCGTATTTAAAGTGGGCGCATAGGGTGGCCTACAATTTCTGCACATTTAAAAGCGCATCTTGCTTGTTAATTTGGGATGCGCTTTTAAATGTGCAGAAGCGCCCCATGATTTGCACTAAGGGGTGAAAAAAGACATCTGAATGGGCGCATATAAAAAGCGTCCATTCAGATGTCCATTGTGGATCAGACGGCCCTTTTTTTTGCTCAAGTGATGAGATGTGCTTGCGCATTTAATTTCTTGAGTCCCAAAAAAAGAGTTGAGAAACTGGACCCTTGAGTATTTAATTTTAGTTTTTTTTTTTGTTGCCAAAACGACAATTATTGTGGGTGTTTTTGCAAAAACAGCGCAATTTGTGCGATTTGTTGCAAAAACGGCTGTTTTTCGCGGCATTTTGCAGCATCACAAAATCGCTATAAGCTGGAGGGTCTGTGTGGGGGATGTTGGTAAAATAATATAGGAGTCGGGGTAAGACTATCATCTTCATTAGGGCCGCCCGGCCTATCATCCCCAGCGGTAGTGTTTTCCAGAACTGCATGGCGTTCTCTATTTTATCCAAGGCTGCCTGTGTGTTGGCCATGTGTGTTTCCATAGTGTTGTGGTATATGTCCACCCCCAGGTATTTGAAGGTGATTGGGGTCCATGTCAGGCCCAGGTGTGGCAGCTGGTCTGATGTCGTTGCCCTCAGGCGCGCCAGGGGGAACAGTGAGGATTTTCCCTTGCTGATGGTGATTCCCAATAACCTGCCAAACGCTCCCAGTGCCTCTAGTCGGTCCGGCAGGTGAGGACATGGGTCTTGGACGTAGAGCAGTATGTTGTCTGCATATATCAAAATCTGGTGCATTTCCCCGTCTATCACTATACCGGTGTCCCCGTACTCCGCCCTTAGGAAGGCCGTGAACGGTTCCAAAGCCAATATATATAGCATCGGGGACAGCGGGCATCCCTGCTTCGTACCCCACCCTATGCTCCACTCCCTTGAGACATGCCTGCCCGTCTTAACTCTGGCCCTCTGGTCCCTGTACTGCAGCTTTATCCAACGTAGGAACCCCCTGCCTATCCCAAAGTGGGCGAGCGCCCCCAGAAGCCAGTCCCAGTTCACCGAATCAAATGCTTTGATTGCATCTAATGACGCCACTGCGTATTCCTCCTCTTCTTGGTCCGTCTTGTCAATGACGTGATGGAGTCTCCGGAGATTCCATGCTGTGTTTCATTCCGGCACATACCCCGTCTGGTTTGGGTGTACCAGTATGGGTATCACCCTTTTTAGCCAATACCGCTGTCAGTATCTTGGAATCTTGATTTATCAGAGAGATTGGTCTGTAAGACCCACACTGGAGGGGCGGTTTCCCTGCTTTAAGTATTGGGACTATTACAGATTCTGACATACTGCTCGGGAGTCGGCCACTCTCGTATGCCCCCTCTAGAGTCTCTAGTAGTCTTGGGGCCAAGCTATCTTTGTATCTTTTAGAGAATTCCCCTGGTAACCCGTCAGGCACCGGGGACTTTCCTGTCAGTAACTGAGCGATGACCTCTGTCAGTTCCTCCACAGTAAGGGGGGCATCCAACATATGGGCCTGCTCCTCTGACAGTCGTGGGAGTTTCATTTCCGCAAATGCGTCCTCAAGGTCTCCCTCTTCTGCTTCCTGTACTTTGGTGTATAGTTTCTCATAGAATTGCGAGAACACCGTATTTATACCCTCCTGGGACCTTTCAACCGCCCCTTGACTGTTTCGAATTGCGTTTATCGGTTCTCGCTTGGTCTCCTGTTTGGTCAGCCAGGCGAGAAGTCTACTAGGCTTATCCCCTTCTGCATGCAACCTCTGTATGTACTTCCCATAATCTAACCGCCCTAGTGTCTCCCAGGCCGCTGTACACTGTTGTCTCAGAGTGGTGAGGTTGCCCGTTTCTCCCCCCTCCTGCCCCGCCCATGCTTCCGCCCTCTCTTCTTTTCTATCTCATCCAATTCAGCCAGGGTTTCTCTTCTAAGGCCTCCCGTTTTCCTAATTGTCACCCCTCTAATCACCACCTTAAAGGCCTCCCAAGTCGTTCCCATGCTGTCCACGCTACCTATGTTGTGCTCCAAATAGTCGTCTATTGTAGTTTGGATATGATCTTGGAAATCCCCTTCTAGGAGTGCTTCCACCCTAAGTCTCCACGTGGGTATGGGGGCTTTCCTGTATGTATGTGCCCACGTTGCACCCAGTGGGGCGTGGTCAGACAGGCTTCGTGCGTGAATGTGTGCCCCAGTGAATTCACCCAGTGTCTCTTTGCCCGTGAATAAATAGTCAATTTGGGTGAATGTCCTGTGTGGGGCACTATAGTGGGTGTATCCCCTTTCGCCCCCATGTACCTTTCTCCAGACGTCTTCTAGCTCGAGCTGGTCGAGTGTCTTCTGCAGCACCCGCGCTGGTGGTGCGGCTGTTTTGTGTTTGTCATCCGACCGGTCCAGCCTGGGATCCAATGTGCAATTCAGATCTCCGGCCCAGATGGTCGTGGCGTTCCTGTACGGGGCCAGCCACGGTGTGAGTGATTTAAAGAAATCTGTTGCATCGTGGTTTGGGGTGTAGGTATTCATCAGGCACACTTCCCGGTTCTCCAGCATTCCGTGAACGATCAGGACACTGCCTTCGGCGTCTCTTTCCTGTTTAATGAGTTGGAATGGGATGCCCAGGGCAATCCAGGTCGCTAGCCCTCTCACATAGTTAGAGTATATAGAGCTGTATATCTGGCTGCCCCACTTCTTGCACACTTTGGCTTGTTTTTCAGCCATCAGGTGGGTCTCCTGCAGCATTACGATGTGGACTTTTGCTTTGTTTAGCCAAGCGTAGACCCTCAGTCTCTTAACGTAGGCATTTAGTCCTCTGACATTCCATGTCAACACGTTTAGTTCATCTCGGTTCCTGTGTCTTGCAGATTCCAGCGGCCCACTCGTTCCCATCGGCCTGTTTGGTTTTTCCCTCCCTGGTATACTGGCTTGGGAGGTCCGTCGATCGTCGTTGCCTTGTTATTGCCTTGTTATTCTCCGGGTAGCTTGCGGGTCCTCTTTCTCTCTTGTCTCCCCCTGACCTGGTGGACCACCCTGCTGCCAGTGTCCGTTTCTCACTATTTCTTCTCTTTGGTGTTCCTCGCTGGGTTCCCGCGTTTGAGAGCAGCTTCATTTGCGCCCTTTGTTGCCTTTGCCGTGTCCGTGTCCTCCTCGCTCATTATGTTTGCCTCCTCTCATGCCTTCTCTTAACAAACTTAACCACACAACTACAACTACTATAAACCAACGCCCAGCCTCCCTCCTCCTGCTCGGGCCCCGCCGCATTCCAGGTGCTCCCTCATTCCGGGGTGCGCTCGTTGCGGCGTAGTGCCTTGAAACTGACAATTCTAACTTATCTCTACTGGGGGTCCCCTCTGTGGGTCTTGGCGGTCCAGTTCCAGAGGCCTCGAGCTCCCGGGTTAAACCGTTAATTTAAACTTTCGGTTCTCATTCTGCTGATTGTCCTGCTGCATCTTGATTCGGCAGGGTGTCCTTAGTGTCTTGGTCTAGCGAGGTATTATGGTGTCCGGTGGCCCACTGGGGTGTCTTTTGGGCCCCTCTTCGCCCAACCATTAATTTGTGTCATTGGGTGTGTGTTTTGTCATCACCCTCATTCCCTGCCTCGCCGGGGTGCCTGTCGGTTCCTCTCAACCCCCTCTGCTGGTCCATCCACTCCTGGGCGTCTGACGTGGTCTCAAAGATCTGTGTCCTCCCGTTGTGCAGGATTTTGAGCTTGGACGGGTAGAGTAACATGAATTTCACCCCTGCTGCCCGAAGGCGCTCTTTGTCGGCCAGACTGGGCTCGCTGTCTTTGCACAAGTGCTGTATAGTCAGGGTAGATGGTTATCCTGGCTCCGTTGCGTGTTATCTCCCCGCCTTCTCTTGAGAGTGTCAGGATTTTCTCCCTGTCTTTAAAGTTCAAGATCTTCGCAATCATGGGTCTCGGTGGCACGCCCGGGTGGGGTTTCTTGATTAGTGCCCTGTGTGCCCTGTCCACCACAAAGCCCTGGGACAGGGTCCCTGCACCTACTTCCTGGAGCAAGTTCTCTATGTACTATGTGGGGTCTCTGCCTTCCTCCCCCTTCGGCAGCCCTACGATGCGCACATTGTTGTGTCTGGCCCGGCCTTCCGCATCTTCGGCCCTGCATTCTAGTGTTCTGATCCATTCCAGTGCTTCTGACATCTGTGACTGAGAGGTGGTCCCGTTTGCTGTGTTGCTCTGCACTTGCTGTTCCACCGTTGTCACTCTCTCTGCCAAGTTCCTCGTGTCCTGCCTGAGGAGCCCCACATCTACAATCACTGCATCCAGCTTGCCCTCTATTGAGGCCTTTAGCGCCTCTATGGCCTCTAGGATGATGCCTTCCATTTGTTTGAGCTCCCCCTGCGTGGTGTATGGTGTAGCTGTGTCCGCCGCCGTCGTCCCAGTTTGTGGGTCCTCACTTTGAGGGCGAATGTCTCCATGCTTGTTTGCCTCCCTCTGATACCTTTCTGTTTGTCGGGCATGCTGATGTTTGTGGCCTTGTGACTCTGTGCTTGGGTAGAGGCGGCGTGCCCCTGGGCGGCCTCCACTCCGTGGTCGGTGCTCTCCCTTCCTTGATGGTTATTTCAGACTTGGCCCTGTCCCTCTCAGGTCCTCATCGGCTCCGCCACTCCCCAGCACCTACTTGGGCCCTGTTCTCCAGGGTCTATACCGTCTTAGAAAGTGTGGGCAGTCCCGGCACACATCGGCTGAAGTCTCTTTGTGGTCACTCTTCTCAGCTGCAGCTATTTGATCTGCCCCAGCATATTGGGGGGTGGGTCTGCCGCCTCGTGCCATGGCCGTATCGTGTGGATTGGGGTCTCCGTGCACTTCCCAAGTGCTGTTTCAGGTGAGCTGTGTCCTCCCACGTACGTCTCGTGAGTCGTTGGCTAATCACCGGGCCCGGGGCTTGGCTTTCCTGCTATTCCACCCCAGCCTCGCGGGATGCCTTACCGGATTCTCCGGTTGCGTCTCTGCCGGTTGCTGCTGCTTGGTGCACCGCCGTGGTCCCGGGCCGGTGGCCGCACACTTGCCTCTCGCTGTTGGGTGCCGGGACAGAGTCTCCCCCACAGGGCTCCATGGCACTCTCCTGCCGCTGCATGGGCGGGCTCCGGCAGAACTTCTGTGTGCTGGGGAGCAACCAAAACCAAACCCTCCACCAACCTGGATGACTCTGTGCCATCTTCCTCCATAGGCCCCTGTGGGGTCTCAGCTGCCCCTTCTGCTGCCGAGGAGTCCACCTCCAACCTCCGCCTCTTGGACCTACCCTCAGCAGCTGCAGCCACGGACGTGGCACCAGACTCCTCACTCCCCGACGAGATGACAACCTGGGAGGGGAGCTGGGCCTTGCGTCTCCGGCTGGCGGTGGGATCCCTGCCGCTGTGCTCCACAGCACCATTTCCACCCTCTTCATCAGGTGACAGTGCAGACAGGGACAGACAGAACACAGGCATCAGGGCACTGTACAATGGTCTGATACACACATGACAGTTACACATGAGTGGCAGTGTCAAACTTCACAGATGGCATCACATTCCCCAACACACACATCATTTGAACCCACACACATGCGCTACTTAACAGGAATGTTGCAGCAGGCAGCACCATCCATACACATACAACAGCATGAGCATCCAAAGATTAGCCTGACATCACATGCAACACGGGGAGTGCCAAACACATGCACACACGCCACCAGACATACATGAATCTGTACATCTCCACCACCTGTTGCAGTTAAATAATCAGCATCCATGTCACATCTGCCAATCAGCCTCCTACATGTCGATGTCACATGCATCCATGGTGTATCATAGGGGCACACATGTCAAATACATAATTATAAACATGTGTGCACCGACACATGCTTTTGGGCACCATGCATTTGAACACATACACCATTGATGTGCCTCACACATGACTGGACTTGCATGCGGCAGGTACATGTCCCTGTACATACACATCCATACATGGGCCTTCCAAGACATATGTGCAACCTGCACAATCCATGCACAGCGTGCAATCTGTACGCATTGACACTTACTGCTCGACTCCGGACGGGTCTGCCTCTGAAGGATCTGGAGGTGGAGCGCTGGGTACATGCATTCCAGGACCCTCATCTGGAGGTGGACCCGGCACCCCTCTGCATGCTTTGCCTTCAAGAGGCACCGGGCCTTGCTGAGGGTCCTGGACCTGAAGTCCTCCCAGCGCTTCCGGACGTGTTGCATATCACGGGCTGCCACCCCCTCCACATTGATGGCAGCCACAATGTCTTTCCAGATCCTCTTCCATCCTTCATTGTCGGCGCGTGAACTTCCAAAGATCATAATGCCCCAGGACTTGCTCCACATGGATGCCAACTTCATTGCCACTGAAGCTGGCAGCCCTCTGCCTCTCTGCTGGCGGGTTGCTACTGGTGCCAGATGGTGTTGTATCGGACATGGCAACCCCTGAGGCAGGTGTGGGTGGGCAACTGGGTCCTGGGGCTCGGCTGTGGAGCGATGGAATGCCAGTCGGGAGTCTTCTGCTCTATCAGGGGTGGTCACAGCAACTGGACCCCTGCACATGGCTGACATGCAGGCAAAAAACAGCAGGGCACGTGGCCAGCAGGCAGCAGCGGATTGCAGGTGGGAGCGTGCTCAGGGCTCTGGGGGGCAGGAAAATGGCCTTCAGGGCAGGAGCGTGGTCTTCCGTGTGTTGTCGCGTGGCCAGCTTGATACGGAGTGATTTGGCACGTGAAAAAACTGCACGTCAGCGTGTAATTCGAGGAAAGGCCCTTAGCGCGTAAGCGCTTATGTGACGTGATACGCACAGGCGTTTCCCTCAGCACGGATGCATCCGCACGTGGAAAAAAATCACTTATGCGTGTTAATGTGTGTAATCCGAGGAAAGGGCCTAAGCGCGTAAGGGAAGTGATGTGCACGGGTGTTTCCCTCAGCACGGGTTAAAGGTGAGCACGGCCAGCAGTTTGCTGTACATGCCTTTCGTGGAGACCGACGTGTGTGTTGCTACTTCGTGTTGTTTCACGCTCCATTGCAACTTCACAGCAGATCAAGGACGTATCTCTTCTTTTGGCGAGGGTATTGGCTACGCGTGTTTTAATTATCACGCTAGTCTGACGATGAGTTGCGCATGCTATTGTTCACACTGTGGGTGCCCCTGTGTATCGTGTACCCGTTTTTGAGGTCATTGTAGCCTGCATACGTGTTTTTCGTGTCCCTGGGTGCCACTGCATACTGCGGGAGGGTAATTCCACACACGTGAGCTACTGGGGGTGGTGTGCACGGTTTTACTGCAGTTTTGGGGTGCCCGAGAGTTGCGTGACCCGTCACTTTATCGCTGGGGTCACATAAAGTTTTGCAGGTGCAGGCGTGCTGTTAACATCTTGTATCCCACCCCTTCACCCCAAATGCCCAGGACAATTGTGGTGTACACCTCCCATTGGCACTACTACATCTGTGCCGGCACTACTCCATCTGTGCCATGGCTGGGAGGCCACGAAAGGTGAGGCGCGCCTCAGCTGGGTGTACTCCATGTGGCAGGCGTGGTCAGGGATGTGGCCAGGGTGACCAGGGAGTAGGGGGACTCCAGGGTTTCCAGGGAGACTGCAGAGGGGGAAGAGGCAGGGGTGCGCCACTTCGGCACAATACTGTGCCACGTGTGACCCATCAGTCCGTTTCATCGACTGCCACGGGCCCAAGGGTAGTGGTAGCTGCAGGTGCAGCTGTGGACACCACCACCCAGGCTCAGGGTCTGCCAGCGCAGGCTGTGTTAGCACTTGAAGAGTCCCTGGAAGATTTCCAGGAGGTCAGGAGGCACACCGTAGGTACACGCAGGGCTGCCCTGACTGAGGCACGTGTCCCTGGGGCAGTAATGTCATCTGCTGCCCCGACTAGCCGGGTGTTGGCAAGTGCATGGGCAGATGCAGCCGACACCACCCCGGTTGTGAGTCTACCATCCAGGACAGTCCCGGTCACAGACCCTGGCACAGCGGATGTTGCTGCGCAGGGTCCATTCCAGGGCCCATACTGATCAGGGCGGCATTTGCCAGCCAGGGTCCGGACCAGTGTCCAAGAGGAGGAACGTTGCACCTGCAGTAGAGGCTGGGACCCCAGACACAGCTCCGGCCTCCGGCAGGTTGAGGAAGAAGCCTTTCTGCGTGCAGGAACTGGACTTCCTTGTGGACTACGTGCAGGATCACGACCGTGATATGCTAGTGGGGCCAAATTGTCAAACTACGGCTGCCCATCGTATGTCCCACTGGAAGCAGGTTGTGGATTGTGTGAGTGCATTCGGCCATGAGGTGCGCAGAGCCCAAGAGTGCAAAAAGCGTTGGGATGACCTCAAACGCAGTATTAAGGCGAAGCGTGCCTTTAATTACAACATGACTCTGGTGACTGGCAGTGGGCCATCACCTGAGGAGGAAGACCTCACTCCGCACGAGTCAGTCGTTGTGGGGTTCATACCGACAGGATTGGTCAAAGGAGTGGGAGAGATGCTGGACTTTGATGCCACGTCCAGTGAGTGTTGTTGCATGTTTGCCGAGGCCATGTGTGGTTTGCTTGTGTGATGTGTGGTGCTTGACTGGATGATCATCGTATTATGTGTCCAGGATGACCTGCATTTCATGGCATTTGACCATCCATTCCATGCCCACTCTGGCTCAGTCCTGCATCACACACATGTTTACGGTGTCACATTCTGTGTGGGGCACAGGCCTCCCCTGTTTCAGGCCCCCTGTCTCTGTTCAACTGGTTTTGTGGTTTCTGCACACATGGGTGTACTACTGAGGGTTCATCATGTCTCCTGCTTACTGTCCCATTATCATCTGCTGTGTTGTCAGTTGACTTAGATGATGCAATTGACGCTAGTCATGTCATGATGCCTGCCCCCGGAAGACCAGACCAGGCCCAGCAGCCCCGGAAGCAGGCATCATGCCACTTGGAGCATGCCCAAAAGCCCCAGTTAGGGGCTGTTTGGGAACAGTCCTGGCGCCTATGGCGCCAGGCTCATAAAGATAAAGTCAGTCCTGGCGCCATGGTCGCCAGGCTCATTATTGATAACTTCCCCAAAGCAGACCATTCTGCATACTCACCTGAGGCAAACCATGCTGCATGAAGACTCAAGCCAAATGAGGCTTAGGAGGGACTATTTTACTGAAGGGACTATTTTGTTACTTGGGTGGGGCTGTGGAAGAATACTTACCTGGATCATCTTCCAAGGCTATTTAAACCACGCCCGGACAGCCACACGTGCTTTGCGTTATTCTGCTTGCTGCAGCGTAACGCTCACCGTGTTTTCAGCAGCTCCAGTCTTCAGCCATGCCCGCTTCAGTCCTGGGAATCCTGAAACAAGAAGACAAAAAGGATAAAGGTTAGAACAGGAGTTTTAACTTTAATCCTTACCTGAATCCTGATCGATTTTGCCACGGAACTGAAAGACAGAAGTCTTTGAAGCATCGCTTCGCATTTCTACGGCTCCACGCTGAACTCACCTGCTTGGTGGTACTTCAGCATTCCATCACGCTCTCTCCATCTCGCGGCCGCCCTCCGACACCTAAGGAGACAAAGACAGCAAGGTGAGCAAGGGGACTCTCAAGGCCATACAAGCTACCCCCAAGGACTTACCTGATTTACCACAGGGGGTACTCCCCTCATTTCGGGTCGGCGCAGTCAACTCCGCTTCATCGCCGTACCCCGGCCCCTAAGGGGAGAAAGCAAGGACAATACCAGTTACCCTCCACAAACTTCCCTGATTTACCACGGGGGTCTCACCTCATCTCGGGTCGGCACAGTCAACTCTGCTTCATTGCCGTACCCCGGCCCCTAAGGGGAAAAACACAATAGACTTACCTGAATCTTACCGAGTGCCATTTGGAAATCTTCGAGTGGATTAATCGGCAACCTGCAAGGAATCGGACAGAGTGAAGAGCAGATATTTGAACTCTTATGAACAATTGAACTTTAGAGTCAATACTGGAACTCACCAATTCCTTTACGCCAGTGAAGTAACTGGTCATCAACGCGCTGCGGTCGACGCAGGATGGAGAGCTCATCCTTCCAAACCATCAGGTGAGACTAAGGAGGGGACATCAAGAGTGATTAGTGGGAAGACAACGGGAGTGGGGAAGGTGGGTTGACACTCAATTCCACAGGTGGTTTATTCCTCTTCTCCTTTGCAGAAGAATATTCTTGCGAGCCAGACAAACTAGGCTGAGCGGGCCAGTCCAGTCAGTCATCTCGGAGCTACACGTCACGCTGGTGGAAATAACAGCGGCCCAGTTCCGGTCGACGCCCCCGTGGAAACCAGGTGAGCGTAACAAGTCAACACTGTCTGCCAATACACAGGTCTCTGGTCACCCTTTAGCTGCCATGCAATGCCTCCCTGCATTTCCACTTAGGGGGGTTGGGGGGTTTGCTTGTAGCCATGCAACCCATTGCATGCACATTGCTGCACGTGATGCCAGAACTTGCCCTTGCACTGCCTTCACGTTTATTGATGGACATCATAATGTACTTGTTCATGTAGATAGTGGGTAACGTACACATGTTCTGCACTGCATCAACCCACTTCTGAGCCGTGTCACACCGTTCTACATGCCTACTCACTGATGCAATGTCAAAGTGACCTGACATGTATGGTCAGTTTTTCATCCCTTATCTGTCATGAATGCGACGGGCACAGGTGCATCCTGTGACACATGTACTCAGTATTGGAACTCCCTAGTGGTTGTTTCGATGATTTGATTGGTCAATCTGCAGCCTATACTAACTGACACAGGGCGCGGATTGATTGTAGCCTGCCAATTGGGTTGTAATGACTGTGGAGCTTCCTTCACGTGTGTATGTGTGCACTTCCACATACATCAAAGCAAGCAGCGCTGTAGGTTATGCTGGTGATATTTCTGCATTGCACACGTTATGTGGAACTGGCATGATCCTGAAGGTTCACTGTTGTGCAGTATGTGTATGCCCAGGCCCACTTAGCAAATATGGTGGGTCCTGGGCGTCGACATTTTACACAAGGAATGATGGAATAGTGCCCATTCATAGCCCAATGTGCTCAATCAGGCCCAGAGGGGTGTTGTGGAGGCCTCATATCCTGCAGCTCGGACAGTACTGGGCGTTATGGTACCTCCTGCCTGGTTGCAGGCACTTGCTTTGCTTGGGACATTCACTATATCTACATGGCACATGCCACCCGATACGGAGTGAGGTGCAGATGGATGGAGCTATATTGCTGATGATGCATTAGTGATGCATGTCTACATGCATGTTATCTGTGTCATTGTGTGTTTGGATTCACTTGCAGCAGTGGTCAATTAGCAATTCTGAAATGCGTATGCTGTGTTGCATCTCTTAGTTGCCATCTGTCTTTTATGCCTGTGACATGTGCCTGACAGAGGTGGCGTCTGATGGAGTTCATATACTACATTTTGTACTGTGTAGGCTTGGCTATTTAGGCACATCAATTAATGTTTTTGAGATGTGTTTGCATGTCAAGGCCACTGGATGGATGCCAGGTTCTCATTCGTGTGTGACATGTCTGCTTCATGTATTGGCTGTCTGTGTGATGTCTATGTGTGTGTTGTGCGCTTCTGACATGTGTACTAATGTTTATTTTTCTCCACTTTGCAGATGATGACGCAAGGGAGCCAGAGAATGGTGTTGTCATGCCAGACACAGGGTTGCTATCACACCAGCAACCCGGCACAAGTGGGGGTCATGGGGTGATAGGCCAGGAGAACCAGATGATCACTCTGACGACAATGTCGAGTTGGATGTGCATCGGGTCCATTCATCAGGGGTGAGTGATTCTGATGTGGACGCTCCTCTGTCCGCAACACCTGCACTGGGGGGCCAGACGGTGGTGGGACCTCCGCCTGTGGTGGATCGGGACGCAGGGTTACCCTCCACACCAGTTGCTTATGTGCCTGGGGCATCACGTCAACGGAGGAATATAGTCCTGCAGCCGCAGGCGGTGCCCACCAAACAAGGACATCGGCTCCTTGGGCCCCGCAGGTGTCAAGCCCAGCAACACGGTGGCCGTGCACCACTGGGGTATACTGAGTGGGAGCAAGCCATAGTTGCCAATTCAGAACACCAGGGGGCAGCAATTGATAACATCGCTGAGAGCATGGAAGGTGTGGCCCAATCTGTGCTACCCCCTGCTAGGCAGGTGGAACTCCAGTAGCGGGCGGCACAGTCCACGGCCCGCTCGCTCAGGCTGGGCATGGCAGCCTCAGACAGGGCACGCCGGGCTGAAATGGTGTCTCTGCGTCAAGCAATTGCTGCTCACGCAGAGGCACACATGGAGGCCATGAGGGTTGAGTATGATTCCCTCAGATCTACTCTGGGTGTGCTCTTGATGTCCCAGAGGAAGCGGTCAGAGGAGAGGTTGGAGCAGCTAGAGAGTACCATCTCGGCTGAGCTAGATGCTTGCTGGGAGGTATACCAGTTGTCCAGTCAGGCCATGCAGGAAGAAGCACGCGTATCACGCAAGGTTCTACATGCTGACCTCCGTGTCATCGCCGCACAGAACCAGGCTCACCCGTCCCGCAGACTTGCTGCTGACGAGGAGCAAGCTGTGCCTAGGCGTGGTCAGCCTTCATGAAAACATTTGATATGCCGCCAGTTCCCGGTGCACGAGAGCTCTTTAGATTTGTAATTATATTAGCTATTGTAGCCTCCTCAAAATCAAACTCAGTGAGAGGCATTTTTGGGTTTCTCTGGGTACCAAGGTTTTCTTTCAATGTAGTGTATTTATATACCATGTCGATATGCTCAACCCATGCTCCATCTGATATAGGGTTTAGATCAGCAGGCATCAATGTCTTACGGTGGTCGTTAAAATGTGACCAGAACTTATGGTCATTTAGAACAGCAAATTAGAAGTGCTAGACTTTTGTGTAGCATCAGCCAGTTTCTATAGCGAGTAGCCAGTTTTTTGAGGGGCATCTTCTTTGTCAGGTCACACAAGGTATGGTCACACCTGATCCTGGTACGTGCATTGCTATTTATGTGTGTTTTGGTCGCAATGGCTGGATCAAAAGGTGATCTCTTGTTTTTAAGGCTGTGACGCACAACATTGTAGCTGTTTTCTTTTGAGTCTTATCACGTGGTCCAGGTCCCAATTAGTTGTTGTTAAAGCAGTTTCGATATTTAGTTGGTCTTTCCACAGCGAGGCATTGGTGTCCCTGATGTTGGCAGAAGACCAGTGCAAACGGTTGCCTTGTACATTTGTACTGACCTGATTTCTCGAGATCAAGCTCTTGCAGGCTTTAGGTAAGTGGTAACTCCAATTCAGAGTTGTATGGTCACTTAGCTTGTTGAAGCGTATCGAAACAGGACTACAGCTAGTAATGGACTGACAGTCAGCTGTGATGTAGTTCAGATGCAATTTAGCCGTTCCATGTGTCCAAGTGGCAGTTCCGCATACTTTGGTGTCATTTACAAGTGGAAGATGAGCCAGCTCGAGGGATTTCAGGTAACATGACCACAGACGAGCATGCGATGTTGGTGACAATAGTTGTTCAACGTTGATATACGTAGCATTCTAGTTCTATGCAGTCTACTAAGGTACTCATGTAGAAACATAAGCATTGTGTGCAGCATACATGATGGAGGTGCAATATTCATAAGCTTGCCATGTTGAACAGTGAAATGATAACTGTTTTTTTTATTAGAGTTTTGGGTACAGTGAAACATGTAATAAGTAGGTAATGAAAACCACTTACTACATAATGGCATTATTATAGACAAAACACAAAGAGACAACATAACATACAAATATGAGCATATACACGAAAATTGAAGTAAGGAAAAAAACAGCAGTAGTAGCAGTAAGTGTTCATAACCTAACTGATTATTTTTTTGTAGAGAAATGATTGCTCTGTTTCAAAGGTGCTACTTACCCTATGCATATATATCACATGATTTGACTGTACCCTAAGGGAATTACTGTAAGAACATACTTGAAGGATAAGTCTACAAATATAGTACCTTTTATATTTTTAATTCCTGACTGTTACTGAAGAAAAGCATGTGGCCTAGATATGTCAGTAAAGGAAAAAAGGGGAAGCCAGACATGTGATGTCATCAGTGATGTCATCAATGACATTTCTGATGTCATCTTTGATGTCCTGGGTGTCAGTGTTAACAGTGCACAGTGGTGGCGCGAGTTATGGTTGCTTAGCTTATCATAACTGGCGAATTTCAAGGGTTTTTTGGTTTTACTTCGAACCATAACGTCCCGTTAACAAAGTTCTTTTAGTGAATTTCATAGGTTTTTAGTAGCGCAACTTAACCATAACATCCCTTTAACAGCGTTTTTTTTTACTGAATTGCATAGTTTTTTAGTAGCGCAACTTAATCATAACATCCCTTTAACAAAGTTTTTTTGCTAAAGTTGATCGGTTTGTAGTAGTAGCACGTAACCATAATGTAAAGTAACATCTGACTTCATTGCATACCTTGTGGAGAATGCCACATGACCATATGCTGGCGCACAGCACGGTGACGTGTCCGAGAATCCGTACACACTTAACAATAAGATGTATGCCTCGTGGACAGTGTGCAAATACATTTTTTACTGATGTAGGAACTTCCACCTTGAACATTTCCCTTGCACAGCTCGAACACTTATTCGTAGTCAACCATTAACAATGTAGTGCACAGTACATACTTTTAGAAAAAGTACTAGTTATCTGAAAACGACATGAACTAAGGCCATCCCTCCTACCCAAGTAACAGCACCACTGCTGTAATGAAGGAGCATGAGAAACACTGCCCATACCTTACAAATAACACACGCACACCATTTTCCCCCGTCCACCTACCCCCCATATTACTGTTTGGTGCCTCTTTACTCATTTCCGTCCGCAACTTTCCTTCTTCGCTGTCCTTCCCAAAAAAAAGCCATCAGTAAACAAAGTAAATGTTCCTTTAAGAACCACCTTTCACAGTTAAAAAATATTTTTTTAAAAATCACATACACTACTTTATATTTCTCAGTAAAGGACATAGACGCAATAACATTTGTCATTAACAATCTAGATTTCCAAAGCAGTAACGTGTGCTACTGAAAAAGAGGATTTCTTTTCCAAGATGGCCACCATAGAAAGGGAAGGCGGTTGTTCCATACATGGTCCCTCTTCGCTTTCCATGGCAGCCTGCAAATAGCAGAAAGGAAACGCTGTTAACATATTACCACCAGCACTTTTTTCCTCCCTTTCAAATGTATGGTAATGTCGAACAACTTTACCACAAAGCCAGTCCCAGGTGGACATGGCCACTGTAATCCTATCCTCCCTTCTGGTCATGGCCAGTAGCCACATTGTGCAGATCATGACCTTATACCATGACCCCGACATTCTCCCCACTCCCCATGGCTGCCTCCTACCCCATAGTCAATAAACGTATACCGCCACATTTTTAACTACATTACAACACTTGTGTAATACGAAAACGCTCCCACATCTCGTCACATAACCAACCCTAATGATATTGTACACTTTTTTGGATGACGTTCCTCTCCAGCGTAGCCAAATGCGCCATAAGCACCTACATGCCGTGACGCAGAACCTGCAAATGAACACACAGCAACGTACAACGTAGCACATTACATTTTAAAATAATAAACTGTTTTTAAAGGAAAACATTAACAATTTTAGAATTTGTAAAGTACTTTAATTTCACAATAAACTGTCTGAGACCATCGGACTATTCCCATTTTCAATCAAATAGTAACTTTGTTTGTTCGGTCGTCATCGAAAATGTTAATCGTGAGGCACACGTTGATCTGTTCGCATACACAAAGTATTTGCTTTCGATAAAGCAACCTCTTCGGTCGCACAATGATTTCCAAGATGTCGGCATGAACTTTGGCCTACACCACCATAAAAGATGTTATGTTACTCCTAATGGCCACTCCAGCGTATGGACAAATGGGGCCGAGCCGGTTGTCCCACAATACAGTGACAGTTAGGCAGCCGGTCACGAGTACGTGCATCTGGCGTCCACAGATCCCATCACTTGGCATCTGGAATCCATGGCAATCACAGTACGGCAGAATGTAGCTGTTCGAAAAACGTAACAGAAACTACATATCAATACCCAACCTTTACCAAACAATTTCAAAAAAGACAAAAACAACGTGGAAACTGATACACAAATCAATGTGGTCATACATGACATTTTAAAGAAATAATAGCATTGAACATGCGTGAACCTAATGGTAGCCTACAAACGGCGAGAATCTGCACTCTCCATAAGTTTTTAAAAAAATGACAACTACACAGAAAGACAGTACCTCAGTTATAATGCCAAAATTATTGTTCTGGTAATAAAAAATAAAAACTTGTTCCAGTGTAGAGTCGTCAAAAGTAAACTTACACGATATTTACCATCTCCATTTTCTTCGTTAAACCCAGACAGCGATGTACTTGCAGCAAAGAATCTTCTTCAACTGATATTACATGTGTCTTACAGACATTTTGAATACATAACCTTATCAAATGGCATTTTTTCCAAACTTGCACTCCCTGCATTCTTACTGAATTTTCCCTTTCGCTCAAGGTCAAAAAACAATTGACCCTTATGAGTTCAGTCGGATGCGTGGGCCTACTGAGCTCGCAACCAAAAAAGCAAACCAAGTAACCTTCACTCAGAATGAAAATACATTCTGACTTTGCAACAACATATCTGAATGCATGCATGAGAACTGCTACTCCCATACACTTGCAGAACCGCTGTTTCCATCAAACAGTGCAGGTGCCTGCCTTGGTTAACAAGTGCAATGGTGCGTTGTTTTATATGTGTTACCGGCGATGTCCGAGTACACCAAAACACGAATGAAAGATGGCGAGCGCAACGACAGAATCTGATGCTCTTCATGCCGTTCAACATCCAATCAGTGAATGCGCCACATGTCCGCGAACATGACGCTATGGATTAGCCAATCGGTATCTTGTCCGCGGAGCGAACAGGGAAGTGTGTCCACGGAGCGGACATAGATATCACTAATTTTTTCAGACATACTTTTTGGTTGTTTTAAAGAAAACTACTGGACGGATTGGCACCAAATTTACAAAAGCACGCTTTTGGGACCAAGCTCCTGCTCCTGCCTCAAATTTGGTGAAAATCTGTCCAGCCGCTTGGGCTGTAGATGTGCGCAAAGTTTTTCCCCCATTCAGTCTATGGGAAAAAAAGACGTTTTGGGAACCCCCCTTATAACATTTCCCCCCATGGACCAAACATCACCAAAATGTGCACAAAAATTCACAGTGGCCCATACACTTTTTTTTGCAAAGTTTGGTGCTGATTCGTCCAGCGGGAGCAGAGATATACGCCACCCGAAAAGTCCTCTTCCTATGGAAACAGCAACTTAACCATAAAATCATTTGTTACTTCACTGACTAATAGCAATACTGGTAGAAACCCATAACTTTCACCTAATATCTGTGTATGTTAGCATTCACACACCTCTCTGGTAGCTTCTAATTTACGTCTACTATCTAGTCTATGCAATGGTATGCATACCTTTCTACATTATGTGATTGTGCTAATATAGGGCCACTGTCTATGCAGGAGTTTGTGTGCTGTTTTCATGTGGCTACTGATCTGTGTCCTGCATCTAAGACTACATCCTCTGTGTGGCAGCTATTTCTAAATTGGTCCTGTACCAAGTCTAGTGCACAAAGAACCACATTGTGACCTGCCAGTATTGACAATGAAATGCCACTGTTTGTTTTTCTGATTCCAGAAAATCTGAAGGGGGTAAGGCGACTTGAAGGGAGCACCCATGCATATTTCAATCGCTGCGGGGCAGCATATCATGCTATGGGTTGAGATTGCATTGGGAAGGGGCCACAACCAGAGACTCTATATCCCTTGATTTCTTTGGTTGGGTGTCCAAAAGGCTTCTGTCCCCCAGACCTGGAAATTCCCCAAGATAGCCCTAACCTACTCTTCTCCTTTTCCATTCTACTGCTATCCTACACCTTCAGCCCTGCTCCATTTATTCTCTCCAACCTCCTTATTTCCTGCTCGAAAACGGTCTCTGTCTTTTACCTCATGCGTGCAACTCCTGAATCCCACACCACTCCAGGCTTCATACCTGTTTATAGAATTTACCAGGATAGCCAGTATGATTGCTAATTGTTTAAATGAGTTCAGCTGGTAATGTGCAGGCAGTGAGCCCACTGATTGTCTTTCTTGCCAAACGACTACAAGTGCCCCAGCTGCATTGAGTTGGATGGCAGCGTCACATTCCACGCTTGCTACCTAGGACTTCCTTTCGAGTCACTTACAGCTGTAGAAACACTTCATTTCCCAAAGTTCCTTGTTCACTTCGGCAGGTATGCAAGGGGCAGATGTGGGGGCTGGGAAAGGCCAGCCGATCCACATGTTCATGTGTTTTCTTCAAGCGCCTTTGAGCATCTCCACCAAACCCAGTTTGTCATGGTAGCATTCTGTGTTCTATGGACACCTACGGGAACATGGACCTCACAGACTACAATGTTCGATCATTGTTCTTTTTTGCAGCTACTTTCCAAAGTATAAACAGCAAATTCTCTTGTGTCAAGATTGGGTTCTCCTTCTATAGGGCTCCTTGGTGGTCAACAAACCCTTCAGGAGAAACAAAAGAAGGTATCAACCGTAAGGGCAAGTTTTTCTCTCACCGGAACATGGGTTTGTCCCCTTCTCCGGTAAGTGGACGAGCTGTCACAGATACTGAGAGTCACTCATTTGCTCTGAACCTGGGACTTTTCCCCATACCCTGTATTCCAACTCTCTTTTGCTCTGTGCCGTGGGCCATTTATTTTACAGCCCTCATTGCTCAGATTAATTGTCCCCTCAGAGTAATGGGAGAAAACAATGGAACCAAGGCTAGTGATGGGCTGGGAAGTCTGGGGGATCATCTGTATATCTCTTCTGTGGTCTGCATCATGGAGCAAGTGGGTATTACCACAAAATATAGAGAAAAGAAATGCTCAATGCGCTTTTACCACGCATTCAGAAATAACAAAAATGTTGAATCCCAAAATACCAAACATTGGGGAGCGGGGAATTTGGGGGTGTCCCCCACTCTCCTTGTCCGGTATAATGTGATTGGCCGCTTTCAATCGAAGGATGTTGGCAGAAAAAAAGTTTGGAGAAAAAGAAGTAACCCGTACCCACTTCATTGATAGGAAACGGACGTGATAGGGAGAATGCGGCACAGTGTGATCTATGTGAACGCAGCGCGCCCCTGTTTTCGGATTCGAAATAAAGGGGCAAGCAGGAATCACGTAGATCCAAGTAAATACTGGCCCTCAGCCCAAATCTTTCCCATGTCTCATAATCCAGCCTACAAAATGTCATTTTGTCACAGTAGTTATGAATGCATCCACTATAAACATGTAATTTCCTACATATCCTACTAGATCTGAAATGTAGGCATTCCATACATTCGTTTACAGGGTATACAGAGGAGGGCTATGCAAATCTTAGCAAACACCCCTAGTTAGTAGCAAGCAAAGAAAGGCATACCGCCAACACAAAGAGAAGGGACAAGGTGGTTAAAGTGTATGACTGTATGTATGAAATCATATGGTTTGATATAGTGTGTACCTAGCTGTACAGCAATGGTGTACTGAGTAAGTAGGGAGAATTAAAAAGTATTTTGTACAAAATGTGGAGTGGAAAACACACAGATGAGTATAGGATGCAGTTTTGCAGATAGCAAAATTGAAATTTGAAACTACAGAGACCTACTATAAGGGTTGGAAGAAGAAGATTTGTTGAAGAAGCCTAGCTGAGGAGAGCCACACTGTTGGTAATCCCCACCCACCACTAACCCACTGAAGGCACATATTAAATTATTGGGGAGAGTGGGATCCTGACTGCTCTAAACTACAGGAACCAGAATTTCTTGCGCTGACATCTCGGTACTTACTAAAAGGATTTAACCGTAAATACCTGAATTAGATCTGTTTTCCTGATGATTGGAAGGCTTCAAAGCATGCTTGGAGGAGAACATCCCTAGACTGTGGGGCTATACATATTTAGTATTTTTAAAAACAGGTTCTTAAAAAGATCAAAAAATTACTGTCTATAAAAAGGTGAAGGCCATAAATAGTGGAACTCAAAGCATTACGGTTACTACAAACACTCAGTGGAAATTCAGTATTTTGAAAAAATAGGCACACTCCCTCAGACTACAAATGAAAATGTAACACATTACAGAAAGATAAGACTCCCAAGAAAGTAATATTGTGAGCATATTAACTAGTTATAGAAAACAAAGCTGGCAATCTAGTTACTTTCAATAGCTGTACTGAACCATTTTCATTGAGAGAATGCTATTGTATTTAGATTTTGATGAACATACATTCTGTAGGCTTGAAGAAAAACACATCTATATATATAAAACACTTAGGTATGTTTCCATGCTTGTGGGATGTTTTTACCCATGCATCCAAGCCCTACAATAAAACTGTGCAGTACTGGCATGGAAAACATCATGATGGCCAGAACTCCCCAGAGAGTGCACAGGGAAAACATGAAGAATAGGCTGCCACCCATTTTTGCCTATGTTGTGAGCACAGGAGGGCACTGCCTAAAACCACCAGTGGGCTACACACACAGTATCCTGAAACCATTGGGAATGGCAATGCGGATTGCCAAAAAAGCAACTCAGAACCGTGGGGAATTCATTTTCGTAATCCCAAAAATGGTTGCATTACCAGTACTCACCACTATCAGAAAGCCGGTGTTTTAAAACCACCAGACTTTTGTGTAAAACTGAACAAATGAAACAAAACCAGACCAAGGAAAGACTTGCTAAGAGGTGGATACAATGTAAAACTATATTCTGAAATGACTTGAAGGAAGTAATTATTTAATGTATATGTAAAAATTGTCAGTTTGATTTGAATGTAGAAAACTGGGAACAAAAAGTGACATTTAGCTGAAACCTGGCTTAATGAAACTGGATTCTGCCTGACAACTACCCCCGACAGGAGTTGAAACCTGCTCAGCCACTCCCCTTGCCAAAAGGAGTTGTCACCTCTCTGATTAGATTAGGGGTGGAGCAGCTGGGGACTACAGGGAGTTGAACAAAGGCCTGTCCTGGACTCAGGCAAATGTTATATTGGGGGGCCGTAAAGTGGCTTCCTCTTAGGGGAAACTGGGAGGGGCCGTGCCTCTGCTAGCAGCTGAGCTTGGGTGAAGTGGATAAACCAGTTATTCCACCCTGTGATGTGGGAAGCCACACCCCTTTTTGACCAGAGCATAATTTTAAAAAGATAGATAACTCATAGTGCGGACTTGTCAGAATTATATAAGTAATATCATTATTTTTGTGATTTTTCTGTGAACATTTTAAGAGGCGTTAGGACCCTGTGGTGTATTCTGGGGGGTTGCTAGTGGAAAATAGGGTCTCACTCCAAATGTATGCATGTTAAAAATCTGACACTTTATCATCTGTAACCCATATCCCTGGTGCACATTTGTGTAAAATCTGGAAAGGTTTAGAGGTCATTATCTGGATGAAAAGGGGAGAATTCTGTCATCAGTGGACACGACATCGTACAAAGACAGGGATCGGATGGTTTGGTGCTACAGAAAATATGTTAACTGGACCTATAATATTAGAAAAATGGTGCATAGATAAATATGTATTTGGGTCAGAAATTGATTTGTGTGCAATCTGACAAGGGGAGGTTCCTCTGACCATAAAACCTACAGCATCACTCTGACTCACATTTCCTTCCCCCAATCATGGGGGAGGGGAGAATTGGGCCAATGACAAGTGAGAGGGGTAGGTTTAGTTATGACCAATGCACACACCCACTTTCCAAAACACATAAAAAGAGACTGCTGGGACAGATAGAGAAAATTCGATTCCATTTGCTGCGGAGCATGCTGACCGACCACTTCACATCCAGAGATCCAACACTTCCAAGCTAAACAGAGACTACAGAACTTTGAACCAAGAAGGCCCACTGCAAGAAAACGTATTTGTCAGCAGGCCTCAAAATCATTTGCAAACTCTTCCACAGCCGGGCGAGCTGTCTGAATTCTTTTGCCAAGAACTCTTGCCAGTACCCAGAAAGCAGTGTTACATCCAGAATCCACTTGATCCAGACCGGAAAGCAGAGCAGTATCCAGAACCAGAGGCCGCTGAATCCAGAGAGGCTAGACCAGCAGAGCAGAGCTGACAGGACCGCTGTGAGCAGAACCAGTGACCCAGATCGCTGTGAAGTGCCGAGACCAGAACCGGAGTCCAGTCCAAAACCTGACCAGATCCGTGGCGAGGCCCATTCCTGCACAAAATATCTTGTGAGTACCTAGCAGAACTGTGCAGAACCAATCTCTTAGTTAAAATAATCTAATCCAAACTATTTTAACCTAAGTAGAACTGCCTCCTAGAAATCGTGTCATCTGTCATTTTTAAAGCTGCACAACTGTCACCTGTCAATTCTGCAGCTGCAAGCTGTCACCTGTCATTTTGAGTTTACTTTAAGTCCGAAAACCGACCTTTACAAAATCGTTCATATCTCTGGAACCGTTTGTCCTAGGAAAAGCTGAAAGCTTTCCTCTGAAAGCTTAGAATCTCAGCTTTCCAACGAACCTAGATTTGGCCTGATTTCTTTACCTGTAAAAAGATAGCAGCTTTTTGCTTTCCTCTGTTAAAAATGTGTTTGCCTCTTAATAACCATCCCTGAATCATTGCTAAAGTGAGCCTGAGCTCATCCCAAGTATCTCTCACTCACCCTGAACCTCCTAAAGGGAATTAAAAGCATTTTCAGCATATTTCTCACTTCATTGCCACCACATTCAAAGCACTTGGGCCTGTGTTTTAAAACTCATACCGGTTTTCTCTAAGCTTGCTGGGGTGGGAATTGAATTTCGTATTGTATTTGATTGCATTCCTGAGAACTGTGTGTGTTACTTCCATCTCCTTCCATTTCTTACATTGCATAGGGGAGGGGGGTGAATTGCCAGAGAAAAAGTGATTATCCTATCTTTTGCTAAAATCATATCAAGTATTTCTGTACTGCATTTTATTCCTCATTGCTTTTCCCTTGAAATCATAAAAGTATTTTTGCTACTTTATCCATCCTATACTAACTCCTCATTGATTATAAAGAAGTGTGCTAGTGTCAGATTACCCATGGTTGATTAACATTATATTTATAAGGGCGATATCGATTATTAATTTATTATAAAAGCGTGGTATCTATATTTTGTTTTATTTCTCAAATAAACCTTTTAAACTTGCAAAACAGAACTACTTCTTGGCTCAGTGGGGCCAGGGGGATTCTAAGAGAGGGGGGTTATATAGGGGTAGTCATCCAGAACTCATGAACTGGACATAAAGATATATCAATAAGGGTTTCCATTCAGTATCCCAGACTAGGCATTGACTTAGCTGTAGTGTTGAATTGAATCCTCTTACAAAGTGGGGGCTCGAGCCGGGATATTCTGGGTTAGATTTATCACTTGTGCAGATTAATACAGTGTGCTAACTGACAGGAGACATACATCCGGTCGGATCACCACGCTGTGTTACGCTGTAAATCACTCCTCAAAGGAACGCTCTAAGGAAACGGTCTGTTTTGCAAAAATAAAATACAAACTTCTGTAAGTCAGGAAGGAACTCAAATTCCAAAATGACGACACTGGTAGACATCAAAATAGCCAGAGAGCACTTCTTACATAAGCTATTTGTGAGAGGTGAGTGGACTCATCAGGACCAAACGGTCTGGTTGCAGGCAATCGCGCAACAGGTCACTGAAACAGGGTCAGATACATGGGGAGATCAGGGTCCCCTACATGTGGCCCTGAGTGAACTATATATGGCTCCTAAAGCCAAAGATGAACATAATAAGATTGCCAGGATAGCGGCATATTTGTATCTATATATGGGAGCCATGCAGGACAAATGTGCTGAAGGCCAAGATCTGGCAAATAGGCAACAGATGGCGTTAGAGAAGGCCCAATCTGATCTGGACTCTTCTGAGAAGAGGCTGCTCAGGAGCCAGGAGTCAGAAAAGGACAGCAGACAGTACATCACAAAAATAAAGGAGGATATGGATGTGCTGCAACAGGAAAAGGCGGACCAGGATACCAGATTTCTGGCCTTGCAGAAGGAGTACCAAGAAGGTTTGGACTCCTGTAACGCTCACCTGACTCCCACGGAGGCGCTGGCCTGGTTCGCGCTGCTGTGACCTCTTCTAAGGTGATGCGCAGGGTTCGGAAGACGGACTGGACCGGGCCCCCAAATCTGGCTTATCTGGCTCGCAGAAGTATCCTTCTGTAGGTGAAAATAGGGGATTAACTGTCTGCGGGGTAATGCAATCGGCCTCCCACTTTCCGCTCTCACCCTCCTCGAAACCCTTCTGTGATTCCTCGTAGCGTCTCACCTTAGGGTCTGGAAGGACGAGCTCTCCATCCTGCTTCTGATGCAGGGGCACGTTGGTATCCAGTTACTTCACTGGATTTTCGGATTGGTGAGAACCAAACTTGCTTGGCTTCCAGGTAAGTTCTTTTATAAGAGGTTCCCCTTGTGTCCATGCATTAATATACTAATGCTAGTGTCTTTTTCCCCATAGGGACCGGGGTATGGAATGCCGGGGCACAGGCACCAACCCGAGATGAGAGGTGAAATCCTTGTAAAAATCAGGTAAGTCTTTAATGAGCGTTTTTTGGTAATGTCTTTTCATTCGCTCATTAACGCTGATGTCTCTTTTTCCCCTTAGGGGCCGGGGTCCGGAAATGCCAGGATGTGGCGCGGACCCGAAATGAAGAGGGAATGAATCAACAGGTAAGTCTTAACATGGAGATTTAGCTTTCCTTATTCCCTTCTCTCTCTCACCTTTTGTTCTGGTCTTTTTCTCCCTAGGCGCTGGGGCGTGACTGCGAATCCGGATGATCGCTGCTGAACATGGAGGCGCCCTGTAAAGGTGAGTGGAATGCGGCGCTGCAGCGATCGACGCAATGAGCTTTTAAATAAAAGTCTTCCTTTTCAGGATTGTCGGCAAGATGTCTCCGGGATGCGGAATTTAGCAGGTAAGGACTTTTCCTTCTTCTGTTCTCTTCTTCTCTTCCTTTGCAGGTGATCCAGGATGCTGGCAGGTGTGGCAGAAGTCAGGATGCAGGAGCAGACACGGTGAGCGTCCAGCTGCTAGATGCAGAACAACGCGAAGCACGTGTGGCTGTTCGGGTGGGGTTTAAATAGCCTTGGAAGAAGTTCCAGGTATGTATCCTTCCTCCAATCAGGTATGTATCCTTCCCCGACCACGCCCGGATGGTAAATTAGTCCCACAGGTAAAGTAGTTCCTTTCAGGCCTCAAGGAGGCCGGGATCCTGCAGCATGGTCTGCATCAGGTAAGTGCACCCAAGCACTCCCATAATGAGCCTGGCGCCTATGGCGCCAGGACTGATGTCTTTTATAAGCCTGGCGCCATAGGCGCCAGGACACTGTCCAAAGGGCCCCTATATGGGGTTGCTGGGTCCTTCCTTGGGGACTGGATGTCCACTTTCGGGGACGCAGGGCTTGAACCGGCTCCCCGGGAGCGGGCATCATGACAACTCCCTACTGCAGAGCCAGAAAAAGCTGGAGCAACAATTAGATTTCAATAGGGCATGTGCCGAGCAGGTAGTCACCCTGCAAAGCCACCTAGATAGGGAGAAGGCAGAGAGCAATAAACTGATTTTGAAAGACCTGGATACCCAGGCAGAGTTTGACCAGGAGCGCCAGAAAGCTGGTGCCTTCCAAAGGCAAAGGGACGACCTGGCGGCACAGATGCAGGCTTTTAGTCAGGAAAGGGATACCTTAGGTCAGGAGGTCTGCCACTTAAAAAGGAAAATGGAAGAAAATCACCTGGCCCTCCAGGGACTGGGTGACCTCCAAAAAGAACACCAGAACTTGTTAGAGCACACCAGGAGGGTGGAGGATGCTCTGGCAAGAAAGGAGCAGGCCAGTAGGGATGGGACTGAGGAGATAACCCTCCTGCAGCAGAGACTGGCCCAGTACTCCAGGACCAATCAGAGGAGGCACAGAGAGAAATTGAGGCTCTCTGTCAGCACAATGATAGGCTCCAGCAACAGGTAGCGATGCAGGAGAGACTGATAGAGTCTAGTAAGGCCTTAACTGAGGAACTGAAAGTGCAGGCTCTTGCATTGCAACAGGGAGCAGGGGCTGATAGAGACGAGGTGCGCTGGGAAAGGGAAACGCCTGAGCATAACCTCAGGAGCCCTGGTACCAGAGGCCTTCATCTCTCCCAGTCCCTGGACTCTGCCACCCCCATGTCCCATCGTGCACATGAGCCCAGGGCCACGGAGATGGCAGATTACTATCCAGCTAGAAGTATGGGGCTCATAGGCCAGTACCTCCCAGGAATGGATGGGCGGGCATCCGGGTATGGGCACCCAAGCACAGTGCAATTTAATGGGGAACCCCAGGAGAGTAGGCCCATTAAGGGCATCCTGAAAACCTCTGCCCAGTTAGGTCAGTGGGGGGGTACCCATCAAATCCTGGCAGCAAGGAGGGATCTGAAGACTTCTCTGAACATTACAGGACACAGGAGACCAGGTCCCCACATTCTGCCAGCCATTCCCAGGCTCGCAGAATCTGGGAAAACCTGGAAGATCAGACGGGCACCTCTGGGAGCAGCGCTTCTGAGTCGGAGGATGAATGGACCAGGGTTACCCGAACCAAAAAGGCCAATAAGGCAAAAAGGGCCTTGCTTAAGGACCCATTGAAACAAATAAAGGCAATAAGGAGTGTCATCACGCCTTATCATAAGAACGCCAAGTATTCTGTTTGGGAACACTTGGAGCTCTATGAGCAAATGATGGAGACTTTCCATTTGAAGGACAGCCAAAGCTGTATTCAATATGAAAAGTGGACCTTCTCACCAGAATACTCCAGTTTCTTTGCGGGGCTGGAGGATCAAAACCATTCAAGGTGGTCCACATACAGGGCGGCCATCTTGAAACATTTTTCTGTGCACAGAAATCCTCAAGAGGCTCACAAGGCAGCCTACAATTTGCAATGTGGGGAGGATCAGGCCCCACAAGAGTTTGTGCAAGAATTAAAGCGTGCTTTTGCGCAGACCACCAGAAGAGTACGCATGGATGGCAGAGAATTTATCAATACGTTTTTCCATGCCTTACCCAAATACATAATGACCCAGCTCGTGAGAGATTTTCATGAGAAAAGATCTTTAGACTGGGTCATTGAACAGGCTACCCGGATCTATGAGGTGCAGAAGCCTATCGAAAATAAAAATAACGCGCCGAAAATCCCCAAAACCAACAGCACCCCTGCTGCTGCCAAGGTGGCAGAGGTAAAGGTTGCCCCCGTTTTAGATTTGGAGATGGGGGGGCCTAAAAACCTGCCTGCACCAAATAATTCACAGCCCAGAAGGCCCTCGGGCCAGTCACAGACAGGGAGTCGAGGAGGTAGTCCCACAAATGGGGTCCGCCGCTCCCCTGACTATGTAAGTCCCCGCTATAAGGGAAACCGACCAATCCTGGGTTATGTGTGGACTCCTCCAGCCCAAGGGGGGGGATCCAGCCAAGCACCTAACCCGGGGAACTTCCCTCCCAACTTCCCACGGGAGGGCTGAAATTCTCCAAATCCTGGGCAGAACCTTTTCCCCAGGTATCCACCCAATTTCCCGCCCCAAAATCATCCATCCTTCTTTCCCCAATTCCCTGAGCCCAGACAACCTAATCCGGGAGAGGGGAGGCCAAGGGTGGAGGGGTACCAAAATCTTCCCAACCAGGGGTACTACCAGAGAAGGGGTAGCTACCCTTCCCGGGACCAGCCCAGGGGAGAAAATAGAACCCCAGCCTGAGCGGGTTTCCCAGTTAGAGCGCCAGGTCCAAAATATGGCACAGGATCTGGGTCACATACTGAGGGCTCAACAGAACCCTCAGATGAGCATGCCACCGCAGAATGCCCCAAACTCTGGACCTGGTGCTCCAGAACAATGACGGGGGCAGCACCCCGATAACCCACCGGTTCCCAGGGAGGAGTCCCAAGGGGAAGGGGGGTGTAAAGCCTTGGATGAAGCCTCCTTCCCAACTTGTAAACAGCCCCTGGAAAACCAGGAACCGGAAACAAAATCTCCTACCCCTGAAAGTCGCCACCCAAGGAGCAGAGAGGAGGTAGGAGAAACAAAGTACCCAAACAGACCCAGTTTGTGGAGGTGGTACAGATCTTCCAATTTGAGGGAGAGGGATCCTCAGAGGATCCTGGGGAAAGGATCTTCTCCTTTAGAGATGGGGGAACTCCTCCCAAGGAAAAATGGGTCCCAAGGGATGTTAATTCAGACTGAGGAGATGTGGAGACTGAGCTACCGCCGCCCATCATCTCATCCCAGAACCGACAATACCGAAATCCCCTGGTTCAAACCCATCCTGGTGACTGCCTCCAAAAAGGGGGGGGCGGCACAGAACCGGAACCAGGGGAACCCACAATGGCTCTGATCTCCAGTTGCCAACTTTTTCTTTCAGATTCCCAAGGCTCTCCACAGAATTCTGCCCAAATCTCTGCGCTAACAATGTCCAAAACCAGGAAGTTAGCCCACCAGTTGTCCAAAAACGTGCATTATCTGTGCCCCCTTGAGGAGAAGGAGGGAAGATATTATGCCCCGGTACAAGTACAGGGCCAGGGTACAATTTTGGCACTGGTGGACGCTGGATCCCAAGCTACCCTTCTGTCCAAAAGGGCCTTTGATGAACTAAATGCAGGAAGGAGGGAGAATTACCGAATTCCTCTCACCTCTCTTCCTGGACAACTGCAGAACTTTGACGGGAAGGAAATTCCTGTTGAGGGGACTGCAGACTTGGACATTAAAATTGGGCGACACAAGGTGAAACACCCGGTCATAGTAGTGACTCCAGAGGGCACCCCTTGTTTACTAGGGAATGACCTCCTGAGAAGGTTGTCACCCCTAATAGATTGTGTAAACAAGGTCCTCTGGACCCAGACTAGCCGACCAAAAAAATAAAACAGAGTGTCAGCCATGTTAGTTTAAACGGCACCTGCCACATGGTTGAACAAAAATCTGACCAAGTAGAATTTCACTTCCAGAACAACCAAATTCCAGATGTGACAGTAATAGCAGTAGGACAACAGACTGGTGATGGGGGTCCTCTCTATTTCTGAAAATCAACCTTCCTTCCAGTTTAAGGTGGTATTCCACACTGGAAGGAAACACCCTGAAATTCTTTACTAATCCACAATCAGAAACTCCCACACCTATAGTCCAGAAAGATGTGAAATCAGCTCAGAGCCTGGCTGATAGTCAGCAAATTGGAGAGCAGTTGTTCATCCCTGTCCAGTTAAATGATGGGAAGGACTCTGTTCTCGCTCGAGTGTGTGTGAACAACGGTAAGAGCTTCATCAGCGAAGCCATGTTCCGCCAACTCCCAACAGATCCAGCCATTCCCACATTCAAACTGATAGACAAATAGGAAATGGACCTGGAAGCACCTAATTCCAAACATCTCCTGCCAAGCAGGTGTATGCTCAAAATCTCCATTGGCAACAAGAGCATAGTCCATAATTGTTGGGTCGTGCCGCCTTTTACTTAGGCAGTGACATTCTCAATCGCTTTGCCATTAGTTTGGACCTAATAAACTTCAAAGCTTGGTCCCGATTAGCGGATAATCCCATGGGCTTTGATGATCCAGAAAAAGCATTTAGGTCAGCTCAATTGCTACCTTATGCAGTTGAAATTCAGATCAAAGAGGAAGTCACCATCCCAGAAAGGACCCGACAATTCTCCCTGGAAGTGAAAGTTAAAAGAGGACAAAAATTGCAAAACCCTGATGCTTATATACATCTAAATGCTTCTCTCCAACAGCAAGGGTTGGGGGTAAACCCAACTCCATTAGTCAACATAGAACATGACACCATTCCAATAGAGGTGGATAACAGCGACTTAAAGAGTATTACTCTAGCCTCAGGCACCATTATTGCAATGGCGGTTGATGACCGACATTTCTCCATTGATCTAGGAAATTAACTGTTAGGACCAATCCCCAAGGACTGTTTTGACAGTGACAGTGATGACAAAACAACACCAGACAGGATCTTCACCCGGCATGGGGGGAACTTCCTGGTGTACACTTCTTGCCCTTACGGTAAGGAAGATGTGACTTGTGACTTCAGGAGGGATGAGGTGATTTTCCAGGTCCATGAGGGCTGCCTTTCCCACCGAAGTCTCCAGTCCAAATCAGCACTCAGACCAGGGACTTCTCCACCCAGCTGGGGAGGCCGCTGAGATAGCCAAACCAGAAGTCTTTCCAGGCTTCAGGCAGATGGTGGAAGAGAGAGTCAACCTAGCCGATGCCTGTGTGACTCTGGAACAGAAGCAAAAGTTGAAACAAGTTTTCTTGGATTTCCAAGATCTCTTTGCGGTAGACTCATATGACTGTGGTCGCACCGACATCCACACCACAACAATTCGCACGGACCCTGGAATGACTTCAGTGTTTGTGAAGCAATATCGCTTGCCTCTCGCATCCATGGAGTCCCTTACTGAAATAATTAAGAACCTTGAGTCCCGGGGAATAATCCGTCCAGTCCACAGCACTTTCAATAATCCGGTGCTGGGATTATTGAAGCCAAACGGCCAGTGGAGACTCTGCGCCGACCTTAGGGAGCTCAACAAACAGGTCCATACTTCCCGATGGCCTCTGCCCTACATTGACCAAGGGCTGGCCCAGATTCAGGGGTCACAGGTATTCACAGCAATAGACCTGACCAATGGATAATAGGCCGTGCCTGTCAGTAGGGAGGACCAATACAAACTGGCTTTTATCTTTGGGGGCCAGCAGTACACATGGACCAGGACTCCCTTCGGATACCTCAACTCCGGCAATGAATTCAACATTTTCCTACATAAGGCCATGCCCGACCTGGGTGCGAGGGGTAACCTGGCTTATGCAGATGATGTCCTCATCAAAAGTTCATCTGTGGAGGAACACATAGCGGAGATCCGTTATGTTCTGACGCAGTTGAGGGCCGCTGGAGCAAAACTTTCCTTTCAGAAAGCACAGTGGTGTAGAACCCGGGTTAATTTCTTAGGGCATGAGATTACTCCTCAGGGTCTCTGTCCCCAAGAAAAGAAAGTGGAAGCACTCCAGAAACTGACAGACCCCACAACTCTGCGGGAACTAAGGAGCCTCCTTGGACTGACTAATTACAGCAGAAAGTTCATTGAAGGCTACGCAGAGATCACTAGACCCCTGATTCATCTCTTGAAGGGGGGGGTCAAGTGGGAATGGGGTCCAGAACAATCCGAGGCGGTAAGACAACTCAAAAGAAGCCTCTCAAAAGTGCCTTGCCTAGCTTACCCTGTCAGAAACAAGGAGTTCTTCCTGGAGACGGGGTTCTCTAATACGTGCTTGACGGCAGTATTATACCAAAAGCATGACAAGGTCAATAAAGCAATCTCCTATGCGAGCAAAACTTTATCCTCTGTGGAGGACAAATTCAATGATTGTGAGAAGGCACTCCTGGCAACGGTGTGGGCATTGAAGAATTACCGCCCATTTATCCAGGGGGAACACATCATAGTGGAGACTCCACACCAGCCTCTGCAATATCTCCAAAGTGACAGAATCCGGGCCGGAAATGTGAGTAATTCCCGAATTACTTCCTGGATTCTGCCAATGCAAGGCTTTCCTGTGGAGGTCAGATATGGCCAAAACAAGAAGTCCCCTCGCGCAAGGTCTGGCTGACTTGCATGATTGCGCCAGAGAAAACTGACTCGAGGACGAAAGTCTAAAAATCAAGGACAACATGGAGGCATACCTTAATTCCCCACACAAAGTCTTTGAAGAAGACAAGTGTGAGGGAATGCCCACTGTCTATGTGGATGGATGCTCTTACCATGTTGACAATGACGGGGAGAAAGAACTGGTGGCTGGCGTAGGGAATGCATGGGTGAAGGAGTTCCCAGAACCCTCCACTGGATACAAAATTGGTCCCGGAAGTAGTCAGGTGGCAGAATTGATGGCTGTGCATCAGGCCATCCTCACTGCTGTCCACCATCAACTCCATGAACTGGTCGTAATCACAGATTCGGATTATGTACGGAACGGGTTCGTGGAGCACCTGGTCAACTGGAAAACCAGAGGCATGTTATGCGCTAATAACAAACCCCTGAAACATGGGAAGTTAATCCAAAATATTGATGATCTGGTCACATTGAATGGGGTGACCATCTACTGGAAAAAGATCAAGGGTCATTCCAAAGTAGAGGGACCAGACAAAACTGGAAATTACTTAGCTGATCAGCTGGCCAAAACCGGGGCCATCCAATAGAAATAGAGTTCCTGTTGGGGGAAATCCAGGTCACTGCGATCACTAGGTCCCAGACAAATGCTCACAATGATCTTTCGACTGCCCAATGGAGCAAGGAGACCCCTGATGCTGATTTGATTACAGCTCAGAAGGGGGATCCAATCATTGGTAAGTTTTACCAACACCTTGAGGACCCTGAGAACTTTCCCCTGATGGACACAGATTACATTGGGAAAGAGGACCTAAGAGTGTTGATGAAATGTCCAAAAATATTCCGGATCCAAGACGGTTTGCTGGTAAGGAAATCCAAAGCTGGCCACGATCAGTGGGTGGTTCCTACCTCATTCCGAAGCCTGATGTTAAGTCACGCCCATGACGCGGCCACCGCCGGTCATAGGGGGTTTCACCCTACACTGGAAATCTTAAGAGAGGTTGCATACTGGCCACACATGGGGCAGGACCTCGACCAATACTTAAAGGGGTGTCTTGTGTGTGCACAATTTCAGCCATCATCCCTCACACACCGTGCGCCTCTCCAAAAGAGGGGGATGACACTGCCATGGTCAGATTTGCAAATCGACTTTGTAGGCCCTGTAATCCGCTCGTCTAGAGGAAACAAGTACATGTTGACTGTTACATGCTTGTTTACCAAGTGGGTGGAATGTCTCCCGGCCCCAAATTGCAAGGCAGAAACAGCAGCTGCCCTGATGATTAACCGCATCTTTTCCTGTTTTGGTCTACCTCAAAGGATTGAGTCAGACAGAGGTAGCCACTTCACCAGTGAAGTAATGACAAAGATGTGGGAGATACTGGGGGTCAAAAGAAAGCTACATATTGCTTACCGGCCAGCTTCTTCTGGGGCAGTAGAGAGATACAACCGAACCATTGTGAGCATCTTAAATAAGTTTGTGGCAGATTCTGGGCCAAGTTGGGATATCCGACTACCTCTGGTCCTAATGGCCATCAGATCTACCCCTTCATCTGCAACTAAAATGTCACCATTTGAGTTGATGACTGGACGCAAGATGGTGCTTCCCCAGCATTTGCTCTACAGAACCCAAGAGCAAACGTTGATAAATGCCTCCACAACTCATGAGTATGTGGAGAATTTAAGGAAACACCTTCAGCATGCTTTTGCCTATGCTCAGCGGAATCTAGAAAGATCAGCCGAGAGCATGAAGACCCACTATGATTTAAAAACTACCCGAAAGGAATATAAGGTGGGTGATCGGGTCTATATATACAATTTCCAAAGGAACCAGGCCAAACAGCGAAAATTGTTGCCTACATGGAAGGTACTGTTTGAAATTATAGACAAAATCTCCCCTGTGGCCTACAAGATCCGCATCCCCAAAGGCGGTTTGGCAGAGGGGGAAGACAAGAGGGTACATATAAATCAGCTAAAGTGTTGCCATCCCAGGCACACTCTGCAACAACTGGAGGAGTCCACTGGAATCCCAGAGGGGGCCGCTCCAGAGTAATTCAGTCCCAACCCTAAAATATTCCACATATAGCATATAAAATTCTGTGATCCTTGTATATATATATATGTTCTTGTCTCCTAAGTTAAAAAAGAAAATGTATATGTTCATATCTTCTGATTCATAAAATGTATATGTTCGCCACACCATTAATAGTGGTGGAAAAATGTCTAGGAATATGTATTGCCGCTTTGCTTTATCATCCTAGGAGAGATGAAACCATGGAGACTGACCAAGGAGGACGACCGGGGACCGGGAGCAGAGACTCGAGGGGCCCGGGGTACCGCCCAATCTTCCCATCAGGACCGTTGAGGAGAACCGATCAATCCAACTGGATGGGGGAAAAGATGCTGAACTGTGCCACCTATGGAATTGGAAGAAGAGGAGGCGAACATCCCAGATCTTGCGAGTTCCATCAGTGAAAGGACAGAATGTCCATCGCAAGAGGGGGGGCTTGTGGGATATTTTTACCCATGCATCCAAGCCCTACAATAAAACTGTGCAGTACTGGCATGGAAAACATCATGATGGCCAGAACTCCCCAGAGAGTGCACAGGGAAAACATGAAGAATAGGCTGCCACCCATTTTTGCCTATGTTGTGAGCACAGGAGGGCACTGCCTAAAACCACCAGTGGGCTACACACACAGTAGCCTGAAACCATTGGGAATGGCAATGCTGATTGCCAAAAAAGCAACTCAGAACTGTGGGGAATTAATTTTCTTAATCCCAAAAATGGTTGCATTACCAGTACTCACCACTATCAGAAAGCCGGCGTTTTAAAACCACCAGACTTTTGTGTAAAACTGAACAAATGAAACAAAACCAGACCAAGGAAAGACTTGCTAAGAGGTGGATACAATGTAAAACTATATTCTGAAATGACTTGAAGGAAGTAATTATTTAATGTATATGTAAAAATTGTCAGCTTGATTTGAATGTAGAAAACTGGGAACAAAAAGTGACATTTAGCTGAAAACTGGCTTAATGAAACTGGATTCTGCCTGACAATTACCCCCGACAGGAGTTGAAACCTGCTCAGCCACTCCCCGTGCCAAAAGGAGTTGTGACCTCTCTGATTAGATTAGGGGTGGAGCAGCTGGGGACTACAGGGAGTTGAACAAAGGCCTGTCCTGGACTCAGGCAAATGTTATATTGGGGGGCCGTAAAGTGGCTTCCTCTTAGGGGAAACTGGGAGGGGCCGTGCCTCTGCTAGCAGCTGAGCTTGGGTGAAGTGGATACACCATTTTTTCCACCCTGTGATGTGGGAAGCCACACCCCTTTTTGACAAGAGCATAATTTTAAAAAGATAGATAACTCATAGTGCGGACTTGTCAGAATTATATAAGTAATATCATTATTTTTGTGATTTTTCTGTGAACATTTTAAGAGGCGTTAGGACCCTGTTGTGTATTCTGGGGGGTTGCTAGCGGAAAATAGGGTCTCACTCCAAATGTATGCATGTTAAAAATCTGACACTTTATCATCTGTAACCCATATCCCTGGTGCACATTTGTGTAAAATCTGGAAAGGTTTAGAGGTCGTTATCTGGATGAAAAGGGGAGAATTCTGTCATCAGTGGACACGACATCGTACAAAGACAGGGATCGGATGGTTTGGTGCTACAGAAAATATGTTAACTGGACCTATAATATTAGAAAATTGGTGCATAGATAAATATGTATTTGGGTCAGAAATAGATTTGTGTGCAATCTGACAAGGGGAGGTTCCTCTGACCATAAAACCTACAGCATCACTCTGACTCACATTTCCTTCCCCCAATCATGGGAGAGGGGAGAATTGGGTCAATGACAAGTGAGAGGGGCAGGTTTAGTTATGACCAACGCACACACCCACTTTCCAAAACACATAAAAAGAGACTGCTGGGACAGGTAGAGAAAATTCAATTCCATTTGCTGCGGAGCATGCTGACCGACCACTTCACATCCAGAGATCCAACACTTAGACTTCCAAGCTAAACAGAGACTACAGAACTTTGGACCAAGAAGGCCCACTGCAAGCAAAAGTATTTGTCAGCAGGCCTCAAAATCATTTGCAAACTCTTCCACAGCCGGGCGAGCTGTCTGAATTCTTTTGCCAAGAACTCTTGCCAGTACCCAGAAAGCAGTGTTACATCCAGAATCCACTTGATCCGGACCGGAAAGCAGAGCAGTGTCCAGAACCAGAGGCCGCTGAATCCAGAGAGGCTAGACCAGCAGAGCAGAGCTGACCCAGACTGCTGTGAGCAGAACCAGTGACCCAGATCGCTGTGAAGTGCCGAGACCCGAACCGGAGTCCAGTCCAAAACCTGACCAGATCCGTGGCAAGGCCCATTCCTGCACAAAATATCTTGTGAGTACCTAGCAGAACTGTGCAGAACCAATCTCTTAGTTAAAATAATCTAATCCAAACTATTTTAGCCTAAGTAGAACTGCCTCCTAGAAATCATGTCATCTGTCATTTTTAAAGCTGCACAACTGTCACATGTCAATTCTGCAGCTGCAAGCTGTCACCTGTCATTTTGAGTTTACTTTAAATCCGAAAAACGACCTTTACAAAATCGTTCATATCTCTGGAACCGTTTGTCCTAGGAACTTGGTTTAACTTTCCTCTGAAAGCTTAGAATCTCAGCCTTCCAACGAACCTAGAACCCACTTGCTACTTATACTTTTGCCGTAATCACGATTCATGCACTCGCGAATTTTGCCGCAATTTGCGATTTGGCCTGATTTCTTTACCTGTAAAAAGATAGCAGCTTTTTGCTTTCCTCTGCTAAAAATTTGTTTGCCTCTTAATAACCATCCCTGAATCATTGCTAAAGTGAGCCTGAGCTCATCCCAAGTATCTCTCACTCACCCTGAACCTCCTAAAGGGAATTAAAAGCATTTTCAGCATATTTCTCACTTCATTACCACCACATTCAAAGCACTTGGGCCTGTGTTTTAAAACTCATACCGGTTTTCTCTAAGCTTGCTGGGGTGGGAATGAATTTCGTATTGTATTTGATTGCATTCCTGAGAACTGTGTGTGTTACTTCCATCTCCTTCGATTTTTTACATTGCATAGGGGAGGGCGGTGAATTGCCAGAGAAAAAGTGATTATCTTATCTTTTGCTAAAATCATATCAAGTATTTCTGTACTGCATTTTATTCCTCATTGCTTTTCCCTTGAAATCATAAAAGTATTTTTGCTACTTTATCCATCCTATACTAACTCCTCATTGATTATAAATAAGTGTGCTAGTGTCAGATTACCCATGGTTGATTAACATTATATTTATAAGGGCGATATTGATTATTAATTTATTATAAAAGCGTGGTATCTATATTTTGTTTTATTTCTCAAATAAACCTTTTAAACTTGCAAAACAGAACTACTTCTTGGCTTAGTGGGGTCAGGGGGATTCTAAGAGAGGGGGGTTATATAGGGGTAGTCATCCAGAACTCATGAACTGGACATAAAGATATGTCAATAAGGGTTTCCATTCAGTATCCCAGACTAGGCATTGACTTAGCTGTAGTGTTGAATTGAATCCTCTTATAATACTTGGCTGATGCAATTAACAGTGTTAGGTTGCCCTCTGCTGTCCAAATGGCAAAGTGCACCTCTGTGTGCGCTTCCACTTCAACAACAGCTATTATTTTAGCAAACAGAATGAGCACGGTCTACACAGTCACCTTCACAACATTCAAAAATAATTTCAAGTTACTTCTTTCCACCCCTCCTTCTTTTCACACAGGACACGGCGGTTACAGTGTCATTGACCAGTTAATTACCAGCTCAATGTTTCAGTCTATAGAGAGCGAAATGCTGTAGGACGAGCAAAACGCTTAAGGGCGAAACCCTCCTCACAAGCTAAAACTGAAAGTAGGTGCTTTGATTATGCTACGACGCAAGCTTATCCCATCACAGAGACTCTGCAATGGAACAAGGTTGACAATTACGCGTCTACAAAGATGTTAGGCAGAATTATATGCAGTACCCTTTGGGAACACCACACACAATTAAGACCACAAGTGACAGTACAATTTCACCTTTGGTACAAGCCTGTACTACACAGTTAAAGTGGTAGCAGTAGCAGAGCAGCAGACTTATCTCAAGAGTAAGTGAGCAGTATCAAATAGTTACACAAAGGAAAGCAATTACTATGATTCAGGCAAACACTGACTCAAGGTTTTCAAGTAAAAGAATATACATTTATTTCACTCTTCAGTTGTATAACAGTTCACTCTTCTAAGCAGTTTAAAAATCACATTTTTAATACACCACACCACTTCCCTTAAATTCCAGACAAGATAAGCTCACAAAATGAAGTGGGAGCAAAATGGCACTGCAGCAATTTAAAAGGGAGGGAAAGACAAAAGTTAACAGAAATGGATCCACACCAACAGGTAAGTACTCAGGGCAAGCGAACAAGAGAGACGACAATGATAAAATCAGATAGAAAAGGCTTAGGGCCAAAGTCAATGGTTCAAAATCCTTTGGTCAAGATAATACAGTTCAGGGAAGTTCGCAGTAAAGTTTGTGGCACAGTTTCCGGACGAGGTTGGTTGGTAGAAAAGTTAGTTCAAAGAGAAGAGACAAGCCCTCGGATTGGAGAAAGATTTCGTACACTTTCACCGCGGCTGAACGAAATGCACAACCGGATGTACACAGTACCTTAAAACGGAGAGGGGGCTGTAGCTGAGGCAGATGTTCCTGGTAGTTCCTGCAGGCTCACAGTTCCTGAAGCGACTGTCGGATTGATCAGAAGCAGGAAGACTGGAGAGTCCTGCACTACCCAGGGAAGAAACCAGCAGCAGCGCCAAACAATGAATAAAAGGTGCACTCCTTAAAACCCAAGCAGGGTCCGACCTTCCTGGCTATCCGGCCGCCTGTACCTCTGTACAGTGAATTCAACCAGAGGATGGGTCCTGACTTGCAGTTTGGGTTAACTGGTTGGTCCCACCAGCTCAAGGGAAGATGTTTCCTGGAGGATCTTCTCTGTTGTCGGATTCTGGAGATTCGGACCTGCAGCAGGGCTTCACCGGGCAGTTCAGTCGTTGAAGGGGTCCTCTTCTTCCAGTTCCTCGTTGGTTCTTTCGTTCCAGTGGCGACTCTGCTCTTCCAGTCCCAGATACCTGCTTTTGATGCAGTTTTCTCCCATTCATACAGCCTGGCTGTCAATCACACAGCAGGGTGGCTGGCCTGGCAAGGCCAGTCCCCTTAGCAATCAGACAAGAGTGCGACTTGGGTTACCAAGGGAACCCATGGCAGGGGTACTAAAATCCCTCCCTCACATCCTGCCTACCCAGACTCTCAGGCGCCTAAAGGAGGGCTTCTATGTGGAAGCAGGTTTATGTTTGAGGCTAATATAATAGCTTAAAACATTACCACGTTTATATAAAATAATCGCGGTAGAAAAGTTAGGGTAGATACTACTGCCACCAGCCAAGTCTTAATGTAAAGGGAGCGAAGCAATTCCCCAAGAGGCACAGACAAAAAGGGATAAGAGTTAACCCTTTCCAATACTCCATGGAAGATGGGGTGTACTGGGTCTGTTGTTTAAAGTGACTAAGGTAAAGTTAATGGCAACTTTACCTTTTTCTGGGGGACTGTAGTCAGCCCCAGAAAATTGAGTCGGTGGGAGGTCTAAAAGACAACCCTGTGTCACTGCACTGAAGGTGCTGTGTAACAAACATGAAAAATGTGTTGCCCTGGAGTAGGTGAGACTCCAGTGCCCAGGATCACGCAAAATGTAGAAATACACATAGCAAAACACATGTAAGAGTGGGAAAAAAGGCTTACACTCTTACCAGGTGAAAACAATAAATCCTAGAAATCCAGCAAAGCTGCTGAGGAACTCAGTAGGTAAGGGAAATCAACCATTTATGAGAATTCTCCCTAACAAAAGTCACATCACAGAGGCCCATTTAATCAATAGATTAAACTTAGATACTGTTATAATACCGCACATACCACCTCTCCTTCCATCTGATACAAATATCCTTTCAAATTCAAAAGAAGATTGTTTCCTATAGGTTTAGCATTTTCAATGACAATTAATAAGTCACAGGTACCTATGCCCACTTCCTGGAAGTGAACAGTGGTAATCCCAGCATTTCAGATGGGGGACAGATGTGACCCTATGTATTACCAACCAATATTGACTTTTAAGATATTCTAGAAGGCCGTATGTTATGCCGGGAACAGATAGTTTTTAGTATGTGTCTTGCAGATCTTGGAAAAAAATTGAATCCTTTCTACCAGGAGATTCTCTGGTTATCTGACTGCAGTGAATCTACAACTTTGGACTTCTTTAATTTGTATTTCTAGCAAGTGAGTGTAAATATTCTAACTACTGAATTGAGCATCAGCATTGTGGAGGAGGCAGCAAGTCACCAGGTCCTGCCACTCAGTTGCTTTGCACACCACCTGCTTGTGCACCTTCCAGGCAGCTACTTACTGACTGCAGGAGAGCTCCAGGCAGACAGCAATGAGAAGGCTGCTGTTCATGTGACCAGGCCCTGCCACTCAGTTGCTTCACCCACCATCAGGTTTCATGCCTTCCAGGCAGACAGCATTGAGGATGCTGCTGATCACATACCTAGGTTCTGCCATCTAGCTGCTCCACCCAACACCAGGGTTTGCACCTTCCAGGCATCTACTTAAGGACTCCAGACCAGCTCCAGGTGGACAGCATTGAGGAGACAGCTGATCATGTGGCCAGGTCCTGTCACTCAGTTTCTTAACCCACCACCAGGGTTTGCACCTTCCAGGCATCTACTTAAGGACTTCAGACCAGCTCCAGGTGGACAGCATTGAGGAGACAGCTGATCATGTGACCAGGTCCTGCCACTCAGTTTCTCAACCCACCACCAGGTTTTGCACCTTCCAGGCAGCTACTTAAGGACTAAAGGCCATATCTAGGCAGACAGCATTGCGAAGGCTGCTAGTCATGAGACCAGGTCTTGCAGCTCAATAGCTCTACCCACCACCTATTTCACCAGTTCTCCTTAGGGATCCTGGTTGCTGGTGTCCTCAGCAAATGACAAACAAATACAAGGACCTCACCTGTTTGTGCCTGTACAGGCTTTATAGGGCCTAGGGCCAGACCCACTATTCTGATTTTTCACCTACAAAGTAGTCACTGCTACTACTACAACTACTTGCCAAAATACATCACTGTCTGTCTTCTCCCTCCATAAGCTTTTCCCACCATCGCTAGGGTTCGAATGGCTAAGTGCCCTTGGCAGCACCAGCAAGCTTCCCTAGTGAACATCATTAATATTACCCTTGGCACCATGCAACACCCATGGCCACCCACACAAGCTCTCTCATGCTGGGCAATGCTCTCTCAGCAGTAGCTCACGTCACAGAGATCGCAGACCTTCTCTCTTACAATAACCTTGATGCCCTCTTCATTTACCCCATCCTCAATGCATGTTTTCAACATCCTCCTATCCACAGGCTACTGCATCCAACATACCAAAAGGTGAGGATGGGCAAGAGACAGAGTGGCAATCATCCCCAGGATTGATTCGCCAAACTCCATCATCCCCTCTCCCAGAACAAGCTCCACTGAATCACTCACTTACCAGTGTCCTTTATCTCACAAGCCAGTCATAACCTTCCACCTCCTCTACCACCACACAGGAGTGAGTCTTTCATTGCTGACATCTTGAAATTACTCTCCAGTCCCAGAGTCTCAAGCTGACAACCACATTCAAAGCATGCTTTTCGCACTGAGCAGATCAGGGACCTAAATCAAATTGTACTCTCTCCCACGCAAAACAAAGGCAACACCCTAGATTTAGGGGGTCATTACAACCCCGGCGTTAAGGGGTTAACGGCACCGTAAAAGGCTGCAGCGCCGTTAATCCCTTAACGCCTTACTACGAGGTCCCTTTGCGGCTCCCGACCTTAACGGCTGGTCTCGACCAGCCGTTAAAGTAGGAACCCGCAAAGGGACCTTGATGGCAATTATGGTACCGCAATTGCCGCCTTCCCCATTCCCATTGAGCCCTATGGGACAAATGGGAATGGGGAAGGGCCATGGAGAAAGGGGGAATTACCGCCCCGCCAACCTTGGAATGGGGTGGTAATCCCGCCTTTCTCCATGGCGGACTCCGGCATGGACCATGGTTCTAATAGCACCATGGTTTAGCGCCGGAGTCCTAATGAGGGCCTTAGTCTTTACGTCACCCCCCCTGTAAGGAGTTGCCATCTGGAAAGGGTGTAAAGCCCTGGCTTTTTTGATTTTTTAAAAATAATAAAATGATGTGGGTAATTCAATGTCTGAAAGGGTAATCTGCTGATCAGATTCCCCTTTCAGAAACTTCATGCCAAAAATATAGTAGCTATCCGTCCTGCCGTATCAGTATACTGACTAGCAGTGCGTGCTTTGCCAGTGGCCAGAGCAGGTTCAGAGGTCATATCTGTCCATTTGACAGCTGTAGTGACAGCCAAGTCTCTGCCAGGCAGTGGATGCATTTAAGATATGCACCTCTGCACCAAAACTATGATTATCATAAGTAACCCAAGATGGTGGCAGGATCATCTCTAAAATAAACCGATGCCCGAGTTTAGACATTGGGCCTCATTACAACCCAGGCGGTAAGTTCCCTACTTTATCACCATGGTGTAAACTCCATTTACACCATGGTGGATGGCGGATTTACCGCCCCATTCCAAGGTGAGTGGGGCGGTAAATCCCCATTCCCCATTTAACCTTCCCCATTCCCATTTTTGCCCCATAGGGCATAATGGGAGTGGGGAAGGCCCTAATTACGGCACCGTAAATTACGGTGCTGTAATTAGCACCAAGGCGGGTTAGCGCCGTGCATTTTAACGCCTGCTAAAAGCAGGCGTTAAAATGGTAATCAGGCGTTAAGGGTTAACGGCGCCGACGGTGCCGTTAAACCCTTAACGCCTGGTTTGTAATGAGGCCCATAGTACATGGCAGTACTTGTGATCATGACCACCACATCCCAATTGATATTGCACATGTGGGTATTGTGCGAACACCAAAAGTTCAAACCTTTGGTGGCATGCATGTTTGTTAAGTATAGTGAGCGGGGGTTGGGGGGAAACACCCTGGCTGCACACCGGACAAAGGGAAAAAAAAATGAGGGCTGCGTGGGTGTCCCACGCAACACCACGCTCACTATATTGTGTAGTATAGTGAGCGGGGTGCTGCGCGGGACACCCGCGCAGCACACCTAATAAAAATAAAATAAAACCGGGGCTGCAGAGGTGTCTCCTGCGACACCCTGCTCACTATACTTTGCAGTATAGTGAGCAAGGGTTGCGGGGGGAACCCTGCAGCTGCGCTGTAACAAAGAAAAAAAAGGACCCTGCTGTGTGGGTTCCAGATCACAGAAGTGAAAGGGAACTGGCACCGCAGGGACACAGCGTGAAGAAAAGGTAAGTAGGGTTTGGTTATGTTGGGGGTGTGGGTGGGGGTGTGTAGAGGGTGTTGGTGGGGGGTGTGTGTCGTGGGTGTGTTGTGGGTGTGGGTATGTAGTGGTTTGCAGTGTATGTTCGCATGGGAAATGTACAAACCTTTTGAGGTGCGTATATTTCTCATGCAAACCTTTCCATCACTTACTTTGCCATGACAGAAAAATCACGCAAATCCGCACGTGTCAGCTCCTGTGAATCAGCTCTGCTGTGGAAGGTGATGTGTATTGCGGTCAGCTGGGTGTAGCCTGCCAAATGGCAGGACAGGAAACTGGAGGGTCGGACCTCCTCTTTGATGTCTTTATGAGGGCAGGTAACACCCTCTGCTGGAGACAGCTGCACAGTAAGCAGCTGTCCGGGCCCAGTCATCAAAGGAGCACACCCATTCAAAAGGAGTAGCCTTATACGAGGTTGGTGCATCTCTAAAGGTCTTTGTTCTTAGTGAGAAAGGAAGTGGGTGTGATTATGATAGACAGGAGTGCTCGGGTCAATGGAAGGAGACTGCCACCATTGTATTTGATTTATTTTATTTTATTGTTTATATTTGTAGAGAGCACTACAGCCCGTGGGCATCGAGGTGCTGTAAACGGAGCATAAGAAGGCTTATTTAAGGATTAAATACAGTAAAGCCGCCTAGCAGAAGTAGTTTTAGAAATACAAGGTTACATATACATCAGTTAGTGAAGAATACATACAGATTACTAGGGATGAAAACGGAGAACCTGCAGGTTTACACGAATAGCATGGTTTTGATGTCCTTGCGAAAGGCACCGTGAGATTCATTTAGCCCAAGGTGCGGTGGGAGGGCGTTCCAGTGGGTGGCAGTCATGGTGGGGAAGCTGGTACCACCAGCACGAGCTTTGTTAGTTTTGGGAACAGTAATCATGTTTGAGTATGCTGTTCTGGCTGGTCTGACAGCACAGGGTTTAGAGACCCTTTGGACAAGGTATGGAGGGGCCAGGTCATGAAGGCACTTGTGCGCCAAGGCAAGAGTTTTAAAGATGATTCTTTCCTTGACTGGAAGCCACTGGACTTGTCTTCTGAGACCAGAGATATGGTCCCTGTGTTATAGGCCAGTGGCGGCCCTAAGGGCATTATTTTGAACTAGTTGCAGTTTAGCAAGGTTTTTGCCTGAGGTTCCTATGAGTAGGGCATTGCAGTAATCAATCCTCGAACCAATCATTGCCCTGACGATGGTGAGGTATGGTCTCACAGCATTAAGAGATTTTGAGTGATAGGCTGAGGAGGAAGCTCTGGCTTTCACCTGCCTATCCATGGTAAGGTTGGGATCCAAGTAGACACCGAGGGTCTTGACTGTTTGAGATACAGTGATGGGGATGTTATCAACGGTGAAAGAGCTGTATTGCTTGTCCAGCCTGCCCAAGGTGGACGGGGATCCAATCAACAAAAGTTCGGTTTTCTCAGTGTTGAGGCATAACCAGTTTTCTGCCATCGTGGATTGGATCATAGAGTATATGGAGTTGAGGGTGTTAAGGTCAGACATGTAATCACCCGATAGGGGGATGAGCACCTGGGTGTCATCAGCATAGTTGGTGTATGAGATGCCCAGGGTGTCCAGGATTTTGAAGAGGGGCCTCGTGAAGAGATTGTAGAGGGTGGGGGCAATGCAAGACCCCTGTGGAACGTCGCACTGGATGAGGCTTGGATTGGCAGAGGCGGAGTTGGAAAAAACCTTCATTGCTCTTTCCTGCAGGAATGAGGTTATCCATTTGCAGGCACTGGGGGAGATGTTAGCTGTGGTGGCGAGATGGTGGCAGAGGGTCTTATGGTCTACCAAATCAAAGGCAGCAGATATGTCCAGAAGGAGAAGTAGTGCAGGTTTGCCTGCATCTCTGAGGTTGTCCATCTGGTTTTTGAGGTCAAGGAGGGCCGTTTCGGTACTATGTCGAGGCCGGAAGCCTGATTGCTGAAGACCAAGAAGTTGGTTGTCCTCCAGGAATTTTTTCACTTGCAGGTATGCTGCTTTGTCCAGGATTTTTTGTAAAAATGGGACAGTGGTGATGGGTCTGTAGTTCCCAGGGACTGATGGATCTAGGGCGGGCAGTGATGAAGTGGGAAGGGAGGGTGCACAGTCCTTGATGTCCTGCGCTGGGCATGCATCCCCTTGGCAGTTAGACGGCTTGATTGAACTAAGGAGGGCACTGACTTCAGATTCAGTCATATCCTTAAATTCAACTAAGGGGGTTGGTTGGTGTCAATTGCCGGTGAGGGTGAGCTGTGGCTCTTGGCTATGGTATTGGTAGGAGCCTTTTGGTGGGCAAGGATCTTGGTGTGCAAAGTGTCCAATTTATCAAGCATGGCCCATTGAATTTTGTTGCACCAAGCCTCATCTTTAACAAGAGCGGGAGGAGGAGAGGTGGGGGTCTCCAGCTCTCTGAAAATGATGAAGATTTCTTTGTGATAAAGGACAAGGCCTTGGCCTTAATGATGGCAGACTTATATTCAGTGGGCAAGGCCTTGAAAGCAGCTTTAAAGATGTCTTTAGGGTTGTTCTTCCAAGTGGTAAGTACAGCTCTTTTTTTGGAGCGTAACTGTAAGAGCTCCTGGGTGAACCAAGCGTTGGCATGTTTCACTTTTTTTGCTTTTTTGAGGGTGAGTGGTGCTACAATGCCAATGGCTTGTGTAATGCTCCTTTTCAATTCATTAGCAAGTACTGCTGGGTCACTGGAGAAGGGGGGAGCAGTGCAGGTACCAGAAGGTGTTGGGTGAGGTTATCCTTAGTGAGCATTCTAGAGCTTCTAGAGAGTGCAGCAGGAAGAGGAACGCCCGACATGGGGGGCCCTTTGGAGGTGATGATGTCAAATGTAATTCTGTGGTGGTCAGACCAAGGAATGGGAGAGATTTCTTTGAAATTTAGTGAGCAGTTGTGGTGGGAGACCCAATCTAGCGGGCAGCCTTTAGAGTCGGTGGGGGTCGTGATAGCTTGAGAGAACCCAAGTGTGGAGAGAGCCTTGTGTAAGGCAGTGGCGTTCGAGTCACTAGGATCATTAAGTCCGAGGTTGAGATCTCCCACGAGGATGACTTTAGATGAACTCTTTAGGTTGTCCGATACCTAGTCATTAGGACTTCTTGGAAGTCTGTGCTAGGTCCAGGAGGGCGGTAGACAACGTGGAAGGCAATGGTGCAGTTGGGTGAGAGGCTAAGTTTGAGCAGAAGGTATTCAGAACTCGGACCCAAGTCCCCTTGGACTCTCCTGACCGAGAGTGTCTCTCTAGCGATGGCAGCAACCCCACCACCTCTCTGAGAGGCACAGTCTTGTCTATAGATGGTGTACCCACCAGGAATGGCAAGGGATAGGGCAGGGCCTGATGCCTCATTAAGCCAAGTTTCACTAAGGAAGAGTAGGTCAAGTTTATTATTGACGATGAGGTCGTGCACATCAAGGGCATGTGCTGGTAGGGAGCGGGAGTTAACTAGGGCACATTGCAGTGGAGAGTCAATATCATGCTGAGTACCAACAACAGTAGTGGTGCTAGGCAGTGTGATCACTGTGGCAGTACATGGTGCATAGACATGATTAGCAGCAGTGGCAGTACAGGGTGCATAGACATTGTTAGCAGCAGTGGCAGTACATGGTGCATAGACATGATTAGCAGCAGTGGCAGTACAGGGTGCATAGACATCATTAGCAGCAGTGGCAGTACAGGGTGCATAGATATCATTAGCAGCAGTGGCAGTACGGGGTGCATAGACATTGTTAGCAGCAATGGCAGTACAGGGTGCATAGACACCATTAGCAGCAGTGGCAGTACAGGGTGCATAGACATCATTAGCAGCAGTGGCAGTACAGGGTGCATAGACACCATTAGCAGCAGTGGCAGTACAGGGTGCATAGACATCATTAGCAGCAGTGGCAGTACAGGGTGCATAGACATCATTAGCAGCAGTGGCAGTACAGGGTGCATTCACATCAATGGCAATATTAGGCAAGGTAATGACTAAGGCCAGCGAGACAGTGCATGGGTTGATACCGTATGTGGTAGTGCAGGGAGGATGCAAAGTAGGAGTGGCATGTATAATTCCAGGCACATTGCTCCTGGTGACATCCTTGGAATTTTGAGAGGACCGTTTGGTTAGTCTGGGTAAGTGTCTGGGTAAGTGTCCCCAGGCTCGGCTCCAGCAACGTATGTCTTTGTGTGGTAGGCCATGGGTGTTCATGGGTGTATTTCCCCCTTTGGGTGTGGCTTCAGAAGGGCAAGGTGCACACTCTGTTCAAGAGCAGGGATTGGACCAGTAAGGCAAGCTAGCTGTAGTCCAATCACCTGGGTATTTGTGCCTTTAAAAGTAGGGGTCTTCTGGGATTCTTTAATGCCACAGATTCGCTCTGAAGAACTCGCTGGACTTCCTTTGGCAAAGTTGTACTTTCTGAAGCCCTCAGTCTGAGGTGAAGAAGGAGCCATCCAAGTCAGAAGGAAGATCTGTCTCCTAACCACGGTTCTTCCTGGCTAGCCCTTGAACAGACTCCTTACAACCTGCAACTCAACGCACCCAAGTTCCCCACTTCGATGACCATTGCCCGCCGACTCGAACCTCTTGAGTGTCACTCATCGACCCTTCCTGGTGGCAAAAGCCTGACTTGGCCTGGACAACTGAAAAGCTTTTCTGGGACTGCCCTGACCTGCACACTTGAGAGCCGCCCTTCGACCGCATTCGCCCCTATTCGATGCCTGCCTACTGCTTGGGCCTACACAATCCAACATGCCCGAACTGAGCTTGAGCTGCTGACAACAACCTTTGACCACGGGTCTGACCCCATCAACCCCCGAAGAACTAAATCCAGGTACTGTTGACTCTGAACTGGCTCCTCAGTCCACTTGGACACTAAAGACTGGTAGGGCACAATCGCTCCTGTTTTCAACTATAATATCCTTTTTGTGGCTAGTAATTTACCAATAAGCCCTGCAACTATGCTCAGAATGCTAATTTTCTCAATCTGTCACATCTTCTCTGTTCTTCCTTTAGGTGGGTCTTTGTGCAGTGTTTTCTATTTGTTCTATTGCAGACAGTGGGCCTCATTATGACCCTGGCGGTACGGAGTGAACGGCGCCGTAAAAGGTGCCGGCGCCGTTCACTCCGTACTGCTGCATTACGTGGGACCCAGGAAGCAACGCCTGGGAAAACCAGGCGTGCTTACTGGGTCCCGCGAGGGGAAGAGGGAGCAAACAACGGGCCATCTCGTAATGGCCCGTTGTTTGCTCCCTCTCCCATTCCCATTCCCATTCCGCCCTGTGGGGGCTGAAATGGGAATGGGGAAGGACCGTGTCCGGGTCCTTGGAGGGAGGAATTACCGGGCCTTCCGAACTCGGAATGGCCCGGTAAGTCCTCATTTCAAGGACCCGGACCCCGACGTGATTTCAGCGGCAGCCATGCCACCAATTGCGGCATGGTTACCGCCGAAATCGTAATGAGGGCCAGTGTGTTTAATTAAAGTATGTACATTTTGGACTCCCGCGGCTGAAGGAGGTATATCTGTTAACTGTCCCTGTTTTACCTTTATGACTGAGTTGTGCTTTGCCTTGTAGAAGCTCGAGGGCTGAGTGGGCCATTTTACCCCTACTCGTCCTTGTACTCCTGCAAAGCAGAATTCATTTCATCACAGATTCCAATTTTTCAGCCCCCCACTCATATATATGAAGGAGGTATTTCCTCCTTCAGGGAACCCGGGCCCGGTCCTTCCCCATTCCCATTCGAGCCCCCATAGGGCTCAATGGGAATGGGGAGGGAGCTAACAACGGGCCCATTACAAACAGGCCCGTTGTTAGCTCCCTGGTCCCCTCGCGGGACCCGCTATGGACGTCTGGATAAGCCAGATGTCCAGAGCGGGTCCCGCGAGGCGACCTCGTAATAGTGCGGAGTGGGTTTAACAGCGCCGGCACCATTACCGGCGCCATTAAACCCATTCCGCACTAGTCGTAATGAGGCCCACTGTTTACAAATCCTGTTTTCCATGTGAAAGGGATCTTTCATTCGTCCTTCTTTTGTGAATTACAATGCTGCTTTTCCTTTGATAATGACAGGTAGGCCGCTTTCTCCAAATAGCTCGTCAATTTTACTTGAGAAAAGCAAAAAAACATGTCAAGCCATTTTGGTTCAGTGCTTAACATCCACCTATTCATGGGAAGAGGACTTCTGTGTGGAGCCTTTGAATGCACCCCACACATCAGTCACCTCTGCGATTATCTAGCCATGATCCAGTGCTAGAACACATTGTCCAACAGTGGCTCATTGATCTGCACCTAGAAGGATTTCATCCACAACTCCTGGATTCAGTAAAATCCTTAGGATTCATCATTGGCAGCAGCATGTCCTTTCAGAAACACATAGGGCCTCATTGCGAATATGGAGGCAACCATGCCCTTAACAAGGGCATGGCTGCCTCCATACCGGCTTCCAGCTCCGGGTTCTGTGAATGAGGAATTACCGGGTCATTCCAACCTTGGAGGACCCGGTAATTTCTCATTCACAAAACCAATCCCCTTTCCCATTTGACCCCCCATAGGGCTCAATGGGAATGGGGATGGAGTTAATAACGGGCCCATTATTAGCTCCTTGGTCCCCTTGCGGGACCCGCTAAGGATGTCTGGTCTGACCAGACGTTTTGTGCTGATCCCGCAAGGGAACCTCGTAATAGGGCGGAATGGGTTTACCGGCACCGGCACCATTACCGGTGCCAGTAAACCCATTCCGCAAACCTCGTAATGAGGCCCATAGTCAAGATGACCCAAATGGCTTGCATGCAAATCCTCACCCATTACAAAATCAAACCCTTCATCCTGCAACAAGACTGTGGTCTTGCACATTGATGGGGTAAATGCCCTCCTGAAGGGGCTCCCAGCCGCAAACTTGACTCGACTCCCTTAAAAGCACCACACTAACGCATGTCTTATTACAGGTTAGCAGAAATGCGACCGAATCACCCCCATCCCAGGAAAATGACATTGGATTCCTCTCCTGGCCAGGATACTGTCCAAGACTCATTCAATCTACAAAGCAGTCAAGAGTAGAACACTAGCGTACCTGGTGACTGAGCTCCACATATCTGGTAGCACACGCTCCTTGCACAGCAAATTGACCAACCAGCTCGACTCACAGCTCACCCGCAAAGAGAGGACCCACAAACAATCTTTCTCTTGTCATGAACCCACCCCTTTCAATATCGTCTTGGAATGCCCCCAAAATAAAATCTCTCAAAACATTTCATTTCCAACAACACCTGACCAAGGACTAATCCAAATGGATGTACAGATTGATGAACAGACAGTAACTCACAGTACTGCCCTACAGATGCCAGACCATACGCTGGCTACCCACAACCTATACAGTGCTCTCTGGGCTAGGTCCAAGCCTGAAAAAATGAAATAAAAATAAAATAAATTGTTCAGCAATTGGCAGCAACCTTTGGTTCATCTGAGGTTTTGGAATATGTCTCAAGCGTCTCTCACCATTGACTGTACCCTACAAACTGTCTCTACCACCACCCACCCTACCACCTCTCTCTCTACTCCCACCCACACCACCCCCTCCCTCTAACCATCCACCCACCCTACCCCCTCTTTCTATTGCCACACATCCTACCCCTCTTTCTCTACTCAGCCGTGCACTCTCTCTCTTTACCCCCATCATGCACCCTACCCCATTTCGCTCAAGCCCCACACTCCACCCTTTATTCCTGCACCCGCCCAGCCTACCCACACTCTATTGCCTCACCCACCCTACACCCTATATTCCTCCACCCACCCATCAAACCCACCCTACACCTCTATTTAAAACCCACCCACCCTATTCCCTCTGGATGCAAACCTTTCCTCCTGCTGGACTAGGGTATCAAGGGAGATCAGCACCTAGAGAAGGAAGGGGCCATGTGTAAGAACATTTTGAGCAGTTTCCCTTATTCACTTGCTTGGTCACTCATATCCTGGCATATGCACTCACACACTCATTTGCCTTCACATTTGGTTTGATTTCCACATTGTTTCACAGCTGGCATATGTGGTGCCCCCAATTCTCGGATAGCTTTCAGTAGTGGGGAAAGCGAGCAAGCAAACCCGCTGAAATGCGGCACGGTATTACGTTCTCCTCTCTGGAAACTATGCGGTTAAAAATAGACGCAGTCGTGAGTTCTCCTAAAAAGGTTCATGTTTGCAAAGCAATGCAGGGCAGTGAGGAGACGCTTCTGCTAGCATTCGATGCACCACATCTGGGATATGAAATTTAAAAAAAACAATTTCAGCTGCCAGGGCTGCCAGAATTCACAATTTGTCATAGAAAATGTTCCCTTATCAAAATGGCCTCTTGTAATGCGACACACCAGCAGGTCAAAAGCAAAGAGAAGATAAATGAAAAACGCTTCACTGGCAGTTCAGGGCAGCCCCACACTCCAAGGGCCTCATTCCGAGTTTGGAGGTAGCAATGGCGCTATTTGTGCCATGACTGCCTCCAAAACCGGGTCCGACTCCGGTTTGGTGAGATGGGGACTTACCGGTCCATTCCAATCTTGGAGGGACCGGTAAGTCCCCATTTACCAAACCATTCCCCATTCCCATTTGAGCCCCCATGGGGCTCAATGGGAATGGGGAGGGCGTAAATAACAGCCGGCGCATGCCAAGGCCGTTATTGCGCCCTGGTCCCCTAACGGGAACCGTAAGGTACATTTGGTCCGACCAAGCGTACCTTACGGGTCCCGTTGGGGGACCTCGGAATAGGGCGCAAAGGGATTGCCTTACCGGTGCCCGGTATCCCTTTGCGCCAAACTCGGAATGAGGCCCCAAGTCACCATATGTCTTTACTTCTTATAATGTGTACCATAGCATAGCATGATTTACATGAAAAACCAAATAGCATGTTGTGTCTATAACACTGGAGAGAGCATAACCTCTCTATTAATGCCTTCACTTTACTTTCTTACTACGAACAAGTTGAGATACCACATTTCTTTTTTTTCTAATCAGAAATTCACTTGACTTTTCGGCTGTAATACCTTATAAAAGCCTTAAAGGGAAGCCACAAATCCCCTTGACAGCCCCGGCAGCCAGCACCTGTCATCATTGGCTGAGTGATTGCGAGAGCTGGTGCTCGGCTGCCATAGCTCCTTGCTTTTATAAGATGGATCCTTCCGAATCAGGGGTTCATACGCACAAAAGAGGAAGTCAGGGCTTAAAGAACAAAATAAGAGGTTAATGGAAATAAAAGGGTAGGCAGGGACAAAAACAGAGCTAGAAAAGGACAGCAGTGAGGAGGGGAGCAAGGGGGACGCATGAAATAACTCTGGTAACTGCATAAAAAAGAAATGAGACGTTCAAGTTAGGAAAACACAGAGAAGCTACTTTTGCTCAAAAACGTAATTTGATGGAGGGGCTGTTACATTAGCACTGCAACATAAGCTCCCCACCGCCAAATGTTCATTGTTTGCAAATATGCAGGGCAAAACATGTACACCTGTGTATACCGCCTTTTGCCCTGCACTGTTGCACTCCACTTTGCAAAGTGAGTAATCGCTGCCTGACATGCTTGCATGCCAGGCAGTGTTAACTTTTAGTTGTGAGCGCCACTTGACATGCTGGCATGGCATGCGGCATTCCGAATTAAATGCTGCATGACATGCTCGCATGGCAGGCAGTATTTATTTTTCATTGTGAGCACTGTTTACCATGCGCGCATTGTAAGGAGTGCTCACAATTAAAAATAAATGCTGTCCGACATGCAAGCCATTCGGGCAGCATTTAATTGTAATTGTGCACGCTGTCTGACATGGAAGCATGACCGGCAGCGTGTACAATGGATCCCTACGGGGTCTGTATGTGATATGCATGTGCATGAAGCCTGCGGACCCCATAGGGATCTCCAGCATTTGCGCCAGCGTGACAATCCATGCTGGCATAAATGATGGCGCATTTGTATGTCAGAGAGGAAGGAGGTGAAAAGCAAGTGGCGCTGCACTCCTCCTACGCGCCATACAAATAATTGAAAATGTGGCGTGCCTTGAAAGAAAGGCTTTAAAGCCATACTCAAGGCTTTTACACCTTTTATTCATGTTAGGCCACATTGGAACATGATCTGCAGGCTGTTCTAGAAAAGCGAAGTTACAGAATATGAGAAGAAAAAGAGAAACTGGGGAACATTTCCAGTTTGGAAAAGAAAGTGACACCAATGTGTTGCGGAAAGATACTTGTGCGTTATATGGAATGAAATAGGGGAGTACATGGTTGAAAAGATATTGCAAGTCATCACACGTTTTTTGACCATATAAATTCACACATTCTGTGGCCCCATGTGTCTGTATGTCAGAGGGCTCCTGAGACAAGTTGAACACCCCATATAATGTAGGTAAGTGTGTACGTTTACACATATTAGTCACCTGTCATAGATTTTGAAGCTCATTGGTGTACATATGTCCTATCATAGCAGTTCAGACTGAGATTAGAACACGTTGGACATAAGAACATTATTTTCGGCAGTACCTGAAATTAAATCTTTGAGATGAAGTCTCTGGGCATCAAAAGGCCTCACGCCATGAATGGCTCTTGCATCTTGGAAGGGCGAGTGATGGGCACAGGGACTGTACACAAAGCCCTAGCAGCAGAAGCTGGCACATCTCGACATTGTTGCTAGTAACACACCTGCATCAGGCCGAATGACACATTGCAGACCTCCGAGCAAGGGTATGCAACCTTTGGCTCTCCAGATGTTTTGGACTATGACTCCCATGATCCCTCCCCATTGACTATGCTGGATGGGGCGTATGGAAGTTGCTGTCCAAAACATCTGGAGAGCCAAAGGATGGTTGCAGACCCCTGCCTTAGAGGAATGGCATCTCCAGCAGCAACACTGTTTCCTGTAGGGGGTATGATCCCGGCTGCCAAGGACACCATGAAGTACTAAGCACTGCATTCAAATGGCTGTGGCTGGCACACTACCAGTATGCCCCATGCCCCTATCCTTCCCTGTCTATACTCCTGACCATTTAAATGCATGCCCTGCTCACTGTGGAGGATATAGAAGTAAATCCTTGCCTGACCGGTATGGGAGTATGGGACATTGCTACGTCAACCACTTTTATTCTATTCTATAATTCTCTCCACCTCAAGTTTCATTGACTCAGAGCAGGCTCTCCCGAGACCAGTCCAACTATTCACCAAGGCTCCCCTGATGTTTTGGACTACATCTCCCATCAGCCCTAGCCTGCATGGTCAATGGTGAGGTATCATGTGCATTGCATTCCAAAACATCTGGAAAGCCACAGGTTGAATAGCCCTGCTCTAGACCCAACACTTCCTTGCAGCGTAGACCTTGCCCGGCACCTGATACATGAGGAAAGGAGCCAAAGAAAGGGATAAGCCAATCAGCCCCATTACAAGGCTACCACAAAGGCACCAAACAACAAATATCTCAGCAGTCCCGGAAAAGAGTGCAGTATTGAGGGGAGCTAGGTGCCAGCAGTTTGGGGAAGGGGGCGACAGTATCAGATATTGGGAGTTATATCAATGCTTTAGGTTAGGACATATGATATCTGGGATTGCTTGAGGTGCTCGACACTAACTGCTTTACGCCAATACGTGCAGATGAGCAATAGAAAACTGGACAATGGGTCAATGTTTTCTTGCGATTTGGTGTGGCATGAGGTGTTCTCAACCAAATGCAGGACGACTTTTCATAGATGCAGGAATACTATGCTACTGCTGGGACACCCCATGCCTCGAAGCACGTACCTTTCAATTCCCAAGCAACTGGAGAGGGTATTTAATACGGTCCCTGGGCAATTGCCACCCTATATGTCCCTTAGAGCTGATTGTTATTGCTATTAGCACCTGATGAGAGCCTTGCAAAATGTGAGAATACAAACACTGCAGCAAGGGCACGGCCCCAGATTCAGTTTGTTAGAAAAAAGAACATGGCTGCCATGTAAATGGAAGTAAGGGCTGTGAACAGAGCCCCTCTTCAATTTCCATGGTGAGCGATGGCATGATAGGCAGGGAAGGAGTCTGTGGTCACTGGGGTTACAGGTCATTTGGTCGAAAATAAATGGCCGACAGGACAAATGGTCGAGGCAATTTGGTCGAAAGAAAAATGGTCGAATTTTTTTTGTTGTTGTATTTTCACATTTTTTTTGGGGGGGGGCTCTTTTGGGGGGAGGGGTCCCCCCCGAACCCCCTTTTTTTGGTAAAAAACACTTTCTTTTCCTAAACGAAAACCTGAAAAATAAATATATAAATAAAAAAAGAAATTCGACCATTTGTCTTTCGACCAAATTGCGTCAACCATTTGTCTGTCGACCATTTGTCTTTCGACCAAATGACTGGACACCGGTCACTGGACCTGGGCAAAGAAGTGGAAGCCTGGGGGATGCAGTGCCGTACTCTGTACTGTGATTGGCCAGAGCACACTCCCAGGATGCTACTGATTGCTCTATTCGCCATATGTGGAGTCAGATCAGAAGGCAGGGTCAAAGCCCAAACAATCGTTTTTGGTATCAGTCGGGCTCTTTGCTGCATGCATTCCAATGAGATCCAAATGAGTCGCTAAGAATTGGGCATCATGATATTCATAAAGGGCCTCATTATAAGTCTGCCGGTGTAGTAATAACATGCCGGTATTACCACATACTGGTACGTTACCGCACTGGCACTTTCACAGTTTGCCGGTAGGGTTGTGGATTTACCTCCAGCTCTGAGCTGGAGGTATATCTGCCACCTTACCGTCAAAAAATACTGGTGCCGGTAATACCAGAAAATCCTCCCATGCAGTACTAATGGACTCCATGGAATTGGGATCTACTGGCGTTTCCGCCTTTTGGAATCTGTCAGTAATTTCCGGCAGACCAAGTGACGGAAACAGTATTAGAGTTTGCAGGTATCCCGGCGGGATACCGGAAAGCATGTAATGAGGCCCATAGTATAAAGCATAACATTGTTTCAAATATAAACAATGATAATATTGCAAGCTCACTCCCAATTCGGTTACATTTATATGCTGATGGTACTCCTCATTGACTTTGAAGTATGCTATCTTACTGATCCCCGTTGTATTTACATCAGTGTTTTTGAAGAGGCTAGACTACAAAACAATACTTTTAGTAAGAAGGGCATGTAAATAGTGTTTAGCATCCTTTTGCCTATCTTTGTAGATAAACATATGGAGAGACTCAAAAATGGGGTTAGCCGTGTTTTCGGCTTTCTCCTTGGCGCCGAGGTAGCTGCACCCACACATGTGAGGAACCAATTTCGTCAGGACACCTGTGGGAACGCGGGAAGGTAGGCCATGTGTTGTTGGCGCCGTGTTTCGGTGGGTGAGCCGAAGGAAATGTGTGGAAATTGTGGTTTTTTTGGCACATTTCAGACTTTGCCGGGGTTTCCGGAGAATACATTCTGGGCTGATTTGTGCAAGTCAGGCCTCTGTAGATTCCCATGTGCGTCCTCTTTTCGGAAATGCATGGGGTTCCCTGTTTTCCTTGATGGCTTGGACACCCTAGGCCCATATCTGTATTGAGTGCGCTTCAGCAGAATTCCACAAATTCTGCTGTCCGAAAAGACTAGGGGTTAGCCGCGTTTTCGGCTTGCCCTTGGCGCCCAGGTAACTGCACCCACACATTTGAGGTACTGTTTTCGTCAGGACACCTGTGGGAACTCGGGAAGGTAGGCCATGTGTTGTTGGTGGCGTGTTTTGGTGGGTGAGCCGAGTGAAATGTGCAAAAATTGTGTTTTTTTTGGCACATTTTGGACTTTGCTGGGGTTTCAGGGTAATACATTCTGGGCCAATTTGCGCAAGTCAGACATCTGCGGATTCCCATGGGTGTCCGCTTTAAAAAAATGCATGGGGTTCCCTGTTTTCTTTGGTGGCTTAGACACCCTATGCCCATATCTATATGGTGCGCGCTTGAGCAAAATTCCACAAATTCTGCTGTCCGAAAAGACTTTGGGTTAGCCACATTTTCGGCTTTCCCCTTGGCGCCCAGGTAGCTGCACCGACACATGTGAGCTACTGTTTTCGTCGGGACACCTCTGGGAACATGGGATAGTATGAAATTGTGTTTGTGTGGTTTTTATAACGTTTCAAAGACTCAAAAATGTCCAAAATAAAGCTTAATCATATAGAAGAATCTTGACCAATCCCAATGCATCAATCCTTCAGGCACTGTTTGCTAATATCTATTCGCAATAGTTGTTCCCCTCAACCTACCTCACCAACAGAGACCACAGTTTTAGTCTATCCATATTCTTCAATGTAGTTTAGAAATTTTGGAGCCACTCATTGCAGAAAATAAATTACATGTCAATAATGGGGCAGCATTATGTAAATTTGGACAATCCATTGGCTTGTACATGCAGTAACACAAAATGTTAGCAGGGTACCTAAGATTGTCATTGGTCCTCAATATGATAAACAAGAGTGGATTGTGCTATTGAGCTTCTCAGTCAACAGTCGAGTAGTGAACTGAATAGCGGACCATCATCGAGGGTTGGCCTAAGTTGCTCCGCCTGAGAGTGTGCAACTGGCCTTCCCGGACTGTGACTGGCTGGGTGGGTGTTGGCAGCAAGGCAAATGCAGGACCATTACATTTTATACAGTCCTGTGGGTGGATGATGGTGGCTGGTCTGCACTGGCATGTCGAACTGACACTATTTGATGATTGCAAACAAGGACTGATTTTGGAAGGGGCACAGGTAACACCCCTCTCCCAGTGGGGTGCAGGTTACAACTAAACCCTTGTAAGGATTGCCCCTTGGACCTTTCCATACCCTCTACAGAAATCCTTATGTGAATGGGTGAAGGGGGTATTAGACATTGTAATTGCAATTGTAGTCGTAATTTATGTAGCACCTTTTACCATCACTAAAGTTTCAACACGATTGTGATGGTAATGGGCTCGGCGACTGAAGTTCAGGTATGTGAACATTCTCAAAGGTGTTGGGCAGACCCCTAATTGTCTCAGCCAAAACGGGGTCCACCACCTGAGGAACGAGTTCATGCTTCGTACATAAAGCAAGTTTTATTGTACAATTATATGGAGAGCAGTTAGATGGTGTTGTAGGCCCAAACAACCCCAAGTATCAACAAACCACATCAGTTGACATCTTATATACATTTTTGCAACAGTTAAAACACTCCCAGATACTTTATTACAATACACCCCCCACATATGATTGAACAAAAATCTCTTCAAAGAAACCCCAAAGTTTCTCAATTCCTACATTTTCATTGGTCAGTATTATCTTAATTGTGATGTTCAGATCATATGTAGAACACACATCTTCTTAGGATTCATCCATAGTGGGTCATGACACCAGCACATGGTTAAACTTTGGTATTGAAACATGTTTCATTACTAGCAATAACTGGCCTAAGCTCTTTAGCCTGAACTTTTAATTTGCACATGGTTCATGAAAATATTTAAAGCCATATGAGGAAGACTAGGTAAATAATTTCTCTTTTAGTAAGCAATATTATCTCATTCCCAGATCATCGTTCCATTGAAACTTTCCAATCTAAAAAAAAAAAAGTGCCACTTTATCGCACAATTGAAACTCCTGTGTAGCCTTGGGCATTGGCTTACCCAGCACTTTACTACTGCCCAAAATACATAAGGAAAACCCTTCTGTCATGCTCTCAGGCACCAAGAGATCACATCTACTATCTACGATACTTATCAGCCCATAAAACTCATGGCTAGTTCCTGCAGCTGTGCTGACTGCGAAGGTTGTGAAGTTACTTATTCACCCATCCCCTGGTTTCTAAAACCTCAAAGAACCAGTTTCAAAGTTCACTTTGCAAAACAGCCCCAGACTACTGTGTTTCTGATTCATTTGTGAAAATCCCACTATGTCGAGATTCATGAATTCCCCATGTATTTATATTAATGTGCATGTATGTTTTTACTTTTGGTGGGTTTGACATTTTATTTTCTACGCGTGTGCAAGAGAATATGTATCAATTCAAGACAACAGTAACACTACACATGTGAAATTGCAACATCACGCCCAGTTTTCCACCACCCCCAGTTATTAATATGGCGCAGGCAGCCTGAACCCCTCGTAATCATGGGGACCTTTCCTGACCAAGAGTTTAAGGAACAGGGGGACAGTTTATAATGTGATCTGTGAGTAGATTTGTTCATCCTACTCTTAGCAAAATGTGCATACTATACCCAAACTCACTCTCTATTTGCCATCACCATGGTGACATGTTGCATCCATCTTGACATATATTGTCAGCGCTGGCATCCTGAAAATGTGTCAGAAAATTCTCCTGTTTACTCTCGGTGACTTGGCATATATAGGATTGTTTCATGTGTTAGCCTACATAGCTGCTTTTAAAGTGTGTGGCTTTTCCCAATTTATCAGAAAATGTGTACTCAGGAACCTCCGCTCCCTGCCCCCAATTCCTCTTGGTTGTTCTGTGATGCCTCAGCTCAGTTGTTCATGAACATTACTGGGAAAATGAATGTCCCTTCCTTGAAAGAGTTCACCAGCCACCACTGATCCTGTCCCTGGTCATCTTTCACCTATGGACTGAGCCTCTAGGTGGTCTACTCTAGGGACCTGACATCTCAGTGTATCAATATGCTGATGAAATACGGATATGCCTGAAGTTTGGCTGCACAGCAGTTGTCCCTAACATTCTCCCCTGTGATGATTCTATCTCTGCTAGTGAGCACACACTTAAAACTCAACCCAACCAAAACTGAGTTTGTATTTGTAGGTAAGCCGGAGCAGTGGAGTAACTTTGCTGAAAATGTTGACGGAGACATGATATCTAAGGGAAACAGGCCCCTGCCAAAAGAGGGGGATAAAATGGTGTGGCGCGAAATTTTGGGGGGCGGGGGGACAAACACTCTTGTCCCCCCCGAAAATTACACTCATGAGCCAGAGAAACAAACACATCCCCAAACATGTCTATCTGACGTGAATCACAAAGGGTTCTCGTTAGCTAACATCGAGATCCAAGTCTATGGAATTTACCATTGGCTGCAATTTCTCATTCAAACAGCATGTTGATTAGTATCTGCAGCACAAAATAAAGACATCTCACTGACTCAGGACCACCATCCAACTATTAATGCTGTCACCCCTGAATGTGGGGAACATGCTCTTCTCACTTGCTCCTACCTCGCGCGGCTCAAGGCTGTAGATGACCGACAGCCAGCATCAGATTAGCGCATATCTCCTCCACTCTTATAGATCTTCTTATTGACTGCCAAGTCTTCATAACAGCCTTCTTTATGCATTTAAGGCAGAATCAACACAAGCGTCACCTTATCCTCATGTTAAAAAGCTGCCCATTTTCTGAGGTCAGCAGTGGTAGAAGTGTGACAAGAAAAGAAGTGGAACTGTGTTTTCGGCAGGGGAGAGGGTAGGCGGAAGCATAGTGCAACACGTGACAAGGTGTTGCAGCCGGGGCATTGCAGTGCTCTACGTGATTGTTAACTAAGACTACTATTACAACTTTACACTTGCACAGGGACATGAATGGACAAATCCTCTATGTAGAATGGTGAATATTAAAGGAATGGTAAACAGACAAAAAAGGAGGTAGTGGAACCACGTTCCCGACCGTTCCCACTCACTTCGATCACTGAAGGTCAGCGTAATTCCAGAAGCCTCGACATTGATAGATTGGAAACCCAAACAATTGAGAAAGAGCAAAGTCAGGAAATATGCCGTATGTGCCATCATTGTGGAACAGCACGCACCTAGACATCTGCCTGGCCTCAATATTCTTACAGTGCAGGAAAGAACTGAGACAGTGCTGTTCCCACATTTAGACTATGCCAGAGGAAGCTTCTAGGAAGAGCCAACATTCCAAAATGCTCCAGAGGCTACAGATTGCTGGTGCCCACATGCCAACCAACACCCCAAAGCATGAACACTTATGACCCATGTTGGGGTCCTCCTTTGTGTTCAAGTATAAAGTTTCTCCTTTTTAAGCACTCATGCCTCGTCCACCGATCCTTGTCCAAACGGGGCCGCACTTCTGCCTGGCTCAACCACCAGTAGCCTTCAGAACTCGCCTGTCGGAGGCATTTGGTTTATATATGCAATTATTTAATTCATTGCACTATACAAAGTTTCAAAGAAAAATGTTTATGCAAAAAAAGAAAAAATGGGTCAAACAAAACTACGATGGCAAATGAGCCATGCAAAAGTCGCTTCCACATTGGCCATTTTGCATGGTAATGGGTGCATGTTTCTTTAATGTCCACGTGTACAGTTACAGCAAGGTCCGGGCTGTTCTTGATTGATTTTTTTTTCAATTACACTGTTTATATTTTGCTGAGTTGCTTTGAACGTGGTCATTTGCAGACCTAATCTTTCTTCTCCCCATGACACGGATATTGATTGGCAGTCAGTGACATCGCTCTGAACACTTTCTTGCATAGATGGTTGCTTGGCGTGTGGTGAGCTATGGACATGAATCCGCAATGGGACATGTGCAGGCTGCACGGCTACCAAGGCAAATTTATAAAGCATTAAACAGGCTCATGTATGTATTTCTCAAAGGGCAGATTTGAACCAGTAAGTTAATAAGTTTACATGCTCCAAATGTGGCAAAGTGCATTGCGAAGTTCGTATGGCTCACTCAAACAAGGATTGGCAAAGCCAACAGTTTGAGCTTTTGTTTAGATATGTGATAGGAATTTGCTAGGTACTGGTATTATGGTACTACCAGGACAGAGGCTCCCAGCTGCTGGCAGATGGTTTGATTACCTGGACATATGCTAGCAGTACTTGCAAATGCCTATTTAATACGCATACATAAATTCAACTGCTGGCATGTCGCTGCTTGTTTTTAACAGGGTTTCCCTACAAGGAACAGATAATAATCAAGTGGCCAATGGTACACTTGATTAAGACTTAGTTTATTACACCGTTAGCCATTTACTGCTGCAATTAAGCCATTGACTCTCAGCAGACCGCTTAGAAATAACTTTGACGCTCTAAAGTTTGATGTTACTGCTTGAATGAGCTAGCTCAAAGAAATCCCAGGAGTATATGTTTTGGGCGGGGCAGGTAGTGGGTGGGAATGGCCTTATGGATTGGCATGGCCGTGGTGGGCAGTTAATAGGTGGGTAAATAAACAAACAACTCCTGCAAGCAGGGGAGTTGCTAGGTCTGGAAAAGACCCAGGGCTAAACTGATGTTGTAACTGTTGGGACTGGGGGCTAGCTAGTCTTTAGGCTGTAGCTCCTGAGATTCTATCCGGGGCTACAACCAAAAGATCAGGGGCTATAGCCCCCTTAGCCCCCCCCCTAGCAACGCCCCTGCCTGCAAGCTGCATCTCCCACCTAGGCGTACTCTAATGCAATCGTTTGTTTCGTCTTATAGGTGGCACTGAAATGTCACCTAATAGCCTAAACATAAAAGGGAACCACCTGCCGCATGCTTAATGATGAGTTTACATTTCACAATGTAACCTAGGAAAATGTGAACTGCTTTTTGTGAACGAAAACCAAACTTTGCTAATTCTTCTTGCAGCTGGATTATGCCCACTGTTTCTAGAGCTTGCCCTGATAAGATCGATGGGACTAAGTATCAAACTCCACAGCACTGCATGCGCATTGCATGCCACGAGTGCACTTCCACAGGCGCCAGTTCATTGCAAAGGATGCACACAGAAAGCAATGCAATGGGGTACATAATAAAGAAGCCTGATTCATACTTGCTAATGGTGCTGCACCCACCAACCCCCACCATTTGATGCCACCCCCTATACCTTGAAAGCAGCAACTTGCCCCCTATCTCCTGGAACTGTATCCTACCTGTAGTGTTCCTTGTGCTATACCTACCCCGGTCCTGTAAAGATGGGGAATTGATTGGGGCATGGCAATGTAGAGGAGCAGCCAACTGCCTCTCCAGGAAGTCCGGCCCCCCTATTACCTGTAGGCTGGCAGCCTGAAATTGTGCCATGTTTGACACCAGCAGTTGTGACTATTCTGCGTCGAATCTTCGAGCAAACGTATCCATTAAGAAAACCCTATCAGATGTTTGTTTGTTTGTTTATTGATTTGTAGGGCGCACTGAACCCTTAGGTAACTGGGCGCAACAGAATACAAGGATACTTCAAGCTTAGTTACATAGTAGGGAGGGTAGGAGAGGTACATGCATACATTACATATTCGACAAATCAAGTAACGAACATACATATATGCATACATAAGGAGGGATACAAAACACCTGGGGATGGGTACAGGATAGTAGACAAGTGTCAGGAGGGGTTCAGGGGCTAGCTAGTGCAAGGTGCATATTAGTCGTAAAGGTCGTTGGATCGTAGCCATTTGAGAATGTTGCGTCTAAAGCTGTAGTAAGACTGGTCTATTCTGAGGTCAAGTGGGAGTGCATTCCAATACTGGGCAGCTTTTACCAGGAAGCTACTTCCACCTGTTTTTATTTGCCTAAATCTGGGTATCTGTAGGCACTGGGAGTTGGCAGCTCTAGTGGGGCGGATTGATGTTCTTCTGACTATTCTCTCCGCAAGGTAAGTGGGAGCTGCATTATTAAGGCACTTAAATGTGAGCAAGGCTATTTTAAGTGAGATCCTGTTGCTGATTTTTAGCCAGCGCTGTTCCCTTCTCATATTAGATACATGTTCTCTAGTGGGTAGGTTCAGGGCCATTCTAAGGGCGTTGTTTTGCAACATCTGAATTTTGTCGGTGATGTATTTGTTAGCTCCCAAGTATAGGGCATTGCAATAGTCTAGTTTACAGAGTATTAGGGCATTGGCGGGGATAATGTAACTAGTTTATGTTAGGAAAGCTCGGCATGCACTAATAAGTTTGCAGGTGTAGGGTGTGGATGATGCTAGAGAGTTTACCTGTTTCCTCAATGTTAGGGTGGAATCGAAGTAGAAGCCTAGCATTTTCTTTCACTTCTTTGGCTGCTGTAATTATGTTGCCATCAATGTTGAACGTAGAGTAATTGGGATTACGTTTTCTTAGGTTAGCAACGGAGCCAAGGATCAGGATCTCTTTTTTGTCGTCATTCTGACAGAGGGGTGTGGGTTGCCTTCCATGCCTGAAAGAGGAGGTATATTTCATTTACCAAGGCTGTATCAGAGACAAAGTTGCCCAAAAGGGGAATGAGGATCTGGGTGTCATCTGCATAATTTGTGTAGGTGACACCCAGTCTGTCCAATTTGTCAAATAGGGGCTTGGTAAATATATTGTACATAGTTGGCGAGACGCAAGAACCTTGAGGAACACTGCATGTTGTTTGGATTGGGTCCGCCGATGTGGAGAAAACTCTAATTGTTTTATTGTCTAGAAATGACTGGACCCAGGCTATGGCTTTGCTCGAGAAGTGGGCAGCTGATGCTAGGTGTTTACACAAAACTGCATGATCTACCAGGTCAAAGGCTGCCGACAGGTCAAGGAGGAGCAGCATGGCAGTGTTTCCTCTGTCGTTAAGTTCGTCAATTTGTGTCTTAAGATCAATTAAGGCTGTCTCTGTGCCATGTTGTGGTTTAAATCCAGATTGCCGGGAACCTAAGAGCTGGTTAGTTTCAAGATAATTCTGGATTTATAGATAGGTTACTCTATTTATTATCTTGAGAAGCAAGGGTACCGTGGTAATGGGCCTGTAGTTGGTGGGGATGGCCAGGTCTAGAGTTTTTTTCTTGAGGAGAGGTAAAACCCATTACTCTTTTAAATTACTTGGGACAGTGTTGGTAGAAAAAGAGGCATTCATTAGTTTAGAGATGAAAGGGGCTAAGTCTCTTGCAGTATCCTTAATTAGTTGGGCAGGGCAGTTGTCACCCTTGCAGTTATTAGAGGGTTTCAGAGATGCGATAATATTGTTCTCGAAGAGATGACAATCTCTTGGAGATCCCCAAAGGAATATGAAAATGAGAGAAAGAGAAGCTGGTGACATCATGAAAGACGAGCCTGACACACAGAGAAGACTGGCTGAAGAAGAGAATGTATGGACCTTATAGCAACTGATAACGAAGTAAAGAATCGAGTAAACTTTCAAACGCGAAACACCAGTCTTTTCTCTAATGTCTTTCCTGTATACCCAGCGTGCACATATATGGTCATGTGTTGTAATGCTGCCTTTTACAATGATCCCCTTTTGGCCATGGCATGAACATTTGATCAGCTGTGCCCTTTACCCATTCTGCATTGTACTGTTTGAGCTTGGGCGCATGTCGTGGTAATGTTTTACAAAGATGCATAAGAGGATTGTCCTCCATAATGACACGTCTCAATTAACTGTCAATACTTACTAGATTGTTAATAAATCTTTACCTATCTCAAGGCTTATTACACCACGCTTTTAATCTCAAAACAACAAATATGAGCAAGCACCATCAATCGCCGCTCAAACCTCATTTGTTTCAACAGCCTGTCTGTCTTCTGATTGGCGACAATCATTTACTAAACTTGACTAAAAAACTCGTCACTTCCAACTTTCACAGCTTGTTATATCTCGAAACATCAAATAATACTCAAAAATAATAATACAATACACATTAATAACCCTTGTGATCACCTTCCCTTGTCCCCATAATCATTTATAGTAAGAGGTATTCATTCCTCGCCTCCACTTATACAGCCCCGTGCAGAGCTTAAGACGTCACCTTAGACCAGGGGTGCACAACTGATTTTGACAGAGGGCCGAAAGTACCTTACATGAGGGCTATAGTGGGCCGAAAAGTAAATGTGGGCGGGGCGGTAGGCGGGGCCTGGCAGGTGGCTTTTTAAACCCCCAATTTCTACTAAACACATGGAAAAAGAATGTTTTTGAGGGGTAACGATTTTTATTTGCATTTCAAACTTACATTTTGTACTACACATTTTCCATTGTTATAATTTATTTCTATTTAGTTATTGTATCTCGCATGTTTAGTTAACTTATATATATTTTATTGACCCTAGATTGGACATGCCGTTATTTTGGACTGCTAGTTTGCTATTTGGGTTGCCCAAGAGGAGTATGGCCTTGATTGAGTCAGGTTTCCTCAAAAAGCCAAAGATGAACATCTCCCAACTGTGCCTGTTTTAGCTTTATTATTGGGTTCACTCTTGGAGTGCAACACTATGCCCCATGTCCCTCACCCCCAACCAAACACTATGCCCCTTGGCCCCCTCAGCCCAACCAAACATTATGCCCCATGGCTCCCTCACCCCCAATCAAACATTATGCCCCATGGCACCCTCACCCCCAACCAAACACTATGCCCCATGTCCCTCACCCCCAACCAAACACTATGTCCCATGGCCCCCTCACCCCCAACCAAACATTATGCCCCATGTCCCTCACCCCCAACCAAACACTATGCCCCATGGCCCCCTCAACCCCAACCAAACACTATGCCCCTTGCCCCCCTCACCCCCAACCAAACACTATGGCCCTTGCCCCCCTCACCCCCAACCAAACATTATGCCCTTTGCCCCCCTCACCCCAACCAAACATTATGCCCCATGGCCCCCTCACCCCCAACCAAACATTATGCCCCATGGCCCCCTCACCCCCAACCAAACACTATGCCCCATGTCCCTCACCCCCAACCAAACACTATGCCCCATGTCCCTCACCCCCAACCAAACACTATGCCCCAGGGCCCCCTCACCCCCAACCAAACACTATGCCCCATGGCACCCTCACCCACAACCAAACACTATGCCCCATGTCCCTCACCCCCAACCAAACACTATGCCCCATTACTGCACTAAACATTGGCAGGGACATCTTTGGATAAAGATACGAAATCCACTGTTATGCTCCCACTACGACGGTCCAAGTCTAGAGTATATACAAATTATATACTTTTTGGAGAATCCTAGAAGTGACAAAAGAACAAGATCAGATAAATAACATAGCCTTGCCAGCATACCTTTTCATGCACTTATTGATGGATACTTTGAGGAATAGCGGGCTGCATAGCATATCAACCTGCTATGTTTGAGATTAAGGTGGAAATTGAGGACATACTTTAAAAAAAAAAATAACATTTCAAAGCACAAGCTGTTGCCAAATTATGAGCTTTTGAAAGGAATTATCACAGGATCACCAATTACTTTAGTGAACATACAAAGAAACTGATCTCAGTTTCTTCCTGGGCAGGGCAAAACTGGCAGGAGCTCCACCATATTGCGCCAGAGAAATAGTTTCTGCTTGTGCTTCTATCCCCCTGAACAATGCTTGATGGGGTTGTAGAAAGGTAACAATTACCCACACTCAATGGGTCTCAAACGCTTGATCGAGGTTTAGTTGCAAAATTACAGGAGCAGACATCATCCAGGACCTTACTAGAAAAGGCTGCAGCCGATTTTGAAAGCTTTAGGAATGTACAAATAACCACACCCACTGCTGACCCTTGACACTCTGGCCCAACATCTCTAATGATATGCTATGGTAGTTTATTTCTGGTAGAGCCGGAGAATTACACAAGGTGAGGGAGAGGGGAGGAGAAAGGAGGGAGAGGAACAAAACAAGCTTTTATCGTACTAGGCCTGACGACATTTCAGATAGTGCTGGAGAGGGAGAGGGATAGTAAGTGGGGGTGGGGGGCAAACATTTGTTACTATCATACCATGTCCAGGGACAATTCTGGACCTAGGAGTATGATCTTTAGGGGACTGCAGCGAATGCCAAAGAGCATCACTAAATGGGAACAGAGCTACATGGTGATGCCGATTTGGGTTTGGCCCGGGATTTACACACTGGGTGCAGTTGCTATACATCAGGCCAGTGGCCAGGGTTCGCACTGGCAAACACATTTCACTTGCTGTGTGATCCTACAGGGCACCAGGCAAGGCTGCCAGTTGTCTCTGATGTTATTCACCCTGGCCCACCTCACCCCCCAACTCAGCACACACACAAACATGCACCCATACAGACCCGAATCCCCCACCCCCCAAATCAGCACACACACAAACATGCACCCATACAGACCCGAACCCCCCACCTCCCAAATCAGCACACACACAAGCACCCAACCAGACCCAAACCCCCACCCCCCAACTCAGCACACACACAAACATGCACCCATACAGACCCAAACCCCCCACCCCCCCAACTCCAAACCCCCACCCCCCAAATCAGCACACACACACAAGCACCCAACCAGACCCGAACCCCCACCCCCCAACTCAGCACACTCTCAAACATGCAAACATACAGACCCAAACCCCCACCCCCCAACTCAGCACACACACAAACATGCACCCAGACAGACCCGAACCCCCACCCCCTAAATCAGCACACACACAAGCACCCAACCAGACCAGAACCCCCACCCCCCAACTCAGCACACACACAAACATGCACCCATACAGACCCGAACCCCCCACCCCCCCAACTCCAAACCCCCACCCCCCACATCAGCACACACACAAGCACCCAACCAGACCCGAACTCCCACCCCCCAACTCAGCACACTCAAACATGCAAACATACAGACCCAAACCCCCACTCCCCAACTCAGCACACACACAAACATGCACCCAGACAGACCCGAACCCCCACCCCCCAACTCAGCACACACACAAACATGCACCCATACAGACCCGAACCCCCCACCCCCCCAACTCCAAACCCCCACCCCCCAAATCAGCACACACACACAAGCACCCAACCAGACCCGAACCCCCACCCCCCAACTCAGCACACTCTCAAACATGCAAACATACAGACCCAAACCCCCACCCCCCAACTCAGCAAACACACAAACATGCACCCATACAGACCCGAAACCCCCACCCCCCCAACTCCAAACCCCCACCCCCCAAATCAGCACACACAAACATGCACCCATACAGACCCAAACTCCCACCCCCCAACTCAGCACACACACAAACATGCACCCATACAGACCCAAAACCCCCACCCCCCAACTCCAAACCCCCACCCCCCAAATCAGCACACACAAACATGCACCCATACAGACCCGAACCCCCCACCCCCCAAATCAGCACACACACAAGCACCCAACCAGACCCGAACCCCCACCCCCCAACTCAGCACACACACAAACATGCACCCATACAGACCCGAACCCCCCACCCCCCCAACTCCAAACCCCCACCCCCAAATCAGCACACACACACAAGCACCCAACCAGACCCGAACCCCCACCCCCCAACTCAGCACACTCTCAAACATGCAAACATACAGACCCAAACCCCCACCCCCAACTCAGCACACACACAAACATGCACCCAGACAGACCCGACCCCCCACCCCAAATCAGCACACACACAGACCCGAACCCCCCACCCCCAACTCAGCACACACACAAACATGCACCCATACAGACCCGAACTCCCACCCCCCCAACTCCAAACCACCACCACCCAAATCAGCACACACACACAAGCACCCAACCAGATCCGAACCCCCACCCCCCAACTTAGCACACTCTCAAACATGCAAACATACAGACCCAAACCCCCACCCCCAACTCAGCACACACACAAACATGCACCCATACAGACCCGACCCCCCACCCCAAATCAGCACACACACAGACCCGAACCCCCCACCCCCCAAATCAGCACACACACAAGCACCCAACCAGACCCGAACCCCCACCCCCCAACTCAGCACACACACAAACATGCACCCATACAGACCCGAACCCCCCACCCCCCAACTCCAAACCCCCACCCCCAAATCAGCACACACACACAAGCACCCAACCAGACCCGAACCCCCACCCCCCAACTCAGCACACTCTCAAACATGCAAACATACAGACCCAAACCCCCACCCCCAACTCAGCACACACACAAACATGCACCCAGACAGACCCGACCCCCCACCCCAAATCAGCACACACACAGACCCGAACCCCCCACCCCCAACTCAGCACACACACAAACATGCACCCATACAGACCCGAACTCCCACCCCCCCAACTCCAAACCACCACCACCCAAATCAGCACACACACACAAGCACCCAACCAGATCCGAACCCCCACACCCCAACTTAGCACACTCTCAAACATGCAAACATACAGACCCAAACCCCCACCCCCAACTCAGCACACACACAAACATGCACCCATACAGACCCGACCCCCCACCCCAAATCAGCACACACACAGACCCGAACCCCCCACCCCCAACTCAGCACACACACAAACATGCACCCATACAGACCCGAACCCCTCCACCCCCCAACTCAGCACACAAAAACATTCAAATCAAAACATTCATACACATCCGACAATTCCCCCACCCCCGCATCTCAACATACACACAGAAAACATTCAAATCCAAACATTCATACACATCTGACACCCCCCCACCCCCGCATCTCAACATACACACAAAAAATATTACAATACAAACATTCATACACATCCGACACACATCCGACACCCCCCCACCCCCGCATCTCAACATACACACAAAATACATTCAAATCCAAGCATCCGACACACATCCAACACCCCCCCACCCCAACATACACACAAAAAACATTAAATTCCAAACATCCAACACACATCCATCACCCCCGACCCCCGCATCTCAACATACACACAAAATACATTCAAATCCAAACATCCGACACACATCCAACACCCCCCCACCCCCACATCTCAACATACATACAAAATACATTCAGATCCAAACATCCAACACACATCCAACACCCCCCCACCCAACATACACACAAAAAACATTAAAATCCAAACATCCGCCACACATCCGACACCCCCCCTCCCCCGCATCTCAACATACACACAAAAAACATTAAAATCCAAACATCCGACACGCATCCGACACACATCCGACCCCCCCTCGCAACATACACACACAAACAAAGCAAAACAGACCCGACACACAAACACAAACAGACCACTTACCGGAGACGTGCTGGAAGGCAGGCAGGTAAGCGGCAGGTAAGCTGGAACGCTGGACTCGTACTACGGCTGGCATGGTCCAAGGCTGAAATGCCTTCCGGCATGAAGCCTTATGGACCACGCCAGCCGTAGTGCTGGCCCTCCATTGGTGCAGCAACACGCATTACGTGGCTCGTAGGAGCGACGTGGTGCGTGTGTGTGTGCTGAGCCAATGAGGGCCAGTGTTTTGTCCGGCCCGGAAGACAACAAAGACTTTCCTAATGGAGGGCGGCCGCGGGCTGCCCTCCATTAGGAAAGTCTTTTTACCTCGCGGGCCGGACAAAAGAGCATGGCGGGCTGCAACTGGCCCGCGGGCCGTATGTTGTGCACCCATGCCTTAGACAGTCATGACTGTGCATATTATCTCTCTTAATTTTCTGACTGGAATTTAAGATGTCTTCTTCTATCTCCCTTGAAATAGGATTACCTAGGCATTTCCTTAACCACACAAACATTTCCTGTTGCAAAATAACACAATCCTGCCCCTTTATATTGCCATTTCCCTCGGTCTACTTACATTCATTTAATCAACTAGAGGCCTTCAGTATCAACTCCTCCTCCAATCCGACCACGTTGCCTTCCGTCCGCGAATTGCCTTTGGAAACCAAGCTGGGATTTGTTTAAAGAGGGACCTGCCCACCATCTCGATTCTTCTTGCAAGTTTATTTCTATCAGCCGCTCTCCATCTTCCAGCTAATGGCGGAGGATGCCCGATCGTCTGAAACTCTGAAGTCTAGGTTAGATCTGAAACCATCCGCACTACTACCACATGAGTTTATGGCCCTTGCAACGTGCATTTATAGTTGGATGGGATTACACCAGAGTAATTCTGAGTCCAAATTACCGGATAAACTCAAGAAGATGGCAAGTTACTGGTTTATTAAAAATTATCAAAACCAGGGAGGTTACAATGAACATCAACGGATGTACGCTCAGTCTCTCAGTGGTCTATACAAAAGATGTAATTCTTAAACTTCATTATGCATCAGAGTGATGTCATACTACGTGGCAATAGTAAAAACCAATCAAGGGTCGGGATTGGTTAAGGGAAACAGCTAGATATACAATCATATAGCAGCAAGGATTGTTATTGGCTGTCCGATATCAGGTGGACAACTTATGCCTACCTCTTTAAATATGTCATTTCAGAAACATCAGCTACAGAGTGCTTCATTGGTCTGACAAGCTATAAGTTCCTTCGTTTTACAGACTAATACAATTGGTTGGCATGCTTGTGCCATGTCTGGAACATTCGGTTCATTGAGCAGCACGTAAGCCAAGACCCAGGTGCAGGGAGATAGAACATGAAGCTACCTCACCACCCAATTAGCCCAGCATCTCTCATTACCCATGCCTTCTGCCATGAAATTGTCTTTGTACTTGGCCTTGCAGAGTATTCTCATCCTAGGAATTCAATGGGAGTAAAGGCACTCACTTTTGTGTCTGGAACTACACGTTCAAATCTTATTTTCAGCCTTGGCTCACGTGACAGGAGACCATGATTCTTTCTGCAAGCTTTAACGGCTTAAAAAATAAATAAATTTGGCATCCTTTCTTTGTTATTTCTTGCATCTTAACATGGGAGGATTCATCCTCTGCAAATGTTCTTCTTCAGTGTAGAGAGCTGACCTAGATTTCTAGTATCTCAACTTCTGGCCAGACAGCCTCGCCACGCAGGTCCACTAGCCTGCTATTCTACTGCGACAAAGCTTTTTGTTCATTCTCAATGAATCCTTGGCTTACTATTTCATGGTACCAAAGTCCAGGTCCAATACAATGGAGGCTTCACCTGCATTCTATTTACTACTTGTAGCCAGCCTATACGATGACTTGATCTACTTGACCGTTTACTAAACTTGACGTCACGTATACTAACTACGCTGACGATAACCAAATACTCATTCCCATCACAGGAGACCACAAAATTGACTCCCTAGCCATCAATGCCATTTACCAAGTCATTCAGGCCTGGATGGCTCAGCATGAATTGTGCTTAAACGACGAAAAGACCGAGCTTCACATCCTTGGCTCACACCAAAGACCAAGTAAACTTGACCCAGCGTTTAAATCCTTCACTATTGATGGCAACACTATTAAAGTTGCTAAAGACACTAAAACACTTGGCATCTACATTGACTCCAAACTCTCTCTATCTAGACAAACTAATGCAGTATCCTCTGCAGCAGCTTACACATGTAAGCTCATCACAGCATGCCGCCCCTTCCTCTCACCAGCCAACTGCACCACACTTGCAAGGACTCTGGTCCTTTCCAAAATTGATTACTGTAACGCCCTCTATCTGGGTACCAACCAATGCAATCTAAAAAAACTACAAATCATCCAAATCAATGCAATTACAGCGGCCCTCAACCTCCCTAGGAACCTGCACATCTCCGATTCCAGACGGAATCTCCATTGGCTTTCAGTCTCCCAAAGAGTCTCTCTTAAAGCATTGGCGCTTACACACAAAAGCCTCGCTAACAAGCCCCCAGCTACTTAGCCTGCAGGTTTTCTTGACACACCACTTCCAGACCACTCAGAAGTGCCCAAACTAACTGCCTTGATATCCCACGTTTCAACCTACAAAGATCCAGTGGACGTAGCTTCCCAGTCCTAGCAGCCAAGATATGGAACTCGCTACCTAACCCCCTGAGAGCTGAACCTTCATTCCCACTCTTCAAATGCAAAGCCAAAGCGACCTACCTTGACCCTACCTTAGAGTCAGCAGCCACTGCATTTACTGCCCACTGCCTTAAACTTGCCTATCCCTCACCTGTATATTAATTGTATTACTTGTATATATCTGTATATTTAAGTCATGTGTTTATATATTTGTTTGTATATATAATGCCTTGACCTTGTTTTTATTATGCCTGTAACCAAGTGATGCGCCCGGTTGCCCTTGGGCCTGGTGCGCTTTATAAATAAAATAAATACTAAATACTAAATACCTTGCATTCCAGGGGCTGTACATTCTTCATGATTCTTATTTCTGCAGAGCTTTTCATCGTGTAATCTTCTTCTTTTACACTTGAGAGTTCACTTGATTCTTTACTTCATCTTTTCTCCTCCAACATCCATGCATCATCTTTATTCAGTATCTTGGGATGTTGTGCACACTTTATTATGACGTCATCAGTTCATTCTCTTAGCTCTTTCTCATATTCCTTCAGGGAGTTATTCCTGTAGGCTGTCACCAACTCGAGGGTATATTCGATATGGCCGTCTTAATGGATACCGCCTTCCATATGCTCGCTGTATCATTGGTCCAGTAGCTGAGGTTAAACAGGGCATGGTCTCATGGCTCGAATACAGGGGAGGTAGGCAAGTAGGATCTCCTGTGGATGTATACCCATACATCCTCTACAGCTGTGAGTTATAGTGCATTATATGACAATCCCTGGCAAAAGAGTTAGTGCCTTTTCTAGCATAAGTATCTACTGTGAGAAGAACACATTGAAAATGAAAACCCCATAATCAAAGATACTGTGATTTGGCGGCACACCAATTATGGAAATGTGAATAGTTGTCACCTGGGTGAGGACCTGTTGAAAAAGGATAAAGGAACAGATTCTAAAAACCTTTTTTGCACAAGTAGATGTGCCAACAATGTGCAAGATTTGTGCATGAGATAGATGCACAATTTCTAACAGTAGGAATAATGATTGGTGGCAGCAATGGTCACAGAGTGATGGCACAGCACGATCTTCCCCTAGTTGCAGGAAGGACATTGCTGTGTGTTCCTTAGTCTCCGCACAGCAATTGCTTGGCGCATGGCCTCATTCACCATGGCTTGCCTGGTAGTGGTCCATGTAGCACTGATGGAAGTCATACGGGTGCTTATAGACAACCGATGCTGTTATATCTCCGCCTCCCAGTTAGGGAATGCATGTGTGGCTGGGGGATTATTGAGTGCCCCTCAAGACACACATCGCAGCCTTTCAGGGTCTGGTGGTGGACTCTCATTCCCTACACATATCTGACATTGTGGTCCTACACCTATTCATACACCTTTGCTCTTGGATGCATGGACACTGCACTGTTGCTACTCATGCTCACGCACATCCACTCTGACTCCAGAACACTGAAGTGCTGTTGGCAATGGCTTCAGGGCACTATGCCCACAACCAACTGCCATAGCCTGCCAATATGTGCGCATCAGCACAATAGCACTGCTTTCTGTCAGAAGACAATGTATATATTGTTAGGACCAGTTTTGTCACCTACACCATCTGGCTGCTAATATTCCAACACCCAATCTATCACACTGCACATGCTGGGGGTACACCTAGGAAGTACAAAGGGATTTTGTGGACACTCACCTTGTTCTGGGTCGGTTTTGTCAGTTCCATCCATCCAAATGATTGCTGCAGTAGAATGCATACATCCCACTGCATTATCTGAATGTGTCAGGGTGCTTTGTGAGGATGGCCCAATAGATGTGCCATTATTCCAGCCACCTACTCCATGGTGTGCCTCTCAAAGTCTACACGGCGTGGCATGATGCCATTGGGTGTGTGCTTGCCCACACATAGGGCATAGATACGGTTAATGAGCCGCAGCCACAGTCCTATGTTAAAGGTCATGCTGAAGCATTGGACTTGGAGATAGAAAAGGGTTTCCTCATGCTCCTCCATGTAATCCAAAATGATGTCTATCTAGGACTCTGTGCAATTCTTGGCCTGACTCACTTTGTGGTATTACTAATGCTGGTGCATTTAGTAGCACTATTGTACATATGCCACCCCAGTTGGGTGGAAGCTGCATACAAGATCTTGTACCCCAGGGACAGTAATGGTCCATTAGCACAGATGTGCCAACTTTCATACTAGGTAAATCCATAATACATTTGCACCCTTCATTGGCACCAACCTTTACTGAACCATTATTTCTAAAGCATAATGTTGGTGCTTGTAGTTTGGTTATGGGTACTGGTCCTGCTTCATCTTTCACCCATGTTAAACATTTCGCAGTTTCTTTCCATTCGTCACGGCACACTCTGTCCGCGTGTTGTATCGCTTCTATTGGCTCAGTGCATATTGCCTCTGCTTTGCATTTCATTATTCCATGACCGATTCTCCTGAGGAATATACTTTCCCTTTTTAAAAAAAAATCTTTTTATTTGCATTTTCAACACCAAACATTACAATCAACCATTTAACCAGCAACACACATAACTCTTGTATTGGCACTTTCTTGTCGGAGTCCTTGATATTCCTTGTTTGCTTGTTTCACGGCAGAGCCCTCTCCCACTGTCCGTGTTGTTTCTGCGCCTTCTTGTACATTTCGCCCTGATGTGGATAGGCCAGCCCGTTCTCTCGGCTCCTTTTCATTTGCGGCATCAGAGCTAGCTTCATTGTCTGTTAGCCCTTGGCTTGGTTGCCTGGCTCATCAGTACTGTCTCCTTCATTCTTTTAAAACAGTTTGTGCACTAGTGCATTACATGCTAGTATATTGGCTCCACTATTGCCCTCCCCTCTTTGCGTCACCCTTGTCCACACTGTTGTTTCGGCCATCACCCATTTGTTCAGATCCGCCCACCACCCCTCTGTCGAGGGTCCTGTACTTGTGTTACACGCCATTGCTATGTGGTGTTTTGCCAGTATTGTCATCAGGTCTTTCATTTTTGCCAGGTGCGATCTCTGCTTGTCTCCCCTTGGGAGCAGGCCCAGCAAGTAGGAGGCCGGCGACCACGCCTGCATCTGGATACCGCCCTTCTGCGCTCTTTTCTGGATAGTGTCCCAGAAGTTCCTTATTCTCGGGCACGACCAGAGCATGTGCACCATATCTGCCAGCTCCTCCGCACATCTCGGGCAGCTTCGGGTCTGGCCGCCTCCCATACTCAACATCTATTTTGGCATCAGATAAGCACTATGCGTGAGGTATAGCTGCATCTGTATGACCCTTGCATTCCTGGACACCTTCTTTGGGTACCGGAGGGCACTGTTCCATTCTCTGTCTGTGAGGGGTTTCTGTAGCTCTTCTTCCCATTTCACTCGCACCCGCAGCACTCTCCTGTTGTTGACTCCTAGTAGTTTCTCGTAGAGACTGGAAACTGTATGACCCCCTTCAGAGACATCGTACCATGAGTCTAGTGCCTCCCCTGTGTCATCATCCAGCAGGGTTCCCCACCTTTTCCTTATCGCCTGGACCATGGTATTATACAGCATGAATTGGCCCTTGTGTATTCCCTGTTCCTCCACCAGGGTCTGGAAGTCCACCCAGTGCCCATCTCGCCACAAATCTCCTATTTCGGCCACCCCTTTGTCCTCCCACTGTGTCCAGAACATTGCCAGGCTTGCAATGTGGTCGTCTACCAGTCCTTCTAGGGGTATTTGCCTTGAGCAGGGGTCTCTTATATCCTGGATTTTCCATGCTCTTTTCCACAGGGCTCGGCCCAGTTTGATCATGTCGGGGAGTGCGCTGGCCGGGGCTGCATCCATCGACAGAAGCTCTCTAAGATAATATTGCTGTAACGACGATCTAAACAGTATCGAGTCTATCAATATGTGCTCACCCAGCCACTGCACCACGAACTGGAGTTGGGCTGCCAGGTAATAGCACTCAAAGTCCCTTTTACACCTTAATATATGGTGATTCACTACTTCGACAGCTCCTCTTTTTGGACCTGATAGTATGCACTTGAGCACCTTACTTTTTATTCTTATATTCTCCATCATGTGTGCCTCTTTTACATAGTTGTCTACGTATGGGAATTCTGATCCTGTGCGATACCTCATCATGGCCGATTGTCCCTGAAATTGTCCTCTGTTCTGGCATACTGCGAGATGTACCAAGCAGTGTGCTCTGTACTCAGGTACTTCTTGAGGTATAAATACTCAAGAGGCTGTCATGGCATAGGTGGTTAAGTGAGCAAAGCAAACAAAGCAGCTTTCCCTACATCTCTCTCTTGCCACCTTCTCCATTGACCTATACCATGAGTTTCGTTCAATATTTATGGAATTATCAAAATACCTTCTCTTATAATAGTCATCATCTGCAATACTTCTCCTAGCCCTTACTGTCTCCACAATTGGGCGGAATACCATTTCCTGCTCTAACTGGAAATCTACTTGTTTTTTAACTTCTTTACTAACATTGTGCCATAGGGACACATTTATCTTTTCGTAATCAGTCAAATGCAGTGTGAGATAAACAAGAAATAAAAACAACAAAAGATAAAGGAAACAGAAGGACTGCAATAGCCATAATGTCTGTCATCTGTAGATGTGTCTTGCGGTGTATCGACTGGAGTATTATGAAGATATCAGGAGCCTAAAGATATGAAAACACTTGTACAGTTTTCTTAGTAACGGGCCATAGTAGGTTATTATTTTTCAATGGTGAGTGAGGCGAGCTGTATATACTTTTCCAAAACATTTCACAACCACATATAATTACCATTATAAAAGATTAGATTGATTATTGTCAAACCACTTTCACAATTATGTGGTTCATTGAAAAATATAAAATATAAAAAATAGTGCTGATAAAAACATAAAAATATAAAGTTGTGGAAGAGAATAAATAGTCCAATTAAAAATGTAAAGACTGAAAAGTAGAAAAAAGAGTCTTTTATAGATGTATGATCTCATGAAAAATAGTATAACAAATAGTCCCAATAAAAATGTAAAGATAGAAGAGTAGAAAAAAATAGTCTGTTATAGATGTATGTTCTCGTGAAAAATAGTCCTTAATGCTGTGCTGGTAATGTATTCAAAAACTTCTCAACATCAACTCCTTTCTTACTGTTCCAGTGATAGTTCAGCGTCAGTGTTCCTCAAGTGGTGCAACGTAATTTATATCTTCTTTATTCTCAAGTTCCTTATTCCTTTTATCTTCTTTCTCAGCATGCACCTGAGTTCTTGTCCTGGGTCTGCTTTTATTCTATTCTCTCTCTGGATACTGGTAGCTGGGCAGGGAGGCATCACTCTTGTGTCGTCTTATGTAGGCTATGTTGACCCACAGGAAAAAGTTGACAACTGCAGTGGTATTCAATTCTATTTCGTCTTGTTCTGTGCCTTTAGCGATACCTCCCTGCCTTTCATTTCCTGTCAAGAAATGAAAGAGAGAGGTATTTAGTAATGGACATCAAATAGTCATGTAACTTATTTAAAAACACAGTCACTTGGGCATCTGTCTGCGTGCGCGTGGGCATGGTAATGGGCACATCCAGCCTTCGACCTGTCACCAACTCATAAGAAGTCAGGTGATCGTCTGAGTCTTGCTGATTGCGCAGGGAAAAACAGACAGCGGAACGCAATACATCCAGTCCTTATGCTGATCTTGCTAACCCGTGATGCCTGAGAGCTGTGTGTGCTTTATAAATGTAAAATAAATAAATAAAGAAATCTCCACGACCCCCCCCTGAGGTATTTCACTATGTATACAGCAGTGTTGCAAAGAGATTCTGATGGCACTATCTCTCCTTGCTTCATGAGCAAATGTATTGTTTCATAAATACCCTCATCTGCTTCTTCTTTGGACATTGGATACTGTTTTACTCGGGGTAAAATTGCCCCTTTCTTTAATTTTATTTTGATTGCGCCAATCCATTTTAACAACCCCACATCATAGTGGTCGGTCATAGTGTGCTGGGTACCCTTGCCAAATCTTCTTCCATAAATGATGGTACTTTATTTAGCTAGCATTATTTGTTGTGGCACCTCTGTATACTCTATTCTCATTTGACATGGTATATTTATCTCAAACAATACCTCATCACCAGAGTGACTGTAGTCAAACAACTCATCATCTGTCAACTGGGTCAGTCTGTGTGATGCATCAAGTGCTATTACTGTGCGCCAACTCACCCCTTCCTCATCAGTGCCCTGTAAAATCATTCTATCCTCCCTCACTACAGCCATCTCTAGCTCAAGTGTAACCAGTTCCCCTTCAGTTACATCTGTAGGTATTTGTGTTCTGAATAGAAAGTCTGTGGGTAGTCTCAATAACTGTCCCTCAATGCGGGGAAGCCATGCTAACATCACTTGTACTCCATAGAAAAATACTTCAGGTCCACTGGTACCCCCCTCTGTGAATGATATTGACATATTGAGTTTGGCCATAAGATCTCTTCCCAATATGTTAACAGGTGTCTTCCTAGAACACAGCAATGGAACGTCTGCTCGCCTACTGTCACAGGATGTTGTCGTCACAGTGTTAACTAAGAAAGTTAAAAGGAGTCTGGTCACCTATAGATACCTCCACCCTCTGTTCCTGTTCAGTGTCTGTGGTTACTGATAGGATAGGGCACATAAAGTTATTCTGTGGGCTGTCCTATTGGGGATACATGTTCAGTCCTGTCCCTGTAAAAGGGTTCCCCCCCAAATGCTGTCACTCCTCCTATCCGTGGTGACTGTGGCGGAATATTAGTATCCCACTGTGTAACTGTTTGTTGTGATTGCACTGCACTCTGTGGTTGATGTTTCAATGTCTCCTGTGGTTGTTGTGGCACTATCTCTGGCTGTATCTGTGGCCCTTGTGGTTGCTACACCTGCTGTGCTTGTGTCTGATCTGGTGAATATTGTGTGTAGTCATAGTACTCATAGTTTTGCTGTGGTGCACCATATGGTGCTGGATATGCCATCCCCTCTTTTGGCCCATAGTGCATTGCACCTTGCTGCATTGCTCCACTACTTCTACACACTTGTGAAATGTGTCCCTCTTTCCAACATGCCCAACATACTGCTGCAGTGCCCCAAGGACCTCTGAAGTGGGGGTGTCCTCCACCAAACCCAAATCATCTCTCTCTGTGAAGAGATCCTCTTCCTCCACTGAGGTAATACATACTCTCCCCTCTTCCTGCAAAGTAACCACCCATGCCAAGCTGTGGCATAACATCTTGCTGTCCATTATTCCTTTCTCCTGTATTTATCAATACTGCTCCTTCTACAGCCATTTTGGATAATTTCTTCACCAATTTTTGCCTCTTCTTTTTACCTTTCCTCTTTTTTCTTTTGATCCTTCCCCTGCTTTAACCTACAGTGGTTTATGATAGTTAATTGTATCTCTGGCCATGGTCTCATTTCAATCCCCACAATCTTTTTTAACTGTCTCTGTACTTTTTCAGGTAGGCCCCGACATAAAATATCATAAAATGCTGGTATATTCTTTAGTTTCCAAATGCCAATGTTCTTTAATCTCTTGAATATAGGCAGCGGGGTCCTTAGTAGGTCCCATCTTCCTAGTCATTATGGCGCTCATGTCAGATTGATCTGGAAAAGCACCCTCAGTGCCTTCCATACATTAGCTCTACAATTATTAAATGGTGACCCGTCATATTTAGTGGTGTTTTGTTCTGTCACTGCAAAATAGACTGCTCGCTTCCACACGTCCTCTGCCTGGTCACCCATTATGGATGCAAATAGGCTTTTCATGTCACCTATAGCTAATGCTATCCCATCTGTCTCTCTCTCTCTCTAGCTTGTAGATTCACTTGCCTACCCGCGCTGTGAGTGATGGCAGCTTATCCCTCAAGTTATTTTTGTCTGTCTGATTCCATGGAGTATAGTGGGGTTGCCCTAATCCCTTGTGGAGCAGTGGGAATTGTGCTACCCCTTTCTCGTGCAAAGGTGATGCTGCACGAGTTCTCCTTTTCAATGCCTTAGCTACACACTGTTGCTGGCGTTCTGGCAAGTGTCTTAAGAAATATGGTGATTTATGGTCTTCATTTAAGGGCAGTACTGATGTTAGGGGTGGATACAGGCTTAGGTTTGGCCCTAGTAAATCTGCTATCTCTCCCATGCCTGGTCCTTTGGTATACATTTGTGGAGCTTGTGCTGCCTCTTCTCCCCCGTCTTCATCACCAATGTCTACCCAATTTGTCTCTCTGTCACTTTCTCCACTGTCGTCATCCTCAAGTATGAGATCAAAACTCACTCCCTTAATAAGCTCTATTGCATATGTTCCACTCATTATCTCTGGCAACACATCTCTGTCCCTGGTCTCTGAGGTTTTTGTCCCACTCCTTTCTCCCCACATCTCTGGCATCATATTTCTGCTCATCTTTTTGCTCATCTCCTTCCTCATTTTTTTCAATGTCTTCCTTTTCTCTTGCCATTCTCCTGTTCTTCTCATTTAGCCTCTTTCCATACTCATCCCCTTCTCCTACCTCACTTTTCCTTCTTTGTATTTCCTGTTCCTCTCTCTGCATCCTCTCTGTTGCTTCTCTCTGTTCCCTCTCTTTCTCCCTTTATGCATCTGCTCTATTTCTTCCTGTGGATCTCTCTTGACTTCCTCCCTGGCTGCTTCCGTCATTTCTTCATACTCCACTACCTTTACATAATTATTTTCGGTGCCTTTCCCATTGAGTTTCAACAATATTTTTCCTCCTACACATTTCTCTGGTTCCATCATAGTCTCTCCACTATCTCCATTACCTATGGGTACGCTTCTCACCCTGTGACCATCTATCTGCATGACTCTCACTATCCGGAGCTCTTCATTAGCTGCTCTTAGCTGATTTTCTAAGCTATGTAGTCCTCAATACTCTTCCTCCTCCCTTAAATGTGTCTCTGAGCCCCGCCATGCTTCTTTCTTCATTTGCACAAATCGCGCCTTTCCTTTTACCAATTATCACCCTTCTTCTACTATCATCACTTTCCTCATCAGGGGATTCATACATGGGATTACTATACCCTACAACTGCTACTTGTGTAGGGTATATTCCTGGGATGGTCGAGGCTGGTGTGCTCTCCTCATACGGAAGCGGTACTGTGAATTGTGTCTGGATGCCTGCCTCTGCTGGTAATGGCGGAGCTGTTGGCTGTGTGTAAGCACTTACCTCAGAATGCGGAGGAGGTTGCACTGTGGGCTGCTTGCACTCCACCTGACAATATTAAGCATCCATTCCTTCTTAGGCCCCTCTGTTTCTTCCTCAAAGGTCTTCCAGAGTTCTAATACACCTAGCCTGTTCTTGAGCATCCTGCCCTTGTGTGTGGTTTGTAAGTATGTGCACATGTGTTGGAGTACATTTTTACAGTGAGTGCCCTCTTGTGGCCAAGACAGGTACATCTTCCCAGCAGTCCCTTTCACCCACTCAACATGATACTTAATGATGTTGGCACTATATATAGTGAATGCTTTGCATCAGTGAATTATTATTATCTGACATTGTGACAACTTTTAAGCAGCGCATAGCTTGGCACTTACACAGAATAAACAATGCAAAAAAGTGGTCAGTTTACCAATAATTAGAACAGAAATAGTCTTTGCAATTCTCTGACACTTTTTCCTTAGTCACATGCCCCAATGTCCAAATTCTACCTCTGGGTCACAACAACAGAATCTTCTTACAATCTAAATGTTCATACTTACCCCATCAGCTTCTACCAAACAATACTATCTGCTACTCTCACAACACACAAAGAAAAACCCACCTCTACAGGACATGTCTCACAACACAATACCGGCAATCAACAATTTAATCATTAAAAACACAATACAACACAATAAAATACAGCTATCTTCCGGTTTCTTTCTTTTGCCCCCGGATATCCTTATCTCTCTGTCTCTTTAACTCTACCCTCAAAAGAAGGTTGGGCCCTCACGGTCCCCACTGTGCAGTCTTCCAAGACCTTGTCTAGGGCTATCCTGAATCAACTTAAGTTTCTTAAATATCATGCAATAAATTTCCCACCCCCCAATTGTGTCTAAGAACATAGCATACTCACCTTTCCATGGACCTTTCAGGGTTGTGGGTCCTGCAGGCGGTGGGCGACCAGGCAGTCCTTCCTGTTAAGTTGTGCACAACCAAAAAGAAAATCCTGACCGATCCGCTGTCCAAAAAGGAGGGTGGCAGGGCACCCCAATGTCCACAAACTCCAACCCTACTCTGCTACCAGATGAAAACCATACGTCAAAAGCTAAATAGCCCTCTAACTGGTATTTACCAAAAAAAGAGACAAGACAGAGTGATTGTGGTATGCCAAATGCAAGGTAATCCAGTCAGCTTTAATTGCAATATAAACTGGGGGAAATTTAAGATTAACAGCCGAGCTCTCACTCAAGTATGTTTCCACATCTTAACAGGAAACAGCAGTTTTCTAATGGCATTTTGATGTCACAGTTATGAAAACCTATCACTCCTGGTCATTGGATCGTTCTACTAAGCTACATATATAATTCTATATGTCCACAACTAATAATTGGACAATTCCTATCTAAGATCCCACCCATAAACATCCCATAAAAATGTGCTACCTCATCATGCTTAAATATTATTAGTAGACTCTAAATTACTTCTCTGGTGAAAAAAGACACGTGCTCATCGGTTAGCATGTGGTCACACTCTCCATGAACTGGCTGCATGATGACATGTTTTATGTAGATGGGAGGAGAAGACAAGCATATCGCCTTTGTTCTTAATTAAATTAAACAGCCCATATTGTCCCCGCCATGATGTCTCGAGTCTCAAGGACCTGTCCTTGCAACCGCGTCATCCTGGTCTTGACACATTTATGAATAACTATTATTATGAAACATTCTGCTTTCACCATGTGCACAGTAATTACTTGTCTTTTTAGTCACATTGCATTTCTCTGTCACGCCTAGCCGATCGCAGAGACATTAATCTGCCAACTACTTATGAACTTCCTGGGATTTTCAGTCCGTCCCATAGACTTGAAATAGTCTGGTGTATTTCTGTAACTTAATTTACCTCGACAGCTGGATGCACACAATGGCATCTTGTTCTGCCATGTAACCCTCCCATATGAAGCCTTGGAAGAAGCTATGTCCAGCTACCACAGCATATTCCCAAATTAAATGTATTTGTTAATAGCATGTTTAACTGGGGCCTTTTCTTAAAGCTGCAGAGTTTAATTCTCTGCTGTGTTTGGTGCAGTTTTAAAATGGCAGCTGTGTGTCACGTGTTTTCCTCTGCAGGATACATTTATTTTGCTATCTACCAATTACGGGTGCATGTCTTTCATACGATCTCCTACCTATGGGTAACCACAACCTGATCCTGTGTACAGTTGTTCTGCCCCACTTGTGTAGTGAGCCCCTATATTGGGTACACACCTTCCTGTCACCTAGTCTATTCTATTTTAAAACACACTAATTATGCAAGCTAATGCCTTATCTGTTCCCTACTTGTGTAGCGAAACTAACTATTCGTTGTGCCAGCCGCATTTCCAGGAGAATTTAAAGTGCAGTTTCAAATGTGTCCTTTCTTACCTTAAACTTTTGTTTCTTCTGAGGTAGGCAGGGAGGCAGAGCATGATCATGCTCTCTAGTCAATAATTGCCCGACTACACCTCCCCTTCTGCATAGAGCAAGTGCTTTTTAATGTGTAAGCCACACCTTCAATTATTACAATTAGAATGTGCCAGTTTATTGGTGCTAACTTTTTTATTGGAGGATTATTCTCTCTTCCTCTTCCCCAGAGCCAACCCCTTCATGTGGATAGGCTAAGGGAGTCCTATGATTGAAGTGCAGTGAAGAGGTACACACCTTTTCTCATTTACATTTGTTTTACACAACAGTTTTTTACTCAAATGTTCCCTACATGGCACATTTTAGTAACTTACTCATAAATGCCTAAATACATGGATATTATTGTTCCCTACTAATGACAAATTGGTGGATGTTACTTTCATTTCAGCACATTATTGCATATCCGCACTATATTTGTTCGCCCTTTATTTAAAAATGAACAGAGTTGGTAACATGAAACTTCATAATCAAATAACTTATTTAACAAACCAGAAGCTACCCAACTTTCAGATTTCTACCATGTTCAGTGCACCTAGAAATACCTTTGAGGTTGTCACTGGCTTATCAAAACTCTGATTCAGATGCCAATGGCATCAGCACCATCGCATTAACAACAGCTTTAAAATTAGATCTTGAAAAATTTGACGTATTAAGAATGTCATTCAACAACTTGGACACTTGTAATTTGTTATTGATGTCCATCGCATTTGTAAATACCCGGAAGTATTGCCCACTCCTTCTTAGAAAATGTAATGTAGTGGTATTCTTCAAATTGCACCAGGGCCAAATACACCAAATTAAATTTGCAGGAAGTTATTTAACATGTTTATTCATATATATACATGTTAGACCTTGCATTTACTCATGTATATCAGGTAGGATGTCCTGAGGTTAACACGTGTTTCGACATTGAGCCTGTATCAAAACCGGACTTATCCTGAGCTACAATATTTACATGATATGATGTGTATTAATAGCGCAACACATGTTTCATTGGTAGACAGAAAAGTAGGGGTTGGTAAAAGGTAGGATTCGAGGATAACAAAAAAGGGGAGGGACAGCATACAGATTTCATTAGGCATATTAAAATTTCCTTACAAAATTAATCTTGAAAGATAGCAGTAGTTACATTTCATTGACTGCAATATATGGTACTTACCTAACTCACTCTA